>NC_083351.1:154294575-155544575 GCF_030254825.1 Meriones unguiculatus
AGATTATCTCCATCAGTGGTCCTTGGTTGGAGTACCAATCTCAGTAAAGACCAATGTGACCAGATATTTTTGTTACTCTCCTTATGGAGTTCCTGTCCCATCCTATTCAATTATTTTATTTTAATTAAAATATAATTACATAACTTTCCCTTTTCTTCCTCAAACCACTTCTATGTCCCTTCCATTGCTCATTTCATTTTTCCCTACTTTTTTAATGTTGATGGCACTTTTCCCTTTCATTATTGCTATGTAATACAGTTTGCTTAGTGTTACTTGTTCAAATACAATCTTGGAGTCATTCATTTTGTGTTGGATAATCAAGTAGAAGCATCATCTGTGGTAAAGACTAATTTTTCTTTTCCTTGAAGCCTGAAATTCTTCATTGAAGGGTGAAGGATTATTTCCATCCCTTATCCATTCTAAAACTTCTCATGCATCTTCCAATACCCCATTTCAAACTCAAGACCTTTTCTTCTATGTTTATTTTTATGTGTACAACACTCTGAGTCCAATTAATGTTCCCTTATTTTCATAAACCTAGAGATGACCACTTTATGTTAGTCTCACTCCTGAAACAGAATGCAACAGCGGTTGTAGCACTGGCTCTTCTTCTCTGAGCAGCCACTGACTGCCTGTATTATTATTTTTTTAATCTAGAGATGGAGCATGTATCATTTTCCTTCATTCGTGTTAGCAGGTTGTCTGCTGTGGTCTGTAAAGTTCTTGTGTAGGCAACAATATTATTGAGAGTATGTGTCCATTTCAGACACTATCAACCAATGCTTATTATTGCTATATTTATTACATTTATATTTTATTATATTATGTATTACAATTATTCTATATTATTATAGTTATTGTTACTGATCCCAAGGCTCTTATAATGTTTTTTCTTCCTCTTTCACAATGTGTCTTGAGCCTTACACTTAGGGGTTGCATTATAAATGTCCCGATTTTGTTGGGTACTCCTTTGCTTTTATACCCTCTATTCATGGTTCTTTTACTGACTATCTATGCTACATAGTGAAGTTTTTTTAAGGGATTTAGAAATTGCACTTAGCATTTAGAAGATTGTTGGAAACTATATCACTTTATTTATATGTAAGTAGTAAGTTTGTATCTAAGGCCTATGACCTTTCTAGCCAGGGTTTTTGGCTAGCTAACAGGAAGTTGTCTCCAATTATGTGGTCTGTGTGTCCAATTAGATAGCTGTTGGTTGCCCCAAGATGTAAGTATCACCATTGTACCTTTGGAGTTATCTTGCCAGAAAGACAAAAGCTGCGTGGCCTCCCTTATTTTTGGATCCTACATATGAATCTTTAGGTTTGACTGTAGAGTAACTGTAGAAGCCAGGAAAGTATAAAGGGGCCAATTAGTTACTGATAGAAGAAACTCTAGAGAGAATATACAAAGGTAGACAGGGAAAATGGTGGAGTAACTTCACTGGGAGTGAGAAAGATAATACAGGGGAAAAAGAGAGAAGGAAAAAAATAACACCAAGGTTTTTGTTTTTGTTTTTTTAATTCATAGAGAAACATTTTATGTTATATGTTTACACACACACAGTATATATAGTTTTAATGCAAATTCCCTACACAGTGCAATAGTGCCTAATCTAGAAGCCATATTTAACAAAAACTCACCATCGGACAGGGGGTAAACTCCCTTGAATTGTTGGTCAAGGGTTTCAAGAAACCCTCAAAACTATATGGGCTATTGCTCTTGCCTTTCTTTGCCTGACAGAGCATGACAATAAGGGCCTATTGCTAAAGACATTATGTACTTCAGTAGCAGTATTTAGAGAAAGCAAGCTGGAACTGATCTAAAAGCCTCCTCCCTGAGGCCTGGCACTTGGAATGTCTGAAGTTGCTATGCTATGTGAGCTGCCAAAGGAGAAAAGTTGTCGAGAGTCCTACCGAGCTGTAAAGTGTGAGAACCACAGCCACCACGTTATTTTAAAAGACTCATTACTTTATACTTCTGTTCAAAATAAGCTATCACCCTTCCCAGATTTAAACTGGAAGTCTTTAATGTCTTCATACTCTGGAAGAATTCTTTAGATAGATTACACATAGATTAAGTTCATCCTCAGTACCCTCTTTATTTCCTCTCAAAACAAACAGGTTTCACAGCAATAAACTCTCCAGAAGTTTTCTCTCTACATATGCCTATATGAATATATTTCTTACAGGCAGAGGGGAAAAAAAAACACAACATTAAGCTGTATTCAATTCAAGTCCAAGTTGGAAAAGAATACGGTACAAACAGCACTGCACAATTTGCATAGTGCTCTTGAAAAAGCAACAGGATGTCCAAGTATGATTAAGACTGGTTCCTAAATCACAAAATTACATCAGCTCTAGGAGCTATGGTTACTTTCATCAAAGAGGTGAAAGTTGCCGTCTCAGTCAGATTATTCTCAGCAATATGCCAGCGCTTGCTGCCATATGTTCCACATTGTAAGATGTCCTGCTGGAGTTATGGATGCAGTTCTGCAGTCAGGAAAATGACAGATTCCTCTCCCTTGCAGACATTAACTTTGCTCCACTTTGTTCTAACACTGTGTGCAGACAATGAGAATGATGTAGTCGTCCCCCATTTTCTCAATGAATATAATTCAAGAGAGCCTCCTGCTACATTCCCACTTGGCTCTGTCTGACCTGATGAATTCCAGTGGACCATCAGTTTCCTCTTCCCTCGTTTGAGCTCTGCTTTATTCATCGCTTACTTATTAACTTATCACTAAGTGTTATTAATTCAGTTACTCAAAGTTTTTACTTACTATTATTATGATATGGTAGTCACACCAGTTAGTTCACAATGACAATTGAAACCATAATTAGTGACTATTTACAAACTCACGATGAAATATCTGAATATGAATATTATTTTTACTGTAACCTCCATTCACTCTCTTTGTCATTAACTTAATCTGTTAAGACTTCTCTGACATAAATGCTACTGTTTCATCCAAATGTGTTTGATTCATTAGTTTATATTTAAGTTCTTCTTCCCAAATTTTCATCCTCAAACAGAAAAATATGACTTCCATAGAGAATTTGTCAATCTCAGGATTAATGCCAGAATTCCAGCATTTCTTTTTTACTTAGGCCTGTTTTCTTCTACTCTGATGAGGTTTTTCACTACTTTACTGAATGCCAATTAACAAATATATTTTTGTTAAATAATTGTTATACTATAATACAAAGTTCTACCACTTTCTTGAAGATATTTCCTACTGGTAGGGATTTTTGTCATTTAAAATGAAAAAATAACTCAAAACCATAATCATACATTGATCACAGAGTCTCTGCTTTAGCAAGGTAGTTTACGAACTGTAAAATGGATTAAAAAAAAAAAAAACTTGCCTGTGAAAGAAATATATTGAACATTCATGAAATTTCACTTATTTTTGTTTTCTTTTTCTTTTTATCACTGTTTATTCATTATATATACCAATGTAAGCCTCCTCCGTCAATTCCTTCCAGTCTTACCCTCTCTCCCTCTTATCCCCTAACCCTTTCCCCTAGTCCACTGAAAAGGGGAGTTTTCTTCCTCTGCCATTTGCCCACAGCTTATCAAGTCTCATCAGGACTTCCTGGATCCTCTTTCTTTGTGGCCTGGGAAGGCCACAGTACCAGGGACAAGAGCAGTCAGCCGAGTTCATGACAGAGGCAGCCCCTGCTCTTCTTACTCGGGAACCCACATGGAGACCAAGCTGCCATTCAGCTACATCTGAGCAGGAGGTATAGGTAACACTAACCAAGCAACTGAAAGACTTGTATGGAAACAAACAAACAAAAACTTCAAGTCTCTGAGGAAAGTAATTGAAGAAGATATCAGAAAATGGAAAGATTCCCCTATGATCATGGATTCGTAGTCTTAACACAATAAAAATCAGCATTATAACCGAGAGCAATCTATAGATTCAATGCAGTTCCCATCAAATTACCATCATAATTCTTTACAGACCTTGAAAAAAATTCTCAACTTCATATGGAATAACAAATAAAGCAAGAATAGCTAAAACAATCCTCTACAGTAGCAGATCTTCTGAAGGTGTCTCCATCTCTGATCTCAAGCAGTACTATAGAGCAACAGTAATAAAAACTTATTGGTATTGGCATAGAAACAGAAAGGTGGTTCAATGGAATTGAATAAAAAACCGAGAAATAAACCCACATGTCTACGGACATCTGATTTTTTTACAAAGATGCCAAAATCATATAATGGGAAAAAGAAAGCATCTTCAACAAATGATGCTGGTCTAACTGGATGTCTACATGTAGAAAAATGCAAATAGACATATATTTCTCAGAAAACTAAAGTTCACATGGATCAAAGACCTAAACTTAAAACCAGACACACTAAATCTGTTAGAAGAAAAAGTGAGGAAGAACCTTTAACTCATTGGCACAGAAAACAACTTCCTGAACAGAACACCAACAACTCAGGCTCTAAGATCGACAATTAATAAATGGGACTTTGTAAACTGAAAAGCTTCTGTAAATCAAAGGACACCGTCAATAGAACAAAACAACAGCCTATAGACTGGGAAAAGATCTTCACGAAGCCTACACCCAAAAGAAGGCTAATATCCAGAATATGTAAAGAACTCAAGAAATTAGACTCCAACAAACCAAATAATCCAATTAAGAAATTTCACATATTAAGAATGAACTCTGTTGCCTGCTCTTCTATCACTTTTTCCTCACCAGGCCACAGGGGAAGAGGATGTGCTCAGTCCTGAAGAGACTTGATATGCTGGGGTGGGTGGACAGGGGTGTTCTCCTTTTCTCAGGAGTAAGGAAGAGCAGGGATGGGGAAACAGAGAGGGAGGATGAAACCTGCAGGAGAGAAGGGAGAGGGCTATGAGCAGGATATAAAAATAAATGAAAAATTTTTAAAAAGTTTGACTCACACATAGAATTCAGTCTATTTAATGTAAATTGAGACCCTACTATGTGAACCCAGGACTATTGTAGGTAAGATACATGAGGCTCTATGTATGGCTGAAAAGGAGCTGTCCTGAAGCTCATGTTTCAGTTGAAAACAGGCAGGAAGCAATGAAACACACAGAGCCATGATGCACAGAACACTTCAGGCAACAATCTCTGCTCAACGAACATGAAACAGGATGCTCTAATGGAAAGTATATGGAAATAGAGGACTTTATTAGTGTGAGAAAAAAGAAAGTCACCTAAGGAATTGACATTGAAGATGAAACGTGCATGATAAGAGGGCAAAATATGCAAGGTTCTTTCTGATGAAAAAACAGATAGCAGAGCAAACCAATATACGGAATCTAAGGCAGACTTGGATGAGCTTTTAAAACAGCAACCAAACAGCTTTTGCCTGCAGCACAAGGAAACCAAAAGTGAATAAAGAAACAATAAGACTGGAAGGATACCAGGCCACAGAGGGAGACAATGCAGCCAGTCCTGATGAGACCTGATAGACTCGGGTCAGAGGGAAGGGGAGGAGGACCTCCCTTATAAGTGGACTTGGGGAGAGGCATGAAAGGAGAAGAGGGAGGGAGAGTGGGATTGGGAGGGGATGAAGGAGGGTGCAACAGCTGGGATACAAAGTGAATAAACTGCAATTAATAAAAAATAAATCAATTAAAAAAAGACTCGGGGATAGACAAGCATCCCTTCCTACAGAGCCCATAGTAAAAGTGGGGAACCTTTTCCTACATGTCACATGAAGCTGATAGTAGAGATAAGGGATAAGGTTTGATTAATGTTTTTAAAGATCTTCTCTGGAGAGTGAAAGATAGGATATAAAGACATGAGACTGTTATTATAACCACTGAAGTACTCATTTAAATAGCAATTGGAAATCACAGAAGACCAGAAATTTTATTTGCAATACTATTCTATCATGTTTAGGTCCCCAGACCTGGCCTCTGTCTGGCTCTGCTCTGGAAGAATTCCATCTATTAACATATCATTGGCCTCGAAATAACAGAAAAACTCTGCTTGTTTTCTGTATCAATTGTTGATGTTCCACATAAGAAAAAATGATATATTGCTGTTATATTAATTGCATTTTAAAACTGTAATATTCTTCCTTCCTCTGAGGTAATTTTTTTCTTCTTATTGTCGTATGGAATCAAATGACAAGCAAGTCCTAGGCATTGTGCAGTTCATGCTCAGTACCCGACTTCATCAAAGCTTTCTGCTTGGAACTGCCATACCTGTATACATTTCAGAACTCTGTTGAAGATCCAGTCTTGACTTATTCTGTCATCATATTGTATATTTACATACAGACTGTCAGAATGTTGACTGCTTATTAACTTAGCAAAGTTACCATTCTGTGATGTTTTATAAATAAGAATATACTCTTGTTGAAGACAGCAGCATTGATTTTACGTGATAATTTCACCATGTTTGCAAAACACGATAACCTTGGCTTACGGTTTTGAAAACAGAGGAAAGAGGTTGCTATATTTAAATATTACCTCTTCAGCTGTCTTGCCCCTTATGTCATTTTCTTAATGTAGATTTATTTTAAAGCTAGCATGGAGCTTTTAAATTTCATTCAAATTTTTCTATGTCATTTGGTAAGACGGAGAAAGCAAACAAGACTGTGGAAAGCAGAAAACCGAGAGCCTCATAGCCATCTCAAGTGATGGCGAAAGCAGTGTGTACTTCATGTTCCTAGGAGATATGATGCTGACTGCTGTATTTGGGAATAGGGGCCAAGCTAATATGAAATGTCTTTGTAGTAAAGTAAAATGTAGCTGCATTTAGTTAAAAAAAGTATCATATTCAGGAGTCTAAGTAGAAGTCAGTTAAAAGGAGCAATAATAAATTACACTCCAAGACTTCAATTGTTTCCTCCCCATTCTACAATAAAGAATCCTCTGTACCTGAACGAAACACATTTTAAACATACATAGTCTGTATTGATACCCATCATCACACTACTTTGCCTGGCTGACAATCAGCAGCTACATTTTCTCTTCTCACCTAGAAGAGTTGCCAGACTAGAAGAAGAGACATACTCAAACCCTAATTTCAACATTCCCAAATACATCTGAATATAACATGTCACTAAGTGGAATCTGCTTTCTAGGATGATAGAGCTGTCCTACATGACCTCTGTGAAACAATGTTAATAAAAAAACATAACTGGTAGGCTTTTCATTCACTAGGCTTAATAGTATATGCTGTTCTAAGAAAAAAAATGCTAAAGTGAAGAAATATTACAGGGATATTTTAGTTTTATGAGCATATTTTAACATACTTTTATTGATTTAGGAATTTCACATCACTAACCCAATCACACTGGCTTTCCAGTCCTTCCATGTCTACCCCACATTCTTGAGACCTACCCCACTAACAATAGACAAAGAAGAAGACAAAATAAATAAACAAGTCCAATTTGTGTTCCCTATATACTCAGTAGAGCATGGTCAAACTTCTGGTGGCCATGAAGAGAACTCAAGTCATTCCCCACCAGCTCCCCATTCCAGAAACCATCAGTGGTGGAAATCTATGCTTCAGCATTCGTTTCACAATTTTTAAGAGTTCTCTTTGGTGGCTTCCTATTTATTCTGTTAGGGTTTTTATTTGGGGTTTGGGGTGTGTGGTAGTGCTTGTCACAGGAGCTTTCTCTGTCCCTTTCTCAACTGTGAGTCTCTAGTCATCAATACCACTGCAAAGTAACTTCCTTGGCATTTATGGTCAGCAGGACCACGGATCATGGATTTCCACATGGATACTAGTGGTGGCACAAAGCAGAGGCATCCACATGGTCACCTAAATAACAAAAGTAGAGATGGAGAAATGGATAGTAATTACCTTTTATGGGAGCATTGTGGATGTGAGTGACCTGCACTGCTACATGAGGTTATGTTGATGTCTCTGGCCTGCACTGCTACCAAGGACTTTGATGAAGTCTTTCACCCATTCTGTAGCAGAGGGTTATGTTCATATCCTAGAAGATTTATTTTATTTTATTTTTATTCACTTTACATCCTTGTTGTAGCCCTTCCCAGTCCCGCCCTCTCTTCTTTCCTCTCTCATTCCTATCCCCTTTTCCAGCCAGCCTAGCTCATCAAGTTGTATCAGGACTGAGTGTGTCCTCTTCCCATACGGCCTGGCAAGGCAGTCCTGCCAGGGGAAAGTGGTCAACAAGCTAGGAAGTGAGTCTGTGTCCAATGCAGTCCCCACTTCCCTTACCAGAGGACCCATATGAGGCCTAAGCTGCACATCTGCTAGATGGGCCTAGGTCCAGTTTGTCCATGGACCTTGGTTGATGCTTCAGTCTCAGCAAGCTCCTCTGGGCCCTAGAGAACGAAGAGGACACCCACTAACTAGACAAGTCTCCTAGCAGAGGGAGGGGAACACTAACCTACCCACAAAAACTTTGACCCAGAATTTGCCCCGCCTTCAAAATGTGCAGGATAACTCTAGAGCAGATAGAGCAGACCTTAAAGAAATGCCCAACCAATGCCAGGTCCAGCGAAAGACCCACTCTAGGGGAGAGTGCCAACCCCTGACACTATGAATGATGCTCTGCTAAACTTACAGACAGGAGCCAGACAGAGTTGTCCTCTGAGAGGTTCTATCCAGCAGCACCTCAAAACAAATGCCAAGACTCACAGCTAAACATTGAGTGATGCATAGGGCGTATGGAAAAGTGGGAGGAAAGAGAAAATGACCTGGAGGTGAGGAGCTCCGCATGAAGATCCTGTGAGATTTTTAAAACCAAGCATTTTCTTTCTTCTTGATTGCATATATCCTATCTTTCATCATATAACTTGAAGTTAAGTGTTACGGTAGTACTCAAAACTTGGCTCTTATTAAAAGCATTTACAAACATAAAGGTTCAAATGCTTCTATATACCAATGCTAAGGTTTGTCAAATATTGGTAGCCATCTGGAAGCTGTGTTGCAAATATAAATTTAGATATCATGGTGAAATTTTAATATTTAAGGTTATACATTGTAGAAGGGAAGTAGTGAGGAACTATGCAGAAAGATAGCAAAAAGTAAAGATGTTTTATAGGGTTGTAGAAGCATCCTAAATATATATAAAGGTGATCTAAATAAGATCACCAAATAATGGGGGAGATAGAGCCCCAAATAGACATCACTTGTCACAAAATGAAGCTTCCATCACTGAGATTGAGTTACATGTAATTGAATTGTATAAAGGGAACCAAGAAACCACCCTACAAACCTGACTATTGCCAAGACTATGGGATGTTCTCCACAAACTAATGGCAAGTCCTCATTACTGAAGACAACACCTACATAACTCATTGAACAGAGAGAAGTAAGTCTTATGTTTACATAGACTCCTCACCTCTATGTGCTAACATCTATGTTATGGGAAGATATGCTGCAATCTATCAATGAAAAACATGAACACTAACCCAACCACAAACCCTTTGATCAACAATGGCATCCTGCCTGTAGGATATGTTGGCGCAATAGTGGTAGGAAGTTGGCTAGAATAACCAATTAATGTCCGACTTGACGGAATACCTATGTCATAAGATGGAAATAAAGGAAAACATAAAAACCCAACCCTATCGTTCAAAGATGTGTATTATGTGATAAAAAATGTAGAAGTTTGGTTACATAACATTAACTTCTGTGAGATACTGTTCCCTGTTTGAAAAAAAATAGTTAAATGGCAGTATTGGTTAACATTAAGTGAAGGAAAACTGATGACTGCATTGGCTGGATTCTGAGTGTATAAGTTACTCTCCAGAATGTATTTTGGCAGGAACATAACTCAGTATTTTGCAGTGGAAACACAGTCCCAGGTGTGAAATTAGCACACGGAGTTGTCTGGCTCATGATCAAGAAAACTTTTATCCCAATAAATCAAATATATATATAGTGTTAGAAGGGACAACAGAATTCCCAAAAGAAATGTGGTCCAAAAATTTACACCATGTCCAAACAGCTCATCTCTCTCATGGAATATTTACTTTTCTTGCTCTGGAAAAATCAGTTTTGTTCTTTCTCCAGTATCTCTGTGCAGTGATGTCTATAGCTTGATGCTTTTATGATTAAGGACAGAAAGCTTTTGTAGATGTCTACTTACAATTTATACCAGTTATAATTCAGTTGACTAATCCTTTGATACTAATGAGAAATAACTGGACACAACCTCACAATTCATTTAGTCCATGAAGAATATTAGTATGTAGCAGTCTTGAAAAATGCTGTTTTCTGTTTACCATATCCATGTAAACATTTCATCACTAACTTACAGAAGCAGTTTTGTTTCTCTAACTGCTCCAGCATCTTTGAAAGGAAAGGAAACAGAGGAGAGTCTCTAAAACCTTAGATCTCATCCCTTCCTAAGATGTTTACTCTGTGGTGGCTAAGAGCTAAAAGTGATTTTGAAATGTTTGCTGTGGTCACTGAAGAAATGGGTTTGAAATAAAATAAAACAGCTGAAAGGCTCTCATTCTGATTGTAATCTAGATCTGTTGCTCCCAAAACAAAAATCCTATACAAGGTCCTTAAAGAGCTGCCAAATGGACCCCAGGAGGAAACAGAAACAGAGGGATAAATGTGTATTCTGTGAAAGGAAATGCATTGAAAACCAAGGCTGTGAATAGGCCCAAGCCAGAAGGAAACTATAGTAAAGTATTCATGGGTTGATTTCAGGGAATGCAAAGAAATAATTTTTATGTGAAGTTATAAATGGTGCATATGAAAGTCCAAGGAAATGGAGAAAATGATCAAAGACAAACAGAGTCCGTAAGATATTAACCTTGCAGAAACAGGCTGTTTGATTTAAAGAACATACGAAAATGATCCAGAAAGTAATGGTAGAAAATGAAATGGGAAGTACTAAGAGCATTGAGTTAGAGGATAAAAGATTTTATAGATAAATAAAGCTCCAATAAGGTTATGAGAGCCATTGTTGCCTCTTCAGAAATCAAAGGTAACTGATGCAGGGACAGAAAGATGCAATGGGATGTGTTATACAGGTTTGGTCCATCATAAAAAAATGGAGCAACACATACTAAATCACACTTGTTTCCCCAAAAATAATGAAACCCTGGGGTGGGGGTGGGGGTGTAAGAAGTTAAGGGTAGCGCACTGATCAGTTTTCTACTGATACTGTAGAAAAAAATAGCTATACTTAATATAGAAGTTGAACGAAACTATTCATGATAAAATAATAATTAATGTTTACACATATAAGCAAGCAAAGGAGAACAAAATACATGTACAAAATATATCTCATGTGGTCCACTGGTTTTTCATTACTATTAAATGCTGATATTTTAGGTAGAACATGAGTTAACATCAAACATGCCACATTTGCCTTCTTATTTAAAAGTAGAAGAAAAAAAAAGATTGGTAAGAATATGTTATAGACAAAATTTCTACTTTGGCTGTCCTAATCATGTAATGGTACTTCAAGCTTAAGCCAGCTTAAACTTCTAATGCCCATGGTAGTGGTATTAGACTGAAATGTTATGGGAAAATAAGCATCCTAAAACCTGCAGAGGTATCATGGAAGCACACTTTCCAAAAGCCTTTGGCAACTGCATATTATTTCTGCAACAACTAAATTATTTAGAATATTTTTATAAACTATCTGAATGCTCTCTTCTTCTTAATGTTACCATTTAAACTCACTACAAATGAAAATAAAGCAGGTCAATATTTTATGTCAATATGACAAGTATATATTTTCTTATTTGATTTCGGACCTTTGCCTGTTAGTGACCAGAAAGCATTTGCATAATTAATAGAAACTAACAGTTATGAAAGTCAGAATATACAGTTTATATGCATGCTTTTAGTTTCTATCTTTATATCTCACAACTCTCTGCATCGAACAAATGATATCATGGCTTTTTTGTTTTTTGTTTTTTTTTTCAGTTTTTAGGTAGTTGACTGCTTTAGTCCAATATACATACAGACCCTAGCTTCATATGAGTTAAAGAGCTCATACACGTAGATTATTTTATAATATCCTATCTATTAGAAATAAGGAAAGAATAGAGATTTAGAAGTTTAGTTCTCTGCAGATATTATCCAAATGAGTGCTTTTTCTCAATGGTGAATTTTATAAACTATTCTGAAAATGAATTTAATTGTGGCAGAATTTTCACAGAAGTACAGCCATTAGAATGCCAGTCCTCTTTTTCCTTGGCCTTGACTAATTTTACTAATGCTCTAAAATGTTGTATTCGAAATCATCTGTGTTGATCACTGCTTTTAACGTATTTTCCACCAGTAAATATTCTACTATGGTAATACGTTTCATGCACTATCCACCACAGCACAGTGTTGACGTTGCTAATTCAATGGAAGGTGGTATCCATTACCACCAAAGTAGGAACTCGGGAAGTGATAAACTGACAGAATGCAGTACTCTGTACATATGTTCAACGCCATAAATGAACAAGATACTCTGCAGTATCTTGTTATGCAATTAGTTGGCTCTGGAAAGTGAAGTGACCGTCTTACTTGGCAGCCAGTGAGCTTCTGACTCTTGCCACATAGAATATTAGGTAAAATAACAAAATGTCACTCAGTGGCGTTCTTGAGTAATCCTTATTTCTCATCGGCTTACTATCAGAAATAAAATTCTCAGGAAGCTGACCTATCACACAAGCTTCACTTTGCCTTTCTAAATTAAATTATGCTATGGCTTCTATACTGAACCTACCTGTGGGCTGATTTGATTGCAGGTAAACAGAGCAAAAACATTACCACTGACACATTCTCAATCCAAGGAATTTTTGCATTATGAATCAAAACGAGGGGTCAGGGGATGCCAGCATCTGCCTTACTGGTTTTATGGACTGTATTTACCAGGTACTCAACAAGGAGACCAAACAGCAGTGGCCTAAGATGAAATATTTCTAAGGAATCTCTGTGCTATTCATAAAATAAAATAAAACTGTCCTTAAGTCAAAACATTCCCTGTTGGGATACAAAGTGAATAAATTGTGATAAATAAATAAATTCCCTGCTGCCTTTGCCACTCCAAAGGTTATGAGATCATTACATTGTGCTATGTAGTGAGCATGTAAAATTGGTGCTCAGACAACACCAGATCTGCCCTTATTGGAGACTCAGTTATCCACATAACTAGGCTTAGATGCTGAGACAATGATAAAATGAAGGTAAAGAGCCACATCAGGGCAGTTAAGAACACAAATACTAAACCAACAGCAGTGTTTGTTTTTCTTCTATAGGAAGTTACCAGCTGTACCAATTTTCAGCCATAGCTAGTGATTATAAGTATTCATTCAACATAAGCCCATTCTCAAATGCCAAACACTGAGTGGCACAGTTTCCAGATGCAGCTCATAGTAGAGCATGTCGAGTAATGCAGTCAGATCTGAAAAGACTGCTAATGCAAATCTCCGTCAAATACAAGTAATTTCCAGACAATTCCAGACATAAGGGAGAAAGTAGAATTAAGGCTCTACCTACAGTGTATCAAAGCAGATGCTGAGACTCATAACCAAACCTTCGGCAGAGTGCAGGGAATCACATGAAAGAAGGGGGATTCAGTATGACCTGCAGAGGACAAGAACTCCACAAGGACCTAATATATCTGGGCACAGGGGTGTTTTATGAGACTGTTTGTCCAACCAAGGACCATATATGGATATACCCTAGAACCCCTGTTCGGATGTAGCCCATGGTAGCTCAGTATCCAAGTGGGCACCCTAGTAAGGGAACAGAGACTATTACTGACATGAACTCAATGTCTGGCTCTTTGACCTCCCCCACCCCACCCCGAGGGAGGAGCAGCCTTGCTAGGCCAGAGAGGTGGACATTGTAGCCAGTCCTGAAGAAACCTGATAAGCTAGGGTCAGATGGAAGGGGAGGAGGACCTCCCCTATCTGTGGACTTGGAAAGGGGAAGAGAGGAGTTGAGGGAAGGGGGGTGGGATTGGGAAGAAATGAGGGAGCAGGCTACAGCTGGGATACAAAGTTAGTAAACTGTAACTAATATTTAAAAAACATTTTCCAACATCAAACTTTATGTCCTTTAGAAACTGCTTTTGTGTCTTCAAGTGATAACACACTTGCAACACACACACAGAGTTAGTTGATTTGAAGAGATGAGAGAAGTCCATGTTAATATGTTATTTCCTCCAGAATTCCCACCGTTTTAATGGTTTTCTGTTTTGTTTTGCAGTAACTATTTCTCAGTGCAGCAACTGCATATATAATCGCCATCTCCTTAGATGTCCATTTTACGTACCCTGCTCACTGCGAAGGACAGACAGTTTGACTCCAAACCTAAACACCAGCTCCAAGCTCTCAGCTCTGAAGTGCTCAAAGTAGTTTATGTCCATGTATAAACTGAGCCATCAGAAATAGGACCTCAATCCATTAAAATGTCAGGAGATCAAGTTCACAATGAGGCAATGGCTAAATTTCTAAGCCTGGAGCCTGCTCCATTGTCAAAGCTTCCAGATTATATAGGTGGTTGATTTACTAACATGGAGGCCAACAAGATTTGTGTTCTCAGAGAGTGATTTAGTGGTTGAATTCACTGTGTCCCATGAACTACAAATAATAGCTACTTAGAAAAGGAAATTCAAACAAGCTGCTTTTAAATAACATAACCATTAAGAAGTCCCCAGATGTATTGCTGTGTTCAGGATTTTTATATATAATCTATTTAACATACTCCCACAGAAAAATCTAAAATAATGGAACTAGATCTGACCTATTCTTTAATTAAATAGACTCTTACCTATCCTTTACTTTAAACAATCAGTTTATTTTGATGTTTTTTAAATAAATTTACAAGGACAGAAACTATCATAAGACATACTTCTATTTGGCTAAAGTAAAATAAATAAACTACACTCTGAATTTCTAAGAACTTATATCTTTTGACCAACTACTAATATCAATAACTTTTTTTTAATAATCAAGGTTTTACAAAGCTAGGGTACCATTGTTACTTATATTTATGATGCTTTAATTTCAATCATTTTCCTCTGATATCCTCATATTGCAGGACAGTCCTGTAATTTTTATGGAGCAATAATAAATCATTGCTTTAATAAATAATCTATATTTGAATATTATAATAATTGTCTACATAAAAAGCAGTCCTGAATTACAGCATTGTGTTTATTTGTCAGTGATCATCTATTTTGACTTGAACCATATGGGCAAAATGTGAGTGAGACAAAATGTTTTCTATTAAAGTGTTTTATCAAGACTTTAAGTAATTATCTAATATAAGCTTAGTTAAATGTGAGCTGAGTGTGATGCTGAACACCTGTAATACCAGAATTCTAGAGGCAGAAGCAGTGGAAGCAGTTCAAGGGCAGTGTGAGCTGCCTGGTAAGTTTAAATGAAGAGTACGTGGGAGCCTGCCTCCAAAACAAACACTCAAACAAACAAAAATTATCTAATTTAGGTGTAACATCAGTTTTGTTAAAAATGGGTAAAAAAAAATTGATTTATCTTTTTATACCAGGTAAGGAGTAGAAGGAAAGACGAATAACAAAGAGAGAAGAAAAAGTTGTAGAAAATCTTACTCTGAAGAGTGTGAGCATGTGTGTGTGTGTGTGTGTGTGTGTGCCTATGGGAGGGTGCGGTGAGGGAATGTGTATACGTGTATGTGTGTATGCATGCATGCATGTATGTGTGAGTGTGTGTTTGTGTGTGTTTATTTGTGTGTTTTATTGCTTATGAAGAACAAAATGAACTAGATTAACAACATGGTCTCTGTTTTAAATTAAAAAACATGAACCAAAACAAAAAATGTACACCACAAAGATAACTACATTTTGCAAGTTCTGGAGAGAAAAAAAAAATATTACCTTGTGGGGTACAGATGAGGAGAGGAGACATGTGGCCTGAAGTGATTGCAGCCTTCTCAACATGAAGGACATTTTCGTGCCTGGGGAGCCTGCTGTGATGACGTCGGAAGAATGGAAACATGAAGTACAAGGCCCAGACAAGGCAATGAAGAGGTCCTGAAAGAAAAGCTGGCCTCCCACATTCTTAGAACCTCACAATGAGGTACTGTGCTGCCTGGGTTTCTGCTTCAGTGAGTCAGTCAATGTCAGCAAAATGGTGACCGCTATTGCTAGATATTTAGTCATGACCCATTGTATTCTTCCAGGTCCTTTAATCTTTGTCCAATTAAAAGATTTCCTTATGTATTGCTAATATGTCTTTGGCATGGCAGGGCCATATGAATAAGCAGGGTGTCATCACCAGCCTGAAAGTTCATTGTGCTAATGTGAGAAATCCAACCAAAAGAGAAGAATAAAGCATCTCACTGTATGTGCACACTGCTTCCATCCCGTAGAGCCTCTGCTTCTGAGGACCCTTTTACCTTTACTCAAAACCAGACTCAACAGTGCTGAGTTTTACACAGCTCTGTGATGGCTGTTGACTCCTTGCATCCTGTTTCCAGAAAAGACTGAACAAATGTACACTTAACCCAGACAAAAAATCACCTACAGATCAGATACATTATTCTATCAAAGTGTAACTTGATGATACAATGAGTTTACTGGGGTTACTTACAAGCCTATGGGTGAGAAGTTACTTACAGGAATAAGAATGACAACTACAAAGCAGCCACATCACCAGAAAAGGCCACCTCATCTCTGTTGAGAACTCATAAGATCTGAACCCCTGGAATCTTCTGCATGAATTTCAGCCAGCTCAACAGGTCCAGGGTATCTTTCTTCCAGCGGCCTGATGGATCCGGGCATCTTCACTCCAAAGCAATTCTTTGCTGATTGTGTAAACTAAGGATACAGTTTTCTGAATCTTATTTCAGCTTTCTCAGACTTATGAAGTTTGTTTATCTCATAAGTCTCATGGAATCTCTGTCCACCCTCTAGAAGAGACTATTTCAGGTTAGAGGAAAGCGTTATACAATACTTCTTTGGATCATATATATGTATAAATAGATAGATAGATAGATAGATAGATAGATAGATAGATAGATAAGTGTTAAACATTAAATAGATGTATATTATATACATGTATATATGCAAATATAATATGTATAATATATACAATATATTAATATATAGATATGTAACATACATAATATATAATATATTAGTATATATAACAGTGATCAGTAAATCACTAGTTTTTAAATGTATAAAAATGATTATAATTAAATACATATTCAAAATCTGATGCTCTTTAGGAAGAAGATAGGAAAAAATTTGAGGTACCAAAGCCCATTCTTATTAGAACATGAGTTTCGTATATATTTATACAGGTTAGAACATAGTTTTGTATATATTTGCAATATCTACAGTCTCTGAAGCTACTTTAGGGGATATGGAAGCCACTAACACCTGCATATAGCATATATCTCATTAAAAAAACTCTTCTTTCATGATACTTTTGTTCAGAAAGTTATTTTCAGAATTGTTTATTGAAGACACAACTGAAGAGTAATGTTGTGACTAAAATACTTTAATTTTTATTTAGTATAGGCAAAGCCAAAAAGCTTTGATGGTTATTTATAAATTCAGTACTGCTTATTTTCATTAACTGATCACTTGGTGCTAGAGGTAGATCCATACAACTGCATAAAAATTGAATAATCTCAAAATGCAAAAGTTTTTAAAGTACTTGCTATTGGGTAAAGATTCACAATGCTTTAATGTTCATCATTTGTTGTCATCTTGAGACAGGATCTCAGAATGTATCTATGGCTATTCTGAAACTCATTATAATATAGTGAAGTTATCCAAATAGCCATGCAGCATTGACTCTTTCATATAAGCAAAATTATATTCTAATTCATAATTATCTGGCTTCAATTATATATATATATCATCCAATATTTTATCGCTTTATCATTGTTTAGATTTGATAAAGTGAAAATTAGAGGGCAGATATAGTGTCTACTCTAGATGTCAATTCTGAGTTTCTCTGGCATGCATCACAAGTAAATATGAAATAATGCCAAAACACATTTGCAAGGCAAATTATGTGTTGCCAGGAACACCAAAATAAAATCTATAATGCTTTAAGCATCATAACAGCAGAATGCATATTGTTTTTCATTTCATGCTTCTTAAACACTGGACTCATTTTCTGAATCAATCTTCTTTACTCTTTTATATGCCTTTGGCATAGCTGTTCCCCACACTGTTTACAAGATGAATTTCTTTGCTTTTCTTTAAACTTATTTTTTCCTTTGCTTTTCATAACCCTTTTTTATTTAGAACTTAATGTTCCATTACATATATGTTAGTATATTAGCATATGTAAAGAAATGCCTTGAATATCTTCATTGGTAATAATTTGACTTTCAGAGAAAGATAGGAATATGTTTTAAATCTATAACTACAGTGATGAGACACACAGTTAGATATATGTTATGTGTAAATAAATAAATATAAATAACCTTAGGCATTTTGATAAACTCTTCTTTCTCATTGTATTCAGTGGCAAAGTTTTCCTTAACTTTCTTACAAAAATTTAATATTCTCACTTCATTCTTATCAAAGCAACAGTTAATGCTATGTTTATCATTCTAAAATCATAATAAACCTTTGTTTCTATAATAGTATAACTTCTGGGACATGAGAATGCAATAATACTGGCTCCAAGAGGAATTCTGGATGCTGCAAAGTAAGAGATATTTGCTGCTGTCATCTGGTAGTTGTAAGGAGCCCTAGAAATTCAGTGTAGATGTGCTCTGAGTGATTTTTATTTATATTACTATATAACCCAGTTTTATGTTAACAAAAATTTGCCGTGTTTTGTCCTATACACTGTTATCTCTGTTTTCCTAGTCTACTGTTATTTCCATGTTAGTGCAGGACCAGTATCTTAATAGACATATGCCAATTATACCCTAATTACATGATCAGCTAAATAAAAATAAATAGAAAGAAAGACACTGAAAACTAAGTGGATGAATTTAAATATAAACTTTTTAAAAGGGTATTTTTGTCTTGCATTTTACAAGACATTATTTTTAAAAATGAGACATCCACAGTGTGATTCCATAAGTATACATAACAGTAACTTTCTATCTCTTCAAGGGAAATTATTTATCTCCTGGGGCAAAGGGTCATTCAGGTTCTGGTATGCAAAAAGAATGTATTTATTGTGTTAAAACCTAAGCAGAGTAAGAGTGTGTTGTCAGCTTATAGAATCCAAAACCTCCTGGGATGATGTGCAATGCCATAATGAATAAAAAGAACCTAAAGAACCTAGAACTTGTATATATATGTATGTATATATATATATATATATATATATATATATATATGCACCAGTACAGAGATTTCATCCCAGTTAATCAGCCAGCTACAGAGGCTGACCTTACAAATGTCTTTTAGAGTGAAGCATAGGAGGCAGTCTTCAGAAGCAGTAGACAGAATTCCTGTAGGTCATTCCTATATCTGTCATGTGAAGTGTGCTTTCTCTCAGAATCCATGCTGGAGTTGTTAAATTCATTAAGAAGTTCTCATACTCCATAATCACCCTCGGTTGCCCATGGAGTCATTAAGAAGATGAATACTGTTTTATAATTTGTTTGTTATTTTTTCCTCTATATCATTGTAAATTTCCATTCCAATTAAATATTTGCTTTCTTTATCAAATTTCACCTTTACCATATTAGTTAGGCACATGAAATTGACTTCTCAATGGCTCAAAGAATGGTTCAATCTAATAAATTTACCCAGTGCCTAGCAATGAAAAAGAGAGATGTATTTTACATGTAGTTAAATTATGATATTTAAAAGTATGGATTCTGAAATTAAACTTTGTTCAAATCCTAGGTTTCATACTAATCTAGTGTATGACTTTAGGAGTAAGTCTGGCAGATTTTCTGTGGATCAATTATTTGAATTTCAAATGAGAAAAATGGTGCTTACTAGATGTCATTTTTTTAGGTCTCATATGAGATAATATTTGTATGATGCCCAACACATGGCCTGGAAAAATGGCTTCCTTAGTGGGTGTACATTTCTGTGTATGTGATTGTATGCATATATACAATAAGGAACAATTTAGAACTTATCTTATGCAATATTATTTTACTTCTAGAAATAGTAAAACTTTGTAATTTGTCTAACTGGCAACATAACTGTGAATTGAACCTCTTATTTATCAAATTCATACTGAAGGTTTATATTCTGGATACCTTGGTTTCCAAAATATTTTTACAGACTTGAGATACATGTTTTAGGAAGACAATTATTTTATGAAGAATATAAAAAATATAGGAAAATTACCCTAGAATCTAAATCAATACATATGAATAACAATTTTTATATAATTGCCAGAATATCCACCTGTCTTTATTTAACAGAATATAAGGGTTCTCAAAATTAATAAAGAAATTAAAAAAAAAAAAAAACAAATGGGCATTTTGGAAAAACTCATTTCTCCAAGCCATCTCTGAATCAGAGCTGAGCCAACAGTTAAGAGAAGTGATCTGGAGTAAATTTGCAATTTTTCTATAATATGATAAAAGATGACTATCAAAAACAGCTAATAGACTTTATTTTGACTCTGTTCCATAGAGGAAACACTCCATGGTGGAAAGAAGGCATGGAAGAAGGAGTATGGAGGCAGGAGAGTCAATGAGGGAGAAGACAGCCACAAGTGCAATGCACTTCCTTCATCAAGGCCACATCTCTGAAGTATTTCCAGACTGTCCCACCAACTGGGGACTAATTGCTCAAATAACTGAAGGGGATATTTCTTATATAAACCACCACAGGGACCATAGTTTTTAGGTCTTATTTTATGTATTGTTTGAATAATCGTTTTTTGCACTTAAGACTCTCTATGAAGTTCCTTCAAATTCCCTGAAAGCACACACCACAGCATTAAACTGCACCCCAAAACATGTCCTCCATTCCCTGTCCCACAACACTGCCTGCTTTCTTGGAGACATGCTGGCACCAGGTAAAACCAGGTAAGACATTTCACCAAACTCTTGCACACTATATCCACTTAAAACACTTCCAACAGCCTTAAACTATACTCTATCCCTTGGGTTCCATTCTCCGACCCACAATTCCTTCTGCTTTTATTGATGCACACATTCACCAGGGACCACAGGCCATGCTGGTACTAATGATCAGAGGCAACAGTGCCACCTAAAACTCAAGAGGCCAGGCAGGCCTAAAGATAGGGGGGAAAAACAAACAAAGAGAAACCGAGAAAAACAAAACAAAACAAATCAAAGAAAACTCCATCCAACAAAGATAAACTCAGAAATCAGCATCTAAGCCTAAACAGACAGAAAAACCTGATGGTTAAAGTTCAGTATAAGAACACAATCAACAAGTATGGTACTGCCAGAGCCTAGCAATCCTACTCTGGAAAGCCCTGGACATGCTAACACAGTTGAAACCACAAAAACAAAAACAAAAACAAACAAACAAAAAAACCATATATATGTATTAAAATAAAATTTTAAAAAGACCTTAAATCCAACCTTATAAGCATGATAGAAGCCTTTAAAGAGGAAATAACTAAATCCTTTAAAGAATGTGGGAAGTGCTATTTCTAATTGAGAAAGCGCCAGACTGATTTCCAGAGTGGTTGTACCAGTTTACATTCCCACCAGCAGTGGAGGAGGGTTCCCCTTTCTCCACAACCTCTCCAGCAGGTGTTGTCTCTTGAGTTTTTGATCTTAGCCATTCTTATGGGTATAAGGTGAAATGTCAGGGTCATTTTGATTTGCATTTCCCTGCTGACTAATGACATTGAACATTTCTTTTTTTTTTTGTCACATAAGCAAATTCTTTTTTTTTTTTTTTTTTTTTTTTTTTTCAGTGCAGTTTATTCAGAAACCTTGAACAATCCTCGGACCCTGGGGAAAGCCAGCCCACAGCTTAAATAGCCTCTGGGTAGCCAACCCAGGCGTGCCACGTGGGCAATGCAGAAAGGTCCACATACATGGAAGCAAGCCAGATCCTCAGCCTTAGCCAAATGTGGAATTGTTCGTGACAGAGAGCACTCACCATCGGGAAGGTGGAAGGCGGAAACCAGCTCCATCTTTAAGGCACAGCATTCCGCAGCTCTCTACAGTTCACCCTTTTTGTTTTAGACGCATCAGGCAAGAGTAGAGGTCTGATCTCTGATATTAGAAATAAATTGGGACTTTGTACCGATGTTCATTTAGGTGTCATCCACCCAAAGAGCATCAGACCCGACAGATACCTTTTTCTCAGAGGCGGGACCTGGGGCATCAACCCTCATGCAATCAGAAAGGCTCTTCTCTGGGTCAAAAGCTGCTGACCCTGAGTGCAGTGCTTAGCCTCGCATCCTGAGCGTATTCATTTTAGCTTTTTATGGTATCCAACCATGCTTGGGGAGAATGTCCTGCTTCAATGGCTGTAAAGGCCTGAATGATCATGGCTGCATCACACTGTTGTGAGACTCTAATCTTGCATATATACCACAGGCAAACCAAGGAGACCAACACCAGAAGGCCTGCTAACGCTCCCATGCCCGCCCATTCCTTCAGATGATTCATGGCTGCAGCAATCCATGTTGATAATCCTGTGGCTGGTCCTGCGTCCACTCTGGTAGAATTTACTGTGACAATGGCCACTCTCAGCTGCTCCATCGTAGTATCGAATTCTCCACTCCAATTACCTAAAATATAGCTCGACAATTGTTTAGACAGATTTGCAGCACAGGAAAAATTCTCATGTTGTATGCTAGTGACACAAAGTCCAGCATACTTTCATTGACAGCCAGGTTGAGCGATTTGCCATAGGGTATCAATTTGCTCCTGCAAGAGGTCAATCCTCTGATTGAACACCATCAAGCTTCCTTTTAGTTGAGCATTAATTCCTTTATGTACAACTAAGGCATGAGCTACATTGGGGATACAAATTGGAAAGGAAGAAGTCAAATTATCACTATTTGCAGATGATATGATAGTATACGTGAGTGACCCCAAAAACTCTACCAGGGAACTCCTACAGCTGATAAACACCTTCAGCAAAGTGGCAGGATACAAAATTAACTCAAAAAAATCAGTAGCCCTCCTGTATACAAAAGACAAAAGGGCTGAGAAAGAAATTAAGGAAACAACACCCTTCACAATAGCCACAAATGACATAAGGTACCTCGGAGTAACCCTAACCAAGGAAGTCAAAGACTTGTATGAAAAAAATTTCAAATCTCTGAAGAAAGAATTAGAAGAAGATATGAGAAGATGGAAAGATCTCCCATGCTCATGGCTTGGTAGGATTAACATAGTAAAAATGGCCATCTTACCAAAAGCAATCTACAGATTCAATGCAATGCCCATCAAATTACCAACACAATTCTTTACAGACCTGGAAAGGAAAATTCTCAACTTCATATGGAATAACAAGAAACCCAGAATTGCTAAAACAATCCTCTACAATAAAAGATCTTCTGGAGGTATCTCCATCCCTGATCTTAAGTTGTACTATAGAGCAACAGTTTTAAAAACTGCATGGTACTGGCATAGAAACAGAATGGTGGATCAATGGAACCGAACAGAGGACCCAGAAATAAACCCACACACTTATGGACACCTGACCTTTGACAAAGACGCCAAAACCATACAATGGAAAAAAGATAGCATCTTCAACAGATGGTGCTGGTCTAACTGGATGTCTACATGTAGAAAAATGAAAATAGATCCATACTTGTCACCCTGCACAAAACTGAAGTCCAAGTGGATCAAAGACCTCAACATAAAACCAGACACATTAAATCGGCTTGAAAAAAAAAGTGGGAAATACCCTAGAACTCATTGGTACAGGGGAAAACTTCCTGAACAGAACACCAACAGCACAGGCTCTAAGAGCAACAATCAATAAATGGGACCTCATGAAACTGAAAAGCTTCTGTAAAGCAAAGGACACCGTCATCAAAACAAAGCGACTGCCTACAGATTGGGAAAGAATCATCACCAACCCTTTATCTGACAGAGGACTCATGTCCAGTATATATAAAGAACTAAAGAAGCTGAAAAGCAGCAAACCAAGTAATCCACTTAAAAAACGGGGAACAGAGCTAAACAGAGAATTCTCTGTAGAGGAATACCGAATGGCAGAGAAGCACTTAAAGAAATGCTCAACCTCACTAGCCATTAGGGAAATGCAAATCAGAACATTTCTTTAAGTGTTTCTCTGCTGTTCGATATTCTATCGAGAATTCTCTGTACCCCATTTTTTAATTATATTACTTGATTTGTTGCTGTTTAACTTCTTGAGTTATTTATATATACTAGATATTAGCCTTCCGTCAAATATAGAGTTGGTGAAGATTCTTTCCCAATTTGTAGGCAGCTGTTTTGTTCTGATGACAGTGTCCATTGATTTAAAGAAGCTTTCCAGTTTCGTGAGGACAGGAGCTCCACAAGGAGAGCAAAAGAGCCAAAAAAATCTGAGCACAGGGGTCTTTTCTGAGACTGATACTCCAACCAAGGACCATGCATGGAGATAACCTAGAACCCCTGCACAGTTGTAGCCCATGGCAGCTCAATGTCCAAGTGGGTTCCATTGTAATAGGAACAGGGACTGTCTCTGACATGAGCTGATTGGCCTGTTCTTTGATCACCTCCCCCTGAGGGGGAAGCAGCATTACCAGGCCACAGAAGAAGACAAGGCAATCACTCCTGATGAGACCTAATTGACTAGGATCAGAAGGAAGGAAAAGAAGTCCTCCCCTATCAGTGGACTTGGGGAGGGGCATGTGTGGAGAAGGGGGAGAGAGGCAGGAGTTTGGAGGGGAGGAGGGAGGGAGCTATGGGGGGGATACGACGTGAATAAAGTGTTAAAAACACTGTAAGCACAAAAACAAAAATGTAGGAAAACACAATCAAACAGGAGAGAAAAATTAATAACACTGGTTCAAGACCTGAAAATGATTATAGAAGCAATAAAGAAAACACAACCTGAGGAAACCTTGGAGATGGAAAACTTAGGCAAGAGAACAAGAACGACATATGCAAGCATCACCAAATACAGGAGATGGAAGATGAGATGGAAGAGAGAACCTCAGTTATAGAAGATATGATAGGAGAACTCAATACATTGGTCAAAAAATGTTGAATCTAAAATTTTCCTGATTTAAAACATCCAGGAAATATTGACTAATATGAAAAGACCAAACCTAAGAGTAATAGGAATAGAAGAAAATTCCCAGCCCAAAGATCCAGAAAATATTTTGAAAAAAATCATAAAAGACAGTTTCCCTAATCTGAAGAAAGAGATGTCTTTAAACATACAAGAGACTTATAGTACTTCAAATAGATTGGACCAGAAATGAAAATTCTCCTACTACATAGTAATCAAAACACTAAATGGAGAAGGGTTTCCCTTTCTCCACATCTATGCATGTATTGTGACTTGAGTTTTTGTTCTTAGCCATGCTGATGGGTGTAAGGTGAAATCTCAGGGTCGTTTTGATTTGCATTTCCCTGATGACTAAGGACATTGAACATTTCTTTAAGTGTTTCTCTGCCATTTGATGTTCCTCTTTCGAGAATTCTCTGTTTAGACCTGTACCCCATTTTTTTTTAATTTGGATTACTTGATTTGTTTCTGTTTAACTTCTGGAGTTCTTTATATATTCTGTATATTAGCCTTCTGTCAGATATAGGGTTGTTGAAGTTCCTTTCCCAATCTGTAGGCTGCCATTTTATTCTGATGGCAGTGTGCTTTGCTTTACAGAAACTTTTCAGTTTCATGAAGTCCATTTTTTTGATTGTTGATCTTAGAGCCTGTGCTGTTGGTGTTCTGTTCAGAAAGTTGTCTCCTGTGCCAATGAGTTCAATGGTCTTTTCTTCTAACAGGTTTAATGTGTCTGGTTTTATGTTGAGGTCTTTGATCCACTTGAACTTTAGTTTTGTGCAGGGTGATAAATATGGATCTATTTGCATTTTTCTACATGTAGACATCCAGTTAGATCACCATGGATTAAAGTTAGACTTCAGCAATGACAGAAACAACACAAAGCCTACAAAGCCATGGAAACAGAAAAGCTCTCACCTCAATGACAACTGGATCAAGGAAGAAGAGAAAAAAAAAGGAAATTAATGACATTCTAGAAATCAATGAAAATGAATGCAAAACATTCATTTTGGGACACAATGAAAGCAGTGCTAAATCAAAGCTCCTAGACTTAAGTGCCTTTGTAACGAAATTGGGGATATCTCATGCTATAAACTTAACAGCACACCTGAAAGCTCTAGAACAAAAAGAAACAAACACACCCAAAAGTGTTAGATGGCAGGAAATACACAAACTGAAGGCTGAAATCCATGAATTGGAAACAACGTCTTGTATGACAAGAACTTAAATCTCTGAGGAAAGAAATTGAAGAAGATAGAAAACAGAAAGGTTTCCAACGCTCATGGAGCAGTAGCATTTTAATAGCAAAAATGACCATATTACTAAAAGCAATCTATAGATTCAACGCAATTCCCATTAAAATTCTAGCACAATTCTTTACAGACCTGGAGAGAGCAAATAACAAAGTTCATATAGAAAAATTTAAAAAAAAATCAAGGATAGCTAAAACAATCCTGTACAATAAAAAAATCCCTATAGGCAACACCATCCCTTATCTCAAGCTGTACAACAGAGCAATAGTAATAAAAACCACATGGTTTTGGCACAAGAATAGACACATAAATAGAATTTGAAGCAAAGATCCAGAAATAAACCCACAGTAAGGGTTAAGAAGCCTGAAGCCTGTATCTTCTGTAGCTAGGCTTCATCCCAGGTATGCAGGGGTGGTTCAATATACGGAAATCCATCAATGTGATCCACCATATTAACAAACTGAAAGAAAAAAACACATGATAATCTCCCTAGATGCTGAAAAAGCCTTTGACAAAATCCAACATCCATTCATGTTCAAAGTATTGGAGAGATCAGGGATACAAGGCACATATCTAAACATAGTAAAGGCGATATACAGCAAGCCTATAGCCAACACAAACTGAACGGAGAGAAACTTAAAGCAATCCCACTGAAATCAGGGCCTAGACAAGGCTGCCCACTCTCTCCATATCTCTTCAACATAGTGCTGGAAGTCCTTGCTAGAGCAATAAGACAGTTGAAGGAGATCAAGGGGATACAAATTGGAAAGGAAGAAGTCAAATTATCACTATTTGCAGATGATATGATAGTATACGTGAGTGACCCCACAAACTCTACCAGGGAACTCCTACAGCTGATAAACACCTTCAGCAAAGTGGCCGGATACAAAATTAACTCAAAAAAATCAGTAGCCCTCCTGTATACAAAAGACAAAAGGATGAGAAAGAAATTAGGGAAACAACACCCTTCACAATAGCCACAAATGACATAAGGTACCTCGGAGTAACCCTAACCAAGGAAGTCAAAGACTTGTATGAAAAAAATTTCAAAACTCTGAAGAAAGAATTAGAAGAAGATATGAGAAGATGGAAAGATCTCCCATGCTCATGGCTTGGTAGGATTAACATAGTAAAAATGGCCATCTTACCAAAAGCAATCTACAGATTCAATGCAATGCCCATCAAATTACCAGGGTCTCATTTTCAGTTTGTTCTAACTGCAGCAGACTTTCCCGTATGTTACATTACAACTACAGCCTTTTCAAAATAGTTCTTATTCATCTAAAAACATACACTGTAAACCTAGGCCATCTTCTCTGCTTATTACCTAACCCCTTACCCTTCCAACTTGCTATTTGAAAGGTGTAAAAGCCAAGGACCAGCAAGGAAGCTCAGCAGGTAAAGACTCACGGTGAAAGGAGAGAACCAATTCCTATGGCTTGTTCTATGATGTAAACACATGCACCATGCCACTCATGCCCACACACATTTTCAACTCACATACAAGTACATAAATAAATGTAAAAAGTAACAAAATTTGAAGGAAAAATATATCTTATGCAGTGAGGAATCTCACAACTCAGAAATTCTAAAATCAGCCTGGGCATGTGGTCCCAGGACAATTCTTGGATTTGCCATCTGATATTTAGTAGTTTCCAGCATATCAATGTTCTCTGTTGAAAGAAGTTGTTTGATTTTGTAGGAAAAAAAATTTCTGATGATCCAAAGACATCTTTTGTTTTGATAAAAAACCTCTATATTTTTTAGTACAGCCTGTCAATATTTCAACCAACATTATTCTCTTCAAGAATCTGTGAATTTCTTATAAATTTCCATATTTACTAATCTTCCTGAAATAACATGTTCTTGGGTTTTCTGAAATGAAATTAGGGCAATAATTTAAATGAAAATTCTGCAGATTGGATACTTAAGACACATGAAGGAATTTTTATCATTTTAGACTTGCTTTAAATCTATCTTATTTTCTTCTAAGGTTTTTTTTTTAATTTTAGTTCTTTTATGTATTCTGCATTTTTTGTATCTCTACTGGCTTCTTTGATTGTCTTCTTCTCACTCTGGTTCCCATTCTAATTGTCTTGAAGTCTCCTTAGATTGAGTTCTACTCTCTTTCATTGTAGTTTCTGTTTTCCACATTGCTGTGCTAGATGCAGTTCCTAGGAAACTCTACCAGTGCACATCTTAGCTATTTCTAAACTTTCAATAATACCTTCTCCATAATCTGTCAGGATCTCTACTATTCAAGACACATGAGTTTCCTTTTCTTTGGTCTTTCCAGTTTTAGTCTGTTCTCATAAGACTTAAATACATTGACTACATTTTTCTTTCTTTTTTTTTCAAAGAATCTTTTATTTTATTTTATTTTTTTCTTATAGTTACATTTTATTAACTCTGTATCCCAGCCATATCCTGCTCCCTCATTCCCTCCCAATCCCACCCTCCCTCCCTCATCTCCACCATGCCCCTTTCCAAGTCCACTGATAAGGGGGGAGACCTCCTCCCCATTCATCTGATCCTGTTTTATCAGATATCTTCAGGACTGGCTGCAAAGCCCTCCTCTGTGGCCTAACAGGACTGCTCTCCCTTGGGGGGTGGGGACGTCAAAGAGCCAGTCATTGAGTTCCTGTTAGAAATAGTCCTTGTTCCCCTCACTATGGGAAACCAATTGGTTACTGAGCTACCACAGGCTACATCTGAGCAGAGGTTCTAGGTTATATCCATACATGGTCCTTGGTTGAATGTCATTCTCAGAAAAGACCCTGTGCCCAGATATATTTGGTCCTTGTGGAGCTCCTATCCTTTCCCCATCATACTAACTCCCCTTCTTTCCTATGATTCCCTGTACTCTGCCGAAGGTTTGGTCATGAGTCTTTGTATCTGCTTTGAAAACAATTATTTTCTTAAATACTACATCATAGTTCTAGTCAAAACACACACACACACACACACACACACACACACAGCTAGTCCACGTACATGAGATTTCATGCAGACCTCAGAAAAGAAAAGGCAATTATTTCAATGAGAGCTCTTTATTGGCCTTGATACACATAAAATATTCATAATCCTAATGCTTATATTTTATTTTTAATTAATTTATTTATTCACTTTAAATCCATGCCTTAGTCTCCACCCTCTTCTCCTCCATGTCCCACACTCCCTCTCTATGCCCCAGCTCTCATTCCCTATTCCTCCTCTGATCCTATTCCTCAGAAAAGGGGATCCCTGCTACCCACCCACCTCACCTCATCAAGTCACATGAGGACTGAGTTCATCATCTTCTCCTGTGACTTGGATAAGGCAGCTCCATCAGAAGTTATCAAAAAGAAAGCAATAGAGCCCATGTCAGAGACAGTCCCTGCTCCCTTTGTTAGTGAACCCACGTGAAGCCTGAGCTGTCCATTGGCTGTATATATGCAGAAGACATAGATCCAGTCCATGCATAGTCCTTGGTTGGTGCACCACGCTCACGGGACTCTCTGGGCCCTGGTTAGTTGCCTCTGTTAGTTTTCTTTTTGAGCTCTATGTCATTTTACCCTTCCACCACCTTTCCACTAGACTTCTTATGTTTCTCCCAATGTTTGGCTCTGTGTCTCAGCATCTGGTTTGAACCATTGCTCTGTGGAGTCTCCCAGAGTATAACTGTACTAGGCTTCTGTCTGCACACACAGCAGAGTATCATCAATAGTGTCAGGGGTTAGGTCTCCATGAGATGGGTCTTGGATTGGATTGAGACATTCCCTCATTCTCTGCTCCATCTGTTCTATCTTTGTCCCTGCAGGTGTCTAAGTCAGGACAAGCTTTGGAGTGAAGTTTTTGTGGGTGGGTGGGTATTCTCCCCCCTCCAAAAGAGTCTTGTCTAGTTATAGGGTGTCCTCTTCAGTCTCCATGGCCCCTGCTACCAGGAGTTCCCCTCATCCAATCCCGTAGGCTAATTCTAACTTAGATCTCCAGCTTGTCACAGAAATGCTCCCAACAACAGTTTCTCTTTTCCCTTCAGTCCTTTTGTCCCCCTGTCCCTGATCTCCATCTTTATTTCTCTCTGTGTTCCCTCTCCTACCTTATGTCTTCTCTTCAACCATTACCTCTCTCTATTCAATTCACCCTTCTGAGTGAGATTTAAGCATCCTCCATTGGGTCTTACTTGTTACTTGTTTTGGGGGAGTGGTCTGTGCATTGTAGTATGTTTATCTTGTGCTATATGGTTAAAATCTGCTTATAAGTGAGTACATACTATGTGTTTTTTGGGGGTCTTGGTTACCTCAGTCAGGATGATCTTTTCTAGTTCCATCCATTTGACTGCAAATTTCACGATATTCTCACTTTTTTAATGGCTAAGTAGTATTCCATTGTGTAAATGCACCACAATTTCTTTATTCATTATTCAGTTGAGGGACGTCTAGATTGTTTCCATATCCTGGCTCTTAAATAAAGCTGCTATGAACATGGTTGAGGAAATGTCCTTGTCTTATGGTGGAACACGTTTTGGGGGTATGCCCGGGAGTAGTATAGCAGCATGTGAGCTGCTTTCCCAGTTGTCTGAGAAACCACCAGATTGTTTTCTAAAGTGGCTGTACAAGATTGCACACCAGCAATGACGGGGTGCTCCCCTTTCTCCATATCCTTGCCATCCTGTGCTGTCACTTCAGTTTTGATCTTAGCCATTCTGATGGGTTTAAGATGGAATCTCAGAATCTTTGATTTGCATTTTCCTGATGATTAAGGACGTTGAACAATTCTTTAAGTAGTTCTCCACCATTCAAGATTCCTCTGCTGAGATTTCACTGCATAGCTCTGTGCCCCATTTTTTTTTAATTGAGTTATGTGATTTTTTTCATGTTAAAATAACAAAATGGCAGTCTACAGATTGGGAAAGGATTTTCATCTATCCTACATCTGGCCAAGGGTTAATATCCAAAATGCTTACATTTTAAAACATTTACATCATAACTGTAGTAGCGTGGAACAACCCATTTGCTTGGGTAGGAAAACTTAATTGCATTTTTCTCATAAAGAGGGGTGATCTCTTTTGGGTGCATCATCCTCTAGACTGGCTTGAGCTATAAAGACTGGAATTTTATGGAGTCTCATTCACTGACATTTGTAGCAGCAAATGATGATCAAAGAGCAGATGAGTGAAAAAGCCCTTTCTACATTGCCTGGACTTCTCCTTATCACCAAACATGGGAAAAGAGAAAATGAGCTAGAACCACATTTTATTTTTACCTCATTTTACCTAATTCAAATTATATCTCTTCTGCAATAATATATTTATCATGACCACTAATTTATCCTGTTGGTTCTCAAGGGGAGGAATTAAAAGTAACCGTTGATTTTTGATAGGAAGTTGGAAAGATTCTAGAAGAATATCTGTGGCCAGAACTAACAATAGCAGTAACAAAAATGCATTAAGAAATATTATCACTTATGAGGGTCATAATTTTAAGCATAAGCATAAAACATCTCTTCTTTTCTCTCTTCTCTTCTCCTTTCTTTTCTTTTTTAATTTAATTTTATCATTTTTATCATTAGTTACATTTTATTAACTCTGTATCCCAGCTGTACCCTGCTTCCTCATTCCCTCCCAATGCCACCCTCCCTCCCTCACCTCCTCCCTGCCCCTTTCCAAGTCCACTGATTGGGGAGGACCTCCTCCCCTTTCATCTGACCCTGATTCATCAGGTATCTTCAGGACTACTTCAAAGTCCTCCTCTGTGGCCTAGCAGGACTGCTCCTCCCTTGGGGAGGTCAAAGAGCCTGCCATTGAGTTCCTGTCAGAAATACTCCCTGTTCCCCTTACTATGGGAAACCAATTTGTTACTGAGCTACCACGGGCTTCATCTGAGCACAGGTTCTAGGTTATATCAATACATGGTCCTTGGTGGAGTGTCAGTCTCAGAAAAGACCCCTGTGCCCAGATATATTTGGTCTTTGTGGAGCTTCTATCCTTTCCACGTCATACTAACTCCCCTTCTCCTAATCATAGTCTCACAGATGTCTGCATCATTCTCCTTCCCTAAATTCTGAGATTGAAGGTGTGCACCACCACACCTGGCCTGAAAGTGTATCTTTTAATTTTCTTTAATGGCTAGAGTCTAAATTACTGTTATTTCTACAAAAAAATTAGGCAAACAGTCTATTTGCTGATCAACGTAAATTTTTAAAAATCACATATGGAGAGGACTACCAAAATTTAACAAGAACAAGTGTTTTGTTTTGTGAGGAATTTTGTCACAACTGCATCATTTGGCAAATTGTTTCAATTATAGGAAAACAATGTCATTAATTTTTATTAGAGCTAAAAATAATTTGATTTTAAAAAACTTATTTTTTCACTTAATCCTTATCCCCTCTTCTGTTTTTTAAACACCATTTGGAACTCAAGATGAAGTATGATTGTCATTTGAGGAAGTACTACAAGGTAAAACTTCATAGGAGTCAAGTCATTAAAAGGGATTAATGTTGCTATCATACGGACGGGTTAATTTTTCAGGGCTATTATTGCACCAGCAGCTGCAGTAATGTGAGTTTAAACTTCAGATTAGTTTCTTGCACAATCATCCATGTGTCTTCCTGCTTATCATCATGAGTTAAGGCATGAGGATGCCCTCACTAGTACAAAGCACATAGATTTTCTAGTGTCTAGATTTTTTTTCAAAAGGTCAAGACACCTTTGGTTCACTTTTTAAAGCATTTCAATAAAAACACATTTACTAAGTTCTTATACAACTTTGTCAGAATCCAAGATTCAACACAAGGGAAACTTCCTGATAGAGTCTTTTGCCACGTGTTCCACACATTTGCTTTTTTCAACAAGTGAGAGAAAACTGTCTAAATTGTGTCTTCCCTCGTGGTGTGGTTCCTAAGCAACATATGAGGAAGCATGAAATTTTCTGAATTTAGTTATTTCTCCAAAAGCTGGTATCTACAGAAGTGGTTTGAAGTGGCTTAATTATCTATGTTTTAAATAAAATGAAACTCATTTTTCCTACATAGGTTTGTGAAGCTTATTCCATCTTGAAATATTTCTCAATACCATAGGGAAGTAGCAATAGCAATCAATTAAACATTTGTGGGATCATACATGGAATTCTAATAAAAATTTAATTAATTTCTGTCTCTTCCTGTTTGAAGTGGTTGCTGGCATTTTCCCTGGCTTATCTAACACATTCTGAGATTTTTATTTTTTTTCATGTACTTAAGACGAAACATCTGGAGGAAAAGAAATGATTCAGTTTGGCTAAGGATGAATGTCTTTTCCTTTAGAATTCAACATGTTCTTTCAATAATTTTATTTCATAGATTTGATTTAAAAATAACAAAAAGGTAAAAGAAAGTTTACAATATTTTTATAACTGTCTTTCTACTGAAGTACAGAATGACAGCAATAAAATATGCAAATAATGAGTATTTATTTTGTTTGTACTAAAATAATGCAAAGTTCTTGAAATTATTACAATCACTATAATTTAAGATTGTATCCAATTTATTTAATGGATTGAAATTAATCGTTACTAATTTATTGAGATTTTATGATAATCTATGGGGGTATAAGTTTTCTGTTATTTGTAAGTGTATAATGAAGAAAAAAATGCTTCCCTTAAAAAAAAGAAGTTACTTATTTAATTAGCTAAACATTAACACATGCAAAGAATAAATACTGGTGGTCTGTAAAGAATTGTGTTGGTATTTTGTTTGGGATTGCAGTGAATCTATAAGTTGGTTTTGATAAGATGGCCATTTTTACTATTTTGATCCTACTGGTCCATGAGCATGGGAGATCTATCTTTCTATCTTCAATTTCTTTCTTCCGAGACTTGAAAGGTCTTTTTTTTGTTTGTTTGTTTGTTTGTTTTTACATACAGGTCTTTCACTTGCTTGGTTAGGGTTACACCAACATACTTTGTTATTTGTGGCTATTTTAACAGGTGCAGTGTCCCTTATTTCTATCTCAGCCAATTTTTCTTTCATATACAGATTTTTCTTGAGTTAGTTTGGTATCCAGTAAATTTGCTGAAGCTGTTTATCAGCTGTAGGAGTTCCAGGTAGAATTTTTGGGGTCACTTATGTATAGGATGATATCATCTGCGGATAGTAATATTTTGACTTTTCCTTTACAATTTGTAGTCCTTAATACCTTTTAGTTTTCTAATTACTCTGGCTAGGATTTCCAGTACTATACTGAAGAGATAAGGAGAGAGTGAACAGCCTTTTCATGTTCCCAGTTTCAGTGGAACTGATTCACTTTCTCTCTGTTTAGTTTAATATTGGCTGTAGGCTTGCTGAATATTGCTTTTACTGTGTTTTAGTATGTGCCTTGTATCCTTGATTTCTCCAAGACTTTAAACATGAATGGGTGTTGGATTTTGTCAAATGCTTTTTCAGCATCTAAGGAGATGATCATGTGAGTATTTTTACTATTATTTCAGTTTGTTTGTATGGTACATTACATTGATAGATTTCCATATATTAAACCACACCTGCATGCGTGGCATGAAGCCTACTCTGTTTTGGTCAATAATTTTTATGTGTTTTTAGATTTGGTTTTATTGAGTATTTTTGCATCAATATTCATAAGAGAGATTGGTCTGAAAATCTCTTTTTTGTTGGGTCTTTGGATGGTTTAGATAACTAGGTGATCCTGGCCTCAGTTTAGTAATGTTTCTTTCATTTTGATTTTGTGGAATAGTTTGAAGAGTATTGGTATTATCTCTTCTTTACAGATCTGGTTCTGACATGAAACCATCTGGCCCTGGGCTTTTTTTGGACTGCTTCTCTTTCCTTAGGGTTATAGAAATATTTAATTTGATTACTTGTTCTTGATTTAACTTTAGTAAATAGAATCTATCAAGAAAATTATCATTTCATTTAGATTTTCAAATTTTGTGCCATATAGGCTTTTGAAGTAAGAGTTAATGTTTCTTTGGATTTACTCCGTGTCTGCTGTTATGTCTCCATTATCATGTCTGATTTTGTTTATTTAGATAGTGTCTTTCTGCTTTTTCATTAGTGTAGCTAAGGATTTGTCTATCTTGTTCATTCTTGAATTGTTCTCTTTGTTACTGATTTATTGGTTTCAGCCCTGTGTTTGATTCTTTCAAGCTTCTACTCTGCTTGGGTGTGTCTGCTTCTTTTTATTTTTTTTATTTTATTTTTTTCCTAGGGCTTTCAGGTGTGCCATTAAGTTGCTTGTATGGGATGTCTCCAATCTCTTTATGAAGATACTTAGCACTATTAAGTTTCTTCTTAGAGCTGCTTTCATTGTGTACCATAAGTCTGGGTATGTTGTGCCTTCATGTTCATTGAATATTAAGTCCTTAACTTTTCTATTTCTTCCCTGACCTAGCCTAGCTGTCAACGAGTAGAGAGTTGTTCAGTTTCCATGAGTGTATAGGCTATTTGTTGTTTCTGTTCTTGTAGAATTCCAGCTTTAGTCCATCATAGTCTTATAAGATAGAATATATTGTTTCAATCTTGAATCTGTTGATGCTTGCTTTGTGACCTACTATATGATCAATTTTGGAGAAGTCCCATGAGGTGCTATGAAGAAGGTATATTCTTTGTTGTTTAGATGAAAAGTTTTGTAGATGTCTGTTAGGTTCATTTTATTCATTACATCTGTTAGTGTCATTATATCTAGGTTTATCTTCTGTTTTGTTGATTTGTCCTTTATTCAGAGTGGGTTGTTGAAGTCTCCCACTATTAATGCATGGGATTCAATGTGTAATGATTGTTTACAAATGTGTGTGCCCTTATATTTGGCACATAGATATCCAAAATTGAGTTGTCATCTTGGTAGATTTTTTCTTTTATAAGTGTCCTTCCTCATCTCTTTTCATTAATTTTGGCAAAAGTCTATTTTATTAGATAATAGAATGACTACTCCTGCTTCTTTCTTAGGTCCATTTGCTTGGAAAATCTTCTTGTAGCCCTTTACTCTTAGGTGATGTCTATCTTTGTGGTTGAGGTGTGTTTCTTGTACACAGCAGGATGTTGGGTCCTATTTGCACATCCATTCTGTTAGTCTGTGTCTTTTTATTGAATTCATTAATGTTGAGAGAGATTAATGATCAGTGACTGTTATTCCCTTTTATTTTGATGTTGGTTTTGATAGGTTTTTTTTTTTTTTTTGGCTGCTTGTCTGCTTTTAGTTTTGCTGTAGTGTTATTTGTTTTTCAGGGTATAGTTAGCCTTCTTGAGTTGGATTTTTCCTTCTACTATCTTCTGTAGGACTGGATTTTTGACTAGGTACTATTTAAATTTTTTTTCATGTAGATATCTTGTTTTCTCCATCTTGGTGATTGAAAGTTTTCCTGGGTATGTAGTCTGGGCTGTCATCTGTGTTCTGTTATGGTCTGCATGACATCTAAACAGGGCCTTTTCTTTTCTTGTCTAACCTATTTGGTGTTCCTTAAGCCCCACATATGGTTATAGGCATCTCTTTCTTTAAATTGCGGAAGTTTTTTTTCTGTGATTTTGTTGAAAATATTTTCTGGGCCTTGAGATGGGATCTTCTTCTTCTTCTTTTTTTTTTCTTTGTGCTAATATGTGTTTATTGGCAATGTAGACTGGTTCGTCTGCAGGACAGGTATACAGAGGTGTGGAACGTTTGTTACTTTTCCTTGTAGTACCTGCCATTGATGGCTTCTCTGTGTGAGACATGGATTTCTTCTAGACAACATTCCTGTATTATCATGACAGAATATAACAGCCCTCTAAATATCATACTAGGAAAACACCAACGCATTGCATGATCTTTGCTTCTGGAGACTTTTATTGTGTATCCTGCTAAGAGTGAACTTTGTTTAAACTGCACTGAGCAAAGTATTTGGGCAATGTTTTTCTTTCTGGGTATTTTTTGTTATTGTTGCTGTTTTGTTTTGTTTTTCTGATGTAACATTTAAGAACACACTTTTCTCACTGCAAGCTGGCAGTATCACATAAACCTAAGCAGAAATGTCTCAGGGCTTGGGTTGACATGTGGCCTCCAGACAGAAAGCAGACAAAAAAGAAATTCTATGGGTAGCGGGACTCTGGCTTGGCTTTCCTGAAAAAACATTAAATGTCTCATATTTTTAGAGGATAAATATCTGTCTGTTATTTCTGGAAACATGAAATTCTACAGTGTGCTTTTTTTCTTCATCTAACAAATTTACAAATAAGCAGACTTAAGATATGTTCCAAGTGAGATGCTGACGTTTTTCTGCCTTACATTGTTTGTTTGTTTGTTTTAATTTTATTTTTTTCTTATCAGTTACATTTTATTAACTCTGTATCCCAGCCTTGTCCCAGTCCCTCATTCCCTTCCAGTCCCTCCCTCCCTCCCTCATCTCCACTGTGCCCCTTTCCAAGTCCACTGATAAGGGGGGACCTCCTCCCCATTCATCTGATCCTGTTTTATCAGGTATCTTCAGGACTGGCTGCAAAGCCCTCCTCTGTGGTCTAACAGGACTGCTCCTCCCTTGGGGGGTGGGGAGGCCAAAGAGCCAGTCATTGAGTTCCTGTTAGAAATAGTCCTTGTTCCCCTCACTTTGGGAAACCAATTGGTTACTGAGCTACCACAGGCTACATCTGAGTGGAGGTTCTAGGTTATATCCATACATGGTCCTTGGTTGAATGTCAGTCTCAGAAAAGACCCTGTGCCCAGATATTTGGTCCTTGTGGAGCTCCCATCCTTTTCCCATCAGACTAACTCCCCTTCTTTCTTATGATTCCTTGTACTCTGCCAAAGGTTTGGTCATGAGTCTTTGCTTTGACAACACTGCTAGTTAGAGTCTTTCAGATGCGCTCAGTAGACTCCTGTCATACGTTCAATGCACATCCCATCTGTCTTTCTAAACGAGGATTGATCATCTTACCCCATGTCCACTCTCTTGATTATCTTTTTTAGGTGTATAGATTTCATTATGTTTATCATGTCTTATAGGTCTATATAAGTGAGTATATACCGTGTTTGTCTTTTTCCTTCTGGGATATTTCACTCAGAATGATCTTTTTTCTCTATTCCTATTATTCTTAGGTTTCATCTTTTCATGGTTTCCTTTATTCCTGGGATGTTTTTGGTTGTTTTTTTTTTGTCAGAAATATTTCAGATTTAACTTTTTTGACAGATGTATCAATTTGTTCATTGTATCTTTTCATCTGAGATTATTTTCTCCATTTCATGTATTCTGTTGGAGATTAACTGTTTTCTTCTCAAAGATCTCTCTTTCCAGATTATCTCAGTTTGTGCTTTCTTTATTGTTTCCCTGATTTCAGTGTGATTGATTTAAGTTTCTCTCCACTGAGTTTGATGCTGGCTATAGGCTTGCTATATATTGCCTTTACTATGTTTAGGTATGTGTCTTGTATCCCTTATCTCTCCAAGACTTTAAACATGACCAGGTGTTGGATTTTGTCTAATGCTTTTTCAACATCTAAGGAGATGATCATGTGGATTTTTTCCTTCAGTTTGTTTATGTGGTGGATTACATCAATGAATCTCTGTATATGGAACCATCCTTGAATGCCTGGGATGAAGCCTATTTGGTCATGGTGAATAATATCTTCGATGTATTCTAGAATTCAGTTTGCAATTTTATTTTATTGAGTATTTTTGCATCAATGTTCATAAGAGAAACAGGTCTGAAGTTCTCTTTGTTGGATCTTTGTATGGTTTAGGTATCAAGGTGACTGTGGCTTCAAAGAATGAGTTTGGTAATGTTCCTTCTGTTTCTATTTTGTGGAATAGTTTGAAGAGAATTGGAGTTAGCTTTTCTCTGAAGGTCTGGTAAAATTCTGTGCTGAAACCATCTGGCCTTGGGCTTTTTTTGGAAGGGAGACTTTTTATGACTGCTTCTATTTCTTTGGGGTATATAGAACTAGTGAATTGATTTACCTGTTCTTGATTTAATTTTGGTAAATGGAATCTATCAAGAAAATTGTTCATTTTAATTAGATTTTCAAATTTTGTGGCATTTAGGTTTTTGTAGTAAGACCTAATGATTGTTTTGATTTCCTCCATGTCTGTTTTGCTGATTTGGACAGTTTCTCTCTGCCTTTTAGTTAGTTTAGTTAAGGGTTTGTCTATTGTTTCCATTTCCATGTTCAGATCTTGAACTGTTTTTATTGATTTCCTTCACCTAATTGTTTTAAGTTTCCTGTATTTTTGAGTGATTTATTTGCTTCCTATCCACAAGCCTCTCTAATGGCCTCAAACTATTTAACTGAATCTTCCAGGGTTTCTTTACAGATTTTATTCATTTCCTCTGTTTTCATTTCTTAAGCATAGATTTAAGAAAACCCAAGGAAATGTATTTCAGTTGTATTAGGGTACCCAGGGATGCTTGCCTTTGGATAACTGGGTTCTGGAGATACCATATTGCTTTGGCTTTTGTTGATTCTGTTTTTACACTGGCCTTTAGACATTTGGTTGTCTGGCATTGGCTGGTAGTTTCTGGTGCCCACTGGAGTCTTGGGGTTAGGTCAGGAAGAGGCCTGGGCAGGAGGCTGGATGTTCCTTCAAGAGCCTTCCTAGGATTGGTTACTATTGTCTCTATCTGGTGGTTCTCAGTGAAATGACTTGGCTCTCCTCAAGTGTATGATCTTGTGGATACTCAGTAGTCCAGGAGCTCACCTCTCACCAGGGGAAGTCCCAGAGACAGCTGCCCCACCACTGGCTTTCTTGCTCTGAGGGTAATGAGCTGCAACTGCCCAGACACTGTTTGCTGAGCCATCTTGGAGAACCAGCAAGCCCAGAGGGTTTGGTTGTCTTCCTAGGGAGGTAGGTTGAGCTTTGAGAGGTGTCTCAGTCATGGTGTTCTTCCCATGTCTCCTAGGTATCAGGAGGCCTGAGGTTGGAACTGTGTGCTCCAGCACCCAGAAGGTATTCACTGGCCAGTGAATATGGCATGCAGTCATGTGGCTAGACACTGGTTACCAGAACCTGCAGGAACCCTCGAACATTTCTGAAGATTAGCTTGATGACTTGAGTTAGAACCTATTGCTTTCCTCACTGTGGGGTTTACTCTCCACTGAAAGACCCAGTCTCTGGCATTTTGGGACCCGCAATTCAGTCTGGGACTGTGAGAATAACACTCAGGCATGTGGTGAGATGCTGGAGACCCCAACCCTCAACCCATGAGAACCCAGGAACTTTTCCAGGAATTAGCTGGGTGACCTAAGGTTGGACCAGATTGTTTCCCTCACCCTGGGTTTAACAAACTGGGAGACCCAGTCTCTGGCATTTTGGGACCTACATTTTGATCTGGGACATTGAGCACAGCTATAATGTTTGTGGCTAGGAGCTGGGGACCAAGCCCTTTGAGAACCCAGGAACTTTTTCAGGGATTAACTGGGTGGCTTGAAATCATACTAATTGTTTCCCTCACTGTGGGTTTTCCTCTGGGAACACAGTCACTGGGCTCATAGTTTGGCCTGTTGGTCGCAGTACAGTCACTGCTGCCCTGCTGATCGGACACAGTATACAATCGGTTTCTCCATCCTCCAGGATTTACTCTTACCCTCAAGGCTTTTTTTTTTCTTTCATTCACTCTTAATTCACCTATTTTCAAATCCACAAGTAGCATATTCTTTCTTCTCTTGGAAGTTCAAATAAATAATGTGCTATCCAATGTTACCACTTGGTGAAGTACAGAGAAATTACAAAAATGCTAAACTGAGTGAGATATTCTTTCTAAATCCAACTACTGAATCCCATGACTATGAGAAAACAAGCTCTGCCTCAAATTATGATCTATCATGACTATAAATTATTTTGTAAGAAAAACATATATTATATTGAGACTAGATTAGAATTATTGAATAATGTTCATTACACATTAAAGAGCTACTTCTTAAGTACTCATTGGTGTGTCTAAAAAACTAAAAGTACAAAACTCAAACCACACTTATTCAATTCTACTATAATCACATTACTAACCTTACAGCTGCAAGAACTGGAAAAGAACCAAATCTTAGACAAGTTAGGGAATGGCTTTGAAAACAAGTGTATTGGAAGATGTTCTGTAGGAAGGAAGCCAGTTTACTACCACAGATGAAAGAAAGGACTACATTATGTTTCTACCCAACTAGCAGTAAGCATAAACTTATCTCCGCCAACTCTTCCAGGTGTCTCTCACAGGCACAGGAGCACAGTCAGATGGCATGACCCAAGTGCCAAAGAGAAGAAAACCCATAACCACCAGAAGCTTTAAAAAAGGACAATTGATCTTAATGCCGTATACCAGATGGCAAGAGAATGTAAAACAAATACTTTTTACATATTGTGCATGGGCAAGAAGAAAATGTAGACAATGTACATTTCCTTTTGTCATGAGAAAGCTCAGGACTGTCCTGCCAAAGCTGGAATATTCTAAAACCCCTTTCAAAATTCAGTGAAATCCTGAAAAGTTGCTTTTTACTCTATAACAGACCATGAATTTGGAGGTTATTTGACAGTGATGGTGCTTTGCATAGGTTAGGTGAAGGAGGAGAGTTTCAGTTTGTTTTTTTTCTTTTTTGAGACAAGATTGTGCTGAGTAATGGAGACTGAGCCTGAACTCGTAATATTCCTTCCTTTACCTAGTGAGTTCTGAAAAGTATGCATTTTTAAGATATATTTTTATTTTTATTAATTACAGTTTATTCACTTTGTATCCCACCTGTATCTCCCTCCCCCTCTCCCCAACCTCATTCTCCATTTCTCTTCTCCATTACTATAGAACCCACTGAACTGCCATGGGCTACATCTGTGCAGGGGTTCTAGGTTATCTCCATTAATGGTCTTTGGTTGTAGTATTAGTCTCAGAAAAGACCCCTGGGCCCAGATTTTTTTGGTTCTATTTTTCTCCTTGTGGAGCTCCTGTCCTCTCCAGATTTTTTATCTCCTCTTTCTTTCATAAGATTTCCTGAACTATTCCCAAAGTTTGGCTATGAGTCTCATCATCTGCTTTGATATCTTGCTGGGCAGAGTATTTCAAAGACATTCTGTGGTTGACTCCTGTCCTGTTTCAAGTTTTCTACCTCTTCTGATGTCTGTCCTATTTGCCTTTCTGAGTAGGATTGATCATTTTACCCAGGGTCCATTTTGCTTAGCTTCTTTAGGTGTACAGATTTTAGGATGTTTATCCTATATTATATGTCTAATATCCACTTATAAGTGAGTATATACCATGTGTGTCTTTCTTCTTCTGGGATACCTCACTCAGGAGGTATTTGTAATAGCCAGACGCTGGAAACAACCCAGATCATACATTTTATTTGGCAGAAATTATATGCATTTAGAAGCTTAGGGTTTTGCCTAGTACCAAAATGTTTGTGTGCCATATCAAAAGTCGTTGGTTCAATATACAGCATTGCAAAAATCAGATGATGATGATACTTGATAGATACATACATAGATCCACAGATAGATACATAGATATATAGATACATAGATACCTAGCCAGAGAGAAAGATGGATGGATAGATAGATAGATAAATAGATAGACAGACGATAGATAGATGATAGAATGATATTATCCTAGCAGATGCATGTTGAAGGTATGCTAATCCTTAGAACACTATTCCTTTTTTTATTAATTAACTTATTTGATTACTGACTCCCTCCCTCCTTTCCTCCCAGTCTTACCCTCACCTTCCCTCCTTTTCCTCAGAGGAGGGGAGTCCACCATGGGTACCAACCCACCATGGCACATTAAGTCACAGTGGGACTAAGAGCATCTTCTCTCCTGAGTCCTGTCAAGGCAGCCCAGCTAGTGGAAACAGATCCAAAAGCTGGCAACAGAGTCAAAGGCAACCCCTCCTCCAATTGTTAGGCTACCCACATGATGACTAAGCTGCCCATCTGCTACATATGTATAGGAATGGGGAGGAAGGATTAAGAATACTATATCTTAAATGTAACCAATGATGGAATACAAAGGAAAAGCTTATGAAAATGTATGTCAGTAAACACTAGATTATAGAAGTTTTATTCAATGTCTTTGAGCATATGTTCTGCAGTTCCTTTCTTAGGTACACCAAAACGCCTGGCCTCTTGACTGTGGAAAATTGTGAGCATTAGGTAAGTCTTAGGAGGAAAGTCCTCAAGAATCAAACAAGAACACAGGACAGAGAAGTGTAGAAGAAGGAATTTAGATAAAGTTTCAAAGAGACTTGTTTCCTCAAACCCTTTTTGCAGGGCTCCCATTAGTATCTGGATAATATATAAACAACAGTGGAAAATAAAATATTGTTGATTCTTGAAGTAAACCAAGATTCCAGCTTCACATTTTACCATTTTCCTCTTTTTGAGGTCTCTGTATGATAGATAGAGGAAGTCAAGACCACATTAGAGTGATTTTCATTGCTGTAACAAAAGACCCGTGTCTGGATATTTTTAATGGAAATTTTTATTTAGTTCACAGTTTAGGCAGCTTAGAGTTTAAATGTTGTGTAATCTGTGAATTTTTTCTATCATAGCCATTGGGATTATGGTAGAAGTACATGGGCACTGGAAAGGATTGTATGGTGGGACAGAATGCCAGAGAGAGGTGGCGAGTGGAGAGGGCTTAGTAAGGTCAGTCTAGGCTTACTCTTTTATAACAATAAAAACAAACCAAGGTTTCCTGAGATCAATACCTTCTTAGGATAGGAATCTCAATGATTCAGTCGTGTCCCACCATAACCCAACTCAGGGATTTCACATCATTGCTACAATTCAAACCAAGTTTCCAACACAAGAAATGGAGCAGGTTATCCTAAAACTACATCTGCTTCTCAGAAATGACTAATTTTTCCCTTCATATTATCACTATAGTGCTGGCAAATTTTATGTCAATATGACACAAGATATTGTCCCTTGGGCAAAGGGAATCCCAACTGAAAGAAATTTCTCTACCATGCTTGCTTGTGGACAAGCTTGTGGAGCATTTTCTTGGTTGATGGTTGATGTAGGAGGAGAGAGCAAACTATGGGAAGAGTATCTCTGGGGTGGTCTTTTTGAGTGCTATAGAGTAGGCAAAGCAAGCTGTGAGGAACAAAGGCAGTAAGCACCACTCCTCTCCTTGTTTTGGAGAGGCTTGTCAGGGCACTTGAATTTTTTCCTAGAGAAACTGTTGAATGGTCAGCACTCCGTGAGCTGTTCTGTGAGAGTTGGAAAGGTAAGAATTGTGTGAACAACACAGATGATAGAAGCATGGCTTGTGAAGCTTCACAGGGAAACAAAAGACTCCAGTGGGCCATACATAGAAGCTGAGGGCCATAGCAGGGTCCAGGCTGCCCCTTGAGCTAAAAGCTGTACTGGGTAATGTATAAGAATCTTTGCATCACGGGTCTGATGCTCTTTGGGTGGATGACACCTAAATGAACATCTGTACAAAGTCCCAATTTATTTCTAATATCAGAGATCAGACCTCTATTCTTGCCTGATGCGTCTAAAACAAAAAGGGGGAACTGTAGAGAGCTGCGGAATGCTATGCCTTAAAGATGGAGCTGGTTTCTGCCTTCCACCTTCCCGATGGTGAGTGCTCTCTGTCACGAACAACTCCACATTTGGCTAAGGCCGAGGATCTGGCTTGCTTCCATGTATGTGGACCTATCTGCATTGCCCCCGTGGCACGCCTGGGTTGGCTACCCAGAGGCTATTTAAGCTGTGGGCTGGCTTTCCCCGGGGTCCGAGGATTGTTCAATGTTCCTGAATAAACTGCATTGAAAAAAAAAAAAGAAACAAACAAAAACAACAACAACAAAAAAAAAACTTCCCTACAAATTTTTAGAACAAATAGAGCAGATTTATATTAATGTATTAAAACATGACCAATAAACATGGTTCTTGAGAAAACTTTAAAAAAAAAAAGAATCTTTGCAATTGTACTGTGCTTGAAGCCATGATGCGGTGATGGAGAACAGCTGAGGCTTGGCACCACGTGTCAGGGTTAGAGTCTCTGAAAATGGCCTAGGACAGGTGCCTGCTTAAGGTGTGCTCTAGTTGTGGTGGAGACCCAAGATTTGTCTGACAAATTGAACTAGAAGAACAACATTTGAACAGAACGGTTCATGATAACACTGTAATATTTTGGTCATAAATATGGCTTCAATTTTCTTATTTTGTTAGCTTAAATAACTTTATAGGATTATAATTAACATGCTTTTGCAAAAAGGTGAATAAACATAAGAAGAGAATGTGAGATATCTACATCCAGCCTAAATAATGCATTTTAAGATATTTTGTTTCTATTATCAATACTGCAATTGCAATTAGATAGTGTGTCTACACATAGCATCTATATTATATCTTTTGTAGGCAATAACCTTATTGCATACCTGTTTTACTGAAGCCTTAAACACTGAATGCCACCAGTTCTGAAAACTCACTCTAAAAATTATTTATCGTATGAAACACTACATATCGGCTTAGGCTGTGGAAGCTTCATTAATTACCATCTGAGATTTAAAATGCTGTATTCTAACCATTGTATCTATCTACAGTTTCTGTTGTACCTTAAGTATTATAAGGTCTCTAATATGCTTTACAATCATTTAGACATTTAATTGATTAAAAACCACAATGTCATACTGAGAATCAGTAACAAACAAACAAGAATCAATTTATGTAGGAAGATAATGACATAAATTTTTTTTAAATTTTTTTTCAAGATGTAGTTTGGTGAGTAGATAGGTGGGGAAGGTCTGGGAGGATACAAATTTTATTGTTTAAAAATTATAAATACGAATGTTTTTTTAATGTTCAAGGAACTCACCGTCAATCAGTTCTTCATGCCATCGAGTGAGGAATATATGCAGAAAACATGGATCATCTTGAAATGCTAAAATGAAAAGGTGATCTCTCACAGTTTCCCAGCCTAAGATCAGACCTGGCAACTGTAGGAAGGTAGAAATTCTGTCTGTTGATTACACTAAGCAGTGGAGGAGTGCGATTCTTTCTGTACCATCTGTGGGATACATGTTGTCCAAGAGCACAGAAAAGTATAGATCGACTAGTCCTACACTCTGGGCCATCATCATTTACCACCATTATAAGTGATATGAAGTCAAACTAATATTAAAATTATCCTCTCAAATAAAATATAAAGTCAAAATTATACAGACACTTCAAAGCGTCCATGCAATTCCCAGCACTTTAACATCCTAACTCTAAGCTATTCGAATACTTCTCTGGTGTGCTGATTTTGTGTTCTTTGATTAAGTAACATTTCCGCTTGTTTTTCTCTCCATTACCGTTTTCCTGGTATGAAACCATCATATGACTTGAGCGCAGTCTGTTGTACTCAAACTTGTGCCTTTTATATATTTATGTTTTAAATTGCTGTTATTCAACAAGAGAAGACAGAAATGCTATCTGAGGAGGCTGTGTTTATTCGTTTGTGTTTGTTTTAGTCGTAATCCTAGAAATTTTAAGAAACATAAGACATTTTAAAAGGAACTCTGTCACCTATACCACATTTCCCAAGTGAACAACCTCGGTTCGCTGCTAAGATTCCGCACTTGTATGTTCCAGATAAGAACAGCTCACAAGCAAAGAACTTTACTGGGGAACTTGTGGGAAACAACTCCCAGTTGGGCTCTTCGGAGCTGACTACATTATTAGTCAGCTTATTGGACTTCAGAAGTTACAATAATGAAAGTACATTCCCACAACAACTTGGAAAGTGGAAATATTAGAGAGACGGCTTTGCCCCCTCCATTGGAGTCCTGTGGAGACTTTGGGTCAAATATCCATTCCTGCCTCACACATTCCTCCCATAGACCAATCACCTGGATAATTGCATTGCCACTATAAAATTCACAGGAGGGAAACACCTCAAAATAACATGCAGTGACTCACAGTAATGCATTAAAATAAATGCTTCTGATTTGAATCCATATTCAACACATACTGAAACCTACATCGTGATTCTAATAATAAAAAAAAAAAACATTCCTTAATAGTCACTGTTGATGGTGTGTGTGTGTGTGTGTGTATGTGTGTGTGTGTGCATTTGTGGTGTGGTGTGTGTGTTCAGTGTGTAGTGTGTATGTGGGGGGTGAATGTGTAGTGTATATGTGTGTGTGCATGTATGTTAACAAAGGCATTTAGTGTGATGAATTTAAGTAAGGGAGCTGAAAGGGGACAAAACTTAAAACTTTTTTACACTTTATGACTTAGTTAGAGTACTATGAAAGGAAATTTTATCTCTCCTGTCACAAAGAGACATAAATAATAAGCTCATCTAAGGAAAGTAGAAAATCCACCTTTTTAGGCAGAACTCCTTTCCAGAAAAGTCTTCTTAGTGACTTTTTTTTTTGTACAGGTGCAAGCTATTACCCAGGTTATGATAATAAAACATGTGATCTTAGCCTGAGTATTTACCAATGAGTACAGGTGACAACACAAATAGGCTCTGGGACAGAAATTAGAAACCAGAAAAAAAAAAAAAAAGAAAGAAAAGCAAAAGAAAGAAAAACAGTAGTGTGAAAAGAGTTTTGTTTCAAAATTGTTTTGCTTACAATTACATTTTACTGCTCACAGACCAAACCTGCTGTCTAAAACCAACGTCAATACTTTGAAAATTACTCTTACATACTATTGTCATTCATATTATGATTACAAAAGTCCTTGACGAAGACACAGTTATTTACATCATGTTCACACAGACCAAAAAGGGCTGCAATGAAATAACATAGGTAGTTTAGAGACCTTCAATGATTAGCCCTTTCTCAAGGTTAATAATTGAAAATATTTTTTTTTATAAAAATGCCTTGGGGGTATCAATATAAAGAAAGAACTATGAGAAAGTGATGTGAAAATTGCGACCAATGATTTACACCCCCCATGGTTTATTCTCAATCTCTATGTAATCTACCCCCAAAATCACAAATAACACACACGAATTTATAATGCTATTTACAATATGAATTGCCCAGTAATGTCCCTGCAAATGCTTTTTAATATCATAGATATTAGTTTCTTTGAATTCATTTTATTTTGCCTGTAAGAATTGTTATTTGCACACAACCAACTTTCATTTTTCAAAACTTACCATATAAAAATATCATTCTTGTAAAAAAAATTATGGAGTGATTTAAGGAGAAGAAAATGATCTTATGAATTTTTATAAATTTTTTATTATTATTTTTTACACTTTATTCACTTTGTAATCCTCCCATAAGCCCCGCCCTCCTCCCCTTCCAATCCCACCCTCCCTCCCCCTTCTTCATGCATGCCCCCCCCAAGTCCACTAATAGGGGAGGTCCTCCTTTCCTTCTGATCTTAGTCTATCAGGTCACATCCAGAGTGGCTGCTTTGTCATCTTCTGTGGCCTGGTAAGACTGCTCTCCCCTCAGGGGGCGGTGATCAAAGAGCAGGCCTATCAGATTGTGTCAGATGCAGTCCCACTTCCCATTACTATGTAACCCACTTAGACACTAAACTGCCATGGATTACATCTGCGCAGGGGTTCTAGGTTATCTCCATGCCTGGTACTTGGTTGGAGTATGGGTCTCTGGGAAGAACCTTGTGTTCAAATCTTCTAGTTCTGTTGCTTTCCTCGTGGGGTTCCTGTCCTCTCCATAACCTACTATTTCCCACTTCTTACATTAAGATTCCATGCATTCTGCCCAACAGTTGGCCATAAAGTCTCAGCGTCTGCTTTGATAGTCTGCAGGGCAGAGCCTTTCAGAGGGCCTCTGTGGCAAGTTCCTAGGTTGTTTCCTGCTTTCTTCTTCTGATGTCCATCCTCTTTGCCTTTCGGGATAGAGATTGAAGCTAGCAACTGTCTCTAACTCCAGTTCCAGGGGATCTGAATGACCTCAACTCCTCCAAAGGTTCTTTGTGAATATGGAGTGTACACACACATACATACAAAAATAAAATATAAATAAATAAAAATTTGGGATTTTTTTTCTTTTATCCTTTCCTATGTTACATTCTGACTTCAGTTTCCTCTCCTTAGACTCCTCCCAATTTCTCTCCACCCTCTCTTCTCCCACAGATCCACTCATCCTCCGTTTCCTTTTTAAAAATAAAATCACACCTTCCAAATATTTCAACTACTAAAAACTTAACTGTTAAAATTTTATTAATTAAATAATATATTTTGTATCATAACCTAGTATATTTTGTATTTAAATCTGAAGACACATAGATCATGTAAGGTGGTTTTTATACCACAGATTTTGGTTTCCTTGAATTCATTTCATTTTGCACATAAGAACTGTTATTTGCAAACAATGAAGACTGCTTAAAAATCTTATACTTAACATTTTATAAAGTCATTTATAAATAAATAACATCATTCAGACACATAATATAACTTTTTAAGATATTTTAATTTAGAGAAATAAAGAAGAAAAAATGAAAGTGAGGAAAAAACAGAAGGAGGGAAGGGTAGAGGTATTAGAGCATGTATTTTAAAATGGCATTTTGCTAAAAACAAAAAATATTAACATCTTTGGACTGATGTCTACAATATATTGTAGAAGAAATCTTTTCTATCTTTATGGAAGCATCATATATCAATAAAAAGTTAATGGCCTGTGGCTGAGTCAGGAAATTGAAGGTAGGACATCTACCAGGCAGAAAGGATTCTGGTATAGAGTCAAGGGCAGGATTTGTATGACAAGATGTGAGGAGGAAATATCCATGGTACCTGAGAGGAGATAAACAGCAGTGTGACAGAACATGGATTAGTTTAATGGGCTATGTTAAGTCATGATATAGTCAGAAAAGAGCCTCGCTACATGGCCAAGTTATTGTAGATATCTACTTTGAGTCTCATGAGTCATTATTCCAATTGCTTAGGGCCAGAAAGAAAAACCAACACAACCATATATAAAAAAATAATATGTAATGCTTAAGGTTTTTCCCAATTTTCATACAGATAAACATCTAAATCCTGAGGTTACGAGGAGATACCATGACCGCATTTTATCTGTTCCACAGTGTACCTCAGGAAGAAATAAGTGTTTTAAGAAAGTTTTAAAACTCAAAAAACACTTAAATTTTAGAATATTTGATTTATAACATAAAGGATAATGGTGGCATTTACATGTTTTGGACAATTTTGAAATAGAGATATAAAATACATGCTACAATATATGTTTTACTATACTCAATAATTTAAAAAATAGCCTTGTTTTTTCCATGATGTAATTTTTATTTAAATGAGTGGAACATATGTGACACTATACCTTTTCAATCCTAAATGAACCTAATGACCAGAACATGGTATAAAGGCCATAAATCAGAGACTATTTCAGATAATGTTTTCAATTTAGAAAACAAAATCAATTTAATAAGCTGTAACTAATTCATCCAACAATAAATAAAATAAATGTCACCGATATCATCCATAAAGCACAGGCCAACATTCCATGCTCACATTCATGTGCATACTGAACTGCAACCACCCTTAAACTTTTTCTCTTCCACCAATATCATTCTGAGATGCACAGACAGTCCATCACCTGAATAAACTGGATGCAAAATACCATATGCCAAGCACATCCATATCATCTGTCACCATTCAGACTGTGAAAACAAAAGCTATTGTTGTCTATGTTAATACAAAAAAGGATGCTCATAAGAAAGTCATCTTTGTTATTAATTGAGTATTTATTGTAATATTTCTATCATTGGATGAATAAATGATTTATAAGCAGTTTTTTGGTTATTATAAAAAGAAATTGCTGCTTGTAGTTTTATTGCTTATTTGAGACAAGCATTATCCCAATATTATGATAATGTCACCCTTCAAACATTTAGGAATTTCAAAGAATTCTTTTGCAAATGTTATGTATTTTGCTATAAGTTATTGTGGTGGTAATATTGATTAATTTAAAATAGCTTCAATTAAAATTCTGACAGGTTGAGAAACACATTAGTAAGACCTTTTTTGGTATATTATAAATCATCTTATCTTTTAATGTTTTATCTTATTGATTAGATTTTCATTTCCTTAGAGACACAAGGATTTTTCTTATTACACAGTCTGAGTTGGAATTTACTAAGTTTTAAGAGGAAAGCAGTTGAGATTTTTTAGTGTGTTCTCAAATAAAATAAATAACCCCCAATAAGAGTTAAGCATATTGTTTACTAACAAAAGAAGAAACTCCCTGGGCATACAATTTCTAATTTATTAACAATCAATAAAGAAGAAGAATTTTTTTATCTCAAAGACCAGGAATATACAATACCTGTTTTCTTCCAGAATTCTTTGATACCACATGCTGCATGTGTTGTTCCGAATGGATTTATATATTTTATTTTCTGATACAAGGAAAGCCCTTTCCTAAGGTGAGAAACTATTGATGAATACAGGATAGAAGTAATGTTTGCCTTTATAAAATTAGTAGAAAGAAGGAAAGCAACTCTAATGGCTACTTGATAGTTTCCTAGACTTTATTCTCAGCCACACAAAGAAAATACTTTTCCATAAGGACAATGTAGAAAACAAAAGTACATGCTTTTCATTTTCTAAATAAGAAATTAAAAACTCCACATTAACCTTTGCTGCTTAACAAACAGCTCTGTTCAGTTACCAATAATAACCCTCACAGTCAAACTTTGGGCAAAGCACAGGGAGTCTTACAGAAGAAGAAGAAAACAGAAAGACCAGAAGCTCCCCAAGGAATCCAACAAAGCCAACAAATCTGGGCCCTGAGGTGCCTGCAGAGACTGATGCATCAAAAGAATTATGCATGAAGAGGACCTAGACCCCTGTTCATAGGCAGTTCACTCTCCATGTGGGTTCCCTAGTAAGGGGAGCAGGGTCTGTCTCTGACATGGACTCTGCTGCTTGCTTTTTGATCACTTCTCCCTGACTGGGCAACCTTGCCAGCAGACAGAGGAAGAGGATACAGACAGTCCTGATGAGACGTGAGAGACTAGGGTCAGATAGTGGAGGAGGAAGATACCCCCTTTCAGTGGACTAGAGTCAGTGGATGGAGGATGGATAAAAGGGAGAGAAGGTGGGACCAGGAGTAGAAGAGGAAGAGGACTACAATCTGGATGTAAAGTGAATACACTGTAAAAAAAAATGATAATAAAAATAATAAAAAATTAAAAAGAAATGTTATTGAGTTCTCTCAGATTTTGTCCCCTCAAAGGAAAGAATTCAATTCAGTCAACATGTAGGCAGTTTAAGTAGAAATTTATTGAAAATTCATTCCAAACAAAGGCTAAAATGGATCCTTCTATGCTGGAGAGGTTGTGGAGAATTGGGAACCCTCCTCCATAGCTGGTGGGAATGTATAACCACTGTGAAAATCAATCTGGCATTTTCTCAGACAATTAGGAATAGCGCTTCCTCAAGATCCAGCCATACCACTCCTAGACATATATCCAAAAGATGCTCAAGTACAGAATAAGGACATTTGCTCAACCTTGTTAGTAGCAGCTTTATTCATAATAGCCATGAAAACAACCCAGATGCCCCTCAATGGAAGAATGGATACAGAAATTGTGGTACTTTTCCACAATGGAGTATTACTCAGCAATTAAAAACAAGGAAATCATGAAATTTGCAGGAAATGGTGGGATCTAGAAAAGATCACCTGAGTGAGGTGTCCCAGGAGCAGAAAGACACACATGGTTTATACTCACTTATACAGTCCTATAAGATAGGATAAATATACTAAAATAAGTACACCTAAAGAAGATAAACAAGAAAGAGGAGTCTGGGAAAGATGATCAATCCTCACTTAGAAAGAGAAATGGGATAAACTTGGGAAGTAAGAGAAAACAAGAAATAGGACAGGAGCCTACCACAGAGGGCCTCTGAAAGACTCTACCTAGCAGCGTATCAAAGCAGATGCTGAGACTCATAAAAAAACCTTCAGTAGAGTGCAAGGAATCATATGATAAAAGGGGGAGTTAGTATGACCAGGAGAAGACAGAAACTCCACAAGGAAAAAACATTATCAGGGCACAGGGGTCCTCTATGAGATTGTTTCTACAACCAAGGACCATGCATGGATATAACCTAAAACCCCTTCTCGGATCTATCCTATGGTAGCTCAGTATCCAAGTGTGTTTCCCTAGTAAGAGGAATAGGAACTATTTCCAACATGAACTCAAGGAATGGCTTCTTTACCTCCCTCACCCCTGAGGGAGGAACAGCCTTTCTAGGACACAGAGGAGGACATTGGAGCCAGTACTGAAGATACCTGATAAGCTAGGGTCAGATGGAAGGAGAGGAGGACCTCCCCAAGCAGTGGACTTGGAAAAGGACAGGGAGGAGTTGAGGGAAGGAGGGTGGGATTGGGAGGGATTGAGGAAGGGTGCTACAGCTGGGATACAAAGTAAATAACCTATGACTAATATTAAAAAATAAAAATTAATAAATAACAAAAAATGGATTGTTCTAAGAAGGTAGCAATACAGTGGGATTTGTATTGTGGCTATCAAATATTTCTTATGAATACTTACCAGGTGAATTGATATGTATTCATGAAGTAAAGTCACCCCTTTATCCTCTCAAATTATGGTACATGAGATCTCTATTTAAGAATGCTTCCTAATGGTTGTCCAGAAAGGCCTTTGAAATGTCATAATTTAAAAGATTTTTATGGAGAAGCTCAGGTGTTTTGTGTGTTGGGACCTTCCATTACTGCACATTGTAAGAAAATACTTCAGCACTTTGGCTTCCAATAGAATAGGAAAAACTCATCTGCAGGCTGAAGAACTTTAACCACAAGAGAGACATTCTGATCAACTACAGACTCGGCTACCAAGATAAGGCAGCCATCGTCTTGCTTTCCTTACCTCTAACTCTCTCTTTGAGGCAAATGAAGGATGCTTGATTGATCCAATGGTCACTGGTTAAGACACACCACTGTCCCAGAATGACTACATTCTATCATTGTTAAAACTGAATCTTGGCTATGAAAGCTTTGTATACATTCTACTGTATCTTTTCTGAATGTACAAAGAGGAGCAGGGCTTGGACTGTCTTCTAGGACCTCTTCTCCAAGGTAATGCTCATGCCCATCTTCTCTCCAGTGTGGCAGTATGAGTAATATGCACCCCATCCTGTTATCATGGTGATACTATAATATTATACATTATAATATCAAAGTTTACTAACATTCAACAGGGCCGTGTGGCTACACATAAGCAATTCTGTGTATAAATGCAAAGACGGTATTATCTGTGCACACAAATTATAGTTTATCTATAGAATGCACTCATTATTTCGTTTTACCTACTACAGGTGAAGTTTGAAAACTCACTTTATCATAGACAATGCCTCTTCCCTCTAATTTAACCTATGCTAAATTTCATTTACATTTATGTCCATTTCGATATATTTTTTCTTTTTTCTTTTTTAAATTTATTTTTTATTAATTACAGTTTATTCACTTTGTATCCTCCTTGTACCTCCCTCCCTCATTTCCTCCCAATCCCACCTTCCCTCTTTCCCACCCATGTCCCTCTCTCAGTCTACTGAAAAGAGAGGTCCTCCTCCCCTTCCCTCTGATCCTAGTCTATCAGGTTTCATCAGGACTGGATGCATTGTCTTCTTCTGTGTCCTGGTAAGGCTGCTCCCCCCTTGGGGGGAGATAATCAAAGAGCAGGCCAATCAGTTCATGTCAGAGACAATCCCTGTCCCCATTATTATGGAGACCACTTGGATACTGAACTGCACAGAGGTAGCCGATGGCAGTTCAGTATCCAGGTGGCCTCCATTTTGATGTATTAATCCTGGATTACTTTATCAAGGAAGTTGATGAGTTCAACATAAGATTATACAATTATTTTACTATGAACTAGAACTATCACAAAATACCTAGATATGAAAATCAACCTATGAATTATTACTCTCTCCCTCCTTCTCTACTCTGTGTTTGTGTGCGCGTGTGTGTATGTGGTGTGCATGTGTGTGAGTGAGTGTGTGTTTATGAGTGTGTGAAAAGAAAAGAACTAATGCCTTTTCACATATAGAGCTTCTTATATGGAGAAATGTGATTTCTCAAACCTTGGGAAAATAACAACAAAATCAAAATTTGTTCTCTGGCAGCTTAAAAATGCCCCAGCCTAAGATGAATAACTCAAGTGACAATACATGTTGAAGAGGTTGTGGAGAAAGGAGAACCCTCCTCCATTGCTTGTAGGAATGTAAACTGGTACAACTTTGGAAGTTAATCTGGCACTTTCTCAGACAGTTAGGAAAAGTGCTTCCTCAAAACTCAGCTATACCACTGCTAGGTATATACCCAAAACTTGCTCAAGTACACAACAAGGACTTTTGCTCAACCATGTTTGTAGCAGCTTTATTTGTAATAGCCAGAACCTGAAAACAACCCAGATGTCCATCAACGGAGGAATAGATACAGAAATTGTGGTATTTTTACACAATGAAATACTACACAGCAATCAAAAACAAGGAAATCATGAAATTTGCAGGCAAATGGTAAGATCTAGAAAAGATCATTCTGAGTGAAGTGTCCAGGAGAAAGACAAACAGAGTATATACTTGCTTATATAGACCTATAAGATATGATAAAAATAATGAAATCTATAGACCTAAAGAAGATAATCAAGAAAGCAGACACGGGGTAAGATGATCAATCCTCACTTAGAAAGACAAATGGGATGTGCATTGGACATATGACAGGAATCTACCACAGAGGGTCTCTGAAAGACTCTACCTAGCAGTGTATCAAAGCAGATACTAAGACTCATAACCAAATCTTCAGCAGAGTGCAGGGAATCATATGAAAGAAGAGGAGTTAGTATGACATGGAAAGGATAGGAGCTCCACAAGGACCAAATATATCTGTACACCGGGGTCTTTTCTGAGACTGACACTCCACCAAGGACCATGTATGGATATAAGCTAGAACCTCTGCTCGGATGTAGCCCATGGTAGCTCAGTAACCAATTGTTTTCCCTTGATAAGGGGATCAGGGACTATTTCTGACAGGAACTCAATGGCAGGCTCTTTGACCTCCCCATGCCCAAGGGAGGAGCAGTCCTGCTAGGCCACAGAGGAGGACTTTGCAGCCAGTCCTGAATATACCTGATAACACAGGGTCAGATGAAAGGGGAGGAGGTCCTCCCAATCAGTGGACTTGGAAAGGGACAGGAAGGAGATGAAGGAGGGAAGGTGAGATTAGGAGGGAATGAGGGAGCGGGATACAGCTGGTATATAGCGTTAATAAAATGTAACAATAAAAAATTAAAATTAAATTTTAAAAAATGCCCCAGCCTCCCTTGAATATTGTGAAGGCTGCTTAATAGAGTTCTCATTACAAAACTTTAGATTAAGCTACATATAAATCTATACCTTTGGATCACTAAATCTTAGTCTATGCAGTGTGGTCTGTTAAACATTTGTGTCTTTGTTTTTCACACCACATATTAGATTATTTACACTAATGTTTTATCTTTGTATCATTCAAATAATTTACATTCACTAATATTCTTAAACAAAATTAGTATCTTCAGTCCAATGGTCATCCTAAGGTTAGATCAACATATATTTTATCCTTACAAAAACATTCAAGCAAAACCTTCTAAAACTTAAAAATAAATTTGGTGTTCAACATTTAATTTTTATTAATGTTTAAGGGACTCACTCGGTCAGACTTTGCTTGCTTCTGACTTGTGTGCCTTTCCATTTCCAATTATTAGAATTTTAGACAGGGAAAGGAAAACTTTCTCCTCCAGAAGTAAAAATAGACTGACCTAAAACTGCAAAACTCACACGTAAGCTAGGAGAAACCAATGCAAGAAAGAATGGAGCAAGTTCAAGAGAGTGCTTTGGCTGCTTTGGTTGTTTGTAGGCTCCTGTACTACTTCTTACTCACAAAACCATTTTTCTCAAGTCACTTGTTTGATTTTTATTTGAATTACACACAGGATCAAATATTAATTATACATATCAAGTGGTGTAAAATATGACAGATATATTGTTAAGTTTTAATCATATTTGGTGCAACTGTAATTGTTTCTAAGGATCTTTCCTGGGAATATTTTAGATGTTTATGAGAGACTAAATGCAGTAGTCTAGAAACAATCTAAAATAGCCTTTGCCTTTATTCAATCATCAATCTGTTTCTGATGATCACCTGGGATATTTCCGGGATCACATTCATCTTGTGCCTGAATAATTTTTGGTGATCACTGATTAGAGAAAGAATGAATCAAAGGCAGGGCAGGAGAACTCAGAATGATTCAAGAGGCTCACAGTTTTATTTGATATGAGCCAGGAACAAAAGAAATGCCTCATCTGTTTTAGAAGCCTGAAGTACAACTTTTGACTACACAAGCTTTAAATCAATGTGCACCAATTCTTTGGTAGAAACTGGCCTTGTGTAAACTCTTTAGTGATATAATTAAGAATTCAACAATGCCTCTGTATGTAATTCACAGTTCCGAATGTCTAGTGCTGATTCTGACCTTTTTCAAAACCCCATTAAGCTATGTAAATACAGCACAAGAGATGTGTACTGTGCATAAACAGTACTCTGATGTCAACTAGACAAGGACACATTGCCTCACTCTTGTCCCCAGTGGTGGCTGCGCTGCTGATGTGCTCATACATCCTGGCTATTGATTTGTCTATGACAGATCTACCATGGGGCTCATGTTGTGGCCTCTCTGTTCAATGTGCGGTTTCAAGGTAAACCCTACTTATATTATGCTGATATTTATGCCATCTTATAAACAGCTATAGTGGCCCAATGAGAGCAATAATAATAATAATAATAATGACTTTGAGAAAGAAAAATATAAATAAGTGTCCAGGATTTCCCATTAAAGGTAATAAAATCCTAGCATGACTGTTTTTGTTTGTTGTTTTTGATGTTGTTATTGTTTTTGTTTTGTTTCCCACACAGAATAATATGTGATAAATAGGAACTGCAGAAATATGAACACCTTAATATCACCTGCCCACTTAACAATTCCCTTAACATTTGTTTGTGTACCTCAGAAAGTACCCTCTGTGTTTGCAGCATGTGTATACAATATGCTCATAGTAAAATTAACCTCGACACAGAATTAAAAAAATCATACGCCAAAAGCAACTAGGACTTAAAAATATACTTGTCCTACTTCGTATCACTCAAAGTATAGTTAATGTTTGATTTGTGTGTAATGCAGGCGAGATTCCCACTGTAAGTAGACCTGCTAGGTGAAATGTTGGTTTGTTGTCCATCACAGTAACACAATATGTGGGAGAAATCAGCTTAAAGACGAATGATTTTATCCTAGTTCACGGTTTGAGACGCTTTTGTCCGTGGCTGCTTGACGCTGTTTGACAAGGGACTAAGAACATATGCTAGATTGGCCCTGTTCTCACCCCTCCCGTTCGGCTGCCTACAGCCAGGCTCTTCTACCTCCTTGAAGGCTCTATATCTTCCCTTTAATCCCTTTAATCAGCTAAGAAATGGATTATCGTTTGATCCATTGATAAGGTGGGGCCCTCAAGATTCAAAGTATTCAAAGAATTACAGCACTAGACAAGCTGCTGTTTTTCTCACAGGGAAGATAGACTGAAAGAGAAACGACTTTCTGCCACACTGGGGTTCCGGTAAAATTTCTCCTCCAGTAGCTGCAGGACCCGCATTCATGCTCTCTTGGTGGTGTCAAATGAGGGCTGGTCTAACATTCCACAAACTCTCCACTGTCCCGATGCATTTATTCCTTATGTGTATTTCAGAGCCTGGTGGCTCATGTCTTTGTCCTCCCGACTGAGAGCATGTATCTCTGGCTACTGTGTCAGCTATGCCCCCCGGGGTGGGGTAGGGGCTGCTCAATGCTCTGCTTAGCGAGATCTTTGCTTTTCAGTACAGTAGGACATAACCAGCAGAGTGATGTCTCTTGGTAGTCACACGCTTCATACACATTCATGAGAGCAGAGTAAATACGGGACAAGGTTGCCTAAGGTAAGCATGATAGTTTTGCCTGCAAAGCCAACACAAACTAGGTTAGCTCATTTATTCAAAAATGTTTCATGTTTTGTCTTAAGCCAAAATAGTCACACTTATTCACTAGCATTTTCGTTTGAGATCATATCAGTTTTTGTAAATAATGAACGTATTAAAATGGATGAAATTAAATGTTCTGTCATTGGTACAGGAGACAACTTCCTGAACAGAACACCAACAGCACAGGCTCTAAGATCAACAATCAATAAATGGGACTTCATGAAACTGAAAAGCTTCTGTAAAGCAAAGGACACCATCATCAAAACAAAAAGACTGCCTACAAATTGGGAAAGAATCTTCACTAACCCTCTTTCTGACAGAGGGCTAATATCCAGTATATACAAAGAACTAAAAAAGCTGAAAAAACAACAAACCAAGCAATCCACTTAAAAAAATGGGGAACAGAGCTAAACAGAGAATTCTCTGTAGAGGAATATAGAATGGCAGAGAAACACTTAAAGAAATGCTCAGCGCATTAGCCATTAGGGAAATGCAAATCAAAACGACCCTGAGATTTCACCTTACACCCATCAGAATGGCCAAGATGAAAAATTTAAGTGACAACATATGCTGGAGAGACTTCGGAGAAAGGGGAACCCTTCTCCACTGCTGGTGGGAATGTAAACTTGTACAACCACTCTGGAAAGCAATCTGGCGCTTTCTCAGACAACTAGAAATAGCGCTTCCTCAAGATCCAGCCATACCACTCCTAGACATATATCCAAAGAGGCTCAAGTAGAGAATAAGGACATTTGCTCAACCATGTTTGTAGCAGCTTTATTTGTAATAGCCAGAAGCTGTAAATAGCCCAGATGCCCCTCAACTGAAGAATGGATGCAGAAATTGTGGTACATCTACACATTGGAATATTACTCAGCAATGAAAAACAAGCAAATAATGAAATTTGCAGGTAAATGGTGGGACCTGGAAAGGATCATCCTGAGTGAGCTATCCCAAAAGCAGAAAGACATGTAATATAGGATAAACCTACTAAAATCTATACATCTAAAGAAACTAATCAAGAGAGAAGACCCTGACTAAAAGGCTCAATCCCCATCCCAAAAGGCAAAGAGGAAGGATATCATAAGAAGAAGAAAACAGGAAACAAGCTAGAAACCTGCCATGGAAGGCCTCTGAAAGACTTTGCCCTGCAGACTATCAAAGCAGATGCTGAGACTTGGGCAGAGTGCAGGGAATCTTATGTAAGAAATGGGAAATAGTAAGATCTGGAGAGTACAGGAACTCCAGAAGGAGAGCAACAGAACCAGAAATTTGAACACAGGGTTCTTCCCAGAGACTCATACTCCAACCAAGTACCATGATTGGAGATAACCTAGAACCCCTGCACAGATGTAGCCCATAGCAGTTTAGTGTCCAAGTGGGTTCCATAATAATGAGAAGAGGGACTGCCTCTGACATAATCTGATTGGCCTGTTCTTTGATCACCTCCCCCCAACCCCTGAGTGGGGAGCTGCCTTACCAGGCCACAAAAGATGACATTGCAGCCACTTCTGATGAGATCTGATAGACTAAGATCAGAAGGAAGGAGAGGAGGACCACCCCTATCAGTGGACTTGGGAAGGGGCATGCTTGAAGAAGGGGGTGGGATGGTGAAATCGGGTGGGGAGGAAGTAGGGGCTTATTGGGAGATACAAACTGAATAATGTGTAATTAATAAAAATAAAAAATATTAAATGTTCTGGAATTAATAGTATAAGCTATATTTTATTTTTGTACACACTGTATTTTTCAAATATTTTAAAATTAAATTGGCTTTATTTTGGGAGATTTAATAATCTACCTTTTATACAATATCTGAACAAATTTGAAATGTTTAAAATTTTTGAAACATATTTCAGGCCTGTGTAGAAAAAAAAAACCTTCATAAATATTAAAAATTTGTATAGAGAAGAAATGGAATTTAAATTAAGCAGAAAGGTCTTGAATTTTTATTGCAATAAAATGTAAATCATGGTTATACATGAAATTCTGGGTATTCTTACATCGCTGTGCATATTTTCATGACAACTTTCAGGGGTTAAATGTCTCTCCCACCTGGACCATTCCACGTTTTCTTTCCTCACCCCTACTTGCCAACACCTTGTATGGTATGACAGATGTTTTCTAAGTTTTCAGTGTGTAATGTCTATTGTGTATCTCTATTATTCTATCATTTGAAAGAAAGAAAAACACCAAATTTAAAACTGTTTTCACTGTTTGGTTCTTTCCTTTGTGTATATTCAACCCCTAAGTAATCACTACTGCATTTGACCATATATATATATATATATATATATATATATATATATATATATATAATATATTATTCATCAATATATATATTTGACCATATATATATATATATATATATTCTTTATCAATATCAAATGGTAACTTGATAAATTGCTTGTTTTGGAAGAACAGTCTCTCTAGATGTATACTACATATAAAATTATCTAAAGGAAAGAAAATAATAATTTTGCTGTTTATCCATGACATTTTTTATGTCACTAATGCTAAATGAAGTATTTATTTAAACACTTGAAGAATTTTGAAAATGGCCAAGAGATCTCCACTAATTTCATACTATAATACAGAATGCAATGGAACGCAGCAACTGAGGTCTCCGCTGTGTACACTTACGAATGTCAGTTATTTGTGGTTTTGGGTCCAGATCATTATAACCGTATAGATATAAACAGTTCTTTGAAGTGGCAAGGCTCTGATTACAAGTTTTATGTGAATAAATTTAGGTTTATAGTATGTGAAAATTCTTGAGGAAGAGCAAATGATCTTTCAATAGCTGTGTGCTACATGCTATGTTTGGAATATCTGTGTACAAACAGACTCTTAAACATCCTCTTTTGCCTTCCCTCTCCCTTCCCTTCCCCTCCCATCTCATAAACTATCAAAGACTCAGAAAGAAAAGAAATGATCAGAGTACTATGAAGCAGTCGGAGAAACATGATTCAGTAATGATAGAATCGTTCACGAGGGTCAAGGTATTTCAATAATTTCAGATGGAAACTCCAGTTTCCACATTTCCATGTGAGGTGTGGCATGAGAGGAGTGGAAAAATGAGACTGAAGGTTGGCCAGAGAATGCTACGTTCCGTTTGTTCATGTTTGCATTTCAGCATTACTGTGGAGCACGCCCATGAGAAGATTCACATCAATGTGATCACTAGAATGTCCTGGACACCTGTGCTGTGCTCTCAGCCCTAAGGTCACATTTATCATCCAGAGGGATTTTCAAAAGGATGCTTATTTAGAGGATTCTCCTGTGCTGTCAGAGGGAATACACATTATATAAAAACGACTCATTTATTTAAAGTAATAGTTCTACCTACCTTAGTAATACTTATGATTTTGTTTTCCTTTACTATGTCTTCATGCTTACTTGCGCAAACTGTTCGCCTAGGCACCCAGGTCTTTCTGTCCTCTTTGCTGCACAGAACAGTTAAAATTTCATATGTCAGAGAGTAAGTCTTTTCCCTCTTTTAAGTTTTAAAGTTACACATCAAGAAACAGGAAAAGACACTTACCTGAAGACAAGAAAAATGGTCATGCAGTTTTTTAAAAATAAACCATGAATAAAATTTCATAAAATAAAATGTGCTGAGGGCAGATAGTCAATTGTTTTATATAGAAAGCTTCATTGATTAAAGAATGAATATGAAAAAAAAATAAAATAGAATTAATATGGTTGAGAAGAAACCCTGAAGTGTAATATTATTATTTTTGATTTTTGGGAAACCTGATAATTAAATTTTTAATCCTAAAAACATTTAGATAAAATGACTGCAAAATTAACTGCAATTTTGAAAATCATACATTCACACACTCAAGCGAATGCACATGCATAGATCAACCTTGTAGACAGCAGTGAGAGAGCACACCATTCCCTGCCACATTAGGAAAGCATCCTAAATGGTCATACATATATTTTTTTTAATAAATTCCCAAATACTTATTTGAGAGATCACATTCTGTACCACTATGGATGGATGTGGAAAGTCTGCCAAGAGCCTCTTGTACAGAACTACTCTAGCTTTGGACACTGTTTGGATGTGAATCTGTCATGGGGCAGCATGAACATGAACATCAATTGATTGACCCAGAGATGATTTCACAAGGCAAACTGACTGTTAGCATCTGGAGACTACTTAAAGAAAATAGTCATTAGGGACAGTTCATTGAAAACTGTATCTTGCTGTACACTCTCTCTCTCCCCTTACATAGGCCATAGGAACCCCACATCTTTAATCAAACACCCTTCTAAGTGAGTGTGTTTATGCGTGTTTCTTGTTATGTATTATTTTATTTAAATAATTGTATTTATTTGTTCGTTTGTGTATTTATTTATTAAAAGAAAGCCTTGCATATTCCAGGGTGTCTGCGAACTCCCTATGCAGTAAAAGATAACTTAGAATTTCTGCAACTCCTGCCTGTAACGTCTGAATACTAGGATTACAAGTTTAACCTGTCACCTATCACACACAGTTTGTGCTTTGTTCTAGGCAGTATCCTGGGCTCTTTAGGCAAGCACTCTACAGACTGTAAAAGCATTTCTTGATTAGATTAATTTGAATAAGTAGACTGAATGTAGGTATGTTCTCACAATCAGTCCAAGGCTTGGGAACAAATATGTCCATGTTCCCACAAATTAAGGGTGAATTCTTCCTACCTGGAAGCTTTTGCTCTGCTCTCAACTTGTACTAAAACTCCAGCTCTTCCTGGTTGCTCTGTCTGCTGTCCAGATGACTAGAAGAAAGCAACACTTTCTTCTGATCTGTTTTTTCACATATTCTTCAGACCTTGACCCTGTTGATATTTATAATCTCTTGACCTAATAGCATGATACATACAAATTCAACACACTTGAAAAGAAAAGAAAAGAAAAGAAAAGAAAAGAAAAGAAAAGAAAAGAAAAGAAAGATGTTAGTGTAATTATTTAAACCATACTGGGAACTGCGAATCAGACCAAATGACACAGAAATTAATGTGCGACAAATTTTTTGAAAGGAAAGGTGAATATCTGTCCTCCCCTAGACAAAAAGCCATCCTACAAGAGGAGTGTTGTTTTCTAACTTAATGACAGCATTTTAGCAGCTATTCAATGACTGCTGTTAATTTCTGTGGCTGTCTTTGGATGCTCATTAAATGCTTTCATGCCACCTCCCTACCCACCTTGTGACTACACCTATGACTGTAGAGCGGATACAGTCTACTTTATGTTTTTATTTAACACTGCAGGTGGAGTTGAAAAGATTCGAGAAGTAGGGTTACAGATTATGCAACTTTGTTATCATAAGACATGGTAGGAATTTTTAAACCCTCATTACAATTGGGTATAACTTTTGAAATTCTGAATACATCAATTAAGATTTTTCTCTACATGAGTGATGATAAAAATGGCACCACTGTAAATGCTTAGCTATTTTTCTAAATAAAATGATCATAAATTAATTCAGTTCATATCTGAATTCAGGTGTGGCAACAGAGCCATAGAACAATGTCCAAGACAATAGAAAGCACACAGGAAATGCACAGGCTGATAATAAAAGTTGGACATTTGAAAAAGAAAGTCTATTGAAGAAAACGGATTATCTCAAGGAAAGAAAAGCAGGACACAGATTTTTTAAAAAGCAGAGGAGACTAAGAAAAGACCTTAAAACAATTTGAATGTCTTAATGCCTACTCATAGAAATAATTAATAAGATTAACACAGTTTAGAAAATTAAAATTTGTCAAATTTGACTTAAGACTGTACTGTATCTGGCAATTAAGGAAGCCGATGCAATAGTGGAATATATTCATACATGTGTGTGTGTTTGTGCATGAATAATGTGCACTCCAGCATGAACACGCACGTGCTTGCCACACATACACACACACACACACACACACACACACACACACACACACACTTACTAGGATCACATGAGTTTAGGAAAGATTTGATGAAGCTTTGAAGAAATTTCTCCCTATAAAAAAGCATACCAGAAAATAAATGCCATTCAAACAGCTTATATTTTGAAAGCGAAGTTACACAAGGACAGTAAAAGGAAAACAACAGACCCTGTTAATGTGTAGCATAGCTAAATAAAACTGACCTAAAAACTGTAAACACTCTTTGCCTGCAGCAATGGGTGGGGCTTTGTGAGACGGCTAAGAGAGGGAAAATAAATTGTCTCCAGAGAAGAGATTTTTGTTAGGTTATCCAGTCCTAAGTGATCTGCCTTAAACATGTACACATGAACCACACTAAATGGACACAGCAGAATGTACACAAATCTGTGGGTGGGGTAGGTAGAGGATGGAGGGCTAAAAGGACCCTGAGGGAGCAGGAGCCACACAAGGAGACCAACAAAGCCAAAATAGCTTGCCGGAAGGGTGACAACAGAGGTTGATATATCAGCCAAATGACATGCATAGAGAGGACATAGAACCCCTGCTCAGATGTAGCCCATAGACAGCTCAGTCCTTATGGGAATACCCTAGTAAGAGGAGAAGAGACAGTCTCTGACAAAAACTCAGTTACCTGCCCCTTGATCATTTCCCCCTGGTGGGGAGATCTAACCAGCCCACAGAGGAAGAGGATCCAGGCAGTCCTGATGAAACCTGATAGGCTATGGTCAGACAGTAGGGGAGGAAGACTTCCCCTTTCAGTGGACTAGGGGAGAGGGATGGGGGAAGAAGAGGGAAGGAGGGTGGGACCTGGAGGAGAAGAGGGAGGGGGCTACAACTGGAATACAAAGTGAATAAATTAAAAAAAAGAATAATAAAGAATAATTTGTTAAAGGTCATGAAATGGTCATGGAAAGAATTGGAAAGATGATGGAGGCAGATGCAAATTACGTAAATATAGTATCCGTGTAGAAAACAACAAACTCAAGAAATAAATTTAAAAAGAACAAAAAAAAATAATTTGTAAAAATGTGCTACCAAAATCTTAGTGCAAACATTATTTTAATAGAGAAACACTGGAGTTCTTTACTCTGAGATCTTAAAGAAAAACAGGGTTCACTTTATTTTCTTTTTATTCCCTGAGTACATATTGAACAAATCCATCCCAGGCAGTCTTCTGGGCATGTGTGATACATTAGTGAAGGAAGTAAACAAGATCTTGGCTTTCAAGGCACTGACATTCTGTTAAGGAGGATACAAAAGTGAAATGGAAATGGAAGTGTGTAGTGTGTGTGTGTGTGTGTGTGTGTGTGTGTGTGTGTGTGTGTGTGTAGAAGGCTAGAGATGATCAGGTTTAAGAAATTATGCAAGAGATAGCATTAACCAGTTTGTGTGGGGAACCAAGAAAGTCTTGAAAAGTAAAAGTTCTTTAGATTTAGTACGTTTATCTTATATTATATGGCTAATACCCACTTATAAGTGAGTATAAACTGTATGTGTCCTTTTGCTTCTGGTTTACCTCACTCAGAATGATCTCTTCTAGTTCTCACCAATTGCCTGCCAATTTCATGATTTCCTTGTTTTTAATAGCTGAGTAGCAATTCATTGTGTAAATTTACCACAGTTTCTGTACCCATTCCTCAGTTGAGGGACATTTAGGTTGTTTCCAGATTCTGGCTATTACAAAGCTGCTATGAACATAGTTGAGCAAATGTCCTAGTTGTATGGTCGAGCATTTTTTGAATCTGCCCAGGAGTGGGGTAGCTGGATCTTGAAGTAACACTAGAGAAAGCTAATTTCCTGAGAAAGCACCAGATTGATTTCCAAAGTTGTTATACAAGGTTACATTCCCACTAGCAATGGAAGAGGGTTGCACTTTCTTTACAACCGCACCAGCATGTGTCATCCCTTGAGCTTTTGATCTTAGCCAATCTGATGGGTGTGAGGTGGAATCTCAGGATGAAACATCACTCAGAAAGGGGAGCAGGATAGACATCAGAAGTAGGAGAAGACAAGAAACAGAACAAGAGCCTTCCACAGGAAGCCTCTGATACCAGCAGGGTATCGAAGGAGATGCTGAGACTTACAGCCAAACTTTAGGCAGAGTGCAGGAATCTTTATAGAAAAAAAAGAGAGATGAAAAAACCTGCAGGGGACAGGAACTCCACAGGGATACCATCAAAGCCAAAAACCCTGGGCCCAGTGGGACCTTCAGAGACCAATACTCCAACCAAGGACCATGCATGGAGAGGACCTAGACCCCCTGCACAGATGTAGCCCATGGTTGTTCAGTTTCTAAATGGTTTCCTAGTAAGGGGAGCAGGGATTATCTTTGACATGAACTCAGTGCCTGGCTCTTTGATCACTCTCCCACCCCCTAGAGGGTTCAGCCTCACCAGGCACAGAGGAAGATGATGCAGCCAGTCCTGATGAGAACTGATAGGCTAAGGTCAGATAAAAGGGGAGGAGGTCCTTTCCTAACAGTGGGCTTGGGAAGAGAAGTAGGGGGAGAAGAGGGAGTGTGGATGGGACTTCAAGGAGATGAGGGAGGGGGTTATAGCAGAGATACAAAGTGAAAAATTGTAATAAACAAATAAATTAACTAAACTAAAAACTGAAAATTTTTGAGTGAATGTGTGTTATTGACCTGGGCACAGCCATGTCAGCTCATTCATACCTATAGAAAAAAATGGCAAAATGCCCCCAAATCCCAGAGAGATGACAAAATTTTCTAGGGATTATGACTGCAAATGTTGAGCATATGTACAGAAAATGCCCACCATAACTTTCTCTCCCTGTAATATGTTTGCCCTAAGGATCATTCCCCTACAAGACTGTTCCTCTTAATATTAACTCAACATGTTTCCTTGACCTTTCTGTATACCACACACCCTTCTCTATCTGTGTACTTGTTACAGTAAGCCCTTGTGACGGTGTATAAGTATATTGAGCTTCACAGAGGCTGTGGAATCTTCCGCAGAGAACCAAAATCACTGGATCCTAACTTTTGTGTATGTGTCTGTCTGTGTCTTTGTTTTGCTCCAGCCCTCTCAGTCAGGTCCCTCACATCAGTCAAGGATACAGCAAAGTAGTCCTTCTAACTCTCACTTAGGAAAACAAATATTGAACAAATCTATTGAAAAGCTTGTAGTTGTTGACCTCACAAGGCACCTCATAATTCCACACCAAGAGAGGAGAGGAGAATGGGGAACAAAAGTGTTTATCTACAAAATACCGTTCCTCACAAACTGAAAGTTATCCCAACCATTTGGAGCTTTGTTGGGTTTGGCAAGTTTGTGTCATCATAGCCTGCTCATGGGCAAAGCCACAAGATTGCAGACACACAGTGATTAAGAATATAGTGCCACCGGCACAGTAATTATCCATCACCATTGATGAGTATGAGCTCAGAGGTAAAACAATGAAAGAGAGGAGGGGTCACTAAGTGTGTCTGCTGTGAGCAGTGACAAAAAAGGGGACGGGAAGAAGAAGGGAGAGGCTTAGGAGAACACGATCCTGTCTACCTTAAAATGTTTTGGCTTTTAGTCTAAGTAAAATGAGAAACCATTAGAGGACTATGGAACCATCTGGCTGTGGTATTGAGGATAGATTGTGGGTGATGAAGTAAGAGCCACAATGGAGACAGGAAGAACTGCTAGGAAGCTATTAAAATAATTCAAGGGGAAAAAATAACATGGCTTAGATCAGAATGGGGCCAGGCAATTAGTAGTGAATGATTAGACATGAGCCATTTTGCTTAGGGGTGGAGTCCCTTTCAGTTTTTATGTACTAGAAAAGAACTCTAACAAATAATGTCTAAGGGTTTCTATAGCTGTGAGAAAACACTACATCCAAAAACAGGGAGGAAAATATTTATTTGTCTTACAGGGATAAACATACAATGATGAATTTGCAATGATGTGTATGCTGTTAATCACCGAAGGGAATCGGAATAATAACTCAAATAGGGCAGATACCTGGAGGCAGGAGCTGAAGCAGAGGCCATGGAGGAGTGCTGCTTACTAGCTTGCTCAGCCTGCCTCCCTATAGGACCACCATCCCAGTGATGGAACTACCCACAATGATCTAGACCCTCCCATATCAATTATCAATTAAGAAATGCCCTACAATACTCACTTATAAATAGATATTATAAATATAGGATAAACATACTAAAATTACACCTAAAGAAACTAAGCAAGAAAGAGGACCCTGGGTAAGATGATCAATTCCCTTTTAGAAAGGCAAACAGGACAGACATTAGAAGAGGGAGATAAGACAAGGGTCTACCATAATGGGCTTCTGACACCATCAGGGTGTCAAAGTAGATAATGAGATTCATAGCTAAACTTAGGGCAGAATGCAGGGAATTTTATGAAAGAAGGAAGGAGGGATGAGAGATCTGGAGGAGAAAGGAGCCCCACAAGGAGAGCATCAGAACCAAAAAATCTGGGATCAGGGCTCTTTTATGAGACATACTCCAACCAACGACCATGCATGGAGATGATCTAAAACCCCTGCACAGATGTAGCCCATGGCAGCTCCGTGTCCAAGTGGGTACCCTAGTAAGGGGAACAGGGACTGTCTCTGACATGAACTCAGTGCCTGGCTCTGTTATCATTTCCCCCTGAGTGGAGAGTGTGGTATTGAGGATAGATTGCGGGTGATGAAGTAAGAGCCACAATGGAGACAGAAAGAACTGCTAGGAAGCTATTAAAGTAATTCAAGGGAAAAAAATAACATGGCTTAGATAAAAGCCTTGCCAGGCCACAGAGGAAGACAATGCAGCCAAGCCTAATGAGACTTGATAGGCTAGGGTCAGATGGAAGTGGAGGAGGACCTCCATTATCAGTGAACTTGGGGAGGGGCATGGAAGAAGAAGAGGGAGGGAGGATGTGACTTGGAGGGGATGAGGGAGGGTGCTACAGCTGAGATACAAAGTGAATAAATTGTAATTAATAAAAAAAAATTATAAAAAAGAAATGCCCAACACCCAGGTATTATCTTAACCCAGTTTCTCTCTTTTCAGATAACTCTAGTTTGTGTGTCAAGCAGACTTAATACTAACCAGCACAAATAAAGACTGGCAGTTAAACATAACCATTATATAGTACTGATAACCTGATTGTGCTTACTGAAAAAATACCAAATACTTAGCAATAAAAGTATTATTAGAAGCCAGAGCTAGCATTTGGCAATACAAAGAGCCAGAACTAATATCATTGAAAGACATTGCATTATAGAGATCAGAAATATTTTGTATGCATACAAGTTTTAAAAATATACCCATGAATTCACAACTGACTGCCTAGGAATATATCCCACAGACAGTCAAGATCTAGGTATAATACCTAAAAATTATTCAAGAACAGAAGTGTAAAATGTGTACAATAGCACTGTTATCAAAACATAAGTCAATGAAGAGACATTTGGAGTTCATAGACAACAGGCTATATTAGCAAATATTATCCTAGTCTAAATTTAAAAGTAAATTTGACTCTTACCCAAGATTTGAACAGCTAATATTTTGCATTAAAATGTGAGGATAAAAGAACAAGAATAATAACAACAAAAATAGATGAAAAATTAAGAACATTTTCCTTCTTGATAACAATGTGTTATAAAACTATGGTGTTTGGAATGTGGCAATTGATCAGAAGACTAAAGACTAATTAATACATCTCAGCCATTGGTAGTTCTTTGAAATTTCTCTCTTCAGTCTCATAGCCCACTTTTTTTTTTTTCAATGCAGTTTATTCAGGAACATTGAACAATCCTCGGACCCCGGGGAAAGCCAGCCCACAGCTTATATAGCCTCTGGGTAGCCAACCCAGGCATGCCACGGGGGCAATGCAGATAGGTCCACATACATGGAAGCAAGCCAGATCCTCGGCCTTAGCCAAATGTGGAGTTGTTCGTGACAGAGAGCACTCACCATCGGGAAGGTGGAAGGCGGAAAACCAGCTCCATCTTTAAGACATAGCATTCCGCAGCTCTCTACAGTTCCCCCTTTTTGTTTTAGACGCATCAGTCAAGAGTAGAGGTCTGATCTCTGATATTAGAAATACATAGCCCACTTTTTAATAGGGTTGTTTGTGTTATTGGTGTTCAGGTTTTTGTTTGCTTGTTCGTTTTTGTTTGTTGTTTTTCTTTATATTCTGTAGAAACTAATCCTCTGTCAGCAATATAGTTATCAAAGATCGTTACCCATTTTGTAGACTGGCCCTTCAGTTGGATAACAGTTTCCTTTACTGTACAGAAAGTTTTATTTAAATATTTTTTTTTATTTTTGAGATTAAAATTACGATTATCCCTTCCCATTCCTCCCAACTTACTTTCCCTTCTGCTTGCTTTCAAATCATGACTTCTTTTCTCATTGTTCCTGGTTGGCCAACAAGAACAAGAACAATAGTCTGCACTGTTTGTAGGGGTGTCCCTGGGAATATATACATATATGTGGGTGCATATATATATATACATATGTGTATATATGTATACATATGTGTATGTATACATATATACATATGTGTATGTATACATATATGTATATATATACATATATATCAAACAATACAGTGTTATATGTTTATAATATCTATCGTATATTATATGGCACATAATATTATCCATATTATATATGTAATTTCATATGTGTATTTGTACATCATTTAAAAAAATAAGTTCAGGTACATGAACTCATATATGGATTCTTAATACTATTTTATTGATCTGTTTCTGTGCTAGTACTATCTAATTTCTATTATTATTCTGTACTATAGCTTGAAATTGGGAATTTTATGGCCCAAGGCCTAAATCTTTGCATTCTATCTTTAGATTTATGTGCTTAACTTGGCGTTACTATAGAATACAAAAAACTAGAAAGGCACCATTTGTAGTGAGGGGAAAAAATCTTAAGAGAAGATGTATAAGGCTATATACAGCAAGCCTATAACCAACATGAATTAAATGAAGAGAAACTCAAAGCAATTCCACTAAAATCAGGGACAAAACATGGTTGCCCACTCTCTCCATATCTCTTCAACATAGTACTGGAAGTCCTAGCTAAGCAATAAGACAAGGAATGGAGATCAAGTGGATACAAATCAGAAAGGAGGAAGTATCAGTATTCTCAGACTATATGATAGTATACATGAGCTACCCAAAAGTTCTACCAGAGAACTGCTACAGTTGATAAATATCTGCAACAAAGTGGTTTGATACAAAATTCACTAAAAAAAAAAAAAAAAATCAGTAGTCCTCCTGTAAACAAAAATCAAGGGCTGAGAAAGAAATTAGGAAAACAATACCCTTCACTAATAACATAAAGTGCCTTTGTGTGACTCTAAGTAAGCAAGTGAAAGACCTGTATGAAAGAAAACTTCAAGTCTCTGAAGAAAGAAATTGAAGAAGATATCAGAAGATGAATAGATGTCTCATGCTCATGGATTGGTAGGATTAACATAGTGAAAATAACCATCCTGCCAAAAGCAACCTATAGATTCAATGCAATTCCTATCAAAATATCAACACAATTCTTTACAGAAATTGAAAGAACAATTCTTAACTTCATATGAAAAAACAAAAAAGCCAGAATAGCTAAAACAATCCTGTACAAAAAAAAAAAAATACTATGGAGCAACAGTTCTCCAAACAAGGACCATGCATGGATATTCCTAACCTAGAATCCCTGCTCAAACAGAGCCCATGGTAGCTCAGTATCCAAGTGGGTACCCTACTAAGGGGAACATGGACTGTCTCTGACATGAACTCAGTGGCTATGTCTTTGACCTCCACCCCCTGTGGGAGGAACAACCTACCTAGGCCACAGAGGAGGACATTGCAGCCAGTCCTGGTGAGACCTGATAAGCGTCAGTCAGATGGAAGGGGAGAAGGACCTCTCCTATCAGTGGATTTAGAGAGGGGCAGGGAGGAGATGAGGGAGGTTGGATAGGATTGAAAGGGAATGTGAAAGGGGATACAGCTGGGATACAAAGTAAATAAACTGTAATTGAAATTAAAAAAATATATAAAAAGAAAAAATGGCATGGTAACAACATAGAAACACACTGGTGGATCAATGGAATAGAATCAAAGACCGAGAAATAAAGCTACTCACCTACAGATTCCTGATTTTTACAAAGAAGCCAAGACCATTTAGTAGAAAAAGAAAGTATCTTCAAAAAATGGTGCTGGGCAGTTGGAGACTACTTTCCATTAGCAAGATAGTAACAATTCTTCATTTAAAAAGAAACCTAGATTCTTCTCAAATAGCTAGCAGTGAATAGTTAGCAGGTTTTCCGTAGTACAATTGATTTTCCTCTCCTTAGTGAAGTCTTAAATCCAATTAGAGAGATATTGGTTACCACCAAGATATTGAAGCTGCTACTACACCCATAGGGTTATTGTGCCATGCTCCTCATGAATGTTGTTCATCAGCTTTACAGATAGGTAGAACCATTGGTTGCTTGAATGGTGCCTTCTTGAACACAAAAGCTAATGCTCAGGGAGGGAACATTCAGGTCAGTTTCAGGTCAGGGATCCTTTCCCCCCTGTTTCTGAAGTACATCCCATCCCCAGCAACAGGGACCTATTTTCTACCTCTGGTTTAAAAAATATATTAATAAATAAATATATATGTCTATATTTATACATATAAATGTATTCATATATACTTATATATACATTTATATATAATATATAAATTTATTTATATAAAATAAATATATATATATTTATATATGCTCTGAAAACATATATACAAGCAAAACATACCTCCTACATGCATACAATTTATATACAATATTTTGTTAACTTAGAGGGGTATATTAAGGAATATATATATATATATATATATGCAATAGCAATTAATAAAAAAAAGAGGCCTTGAATTTAAAGGAGAGATCAGATGGGTATATGGAAGTTTTGGTGGGAGAATGTTGTAATTGTAATTTCAAAATTAATAAAATAAAAGAATGTCAGAAAAAGAAAAAAATACTCTAATTCTAAGTTTATAAGAGTTTCATTGAGTTGTTTAAACATTGTGTCTGGTTAATTTTGGTGTGCGATGTTTCATTTATTTACAAGATTTTAGTAATAAAATTTACAAAATTAAGAACAATTTTAAAATTGAAAAGAAAAAAATCAAGCCTAAGAAAACTAAACCACCATATAATTAAGTATGGTTCTTTATTAAGAAGATAAACCTCAGGAAAAATAAAACAATGCATTGTTTCCAAAATAGAATAAAAAATCCCAAGACTGAAATATTGGTGACCTTTCAGAGGAGAGAGAGAGGGAAAGATAAAGAAAGTGGACACGCTTGGGCCATGTAACATTGAAGTTATGTTTGTTATATTATTAAGTTTTGTGGTTTATACACATGAAATAATGTTCATTGTGAAATAAAATCCATGGAAAATAGAATCTTTGCATGTACATATGCACCATTGTCTGTGTGTGTGTGTGTGTGTGTGTGTGTGTGTGTGTGTGAGAGAGAGAGAGAGAGAGAGAGAGAGAAACTGTACACTCAAAGCTCAAGAGTATACTGCACAGCAAGTTGCCAAGCCAGGAAAAGTACAGTTCAATTTCACAGGCAATCGACTGGCAGAATCCATTATGTTTGTCATTGAATTTTAGAGTTTTTCTTTTTTTTTTTCATTTTTATTGCTGGAAATAGCATTGGGTTTCATGATGTCATATATTTGACAATATCATCTTCCATTAGATCCCTTGTTTTCCTTTCCCATTTGTCTCCTTCTGTTAAAGTTTTTTCAGACCTTTGGCTGGCTGGCTCATACACACTGTGACATTGTAAAAGGCAATGTGTTTCCTCAAATGTATTGTTTTAGTAGCAATACAATCTATGAATTATTTTCATAAGAATATCTCAGCATTCATGGTATTAGGGCCTTATCAATTTGAGATATAATATTAATCATCACCATAAAGATTACAATGTTATTTGTATATAATGCATATTCTTTGAAAGTAATATATAACTTGGAGTTTGAGGTGAGGAGGGGACTATGGTTGAGAAGTTGGAAATATTGAAAGCGGCACTGCTGAAAGGGAAATGTTTAAAAAGCGGCCTTTCCTTGGGATAGAAGCTGAATGATAATCAGTGAATATTAAATTTAATTCATGAATTTTAAAAGTCCAATATTTCTAATCATTGCTTAATGGAGTTTCTCTGAGCAAGTTATTTAAGTTGTCATTGTCTATTTCTTAGGTCTGAGAATGTCTTCATTTGTCCTCATGTGCTGTGATAATGACTAAGACTAAAAGCAGCTTGGAACAGAAAGGGTTCGTTTCAGCTCATAGTTGTAGTCCATCCAGAAAGGAAGTCAGGAGAAGACGACAGGAAGGCACAGGAGGCATGAACTCAACAGAGGTCATGGAGGAGTGATGTTCATAAGCATGGTCCTCTTGGCTTCTTTTCCTATATACCCAGGGCTACTTTGCCCTTGGTAGCAACACTCTCGATGGGCTGGTCCTTTCCATATCGATAATTAGTAATAATAATAATAATAATAATAATAATAATAAAACTGCACCCTACAATTCAGCAGAATGGAAAGTTTTTTTCAATTGAGATTTCCTCTTCACAGATGACCCTCTCTTGTGTCCAGTTGGCAAAAAGCTAAGTGTAATCAGAATAATTATAGTATCTAACCCCTAAGACTATTTTTATCATAAAATAAGTTGACATGTGTATACTAACATATTATTTTACACACACACACATACACACACTCATAGATAGAAAGTTAGAGACAGAGACGGAGAGAAAAGAAAGGCATATATGTGTCTATATAACTACACACAGTTGGGACTATGTTCATACACATATCTCTATATATGTACATTTACACATATATATTTAAACCTTAAAACATTTTTCTGGATTATTAAAATGTAAATGTTACCATTATCATTAGTAAAAAGTAGTTAAGTTTGTATCCATTTCAAGTTGTTACTGTCATTATCAACACTAAATTGAACAGGGAGATGGCCCAGCTGGTAAAGTGCTTGCCTTTCAAGCATGCAAATCTGACTTTAGATACTTAGCACCCACATAAAAGCCAAGTGCTCTGGGGCAGCTTTGTAACTACTGTGCTATAGGAGAGATTAGAAGTTGGAAGGGGAGGTAGGAAAATAAGATAATTATATTTAATTAAAATTAAAAATAAAAGTATAGTACTGTGTTGGACTTTCTAAAACTCATTTTGATAGAATCCTCCTACTTAAAAAGTGTCACCAACACCTATTGTCCAACAGCTACCGAAGAACAAGAAAAGAGACAAAAATACCTCATACAAATCTGCTGCATTTGTGGTTTTTGTTTTTGATGATTTTTGAATTCTCGGCCTAAGAGGAAGCAATAAGTATTGAGTAGATAACCACTTCTGTGCTCTATCAAATACATGTACATTAAAAAAAAATGAATTGCTTTAAAACCTGATCCCAGTCCTCTCCCTCCTCTCCTTTCAGTCCCACCCTCACACACCTCTCCTCCAATACCTCCTCTCCTTCTCAGAGAGAGGGAGGATTCCCAAGAGATACCAACCTACCAGCCACCTCAAGTCATAGTAGGACTAGGCATAATCGCTCCCACTGAGGCCAGTTGGTGAGAAAGTGATACAAAAGCAGGCAAGAGAGTCAGATACAGACCCAATCCTGATGTTAGGGGACCCTCATGATGACCAAACTGCACATCTGCTACATATATGTCAGAGGCATAGATCTAATCCGTGTATGTTCTTTGGTTGGTGCTTTAATCTCTGTGAGCCCCCATTGACCCTAGGCTAGTTTACTCTGAAGGTTTTCTTATAGTGTCTTTGACACCTCCAGCTTCCTCAATCCTCTCTCCCACTCTTCCACAAACTATGTGTGTCTTTCTGGCTCTGAATTACTTCACTCAGGATGAGCTTTTCTAGTTCTATCAATTTGCCTGCAAGTTCCATGTTGTCTTTGTTTTTAATGGTTGAATAGTTTTCCATTGTGTAAATATACTACCTTTTCTTTATACATTCTTAGGTTGAGGGACAACTAGGTTGTGTTCAGTTTCTGCCTATTATGAATAAAGCTGCTATGAACATAGTTCAGCAAGTGTCCTTGTGTTATGGTAGAACATCCTTTGGATATATTCCCAGTATTTTCAATCATAAAGTACTTAAAACTAGAATGTGCTCTAACATTCAGTTCATAACTAGAAAAGAAGTGTTTCTATTACTTAAGAAAGCACCAGATTGATCTCCTAAGTAATTGTACAAGTTTACATTTCCACTAGCAACGGAGGAGGGTTCCCCTTTCTCTATATCCTCTCCAGCATGTGTTGTTTCTTGAGTTTTTGATCTTAGTCATTTTGGTAAGTATAGGATAGAATCTTAGAGTTGTTTTGATTTACATTTCCCTGATGACAAAGGACACTGAGCATTTCTTTAAGTGTTTCTCTGCCATTGTTTATTCTCTGTTGAGTATTCTCTGTTTCTTTCTGTAACCCAATTTTATTGGATTATTTGATTTGTTGCTATATAATTTTCTGAGTTATATTCTGGATATTAGTTCTCTGTCAGATGTAGGGCTAATGAAGATATTTTCAAGTATAGTGTTATCTTAAGACCCTACTATACCACTCCTAGGCATGTATCTGAAAGATGCTTGACCATACAACAAGGACATTTGCTCAACTATGTTTATAAGCAGCTTTGTTCATAGTAGCCAAAATCTGGAAACAACCTAGATGTCCCTCAACAGAAGAATGGATATAGACATTTTGGTACATTTACACAATGGAATACTACTTGATTATTAAAAACAAGAAAATCATGAAATTTGCAGGCAAATGGATTGAACCAGAAAAGATCATCCTGAGTGAGATGACCCTGATGCAAAAATACATGCATGGTATATACTCACTTAAAAGTATATATTTGACATATCATGTAAGATAAACATACTAAAATCTATAGTCTTAAATAAGATAAACAACAAAAGGAGACATGAGGGAAGATGTTTAATTCTCATTCAAAAGGGAAAATAGAATAAACACCAGAAGCAGTAGAAGAGAGGGAACAGGATGTCCTTTATAGGACTTCACTCAGCAAGGCATTGAAGCAGATGCAGAGACTCACACCCAAACTTTGGACCGAGCACAGAGAGTCTTATGGAAGAAGAGGGAGATAGAAGGACCCTGAGGGGACAGGAGTCCCACAAGAGACCAACAATGCCAAAAACACTGGGCCAATCAGAGAATACAGAGTATGATGCATCAACCAATGACCATGCATAGAGAGGACCTAGACCTTCTGCTCAGACGTAGCCCATAGACAACTCAGTCTCCATGTGGGTTCCCTAGTAAGGGGAGATGAGACTATCTCTGACATGAACTTGGTTGCCTTCTCCTTGATCACTTCTCTCTGGTGGGGAGACCTAACCAGCCCACAAAGAAAGAAGATACAGGCAGTCCTGATGGGACCAATAAGCTAGGGTCAAACAGTAGGAGAGGAGGAGTTCCTCTCAGAGGACTAGGGAAGAGGGAGAGGGGAGAAAGAAGGAGGGAGGGTGGGACCTAAAGGAAGTGAAGGAGGGAACTACAACCAAGATATAAAGTGAATAAGTTGTAAAAAAATAATAGCAATATTAAAAAAAATAGTCTTCATTAGTAGGAGCTAACTTTAGAGATTTTTATTAGAAATTCTTGTTTCTATAAATAAACTGTCCAATTAAATGACTTACTTCTGTGATTCCCCACTATTAAAGATGTTATTGATTATTCAGAGCACATAAAATACTCTTTAACTGTGTCACATTTCACAAAATCATATTCTCTTCAGCTTCCAAAAAACTCAAGTTGCCCGCTATGAAGGACCCACTCACTTTCCTCATGGCGTGATGTAAGTAGTGACTGTAGAGAGCTGTGAATAACACAGGCGACAGCCCTAATGCAGTAATGAAGGCGGCCACCCACGTGGTCTTCCTTTGATTTTAGAAATTGTCCTAAAACTCTCAACATCTCTTCAGTGGCCCACTTGATATTTTCCCCCTACCATGTTACTGGGAATAATTAAACTGTTAAGAGAAGATTCATAATGAAGCAACAAAACACAAAACAATTAAAGCAAATATTTTATGCTCATTTGGTTTCCCCTCTTTAGTATTTCAAGGTCAGAAAAAACATTTATAATTTTGAAATAAAGAATAAAACATAAGTGTTCATTTCCTCTTGCTTTAAAGCTGTTCTAGATTATAAATCCAAAAAATATTGAGAAGAAATAATAATGGGCAGGATTAGTGGGTATCCCATATTTTCTTTGAAATTTTCAAAATCTCATCATTGACATAGCAGACCCCATGATGATAATGGCAGCCTTCAATCTTCATTCTTACTAAACAACTTTCGTTCAGCATTATTTGTAATCAAAGGCACAGGACAATTTATATTCTGCATGCTGACTGTTAGGACCATGCTCAGATTAAAGTCATGCCACCTCTGATGATCTAGCCAATCACAGGCCTTAGAAAAGTTTATTCAGTCATGATTATGATACCAATAAGATCTGAAGACCAACAGGCCTGATGGGGTTAGTGTGTTATCTCCTGCTGTTTGAGACTGTACTCTTCCCAGTCAGTATAGAGTGACTGAGTGCCCTCTCCCCAGCAGGGCCTCCTGATCTCTGTCTGACTTCATTTGGAGAGTGTCTCTAAACATAGATGCCCCTAAACACTTTCTATATATGGGCCTTGGACACAGATCCCAGGTAGCTCTCCCCTCCCCACTCCTGTATGATAATTAGGTACTATGCTTCAGTTCTTATGATAGGAGCATGCTGTTTAATGCAAATCAAGCATCCTTGAAGTGCCTAGTTCCAACCAATTATGTACACTCATTTTTATAGGTCCTTGCCTACACTCCAAGCCTTTGTTCTCTAAAATTAAAGTTGAACTAGCTCCTTGAAGTGGTTCCCAGAGTGTTCGATTTCAGTTCAGTGCTCCCTGACTTTTCCAGGTATGTGCCTCCTCTTGTGCCCTTCCTGACTTAGCTGACTGGTGGGAGAGAGCCCCCCAGGAAGAAGGAGAATTACAATCTTCTATAGGAATTAAAATCTGCATTCTATTTCACTTGAAAGAAATGTATTGATGATCTACTAAAATTATCAGTATTTCTGATAATTAAATGAGAGGAGTTCAAACTGTTTTGCTTCCCATAGGGAGTACCTTTCCCTCTAAGCTAAAAGATTATACAACTAAAACTCTAAGCAAATATTCATAAGTTGCATGCACTTCTTATTTTCTCACTCATCAACTTCCAGTATTTCTGCTAGTGTGTTTGAAATGTAAACTGGCAAAAACTAATTGCAGAAAACCACCATGAGAAATAAATCCCAGAGACTAGCATAAGCTGGACAAATTTTATTAATTAAAATTCATTGGCATTTGCATTAATTTAAAATTCATATAAATTAATGTTTGTGTGTATTTATATATCCATTTTGAGGATTATATAACTGTATGGTATTAACAAAAAATAATAAATATCATAAATAAATAAAAATAAATTTATTCTTAAGAAGCAACTCAAAAATTTAGTCAACTGGCAGCACAAATGGCCCAGGCGTTAGGGCACTGGATGATCTTCCAGAGAACATGACTTAAAAGTTGGTTTTTTTGTTTTGTTCATTTTGTTTTATTTTGTTTTGTTTTCTGTTAAGGTCACCTATGTTCTACAGTGCTGGCCTTGTTGTGGAAGTGTCTGCTTTTCCCCTCATATGCTCATGTCTGTTAGAGAAGAAGTTTGTCCTGAAACACTAGGACACATAAAAACCTGAACTAGCCATATCCATAACCTATGACTGTCTATGATTATCTGTGTGGTAGTTTTATGTGCCAGCTTGTTTAGGCCATGATAGCAGACACTATGCTCTACATATTTTTTAAAAGACTTAGTTTCCAAAGAGTAGGAAGTGTGCTAACAGAGTGCCATTGGACTTGAATTAGAATTTGTTTCTACATTTCTGGTTATACTTCACACCCACCACAAATCAATCTCTTCTCGTTTCCTCCTTCTCACTCTCTTCTTTCTCCATCTACTCCTTTTCCTTCTTCCTGTGTTTTTGTGATCTCTCTCTCTTCTCTTTCTTTCTCTCTGTGATCTTTCTGCTCTTTTCTTTCTTTCTTTCTTTCTTTCTTTCTTTCTTTCCTTCCTTCCTTCCTTCCTTCCTTCCTTCTTTCTTTCTTTCTTTCTTTCTTTCTTAATTACAGTTTATTCACTTTATATCCCTCCATAAGCCCATCCCTCCTCCCCTCCCGGTTCCACCCTCCCTCCCCCTTCTTCGCGCATGCCCCTCCCCAAGTCCACTGATAGGGAAAGTCCTCCTCTCCTTCCTTCTGATCTTAGTCTATCAGATCACATCAGGAATGGCTGTGTTGTCTTCTTCTGTGGCCTGGTAAGGCTGCTCTCCCCTCAGGGGGAGGTGATCAAAGAACAGGCCTATCAGTTCATGTCAGAGACAGTCCCTGTTCTCATTAATATGGAACCCACTTACATGCCATGGACTACATCTGTGCAGGGGTTCTAGGTTATCTCCATGCAAAGGCAAAGAGGATAGACTTCAGAAGAAAAAGAAAGCAGGAAACAACCTAGGAACCTGCCACAGAGGGCCTCTGAAAGGCTCTACCCTGCAGATTATCAAAGCAGATGCTGAGACTTATGGCCAACTGCTGGGCAAAGTGCAGGGAATCTTATGTAAGAAGTGGGAAATAGTAAGATCTGGAGAGGACAGGAACCCCACAAAGAGAGCAACAGAACCAGAAAATTTGAACAAAGGGGTCTTCCCAGAGACTCATACTTTCTGCTCTATCTTACATACGAACAAATCTCTCATCTAGCTACTCTTTTTTTTTTACATATACACAGTCCCACTACATCTTTTCATCATAAGAACTATGACAGTCTTTAAAACTAATAAAATTAGTTCAAAAACATTTTTCTATTTTCAGATATAAATATTTCAGTTCAAGAAGTTGAGTTAAATTTTGTAACCTTTATATACAATGAAACTGGTGATTAAATAAACTTTATATAAACTGAATCAGATTAACAGACTATAGCTATTGATAACGTCAGTTATGTAAAATTGGATATTCATGTTTTATTGTACTCTCGTGTGGTTAATGAATACCCACTTTCTGCCTTAGAATAAATTGTTTTTTGTTTTGTTTTTTGTTTTTATTCAGGACAAGGTTTCTTTGTGTTACAGCCGTGGCTGTCCTGGAACTCAGATTGTAGATCAGAGTAACCTAGAACTCACAGAGGTCTACTTTCTTCATGACTGATGGGATTAAAGGTGTGTGCCACCATTACCAAGCTGGAATAAATTCTACAACTAGAAAATGAAAAGAATATAGTAAAGTCAAAATTATTTTTCTCTTTCATTCTTTCTTTTTTGGGGGTGAAAGGGGGTGGAGAGTGTAATTTTCAAGAAGGGGATACAATATTTTCTCTCTGTATCCCAGGCTGTCCTAGAACTAGTTCTATAGAACCAGAAACCAGGATGGCCTCAAACTAAGAGACATACCTGCCTCTGCCTCCTGAGTGCTGGGAATAAACACATTCACCACCACTGCCCAGTTTAGAATCAAAGTTGTTTGTTTATCATCACCAAATATCAGAAACAACTAAAATACAAAGCATAAGTAAAGTCACTATTTTTTTTATTCATATGCCTTATATAATTATATAATTTTAAATAAAATGTACAGGTTTTAATAAACAAAAATATTAATTTATTACATACAAAAGAGGCATTTTAAAGTATATATACTATTCATATTGTAACTATAGGAATCAGAAAAAAAGCATATGAGGCATAGTATTAATCATAATGAAAAATTGTTTCAAACCCTGTGTGGTACTGTATATCTTACTCTTCAAATTCTTCTTTTTCCTTTCCTGTTTTCTGTCTCCAGGACAGCCAACGTTGGATTTTATTTCTCCATCTTCTGCCCAAAGTTTCTGAGTCCTGAGATAACTGCTATGTACGGCCATATAAAAAATGATACTGTTATATTTCCTTTCTTCTAAATAGTCCTGCGTGGTTTTAATCAATAAGCAGGGAATGTTTTAAGATTGGGAAAAATGGATAATATCCCTGTGTTTCTCTTTTTTTTTATGTTCATAGCAACTTTATTTACAACAGCCAGAATCTGGGAATCACAAACATTTATTACTTAGTGGTTAACTCATCCATGATTTTCTTTTAAAACTCAGAGCTGCGTACATACCAATGTTTAAATGTGAAGAGGACATGAATATTTTAACAAACATTGATTTAAAGACTTAGATACTTTTTTTATACTAAGCTGTATTTTTTCTTTTTTTCTTTTATTATTATTATTTTTTTATATCAGTTACATTTTATTAACTCTGTATCCCAGCCGTGTCCCAATCCCTCATTCCCTCCCAGTCCCTCCCTCCCTCCCTCATCTCCACCGTGCTCCTTTCCAAGTCCACTGATAGGGGGGACCTCCTCCCCATTCATCTGATCCTGTTTTATCAGGTATCTTCAGGACTGGCTGCAAAGCCCTCCTCTGTGGCCTAACAGGACTGCTCCTCCCTTCAGGGGTGGGGAGACCAAAGAGCCAGTCATTGAGATCCTGTTAGAAATAGTCCTTGTTCCCCTCACTTTGTGAAACCAGTTGGTTACTGAGCTACCACAGGCTACATCTGAGCGGAGGTTCTAGGTTATATCCATACATGGTCCTTGGTTGAATGTCAGTCTCAGAAAAGACCCTGTGCCCAGATATATCTGGTCCTTGTGGAGCTCCTATCTTTTCCGTATCAGACTAACTCCCCTTCTTATGATTCCCTGTACTCTGCCAAAGGTTTGGTCATGAGTCTTTGCTTTGAAAACACTGCTAGTTAGAGTCTTTCAGATGTGCTCAGTAGACTCCTGTCATACGTTCAATGCACATCCCATCTGTCTTTCTAAACGAGGATTGATCATCTTACCCCTTGTCTGCTCAATTGATTATCTTTTTTAGGTGTATAGATTTCATTATGTTTATCATATCTTATAGGTCTATATAAGTGAGTATATCCCATGTTTGTCTTTCTCCTTCTGGGATATTTCACTCAGAATGATCTTTTCTAGATCCTACCATCTGCCTGCAAATTTCATGATTTCCTCCTTTTTGATTGCTGAGTAGTATTCCATTGTGTAAAAATACCACAATTTCTGTACCCATTCCTCTGTTGATGGACATCTGGGTTGTTTCCAGTTTCTGGCTATTACAAATAAAGCTGCTATAAACATGGTTGAGCAAGTATCCCTTTTGTGTACTTGAACGAACTTTGGGTATATACCTAGCAGTGGTATAGCTGGGTCTTGAGGAAGCACTATTCTTAATTGTTTTAGAAAGCATCAGATAGCTTTCCAGAGTATTTGTACCAGTTTACATTCCCACCAGCAGTGGAGGAGGGTTCCCCTTTCTCCACGACCTCTCCAGCATGTGTTATCGCTTGAGTTTTTTATCTTGGCCATTCTGATGGGTGTAAGGTGATATCTCAGGGTCGTTTTGATTTGCATTTCCCTGATGGCAATTGAACCATGTAATCATCAACAGCATATATATCTTCATAACTAATACCGCTTGTACTTTGGGAAGTTGATTTTATATGAAAAGTATTCAAGAAAATTGATATTGTTAAAAAGAACCCTTAAGTTATGTTCCTCTCTCCATGCCACACCTCTGTGATTTTCACATCCTCATTCCCAGGACGAGGTCTGAGCATTTGATGATTTATAGAGCCTATGATTATGTTAAGTTGCAGGACAAAATGGTTCTGTAGATTAAATTAAGACTGCTAATCAACTGACTTTGAGTTAATCAAAGGGGAGATTATTTCAGTGAATCAGCCAAATCTAATCACATGACTCAGTGAGAGTACAGAATTTTATTTAACCAGCAGGAGAAATGGAAATCAGTTATTAAGAACATGCAGTAGACTTTACTTGCCATTGCTGATTTAAAGATGGCAAAGGACCATGTGAATGAAAATACAGGAGGATTCAAGAAAGAGAAAGTATGACATGGACAGCCATCAAGAAAGCACAGCCTCTCAACTTCTCAGGAACTGGATTCTGCTAGTGAGCTGAATAAATAGACTTCCCCAAAGAGTCCAGATTGCTCACACCTCGATTTCATCCTTGTAAGACATAGCCGAGCCTATCTTGCTTAGTACCCAGAGAACGGAGACTAATAAATACATATTTGAAGCTGTTAAATTGGTGAGAATTTGCTCTAAGCGGTAGAGATCTAATATCCTAAGAAACTTCTTATTTTGCAACTGTGTATGTGCATACTTGATTGTATGGGTGCTTACAGCATACAACGAGAAACCAAGAGTAGCTAAACCACATTTCTTTTTCTTCCTAAATATGACAGTGTCTGAATGGAGTTTTTATCTATTCTCAGAGAAATCTCCTTTCAGAGTTCCAAAGAAGACCCAGGGCAACTGTTTGCAGCTTTGACAATTACTTCAAATTGCACAGAATCCCCCCTCTTGTGCAAGGGAAGTCAGAGAGTGGGATGATCAGATTCTTCACACATCCACTCATCTGGCTTTATCTTGAAAACTTCCTTGTGACTTAAGGAACTGGCTCTGAGCTTCCCTGAGTTCTGTTTCCCTCAATACATTAAGCTGCATAGAATGATTCTTTGTATGATCAGTGACAACGCATGAGGACTACTGATGAAAGCATGTGATGTGATTTCCACATATAGGAAAGATTTCTCTGTGTGAATCCTTGATGTTTCACATATTTGTCAAGATTAACAACATCCTACATCAGCTCTGTAAGCAGAAACAGCTTCCTGTAGTGCTCTTTCCTGCGGATTCACTCTTGAATTGTAACTCATTCTGAGGTTTTAGTAAAGTTTCAATGCTTCCAAATTGAAATCTGGTTTTTACTCTTATCCATTATATGCAGTTTTCATCTAGCCTTCTTATAACTATTTGTTAAAAATATCGTGTAAGAAACAACCTTTCTATGTGATTCCTAAGCTCTTAGTACTAGAATGAAATAGAAGCACAGCATTGTCCTAATTTCCTTTAATCCTTTCCTGTGATTTATTACGTAGGATACTGAACACTCTCCAGAGAATATGAACCCTACACCACAATATATTTAATTTGCTACTCACTTACTTGAGTCTGTCTTTCTTAGAAGCAGTATCACCTGGTAATATGCTCTTCTCAGAGCCTTAGAGAGTTCTCTCATAGACCTTCCATTCTGTGGCCTTTCATTTAGCAAGGACTCCACTTCCTTTGGGGAAATATTGATAACATCTTGATTTCTGTAACCTTTGTAAATATCTTTTCTGCAAGCATCTTTATTAACAAACTATTCCCAATAATAGCAACATCACACCTTCGTATGTTGCTTCATACTGCTTAAGGATGGAAATGAGTTGATTGAGGAGAGAAAGGAAAGGAAATTGAAATATGAATAATTGCACAAGAATAAATCCAGTGACTACTGACTGTGCATGAAAATGAAATATAAAGGTACAGATCAACCAATCTGATATATTTTCCTATTGGTCTCATTTATTAAAGTGATAGCCAGCTGTTTACCCTGCTGGTTAACACTTACAAAGGTAACTCAGATCTCAAGAATGTCAGTGCTTGCTCTCAGCTTTCACACAGATACCTTTCTTGTCTAGATCTTCAAAGTGAAGCAAAGAAGAAAGAGAAAGAAGAAAGCATCCTGTGGGAGATGACAACATCCTCCACAGGGCGCCCCTCTTGAGATGAGCTGGCTGTAAGAACATACCCAGAAAGGGCTCCGTGCACCATAATCCACTCTGGATGTGTCTGGAACCTTCTGTGCATGGTGAGCCAAAGGTCAGCCTGATGTTAATGGAGAGGAGGAAAGAAATCCATATTTTGCATCTCAGCAAAGAAGTTAATTAATTGTCGGCCCTAATTTCTCAATTCTCAAACAGCAAATCCATTCCTTCCTTAGGATTTACTCGTATTGCCAGCACATAGCAGCAGAGCCAATTGTTTACCTACATGTACTTAAGCTATTCAAATTTTATAATTTCAAATTTTAACAAAATAAAAACTTCCAGCCTTGGAAAATAAGAATGGACTTTAAAGTATTTCAAGTAACCTTATAACAGCAGGCTAGGAGCTTTCTTTGTTTATTTATTTATTTATTTATTTATTTGCATTTGAAGACTAATAAGATTTTATAGTAAGCAACCTCATAACAGATATTTCTACAAGTTTTACCAACTCAGTATTCACCACAAGATACAATCAACTGAAACCATATTCTCATGCCATTCTTTGTTATTGTAGGTCTCTTAGTATTACATTCTTTTTATGACTGAAGCCGTGCCAGCACAAAACAGAGGGATCGTCCTTTACAGAGAATTGTATACACACGAGACAAATGAACTAAGTAGTAAATTCAACTTACATTGCCTCCCAACTGATTAAATCATTAAAACATTTTGAGCTGCATGTTACCCGTGAGTGTATTTTCTCCTCTATTCCACATGTAACCTCTTCATCTAAACTCGCTTCGTTTCCAGTATTCTTGCCTCCTACAGAGGCTGCCTCCTTCCTCTTCTGTCTACTAATCTGCTACACTGAGCATGGCATTTTCCTACTGGAACATTTATGAATTGTCATTCCATCAAAAGATAAGTGCAAACAGCACTCAACCAAAAACAAACAAGACAAACTGTAGCTTTCAAAGGCAACTTCATGATTTTCCAATTATCCTTGTGTGTTTACCTACTCCTTCACAAACTCTGCCCCATACAACCCTCAGTCTTTATAATGGTCCATATGGTCCCAACTCACTCATTTCCTTCAAAATATCACGTAAATGACAGCAACCTCTCCCTCTATGCCAAACATACATTATACACTGAAAATATCAGATACCTTCTCACATTGACAGTTGTTTTTCTCAGCTCAAATGTTTTCACATTTCTGTTTGATAATCCTGGAATTTATTCTACTAATAATGTGTCCCCTCAAAGGACAATATTTGCTTAAAGATCCATGACTCTGACAGTCTCCAGTTTCATCAAATCAAGGAGTCACATTAATTAAGTCATTAAAAGGAGTTATACAAATTATTTAAATACATTGATCAAAAGCACAAAACAATACATCAAATGAATATTTTATATACTTCCTTAAAAATTCATCCTGGTTGCCATAGTAAATGAGATTTGAGCATCTTCCCCAGGGTCCTCCTTAGTGTTTAGCTTCTTTAGGTCTGTAAATGGCTGTCCTATATTCTACTGCTAATATCCAACTTATTAATTAGTGTATACCATGCCTGTCTTTCTGCTTCTGGGTTACCTCACTCAGGATGATCTTTTCTAGTTCCCACCATTTGCCTGCAAATTTCATGGTTTCCTTGTTTTAATTGCTGAATAGTATTTCATTGTGTAGATGTACCACAATTTGTGTATCCATTCCTCCATTGAGGGACGTCTATGTTGTTTCCAGATTCTGGCTATTACAAATAAAGCTGCTATGAACATAGTTGAGCAAAATGTCCTTATTGAATGGTGGGGCATCTTTTGGGTATATGCCCAAGAGTGGTATAGCTGTATCATGAGGTAGTGCTATTAATTCCCAATGTTCTGAGAAAGTGCCAGTTTTGTTTTCAATGTGGTTGTACAAGTTTGTACTCCCATCAGCACCAGAAGCTGTGCAAGAGAGGAAACAGAATATGAGTCTACAATAGAGGGTCCTCTGAAAGGATTCACCCAACAGGCAATCAAAGCAGATGCTGAGACTCAGGGCCAAAATTTCAACAGAACACAGTCTTACAGGGGAAGAGAGGGGGCTAGGGTTAGAGGGATATGGAGGGGATGGGAGCCCCCACAAGGAGACCAAAAAAACTAAAATATCTGAGTCCAGGGGGTCCTGCAGAGATTGTTGCACCAAAGGAGGACAATGCATGGAGAGGACCTAGACTCGCTACTCAGATGTTGCTGTGGATCTCTGAGTGAGGGGATCAGGGGCTGTCTCTATCATGAACTCAGCTGACTGCTCTATTGATCAGTAACCCCTGATGATGCAGCCTTGCCAGGACACAGAGGAAGAGAATCCAAGCAGTCCTGATGAGACTTAACAAATTATGGGCAGATGTCAATAGTGGAGAACTCTCTCTTTCAGTGGAGTAGGAGAAGTGAATGAGAAGAAGAGGAAGGAAGGGTAGGACCAGGGCAGTTGAGGGAGGGGGCTTAAGTCAAGATATATAATAAATAAAATGTGAAGAAAAAATAAAAATATTAAAAAAAATGCATCCTGTACTGAGACTCATAGCCAAACTTTGGGCAGAGCGCAGGAAACTTTATGAAAGAAGGGGGAGATACAAAGACCTGCTCCACAAGGAGAGCAACAGAACCAAAAAATCTGGGCCTAGTGATATGTTCTGAGACTGATACTTGAACCAAGGACCATTCGTGGAGATAACCTAGAACCCCTGCAGAGATAGCCCATGGAAGCTCAGTCTCCAAAAGGGCTCCCTAGTAAGGGGAACAAGGGCTATTTCTGACATGAACTGAGTGGCTGACACTTTGATCACCTCCCCCTCATGTTAGAGCAGCCTTACCAGACCACAGAGAAAGACTATGAAAGACAGTCCTGATGAGACCTGATAGGCTAGGTCAGTAGGAAGGGGAGGAGGTCCTCTACTATCAGTGGACTGGGGAAGGGGCATGGGAGGAGATGATGGAGGGAGGGAGAGTAGGATTGGGAGGGGATGAGTGTGGGGCTATAGCTGGGATACAAAGGCAACAAATTATAATAATAAAAAATATATTAAAAAATAAAATAAAATGGCAAAAAACCCATCCTGTAATATCAATATTATTGACTGTATCATAGTTGAGAAAAATTATTATTATCTGTTAACACCTTCAATAACAGTGTTTAGCATATTATTATAATTCCCCCAAGAGAAGCTGTGGTAAATAAACACAGTAGTTTTACTAACACCTTATTACTTGATTGCAAATGAACTTACATTGTCACTAATCTTCTGAAGTTTCTTTTGCTGAATTTAGATGAGACTCGGGTTTTTGCTGTTGTTCTCATTCACTCTTATTGATTTAGCGTGAAGAAACAAGTCACAGCTTCTCTAGTATGTACCAAAGTTTGAGATCCTCTACTCCCAAAGTAATAGCTTTGGTCATAAGTGTGACAATGGTTCAGTGCTACAGATGTGAAAAACAGCTAAGAACATATGCCCTCTAATCTGCTCATCACTCTGCATTTTTGGAGTCTTGGCTTGCTATAGTCTCTCGATGCAGACGCTTTCTTGAGGCATCCCACATGTAGCTACCTCTGGGAAGACCTGTGCTTCTCAGAGCCAGGTGTTGTGCCCTCTTCGTGTTAACTACTCATCCCTTTCTCTGTGTGTGGTAAATATTGAGAGTAAGCACTAGAACATGGAAATGAGGCCCTATGTGATCCTAAAGGAAAGCACCAGAGGGTAGTGTAAGGGGAGGGAGATCTTCCAGAGTGCTCTGAATTGTGATGAGTATGCTACTCGCATAACCCAGTCACAGGAAGGTCACCAACAGTCACAAGCATGGGACGTGCCACTTCTAGACCAGATGGAGAACTGCTGCAAACTGGTCTGTAGCAGCTGCGAATGTACTTATCTAAACTACATGTGGGATACACAAGGGTCATGAAGCCTGACACACACATTTATAGCATACCTAAAACTGTTGTGAATGAAGCAGCTTCTCCATGGGTAAACTCCTACTGGGGGATCAACAGTGCCATTTGTGTAGTTCCTGTTCTTAGGGAAAAATCCTTTGAGAGACTTGGTGGCTGTTCTGAAGTGTACTACAGTCATAATCACTAGATCAGAATCTCTCTCAGCAGCCATGTGATGTTTAAGACAACCAATGGTGTCAAGATGTCAGGAATTACTGGAGAAGCAGCTATTTTCTTGACAACTCCAGTGCATGGGATATGGCTGGGGTGAAAATAGCTGCTGCTAATGCCCTTGAAAGACCTTACTTACCAGAAGAAATGTGTTCATAGTCCCTTAGGACTAGGAGAAACCAATGGTAACACTTACATGGTCTTCGGGTCTTTCTAACTTCATCAGTAGGCATTGGATGAAGAGGGTGAGGGAGAGTTATGTCAACTGTCAATGATACGAAAGAATTACATATCCCTAACAGTGTTAGCTATTAAAAAACAAAAAGGACATTCAAAAGCGCTGAAATATCATTTGACCCACAATAGTCATTTTTCTTAAAAGAGTATAATGCTTAACCTAGTGCCAAATATGTTTACAGGAATCTGGTTCTTCCTGTCTCAAGATCAAACATGGACTGAGAGATAGACAGAAACAGGCACAAGGACAGAGAAACAGACATGGTCAGAGAGACGGAGAGGCAGTCAAGAAGAATGGTTGGGAAGACGATGGGAACAACAACAGGGATGAAAACAAGAAGGAAACAGGAGGAATGAATGTGATCACAATGCAGAGGACACTTGTCACAAACTCCTCCAACAGTGAAAGTATTGATGGCTTCACAGGTCTATGAAAGAAACTGCACTGAAAGACACTTTATTATAAAAATGATTACAGTGTATGTTATATAAACTATTTGTCAGTAAAGCATTAATTCTTGCAAAGGAATTATTCTTGAACTGGCTCCTCACTTATTTAAATTGCTTCAAAAATATAACTTATTTACAATTTACAAGATAAGATTCATTAGGTATTTCAGATTCATATAGTTTATAGTATATAATCTTTTTTGTTTTCAATGCAGTTTATTCAGGAACCTTGAACAATCCTCAGACCCTGGGGAAAGCCAGCCCACAGCTTAAGTAGCCTCTGGGTAGCCAACCCAGGCGTGCCACGTGGGCAATGCAGATAGGTCCACATACATGGAAGCAAGCCAGATCCTCGGCCTTAGCCAAATGTGGAATTGTTCGTGACAGAGAGCACTCACCATCGGGAAGGTGGAAGGCGGAAACCAGCTCCATCTTTAAGGCATAGCATTCCGCAGCTCTCTACAGTTCCCCCTTTTTGTTTTAGACACATCAGGCAAGAGTAGAGGTCTGATCTCTGATATTAGAAATAACTTGGGACTTTGTACCGATGTTCATTTAGGTGTCATCCACCCAAAGAGCATCAGACCCGACAGATACCTTTTTCTCAGAGGCGGGACCTGGGGCATCAACCCGCATGCAATCAGACATGCTCTTCTCTGGGTCCAAAGCGGCTGACCCTGAGTGCAGTGCTTAGCCTCGCATCCTGAGCATAACATTTTAGCTTTTTATGGTATCCAACCATGCTTGGGGAGAATGTCCTGCTTCAATGGCTGTAAAGGCCTGAATGATCATGGCTGCATCACACTGTTGTGAGACTCTAATCTTGCATATATACCACAGGCAAACCAAGGAGACCAACACCAGAAGGCCTGCTAACGCTCCCATGCCCGCCCATTCCTTCAGATGATTCATGGCTGCAGCAATCCATGTTGATAATCCTGTGGCTAGTCCTGTGTCCACTCTGGTAGAGTTTACTGTGACAATGGCCACTCTCAGCTGCTCCATCGTAGTATCGAATTCTCCAGTCCAATTACCTAAAATATAGCTCGACAATTGTTTAGACAGATTTGAAGCACAGGAAAAATTCTCATGTTGTATGCTAGTGACTCAAAGTCCAGCATACTTTCATTGACAGCCAGGTTGAGCGATTTGCCACAGGTTATCAATTTGCTCCTACAAGAGGTCAATCCTCTGACTGAACACCATCAAGCTTCCTTTTAGTTGAGCATTAATTCCTTTATGTACAACTAAGGCATGAGCTACATTGGCTAAATGATTATTCAGGGTCTGAGCAGTCGGGGCTTATGGGGGGATGCAGAATGAATAAAGTGTAATTGATGAAAAATTTATAGTATATAATCTTTACACATTCTCCTACATATAAAGTAGACATCATTTTCTTTAATTTTAAGAATACTTAAGGGCTGGAGAGATGGCTCAGTGGTTAAGAGCACTGTCTGCTCTTCCAACGGTCATGAGTTCAATTCCCAGCAACCATATGGTGGTTCACAACCATCCATAATGTGAACTGATTTCCTCTTCTGGCAGGTGTAAATGCAGATAGAACACTCATATACATAAAATAAATAAATCTTTAAAAAAAGAATACTTAAACAACTGAGAAACATTTAAAAGTCTATTTATGAGGGTGAGTTAGAAAACCTGGTTACTGCCTTTCAAAAGAAAAACATCTGAAATGCTCAAAAAGGAAAAAAAATTCCAAGAAACAATCAATATTAAACAATTAAACATGGATTTTTTTAAAAAGACGTTATACAGTCTAGCAGTTTCAAACTGTAATGAAAGCCAGTGACACTGCAAAGTAGCAAACAAAATTAGTTCCATTTGATGTTTGATTTCATTAGCATACTCCAATCGATTTTGTAAATCAAACTTCCTTGTGTCATTCCTTAAGTGGCACACATTTAAATGATTATGTGTACCAAAGTCTTCTTCAAGCTCATAGATTTTGAGTTTCTTTCAGTTTTAAAGGCCTTCCTATGTGTTTATAATTTAAAGAAAAACCAAATTGTGAATTTAAAATGTGTGCATCATACTCATTTACTTACATGAGAGAAGTCTAACGTTATTCAGAATTTAAGAATTTATCAGATGGTCATCAGTATGCTATCTTCAAAATTTGAACAAATATAATGAAGAGAATTTGAGAAGGATAATAATTTTTTTAATATTAACTTTAAGCTAAAAATGTAAGTTGGACCAAAGGTAACTGGAGATGATTCGAGTCCTATCCTTAAACTACTAATTCTTATCCTCACCATCAAGCTACTGTCACAAAGTACATAAGAGAAAATGAGGCTTTCTCTTTGATTACACTGAAAATTTTCAAAAGAAATTTATATATATGTAAATGAATGTATGCATATATATTTTAGACATATTACTTATAGAGGCGTATACTAAAAGGCCTATTAATACAGAAAATCTACACAAATCAAATAAGACCTAAGTAAACAAGCAAAAGTGAAAAAGATACAGCTGAATTAAGTCAGAGCTGAAACTGCTTATTACATTAAAAAGTGATTGCTAAGATCCAAGATGGCGATGACCAGCAAGCACGTATCTGAGAGACAGAGGATCTGAAACTCCGAAATTGGTGAGTGGAGGGGCAGCTGAAGTCAGAAAATCTCCATTGAGCCTTCCTGAACAAGAAAGGACATCACATGAGCTGAGAACTTTATAATCAGGTCACCCGCAGTCCCTCTGGGGACTGAGAGAGGCAAACTTTTTTTTTTACTGTTTTATTTATTTATTTTTTAATTCTTTATTAATTACACTTTATTCACTTTGTATCCCCCTGTGGTTCCCTCTCTCCTCCCGTCCCAATCCCTCCCTTCATCCACCCTCTGCATGCATGACCCTCCCCAAGTCCACTGATAGGTGAGGTCTTCTTTTCCTTCCTTCTGATCCTAGTCTATTAGGTCCCATCAGGCGTGGCTGCAGTGTCTTCTACTGTGGCCTGGTAATATTGCTTCCCCCTCAGGGGGAGGTAATTAAAGAGCAGGCCAATCAGTTCATGTCAGAAACAGTCCCTGTTCCAATTACAATGGAACCCACTTGGATATTGAACTGCCATGAGCTACATCTGTGCAGGGGTCTTAGGTTATCTCCATGCATAGTCCTTGGTTGGAGTATCAGTCTCAGGAAAGACCCCTGTGCTCAGATGTTTTGGTTCTGTTGCTCTCCTTGTGGAGCTCCTGTCCTCTCCAGATCTTAAAAAGCTTCTGTAAAGCAAAGGACACTGTCGTCAGAACAAAACAACAGCCTACAGATTGGGAAAGGAACTTCACCAACCCTATATCTGACAGAGTTCTAATATCCAATATATATAAAGAACTAAAAAAGTTAAACAGCCCTCCCTCCCCCCTCTGCTTGCATGCCACTCCCCAAGTCCACTAATAAGGGAGGTTCTCCTCTCTTTTCTGATCTTAGTCTGTCAGTTGGGGAGGGGCTTATGGGAGGATGCAGAATGAATAAAGTGTAATTGATGAAAAATTTAAAAAAAAAGGGGAAAAATAATTTAAGAACCTTAAATGACTTTCAAAAGTGGAGGAAAACATGGAGTTAGTCAATTTACATGGAGCACGTCTCGCCCCTGGGGGCAATGGTCTCCTGAACCTACTCAGACCTCGGACACCACCACTGCTAGTTCTAGAACTGACGCAAGATGTCCCAACTAGGGGGTTAAGGCTTCTCATAATATTTCCTATAAGCCCACACCTGTTTGTCTATATCCCCCGTTTTTATTCATTATTAGCCAGATAGAGCCAAGTAATTGTGGTAATGATACTTGCTTTTTTGCCCAATGCTGGAATGCTAGTAAATTTAGGTATGCCCTGGTTACTCGCATGCCTCACTGGGTGCCTGTGCCCGTTGATGCCCCTCATGCTATGACTCTCTTCAGACAGAAAAGGGATCTTGGAACTACAGCCACCATTGTTACTACCATCTCATTGGCGGCTGTTGGAGCTACCACTGGGGCATTAGCCTTGAGTCATACTGGGCAGACTGCTCAGACCCTGAATAATCATTTAGCCAATGTAGCTCATGCCTTAGTTGTACATAAAGGAATTAATGCTCAACTAAAAGGAAGCTTGATGGTGTTCAATCAGAGGATTGACCTCGTGCAGGAGCAAATTGATACCCTATGGCAAATCGCTCAACTTGGCTGTCAATGAAAATATGCTGGACTTTGAGTCACTAGCATATAACATGAGAATTTTTCCTGTGCTGCAAATCTGTCTAAACAATTGTCGAGCTATATTTTAGGTAATTGGACTGGAGAATTCGATACTACGATGGAGCAGCTGAGAGTGGCCATTGTCACAGTAAATTCTACCAGAGTGGACGCAGGACTAGCCACAGGATTATCAACATGGATTGCTGCAGCCATGAATCATCTGAAGGAATGGGTGGGCATGGGAGCGTTAGCAGGCATTCTGGTGTTGGTCTCCTTTATATATATTGGATATTAGAACTCTGTCAGATATAGGGTTGGTGAAGTTCCTTTCCCAATCTGTAGGCTGTTGTTTTGTTCTGACGACAGTGTCCTTTGCTTTACAGAAGCTTTTTAAGATCTGGAGAGGTTTGCCTGTGGTATATATGCAAGATTAGAGTCTCACAACAGTGTGATGCAGCCATGATCACTCAGGCCTTTACAGCCATTGAAGCAGGACATTCTCCCCAAGCATGGTTGGATACCATAAAAAGCTAAAATGATACGCTCAGGATGCGAGGCTAAGCACTGCACTCAGGGTCAGCCGCTTTGGACCCAGAGAAGAGCATGTCTGATTGCATGCGGGTTGATGCCCCAGGTCCCGCCTCTGAGAAAAAGGTATCGGACGGGTCTGATGCTCTTTGGGTGGATGACACCTAAATGAACATCGGTACAAAGTCCCAATTTATTTCTAATATCAGAGATCAGACCTCTTGCCTGATGCGTCTAAAACAAAAAGGGGGAACTGTAGAGAGCTGCGGAATGCTATGCCTTAAAGATGGAGCTGGCTTCTGCCTTCCACCTTCCCAATGGTGAGTGCTCTCTGTCACGAACAATTCCACATTTGGCTAAGGCTGAGGATCTGGCTTGCTTCCATGTATGTGGACCTATCTGCATTGCCCACGTGGCACGCCTGGGTTGGCTACCCAGAGGGTATTTAAGCTGTGGGCTGGCTTTCCCCAGGGTCCGAGGATTGTTCAAGGTTCCTGAATAAACTGCATTGAAAAAAAAAAGTTAAACAGCAAAAAATCAAGTAATCCAATTAAAAAATGGAGTATAGAGCTAAACAGAGAATTCTCAATAGAGGAATATTGAATGGCAGAGAAACACTTAAAGAAGTGCTCAACCTCATTAGTCATCAGGGAAATGCAAATCAAAACAACCCTGAGATTTCGCCTTAAACCCATCAGAATGGCTAAGATCAAAAACTCAAGAGACAATACATGCTGGAGATGTTGTGGAGAACGGGGAACCCTCCTCCACTGCTGGTGGGAATATAAACTTGTACAACCACTCTGGAAAGCAATCTGGTGCTTTCTCAGTCAACTAGGAATAGCGCTTCCTCAAGATCCAGCTATACCACTCCTAGGCATATATCCAAAAGATTCTCAAGTACATAATAAGGAATTTGCTCAACCATGTTTGTAGCAGCCTTATTTGTAATAGCCAGAAGCTGGAAACAGCCTAGATGTCCCTCAGTGGAGGAATGGATGCACACATTGTTGTATATCTATACAATGGAATATTACTCAACAATAAAAAACAAGGAAATCATGAAATTTACAGGCAAATGGTGGGATCTGGAAAAGATCATCCTGAGTGAGCTATCCCAGAAGCAGAAAGATGCACACGGTATATACTCATTCATATAGACATATAATATAGGATAAACCTACTAAAATCTATACACCTAAAGAAACTAATCAAGAGCGAGGACTCTTGCTAAAATGCTCAATTCCTATCCAGAAAGGCAAAGAGGATGGACATCAGAAGAAGGAGAAAAGAGGGAACGAGTCAGGAGCCTGACACAGAGGACCTCTGAGAGGCGAACTTTTGAACCCCTTGCACTTCTCCTTTTTGGGCCTCCCTCCTCCTCAGAGGAGCCTACTCACGGTGCCAGAGACTTAGCGCAGAACTTACTGCCTGGGGACTGAGACAGCAGAGACGGGGCTCCTAGCTCCTCACCCGCAGCTGCCAGCTGTACCAGCCTTCCGAGTCTGAGTTCCAGATCCAAGGTACCATCCTCCGGGTCCCGGGTCTGCGAGCGGCCATACAGTTTCCAAAGGGCCTCCCAATTCCTCAGTGGAGGACAGCTGGCTGTACAGCCACCAAAGTCCAGCAGACCCGCCAAACCACCAAGGTACACCAGGTGCGGGGCCACCTAAGTCTGTGGACCACTGTTCTGCCTCCCCAGGATTTCCCAGCAGGCACCTGGACAGGACTCCCATGTCCACGGCTGCAGCGGGACTCTGATGGCTGCACTGAGCTGACTGAGCTCATCCTGCTGCATTTGACTAAGCAGGTCCAAACCTGCAGTAGAGAACAGGGGGAGCCCCAGTGCTTGCCGATTTGATCTACCAGAGAGTGAGTACACCCTCAACTCCCTGCTGAGCCCCAGATCCTTCTAAGCTAGAAGCCAGACATCTTATCCCTCCCACCCACACATCCACTGTGGGAAACAGAGGGATTCTTGGGACATTGAAGCCCTTCCTCTGGAGGTCCATCAGTGGAATTCAATCAAATAACTCCTGGAGCTCAGTCAGAGCTGAATACCAGTATCCTATTGGCCACTGAGGTATTCAGGGAATTCGCATAAGCAAATTGCACCCTTGATCAGCACTAGCGCCTGAGACCCCTCCAGTGTCTGCAGCCCCTTCGATTCCTGCAAGGCACCCATCTCAGCCACTCAAGGCTTCTGCGTTCTCTAACACCTGGTCCCTCAAGGTACACCACGTTCTCACTCATTCTTGCTCGCATTTATCCCTCTGTGCCCACAGACTTTCCTCCCACAGGTACAGCTGAAGCACCAACACACATGCTGAAACAACTGGACTTCGCTCATCTTTCTGAAGAATTCTCCAGACACCAGAGAAAGACAGTACCAATCTGAACTGCAGAATCCAGGAACAAACAGGGAAGATTACAGAGAAGCAAATGGCCAGAGGTCAGCGAAAGAACACATCCAACAAAAATTAGGACATTATGGCTTCATCAGCAACCTCCCAAATCAATGAATACTCCAATTCCTCAGAAACACATGAAAATGACTTTAAAGCTATGCTTATCCAGTTAATAGAGGCACATAAAGAGGAAACAAACAAATCTCTCAAAAAATTAGCTACACATACACCATCTGGACCCCCCCTCCCCCCGCACACATGCAGCCAATGGGTGACTTGCTCTTCATATGAAGTGCCTGATGACTGGAGAGGGGGAGCTGTTTCTAACATGAATTCTATTGCCTGCTTTTGGATTGCTTCCTCCTGGTAGCACTACCTTGCCTAGCTTCAGGGAATGAAGATATGCTCAGTCCATTGTATCTGGAGACCAACCAGAAAGACCTGGTAATACCTTATTCCTGAAAATACCAAACAGCTTGGTTGTAGGGCATAGAGAAATCAAGTTGGAACTGAACTGTAAGCTGCCTCCTATTCTGACTAGTATACAGGACTCTGAAAATTGTTATTCAAGCTGGTAGGGCAGAGAAATTTATGCTTTCACCCAGTTGTGTCTGGTAAAAGGTATGCCTGCTTTTGCAATAGTGGCATGGCTACTATGTGCGTAATCATAGGAGGTTTGAAACCTATTCCTTAGGGAAAATGTTTGCCTATGTCTGCAAACCAAGTCAAAAATCCAATAATAGTGAGGTCATAAGCCCACTGTTGCTAAATTTAAATAGAATCAAAGTGATTGTAACTATGTTTACATGCATAAACAAATACTATTCTGAGCCTTGATAAGAGAGGTTCTCTTTTCATTTAATAGCGGCAAATTTAGTACTATTGCTATTGCAGGTGCTGGAAAGAAGTGATAGTTGAGTTCTTAGCCTATGCAGTATAGTCATAGCACATATTAGACCCAGGTAAAATTGCTGAAGAGGAAGCGTAAAGAATGTAAGAGCCATAAGATAGGCAGAAAGCCTATGAAGTGCTATTTTAGAGGATGGCACATCAATTGTGATCATAAACTCAGAATATCTTCGTTTACCTGCATTAGGTTTGTGTAAGACAGGCTGTATGAACTCAGTCATGGAGTGAGGAGAGATTCATTGATCCCTAACATGCTTGGTGATCTGTAAACTATTGATGAATGCTGAGTTATTGTCTTCAGTTATATACTCACTAATGTCCCCACCAGATTCCAATGGATATTTTTACTGCCACATTTACTTGGATAGACCTAGTTAAATTCAGCAGATCACAAGAAGAAGAGGGAGGAGGAGGATAAGGAGGAGAAAGAAAAGGAGGATGAGGATGAGAAGGAGGAGGGAGAAAGAAAGAATGGGAGAACAAAATGAGGAAGATAAAAAGGAAGAAGAAGAAACAGGAGGAGGAAAAGGAAGACGAAAAAGAAAAGGAGAAGGAAGAAGACATACATGTGGGAAAGCATTTAGAAGGAAGGTTGATTTGACATGGGTTTGGGTGAGCTTAAACACAGAGCTGGAGAGATGGCTCTGCCTTTACAGTCTAGGCCCACAACCAAAGACACACCAGTGAAATCAGCATATATTATATATGTGTCTTAACTTGTCAAAGGCCTAACAAATGTAATAAAAAAATAACAGGAAAAAAAGAATTAGCTACACAAGTGAAGGCAAATAAAGAGGAAATGGACAAAGCTCTCAAAGAAACACAGGTAAATATAGACAAACAAACAGAGGCACACGTAGAGGCACAATTAGTGGCATATAGAGAGGAAATGAGCGACAACAACAACAACAAAAAAAAATAGAGACCATCATAGAGAGACAAGAGTCTACATTCAAACACATGAAGGAAATAGTAAAAGGCATGAAAACCAATTAGAATCAATAAAGAAAACACAACAGAGAAAACCCTAGAGCTGGAGAACTTAAGAGAAATGTCAGTAACCACAAAGGTAAGCATCACCAACATAATACAAGAGATGGAAAACAGAATCTCTGCTGAAGATACACTCTCAAAAAAAAAAAAAAAGTGAAATCAGAAGTTCCAAACACAAAACATCCAATAAATCAAGGATGACATGAAAATGTGAAATCTAAGAATAATAGAAATTGGTGAAAAAGAAGAGTCCAGGCTCCAAGGTCCAAAAATATTTTCAAGAAAATCATAGAAGAAAATTTTCCCAACCTAAAAAGACGTCCAGAAACATACAAGAGACCTACAGACCACCAAATAGACAAGACCATAAAAGAAACTCCTCACCTCACATCATAGTCAAAACACTAAATCTACAGAACAAAGAAAAGATATTAAAAGCAGCAAGGGAAAAAAAGCCAAGTAACATATGAAGGTAGACCTATCAAAAATCACACCAGACTTCTCATCAGAAACCATGAAAGCCAGAAGGGCCTGGACAGATGTCAGGCAGACTTCAAGGGGTCTCAGATGCCTACCCAGACTACTAAAACCAGCAGAGCTTTCAATCAACATAGATGGAGAAAACAAAATATTCCATGACAAAACCAAAGTTTAGCAATATCTACAACACAGCAAACCAGCCGACAGAAGATACTAAAAGGAAAACTCCAATCCAACGAAAATAGCTATACCCAAGAAAACGTAAGATACAGATAATTTCCCAACGAAAATGAAAAGAGAAAAGCAATGAATCACAGTAAGACCATGAACACAATAAAAAGATCTAACATTCATTGGTCACTATTATCCATCAACATCAGTGGACTCAACTCTCCAATAAAAAACACAGACTAACAGAATGGTTTGGATCTAGAAACAAAATGTTACTCAAATTTTTATGTATTCTAATTTTCATCTGGAAACTGAAAAATCAGAATTCCTTGAAATCCAAAGATCAAAAGTGAGTTGATTCAATATGTTTCATCTAAACTGACTTTAATGTTTTCAGGGTTATAATGTATTACCGTGTTTTAAAAACCATATTAGAAAACTAAATAAAATAATGAAAACTAAATAAAACACACAAAAATTTGATTACTAATTGTATGTACAGTTCATTGAATGCCTTTAGAGCACTATTATGTTTAAGCAGAAAATTCACCTTTCTATCCCTTAAAAACAGATAAAATCAAATTTTTTACAATTCTCTAGAACAATGGTATATCTCATTTCTAATGATTATTTGCTTTAAACAGATAGAAATGCATATTTTAATCACACAAGGTTGCAGAACTGATACGTTTCTCAATATTACATTTTAGATGATACAATTTTTATCAACATCACCCAAACTGTGTAGTTCTACTCTGTAAACTGAAAATATATATTTTAATGTATAAATATTTATTCATAATCTCACTTATAGTTCATTAGAAATATTCCCATCACTTTTAAATATTCATAGAAAGCCTTCCAAAGATTATTAGACAGTGTTTTAACCAGGAGCAAAATTTGTAGGTAGACAGTTTAAGATCCACTTAGACTTTAGTTTTGTACAGGGTGATAAATATGGATCTATCATTTTTCGACATATAGACATCCAATTAGACTAGCACTGTTTGTTGAAGATGCTATATTTTTTACATTGTATTGTTTTGGCTTCTTTTGGACCTCCCCTATCAGTGGACTAGGAGAGAGAATAGGGGGAGAAGGAGGGCATGTGGGATTGGGAGGAAATGAGGAAGGGGGCCACAGCTGGGATACAAATTGAATACATTTTAATAAATAATAATAATTAAAAGAATAATAAAAAAAGAAAAAAATCCAAGAATAACTTGACCAGATAATTCAACTCATCCAATTTGAAGTTAGAATTCATGGTTAAAAATCATGTGAAAAAAAATATTAATCTCAAGAAAAGTCTAAAAAAGAACAGGCAGCCACATCACAATATGAAACATTAACACGACATGTAATATGGTATATTTAAATTTTTGTAGATTAATTAAATTTAGTTACTAGATTAAATATATTCAATGAGAGAGTTGAGCAGAGATCCCCTCAATATGGAGCCCTTTCCTTGTTGTGCAATAAAAGTAAGAGATAAAAAAGGTGGAAATGAGAAGTCAGATTGAATATTGTTATACTTTGTCACTATTGTTACATATACTTATCATCTTTGAAAACACAACTGATGGGTGTAAGGTGATATCTCAGGGTCGTTTTGATTTGCAGGGGAGTTAGTCTGATGGGGAAAGGATAGGAGCTCCACAAGGACCAAATATATCTGGGCACAGGGTCTTTTCTGAGACTGACATTCAACCAAGGACCATGTATGGATATAACCTAGAACCTCCACTCAGATGTAGCCTGTGGTAGCTCAGTAACCAATTGGTTTCCCAAAGTGAGGGGAACACGGACTATTTCTAACAGGAACTCAATGACTAGCTCTTTGGTCTCCCCACCCCCGAAGGGAGGAGCAGTCCTGTTAGGCCACAGAGGAGGGCTTTGCAGCCGTCCTGAAGATACCTGATAAAACAGGATCAGATGAATGGGGAGGAGGTCCCCCCATCAGTGGACTTGGAAAGGGGCACGGTGGAGATGAGGGAGGGAGGGAGGGACTGGGAGGGAATGAGGGATTGGGACACAGCTGGTATACAGAGTTAATAAAATGTAATTGATAAAATAAAAAAATAAAATAAAAAATAAAAATAAAAATAAAAGAAAACACAACTGAACTTTTAAATGTTTTTCTACATCATACCTGCATCATCAAACGGGCAGGACATGTATGAATACTCCTTAATCACTGTAGATACAAAGCCATTTTATTATAACTAAGAAATTATTTAGGGGTGACTACATGATTTCAGTATAGTTTATGTATCCAACACGAGCATGTTTTTGGAAGTTTGGTCCCAATAGGTTATATTGAAAGGTTCGAGAACTTTTAAATGATGCCTATCTGAAAGCCTTAAATGTAATCGGGAAAGCATGGGAATGAGTTCTCAATGGAATTCTTGTTCATTCCTGTAAGAAGGTGAACATAAAAGAGCTCTTCCTGGTCTCTCTGATCTCTCTACTCACTTGTGCAATATGCCTTTGTCACACCATTCCATCACTGAACCTCACACACTTCTACCATGAGGAGACAGACCAAGATGCAGCCATGCCTACAATGCTAAAACTATGAAATCTGAGCTTTGGGGTTTGAGTGTCCAAAACAGTGAGCACTATTTCTTCATGAGAGTTCATATTCACTAGTTCATTATGATACAAAACGCTCACACTTAGAACATTCCTCCTTTGCATCCTTTGCCTTACAATAGGGAAACTATGGTTAGTCAACACTGCCACAATGTGTGATCATCTTCTCTTGACTTCCACGGATTGACCGGAGGATGCCTAACATCTTACTGAAAGGAGTCAGCCATGCTACATCTTATAAAAGTGAATGAACTCTAATTCTGACTTTTGAGAAACAATTTAAAATATCAGCATATTCCTAGTCACATAGATCTTGTATCTAAATTTTTCATGTAATTACATTCCTATATTACACTTTAAAGATTATGCAATGATAATTTGGTTTTACATAATGCAGTTATGCTTAATTTTTTTTTTACTGCTCTTGCAGAGGACCTAAGTTTGGTTTCCATCAGCCGTATCAGAAGCTCATAACCACCTTTAACTCCATGACTCCAATGACCTTTCCTCACTTCTGAGGGCATGCACTCCTGCACACATACCTATAAATACATAAACACACACAAACACACACATGCATATGCACATACAATTTAAAAACTAAATCTTTTAAAATGTGACATTACATTTTATAATACAGTACTTTAAAACAGCATTGTTGTCAAACATTCCTCATATGATTAGAAAGATGTGAAATTTGACCTAAGTCCATTTCTTATCTCTTCTCCGTTCTGTATGCTCAAAAAAAAATTGCGCAAACTGTTCATTCAAATTTTGCCTTAGAGTTTTTAATCTCTGATAGTTTATTTTTAGTGACAACAGGATTAGCTACAGTAGTAAATCTTCAAATTCAAATGTCTGATGCTTTGTTATCAAAATAACCCTCTTTTACGGTTTTATTCTAATATGAAAGAAATCATCACATTAACCTTACACCACAAAAGCAGAGAAGGATACTAATCTTCATCACTCATGCTATAATATTCAAGAAGGATTTACCAAAATTTTAAATTCATATTTAAATGTATGTATAAAGGTAGTCACGTGTGACTAGATTTGACAGCCTAATAAAGCCGCACTTCTGTTGCGCTCCTATCGGTGTTAAATGGAAATCAGTGCAACAGAAATATTTTTAATAAATAAGCGAATAAATTCCAATGTGACAAAATCACAAAGGAAAGAATTTGGAATTACCGTCAAGCATTTTGAATGGCTAATTCTTCTCATAGCTGAAAGCGCCTGGAGCAAGAGTAGAAAGTAAACACGGGGATATTATTCTTAACTTAGCCTGTCCCCGTGGACTTCTCCACGAGCCACACAGAGTACATTAAGACAAATACTGAAAAGCAATAGGAAAATTTCCTCTTAGGGTTCTTAAATTAAAGCTTTCTTTATATGAAAGATACCTTTTAAAACCTAAACCAATTATGTTACTTAACGTGTGCGAGGTATGTCTGTTCTTTTGGATGAAATTTGCACAATGTCTGTCTTTTTTTTTATCAAAATGTTTAACAGTTGCATATTGTCAGGTTCTTAAATTAAAATACCCTAAGCCTCAGAAGTGAGTAAAGTTGAATCTTCAGTGGTCTTTCTCAGTCCAGTCCAATCCAAGTAAAACACGAAGTGATATCAACAAGAAATGGAGCTTTCCTGTATATTACATTTCATGAAACAGGGAATGTTTTAAGTGATACATCTATGAGACTCACTTTGTTTTTAAGAGCTTTAAAACACATCTAATTTAATCTTATAATTACTCAAAGTAGATACTATTATTTTTGTTCTTGATTTATAGATGAATAAAGTGGAGCATAGAGAAGTAATTGACCAAGAGCATAAAACTAATGAATAACTGCTTAGGGGTTTGACAGAAGCAGTATATCTCTAGAGCCCATGAACCCAGAAGCTACACAACTCTGTTTCTCGAAGGAAATCCTGCAGGTAGCTAAGAAAATTAAAACATCAAGCTACACATGAAGATAAACATCAGCCATCAGAACACTGAATGACTTTAAAAACCACATAGCATAGACAATTGTCTATGCTCTTAGGATCTTATTCAAAATATATCTGCCTATACTGGTGAATTAAAGTGTTCTTGTGTTCTATTCTATGAGTTTAATAATTCTAGTATTAAATAGTCAAATACTTTTAATCTTTCCAAAACCATATATTAAAGGTGCTATTCTTTCTCTAGTATACAGTTTGGTACTTTGTTTCAAAGAAAAGTAGCTATAATTGCATGGATTTATTTTTGGGCTCTTTATTCTGTTGGCTCATTTGTATGTTTTTGTTTTTAATGCCACAACTTCTCTGTCTTAGTTACTATATGCCTGTAATGTACTTGAGATCAAAAAAAAAAAAAAAACCACATAGCAATTTACTTCTTCTTTTAAAAGACACTTATTGTACATACATAACATTATAAATACTTTGCATATATTCTACCACATAAATTTACATAAAATCTGCTACATACTTCTTATTTTGTATTTTATCTTATTTTGTATTTTCTAAAATCTTAATATCTTTAATTTAAAAAAATCATTGAATATAGGACTAACAGAACATAAATCTATCTTTCATGAATAATTTGAAGAAAGAAAAATATAGTTAATATGATGGATTCCTATTCTGAATTTTGATTCTTTGTGTAATAACACAGTGAGCGCCCCAGAAAACTGAAAACATATATAAACTTTTAACATAACACTGAACATACAATTTCAATGTATCATTAATTAATTTTGTTTTTTGATTATTTTATTCACTTATGAGTTACTTTATTTAAATTTCAATATAGCATTAGTGTAACCTCTGAAATTAAAAAAAAAAAAACTTTGGAAAGCAGAGAACTTGTTCACTGATCAAAATTTACCATTTTTGCATAAAAATATAGGACAAGGTTTAAGACAAAAATCAAAAGGACCCAGAACACAAGAGTAAGAATCAGCACAATGACATCAGAGTTTGTTTTTTTTCTCAGTGACAGAGATGTCTCAGGAACAACAGGAAGTAATGCTAGGGAACCCTAGAGACTGTAAACAGAACTAAACTTGACAGCTTCAATGGAGTGATAGCTGATGCTACCGTTAGTAAGTCAATGGAAAAGAGGTAAGAAAATGAAAATTCCTGAGGATGAATCTTACACTGGCAACTAAGTTCCATGTGTGGGAATGAGGGTGAGAATCAATGGAAAGTCAAGACACAAAGACTAATTTACTGGTGGACTAGTCTTCTAAAGAAAAGGGAATAATCTCAAAAATAGAATGATGGGCATCTAACCCTGTCAATAACTGAGTAGTTATTGTCATTTAATACCATGAAGGGAGGAGATTCATCATTCTTTAAAATCGTGACTTCCAGATGCTGACCACACATAAGGGCAGGCCTCAGTCCTGAGAAGCTAAGCAAGACAAACTGAACTCTTTTAGGAAAGAAGAAGAAAAGAAAGAAGTCTCAAAGTTGTATGGGAAAGTATGTGAGAGGTCCTGCGAGTTAATATGCTCAAAATACATTGTATGAAATTCTGAATTAATGAAATATTTTAGAAATAGAACAGAACATGCCATGTAATACAATTGATAGCTTGGTGAGAACAGAAAAAAAGAAGTATTTGGTTTGAGTAATTTGTCTTAGTACCAGAATCATTTCATTTAAATCTAGGAAGCCAAAACACAGCTCATAAGCAAAAAAGATTGTTAGAAAACCAAGAAAGACCAGGCCACAGAAGAAAACAAAGCAGCCACTCCTGATGAGACCTAATTGACTAGAGTCAGAAGGAAGGAAAAGAAGTCCTCCCCTATCAGTGGACTTGGGGAGGGGCATGCATGCAGAGGGTGGAGGAAGGGAGGGATTGGCACAGGAGGAGGAAGAGAACCACAGGGGGGATACAAAGTGAATAAAGTGTAATTAATAAAGAGAAAATAAATAAAACACATACACACACAAATGAAAACTAAGAAAGAGCAAAATGTGCATAATGATCATTTCTTAAAAGAAATTTGAAAGGAAGGGAAAGGTAGTGAGTAGTCTACTCAGAAATTTGCTGTATCGTAGGTTCAGAAGTCATAAACATCATTGTAACTCTTCAAAGAATACACTGTTTCAACCAAAAAGTAAATAGTCCAAAAAAAAAAAAAAAAAGTGTGAACATTCTCTAAGTGGAAACTGCAATTTTCTGAGTAGCCTCAATAACTGACCCATTAGTATTAAGCATGTTAACACTCAAATGCTTGTAGAAATACCTTACATTATATAGGACTTCATGTTTTCCAAACAGATTTCCTAGTTTTCAAAATACTCTCTACATAATAACTTTATAATTAAGCAGAATGCTATACTTTCTTTTCAAATAAGCAGCTATGTTTCTCAGAAGGATAGTGGGCTGCAGAGCTAATGCCATTGTCTGGGAGCGCTGATTTAGAATCTCAGGCTTAAAGAGCTTTCCACTAAAATCAGTACAGTTCTACTCTTTCAGAATTCATGACCAGCACTTGAATTTAAACAACCTAATGACGTGCTGCATGTAAATGGAGCTAGATACCCTACTGACTCTAAAGTCTCTGGGACTGTAATCTCTTACATGCAGTCCTTCCTTAGTCACAGATTTCTCTCTAAGGCTACTGCGGGAATTAAGGTAGGCAATCTTTGTTTTAGAATTAAATAAGGGAAGTTATTTGTGTGGGGGATAAATTTATAAAACATGTCAAGAACAGAACCAGCTCTACAGTTATAAAAGCTCAATCACTACCACTGCTTTTACTGAGTCACTCTTCACAAAACAGTATTAATGGGCTTATAACATTACAGTTGATGCATCAGTACATATTTTATCTATATATGTATCCACATCAAATATATTTCTGTAAACAATGGAACTACAATATAATGTATACCTAGATAGCAAAAGAGGACAATAACTCTGTTGGTATAATGTACTTTTGGAATGTATACACCTAACCCTTGTTCATTTAAATGCTGACTTCTCTCCCCCACTGTCTGATTTCAATCTGGACATTGCATTGTGATAATTTTTCTAAGCATAACCTCTCTCAACTTTGTGTAAACATGCCAAAATAAAGCAACTAGCTACAATGTTGATCAAGGGAAAGGAAGCAGGAAGAGAGGGAGGAGCCAGAGGACAGGAAGGTGGGAGGCGGAGGAGGGAGAAGCACAGAGCTGAGAGAACAGAGGCAGGAGCAGAGATCTTGGAACAATGTGGAGAGATGGACTGGACCTAATATATCACAAAAAGCAAGTATAATGTGGGAAATCTAAATGTTAGGAAACTAGGAGGGCTTGGAGTTTTAGGATGGAACAACTATTGCCCAGCATTGTGTTCTAGGTTAATCAAATAAATCCCAGTGTCTGTGTGGTGATTTGGGTATGCAGCTGTTTAGGACTAACTGCAGCTTTAATAAAAGATAAACCAATAGTAAATTTTAACAACTTACAATGTAACTCCTCATTTCTCTCCTAACTACACAAAAGCAAGAACTGCAAAAAGTCTGTTTGCATTTTCTTTCAACTTAAGGAAATACTCATTCTTTTTATTAATTAATTAATTTACTTTACATATAAATCGCAGATTCTTCTCCCTCCACTCCTCCTGGTCCTTCCCTCTCACCTTCATTCACCCCTCCTCCATTTCTCCTCAGAAAAGGGGAGGCCTCCCGTAGATATCAACTGTCCTTGGCACATCAAATTGCAGTAAGACTAGGCACATTTTCTCCTGTTGAGGCTAGACAAGGTGGCCTAGTTTTAGAAGAAAGGAATCTAAAAGTAGTCAGTCGGTGTAGTCAGACAATACCTGTTCCTGCTATTAGGAGTGCCACTCAGCTACACAACTGTTACATATGTGCATAGGGCTTCATTCTTTCCCATGCATGCTCTCTTGTTGGCAGCCAGTTCAATCTCTGTGAGCCAGTAAGGGCCCAGGTTAGTTGACTCTATGTGCCTTCTTGTGGTATCCTTGACCTCTCTGGCTCCTTCAATTCTTCCTCCACCCCTTCCACAGGCTTCTTAAAGCTCTGCCTATTGTTTGGCTGTAGGTATCTGCATCTTTTTTCCATCAGTTGCTGGGTGGAGCCCCTCGGATCACAGTCATGGTAGGCTTCTGCCTGGAAGTATAGAAGATTCTCTTTTATAGTGCCAGTGGTGGGCTCTCTCTCATGGCATGAGACTCAAGCTGGTTGAGACTCCATTGGTTGGCCATTTCCTCAATTTCTGCTCCATCTTTACCCAGCACATCTTGTAGGCAGGACAAATTGTGGACAGTGTTTTTGTGGCTGGGTTGTTGTCCCTATTTTTTCATTAGAAGTCTTTTTTTTTCCTACAGTTTATTCTCTTTGTATCCTGGTTGTAACTCCCTCCATCATCTCCTCCTGGTCTGACCCTCCCTCCCTCTTCAGCCCTCCCCCATCCCTTTCTCCTAGTCCACTGAAAACTGAAGTCCTCCTCTCCTTCTATCTGACCCTAGCCTATCAGGTCCCATCAAGACTGCCTGCATCCTTTGGAAGTTTTACTTGGTTACAGTAGTAGGCTGGTTCATGTTCCATATCCTATATTGCTAGGAGACTTAGCTAGGGTCACTCTCATAGATTCTTGGGAGTTTCCATTGTCCTTAGCTCATACCAGAGATGCCCTCCCCATTTCAGTTGTCTCTTCCAGTGCTCTCTGCAACTTCATCTTTCCTGTTCCGGTACCCACCTTTTCCCCTACACAAATACACCCAAAGTCTATCCTACTTTCCCTTCTCAGAGAAATTCAAACCTCCCATACCCACCCTCTTTGTTAAGTAGCTTCTTTGGGTCTGTGGTTTGAGGCTTGGTTATCCTGCACTACATGGTTACTATCTACTTATAAGTAAATACATACCATGTTAGTCTTTCTGGGTCTGGGTTACCTCTTGGGATGATAATTTCTAGTTCCATATAGTTGCCTGAAATTTTCATGATTTACTTGTTTTTAATAGTTTAGTGGTATTCCATTGTGTTAAATGTGCCACATTTTCTTTATCCATTATCCATTATTGAGGCTAGGTTGTTTCTAGTTTCTATTATGAATAAAGCTGCAATGAACATAGTTGAACAAGTGTCCTTGTATACATATACTAGGTATATGCCCAGTAGTGGTAGAGCTGGGTCTTGCAGTAGTACTAGTTCCAACTTTCTGAAAACCAGTCTAATTGATTTCAAGGTCCTTGTATATATATTTATTTTATTTTTTACTCCCACCAGCAATAGAGAGTGTTCCACTTGCTCCGCATCTTTACATGAGCTGTCACTTGTGTATTTTTTTTATCTTAGTCATTCTTAAAGGTATAATGGAATCTCATAATAATTTTAATTTGCAATTTCCTGATGACTAAGTATGTTGGACATTCATTTAAGTGCTTCTCAGCCATTAGAAATTCCTCTGTCAAGAATTCTGTTTGGATCTGCATCCCATAGTTTAATTGGATTATTTGGTTTATTGATGTCTAGTTTCTTGAGTTCTTCATGTATTTTGGATATCAGCCCTCTGTAAGATGTAAGGTTGGTGAAGAGCATTTTCCATTCTATAGACTGCTGTTTTGTCCTATTGACAGTGTCCTTTGCCTTACAGAAAATATTCAGTTTTACAATATCCAACTTATTGTTGATCTTAGTTCCTGACCTTTTGTTGTTCTGTTCAGAAGTTATCTCTTGTGCTAATTCAATGTGGGTATTAGTTGTTAAGTACAGAATAATCATGTTATGTTTCACAGACCCAGAGAGGGTAGATTACGAAGACAAACCAAGGGGATTCATGGATGTCCCTGGGAAGGCAAAATAAAAGACATTTTGTGGGTGGTCTGGTCATGGGCTGAGGATGAGACTAGAAGGGATCAGGAAGGGGTAGAGGCAGGATGAAGGGAAAGAGTACATGGAAATACTTGGTTTTGAGTTTAGGTTCCATCCTAATGCTTAACCTATGGAATGAATTAGTATTATATTTCAAAGCCAAAGGCTGTGAGAAGTTTATACATATGATAGACCTGGAGAAATAAGTGAGAGTTAGATCTTAGATATAAAGTGTCATTTCAAAATACAATGTGAACTTGCTTTCTGATTCTTTATCACTATCCATGGGGGAAAATAATAATGATCTTTGTAAACCTCCTGTAACAACGATGCTCTAACAAAAAAAATCAAAGGTACCCAGTGATTTTTAAATTAGCTTTATGGGGAAAACATCCACATGTATACTGCCCCAAAGATAAAGGAATGAGACTATATACTACTATAGGGACAGGGTACATAAAATCTTATTGGACAGAGATAAATATTTATACTTCAGCAGTTTTATAAATTTTTCTTTGAAATAATGAAAAACTATACAGAGAACATATTAATCATTTTAAATACATTTGTTCTGCATCTACTAGCCTAAAAGGTGTGCAAAGTGTTCACTTGAGAAGAAAGTATTAATTCATGAGATAACTTTATTTTTTATTTTAGGGCTACTCTTGTATTCTTCTTTTATTAATTACAGTTTATTCACTTTGTATCCCAGCTGTAGTCCCCTACCTCCTGCCCTCCCAATGCTACCCTCCCTCCCTTATCTTCTCCCATGCCTCTGCCCAAGTCTACTGATAGGGGAGGTCCTCCTCCTCCCCTTCTTTCTGACCCTCACATACAAGGTCTCATCTGGACTGGCTGCATTGTCTTCCTCTGTGGCCTGGGAAGGCTGCTCCCTTCTCAGGGTAGGGGTGGTCAAAGAGCCAGCCACAAAGTTCATGTCAGAGTCAGTCCCTGTTCCCCTTACTAGGGAAACCTACTTGGATACTGAGCTGTCATGGGCTACATCTGAGCAGGGTACTTTTACATATCATTCCTGAAAATGTCTCCTACATACAGAAAATATCTGTGTAGCACATGAAGACTTTTGTCTAGAAACAAAGGTTAAACAAAAGTAAATATTTTGCTTTTGATACTAGTCGCAATTTAAAATACACTTATGTTCTTATTAAATATTGAGTAGCAAGTTTGTATTATTAATGTCACTCAGATATCTATATTTCTTGCTCCTGAAGATTTGAATTTTTTTCATACTTCTTTATTCCACTCATTTCTGCCTATCAGAGTCTACTCCAGCGCTACTGGTTCACGAAGATGTCAAGCTGTTATTTAACTTTCTATTTAATACTTGTGTGGCTAATTTGGAATGATGTGAATGTCCTTGTTATTTTATAAATGAATAATTCATTGCACACTGTAGAATACAACATTTTGCTTGGATACAAGTTATATCAAACAGGAAAAGCTGATGTCCACAAAGCTACTCGTTAAAAATCTAAACACTGAAAAGGATGTAATTTTAAAAGTATAATAAATCTGTGGGAAAGAGCTGAAAGGAGGGAGGTCAGAACCAGGATAATATGAAGGAGGGGGTTACAGCTGGGATACAAAGTGAATAATTGTAATAAATAATAATAATAATAAAATAATTTAAAAAGGGAAATTAGACACACACACAGACACTACACACCATTTAAAAATTCCAGCTTAAGTGTCATAGGTAAGCTATGACAACTCACCAACTTCATGTCTAAGGATATACTGCTATATGTTTATGGAAAGTATATTAACGATTGCCTCATCCCATCCAAAGTTCAAAAATGAATTTGGCTTTCTCATCTCTGTTTCAGACTTAATAGCTCCCCCTATATTGTAATCTCCGTCATCTTCAACACAAATTTATTTTTACTTAAAAAGTAGAGGTGGGATTCAGTTGCTCAAAAATGACTTTCAACACTGATCTCCTACTTTGGTCCATGTTATATTATTTGGAGCCAAGATAATAGTAATGGCATGGCTGATGATTACAGCAATGATGAAGCAAACAGAGAAAACGCTGTATAAATCTGTACTCCTGGGAAAACAAGGAAGAAGGTATTATTCACAGTATCCTATTAAACACTGGATCATTATTACCCATTTAATCTACCACCAAGTGAGTGTTATGATAGCCTAGCACTTCAACTGTGATCTGCTCAAGTCTAAGTTCTTGCATTTTTATGTTATATGATCGTTTTGATTAGTTCTATTTCCAGATCAAACACACTAGATTAAACTCTTACATTTATCTTTACTTCCTCCGATATCCCATGAAAATTACAGGAAAGGAAGAATTTGTAAAAAAAAAAAAAAAGTCAAAATGGTAAAGAGGATGAAATGCAAATACATGTTTAGACGGCAATTGTCAGAGAGAGGGGGACTAATTTGACAGACAAGAAACTTCAATTGCTACTGGAAATCTCAGAAAAGATTAAAGTCAAAATGTGGATCAGGATTTAAAAGAAGATAATTACTTTAAAACCATGAAAAGGTTTAAAGATTTAAATATTTTCAACCAAATCTTTTTCCACAACTTTCCCAGTTAAGCAATTACCTTGTCTCAGTCTATCAAAAAATACAAAATAAAAATCTCTGGTTTTAGTAAAAAAAAAAAAAAAAAAATGTACAAGGAAAAAAACTTAGTCTTGGAGACATGAACAAATCATTCTCTAAACTGATATATAGTCAGTGATTGGTTTTATCAGTTTCTCCAGCTTTTATTAACTAAAATTGACAGGTAAAAATTGAATTCCTTTAATATGCAGTATGATACACTTAAGCTATTATCAAAATCAAGTTCTTTTACTCATTTGATAATAGGGTGATGACTAGCTCTCTTGTAGTTCCTATTTTTATGGTACATCTTTCTCGTTCTTTGAGTTTAGTCTATTTATTTTTATACTTGAATTTAAAGTGTTTCTATTGTAGAGAACATTTGGTTGAACCATATCTTTTATTTAAATTTAACCTGAATCTTTATTTGAATTAAATTCATTTATATAATTATCATACAGTGGCGTTACACGTGCCATTTGATATTTGGTTTGTTTGGTTTGCCTCATAAATCCCTCTTCTTTTCTTTTTTTACTGTCTCCTTTTTGTTGAATACATACTAGCATCAGGTTAATGTCTTTAGCAATTTTAGTTAATTTTAACTCTGATTCCTTTAGGGATGAAAATATATACATTTTAACTCTCCAAAATCTTTTGGAGAATTTTTTTTACCTCAATTCCAGTTAAACATAAAGCTGTACGATGATACAGACAGGTATCTCACATTTCATGTAATTCTTTTCATATGTTATGTTTTATATCCTCTAACCGTATAACACAGGAACATAATAAATACATGTTTGAATATTTTCAAAAGAGTTTGAGAGAAGATACAAGTGCATGTACATATTCTGAGTTTGTTATATATTATTCTTCCAATTTACTATATCTGCTTCTCTTTATTTTTTTTCTCTTGGATACTCATTACCATATGGTGCCATTTCCTTATTCCAATAAAGCTTTGCTCCCACCCACCCACTTTATGCTGTTTTTGTCAAATATATTACACTTCTATATGATAGAAACTCAGCAAATAAAATTATGCATGTATTGTTTTCTCAAATTTCTTTTATACCAGTTTTAAAAAAGATAGTAGAAAAATATGCAGTTTTACTAACTGGTATAACTAACAACTTAACTATTTTAATAAGACTCTTTTGTAATTGTGTTAATTGTTTTGCTGTCTGTGTCACTTGTGTTCAACCTGTATAATGTTCTTTCTTTCTTTTTTTTTTAATTTTTTAGAAAAGATTATTGGCATCATGGTTCTCTCAGTTTTTGCTTATCTGGGAAAGTCCTTATGTCACCTTCTTGTTGAAAAAGTTTACGCTGAATGCAAGTTACATGGTTGCCATTTTGAGTTCTGTTCCTTTTACTTCTGGGACTTAAAATTTATTGGGTGCTGGCATTTGGCATCCATAGCTTCAGAAGAGTACAACCGCTAATGCTGTTGGGATCACCTTCCTCTTATGGCTTTTACCACAGACTGGCTTTCACTATTTTGCATACTGTGTTTAGATACCACCATCTTTTATCAATTCTAATTGAAGTTGGCTCAGCAACTTGGGTGTGTATAGTTATTCAAAAGGGGAGAGGACTGTAAAATGATAGAGGGTAAGGAATTATATACAAAGGTATCAGTCTTTGGATATGAAGTCTTGTCAGAAGGTGAACAGGTGACAATATGGCCAGCCCACTCATGTACTCTGAAAGCATGTGTTCTGGGAGTTTCTAATTTGCATAATACCACTTTCTCTTCAGTAGAGGAAGGTGTGGCATGTTGTGGGAAATATTCAGCATTTAAAACAATAGTCACTTATTAGCAAACAGTTCTGTAAGCCAGAAGAGCAAACACAACTTATCAGTTTCTCAACTCAGTATCTTAAAGACTAAAATTAGGATATTTGTGTATAGTGCCCTTACCTGTCCTTTGATTAGATTCAAAACAATTTCAAGGTCTTCTAAGTGGTTAAAGCCCATTTCTAATATTTATATGATATAAGCCTTATACACAAATGAACAACTGTTACATTTTTGGATAAATATTTTCTAATAAAAAACAGATAGAGACTAAACAAGAGTAAGTATGTACTGAGAGTTTGTTCTATTATTCTTTCAAAAATTGTCTTCTTTGAGTTCTTTTTTTTAATTTTTTATTTAACTTTTATTAATTACACTTTATTCCTTTTGTATCCCCCCATAAGCCCCTCCCTCCTCCCCTCCCCATCCCACCCTCCCCCCCTTTCTGCATGCATGCCTCTCCCCAAGTCCACTGATAGGGGAGGTCCTCCTCTCCTTCTTTCTGGTCTTTTTTTTTTTTTTTTTTTTTTGTTCTTCTCAATGCAGTTTATTCAGGAACCTTGAACAATCTTCTGACCCTGGGGAAAGCCAGCCCACAGCTTAAAATAGCCTCTGGGTAGCCAACCCAGGCATGCCACGGGGGCAATGCAGATAGGTCCACATACATGGAAGCAAGCCAGATCCTCAGCCTTAGCCAAATATGGAGTTGTTTGTGACAGAGAGCACTCAGGATCGATCGGGAAGGTGGAAGGCAGAAACCAGCTCCATCTTTAAGGTGCAGCATTATGCAGCTCTCTACAGTTCCCCCTTTTTGTTTTAGACGCATCAAGCAAGAGTAGAGGTCTGATCTCTGGTATTAGAAATAAATTGGGACTTTAATAAATTGGGACTAACCACATTAGTGTGTTAATTACTAAATGATGCCATTTCCTATGGCTCTTTCTTAATTGCTGACATTTGCCTATTAGCACTTTCATTTACTTGAGACCATCCAAATCTGGTCTAGCCTCTCCACAGCAAACAAGACTCCTTCATTGGGACCAGTAGAAGACTCTCTCTGCTGTTCTCCAAGAGGAAGCTCTGGGTAATCTCACATGTACGTGTGTGATCTTCTCTGTCACTTCATCACATTTACAGAAATGGGAAGAGAATTATATAAAGCATGAGAAACAGAGACAGATCAATAAAATTATGTATATAACCAGTTGCTTCCAGGTATCTGGTGAGGAAGGGAACTGCATAAATATATCTAGAGAAAATTGCAAAATAATAATTATTAAAATGGATCTTAATGATAGGTCAGTGTGTATAAAGTATCTGGCACAGGTGTGGGGGTCTGAGCTTGGGTCACTAGCAGCCACAGAAATCAACCATTCTGTTATTTCTAAAACTCCAGCTCTCTAGAGGCTGGAGACTTTGTTCTATTCTTCTTCTTCCAATGCATTTTCTTCTTCGAATTCTTTTCCATCAGTCTACTCATTACCATATGATCTGCGGGGCCCATTGATCAACCAGCCTAGTTGAACTGAGGAGGTCCAGATTCATTAGAGACTCTGTCTCAGGACAGAAGGGTAGAGAGTAATAAAGGAACCTAACCATTGTTAATCCCTGTTCTCTGTGCTAGTGCACATACACACAAGAGCATATGCCCACACCTGTACAACCAACACAACACACACAGACAATGTATTTCAAACTGTAAAAGAAAATAAAAACCTTTTAAATACTATAAAATAAATAGTCAAAATAATTCAAATGTTTGTATACATTCCGAAATTACAGAGACTACAAAAGATTTTGGTAATAAAAATTAATGTGTGAAATATCTGATTTCAAGTTGACAAGGAATATTTCAGTAGCCACATTAAAAATAAAGGATTGCAGACGAGGTGAGAAAGACCCAAATGTTCACTTCTGGACATGACCGTCTATCGTACTTTGGAAATCGCAGAAGCTGTGGTCACCTGGGTAGGATTGGGCCCATCACCACATGTCAGGGAAGAGACTAGGACTGACGGATCCCTTTCTGTGATGATTTATACACAGATAATGATGAATGGAAAAAGTAGAGATAATTTCTTCAGTGGTAACAGTCACTTTTAAGATACTCAACATCCTGTTTAAAAAAAAAAAAAACTCCCACCCCTACTCTTGTAAAGAACACTACATCATTTAAAACATCAAAATACATTATGTACATTTATGAAAACACTATATTGAAACTGATTATTATGCATAATTAATATATGGTAATAAAAGTTTTTAAAAATGTAGTGACTCCAACATGCTGGGAGAAAAGTAGACTATAAAACACTCTATCAATCCTAAATTTGCATATATAAAATTTCACATTTCAAATAAAGCAGAAATTTGAAGCATTTAAGAATGAGGGGCTTATGGGGGGATACAAAGTGAATAAAGTGTAATTAATAAAAAAAAGAATGACTTGTCTTAAAAGACATAATTCCTATACACATTTTCTTAGCCATGTGCTCCACTAAAATGTAGGAGTAAACAAACAAAAAAGACAAATAGTATGCTAGCGTAGCCAACACTACAGCACAGAAACAAAAATTATCAAAATTCAAAATAAAGCTAAGTTTAAAGACTCAAAATACTACCTGTATTCTCACAATTTGAGAAAAGTTCAGTGTGAATGTCCAAGGAGTCTACAGGAAACATTAAAGAACTTGAAAACTGTAATTAACCAGGTGACCTAGGTTTAACAGTATTTATAAAATCATAATTTAGTGAATGTTGGATGCTAATTTAAACCAAATGTGAGATATATGAAGTCAAGGTGTGAGAAGAAATGAACCATAAAATTAGGTAAAACTGGATAAAAAAACTTTGTATTGCCACTATAGAATAAAACTCAGGTGAAGGCAGAAGTATTGCCACAAAAATCAAATCCTGTCTTAATCTACTTGGGCTTCAACAGAAAATTACTATAAAATGTGTAGCCTATAGTTACAAAAATTATGTCTTATGGATATAGAGCCTTGGAGGCCCAAGAAAAGTTTAAAGAGGTTGTTGAGCACTGAGGAGTGGCCCTGGAAACATCTTACAGCTGTGTTCTCAAATGATGGAGGACAAAACTCTCTTTTGGGTTTTTATATAAAATCTTCTGTCATGTCAGTGACATTGCTTCTCTCAAGACCAAGTTACCTCTCAAAGTCATACCAACTTGAAGGCTAGAATTTCAGTGAATGTTAAGGGTACACAAATATTCAGACACAGCAAAAAACATGGAAAGCATTTCTCAAAAGGCTGTTTGCCATGTCTTAAGATTAACACCCGAACCTGCCATGCAATCCATTACAAGGCCTTGTAACATAAAACTCAATGATGACATCATAGTTTCCTTTCTCTATTCCACTCCTGAATTTTATATTGTTATGACATTCTGCTTAAACTTCTGAAAGCCTTTCCCTGTTCAATACCCATTTAAAAGTCTGTGTAGCAGTGCTAGACTATGATGGCACGCTCAGTTTTCACTTTGTGCCTTGCCTACTGTTCCAATCCATCACCCACACTGCTAAAGAATGCTAAAGGGATTGAGTGTTTATTTCACCTAAGTTCAGGAAGAAGTTTTTTTCACACTGATTAAATCTGGTCCTGCAGTCTATAGGAAGAAAGGCACCACCCACTAAGTTGTTGAAATCTCTACTTTCTGTTCTAGTTGAGAGCTCAATTAAAATCATAAGGACCATCTGCTTCTGTGCTCTTCATGAGCAATGGGATGATAACATTAAGAGAAAACAAAAGCTGTGAGACAATGTCTCTTCGAATTGAGGCACACGGGCTAACCATCGGTAGATTTGGTTTGTCTCTGCCAGGAGAGCTAAATGAAAGAGCAATATCTCTGGCTATAGTGTCTCAAGCCTTTAATGCTAGCGCTTGGGAGGCAGACGCAGGTGAATCTCTGTGGGTTCAAGACTAGTCTGGTCTTCATAGAGTTTCAAGGCAGCCAGGGTTATATAGGGAGACCCTGTCCATAAAAAAGAAAAGGAGAAAAAGGAAAAAATAAGGAAACAGAAAGAACAAACAGAACTGGGCACTGAGTCAAGCTCTGAGTAATCCCAGGAGGAATTTATTCCCATGCTATTTATTATTCAAATTAGGAGTTCATGGAAAAGTAAGTGTGGCCCCTCCCGGGAATTTGGAAGAAACGGTAATGTAAGACCTCGCTCTGTTTTTACTGAATTTAAATATGCGTTTTGAAAATATACCAGATGAGAAAATTGTATATTAAAATTCAAAGAAACTGTCCTCTGAAACAAGGTTTCAACCTGGCCTCACCCACCTTCCAGGCCCTCTGCCCTCTAGAATTAAATCCTTCTTATGCCATCTTCCTAGGCATCACTCTGTCTTCAATTACAGACTTATCTGGAAAGACAAAAAAAAAAAAAAAGAACTTGTTTTGCTAGCGACGTCACAATCTTTGTTTTGAGTTTTAGTCCTGTTATTTTTGAATTGTAGCCGGGCTGCTCCCAGAATCTGTGAGTCATGTTCCTCACACGCATCTGGTGAAAGAATGGCCCTGAGGGTACAGGTGAAAGAATCCTGTGAGAGCAAACAGGGTGAAAGAGACAGAGAGCATCGCTTTAAAATTCTGATGTGAGAACTGGAGAGACACTCCTCAGTTAAGAGCACTGGCTGCTCTTCCAGAAGACTCACGTTTGAGTTCCGGCACCTGCATTGTAACCTAAAAGCGCTGTAAATCCCTCATGTTCCAGAGGATCCCAAACCCTTTTCTGGTTCCTTGGGTATGACACATGCGCAAGCTCCATGACATACATGCTGGCAAAATACCCATACACAGAAAATATGTAGATAAATAAATAAAACTAGGCTTTCAAAAGTTTGGAGTTAACTCAGGTACCTTATCGTATTAGTTCAAACACAGTCAGGCCAGCCAACACTATAAGAAACTCCATGTGACAGCCTAAATGCTCGTAGGAGGACATTATCTTCAAAATGCTTGAGTCAGTGTTGGACACACACTAAAACGCGACAGTTTGTTCTGATTTTTCTCAGATAAGTCATATAGTCTCTCACTCTCTACACATGTGCTTCAGGTAACTGGTTCCAGGTGGCTGAACATAAAGAGCCCCAGGCTTCAAGCCTGGTTACTGAAGTTCACAGATAATCATAGGATGTTAATTCCAGAAAAGAATGTAACAGATTTTTTATGTAACAGGCGAAAGATGAAAGATTCTGAGCCTTAAGAATGGTCTCAAGTACAAATATACCTTCAGTTTTCTCTGTCTTTTCATTGTCCTTTAAAAACACAAAAAGTATGTCCAGTTTGGTGACCTGACCCTCAGAACGTGCCCACACCTACTAAGTAATCAGAACAAATGAATGGTCTTTTCTGTTGTCATAGAAACTCTGGGAAGCAACATGTTTTTAATGCAAGACAGTAAGTGATTAGGGGGAAAGCAGAGCTGGCACAGGGTGAGGGTGGAAAAGACAGGATTTTGGGATGTTGTGTGAGCGTGAGCTGCATTGGCACTGTTCCCGGGGCCTGAGAGTCACAGGATTCCTTCATTTTTGCATCACTGGACACTTGATCATGTGTTTTATTTGCAGCTAGAAGAAGCCCTTCCATAAAGGTCCTTCTCTCTCTCTTTCCCACTCATTTCGCTAGCCCCAGGTCTCATAAAATGCCATCACTCATCAAGCTTGCTAACTTGAGTCTCGTTTAGTTTCATACTATGCCTACCCATAGCTTCCCACCCACCCGTAACCACACACTATATCCACACACCCACACGGACACCACACAGTGTTTGTCCCTCTGTAGTTCATGAAGTTGAACTTGACTGTACCCTGACTGGAGTGTACCTTGACTGTACCTTGACTATACTGCACCTTGACTGGACTCAGGTTAGACGTCGCTGACTCTGACCCTGTCATGCCCCCTGCCCACTAATCTTGCATCATTCACTCCAAACACACTGATAATAGAGGTGTCCACTACTGTCGGTAATGAAAAGAAGTGACTGTAAATGGGCACCACAAATTGTTAAAGAAATGATACTGAAAAACAAATCATGTTGAAAATTTTTCAATAGCAATAGGTGCAAATCTAAATAGATTCTCACTTCGCCTAACACATGAATAGATTTCCATTTAAGTAATTAAGTATAAAACTGGACACAGACACAATGCAGATAGATGTTCAGCTTCAATAAGCTTACATAAATGAAAATTGAAACAAGAAAATGTATTTATTACTAATCACACTAGCAAATGTCTTTCAGGATGATAATATTTGATGGTGAAATAAGGGGCTGGAGGCAGATATAATTATACTCCTGTGAAATGTTAACATATAATATTTACAAAAATAGTTTTCTAACATGAATAAAGATTTAAAGTTCTTGTGCTTAAACAGAATGAAGCTATTAAAGAAAGCTGGACAGACTTATAAAACCAAATATGTACATAAAATATCCACTACTCTTTCATTTAATGGACATATTTAACTGAAAAAATTAAGTTAAATTTCATTAAGCCTAATATAGATTATTTTTTCAAGGAGAATATATTACCTTTATTACAAATTACATTAAGCCAAATACAGATCATTTTGTAAAAGGGAGTGGAATATTGTTTATTGCATAAAACTATTAGTATCAGATTTCTTAGATATTAAAAATAACATTTCCACATATATATATATTACAATTAAAATAAGATCTTGTGCAAAGATTATAATTCTAAATTTTGGATTAATGTTATTCCATTAACAGATTGAGGTTTTTTACTATATCATTACATACACTATGTCATTATATAGCTTTTAGCTATGCCACTTAGTTTGGGGATGATCATAATACATCCCCATTTCCAAGTTCTACTTTAGTTAGTAACAGGTGAAAAGTAAGACATACCGCTGTGGCGATATCGAAGATTAGCTAAGTATAATGAGATGTTCCATGACTATTACAGCTCCTTACATGCCCATCCCTATCGTGTCTCAAGAAATGCTTCTAATAAAAATGTATATGAGCATATACTTTTCTGCTGACTTGTGTACACAGAGCATCATAATGATGTGCATGCCCTGCTTTAGTCAGAAGGAAATGGAGACCTGGAAATTTGGGGGTTTTGTCCAAGCTCACGTGGGCAGTCAGTAAATGACAGCTTTGAAATAAAAAATCAGTTAGTTTGGCTCTCGGTTTATGGCTACAAAAGATAACATGATGCGTGAATGCTGGAAACTAGGCAGCCTGTATAAACCGGAATGCCTGAAGGACATCTTCCCACTCCCACCTTTTAACAATCACCTCCTTGTTTCAGAGCTGTTATCTGTAAAGCATCCAGACTTGGAGAAGCCCCAACTTATTGTCTTGCTTTCATTTTGTTTTTAATTGGGATTTGAATGCTGGCAGCCATAAAGACTTTTGGCATTTAAATAAATAAATAGACAAACAAATAAATAACAAAATGCAAAGATTGACTTTTCTCAACCAGCCCGATTAGGTCCTTTTAAAAAGGAAGACACTGCTGATAGTGGTGCCAAATGGCCTACATGTAAAGCCGGGGACGAATTGATCCTCATCAGCTAAGAGTGAGTTTAGAAGACTGATCCACTCTGGGAATCTATCACCATCATTGGATAACTTTAAAGATTCTTTATGACCACAAAACTGTTAACAGCAGCAGCAGCAGCAGCAGCAGCTTCGCGTCTGCCCACTTACCTTCAGAAAACAGGAACATGAAACCAGAATAGATTCAGCTTTTTCGGCATGATGGTTCCAAGCTGTGTGGGAGAGCTGTGTGTGTTCTTTCTTGCATATCGTTGTGAAGGCATATTGTGGTGATCCCGCTGGCCTAAGGAGCGGTGGGTGTTGCGCCGTGGGGAGCTAGCTTCGTGTTCGTGGGAAGACAGTCTGGAACACATATCGGGCGTGAGTGAAGGGTGAGGCGAGTGCTCACCTAACAACCAGCAACATGTGCTTAAGTGGGACAAAATTTGTTCTCAGGGTACCTAAAATGAAATTTGAGGCTACTTATTGAAAAATCCAGGCACTCCCTTCTAAAATCACATTCACAGTTAAATATAAATCAAAGGTAGCCATAGTAGCACAGGAGCCTCCAATTTCCAAACACCTAGAAACACGATTTCAGTCACAATCAAGAAATAAAAGTAAACTTTCTAATTGAGAGTCAGTATACTGTTTAAACATGCTGTGCACAAAAAGGAGCTCAGGAAAATAAAAATAAAGTACATGGGATGAATTTAAAATTTGATACAAAACCATGTTCTTCTTAAAGGTTTAAAATGTGTTCTTGAAAACAGAAAACATAAAACGAAGCTTAGATAATTGATAATATACTCTTTAATTACCACTTTGCTACTAATCCTGCTTCTCTGATAATTTGTTAGACAATTTATTGCGCATTAACTGTGGCCAATTAATTTCCTATGAATATATGGATCATTGTGGTCCTTTGTTTTGTGATTTTTTTTTTAATTTGGGAGAGGTGAACAAATGACTATTCACCCCTCACAGAACATCAATAATAAGGACAAAAGAAACAAGTTAAAGCAAATCTAGTTTGCTGAGCAAAGAAGTTTATAAACACTGGTTATCAGAGCATGGGTGACACAAAGGCAACTACATCACCAAAAGCTCCTCCCTAACATAGTGATGCCTCAAAAAAAATGCTTTTGTAGATCTCTCTGAACAAGTTTTAGGCTCCTGGACAAACCAGAGTCCGTATTCCTCAGAGGTTGATTCTGCTTACGTAAATGTGGGAGGAACCTTATGGGTCTTTGCACTTTCTAAGTTTCCTGAATCAGGTGATTTACAAGAGCATTTCCCCTCCTTCCAGAGGACAGATTCAGTTTAGATGGAATTTCGGTACAACCTGCTGCAACTCATAGATCTTAGACACAGATGCAAATTTAGCTCCATTTATTTTTGTAGTACTATCAATTCACATCAGTATGCATATACACCAAATATTAAATTTCTAGCTTAGACATCTGTTCTTACAACTAAACCGCACATATTTTTTCCTAAGAAGAAATGGATATTTTTAATTGCTTGCCATTTCTAACATAGAAGGTATTCACTAAAAATTGAGTTGAGTTTATTCTAATGGAAAAACATATGGGGATAGGAAAGAAAGAGAAGCTGGGGACCCATCTAGAACATATAGCTTGGTTCTCCATGGGTAAATGTCACCTTACGTCATAGAGCCAACATATCACTCTGTCCTTTCCTGTATCAGTTACTTTTCTCAGTTCTATAAGAAAACACCTAAAAAAAATCAACTTAGGGGAGGAGAAAGGCCTTATTTGGCCTTACTGTTTGAAGATATAATCTGCAATGATGTAGAAAGTTTAGTGTGGGAATTTGAAGGATCTAGTGACATGCCACTCACATTCTTTATGAAGAGAAATCAATATTGGGGTTCTTCAGTCTTCCTCCATGTTTTTGTTTTTATTAAGTCTTATAAACCAGCTCACGGGATCATGGTGGTGCCCATATTTAGGATTAGTCTTCCCGTCACTATAAAATCTCACTAGAAATGCCTCAAAGACATGTCTCCTAAATTATTCCAAATTCTGTTACCAAGGAAGACTAACCACCACACTGAATAAAAGCTTATAACAGTAATTCACATCTTAGACCTCAATACAACTTACTTCTAACTAAGGAAAAACTATATCTCAAGATATATGGTACCACATTGGGTTTCTTAGAAGGCAGTCTATAGAATTTCATCAGCATTGAAGAAAAACATAAAATGAAGCCAAAGTCATTATCCAGTCATCAGCAACATCAAAGATGTTGCATAATACATTAGTAAAAATAAGATCCTCTCTAAACATTGGTACCCTAAATAATAAGGTTTTATATCACTGTGACATTCAGTCATTTAGTGACAGCAGTGTATCAAATACTCATCAAGATTAGTGAAATTTCCTTTCTTACTACCCAAAGGAGAGAGATTTTGAGACTCTGGGTGACATACCCCACTGAGAACACTGAAAGAGACTTGAACCATCTTCTTTCTCTCACTCTAAATTGGCAATAAAATATTTCTCACAAAGTTCAACATCAAATTTGCGAGGGCTAACTCTTTTTATTCTATTGTTGAAATTGTTTGGACTAATTTTGATGAGGATGCCATCTAGCTTCAGCAGCTAATGTGTAGATCAGCGGTTAGTCCATTTTACCTTGCTTTAAAGCAACTATGGTTCAGAGCCATAAGAGACTCTTGAAACATATGTGAGATCATCTCAACGTATTTCAGTCATTATCCCTTATTTGCAGAGCTCTCACAAAGTTACAGTTTAGTGAAAGAAACCTTCAGAAAAATATTGGGAAAATATGAATACAAGTTTCTAGTCTATATGCTGATATCCTCTTAAATTGTACAAGAAGCCATTATGATACGATCATCTTGGAACCCTGGATAAGAGATCTTCTTATAGAGCCTAAGTTTGTTTAACTGCTTGTTTGTTGAGATAAGTCCTGACTCTGCCATCCAGGCTAGCCTTGAACTCACTATGTAGACAAGACTAGCTTCAAACTTGTAGCAATTCTCCTGTGTCAGCCTTCTTAGTGGTACAGTTATGGGTTAAAAACTCCCACGTCTGGCTAAATTCTAAGGTCTTAACAATCACAGTAAAATCTATGTTATACCTGGCATCATACAGTCACATCAAGATATATCTGAGTTCTGCCTAGATAGCTACATTTCCCAGAATCTCTGGGTTAAAACTCACCAATAAGATACACTGACAATTTAGGCAGGAGTGTAAGTAACAGAGGGATCTTCAGAAAGGAGACTTTTTTTTTAGATTACTATTAGACGTTGTGCTTTCACAGTAGAGATGAAGGAGATTGCACTTCATAAAACCTCTGAAACAATAGAAAAGCCATGATATAATTTCTTTATAAAAAAAAACACGAAATAATATCTATTGATGAATAAAGATTTATTGAGTACTTCCTAGGAGTCAGGTACCGGCAAGTTTCTGTTTTATCTAAAATCAAACAAGCACCCCCCCTGCCCCACTGGAGTTTATTATAATTCGTGTAACTGTCTGAATGCAAAAAAAAAAAAAAAAATTCAACACTCAGACCTACAGAGATTGATCTGCCCCTGCATTTCCAGATGGGAAGAACAGGCAGCTCTGGTTCTGCTTTCATTGCATCCCGAATGCAGCAGTGGGATCCTGAAAAGTTGCCAAGGCAATGCCAACTGTCTATGACAGCATATGGGGGTAGACAGGCCCTCCCAGACACAGTCACAGTCATTTTTGTAAGCCTCCTGTATGAGACTAAACTAAAAATAGAGGCTTTCGTTAGCATTATATTTTCTTATATTAAAATAGCCTAATTCACCATGCTGTGGAAAATAGATGCTGGTGCGCTCTGTAAAGTTTGAAATGTGATTTAAATTTATTGGTGACGACTATTTGTTTTAGGCATCCTGCACTCCTGCATTTCCTCACTGAAAAGTAGCACAGGTAGCACAAAAAATCAGAGTGTATGTAGTTTTGATTCTTTTCACCCTATGTTTTAACAGATACTTATTGGACTGAAGAAGTCTATGGGGAGGAAGAAGCAGTGGATCAATCAGTTAGCCGGGATATTCCTGATTGTACAGTTCAAGCCATGTTCTTGAAACCAAAGGGTTTGTGTTCCTAAAGTACTGTGAGCTGCGTTTAGAGTGTCAGTTTTATATTTAATTCTAGAAGGAAACACAAAACTGTGTTATATATGATGGCTGAGATAGTACTAAGCTTTTGATACTGTCTTTCTACTGAGTCAATTTAGTTTTCTCATGCTGTAGTTCAGTCCACACATTGCCTTTGGTCTTGTAGCACTATGTAGTTAAGCTTTATCTCTGTCTCTCTCTCTCTGTCTTTCTCTCTCTCTCTTTGAGGGTGTGGGTGTGTTTTTGTGTGTGCAAGTCATTAGGTCAACTAAAATTTAATAATTCTTTTAGAGGAGCTTTATAATAAATAAAATCAGGACTGAAAATAAGCTCCAGTCAGAAAAGACATCACCCTTTTTAGAATACAAACTTTGCTGCTCTCCATGGCTCTGTCCATGCTGCACAGCTTTGTGCTGGAAAAAGAAAAACAAAAAACAAAAAGAAAAACTTACATTTCCCTTCTTTGAATTTTTAAGAGAGACTGAAACATATTCAATAAAAAAAAAAACCCAAACGCAATTGTGAAAAAGAAGTTAATAATAACAAATTGGTAACTATACAAAGAGTGAACGAGATTATTATTCAAATTTAGGAACTTCCATAACATTTATCATTCTGTAAAAGAATTACTTACTGGCTTTCTTTGGACATTTTGTGTATTTTTAAGCCAATGACACGTTGCTTTAGGTACTAAAGATTTTATTTAATTTGAGTATCATCTATACAGATGATTCATTAAAATTTTATTCAATTTATTGTAGTATTTTTTAGCCTCATATAAATTTTAAGATAGGTTTTTTTTCCCCCCACTGGGGAGACAGAGGCATTCAGATCTCTGAATTCAAGGCCAGCCTGGTCTACAGAGCAAGGCAAAGAATAGCCAAGCTTAGGCAGTGAAGGAAACTATTGAAAACAGAAAGCTGGTGAAGATGTAACTGAACAATAGGTCCATATTACAGCCCCAGAAAGCAGCAAAACTTAGTAGCTTTGGTCAAGTGGCTCTGGATTTAGAGTCAAGAAATTTTATTACATAACTAAGGGAAGTTTCTGATGACAGATGTGTTTCAGGGGTATCTTTGCATGGCTGTTCAGAGAAGCCATTGCATGAAGCTATGAAGGTGAAGCCTGGAATGCATTGGAGATGCCAGTACCATAAGATAGCGGTCAAGGAAAGCTGCTAACAGGGAGTGGAACCAGCCCAAGAGAAAAAAAAAGTATGTCGCAGTCAACAAGGCTGAAAGGAGTTGGAGATCTGAAGAGATTTCAACATCAGACATAGAGATACAGAGTTTTAAGATTGTTCGTCTGTTTTTTAGGTCTTTCTTTGGTCAAGTATTTCCTTACTCTGCCCCCTTGCCTACATTTTGTAATGCCAATGTACACCCTGTACCATCATATGCTCGAAGCATGTGATTTGCTTTTTGACAAATAATGGATTAAACCTTTGAACCTGCAAGCCAGGCCCAATGAAATGTTTTCCTTTACAAGAATTGCTGTGCTATACCACTGCTAGGTATATACCCAAAGTTTGTTCAAGTACACAAAAAGGACACTTGCTCAACCATGTTTATAGCAGCTCTATTTGTAATAGCCAGAACCTGGAAACAACCCAGATGTCCATCAACGGTGGAATGGGTACAGAAATTGTGGTATTTTTATACAATGGAATACTGCTCAGCAATCAAAAAGGAAGAAATCATGAAATTTGCAGGCAAATGGTGGGATCTAGAAAAGATCATTCTGAGTGAAATATCCCAGAAGGAGAAAGACAAACATGGGATATACTCACTTATATAGACCTATAAGATATGATAAACATAATGAAATCTATACACCTAAAAATGATAATCAATTGAGCAGATATGGGGTGAGATGATCAATCCTCGTTTAGAAAGACAGATGGGATGTGCATTGAACATACGACAGGAGTCTACTGAGCGCATCTGAAAGACGCTAACTAGCAGTGTTTTCAAAGCAAAGACTCATGACCAAACCTTTGGCAGAGTACAGGGAATCATAAGAAAGAAGGGGAGTTAGTCTGATGGGGAAAGGATAGGAGCTCCACAAGGACCAAATATATCTGGGCACAGGGTCTTTTCTGAGACTGACATTCAACCAAGGACCATGTATGGATATAACCTAGAACCTCCACTCAGATGTAGCCTGTGGTAGCTCAGTAACCAATTGGTTTCCCAAAGTGAGGGGAACAAGGACTATTTCTAACAGGAGCTCAATGACTGGCTCTTTGGTCTCCCCACCCCCGAAGGGAAGAGCAGTCCTGTTAGGCCACAGAGGAGGGCTTTGCAGCCAGTCCTGAAGATACCTGATAAAACAGGATCAGATGAATGGGGAGGAGGTCCTCCCCTATCAGTGGACTTGGAAAGGGGCACGGTGGAGATGAGGGAGGGAGGGAGGGACTGGGAGGGAATGAGGGATTGGGACCCAGCTGGGATACAGAGTTAATAAAATGTAACTGATAAAAAAAATAAAAAAACAAACAAAAAAAAAAAACAAAACAAGAATTGCTGTGATCATGATGTCTCTTCACAGCAATAAAACCCTAAGTAAGGTAACAGGATGCTTATCAAGCATGCTGGGTATCACAGCCATCAGAGCTGTCATGCCTCAGTCCAAACCAAGTCTTTAGCTTAGAGACTTTAGGTAGATGAGAGTCTATAGGGAGTATCTTGTATCTTCCCCACTGCAAAGTGAGCTGAATCTGTGGGAACTATCACCATGGACAAAGGCAGCACTATAGTAATACTGAAACTGCATATTAACCCCCAGCTGTTGGGTTCTTTTCTTTTTTTTTTTTTCTATTGCCTATTTTATGGAAATTCATGCAAGTTTAATGTTATATGTAAATTTAAAATCCGTGTTGTCCTGGCTATTAATTATTTCTGGAACAGGACAGAACAAAGGGCATTTTCTTATGGCATAACATTAATTACATTAAATGTGTTCCCAGTTGGCTTTGATCAATTAATTTTATCTTCTAGGAACAGACCCATAACTGCCATATGGGGGTGATTTCTAAGATCCTTGCCTTTTACATAACAACAAATCTGAAACCATAACTGTTTCTCACAGTTAGGATCAGCTTGGAAGTACCTCTACTGTGGTTTCACTGAAGGTTCATGGACTACACTTGAAAAGGGCAACATCAAAACTCATAGAATAGATGACAAATGCTTGGAAGAAAGTTGTACAGAAAACAATGAGGACAATTTTGAAACTACTAAGTTTTCAATTATCTTAACACTATATATGTATAATACATTAGAAAAAATACGAAAATTATATCAAAATTAATTATAAACAGTCTAGTAAAATACAATGTTTCTAAATATTCAGAATCTCTGTGTGTCTTAATTTAAAATACTGGTGGAGTGTTTTGCTTTATTTTGTTTTGTTTGAGATAGGTTTTAACTACAGAGCTTTGGCTGTCCAGGAACTTCCTATGTGCACAGGCTGGCCTGGAACACAGAGATCCACTTGCTTCTAACTCTTGAGTGCTGGGATTAAAATCATGTGCCACCATACCTTATCTTTTTTGTCATGGAATAATGAAGCTCTCAACATTTTAGAAAAGTTTCTTAAAGCATTGATTGTAATAATAGAAATTAACTTCTTAATTGTCCTGCTGCTCAAGCCCTGTTAGTGGTATTAATTTTATAGTTGTTCTCAAGTGGTTTTTGTTTTTGTTGTTGTTTCTAATTTTGATTCTGTTAGTTTTCTATGAGAAGGTATTGCTAAGTTATCCAAAGGTATACTTAAATGTGTGTTCCTAAAATTTCTTCTCTGAGGAAATGTAAACAGTATCTATCCTTCTCCTAGGTTGCAATGACCAACCATACCTCAATTTTACAAAAATTCATTAAGGAGAACCAAGGAATTTATTAAGATCACTTACTGTCTTGGTCAGAATTCTATTGCTATGGGGAGACAACTGAGCACAGCAACTCATATAAGAAATGCATTTCATTAGGGCTGGTGTACAGGTATAGAGGTGTAGTCCATCTTAATCATGGCAGGAAGCATGACTGCCATGCAGACAGTTAAGGGGCTCAATAGCAGCTGATAGTTGTACATCTGTATCAACAGACAGCAGGAAGAGAGAATGACTCTGACCCTGGCTTAAGCTTCTAAATTTCAAGGGCCAATTGTCCCCATATCTCTTCAACATAGTACTTGAAGTTCTAGCCAGAGCAATAAGACAACTAAAGGAGATCAAGGGGATACAAATTGGAAAGGAAGAGGTCAAAGTGTTACTATTTGCAGATGATATGATAGCATACATGAGCGACCCCAAAAATTCAACCAGAGAACTCCTTCAGCTGATAAACACCTTCAGCAAAGTGGCAGGATACAAAATTAACTCAAAAAAATCAGAAGCCCTCAGGGTCAGCCGCTTTGGACCCAGAGAAGAGCATGTCTGATTGCATGCGGGTTGATGCCCCAGGTCCCGCCTCTGAGAAAAAGGTATCAGACGGGTCTGATGCTCTTTTGGTGGATGACACCTAAATGAACATCTGTACAAAGTCCCAATTTATTTCTAATATCAGAGATCAGACCTCTACTCTTGCCTGATGCGTCTAAAACAAAAAGGGGGAACTGTAGAGAGCTGCGGAATGCTATGCCTTAAAGATGGAGCTGGTTTCCGCCTTCCACCTTCCCGATGGTGAGTGCTCTCTGTCACGAACAACTCCACATTTGGCTAAGGCCGAGGATCTGGCTTGCTTCCATGTATGTGGACCTATCTGCATTGCCCCCGTGGCACGCCTGGGTTGGCTACCCAGAGGCTATTTAAGCTGTGGGCTGGCTTTCCCCGGGGTCCGAGGATTGTTCAATGTTCCTGAATAAACTGCATTGAAAAAAAAAATCAGAAGCCCTCCTATATACCAAAGACAAAAAGGCTGAGAAAGAAATTAGGGAAACAACACCCTTCACAATAGCCACTAATAACATAAAGTACCTTGGTGTGACTCTAACCAAGCAAGTGAAAGACCTGTTTGAGAAAAACTTCAAGTCTCTGAAGAAAGAAATCGAAGAAGATATCAAAAGATGGAAAGATCTCTCGTGCTCATGGATTGGTAGGATTAACATTGTGAAAATGGCCATTCTGCCAAAAGCAATCTACAGATTCAATGCATTCCCATCAAAATACCAACTCAATTCTTTACAGACCTTGAAAAAAAGATTCTCAGCTTCATATGGAGAAACAAAAATCCCAGAATCTCCAAAACGATCCTGTACAACAACAGATCATCTGGAGGTATCTCCGTCCCCAATCTCAAGCTGTACTACAGGGCAACAGTAATAAAAACTGTATGGTATTGGCATAGAAACAGAAAGGAGGATCAACGGAACCGCATAGAAGACCCGGAAATAAATCCACACACCTATGAATACTCGATATTCGACAAAGAAGCCAATTCCATTCAATGGAAAAAAGACAGCATCTTCAACAAATGGTGCTGGACCAACTGGATGTCTACATGCAGAAAAATGAAAATAAATCCATATTTATCACCCTGCACAAAACTAAAGTCAAAGTGGATCAAGGACCTCAACATAAAACCAGATACCCTAAATCAATTGGAAAAAAAAAGTGGGGAACAGCCTAGAACTCATTGGCACAGGAGACAATTTCCTGAACAGAACACCAACAGCACAGGCTCTAAGAGCAACAATCAATAAATGGGACCTCATGAAACTGAAAAGTTTCTGTAAAGCAAAGGATACCGTCATCAAAACAAAACGACTGCCTACAGATTGGGGAAAGAATCTTCACTAACCCTTTATCTGACAGAGGACTAATATCCAGTATATACAAAGAACTAAAGAAGCTGAAAAGCAGAAAACCAAACTTAAAAAATGGGGAACAGAGCTAAACAGAGAATTCTCTGGAGAGGAATATCGAATGGCAGAAAAACACTTAAAGAAATGCTCATCCTCATTAGCCATCAGGGAAATGCAAATCAAAACGACCCTGAGATATCACCTTACACCCATCAGAATGGCCAAGATGAAAAACTCAAGCGATAACATATGCTGGAGAGGTTGTGAAGAAAGGGAAACCCTCCTCCACTGCTGGTGGGAATGTAAACTGGTACAACCACTCTGGAAAGCTATCTGGCGCTTTCTAAGACAACTAGGAATAGTGCTTCCTCCAGACCCAGCTATACCACTGCTAGGTATATACCCAAAGTTTGTTCAAGTACACAAAAAGGACACTTGCTCAACCATGTTTATAGCAGCTCTATTTGTAATAGCCAGAACCTGGAAACAACCCAGATGTCCATCAACGGTGGAATGGGTACAGAAATTATGGTATTTTTATACAATGGAATACTACTCAGCAATCAAAAAGGAGGAAATCATGAAATTTGCAGGCAAATGGTGGGATCTAGAAAAGATCATTCTGAGTGAAATATCCCAGAAGGAGAAAGACAAACATGGGATATACTCACTTATATAGACCTATAAGATATGATAAACATAATGAAATCTATACACCTAAAAAAGATAATCAATTGAGCGGACATGGGGTAAGATGATCAATCCTCATTTAGAAAGACAGATGGGATGTGCATTGAACATACGACAGGAGTCTACTGAGCGCATCTGAAAGACGCTAACTAGCAGTGTTTTCAAAGCAAAGACTCATGACCAAACCTTTGGCAGAGTACAGGGAATCATAAGAAAGAAGGGGAGTTAGTCTGATGGGGAAAGGATAGGAGCTCCACAAGGACCAAATATATCTGGGCACAGGGTCTTTTCTGAGACTGACATTCAACCAAGGACCATGTATGGATATAACCTAGAACCTCCACTCAGATGTAGCCTGTGGTAGCTCAGTAACCAATTGGTTTCCCAAAGTGAGGGGAACAGGGACTATTTCTAACCGGAACTCAATGACTGGCTCTTTGGTCTCCCCACCCCCAAAGGGAGAAGCAGTCCTGTTAGGCCACAGAGGAGGGCTTTGCAGCCAGTCCTGAAGATACCTCATAAAACAGGATCAGATGAATGGGGAGGAGGTCCCCCCTATCAGTGGACTTGGAAAGGGGCACGGTGGAGATGAGGGAGGGAGGGAGGGACTGGGAGGGAATGAGGGATCGGGACACGGCTGGGATACAGAGTTAATAAAATGTAACTTATAAAAAAATAAAAAATTAAAAAAAAAATTTCAAGGGCCAGCGCCAAAAAAATCTAGGAACAGGGGTCCTGCAGGGACAGATACTCCACCCAAGGACCATACATGGAGATTGCTAGACCCCCTACTCAGATGTAGCCCATGGCAGCTCAGTTTCCAAGTTGGTTCCCCAGTAACGGGTGTAGTGGCTGTCTCTGGTATGAACTCAGTGGCAGGCTCTCTGACCACCTCCCTCTGGGGCTGTGCAGCCTTGCCAGGCCATGGAGGAAGACTATGCAACCAGTCCTGATGAGACCCAGCAGGCTAGGGTTAGATAGAAGGGGAGGAGGACCTCCCTTATCAGTGTACTAGGGGAGGGGCATAAGGGAAGAAGAGGAAGGAAGTGTGGCATTGGGGGGAGAAGAGGGATGGGGCCACAGCCAGGAAACAAATTGAATAAATTGTAATAAATGATAATTTTGAAAAAATTAAAAATAAAAATCTTCTAAAACCTCAAAATTTCTTTTCCACTCCCGCCCCTGAACTATTTCCTTTAATAAGGTTACATCTACTCCAATGCCATACTTTCAATAATGACACACCTTATGAGGCTTTCCCGGCCATTTTCAGTCAAACCACCACACGTAACAGTTGCACACAGGTGTGTGGATGACCTTTAAGCTGTAGCACTACAAATTCTTCATCAAGTATGGATGATGACTTTCCAGAGTCTTCATAAATAGAGCCTTCCCCTAGTACTTTTCCACCTCCATGAGCTAGCCCAATTTCAGACACCCCAAGGCCATGTACAACTCAGGTAGAGTTGCCTACATCTGGTTGAGAATGGTAGTTGGATACTCAGATGAGAACACCATGAGCCTCCTTTGCCATCATTTCCTGAGGGAACATCAACAGTCAGCAACACAGGAGAGTTGGCTAGCATGAAGGAGTGGTAAAGAGCCTGTGATATTTGCAGATATATCAAATCTGAAGCAAGAGAACATGACTTGCTAGAAGAGAATGGAATGGAAGAAGAAAAGAAGGCAGGAAGAGTCCTTCAAGGTGAAAAATCCTCTGGTCTAGGGAAGCAACAATCACACACACACAAAAATTAAGTTAATTTAAAATTCTAAGGTAAGGTTTTTCAGACTCTTCACAGTCTTATTGGCAAAGACCTTTGTAAAAAGAGTAGATTCATGGATATCAGAAGAGATTGTAGGTTTTGTTTTGCTTTTGTGTTTTGTTTTGTTCTAATGTGTAGATTGAAGTGTGATGTTAAAGAACACAGGAAAAAGCAGGAAATCGTTTCCCAATCAAGGGAGAAGATATTTTCAAAAATTAAACATAACAAATTACACACATAAGAAATAAAAAAGAATTCAAAATAACTAAAAGATGTGTGATTAAACACAAGAACACAACACATAAACAAAATAATACAAATTGATAGGAAATATAGAGAAGACTCCTACAGATATTCAGACATGAAGAATATAGCTATTGAAAAAATTACCAAAAGAGTTATTACCAGGGGGGGAGCCAAAATGGCGGCACCAGGAGAGCACTGTGTCTGAGAAGCAGGACAGCACTCTCCGTGCAGCAACCAGGAGACTGAACTCTGGGCCCTAAAACTGCAGCGATCGTGTTTCCCAGGTGAGGGGAGGCTCCCACATTGTGGGAATCGGTTGGGTCCACTCTCGGCTACCCAGCCAGAACCCGGAAGAAATCCCGGGTAATGCGGGCTTTGGGTCTCCAGGCTGGAGCTGCAAGCCTGTGTGTCCCGATCACTTTCCCAGGCTGATTGGTGGGCACAAGGGTGCCTGAGACTGTGAGTCCCAGTCGCAAGAAAATCCCACGGGGAAGCAAAGTTGTGAGTCTGATCACGGGTCACCCAGTCTTTCCCTAGAAGGTCTCACGGACCTCGGGTACCTGCCGCCATCGCAACTCAGTTCCCGCCATTGCACACCCCAGTGCAACAGAGACTGGGAACCCCTGCCTGGAGAGGGCCCCACAGGGAAGGAAGAAACCTTGCTTTTGGGGTCACCAAGGCTGTGCCTGGGGAAAGTCTAGCAGACTGCAGATCGCAAACAGGCGAGTACACCCAACAATCACAGATCCGGGCCCAAGCAGGCTGCACAGAGATATTGGGAACCCAGCCCCTGCAAACTAGCAGGCGGGCGCACGCTCCACCAGCCCAGAGGCCTGCTTTGTACCAACTACTCCTTACAGACAGAACTGTGTGCCCCAAGACACCAGAGTCTTAGAGTCACTCTCTGGAGAAACCCTCACAAGGAACAAGGAACGAAGCAAAGGGGACGGACTTAGGCAACCCAGTATATCCCCAGAAAAGGTCCCACAGACTGGCCCAAACCAGGGAACTGCTGTGCCCCAGATAGCCTGCTGTTACCAGGAGAGCAGTACTCACCCGCCACAGATTACCTCTTGGGTTCTGGGGCACAGAGCCCCAACCTCAGACTTTCAAAAGACTGGGAACCCTGAGATCAAGCCCCAGATACTGCTCCAAGGGGCAAGCAGTTATCCCTAACAAAACCAACCAAACCACGGGACACACAGGTTACAGCAGCTGATCACTAAATTTACAGCAAGAAACCCAGAAGGAGGGCAGCTGTCTCCAGGACTTCTCCCAGCGAGAGGAGAGCCCTATTGACTAATCAGGACCACAGCTACCACCCAGGTCTCTATGCCTGAGGTGAGCTGTAGCAACTCCTGAAAAACACCTGCCATCCAGTGACTATACCCAAAAAGCTAAGAAGGCTTCCTTCAGGAAAAACCATCTTCCTGCCAAAGGGATTCTCTCCACTACAGGAGTCCAGGAACAACCAGAAACTAACTTCAAACACCTAAGATATCCCAATGGGTAGAGGACAGCGTAAAAGTTCAACCAACAAAAGCCAAAGCAATATGGCATCTCCAGAACCCAGTTATCCAGGGGCAAATAGCCCTAGAAACCCCAGCATAAATGAAATTCAAGGAGATGACCTAACATCTATGCTCATGAAGAAGATAACAGAGGAAACAAATAAAATATGAAAACAAATAGAGGAAGCTGCAGCCAAACAGTTTATGGCCTTTAGAGAGGAAATGCTTAAATCACTGAATGAAATAAAAGAAACAGTGGATTGTTCAAACAAACAGCTGAAGGAATTGACGGAAAAACATGAAAATACAGTCAGACAGGGGAAGGAAACCAACAAAATAGCTCAAGACCTGAAGATAAAATTGTAAAAATTAAAAAAAAAAAAAAACACAAATGGAAGAAATTGTGGAGAGAAAGAACTTAGGGAAGAAAGCAGGAACTACAGAGGTTAGCATAACCAATAGGCTACAAGAAATGGAAGAAAGAATCTCCGGTGTGGAAGATACAATGGAAGAAATAGATGTATCTGTCAAAGAAAATGTTAAATCTAAAAAATTCCTGACACAGACCGTCCAAGAAATTCAAGACAACATAAAAAGACCAAACCTAAGAATAATAGGAATAGAGGAAAAAGAAGATTCCCTGCACCAAGGCCCAGAAAATATCTTCAACAAAATCATTGAAAAAAATTTCCCCAACTTAAAGGAGAGGCCAATAAGAATACAAGAGGCCTATAGAACATCCAATAAATTAAACCAGAAAAGAAAATCCTCCCGCCACATAATAATCAAAACTGTAAGTATACAGAACAAAGAAAAAATACTAAAAGCTGCAAAAGAAAAAGGCCAAGTAGCATATAATGGCAAACCCATTAGAATCACACCTGACTTTTCAACAGAGACTATGAAAGCCAGAAGGGCCTGGACGGATATCATGCAGACCCTAAGAGAACACAGATGTCAGCCCAGGCTACTATACCCAGCAAAACTCTCAGTCCACATAGACGGAGAAAACAAGATATTCAATGACAAAAACAAATTTCAACAATACCTACAAACAAATCCAGCATTACAGAAGACACTAGAAGGGAAAATACACCCCAAGAAAACTAGCTACATCCAAGAAAACACAGGAAATAAATAACTACAGTAAAACAAAAAGCAACAAAGCACACAACCGTATGACCACAGCCAACATCAAAGTCAAAGGATTTAACAGCCACTGGTCATTAATCTCTCTCAATATCAATGGACTTAATTCTCCAATAAAAACACACAGACTAACAGAATGGATGCGTAAACAAAACCCAGAAATCTGTTGTATAAAAGAAACACACCTAAGTCACAAAGATAGACATTGCCTGAGGGTAAAAGGATGGTAGACGGCTTTCCAAGCAAATGGATGCAAGAAGCAAGCAGGAGTAGCCATTCTAATATCTGATAAAATAGACTTTCAACCAAAATTAATCAAAAGAAATGGGGAAGGACACTTCATACTCATCAAGGGAAAATTCCACCAAGAAGACATCACAGTCCTGAACATCTATGCCCCAAATACAAGGCACCCACATTTGTGAAAGAAACATTGATAAAACTTAAACCACACATAGATCCCCACACACTAATAGTGGGAGACTTCAACACTCCACTCTCAACAAAGGACAGGTCAACTAAACAGAAATTAAACAAAGAAACAATATCTCTAACAGAGGTCATGAATCAAATGGACCTAACAGACATTTACAGAACCTTACACCCAAACACAAAAGAATTTACCTTCTTCTCAGCACCTCATGGAACCTTCTCCAAAATAGACCACATAGTTGGTCACAAAGCAAGCCTTAACAGATACAAGAAGATTGAAATAATCCCTTGTATCCTGTCTGATAACCATGGAATAAAGCTGGACCTCAATAACAACAGAAATAGCAAAAAGCCTACACATACATGGAAACTGAACAACTTGCTACTAAAAGACAGCTGGGTCAGGGAAGAAATAAAGAAAGAAATTGAAATCTTCCTAGAACTCAATGAAAATGAAGATACAACATACCCAAACTTGTGGGACACAATGAAGACAGTGCTAAAAGGAAAGTTCATAGCACTAAGTGCCTTCAAGAAGAAATTTGAGACAGCACATTCAAGCAATTTAATGGCTCACTTAAAAACCCTAGAAAAAGAAGAAGCAGAGACACCAAAAAGGAGTAGACGGCTGGAAATAATAAAACTCAGGGCTGAAATCAATCAATTAGAAACAAATAAAACAATTCAAAGAATCAATGAAACCAAGAGCTGGTTCTTTGAGAAAATCAACAAGATAGACAAACCCTTTGCCAAGCTAACTAAAAGGCAGTGAGACACCATCCAAATCAACAAAATCAGAAATGAAAAGGGGGACATAACTACAGACACTGAGGAAGTCCAAGCAAGCATTAGGACTTACTTCAAAAGTTTATATGCAACAAAATTTGAAAATTTAAATGAAATGGACAATTTTCTTGATCGATTTGACTTACCAAAGCTGAATCAGGACCAGGTAAATCAATTAAATAATCCTATATCCCCCAAAGAAATAGAAGCAGAAATCAAAAGTCTCCCATCCAAAAAAAGCCCAGCACCAGATGGCTTCAGCGCAGAATTCTACCAGACCTTCAAAGAAGAGCTAACACCAATCCTCTTCAAACTATTCCACAAAATCGGAACAGAAGGAACATTACCAAACTCATTCTATGAAGCCACAGTCACCTTGGTACATAAACCTCACAAAGACCCAACAAAAAAAGAGAACTTCAGGCCAATCTCCCTTATGAACATTGATGCAAAAATACTCAACAAAATACTTGCTAACCGAATACAAGAACACATCAAAGATATTATCCACTATGACCAAGTAGGCTTCATCCCAGGTATGCAGGGGTGGTACAATATATGGAAATCCATCAATGTGATACACCACATTAACAAACTGAAAGAAAAAAAACACATGATAATCTCCCTAGATGCTGAAAAAGCATTTGAAAAAATCCATTCATGTTTAAAGTATTGGAGAGATCAGGGATATAAGGCACATATCTAAACATAGTAAAGGCGATATACAGCAAACCTATAGCCAACATTAAACTGAACGGAGAGAAACTTAAAGCAATCCCACTGAAATCAGGGACAAGACAAGGCTGCCCACTCTCTCCATATCTCTTCAACATAGTGCTGAAAGTCCTTGCCAGAGCAATAAGACAGTTGAAGGAGATCAAGGGGATACAAATTGGAAAGGAAGAAGTCAAATTATCACTATTTGCAGATGATATGATAGTATACGTGAGTGACCCCAAAAACTCTACCAGGGAACTCCTACAGCTGATAAACACCTTCAGCAAAGTGGCCGGATACAAAATTAACTCAAAAAAATCAGTAGCCCTCCTGTATACAATAGACAAAAGGGTTGAGAAAGAAATTAGGGAAACAACACCTTTCACAATAGCCACAAATGACATAAGGTACCTCGGAGTAACCCTAACCAAGGAAGTCAAAGACTTGTATGAAAAAAAATTTCAAGTCTCTGAAGAAAGAACTAGAAGATGATATGAGAAGATGGAAAGATCTCCCATGCTCATGGCTTGGCAGGATTAACATAGTAAAAATGGCCATCTTACCAAAAACAATCTACAGATTCAATGCAATTCCCATCAAATTACAAACACAATTCTTTACAGACCTGGAAAGAAAAATTCTCAACTTCATATGGAATAACAAGAAACCCAGAATTGCTAAAACAATCCTCTACAATAAAAGATCTTCTGGAGGTATCTCCATCCCTGATCTTAAGTTGTACTATAGAGCAACAGTTTTAAAAACTGCATGGTACTGGCATAGAAACAGAATGGTGGATCAATGGAACCGAACAGAGGACCCAGAAATAAACCCACACACTTATGGACACCTGATCTTTGACAAAGACGCCAAAACCATACAATGGAAAAAAGATAGCATCTTCAACAAATGGTGCTGGTCTAACTGGATGTCTACATGTAGAAAAATGAAAATAGATCCATACTTGTCACCCTGCACAAAACTGAAGTCCAAGTGGATCAAAGACCTCAACATAAAACCAGACACATTAAATCGGCTTGAAAAAAAAGTGGGAAATACCCTAGAACTCATTGGTACAGGGGGAAACTTCCTGAACAGAACACCAACAGCACAGGCTCTAAGAGCAACAACCAATAAATGGGACCTCATGAAACTGAAAAGCTTCTGTAAAGCAAAGGACACCGTCATCAAAACAAAGCGACCACCCACAGATTGGGAAAGAATCTTCACCAACCCTTTATCTGACAGAGGACTCATATCCAGTATATATAAAGAACTAAAGAAGCTGAAAAGCAGCAAACCAAGTAATCCACTTAAAAAATGGGGAACAGAGCTAAACAGAGAATTCTCTGTAGAGGAATACCGAATGGCAGAGAAGCACTTAAAGAAATGCTCAACCTCATTAGCCATTAGGGAAATGCAAATCAAAACAACCCTGAGATTTCACCTTACACCCATGAGAATGGCCAAGATCAAAAACTCAAGTGACAACACATGCTGGAGAGGTTGTGGAGAAAGGGGAACCCTTCTCCACTGCTGGTGGGAATGTAAACTTGTACAACCACTCTGGAAATTAATCTGGCGCTTTCTCAGACAACTACGAATAGTGCTTCCCCAAGATCCAGCCATTCCACTCCTGGTCATATATCCAAAAGTGGCTCAAGTACACAAAAATGACATTTGCTCAACCATGTTTGTAGCAGCTTTATTTTTAATAGCCAGAAGCTGTAATTAGCCCAGATGCCCCTCAACTGAAGAATGGATGCAGAAACTGTGGTACATCTATACAATGGAGTATTACTCAGCAATGAAAAATAAGAAAATCATGAAATTTGCAGGTAAATGGTGGGATCTGGAAAGGATCATACTGGGTGAGTTGTCCCAGAAGCAAAAGACACACGGTATATACTCACTCATATAGACATACAACATAGGACAAACCCACTAAAATCTGTGCATCTAAAGAAACTAAGGAAGAGAGAGGACCCTAACTAAAACTGTCAATCCCCATCCTGAAAGGCAAAGAGGATGGACATCAGGAGAAGAAGAATACAGGAAACAACCTAGGAACCTTCTACAGAGGGCTTCTGAAAGCCAGAAGAAGAAAACAGGAAACAAACTAAGAACCTACCACAGAGGGCCTCTGAAAGCTTCTGCCCTACAGACTATCAAAGCAGATGCTGAGCCTGATGGGCAACTGTTGGGAAGAGTGAATGGAATTTTATGTAAGAAGTGGGAAATAGTAAGAGCTGAAGAGGACAGGGTCTCCACAAGGAGAGCAACAGAACAAGAAAATTTGAACACAGGGAACTTCCCAGAGACTCATACTCCAACCAAGAACTTTTCATGGAGATAACCTAGAACCCCTGCACAGATGTAGCCCATGGCAGTTCAGTGTCCAAGTGGATTACCTAGTAATGGGAAGAGGAACTGCCTCTGACATAATCTGATTGGCCTGCTCTTTGATCACCTCCCCCTGTGGGGAAGCAGCCTTACCAGGCCACAGTAGAGGACAATGCAGCCACTTTTAATGTGAAGTGATAGACTAAGATCAGAAAGGAGAGGAGAATCTCCCCTATCAATGGACTAGGGGAGTGGCATGCATGCAGAAAGGGGAGGGAGGGTGGGATCGTGAGGGGCTTATGGGGGGATACAAAATGAATAAAGTGTAAATAATAATAATAATAATAATAATAATAAAGAGTTTATAAAAAAGAGTTATTACCAGATCTGATTAAACAAAATAAAAACATAGATCAACAAAGTCCAATAGAGGTCTTAAGAATGATCCAATTATAAGACTAAAATGGAAAATGAATGAAAGACAGAAAAATGTCTTAGGTGGAGTATTAATTAAGCAATATTAGAGCTTTTCCAATGAGAAGAGAAACAAAGAGGTTGAATCCCTGCTTGAAAAATAAGGGCAAAAAACCCATAAATATTGAAGTGTACAAGTGTTATGATAGTTTGCCATTGTTAAATTTTCTGGAAGACAACTGGTGACATAACTATTGCGTTTATTCATCATGGCTTCATACAATGATATTCAATTAACTGTGCCTTTTCATATTTCACCTTCCTTAATGACATGATAGTAAAACAAGAATAGTAATTAATTCCATGTGTCTGTGAAACTTCAACTGAGGTTAAATATAAGGTACTTAAAAGGAAAGAGTATTTGTGTTCTAATACTGAGTTTTCCCTTGTTAACTATGCATTTCATGCAAACTATTTAACCTTTTATAAACCATTTACCCCATGTGTAAGGATTGTGACGGACATCGTATATAGCCAGCAGGATAAGTGTTTTGTTTTGTTTTGTTTTGTTTTTGTTTTTTCTTGTGTATCCTAAAGACAAGTGAACTTCCATGCTCTTGCCTCATTGTGCATTTTTATACATCAGTGTGTTTTATACAGCAGTGGAAAATCCCGTTTTACAAACTCACTGGCACATTTGTTTCTCACATTCCTGAAGATGAGCAAAGGGTGGTATGTGGTATGACACAGAGCAATATGCTCAAGAATTTTCTTGGCTTGTTCAATCAAGTTCTCTCTAAGCTGATATTGTGTTTCCAGTAATATTTCTTCTCATAACTTCCCTCTGTGCTTCAACAGTCTTGTAGGATTATAGGCTCTTCCTTCACTGTTCTGTACTCACATGTGTGTTTTTCAGATAAATTTAACCTTTTTTATATGTCAATGGATTCATTTTATCTACTATTCATTTTATCTACTATCAGCCACACACAGTTGGACTCAGTGGCTGGCTCTTTGACCACACCCACCTGAGGGAAGAGCAGCCTTGCAGCCAGTCCTGATGAGACCTGATAAGCTAGGGTCAGGTGGAAGGGGAGGAGGACCTCCCCTATCAGTGGACTTAGAGAGGGGCAGGAAGAAGATGAGGGAGGAAGAATGGGTTGAGGAGGGAATAAGGGAGAGGGTACAGCTTGGATGTAAAGTGAACAAAATGTAATTAATGTAAAAAATAAAAATTTAATTAAAAAAGAATACAAAAACATAATTATTTTCCTTTTATCTGTACAAAATTTTCTAATGATGGCAAAAATGATCCATGCCTCATTTCTGACACAATCATGCATAGCAATAAATACAATTCCAAGGAATATCCTTGAGGAAAGACTCATAGCTTTGGAATTATTGACAGTATTACAGTAAAACCAATTATATGCAATTAGAATATAAAGTCAAATCACAGTGCACTGTTCTTAGCCAAATATATAACCCAGGACTTGGCTACAATATAGACAATAACAACTGGAGCTGTTCTTTCTTCCATTTTAAGGATTCTACCAAACTATTTGGATGCTAAATAGTGTATAATTAGACTTTTAATATTTCTTTCTAAAATAAAGTACAAAGTATGTTTCTAAATATCATATTAATCAATTAACCAGCACTTTCAAAAACAATCTTTCCACATTTTGGGACTACATTTCTTTCTACTTTTTAAATGCAATTTGAAAAAATAACCAGCTTTGTTATTTTTTTACTTCTTTTTTAAATTTTATTTTTTATATTAATTACAGTTTATTCGGTTTGTATCCCACCTGCAGCCCCTTCCCTTATTCCCTCCCAGTTCCACCCTCATTCCCTTATCTCCTCCCATGCCTCTCTCTAAGTCCACTGGTAGGGGAGGTCCTCCTCCCCTTTCATCTGACCCCAGCTTATCAGGTCTCATGAGGACTGTCTTTCATAGTCTTCCTCTGTGGCCTGGTAAGGCTGCTCCCCACTCAGGGGGAGGTGATCAAAGAGCCAGCCACTGAGCTCATGTCAGAGGTAGTCTCTGTTCCACATGTTAGGGAACCCACCTGGAGACTAAACTGCCATTGGCTACATCTGTGCAGGGACTCTAGGTTATCTCCATGCATGGTCCTTGGTTGGAGTATCAGTCTCTGAATAGACCTCTGGGCCCAGATCTCTTAGTTCTGTTGCTCTCCTTGTATTGCTCCTGTCCCCTCCAGGTTTTTCAGCCATGTTTGTAGCAGCTTTATTTGTGATAGCCAAAACCTGGAAACAGCACAGATGCCCCTCAACTGAGGAATGGATACAGAAACTGTGGTACATTTACACAATGGAATTAAAAACAAAGAAACTCAGCAATTAAAAACAAAGAAACCAGTTTTGTTATTAATTCATGCACATGTAAGTGGTCTTAAATAAGACAATTAGTTGGGGTAACTATATGACTAGAAGTCATTTTGTTCATTTCCTCACAGAGTAAGCCACTGCCATAATATGAAATCCTGCCTAAAGCACAGAGTGAAGGACTTATTATGGCTTAGTCTGATTACAATATAATATACAGACCAGTATAAATTAGACAGTCGCTTTCATATTTTTTACTTTCTTATAAATTATAAATTTTAGCTTAACTTGAACATGAAAATTTACCAGAAATTACTTTTTAATAACTGTAGTGGATACTTTCTGCCATTGTGATAAAAACAGCATGCAAGGAATCCCCTTCCATAGCTACTTGAACTCAGTAGCCCTTTGAAACCATAGAGGAAAAGTCTACCATGCTTTGCTCTTACCTGTTTCATCTCTAAAGCCAGTATAGAATGACACTACCCAATTCAGCAAGCAGCTTGGAATGGACCCTGCCCATCTTGAATTTCATTAGCATAAACTGTTTAAGTCCGAAGCTTTCTAGGAGCAGAGAACTCTTCAGGCTATCCTTCCTGGTGGAAATTTGTTTTGGTGAGGTCTTCCCTGACAGCCACTACCCTTTATTTTTGTGCAGAGGAAGACCTCTCTTTGACTGAGTAATTTACTTCTTAACAACTGCAGCTTGTCTTCCAACACATGTCTTGGTTATAGCATTAAGCTTCCTAGTGTTTTTTGTCTCTCCAAACTCTACAGTTTACATTTCTTTCTTTTCCACTTTCTCCTTTTAATTGTAGACTTACATAAGCATTATCAATACGAATCACACCATACAATCAACATTATGTACTATTTGAATTTATTGGCCTATATTTATATATTAAAAGTAATGAATATATGTATTTTAATTTTAGCCTGGAGGGAGGACTTTAAACAATCTCACTAAAACCTCCCGAGCTGGGCATTTCTCTCAGCACTACTGACCTCCCAGTTCCAACTAAAACAGCCCATTAAGCTCTGCTGATCGTATTCAACTGTTTTCATTGCCAAAGTTCCAAAGTCTTCAACATTCAAAAGAAAATGTTGGGTTCTTTATAGCATCAGCCCACTCTCAGGTACCAGTACCTGTATTCCCTACTCTTCCTGACTCTGTGATAAGATACCATGACCTTTGACACTTATAGAATAAATAGCTTGTTTTGATTTATAGTTCCAGATAGAAGAATTCATGCTGCTGAAAAAGGGGGATGGCAACAAACGTTAGGCATGGTGGCTGGAACAGGAATCTAAGAAATCACAACCTTAACCACAAGAGGAAGCGAAGGGAGCAAAATGAAAGTGGCAAAGGCTGTAAAGTCTTAAACTCTGACACTGTGATGTACTTGCTCCATGAAGGCTGCACCTTCTTCACCTCTCCATTCAGCACTATGAGCTGGGGTTCAAAGTTCAAATACCAGAGTCTATAGGAGATATTTCTCACGAGAATAGTCACACTCACGGACCATAGTAGCTAAAATATGTTTTTAGTCTTCTCACTCACTGGATGACTAGTCTGTTAGAACATTAAGGAGGACCTTTGAAGGTTTCTAATGGAGGACTAACTTGTGATCTGTAAATATATTTTCAGATTTCCAAACAACAAACAAAGCTTTGTTGTTACTACTCCTCCACATCACCCCCAACATGTTTCTCTCCTCTAACTTGAAATTTTCAGTATGCTTAATTATACGCTTTTTATCTATTGGATTTGTTCATATTAATATCTGGTAATAAAAAAAAAATAAAAAATAGCACATGGTGATACCAACATGCCAATTTTGATATTCAAAACTTTCACAACTCAATGGAAGTAAAGCCATCCTGTCAACAGCTCCATATAAGAATGCACCCCATGAGGACTCTGACACACAATTGACCAAGGTACATATTGGCCATTCCAGAAATTGATAAATGAATTCTAATCAATGGGCTTCCCAGCAACACTCCAAGTTGCCGAATATTGCAAGGTAAGCTTAATTAAACTGATTTTCTGTGGTATGTCATCTTGACAAGAACTAATCAATTAGTGGAGTAAGCCAATACCAAGCAAATGAACAAAGAGGATATAAACAATATAATCAGGGCTTAGAATTAAAAGTCAAATCTGAGAATGGACAGTCATAGAAAATCAAGCTCATGGACACAAAGATGTTATTAGGCACAAGTAAGCTCAGTGGAAGAAAGAGAACAAATACTATGTTGGACAGAATAATCGGACAGAAACCAGGAGAACAAATTAATACCAAGATATATGTACTCTTTCATTTTGTGAACATATATACACATTTTAGGTTGAGTGAGAAATAATAATATTTCTTGTGTAAATTGTTGGATCTAAAAGTCATGTTTTAGGAGAAAATTAAAGTTCCTAAAGAACAAAGAAAAGTACCCTCAAATTGTCCTCAAACCTCTACAAGCCACTAACCCATAAACTGGAGTTATTTTCTTTATTGTGCTTACTAGACATAATTCTGTTTTGGTTTTTCATTAGGGTTTATTGTCTTTTCATCTCCAAGTAAACATAAAAGATTTTAAGTAAGTCTCCGGTATGTCAGTCATGGTAGGATCTCAATGAAATGCTTGACCAATGAATAATAAAAAGGTGTCACAAGAGAGATACCAAAAAGAACCCTGAGACAGCAAAGGGAAGGAAGGTGTAAGATAGGAAGGAAAGCTTTCCAGACACCCCATCACTGTCCTTGAGTCCTTTAATCTAGAGCAGTAGTTCTCAACCTTCTTAACGGCATGACCTTTTACTACAGTTCCTCAAATTGTGGTGACCCTCAACCATAAAATTATTTTTGTTGCTACTTCATAACTGTAATTTTGCTACTGTTACAAATAATAGTGTATATGTATATGTTCTCTGATTGTCTTTTTTTTTTTCTATGCAAGAGGTTTATTATGTGAGTATGGAGGGAAGGGGGAACGGGACATGATGGGGAGAGAGAGAGAAAAGGGGGAGGGGCGCCCCGAGAGAGGGAGAGAGAGAAGAGAGAAGCAAGAGAAGCAAGAGTAAGAGTTCTCTGATGGTCTTAAACAACTCCTGTAAAAGGGTCATTCGACCCCCAAAGGGCTTGGACCCAGAGGTTGAGAACTGTTGATCTAGATGCTGCTCCTCTTTTCTTAACACCATGGTTATTCCACAGCCCTACAGTTGGTGCTCTATCAGCAGCCCAGTAACGCAGGGTTTTCTAATTCTCTGATGGACAAAAAGTTCATGGATAAATTTCATAGATTTCAGCATCTTAATCTTAGACATATAGCTTATAAGAATAACAGTAGTTACAGGAAGAAAATGAGCACTTAAAGATAAAAATCTGTCCGGAGAGAAGGTTCAGCAGTTAAGAGCACTTGCTGGTTTTGCATAAAAGCCGGGTTCAGATATCATCACCTACATGCTTGCTCAGAAATATTTGTATCTCCAGTTCCATGTTGGATATCTGCTTTCAGTCCCCTCTGGCACTGGGCATGTAGTACAAAGCAACTCTGCACATAAAATCAAGCAAGGAAAATAAAGGTAAAACAGTGACACCTTTTTCTTCGCTTACTAAAACTTAGTAAAGAAGGACAGGAGTGTGTCTCACTGGATAAACTGCTTGCTGTGGAGGTCGACTCTCCAGGTCCCACCTAGCATGGTGGGGCATGGTGAGCATGGTGGCGTGTATATTTCCAGAGATGGGAGGTAGAAGTAGAAAGATCTCAGGGGCTTGTGATCCAGTTAGTTTATCCAGCTGGTTAGTTTTAAGTTCAGTGAGAAACCCGAACCTTAAAACATTACATGTGTGATCTGACATTATGTATTACCTAGATGCTTTTCCTCTTCCTCAAGACCTTGCTTGTTCTGTAGATCTACACAGACTCAAGAGACACAGACACACAGTGTTTACAGACAAGTAATATTACACAGACTTAGCAAGCTGTATTTATGTATTTGGAAACACACGCATGCACACACACACGCACGCACACTCTCTCTTATGTAATAACAACTAATAATTTAAAAAAAGGGCCATTGATTTGAAAAAGAGGGTTTGGAGAGAGAAACAAAATGAGGAAAACGATTTAGTTACATAATAATCTCAAAACATGTAAAAAAAAATAAGGTGAAGAGACACAGAAGTCTCCCTTTTGCCTAAACGCATTTACATCTACTCATGCACAGGTACACGCATACAGTGCAGAGGGAGTAGAAAAGTTCCAGTGGTCATATTTTATTTCAACTGCATTACTGTAAAGCACTTCTTAAAAACACATTTCTCATTGATATAAGAATATGTGCATGTTAAAACCTTGAAAATTTTAAATTTCTTATAATATGATTGATTCTAAGCACTTTATGATAAGGCCTTACATTAGATATGTCGGCATTTTCAGTAGCAGAAATAACCTTGAGATATACTTTAATGTTTTCATGTACATCCATATGTTTCCTTTAGTGTGCATTATATGTACATATATCTGAATAATTTTCAGATTCAAGAGCACATAAAATATAAAATTATAACAATAAAATTAAATTGAACTACAATCATTTAAAAGAGCAATAATATAAAAATGTTCTCTAGTTGTCGTATATACTAATACTATACAAACTACAACACTGAGGCTTGATGATGAGTTAAATAGTATGGAAATTATTCTATCTCAAAACGTGTATGAAAAAGTTGGCTAAAATATGATGAAGGTTTTCAAATTCTTTGAGTTTCAAAAAAAGAAAAAGAAAACTTGCAGGAAGGAAAGAAATATAGCATAAAGTTGTTAATCAGATGACAAATTGGTAGAATTCTTTCTCACAATCATAGATGCTGTCAGGGTTTTTTCCTCAAAATAAATTTTAAAAAATGTTTCTAAATAACTCTGAATCTTTCCACTGACTTGAGATCTCTGTGTACACTTCTTTAATTTATATGAGACAAGACAGTGAAAGGAAGGGGAGAATTGTCCTCTTCTTTATTTTTGTTCAAGGAAGTCTTAAGTTTTAAACACCCAGAAAAACTGCCTCACATGCTGACGCTTCTGGGCTTTGCCCTCCTTAATCAGGGATGACACAAAATCAAGACTTCTCAGGGAAAAACCTACAATAAAGGATAAGGATTCTGACAATGTCAGTGTCTGCAAACGTCTCCTGATGCCACCAGGTAAAAAATAATCAGCATCAGCAGTCTCCAGTGCTTATTCAGCTTGTCACAAACGTAAATGACCCTCACTCAGATTTCTGCTGCAAAATTACAGAGGCGAAAAGGGTGAAATTCAGTGTAGTAAGAAAAAAGTACTAAAAAGGAAGATTCAAAAAAGAAGATTCGATATCATTTATCAAATGCACACACACACATGTAAAATGTAATATTCACTGTGAAGAAAGATGAGACAGAGCAAAACGTAATCTGATTGTGAAATTTAGAGGGAGGCCATTGCAAAGTGATTAGGATTAGACAGTCATCGGGGGAAGATCCCATAGTTCAAATGCTGGTTGTTCAGCACAAAGAAGAGAATGCAGTGTCTTTCTCATATAGTTATGCAGTCATCTTCCATTCATGTATATAATATGGTAGCTCTCAGAAAAAAAAAATTCTTATTGCGTTGGTTGCAGAAGTAATGTTCCCAAGCAATCAGACCACAGTTGGGAGAATTAGACAAATTAGTGTGGAGTGTGATTACCAGAGTCTGAAATTTTTCTATATCATGAATTTTTCATAGTGAATGTTTTGAAAAGTAGTGCCATCAGAGAAGAAATACTGTGTTTGAAAGTATAAGAATCCATTCTTGGAATTCTCAAATTACGTCAGACAAGTATTATATTCTGACAAACAAGTAAATAAAAAAGTAGTGCTAGAAATGAGTTATATCTACTGGAGTGGTTTGCTAGTGAGGTCCCACAACCCCACAAACTAACGAGTTACTGGCCTCGTCTTGATTACCCTCCAGAAGTTAGTGGTGAGATCTTGTTTCTCAAAACATCACACACTTTGGTCACATGAAATAGAGAAATCAATCTCGAAGCTTCATCACTCCTTGCTAGCTTTCATAGTGCTGGCAAGCGATAAGCACACTACCAGAGGAGAAAAGTAATTATCATTCTCACCTAACTGTGAACCCTGTGAGCTACCATAAGGATGGGACTGACAAGACATGCCCACTGGTTCAATAATGGTTCAAACACTCAGAGGAGTGGCGAAACAGTTTCTGATTAGGTTTAACTCCTGCTGCATGAAATGGAAACCGTACCTGAGGCTCTTATGAAATCCAAAGCATGTTTATAGTCAGGCCATTGATTCTCTGGTGAACCTGCTAGTATCATACTAATAAACAAATGTAGTATTAAACTGAACCCTTATAGCTTATCTTTATGCCCATAAGTTAGGTTATTTTTCTGTCCTCCTCAGAGAAGCTTCTTTTTGAAGTAGCTGGTGATTAACATAACGACCAACAACTGGCCAATGTACAGAAAATAAGAGATGGCAGAGTTCTCAGCCCTCAGTGGGACATGTAAAGATTTAAAATCCCCCAAAGGCTCCAAGTTCATTATAAAAGAAGTGGCATAAAGATTGTAAGAACAACACACAGATAGCAGACAATTACAACAAAACAGTTTTTTTTAGGCACAGTGAGAGTAGTTACACATATGAACTCAGAATGGTTGTGACAGTGAGCATAAGAGGTGTGTAAGCTTGGGCAAGTCAAACAAGATTTCCAGTGTAGGGATGACACATGAAGCTTCACCACTAGCTAGGGAGATGTTCAGAAATTGCAGCTCTTGGAAGAGGGGGGAGTTGGTTTTCCTTATGGGTCTGACTTCTGCGAGATTGACCATGCTCCTGGGGCTTGCTCTACACTCAAGAGCGGTTGAGCAACACAAATGGCACTAGATGGGCTTAAAAAGGAGAAGAGCAGTTGAGTGGATTGAGAGATGGAAGTGGATCTAGGAGGAGGAAAGGTGGGCGTATGAAATTGTCAGAGATTTAATAGAAATTTTATCTTTCTTTAAATATTATATAGTGACCACCAGTTCCAGGATTATGATAGCTGTTGGGTTCCTTCAATAAATATTTAAAAATTCTGATTGAAATTTTAATGTCTTCAAGTTAATTTTTCTCTAAGTCACCAAGTACAGTCCTAGGTCTTTTTCTATTATAATTATGGTTTCCAACTCAGTGGATATTCTTGGATAAGGTACATAGAAACCAAGTGTATTACCCACATGGGTTGGACACAACCTAGATTCTGCTAGATTTCATTATTTCACTGTTTACAAACAACTTGGCATTTACTCCAGAATCTGTTGGATTGGAGAGGACATGGCCACTCAAGTGTAGCTGCACAAGTGGGAAAAAAAATGCAGCAGATGTCAACTGATGGCAAAAACTGGAACAAATGATGGCTGCAAAATCAGGAGGAAGTACATAAGATGGTCCCTAAATTGCTAATGAAGTCATCAAGCTAACAGTATGCACCAACTGGTCTATTTAATGTGGATAGTCTCATTGAATGTTGAAGATCTAGCCAAAATTGATCCAATGTCAGTCATGCTAAGGAGGATTTTACTGTTGAGAGTGAAGACATCCAAAATCTTCTATATATTCACAATGCTCAAGGATTTACATGCCCCATTAATCAGAATGTGAAGACTAGTGAAGTCTTTGTTCAGTGAAAGTGCAGATACCCTTGATTCTACATGACTAAGTTCTCGGCAGAAGCAATTTTACCCTCATCTACATACGCAGACCACAGTTTGCTTTTATCTTCATTAATATCTAAATCAGTGCTCACAGACTCAAATCTAAGCTTGGTTTTTAATGCTTTGATTATTAACCCTCCAATTAATAGAATTGACCAACCCAGTGTGAAGGAAAAAGGAAAGTGAGCGAGATCATACATCTACACATAATCTGTGTGTATCTCATGAACTTGTAAACAAGAAAGTTGGCACAAAATTTGCTCCCTTTACTTTATACCACCAACAGTACAATAAAGCAAAATAAACATCGCTTTATAGTCACCTGTACTGTGACTTTAAACAGTACAAACAGAATAAAATCATCAGTGCATCAGTGAAGAACATAGTCCTAACTGCTAATTAGTAGGTAGTAGATACAGGTCACATATTTACTGCTTCAGATTTCTCAGGGTAAAACAAACACTATGAAGACATGTTCATGCTGAATGTGTAGACTTAGTCTCGTGATTTCTTTACTCTTTTTACTTGGTGATATCACTTTAGGAGCTGGAAATTGGCCACAGTTTGTATATTTGCACTGACATTTCCCAAAGCTACATTTCAGGACCTTCTTTTTTCCCTTTTCTCATAATGTCAACTGTTAACTTACCAACACATCTCTTGTATTTCTGCTGTATTTTAATTGCACTTTTAAAAATATGAGTTCTCCTGAGGACTAAAGCATAAAACAACAATCAGTGTCCCACTATGAGAGCCAGCAGGGCCTGAAAGAAAGTATGCAATTCAGTTCTTTGACTGAGAGCCAACAGGCCATTTTATTTTACTTAGGTATGTCTTCTACCAGGATGGTACCTTGCAGACCCACCTATTTTTATGATTGTGTAATTTGCTGAAAATATATCTTATGGGGTCAAAAAATGTCTAAATCTTTATTCATGTAAATGATGAGCTTAACCGTGAAACCAAGATACAGGACACTCTTATGGCCTCTGAATCTTTCCTTTTTTTCATTTCTAATCAGTTTCAAAAAAAAAAAAAAAAACTTTCTTTTCCTAACCTGGAGATGCCAATTGCCTGATTTTCAAAACTACACATTAATTTTTTTATAACATCATCTAAGAAACCCATTCTATAGGCATGCTCCTGTTTGATTTATTTCATTAAAAATAACACTTTGCAGTTGATCCTTCCATTTTAAATAAACTTCAAAAATGTTTTAAGAACTAATTCCAATTTTCTGTAAAATTTACCACATAAAGAATAGTATTTTCTACAGTTGCATTATTTTCTTTCTTTTTTTTTTTTTCTTCTCAATGCAGTTTATTCAGGAACCTTGAACAATCTTCTGACCCTGGGGAAAGCCAGCCCACAACTTAAATAGCCTCTGGGTAGCCAACCCCAGCGTGCCTTGTGGGCTATGCTGATAGGTCCGCATACATGGAAGCAAGCCAGATCCTCAGCCTTAGCCAAATATGGAGTTGTTTGTGACAGAGAGCACTCACCATCGGGAAGGTGGAAGGCAGAAACCAGCTCCATCTTTAAGGCGTGGCATTCCGCAGCTCTCTACAGTTCCCCCTTTTTGTTTTAGACGCATCAGGCAAGAGGAGAGGTCTAATCTCTGATATTAGAAATAAATTGGGACTTTGTACCGATGTTCATTTAGGTGTCATCCACCCAAAGAGCATCAGACCCATCCAATACCTTTTTCTCAGAGGCGGGACCTGGGGCATCAACCCGCATGCAATCAGACATGCTCTTCTCTGGGTCCAAAGCGGCTGACCCTGAGTGCAGTGCTTAGCCTCGCATCCTGAGCATAACATTGTAGCTTTTTATGGTAGCCAACCATGCTTGGGGAGACTGTCCTGCTATAAAGGCCTGAATGGTCATGGCTGCATTACGCTGTTGTGAGACTCTAATCTTGCATATATACCACAGGCTTGAGACCAACACCAGAAGGCCTGCTAACGCTCCCATGCCCGCCCATTCCTTCAGATGATTCATGGCTGCAGCAATCCATGATGATAATCCTGTGGCTAGCCCTGCGTCCACTCTGGTAGAATTTGCCGTAACAATGGCCACTCTCAGTTGCTCCATTGTAGTATCGAATTCTTCAGTCCAATTACCTAAAATATAGCTAGACAATTGTTTAGACAGATTTGCAGCACAGGGAAAATTCTCATGTTGTATGCTAGTGACACAAAGTCCAGCATACTTCCATTGACAGCCAAGTTGAGCGATTTGCCATAGGGTATCAATTTGCTCCTGCAAGAGGTCAATCCTCTGATAGAACACCATCAAGTCTCCTTTTAGTTGAATATTAATTCCTTTTTGTACATCTAGAGCATGAACTACATTGGCTAAAAGATTATTTAGGGTCTGAACCGTCTGCATAGTATGACTTATGGCTAATGCCGCGGTGGTAGCTCCAACAGCCGCCAATGAGATGGCAGTAACAGTGGTCTCCTGAACCTCCCCAGACCTCGGACACCACCACTGCTAGTTCTAGAACTGATGCAGGATCTTCTAACGAGGGGGTTAAGGCTTCTCATAATATTTCCTATAAGTCCACACCTGTTTGTTTATAACCCCCATTTTTATTCATTGATAGCCAGATAGAGCCAAGTAATTGTGGTAATGATACTTGCTTTCTTGCCCAATGCCAGAATGCTAGCGAATTTAGGTATGTCCTGGTTACTCGCATGCCTCTCTGGGTGCCTGTGCCCGTTGATGCCCCTCATGCTATGACTCTCTTCAGACAGAAAAGGGATCTTGGAATTACAGCCACCATTGTTACTGCCAGTTGCATTATTTTCTAGACTTACCTGTACACAGAGCTTTATTGAATTATATTCATTGGATATTTTGCTCTTCTCTTCAATAATCATTATACATATATAAACATATATATACATATATAAACATACATAAACATTTCCACACATTAATTTTCTATAATCATATATTTTTCAAACATTTTGCAAATTAAGTGAATGATGATTATTTACCTCTAGATATTCAATATGGTACATAAAAGAAGTTTTCTTACAAATCCTCTTATATTTCTCAATTAAATTCATCATCAGTAAGAATTTTTAGTAAACTGGCCTATGTCAATAGACGGACTCAATAGATAATAACTTTTATTTTTCTCTTCTATAAAGGTCCAAGTTTATTGTTAGACTTCTTGTTTTTGTGTAGAACAGAAACATACTTTTATATGAGTTAAATTGTTTGTTTCTTTATTGAAGGACATTTGAGTTGTTTTGACCTAAGGTTACCATGAACAAAGATTCTAGGAACATTTTTTCCTAGGTTCTTTTGAAGAACTAGGTTATTGCTTTTAGGAATGAATACTTTAAATTGTTTACTGAAGGGTAGGAGACATTTGAACTTCAAAAAAGTTATATAGTTTTCTAACATAGTTGTATAATTTTTGAGGCCTCAGAATGTAACGGGCTTGCCAGTTATTGTACAAGTTTTGTTTCACTCTTCTTTTGAATGGATAAACACGGATTTGAGGCCAATCCTATCAGCAGCCATTTTGCTCATAGTCTCAAACGGTTCATTTGTGTCCCGCTTCCTCAGCTTCCCATTGTGTTTGCTTTTCATTCTCACAGGTAGCAAGAATAAGTTGTTTGTGTATGACATTCCTTCCTAAACACACATTATATTTATTCTGCTTATGGTTGGGTGAATTTCTTGAATCTCTGGTGGTCTTTTTTAAAATTGTTAAACATTTTGCCACTTTAAGCATATTTAGTCTTGATGAACACACATCAAAAATACATATGCTCATGTGCACACATATACATATATGATAACTGTTGAGATCCTTCTTAAATATAAAAAAAATCTGATTGAAATTTTAATGTCTTCAACTTAATTTTTCTCTAAATCACCAAGTACAGTCCTAGGTCTTTTGTTATTATTATATGGATTCCAAGCCAGTGGATATTCTTGGATATATGTGTGTGTGGATATATGTGTGTGTGTATGTGTGATGTGTGTGTGTGTGTGTGGATATATGTGTGTGTGTATACAGTGCTCTTTCAAGCTCTTATCTTCCTCTCCACTGGCAAATGAAGATATTTGCAAACATTTCCTACATCATAATGAAAGAAAAGAAAGATGGATTTTGATAAATGACACAGTTATATAATATCATAATATCGCAGAAAAGTTGTGCCCCCCTCACCAGCAGTACAAATACTGACACAAAGATCTTTTAATATTTTAATATTTAGGTGCTTTAGCTGGCCATATTCTCAGCCAGCTTTCCAGTTTAACCCAACTAAACCTGGCACTATGTCCTGTCATGTTGTCAGCTCTACCTGTGTTCCTGTTTACATTCATCTATTTTTATGTTCTGGCAGCAAACCTCTTGCCCTTGCTTTTTCCCTCCCAGAGTCCCTTGCTCTCTTGGAAGTTCCATCCTCCACTTTCTGCCCTGATATTGGCTGTCAGCTCTTTATTACATTCACTAGCAAATGAGGAAGGACAAATGTCTACAAAATATGAGATTTGTGATGGGCCATAGAAATAACAATACTAAGATCCGGTTATTAGGCTCAGGCTTAGGTCTCTGCCAGTTTAGCAATCAACAACCAAACATACAGAGACACACCTTCACAAAATGTACCCCAGCAATGTAAGACTTCGTTAACATTACATACAGAATAAAGTCAGTAGTTTCATTTTTCATTTTTAGTAATCTAATATATCTTTACTTCATTCTGGCTCTCCTGTAAAACTAATATATCAACTCTTAGACTATCCCAAACTGGGAAATGGCTTGTCAATTAATAACAAAAATCTCAATCATTTGTGAGTTTGTGAGAAGCTACTTGGGACTTGATGGGAAACAGGAGGTGCAAAGAGAGACGCTGTAAATTGGCAAGTTTTAAAACTCTTCTCACCATCATTCCAGCCAGAGCATCCTAGAGGATTTTAGCAGGAGCCCAGTGAGACTTCCTGAGGACCCAGTGAAAAGCCTCAAAGATACCTTAGGCTCTCCATTCAGCAGAAGTTTTGAAAACCAAGCACATTTCACCAGAAGTGGAATTGACAGCTGCCTAGAGAAGTTCCCTGAAACTTCAGTGAGCATTAACCTCCTTATGTGTTCTTGCCCAGACACCTTTGCTCATTTTTCTAACATCTATTGTTACAGAGGCTTACTTCATACTAAGACAAAGACACAGCCTTGCTTTAGGGAATACCTCTCCCAAAGTATTCTTCCTCTGATTATACTCTTTTAACCAAATATATGCTACTACTTAGTCCTATTTTACAACTTAAAAAATATTTGCCTATTGCTGGTGTCCATCTTGCTTTTCATAGACTTCATTCATGTAGCATGTTTTAATACATTTCCAGCTTTGTGTAACAAGAATTTCCAGCTTTATGTAAACTGTCCTGTGCTACTTGAGCTCACAAAGAAGTGGCTGTAGACGTGGGGTTGTCCATTCCTCACTTCAGACCCAAGTGTGCCTATGTCTAGTTGTCATGTGAACTCTGAAACCTGCTGTGTGAAGATAGAGTAGCCCCTGCAACAAGGTGACAGGGAAGGAAAGGAAGCAATACAATATTAAAAACTGTTTGGCCTCAGAAATAGCTAAAAGTTTACTCATTTCCAACAGAGGTTACTATTGTTTATCTCATGATATAAAAAGTGCCTGTGGTGAAAAGGGGAAGCCAAAATGTCAGTCACGGGATGCTCATCAACACAAAGAAAACTCAATCAGGAGCTCCAGCTGACTGCCTCAAGACTTACTGGGTTGATTTTTCCTGGATGCTTTGAGTGCCTGATTTAATGACATTTTCCTATCACTTGCTATTTATTCTTTCACTTTGGCTTGTTCTATACTTAATAAATCCTCTCATCAAAACCAAAACTATGACTATTTCAGATGATTCTCTGGATCATAAAAACAACTTCCCATATTATATCTGGTTGACTTCAATTCAACTTAGGATTCTACTAAGTTTGATGCCTAAAATATTAACAAATAGAAGACAGTAAGAATTGTGAGATTAGTTAAAATGGCAAAGCAAGGAAGGCAGAGACAAGCATGTTTATCATGAAGCATGCGCATATACTGGGACACCACTACAATGAGGACCTGGAAGCATTCTACTCCAAAGATGCCGAAACTTTATGCAATTTATAGAAACTGTTCTAAAGGCATCGCAATCTCAGAAGAGACGGTTCATCTTCAAAAATAAAATATTAAGAGCTCATGCATGGCAAGTTGCTGTGAAAGTTTGCGGGCTGTGATACATTTGTCTTTTGCTTGTTTACTGATACTCCTTTTAAAAATCTTATCACATTTACTTACTTGTATGCATGTGACTGTGCGAACAGGCATGTGTGCTACAACATGCACGTGTTGCTCAGAGGAAAACATGCTGCCGTCAGTACCCTTCTCCCTACATGTGTTTTCTGGGACTAGAGTAAAATGGGTAGACTAGTCAGCAAGCCCCTGCCCCTGTTGATCCTTCACATGCCCTGCTACTCCTTTTCAATATGTGAACCGTGGGTTTGAATCTATTACTCTGAACAGCTGGTTTTCTCACATTCTCTTTATAAAACAGTCGTGTGTGTGCCTCTCTCTCTCTCTCTTCAGCATCACTGCTGCTCTGCCTTTATCTTTGATTGGAGTTGTGTTTGGTTTTCAACGTGGAGAAAGTAAGTCCAGAAAAGAGGCAAATACTTAATTCTGTTGCCCTCTGAGGCACTTCAAGCAACTGGTGCCTTTACCACTGCCAAGAAGTGTTAAAGCTCAGGAGAGCCTCTGCTATTTGCTCTTCTTGAGGTCTATTGACTGTCAGTGCCTCCCGGAGCCACCTGCTGTGCCTGGGGAATGTGATCTAGCCCTTGTGCTTTGTGGTGAGAAACTGTTCATTTGCTTAGTGTTAAATTAGTCTCCTCTAAAATATTACTGAAATATTGCTGCTAGTGACTACTGCTCTCTGCCAGAAAGAAACTCTTTTTAGCAGATTAATAAGTTTAACGGATTAATAAGTTTACCACGAGAGCTGGCATGCCATAGGGCTGGTATGTTTGTATCTCAGTGTTCTCAGCCTGTTGTGACTGGTTCAACCCACTAAGTATATGAGACAGCTACATAGTTGTCATTGTTGTTATTTCCTTTTTCATGTTAAGACTGTGGACGTAAATGTCCCATAAAGGAAAATATATGCCCAAATTATTCATTTCCAACTGGGAGTGATATTTCAAATCTCCTAGGAGAAACATGCAATTATCAGTTCAAATAATTTTTCAGAATTATGTGAGATTTTCCCTAACCTCAAGAAGTTTGTACGAAATGAGAAATGAACAATAAAGTGAAATATGTGACACATTAACAGCCTTTCATAAAGTTGATGCATTCATCATTGTGCCAACTTAAGTATTATAAACATTAGGAAAGACAGTTACTTCCTGGAGTTGTCAGGACAAGCTTTGAAATGAAGGTAAAAATGTGGATACATGTAAAACAAGCCATGAATTAAGACAGGATGCATAAAATGATATAAATGTTTGAATTATTCTCAAATTAAAATATCCTTTGACCTCAAAAGAGCATACAGAGATATTTTTCAGTAATTGCTCATATCAGTAACACTTATGATCTAAAAACCATCACTTTCTGAAATACCAAAGAAGAGGAGGAAGTGGGATAGTCTTGGTTGCTGCATCTTTAAAGGAATAACCTTACTGCCCAGTAATAAAACCTAAAACAAAACTCTGTATTTATGTTAGCCAATGTAAAATTATAACAGTTACATATGAGCTAAATTTTGCGATATGTCTACTGAACAAGTGTAATATATGTTCAAGTTACCTGTGGTCTGCATGGAATGTTTTGCTCATTTGGAGTAGTTTTCATACTATGAACTAGTGGGATAATCTTTTTGTGTACCGTGTAAAGGTTGTCTTTGTATTATTCTAAGTTCTTTTTTATACCAGAAGAGGAGAACTCAATACTGTTCTTGGTATTGTTATTGTTATGAAACATCATGGTCTCAGTGTTCTATAAACACTCTCCTCCATCACCTTCTGATGGCCAATAGCTGGACAGGAGAGGAAAAGTGGGACATCTAGGCAAGTATAAGAACTCAGGGAAAGAAACTGGGGATTCACCAGCCAGTCATGGAGGAAGTCGAACTTACCAGGACTGAATAAAATATAACAGTCCATAAACATAGACTAAAATAAATGATGTTAATTAAGTTAAACTAGTTGGGAACAAGCCTAAGCTAGAAGGCTTAAGTTTCACAAATAATAAAATACTCACCTCAATGTGGTAACTTCTTTCCTAGTTTCTGCTCTTTCATATGTGCTTCATTGGTTGTGTTGTCATTATTGGGAGCTGCTAGGTTGCTACAATCCAGGATAAAGGACCTCTCCTATATAAGTGATAGAGCTAAACTGCCTGGTCTGCATTTCCCTAAATTAAAGAGAATGATAAGCTACATGCCTGATAATGGAAAATTAGCAAATTATTACTTGGAATAAAGCATAACCTGTTCATGTTGTACGGGCTCTAGTTCTCTGAGGAATTCTGGAAAATATGTGAAGGTTCCTCCTATGCACCTATGTTATGAGATAATATTATACTCCATGTTCAAATTCTCCCAAAGAAATTAACTTGACAATATTTACTTGGTAAGGACTCTTTGCTGTTTTCAAAAGGAAATGAGCATCACAATCTAATGTTGGAGCAAGAATAATTTTCCAAATAGTTTGTATGTATATTTCATGAAAAAGACACAAAACTCAATGAGGAAACGTCTGTCCAAGTTTTTACTCTTTCACATGTGCTGCATTGGTTGAGTTGCTTGTATTCTTTCATTCACTTTTACCTTCTATAAACAAAGAGCATGTCATTCTCACTGAAGTACCTTTGTAATGTGCCTATTTAGCATAAAACAAGGTGTTACATTGAACAAAAGTTTTCTTCTTTTTTTTTAAATAAATTCTTTTTCCACATATTACATTCAAACCACAATCCCCCCTTCCAATCCTTCCAGCCTCCAACACTTTCCTGCTTCCACAGATCACTGATGCTTTCATTTCTCCTTCATAAAACAGCAGGCCTCTAAGAGGCAACAGCCATGCAGAACAAAACAAGACACAATCATATGAGGCAAAAGCCCTCATATTAAGGCTGGACTAGGTAATCCAAGAGGAGGAAAAGATCCCAAGGGCAGGCAAAAGAGTCAGAGATACACCTTCTCCCACCGTAAGGAACTCCACCAACACACACACACACACACACACACACACACACACACACGCACACACACAAAGCAATCTTTTAGCCATAACATATACACATAGTACCTGGTGTAGAACCATGCAAGCCCTCTGGATTTAAAGTCACAAAACTAACAAGAGATCATTAGATAAATACATATGTCGCATAATGGTTAAGATATATGAAAATTCCCCAGTTTGTGAGTTCCACAATTAAATGAGTTTCATGCTCATTCATTGAGAGGATGGTAGAGAAATATACAGAGAAAGGATAGTAGAATAATATATAAGGTACCAAATTCATCTAGCAAAACCCCTTGGAAAATACATGCTGCTTTCTTGTCACTAACTTTAGACCTTACATCAATTTTATTTACAGAAGTCATTGAACCTAAAAAGTGTACTGAGGACCACCTCGCTTACCTTTATAAATTTTCTCCTAGCACATGTATAAACACTTGTTATTTAATAATTATTATCTGGTCTATTCTCTTCCATCTGCTGAGAAAAATAAAGATGACTGAGGTGAGTGACTAATTTCTAAGACTACAATATTTTCTGTCTTTTAAAATTTTTCTTTTTACATGTTTATTAGCAAAATTAATACACAGAAATACTGATCTTATTTCACCGATAACCACCAGCATTTTTGGTTAATAAAAGCAAATAAATATTTCTTTTGAAAAGCATACTAGAGTTCTCCAAATCATATTTCTAAAAATACTTATTTCTACTGATTACTTGAGAATTACATATAATAGATTTTGGTCATATCCCCCATTCAACCCCTCTCCTTATATCACCCAAATCAACCCCTGCCTTCCTGTATCCCAACTTGGTATCCTTTATTTATTAAAAAAAGGAAAAAGAAAAAAAATTAGCAGCCCATCAACTCCAATTTGTGCTACTCATATATTCCCAGGCCTGGGCCCCACACAGTATTGTGATCTACCTAACAGGAAATTCAACCTTCTCCAGAGGCCATCAACTGTCCATAGCTCTTTAATGTTAGTTGGGACCTCACGAACCCATTCTTATTCCTTGTTGGAATGTTGTTTGGCTTAATTTTATGCAATTTTTTGGGCAGGGCACCACACTCCTGTAAATTCAAAGGAGGTAATGTAAAACGTAGATCTACAGTGAAATATCCCTTAATGTCCAAGAAAACCTTCCCAGTTCCTCCCTCTACTGAAAAGCCACAATAATAATAATAATAGTAATAATAATTCACATGTTCCCAATGTCAAGAGCACCACTGTTCAAAGTCCCTGGCTTGGAAAAGAAAATGCTTGGATTATAGTTACCAACTATTCAGAAACAGAATGGCTGCACTATCACTAAACTAACCTTAGCGTCCCTAGCTGATTATGTGTTCAGGTTATGGGTTATCACAGCGCAGTTGCTTTCCATTACTGACATTTCTTTTGCAATTCAAGTGATATTAGAACATAATGCACTTCCCTAAGTAATGTTTAAATAATTTGCTTCTGATATTTCTGGATTTAATATGTATTGACTGCAAGACTGCTGTGCTTAAAATTGAGGTTGGATTTATTTAAAATGGAAAACAAATTGATCAGTTCAAATTTGAAGATAATTCAGCTTGCATTTAGAAGAAAATGATTGTTCATCAGAAGCATCTGGTCTTAATGCCTAATGCCTTTCCTTGAAGAAAATCAACTCTACAGCCAAGTACTTGGGGGGGGGGGGGTGCCTTGTAAAACTTGCTTTTGAGAATAAGACTGTAGCTTGGAGCAGAGAAAGTCTTCAGAGTATAAAGTTGTTTTACCTGAAAGCCTGGCAACTGGAATGAGACCTTCAGAGCCTGTGTAATGGTAGTAGGAAGCTTCTTTTGCAGTGGTATCAGTGACTTCACACTCATAATTAAGACTGGGAGACATTGAAGGGTTCTTTGAAAACCTCCCCACCTCTAAAAAATGAAAGAGTCCAGGCAGGAAGCTGTCAAAGACAGTCCTTAAAATTTGTGATATAGATGTTGAAGTATACCTCTTCATACATAATGGCTTCTTGGGGGAGGGGTAGGAAGGATGTTGTTTTCTTTAAGGGGCTGGCCACTGGAAGTTTGACAGTGCTCCAGCTAGCATCTGGACAACACAAATTGGACTTGGGGTATTTGTTTCCTTTTTTTCTTCAAGGGAAGATTCAAGGTGGAAGAATGGACCCGGGAGGAATGGGAAGTAAGTGTGATCAGGTACATTGTATGAGCTTCCCAAATAATCAATAGGGGTATTATGTTGGGAGGGAACAAAAGGAACCAGTTACAAAAAGTAGTTTTCTGAAATGTACTGTGGCACACACACGTGCACACATACACACACATAAATTATTAATAAATTATGTTAAAGAAAATTTAATATAATAAAATTAAATTCTTCTTAAAAATGTAGTTCCTTCGTGGTAACCTGGCAACAGCAGCTCACTGTTGGAATTAAGACTCACTCAATAAGAGGGAAGCCATGCTTGGTACTGGGTACCTAGCTCACTACTCAGAGATAGTAAAGTGATGGTTACTGGAGGAGGATCTACAATCACTGATTTACTAACCCAGTATAATCTCTAACAATTATATAAATCCACTTGTCCTTATCCCAACAGATAAATATAATATTCACCCCTCTTCAAAGAAATTTCTCTTTGCAACAGAGACCACTATAGAAAAACAAAAGCAATCAAAATGCAGAGTTCTGGGTGGAGGGACTTCCTGATGGATACATCTAAAAAACATTCTCACATCTAAGGCTCTAGGAACATTATGGAAGAAAGAGAGGAGGAGGTCTATAAGATTCAGAGAATCAGAGAGTTTTCTGTGAGATCAACTCCTAGTAATATCAGAAGGTATACCCATAAACATGACTACCCGAATGTGAGCTGAACAAAAACATCAAGGAACATCAAGGAACACCAAACTAAATAGGAAAAAGCCCATGAGGCCTCAACTATATGCAAAACAAACAAACAAACAAACAAACAAAAAACCCACAGGCAACTGAGTAAATCTGGGAGCAGAAGAGGCTGTTCCCCAAGCAGAAGAGAACAGCAATTGGTCATCTAGTGTTAAATAGTCAACCGTGAAATCACGTACACAGATAACAATATTTGGACCCAATAGATTATATTTAGGAATATATGTGTATATAAAAATACATATATTCACCAATAAAATTTAATTTAACAAAGAGAGACCATTAATATAAAGGAGAGTTGGGAGGAGTATCTGGAAAGAGTTGGAGGAAGGGTGAAAGAGAAACGTAATTAAATTAACATTCTCAAAATTAAACAAGGCCAAAGGCAGTAAAAGGAAAAATAAGATGTACAGGGACCAAAATGTAAGAAAAAAAAAAGATTAAATGTTTGAACAGCTTCTATCTGTGCCTCTGAAAACTGAATGAAGATCCATGATATGCAGGGTTGGGGCAAAACTACTTGGACTTGTGAAGTTGTTTTCTCTGAATGGCATTGGTAGTTCTGAGCCTGTATCAATCATGAGTCTGATTCACCCTAGCGCTGCATTCACATCAGTCTTTCCCCTTCTTTGCATACCAAGAGGCTCTTTGAGGCACACTCTGCTTCACACACTCTGAGTAGGACAGGATCTTACTTTCCTGAAACTTCCCAGATTGTGACATCGTGTAGCTGATATTCTATTGGAAATGGATTCCCAAATGTGTTGGGAATGGGGGAAACAATCAGTATAGTGAGATCTGTGAAGGTGAGGGGCCTTTGTTCATATTTTCAGGACCTAGTCCTAATCAACTCTGCTGGAAGAATAAATTATTTATTATGTATACAATGTTCTGTCTGCAAGCACAGACACCCATGTGCGAGGAGAGGGCACAAGATGTAGCCGGCTGTGAGCAACCATGTGGTTGCTGGGAATTGAACTCAGGACTGCTGGAAGAGCAGCCAATAGAAATGCTCTTAAGAGCTCCACAAGGACCAAACATATCTGGGCACAGGGTCTTTTCTGAGATGGACACTCAACCAAAGACCATGAGAGGATAAAACCTAGAACCTCTGCTTGGATGTGACCCGTGATAGCTCAGTAATCAATTGGTTTCCCATAGTAAGGGGAACAAGGACTATTTCTAACAGGAACTCAATGACTGGCTCTTTGACCTCCCCACCTCCCAAGGGAGGAGCAGTACTGTTAGGCCACAGAGGAGGACTTTGCAGCCAGTCCGGAAAATACCTGACAAAACGGAGTCATATGAAAGGGGAGGAGGTCCTCCCCTATCAGTGGACTTGGAAAGGGGCATGGAGGAGATGAGGGAGGGAGGGTGGGATTGGGGAGGGAATGAGGGATACAGCTGGGATACAGAATTAACAAAATGTAACTAATGAGAAAAATAAAATTTAAAAAAAATAAAAAATAAATTAAAAAAAAAAGTGCTTTTAACCTCTGAGCCATCACTCTAGCCCAGAAGATCACCTCACAGCTGGGCTTGAGACTTGTGAAGACTGGGGACTTATCTGGAAGGGAGAACTTCCACCACCTTTTCACCAGAACTTCCTGGCTTACCTACTGGGTGAGACTTCTGCTTCTCTCTACCATCTCCAAGGAACTGCTAGTCTGAAGCTGCTTATTTTGGTTTGCATTTTCAGTCTGTGGCTTATTTCATTCTCAACACTCTTTCACTGTTGCATCTTTGCCTTTATGATTTTGTGGAGCATTGCCTTTCCCTTTAAGTGAGATTAAGCCTCTTTTTTTTTTCTTACAGTGACACTTCTCCCTGAAAGGATCACACACAGAAAATTTTCAGTCCAACATCTTACCCATAATTTCAGGTTGCTACTTCGGGCTACATGGATTGCATACAGCATGAGACTATTCGCAAATGTCATCATGCATCTGAGCATCCTATCAGTCAACATGGAACTTAGCCATACTGACTCATATCCACTAACCACATTGCTAATTTCATATGAAAATGAGAACAATTTCACGCTACATCCATATACATATAGAACACATACATATTTATATGTAAAATATTCATGCAATTATAGGAACATGAATACATACATATGTGGAAAGGATTATGAATTAAAATTGTCTTTCTCCTTTTATTCTTTTCATCACACTAAGTACATACAAAGCATAGAAAGTAATCTCCTTGTCTACTTCCCATAAGAGACTTAAAGCAAAGATAAGTTTATTCCCAGAGCTTTTGGTAAATAAGCTACAGAAGCAGTAGAGACTACCATTTAACTAAATATGAAATATTGATAGCTTATGTTTGGTTATTTCAAACATCTCATTGCAGACTTCCATAACACTCTTTACTTATACTTTCTCACTAAGTCTCCTATCACATAGGCCTCTAATGTTTATGTTTATTATTCATGGATGCACTTGATAATTCAGTTTTATCCCCACAACTTAGCTTATTGGCAATAACAATGTAAACACATCATGTCATATTCCTTGACTGTTATGTATGTGATTTAGTTCCTAATCATGTTCCAATGATTTACAAATTTTTAGTATCATTTTCAGGAAGAAATATTCACCATGTCTTTTTTCTATTTCTATTTGTTATTTACATGAATGTGTGTATGTGTTTGAATGCACACCACAGATATGCAGTGTGTGTAGAGCCCAGAAAAAGGCATCAGGTCCCCTGGAACTGAAATTACAAGAACCAAAACCTTTGTAAGAACAGCAAATTCTCTTAACAAACAAATCACAACTATCACTCTAACTCCACTGCTTCTATTTTCTTCTCAGAAATACATTAGCTCCATTCAAAATGGAACAGATATGCCACACCTCTTGCCCTTGCTATTACAAATAGCTTTGGTCTAGGGTTGCAGTTCTCTAAAAGTGTGGGCTGGAACCAGCAGGACAGTCCATTCCATGGAAACTTGTCAAATACGGACATTTTCCAGCCCCAGTCCAGAAATACTGAATCAGAAATCCTAGGGGTGGGAGAAGCAGGTTGTGTCTAATAAACCCCCATGACAATACTGACACATGCTAAAGTTTGAGAGCCACTGATCTATGGCAAGAGTTCTCGCTCTGGCTGCTCATTAAGATTGCCAGGGGAAATAGTAAAAACATGGAGTCGCCATGGTTCCATCCTCAGAGATTTTTATTTTAATTGTTACATGGTTGGGGCAAGTATTTTTAAAGGTTCCCCAAGTGTTTTAAATGTACAAACAGAGTGGCCGACTGAATAAAGCCAAAGTCAAAGTAGAAAGGGAAACGAAACACAGCTCCGCGTTATTACAAAAGACATTCAGCCTGTGGCTCACAGTGCAGTGCTGATGAAGCTCAGTGTGATGTATTTAATAGGTTGAGTCCCCGTTTCATTTTAAACCCCATGTGCAAAAAGACGAGGGAGGAGGATTTCAAATAGAGTGGACTTTGGTGGGACCACAAAAGTCAAGTGAGATCTAAAGGAAACTTTGACGTTGCTGGTCCAGCCTGCTATATGTGCCACCTGACAAGGCTCTCCAGGGATGTTCCCAGAAGCTGGTTCTTACGCTTGCCTCTGAAGCTCACGGCTCCGGCAGAGAAGCATTTGCAAGAGACAGTGTTGAGACAGTAATGAAATTGACTCACAGCCCCAGCATCCTCAGCTTAAACCTGATTTTGCTTCATAGTAGCCATGAACTTGAGAAAATGAGCAAAATCTTTATGCCTTGATTTCCTCCTCTAAAAAAAAAAAAAAAATAGGAAAGTGTACATTACCTACTTCATAGGAAAGCTTAGAAGAACAAATAGATGTGGTTTTTGCTAAAGACACTCAAACAGTAGTTGATACTATTGTTATGTTTAGAATTAATCCTAGTATATGATGTCCATCTGATAATCTTGCTAAGAAGCAAGAAAGTGTGGCATACATCATATTAAGCAAAATGAATATTCCAGCTCTTTCAAAACAATTATCATATATCTTCTATCCTATGTGGAAATTAGGAAGGCAAAACGGAGAAACAGAAAAGGAAATGACTCATGAAAAAGGAGAAGGGGAAAGATGAGAGGCCAATGAAAGATGGAGAGGGTGTGAATACCATTAAAGTGTATTATAAACATCTATGAAAAGTCACAGGGAAACCTTTACTTTGTACAATGTGTATATGCTGTAAAAAAAAAAGTGAAATTACACTAACATGTGGTAAGATAAAAATAAATTATAAATAATATAGAGTAGGCAATGGAAAGCATAAGGAGTAGACATAGAGCAATGTAATGAAGAGTAGGTGACACTCAAGGAACAGTTTAAAAACACATAAAGAATGGGGTCATGTTTATATCAAAGACAGAAAGACAGAGACAGAAAAAAATGTCAACAACAAACAAAAGAAAACAGAAAACCCACAAAGGTCCTGGAATGTATGAGATGTAAAACAAAATGAACAGCAATTCAGTGTGTCTGGAATGGACTGCAGAAGATGGAGTCCATTAGAGAATGAGGTTTGAGAAAAGCCCACAGCCTTGACATATAGAGGCTTTCTTTCACATTAAGGCTAGGAGTTCAAATGTTATGCAATAATGAGAAGACAGCATTATTATTGAGCAGAGTAATTTGTTTCATGTTACATACAGCTTCAAAGCAAATCACTCTAGCTCTAGTTTACACCGTGGCTTAGGAGATGAGAGGATAGTCATGAATTTTTTATATGGGAAACTCTACATCCAAGCATGTGATGATATTGCTTTGAATCAGAGTAATAGCAGTAGAAATGATATGTGGTCAGATAAACAAGAAATTTCATTTTATGAACATGACTTTTCAATGGCCAGAGTCTGGAAACAACCCAGATGTCCCTCAAACGAAGAATAGAAAAAGAAATTTTGGCACATTTAAACAATGGAATGCTATTCAGCTATTACAATGAAGAAATCACGAAATTTGCAGGCAAATGGATGGAACTAGAAATGATCATGCTGAGTGAGGTAACCCAGACCAAGAAAACCACACATGGTATGTACTCACTTATAAGCGAATTTTAGTCGTATAGTACAGGATAAGCATACTATGAAGCACAGACCCAAAGAAGATAAATAACAGGGAGTATCCAAGGGAGGATGTATGAATCTCACTCAGAAGGAGATCTAGAATAGACAGGTAACAAAGGAGGAGTGGGGTGCAGGGAGTGAAGAGGGTGTAGATCAGACCTGGGGAGAGCTGGGAAGAGAGGACAGAAGACCTGTAAAGAAAAGAGAAACTGGGGGTCAGGTTAGCCCTGTGACAAGCTGGAGACCTAAGTCAGAGTAGGCCCCTGGGAGCATATGAGGGGGACTCAAGCAGTGACTCTTAGTAGAAGATGCCATAGATACTGAAGAATACCTTCTAACTAGACTAGACCCCTAGTAGAGGAAGGAAACTCCAACTCATGCACAAAATTTCAACCCCAAATTTACCCCACCTTCAAGATGTGCAGGGATGAAGTTAAAGCAGATAGACCAAAGACTGAAGGAATGCTCAAAGACTGAACACAGCACCACCAATTTAAAGAACACCGTATCATCTATCAACAATACCTGGTCCAACCAAAAAGCCACCCAAGGGAGAGTGCCAACCCCTGAGACTATGAATGATACTCTGCTAAACTTACAGAGAAGGGCCTGACAGAGTCGTTTTCTGAGAGGATCTACCTAGCAGCGCCTCATAACTATTGCTAAGACTCACAGTCAAACATTGGGCGATGCTCAGGGAGTCTCGTGGAAAAATGGGAGGAAAAAGAAAAAGGACCTGGATGTTACAGGAGCTCCTCAAGAAAATCAACAGGGACAACTAACCAGGGCCCAGAAGGGTTTGCTGAGACCAAAGCATCAAACAAGGGCTTTGCATGAACTGGACTTAGGGCCCCTAGAAAGATGTAGAAGATGGACATTGTAGGTTTCATGTGGGTCCTCTAGTTAGGGAAGTGGGGACTGCATTGGACAAGGACTCATTTGCCAGCTTTTGATCACTTCCTCCTGACAGGGCTGCCTTACCAGGCCACAGGGAAAGAGGACATGATCAGTCCTGAGGCAACTTGATGAGCTGGGATGGATGGGAAAGAGAGTTCCCATTTTGTTAGGAATAGGTGAGGGGGAGAGAGGAGGAAGGGAGGGTGGGACAAGGAAGTGAGAAGGGATGGGGCTAAAATCTGAATGTAAAGTGAATAGGGAAGAAAGAAAGAATGAGGGAAGGAAGGAAGGAAGGAAGGAAGGAAGGAAGGAAGGAAGGAAGGAAGGAAGGAAGGAAGGAAAGAAGGAAAGAAGGAAAGAAGGAAGGAAGGAAAGAAGGAAGGAAAGAAAGAAAGAAGGAAGGGAAGGAAGGACAGATTGTTTGGCATGAAAATGTGGAGCATTTACTGAGAAGCAAGAAAACTCAAAAATCTGGCCATGATTAACTGGAATTGTTCATATAGAGATTCTGAGGAAAGGCAAGAAAAATGGAAGACATGTAAGGAGAAACATGCGGGCCAAAGATACCAGCCATACTCTAAAAAAATATTTATGCCACGAGAATGCAAGAGATGACCTATGCATTTAATGACTATAGAGGAAAAAAACAACTATAATTTCCTGGAATAAAACATAGTATTTTGTCTTGAATTATTACCACAAAGTTCTATCTGCTATGACTTTTTCTTCATCATTAAAGCAACTCCAAGATACCAAAGACATATACACAGAAACAGGATTTTCAACATGGCCTAACCCATTCCTTCAGGAATCTTGCAATATTCCTTTGAATAGTGAGCATGAAGGAATGAAATTTGTACTCAGCAGTTCTTACTACATGGAGTGCTTCATTTTTCTTTCGAAAGGATAGGTGTTTTGTGTTTGTCTTGTCTCCCAACATATTTTAAAATGAATATGTCGTTAACTTTTTTTAATTTAATCTATAAATAGTCGAATCATGAAATGGTAAATCCTCACCTGACTAAGGGAAGTAACCAGAATTTAAAGATTCTAAACTCAGTAATGAAATAAGTTTTCAAGTTTCTCTCTGGAAAAAGACACACGATGTGCTTGCATTTATTGAATAGCTGCTTGCACTGTTGCAAGCTTATACGTTAGCTAAAAGAGTTCGAGTGTTTTATAGCAGCGTAAGATATGTTTTGTTTTGTTTTGTTTTTTGTCTCTTTATGAACAAGTTTCCTTATTTTTTGGAAACTTTTTTAATTCAAGAGCACTCAGTATTTTGCAGTATAAATTGTGGTCATATGACTTAGGATTAACCAGCCTTTTTGGCAATTCACTCTGGCACGAGGAATGATCCAAGACTGATGGATGATTTAATACAGTCCAAACATATTCCTATTTGAGAACTTTGCTTAGAGCAAAGAAAGAGGGGTTTACATTGTGAAGTCACAGTCTCTGAATGATGTAAATTGGTACATGACCTATTTCACTCAACACAGGAAAAATCAGTCAAAGTAATAGAAGATGAAACCATCAACGTTCATCGCAATGAAAGGAAGCTGGAGGAAGTCCAGAGTGTGTCCACCTCTGGCTCTACACAGCCCAATATACCCAGATGTAATATTACTCCTAAAATTATTGGTGTCAGAATCCCCAATTTCTGAACCCAACAAATATACAAACCTATGCAAACTTGAATTGTATTTCTGAAACTTGAAACTAAGAAGTGCTACATGCACACACACAAACACACACAGAATTCTAAATAACTGAGACTTTTAATTAGTAGAAACTTACTGTTATTCTCATATAGCAATTTAAATAATTAACCTTAATTCTATATCATTAATACTGAATATATATTCACTTATAATTTATAAGAGAAAGCGATAGTAAAAGGATCCACAATTACTATCCTCATACCAAAAATCCTTGAGTGAGAATGTGGTGTGGCATACATCCCCCCAGATGAGAAGGACTGAGAGACAAAATACACTATACAAACAGGATATTTCCTTGATTGGGATATAAACATTGAGATTTTATGTGAGCCAAATATTTCCTCGTGAGCTTTCCCACACTGGTATCTTGCTGAGGTAAACTGATGTGCTGACAAAGTTGTTGGTTGTTCCTATAGGTTAAAACAGAGTTAAACAAACTTTAAACAAAGAGACAAGCCTCTTTCCTCTAAAATTTATCAAGGCTTCTAATTGCACTGTAATTCTTTACTGCAGGTGTAAGGTAAACACAGCACCACCGATTTAAAGAAAACCATATCATCTATTAACATCTCCACTGAACCTAGTTTGGAAAGGATTGGACGACTCTCATAGCGTAGATACGGAAAATTGTCCTTAGGAATCTTATTCTTATCTTATTTGTTCTGATTTAAAAGCTTAGCAAGTAAGAAGAATGGAGCCAGTAGGAAAATACCATTTTTCCCCTGTGCAGAAGCAGCTCCTGATAAGGATGCCAAGCCAATTCAGCCTGGCTGCCCAGCATCTCGCCTGTTAAATCAAATCACACGGAAGCAAAGCCTTAAGCCAAATAAACAAATCTCCAGTGATGGAGACATGGTGACTTTGACAGGCATATCTGGGAGTACTTATGAATAGAATAAAATTTTCTAGGTTCAAAACTGACTGGTATGCCTATGTTCAACACTCTCCGGGTCCTTACTGATAGACATCAACCTTGTGATAAATAGGTGTCTATTTCAGCTATGTTCGATGTTTAGAATCTCATGGCAGATTTACAGTTAGTAAATGATAACAATACTTGAGTGACTGGGGTATTTAATTTCTGGAGCCATCCTAAAATATAAAGAAATCACTTTTAGTTTAAAGATAAGTAAAAGAGATCAAATCCTCTTTACTCTCCACTGTTAAGTTTAGTTCAGACTCATAAGCATGAAGATAATCTGCCTTGAAAAATCCCAATGATCAGTCTTTCTCGAAGATTAAATGCATGGATATTTTGACATTTTGTTAGTGATTGATACAACAGACATTTCTTTATTCTACTTCTCCTTCCCCAGTTTTTTTTATTTTATTAAATATACTTTATTCACTTTGTATCCCCCCATAAACCCCTCCTTCCTCCCTTCCTAATCCCACCTCCCCTCCCCCTTCTTCACCCATGCCCCTCCTCAAGTCCCATTGATAGGGGAGGTCCTCTCTCCTTCCTTCTAATCTTAGTCTATCAGATCTCATCAGGAGTGGCTGCATTGTCATCTTCTGTGGCCTGGTAAAGCTGCTCCCTCCTCAGGGGGTGATCAAAAAGCAGGCCAATCAGATTTTGTCAGAGGCAGATCCTCTTCCCATTACTATGTAACCCACTTGGACACTAAACTGCCATTGGCTACACCTGTGCAGGGGTTCTAGGATATCTCCATGCCTGGTACTTGGTTGGAGTATGAGTCTCTGGGAAGTTCCCTGTGTTCAAATTTTCTGGTTCTGATGCTCTCCTTGTGGAGTTCCTGTCCAGTCCAGATCTTACTATTTCCCAATTCTTACATAAGATTCCACGCACATTGCCCAACAGTTGGCCATAAATCTCAGCATCTGCTTTGATAGTCTGCAGGGCAGAGCCTTTCTGAGGCCCTCTGTGGCAGGTTCCTAACTTGTTTCCTGTTTTCTTCTTCTTCTGATGTCCACCCTCTTTTCCTTTCAGGATGCAGATTGAGCATTTTAGTCAGAGTCCTCCTTCCTGATTAGTTTCTTTAGATGTACAGATTTTAGTTGGTTTATTCTATATTATATGTCTATATGAGTGAGTATATACCGTGTGTGTCTTTCTGCTTCTGGGATAGCTCACTCAGGATGATCCTTTCCAGTTCCCACCATTTACCTGCAAATTTCATGATTTCCTTGTTTTTATTGCTGAGATGTACCACAATTCCATTGTGTAGATGTACCACAATTTCTGTATCCATTCTTCAGTTGAGGGGCATCTCTTCCCCAGTTTTTGAAAGTGAACAATGATACAGAAAAAAAAATTAGATACACATTCAGAATTTACAATTGAAAGAACTAACTTTGTGCCATATATTTATAAAATTAATTTCTGTTTTGGTGCTGGAAAAAATTCAGATATCACTCCTCTTTGAGTTGAATCAATATTTTTATCAATTCTTTGATAATTTCTCATGTTGTATTTTGATCATATTCTCTCTTCTCTACTAACTCCCCCTAGATCCACTCTTCATCTCGAACTCCCCAAAGTTCATATCAACTTTTTGGTGTTTCTGATAAACACAGAGTCCGATTTGTTGCTTCCCATATACTAGTGGGTTTGGCTCCAACCACTGCAATGTGGTTGATCCACAAGGCTACACACTTACAGAACAGTAACTTCTTCCCACAGATGTAATCAACTGTCCATAGCTACTCAGATAGGAGTGGAATCTCGTGATCTCTCTCATGTGCGAGAATGATGTCTGGATTAATCTTGTTCAACGACTGTAATTTCATGAATAGCGCTGTGATAACCAGAAGACACTGGTTCAGTCTAATCGTAGGAGATGTTTGGTCTTGTAATCTATCCAGCAACTCTTACACACTGGTTCCTGAGCCTTGGTGAGGAGGGGCAGTCATACATACACACATGCTACATTTGTGGATGATCATGACACAGTCACTTCTCCACCCTTTAACCAACTGTAAATTTGGGAGTAACCACCATTCCTTCCATCATGAAACTTCTCTGATGAGGTCAGAGAGTTGCACTAATCTGTAGAAATTCAGATAGGAGTTTAGAGAAGAGTTTTTCACTATTTCCATTGATAGTCCACCCCTTGGGCCTGTGAGCTCCCCCAAATTGGCTTTGGGCCAGATTAAATATTCCAGATATGTGTTTCTTCCCATGGAACAAACCTTGATTCCAATTAGAAAGTGGCTGTTTACTCTCATAACATCTATGCCACTATCATCCTCATGAGCATGTCTTCCCAGGCCAGTCATCATTACAGTTTATAGAGGTCACAGATAAGTAAGATCCTGATGATTTTTCTTCTCCAGCAACTTGCAGAGTGCCTTCTCCTACTGTAAAACCTAGGCAAAAGGAAAGGAGTTCCCTGGTCATTAGGACATGTATTACACCATGTCCTGGTATGAAACTGTGGCGTCTCCGGGAATACAGTTTTACCGTCACGTCCTGTTTGGCAACAAGAGTTTGTATTATTGGAGGGTCTCCACAAAAACTCTGACCAACAACTCAAGAGCACGCATTCCAAACCTTCACGTGGCTTTTGTTTGGCGACACATGGCTCCTTGGAAGAGCGTTATCCCCCATGTAAGGCAGCTCCAATTAAATTCTTCTTATATGAACATAGTAGCTGCACCAATTTGCTCTCCAAAAAAATAGTGCACTGAGACTCCTGTTGTCAGCTGTCCTTTGTTTCCTTAGTTTTAACCATTCAGCCTGGGGTAAGATAAAAATGATAGCCTATGGCAAATTGCTCAACTTGGCTGTCAATGAAAATATGCTGGACTTTGTGTCACTAGCATACAACATGAGAATTTTCCCTGCGCTGCAAATCTGTCTAAACAATTGTCGAGCTATATTTTAGGTAATTGGACTGGAGAATTCGATACTACGACGGAGCAGCTGAGAGTGGCCATTGTCACAGTAAATTCTACCAGAGTGGACGCAGGACTAGCCACAGGATTATCATCATGGATTGCTGCAGCCATGAATCATCTGAAGGAATGGGCGGGCATGGGAGCGTTAGCAGGCCTTCTGGTGTTGGTCTCCTTGGTTTGCCTGTGGTATATATGCAAGATTAGAGTCTCACAACAGTGTAATGCAGCCATGGTCATTCAGGCCTGTACAGCCATTGAAGCAGGACATTCTCCCCAAGCATGGTTGGATACCATAAAAAGCTAAAATGATACGCTCAGGATGCGAGGCTAAGCACTGCACTCAGGGTCAGCAGCTTTCGACCCAGAGAAGAGCATGTCTGATTGCATGTGGGTTGATGCCCCAGGTCCCGCCTCTGAGAAAAAGGTATCAGACAGGTCTGATGCTCTTTGGGTGGATGACACCTAAATGAACATCGGTACAAAGTCCCAATTTATTTCTAATATCAGAGATCAGACCTCTACTCTTGCCTGATGCGTCTAAAACAAAAAGGGGGAACTGTAGAGAGCTGCGTAATGCCGCGCCTTAAAGATGGAGCTGGTTTCTGCCTTCCACCTTCCCGATGGTGAGTGCTCTCTGTCACGAACAATTCCACATTTGGCTAAGGTTGAGGATCTGGCTTGCTTCCATGCATGTGGACCTATCTGCATTGCCCACGTGGCACGCCTGGGTTGGCTACCCAGAGGCTATTTAAGCTGTGGGCTGGCTTTCCCCAGGGTCCGAGGATTGTTCAAGGTTCCTGAATAAACTGCATTGGAAAAAAAAAAAAAAGAAAAAAAAAAGATAAAAATCTCAAGGTAAGCTTAATATGCTTCTTCCTAATATCTAAGAATTGTAAACAATTTTCAGAACACCTTTTACCCATTTGTATTTCTTCTTCTAAGATATATTTCCATAGTGCATTTTTAATTTGGTTGTTTGTTTTCGTGATGTTTATATTTTTTAATACTTGATATGTTCTCGATAATTTACGTCAGATATATATCTAGAAAGAAGGTATTCTTCACATTCCAAATGATGTCTGTTCAGTTGATTAAGTTTCCTTTTCAGCATAGAAGGTTTTTAATTTCATTAAAGCCCAACTTGTTCACTGTTGCTCTTATTTCCTGGGTGACAAGTATTTTATTCAGCAAATACTTATCCTGATGTTTACTTTTTGACCTTTCTTCTAGGAGTTTGAGGTTTTACATATGAGCAAAACGTATATATTAATAAATAATTAATAGATTAATTTATTAATATATATTAATAAATTAATATTAAACCAACTCAAGCTAGTATAAGAGAAATCTCAGGAAAGTTATACTAATTTTTTTCTAGTTCAACAATGGATGTCACATTAATTACTTAGAGAGCTGGATGAAAACAAAAGTTGTTGTGAGACACAGGAAAATGATGACAAGTACACATCATGTTTTCACTGCTTAAAAGTATTACACATCACTAATCAGTATCACAATGACCCAGAATAAATACACGCGAAATCATGTACTCTATCAATTCTGCAGCCCTGAACTGTAAGACCCATCCTTGTATTGCCACAGTGACTGTCCACTTTTGATAAAACGTAGAGAACTCTTAGTAGATGTTAAAAGATGCAGCCACTTCTGATGAGAACTGATAGACTAAGATCAGAAAGAAGGAGAGGAGGACCTCCCCAATCAGTGGACATGGGAAGGGGCATGCATGAGAAAAGGGGGGGGTGGGACCTGGAAGGGGAGGAGGAAGGGGCTTATGGGGGGATACAAAATGAATAAAGTGTAATTAATAAAAGTTAAATAAAAAAAAGAAATGAAATGTAAAAAAAAAAAAAGATGACACAAAGACCAAAAGTGCCTGTTTTTGATAAAGGCAATACAAACTAACCCTTGTTTGCCAAGTCCCTGTACCCTGCAGTTTAAGATGGAAATACATCTACAAAGGAATTCCTTAGCCTTGTTTTGTCTTATAGTTTCCTGAGGGAATTTTCTCTTGTTTGGTTGCAGATATCACAACAGTGATCTGGCGGTCTTGCATATGCTCATGAACAATTTTGTGTAGTAGCCACACGATAAGCTTTTGTGTTGTTTTGGTTTGCCTGCAGTAATGGCTGTGTTGACTATGTCATCTGCTGTGAGGAAGAAAGGTCCTTTGCCAGTATCTCAGCTTGTGCTCCATAAAGTGTGAATCTCTCTTGTGCCCTGTTTTGGAGAGAGAGGTTTTCTGAGAATTAAACTAACAAAATATCAGGGTAGAACACAGAGAGGCATATGCAAAGCTGTGTCTTTGCTGGAGATTAGCTTCCACTGAACTCACTAGGAGAATTCTCAAGTGGAAATGTATCCATAAAAGTAAGTCTCTTCTAATGAAGTGACTGTCCTTTTGAACACCACATTCTACTGTAATTTGTCGTGATCTGATTCTAACAGGTAGGGGGATGTACTTTCCTTCCTACCACTAGAAGTCTTAAAAGAACAATCTATTTATTACTTTTTGTTAGGGATTAGTTTTATTGAGAGGTACAGAAAAATGGGCACAGTGGAGATAAGAGAGGGAGGGAGGGACTGGGAGGGAATGAGGGATTGGGACATGGCTGGGATACAGAGTTAATAAAATGTAACTGATAAAAAAAATAAAAAATAAAAAAGAGAAAAAAAAAAGAAATTGTTAGAGATCTTAATGAAACCACATGACATGAATCCTTGTTTCACTCAACTCCACTTGCTTGTCACATTAAGTTTATTGATTTTAGAAAGACCTGTAGGCTTAGTTTTTCACCAGCCTATTTTATTTATGGTTCTTAAACACCCTTACCTTCCTTCCACCCCCACCCTTCCACACCTTAGGTAGGAGATTAGTGGGGAAAATGGCTATAGACCTCTTTTATCTACTTTCTGCTGATTAGGGTCAATAGGTCATTAGGGGATTACCAAATTCAGTTGTCAGGATACCAGCAGTCCAGTCCAAAGGCCAACACCAAGCCACAACACAAAGCAGCACAGTTCAGATAGGGACAAGTCAGCAAAAGCTGAAAGACTCAGATGGATTGCCCTGAAAAGTTCTTACGGAACGTTTCTCTTTGCTAAGTCAAGTGTCAAAGCGAGAAGATCAGCGCAGCTATGTCAATCCGAAAAGCAATGTCTCACTGTCCATGGACTTATATATATCTCCTCTTCTTAGAGTCCACCCAGGGATGTTTTCAGGTGGCCAGAGTCATGCCCATTGCATAAGAGAGCTCACAGCAAAGCATCAACTGCCCTCTCACAAGACAGCTTGCAGCAAAACATCACAGGACAGAACTGAGTCTTCAAAGAAACCAGAAGCTTCCACTTGAAAGACCTGCTTGAGGGTCCAGACTAGTCAGCAAGCAAGGGGTTAGTAGGGTAACTGCTGCCCCTTGCTTCTCTTGCCTTATGCTTCTGCAGATGATCATGAAGCCATAAAATATCTTGCTCCTCTTCGACTAAAGTTTCAATATTAAATTATAAAATGTATGTAATTTCCACTTTTCAACATCTTTGTCTTAACCTAGAAGATGACCTTGAAAGATCTCCATGTGGGCTCTGACCCCAGGATATCATGCCTTTTTAAGATCAATGTTACTCTAATTGTATGTTGTCAGTAACAACTATAAAAATGTTCCTATGTAAATTAACAATGGTAGTTTCTCATCATTATTGGAATTAATTAGTCTTAAATTAGGCTAACTTTGAGCAAATTTTCTCTAGCCTACTTACTGAAGGTATTTAAAGAAAACCAGTAACACATGTGCAAGCTTAAATCTGGTGATAGTATGACTCTGCCCTACAGAGAAAGTGATCTCAACAAATCGGGGTCCAAAGATATACAGAGATTCAAGTTCAGGTTTCAGGATGAGAATCTTAAATTCTTAAATCAGTCACTAGAAGAAAAAGTGAGCCATTCTAACTACTGGATATATGGAGCAATAGATTCTAGCCAGTAATTTCATTACCTACAGTACAGCACCTAGCACACTTAGGGATTCAGCTAACTTGATTAGGCAGCAGTTTAGGGGTGACATCCTGTGCAGAATTTCATGGGTAAAGTCCACAGATAGAACTTCTTTTCCATAAGGTAAGTCTCTTGGCTCACCGAGTGCTCTGTGAACTACTATAGGGTGCGATCAGAGCCTGGAGCAAGGAGCTAACATTGAAGAATAAGGCACTGCAAGAAGGAGCAGCAAGTCCACATTTAAATTACCTATCAATCTTAGCCCAAAGCACTGCATGACACAAATCACTGACTGATCTCTTTAATGAGCCTTGCAATATTGGTTGTTCAGTGTTAATTTTGTTTGTGGTCAGATCATATTCAGCCTCGATAAGAAGAAATTCGTGATGACAGGACCATCATAGCATCCTTCTCTCCTTTCTTATCACGTACAAGAAACGAAGTGATGAAAGACAAAACTGGCTGGCATCTACTAACTGACACATTATGCCCACCAGGTTGTTTAATTCTTCTCCCACGATAGGTGCTCTCAAGGAGCTATTCATATGTGATGTGGTGTTGCTTCCACTATGTGTCTTCTTGTTTAGGTCCATTTCATGTCTTAGGTCTCTAATTTTCTAATATTGTTCCTGGCAAGCCTCTGGCTATAAACCATACAATTTGTTAAAAACTCACTACTTAGCCCATTGTTTCATAGAGTAGAAGGAGTTCTACCTTTTAGCATGTACTATATTAACTTCAATCAATGGCAGTAATTGGAAACATGATTCTAGGAAATCAGGGATGAAAATGAAAGGAATTCAGATGTGGCATTTGCTCCTAGGAAACAAAGAAAGAATTGATCATACTGGCTAGATTAATTAACCATAATCATGAGCTATAGTTCTTCTACTGATAAAAGCAAGAAGGATTGTTTGGATGAATACAAGTGAACAAGCACATGTGAGGAGAATCAGATACTCTCCCTTCATGAGAACATCATGACTTCAATAACACCTTGGAGAGGCAACAGCAGTAAGTCCAACTACCACTGCGTTGGACATCAGACCGAGATAATATCCCTTCTACCAACTTACCAGCTTCTACTTGGCACAAACTATTCTGCTAGGCATTGTGCCAGAATGCATACCTATTACCATCATGACTCTTCTACACCATGAAAATGCCTCTAATGACTCAGCACTTCACAGGGTACTCACTACCAATTCAATGATCTCTTCTACTTCTTACTGTAGAATTTATACTATCAACTCATCAAATCAAGTAGAGCATACATTTGTCAGTTACGTATAAATGACTTATAAATGCCCTTTCTAACATTCACTAACTGTTCCTCCCAGACAATGCTGTTTGTTCATGAAAAAACCCAGAGAAGCCAAAACTCTGTATGTCATGTGAATAATCAAGGAAAAATATCTCTTCCCTTTTTCACATTATCTTCTCTGAGGAAGATTAGACAACATAGACATGGAACCAAAGGTTTTGAAGTGTTTGCACAATGCTCTCCTGATTTGTAATGCAGGGATTAGTCTGTGCAAAGTAGCCTGGAAAATGAAGCATTACTAGCTTACCTGACACAGGATGCCCCACCCCTACCATCCGACTGAGGCTGGACTCCCTCTGTCTCTTTCCTAGAAGGTTTCACTGAGTCTTGGATAGATTAAGTGTCTGAAAGCTCTGCCTCTTCAGCCTGTCTCGCTAACATTTCCAAATCTGCCTAAATCCCAAGAGTGAATATTGTTTAGGCTGAAGCCAAAACGCAATCGATAATAATTTGGCACATATTATATGTACTCTAGTGTTTTTAATAAGTTTCTTGTTTCACCTGCTTGTTCAAAGACCCCTTGGAAGTGGGGTTTTCAGTCTGATACTTTATGAACTCAAGGTAATGTTAACCCAGTGGGCTTTTATCAAGACTACAATTAGAAATTCTCCTCAAGGCACCTCAACACATTTCCCATTGTTTGATTTCCTTTTTTATTCTTGTTTCTGTTTTTATTCTGTTCGTATAAACAGAATAAAATATTTGTATCCCTTTATAGCTGACTTTTATAACAGATGTAGATTATAAACCTCAGCAATGATTCAAAAGCTCATGAAAGCAAAATTCAAAGGTTGTAAAATACATGTGACATATACTTTGTAAACACTTTTCATTTTGTAATTGTTTCTATGAAGAACTGAGATGTTTGAATCGTAGTTGAGGTTGATAAGATTCAGCAGGCTGAAAATTGATTTTTCTTCTGCCTTTCAACTGTTAGAATTGCTATTGCCTTATCTTTTATTTGTACACAATCTTTAATAAAGATTAAGGCAATAAAGTAAAACAAGAATGACCTCTGGAAAACAAATTTAATTCATTTTTAGTTGACATGAGATATAAGACTTACTGTGACACAAATATACATCTAATATACTTTAATGAACAACAAAATAATGAAATATTCTACTTTCCAACGTATTTAACCTCATATCACATTTGTCTTAGTTTTCCATTACTGTGAAGAGACACATGACCACTTTTACAAAGGTCGACATTTAATTGGAGGTGGCTTACAGTTCAGGGGTTTAGTCTATTATCATGATGGCAGGAAGCATGGCAGAAGAAGGCAGATATAGTGCTGGAAAGGTAGCTATAAGTTTTATATCTTGCTCTGCAGGCAGCAGGAAGATACAGTGAGCCATTAGGCCTGGCTTGGTCTTTGGAAAACTCAAAGTCCACCCAGCAGTGACACACTCCCTCCGACAAGGCCACACCTCCTAATAGTGCCACTTCCTGTAAGCCTAAGGGGGCCTTTTTTTTTTAATTCAAACCATCACAATGCTTACACATTATTCTTCTGACTAAAATAAAAAAAAGCAAGAAAGTTCATGAAATGCAAAAAAATAATTATATACTTACATAATTTGGATTCACATCTCATCTTTGAACAGTTCATTTACAAAGATCACAATGTTTCTTTGTAGAAGACTGTAATGTGTCTTAGTGTTTCCAAAACACTAAGGACTGGTGCTATTTTAGCATTTGTTTGAAGTCGGGGAAACCTGAGTTCTATTTACAACTCAGATTGGCATTATCAGCTCAGACCAAGCATTTCTCCTTTTCTTCCCAGAGCTGCTAAATCTGCACTGTTAAATAATAATGGCTTTGTTTAATTGCAAGAAGTGCAAAATGCTGTTGGAGTAAGTTTGATAAGTGTTCTTCAAAAGGCCTGGATAGTTACCCTATACAGTACAGTGACCTAATACCAGACAAGAAGCAATTTACAAGCCAGGGATTATTTTGCCTTCCAACTCAGACGAATTACATCCCTCATGACAAGGAAGGCACAGAAATAGGAGCTTGGTCTTCCACAGGACCAACCTGGGGGCAAATAAAAAAATGCCAGCACTCACCTGGCTTTCTCTTTTTGTTTCTCTTCTCTCCACCTGATAATGCTATTCACACCCAGGATGATCCTCTCTGTTCTGTAAAGATTCTCTGGAAAAACTCACATAAGCACAACACATGTGTCTCATTAGTGCCCTGATTGCTTTCTATCCAACCAGGTCGACCGTCATAAATTCAAAGGTCTTTCTGACTGTACCTCTGACTGACTGTATGTTCAACTTTCAGCAACCATTCATTATTTCTCTCTCTCACCTTCTTTATTCATATGAAAAGAGTAATGGATGAAGACTCTGGTAATAGGGAAATCACTACTCTTTGAAACAAAGGGGTTGGAGGCTGGAGATAGCAGCTTAATTGGTAAATGAACCATTACAAAAGCATGGTTATCTAAAACCGCATCACCCATATAAAAAGCTCAATGTGGTTGTACATGCTTGTAATCCCATGATCAGGAGACAGAAGCAAGAGGAGTGCATGGACCCAGTGGCTAGCCATCCTAGGCAAATTGGTCACCATGACCTCCCAGTGAAAGACCCTGTCTCCTAAACAATGTGGGTGGCTTCTGAAGAACAATACCTAAGGTTGAACTCCGGATTCTACCCACACACACATGCACACACGTGTATGCACTCATACACACTTATGCACCAATTGATACACACACAGATAAGTTTTGTCAGGTGTGAAACTACCACTATCTAGGTTTTTTACATGGGCAATTTGTGAGTTGACTTTAGTCTTAAAAGTTACTAATAAGAAAATAAACAACACTTTTCTACCTTCTAACTTTATTGGATATTTACTAAGTATGAGGACTCAAGAACCAATAGATACTGTGTAGCAGTAGAAGAGAAGTAATATGGATTGAAAGAGAGAGAATCTCTTCAATCCATAGTTCACATTAGCATAATAAAGACTCTTTAAGAGTTTTTGTGGGGAGCAGGAGAAATGGCTCAGCGTCTAAGGGCACTAGCTGCTCTTCCAGAGGTCCTGAGTTCAATTCCCAGCAAACAATTGGTGGTTCACAATTATGTATACCTGAGATCTGGCCTGCAGAGTGTATACATAATAAATAAATCCTTTTTTTTTTTAATGTGGTAGTTTGAATAGGTTTGACTCCCCCCCCCCAGTCACATGTTTGAATGCTTGGTCAATGGGGAGTGGCACTGTTAGAAGGTGTGGCCTTGGTAAAGGAACTGTGTCACTGTGAGAGTGGGCTTTGAAGTCCCCTATGCTCAACTTCTGCCTGGCAAGGAATTTCAGTCTCCTTTTTGCTGCCTACAGATCAAAATGTACAACTTTCTGCTCCTCCAGAACTTTGTCTGCCATGTGTTCTGCCATGATGATAATAGATAAAACTTCTGAACGTGTAAGCCCGCCCCGATTAAACGTTTGTCTTTATAAGAGTTGCCTTGTTCACGTGTCTCTTCACAACAATAAAAACCCCGACTAAGGCAGAAGTTGGTATCAGGAGTGGGGTATTGATGTGATAGGCCTGATCATGCTTTTGTTTAGATGAGTGTGGATTTGGGGCCTTTGTATTATGTTCCTGTAGGAACATAGAAGATAGTGATGCCTGAGAGTGATTTGAACTGCTGGAGCCTCACACAAGAGATTTCAGAGAAGAATTTGTTGTATATTGCCTAGAGGCTGTTCTTATGATATTTTGATAAAGAATGTTGCTGCTTTTTGTCCTTGTCTGAAGAATTTCCCTGAGGCTAAAGTAAAGAGATTTATATTAATTACATTGGCAAAGGAAATCTCGAAACAGCCTCGCTTGACTCTGTCCTATGATTTACTCTTATAAAGAGTGTTTTGATCAAATGTAGCAATCTGAGAAGGGAAAAACACAAAATTTGGTTCCAGCAGGTTCAAGCACCTGGAAGTTGAATGGAGCTAAAAACCCGTGTTCGAATAAATATGTAGAGTAAAGACATTAAATGGAATTAAAGGAGTGGCAACCTCTGAGTAACATCCCACCCAAATAAGCTTCCATCTCATGAAAAGGATGTTCCCCCAAGGGACCTTGCCACCTAGTTTAAATTTACTATGCATTTGAGGTTGTATGAGGTATAGGTATATCATGTTACATGTCATCATCAACTGCTTATTATGTTCATATTGCCATAAGGAGATATGATTGTGTGCCAGGTTCACAAGAGGTGGATTGTGATGGCTATTCTTTTTTTTTTTTAAGATTTATTCATTATTTATACATTATCCTGCCTGAATGTATGCCTACATACCAGAAGAGGGCATCAGGTCTCACTACAGATGGTCATGAGCCACCATGTGGTTGCTGGGAATTGAACTCAGGACCTTTGGAAGAATAGACAGTGCTATTAACCTCTGAGCCATCTCTCCAGATCCTGTGATGGCTATTCTTGTTTTTCAACTTGACTATATCTGGAATGAACTACAGTGCAGAAATGGAGGGTACATCTGTGATCAAGATATTGAAGCAAAAAGACAACATGCCTTTGATTTGAATCTTGATGCCTTTAATCCTGATCTTGATGCATTGTGGACATGCTTATTAAGATCTATATTGAAAAGGAAGTCCAGGTATGGTGATAAACATCTTTAATCCCAACACTCAGGAGACAGAGGCATGCAGATATCTGAGTTCAAGGCCAGTCTGATCCACAGAGTAAGTTCCAGAACAGCCAAGTTCAGACAGGCATTGAAACCAGAAAGCTGGTGAAGATGTAATTTAACAAGGGGGTCATGTTCCAGCCACAACAAGCAGCAGCACTTCACAGTTTTGACTACGTGGTTCTTGCTTTCAAATCAAGAATGGAATTTCCTTCTAAAACTAAGGAAAGCTGCTGAGGCTAGAAATGTGCCAGGGGTTTCCCTGCATGAAGATCCTGAGAGAATATTCTGTGAAGTTCTGAAGATGAAGCTTGGATTGCCTTGAGACACCAAGATGTTGGAGATGCCAGAGGCTTTGGATAGCTGTCAGGGAAAGTTTCTAACAGGGAGTGGAACTAGCCCAAGAGAACAAAGTGTGTTGCAGTCAACAAAGCTGAAAGGAGTTGGAAAGCCGAAGAGCATTCTGACATCAGACACAGAGATGCAGAGTTTGGAGTGTGCACAGCTTAGATTTGTTTTGGTCCAGTATCTCCTCATTGTGTCCACTTCCCTATGGTAATGCATGTCCTGTGCCATGAAGTGCTGGAAGTATGGGATCTCCTTTTTTTTTAATTTTTATTTTATAGGGGATTACAGTTAAGAGACTACATGGATTTCAGAAGAGACTTTGAATTTTGGAGTTTTAAACATTGTTGAGCTTATGATCAACTGAGTTGGTCTAAATATATTTTGCATTATGTTATATCTACAAACCTATGGGGACATGGAATGGAATGGAATGGTTTGAATGGGTTTGACCTCAGAGATTCATGTGTTTGAATGCTTGGGCCGTAGAGGGTGGCACTATTAGGAGGTCTGGCCTTGTTGAAGTAAGTGTGTCCTTGTTGGTGGAAGTGTGTCACTGTGGACATGAGCTCTGCCCGATGTGGAATTACAGTCTCCTCCTTGTCTTCAGATCAAGATGTAGAATTCTCAGCTTCCCCAGCACCATGTCTGCTTGCACAGTGCTGTGCTTCCTACCATGATGAGAATGGACTCAATCTCTGAAACTAAGCCAGCCCCAAATAAGCGTTTTCCTTTATAACAGTTGCTGTGGTCATAGTGTCTCTGCGCAGCAATGAAAACCTAAGACAAAGAGCTGAAATAATAAAGTGTGTAAGCTCTGTCAATGTGCTTCTCAACTCAGTTGTCTGAAGCAGCCTTTATTCCACCCAATGTAACTTAATATCATCTGGATAAAAACAGAGACCTGAAGTTGTTGGCCAACAAAACAAACTTCAAAATTTTGTAAGATTTTGATGTTTGGTTTGGGTATTTCTTGCCTTTTTTTTTTTACATTATTTGTTTTTATTTTAGGGTTTTTGCTTTGATTTTTTGTTTGTTTTCTTTTTTGAGAGACTGACTGAGAGAGAAAGAAGTTGGGTGGGTAGTGAGGTAAGGATAATTTGGGAGTATTTAGATAAAATTAAAGAATATCATCAAAATATATTGTATGGAAAAAAGAAAAACCTATTTACATGTTTAAAAATAATTTTAACACAATACATATCATTTTTAAATACATGTCTTTAATATCAGGTTAATACTCTTTCAACAGGTATTTAATTTTAGAAGGGCAAAATTTTTTAAATATATCAGCAACAGGAGTGCGTGTGTGTGCATGTGTGAGTGTGTGTGTGTGTGTGTGTGTGTGTGTGCGCACTCAGGCATGTTACTATTTTTATATTTCTTACATGCTAAAGATTTCTGCTAAAGCAGAAGGAATTTAATGCCACAAACAATGCGTTCATTGTTCTAGACTACAATTTCAGTGAACTTTTACAAACACAGTCATGCAACAAATAGGGTTTAATTTAAACTAATTAAAATAATAAATCAATGTGACTATCCATTAGACTATTAAGTGTTATTTTTAATTCAGCAAATAATTTAAGCCTAATGAATGAAACTGGGAATCCTGAAAGCACAATTTTGTCTTCTCTCTCTCTCTCTCTGTGTGTCTGTGTGTGTATGTGTGTTTGTGTATGTGTGTCTGTGTGGTTAATAACAGTTTTATCATCTCCTAAAGAAAGTTAATAAAAATATAAACACAAACTCCTTAGTTATAATCTCCTCTTGAAATTGGTCCTAGGGTAGTTTTAAAATTTGGTATTGTAGGACAACGACTTCTTGTTCCAAAACTCAAAAAATTTACTTTCATAACTTGTTAATTATGAATACTTAGACAACATTATTATTAAAATCTTTCCTGACAAAAATTCAAGATTTTCAAAATTTTAAAGCTAAAAAATAAAAAAAAAAATTATGGTAATACCAAAAAATTCAGAGAAGATAATATTTTAGATTCTAAATGATTTGTAACCAAAAAGTTTTAATTTGTGATTTGACTATTTTCATCATTATTACTTTAATTTTATCTTACATAAATGGAAATTTTAGGCATTTTTCTTAACCTATCTCTTAAGTTCTTGTCTTTGCTATAAAATATATGAACTATGTGACACCGTCGATCCATTCTTTCCAGCCAGTGTAACCACTGATTTCAACCACTGTTAGATTGATGTAACCTACATCAATCAAGAAAATGGCCAAAGCAGACAGTTTTACCAAGGCCCAGTGTCATCATGATCAGCTACTGGAAGATGTAGCTCAATACAGAGGCTTAAGTGATCTAAGCATTTGTGTTTACAGTGTTGCATAAGATGAAATTGGCTGCTCTAGGTGGAAGCAGAAATGGTGCACTCTGGATGGAGCAGTTATTTTAAATGTCTCAGACAGACCCTCTAGTCTAATACATTTGACTAAATTCTGGAAATAATCCTTTTTATAGATGAAATAGTTGTTCTTTAATAGTTGACTTTTCCTTTTTTCTGAGTCTCGAGACAAATGGACACAATCATTAGACTTACCTTTCTATTTCTATACATTCAGTTCTGCCCACTGAAGGACCACACTTCAGTGACACATAGTTTTGGTAACATATTTTCTGGTTTTCATAAAAGTGCAGATTATAACTGCCAACTGTAGACAAGCCTCACAGAATTCCTGGACTCTGGCTATAGCAAATGGTTTATATCATCCCATCAGCACAAGCAGAATATGAACAAAAAGGTCTACCACAAGGCCCCTAGGTCACTAATCAAGAATAGTCACTGGCATTTAGTGAACTGGCCTCCCTAACCACATCAAGCAAAAGTCTGGTGCTTCCCACTTCCTAGTGCTCGAACTGGCAGCAAACCAGATTGCCACTTGCTTACAATACCTTTGAATCCCTGATCCTGAGCATATATAGCCAGAAGGAATCCCGGTGTTTTGTTTTGTTTTTGGTGTTTGGTTGTTTGTTTTTTAACCTTGGCCCTAATCTATTTTACTCTCTTTGAACATTACAGTCAGTAATGAACCGCTGTGGTGCTAGAATCCGTTGCTCCCCCCAACCCCCACTAAAGACTTCTGGAATGCCTTGCCCGTTTGCCCTATTCGCCTGACTCACTCTGAACAAACACGAGCCTTTGTTTGGGTCTGGAAAACTGAAAGTGTACAACTTTGATACCATTTTACATAGTTCAAATTGAATCAAATTCCCAACAATTTTGATGAAAACAGAGCTCCTGCCAAGAAAACAAATATTGGCAACAGAAGGGAAAGAGCTTAAGATTTTACTGGCAAAGTTTTAAAAACCTGAAATTCCTCTGGAGAAATGTTTCAAAGTTAGGGTCTTCTACCAGAGACTATAATCACTTTATAAAGCAAGGAGAAAAATAATGTAGTTTTCACAAGCCTGTAATTCAGGGCCAGAAGACACGGATCTAAGGACAAACCTTCTTTGTACCTTGGAGCCCATCATTTTGATTGTATCCAAACTATTGAAAAGGAACCCTGTAAGAAAATGATCATAAAGTTGCAAAGAAGAAATGCCAGCCATGAGCATTCTGAGTCTGAAAAGTTCTAACCAGCACAGTACAGGAAACAATGTACCTTATCATGAATAATTTAATGTCGAGAGCCAGCAACATGGATCAGGGGATAACGGTGCTTGCTGCCGACTCTGAAGACCTCAGTCCAATCTCCAGAGCCCATATGATGGGAGCAAAGACCTGACTCCTGCAAGCTCTCCTCTTACCTGCACATGCGCTATAACTTGTGCACCCACGTCTCCATACACACACAATTGTAATTTTAAAAATCACTTATGTCTACATATCATACATGCCAGAATAATTCAGGATTCAGAATAAATTCACATAACAAAATTGCCTATATAAAACTACAAAAAACACAAAAAATAAAAAAAAAAAGAAAACCAGTCACTACCTTTTTCGGCTATTATTTAATAAGCTTTGAAAGAATATTTAGATCCAAAAAAACCAATCTTTTGAAATATTTTCACTTCTGTGGCCTGGCAAGACTGCTCCCCCCTCTAGGATCAGGTGAAAAAGGAGGAGGACCTGCCCTATCAGTGGACTTGGGGAGGGACATGGGAGGAGATGAGGGAGGAAGGGATTGGGAGGGAATGAGGGAGGTGGCTACACCTGGGATGTAAAGAGAATAAACTGTAATTAATACAAAAAATTAAAAATATAATTAAAAATATTTTCACATAAATTCATAACACATTAAGGTCTTTTTGCTTTTTTAAAACAACAACAACAACAAAAAAGAAAAAAGTGCTCCCTACACTTCTATTTATCCATTAAAAGGATATTCTTTTTGAACATAGTTGAGCCAATGTCCTTGTTGTGTTTTTGAGCATCTTTTGATTCTACCCAGAAATAGAATAGCTGGGTCTTGAGGCAGTGCTATTGCAAGTATTCTGAGAAAGCTCCAAATTGATTTCCAAAGTTTGCATTCCCACCATCAATGGAGGAGGGTTCCCCTTTCTCTACATCTTTTCCAGCAGTTGTTGTCACTTGAGTTTTTGATCTTAGCCATTCTGATGGGTGTGAGATGGAATCTCAGAGTTGTTTTGATTTGCATTTCTCAGATGACTAAGCACATTGAGCATTTCTTTGAGTGTTTCTCTGCCATTCCATATCCATCTGTTGAGAATTCACTGTACCCTATTTTAAATTGGATTATTTGGTTTGTTTGTGTTTAATTTTTTGAGCTCTTCATATATTCTGGATATTACCCCATTGTAAGATGTAGGGTTGATGAAGATGTTTTCCTAGCCAGTAGAATAGTTTTATTCTCTTGACCATGTCCTTTGTTTTACAGAAGCTTTTCAGTTTCATGTGGTCCCATTTTTTTCTTTTTTTTATGATTATTAGTTACATTTTATTAAGTATCCCAGCTGTATCCTGCTCCCTTATTCCTTCCCAATCCTACCCTCCCTCCCTCAGCTCCTCCCTGCCCCTTTCCAAGTCCACTGATTGGGGAGGATCTCCTCCCCTTTCGTCTGGCCCTGTTTTATCAGGTATCTTCAGGACTGGCTGCAAAGTCCTCCTCTGTGGCCTAGCAGGACTGATCCTCCCTTGGGGGGCAGGTTGGTCAAAGAGCCTGCCATTGAGTTCCTGTCAGAAATAGTCCCTATTCCCTTACTATGGGAAACCAATTGGTTATTGAGCTACCACGAGCTTCCTCTGAGCAAAAGTTCTAGGTTATAGCCATGCATGGTCCTTGGCTGGAGAAACAGTTTCAGAAAAAAACCCCTATGCCCAGATATATTTGGTCCTTGTGGAGCTCCTATCCTTTCCACATCATACTAACTCCCCTTCTGCTGAAGGTTTGGTTATGAGTCTTAGTATCTGTTTTGAAACGCTGCTAGGTAGAGTCTTTCAGATGCCTTTTGCGGTAGACTCTTGTCATACGTCCAATGCACATCCCATTTGTCTATCTAAGTGAGGATTGATCATCTTACCCCGTGGTCCCATTAACTGATTGTTGATCTTAGAGCCTGAGCTGTTGGTGTTCTGTTTGGGAAGCTGTCTCCTGTGTCAATGCATTCAGGCTCTTCCTCACTCTTTCTTTTAACATATTTAGTGTGTCTGGTTTTATGTTGCAGTCTTTGATCCACTTGGACTTTACATTTATGTCCTTTGCTCAATTATGTTCATAGCCACTTTATTTGTAATAGGCAGAATCTGGAAACAACCCAGATGTCTCACAACAGAAGAATGTATACAGAAATTGTGGTTCATTTACACAGCAGAATGCTTCTCAGCTATTAGAAACAAGGAAATCATGATATTTCCAGGCAAATGGATGGAACTATAAAAGGTTATCCTGAGTGAGGTAACTCAGAATCAGAAAGACATACATGGTATATACACACTTATAAATAGATATTAGACATATAATATAGGATGAACATACTAAAATCTACAGATCGAAAGAAGCTAAACAACAAGGAAGACCCTAGGGAAGATGCTTAATTCTCATACAGAAGGAAAAACAGGATGGACACCTGAAGCAGTAGAAGAGAGGAAACGGGATGAGAGCCTACTACAGATGTCACCTGAAAGACTCCAACCAGCAGGAGATCAAAACAGCAGATGCAGAGACTCACAGCCAAACTGTTTAGAGCATAGGGAGTCTTGTGGGAAAACGGAGATATAAAGGACTCAGAGGGGACAGGAGCCCCACAAGGAAATCAACAAAGCCAGTAAAACACTGGGCACAGGGGGAACTGCAGAGACTGATACATCAACCAAAGACCATACCTAGATTGACAGAGACACCCTGCTCAGATGTAGCCCACAGGCAGCTCAGTATCCATGCAGGTTCTTTAGTAAAGTGAGAAGAGACAGTCTGTGACATGAACTCGGTTGCTTGTTCCTTGATCACTTCTCCCTGGTGGGGCAACCTAGCCAGGCTACAGAGGAAGAGGATCCAGGCAGTCCTGATGGGACCTGATAGGCTAAGGTCAGACAATAAGGGTGGAGGAATTCCCCTATCAGTGGACTATGGGAGAGGGAGAAGGAAGAAAGAGGGAGGAAAAGTGGGATCTGGAAGAAATGATGGTGGGTCTACCACAGGGTTTCAAAGTGAATAAATTGTTAAAATACTAATAATAATAATAGTAATATGAAGAAGAATATTAAGAAGAAAAAGAAAAGAAGAAAGAGATGTTTGTTTGTTTGAATTTTAGTGGAGGAAAGTTGACATCAGACATAAAATAGCCCTGCATATAAAGGATGTTACTGAGGACTGCCCAGTGTGAGGCCTTGAAGCAGCAAACACACTTGCATCCCTGACTAGATCTGAGATTTTTGGTTTTCTCCTGTTCCTTGTTGGTACGTTTATTCCTTTTGCAAACACTTTTCATCTTGTTAATTTTCCAAACCCAATACATTGCATTCTAATAGCGGTTTTTTTATAGTGTTTTTTAATAATGTTTTTTTTAAGTTTCTAATTTAAGCACTAAGGCATTTTGTTAAGAGAGATCTTATTATTATTGCTTAAATGACTAGAACTTTCCCAGAGACAGTCCTTGCGCACTGTCGCCTGCAGAAGATATTTGTCATCTTGTTTTGTTGACCTCATGGATTCCTTCTTTTCACTTTCTCTCCAGTCTCTTCTACCATAGAGTAGACTAAAAAATTGACGTGGTAATAACTACTCTGGTGAGAGAAAGGATGATAAGTGTGTGTGTGTGTGTGTGTGTGTGTGTGTGTGTGTGTGTGTGCATGTGTGTGTTTATGTTTGTCTAAATCTCTCCCTTATGCCCAGTCCTGGCAGGAGTACAGATGTTTCACAGACTGAGAATCATTGGGAAACAGAGGCTTATGGAAATAAAACACACCCAGAGGAGGAGGAAGACAGTCTTGTCTTGACAAGATGGTGGCAGCATAAATCGGCTCTGTTTCTCTTCCAAGAACAATCCTATCAGCTTTCCAAAGTCCTACTCTGCTTCTGTAAGGTATTTGCATATTATTTTGTATAATAATTGCATTGGTGCCATGTGCTCTAATTAAAAGTTACAAGCTCTTGTTCCTTTTACCAAATTATAAATCATTCCACAAATTTATAAGACAGTGTGAAATACATTCTCATATATAAAAATATTCATCGTAAATATGAAATATTATATATATGACTAAGCAGCCTCTCCCCTGAGGATGATTTTGGGTGACTCTTAGTCTCAATGATAAATGATGGCTTTATACTCTTTTATCGTTAATAGAGAGGCTATTTTGTACTTGGTAGACAAACAGCCAAGAAATGAATCACATAGTCTTCTATTTTGGGAGTATGACAATCACTGAAAATTCCTGATTCTGTACAAATAAATAACACAATTCTCAGAAACCTACTTATCTCTCTAGAAGCATAAATTACTAGATGATAGAAACCCAAACACATCTTTTCTTTAAAAAAAATCCAGAGTGTGTTCAGAATACAATAAGTTATTTAAAACAAAATTGTTTCCTGTTACATACATGTCTCATCAGTTAATTTTTTTAATTAAATTTTTATTTTTTATATTAATTACAATTTATTCACGTTGTATCCCAGCTTTAGCCCCTCCTTCTTCCCTTCTCAATTCCACCCTCCCTCTTTTCTTCCCATGTCCTTTTCCAAGTACACTGGTAGGGGGGGTCCTCCTCCCCTTCCATCTGATCCTAGCTTGTCAGGTCTCATCAGAACTGGCTGTATTGTCCTCCTCTGTGGCCTGGTAAGGCTGCTTCTCCATCACAGAGAGATGACCAAAGAACCAGCCACTGAGTTCATGTCAGAGACAGCCCCTTGGAGGAAGCCCTTACTAGGAAGCCCGCTTGGAGAATGAGCTGCAAGCAAACCTGTATTTGGAAATAACTGTATTAATTATAAAAGGTAAGGAGAATGTGGCTCTCACAAGCTTATTTCATTAGTGGAAAGGGAGTCATACAATAAAACTAAGTGTGAGGTAATATAGACTATGGAATAAGAATATTGTTTACAATGATGTGAAACAAAAAGGAAGAGACACATTCACTTTAGCAAAATTGTGAAAAGACACACTGAAATGAACCTAAAATGCTGATATATTATAGTGTCCACAGATAACAAAAGGAGAAGGCCCTTCAGATAGCGAGAGAGAGAGAATTTAATGGGCAAATACTGGGACAGAGTAAAGCATCAGCATGTTTACTCTAAAGTGTTAGACATGGCTAATTGCCTATTCAATAATGAAATTAAGGAATTTCTAAATTATGAAGTCTAGAAACGACCTTGGAAACTGACTTCTTAGAAATAAAAGTGAAGAATATGGAAAGAAGGGGAACGTAATAGGACCAAGAGGAGTTTACTGTTGCATATCAATTTCACTTTTTTTTAAAGTAATTTTTTATCACTCTGGCTTTACTCTTTTTATTTTAATGAGAATTAGAATAAGCTGAGCAGAGGGTCTCCTACCTTTCCTTCACCTGCCATCTGCTTGTGTTGCTCTTATCATACATCTTAAAAGCTGTGTCTCAACTTCACTGGGCATTTCTCCCTACATCTATTGTTTTTTTCTCTTTGTTCCTGATGCCTCTCCCAAGCACTCAAAGGCTGGCTGAATATATCAGTGCCCACTCTCAAACTCTGATCTTTCAATTTTCATATGGATGTGCGTTTCATTCAGGATGGCAGTTCAATTTATTATAAGCACAGCTTATACTGACAGGATCATATATTCAGGTCTTCTCATTTTTAAAAATATGTGAAAGAATAGAAACTGGTGGCTCAGATAAAAGGATGCCCAATTGCGAGGTGGGAGAGGACCAGATGTGTTCGTGTGGAGGCAAAGGATCGGGAATCAGAGTAGATAAGATGACGGTGACTCACCAGTGTGGGACCGCAGTTAGAGCAGGAACACGATAGTGGGATACATGAGTAGGATCATAAAGCCTAAGAACCATAAGGCACTCAGCATTAATCAGTCTCTACAGATCTGGGCTCGGTACCAATAGGAGTGTGATGACAGGGTATGCCTAAGGCCTGATTGCTAAGTAGGTAAACTGGGCCTCGGTGGCTGCAGAGCCACCTTTTCCGTTCTCACTGTTTCCACATACAGGGAGTGAGCCCTCTAGTCAGCCCCATGGACCCACTACCCAGAACCTTTCAAGGTTCGAGCCCCACCCTCTCAGTTTTCCACACTCAGGTCACGGTGTCTAGATCCCAGAGCTCTGAGAAACTACTTCAAAAGAGGCCAGAATGGAAAAATGCAAATCCAAAAGGATAACTCCACAGCAGTGCAATTTCAGAGTGCATGGCACGCTGTGTGGAGATACAGTAGGATGAGGGTGTGTAGTCAGAAAGCCTTTTATTTTCTTGTTCTACAAGAAATGTTTAAATTGAAGTCGCATTATGCTTGTGACTGCCTACCATAATACTTAAATCAGGCATAAAGTATATTAGAATGGTCTTGGAAAGTTAATATGTACAAAATTGCACAATTCAATTTCTCCCAAAGCAATGGGTCTACCCATTTCCTGCTAAATTTCAATGTGTTTCTTGCCAGTTCTGGGAGTTAACAATTTAAATTAAGATTGTTCTTTGTAGATACTAACTTAATAGACCTAAAAAAATATATTAAATCCTATGAATATATTCATATAGTCTCCAAACATTCACTAAAATATTTTTTAACTTTCTTTTATTTTTGAAATTATATTATAATCACTGCTTTTCTCCTTTGCCTTTCTGCCTTCCAAACCCTCCCAAATACCTTTTCCTACTCTCCTTCAAACTCATAGAATCTTTTCATTTGTTAAAATACTAAACGGAATTAGAGACTAGCTCATCTCACTCATGTCCTTTTATGATACTGAAAGAGAGTGCTGAATATACTGATGCTCTGAGAAAAGCTTCTCATCGTATCCATGGATATCTTAGAAAAGAGAAACATACCCAGAACTACTTTCAAAGAGACAATCAGTAAAATGATTCTCTTTCAAACTGAGGACTGGATTATCTTGGCCCTGAGGGAGGTAGAGCATATCATCACAAATCATGTGGGTTTTTTTTTAAATTTATTTTGTGCTCTTCAGGTATTAAAATCTACCTACTACAACCATTCATTCATTCAACAAATTATTCATATTTTAAATATTTTGTGTAAATAATACTAACAATTATCCGCTTCCATAGAATTCAAACTCCACCTGAAGTAGAAAGAAAACAAAGGTACAAACAAGATCAAGATCAGAAAAGTGTCACAAAGTAATTATACTACAAATAGGTGGCCAGCAAGGGTCACTTGCAAAGGTGAACTTGTTGCTGATAACAGAAAAATTTTCTGGGCTCTCTCCACACTAAGATCAGAGGAAAGAGCACTTCAGGCATAAGGTACAAACATTTTAAAGTTTTGCAATGATGGATAATGTCAGCAGATTGGGGATGGGGGGTGGAAACAGCTGTTGGCCTTTCCCTACAATGTCCTGGGGGTCAGCAGCAAGGTAAAGAGGAAGGAACAGAGAGAGGCACATACTGTATGCCTTCAAGTCCTGCGGAGAAACTCAGATCTTATTCTGACTCCAAGAAGAAGCTACTGAAAAAGTGCTAAGCGCAACACTGAAATTGCCCTAATTATGTATTTTAAAAGATGATTGTCGCTGCTACATGGAATGTAGATTCTCTGGTCCAGACCCTTTGTGAATATCATGGATTCAAAACACTAACTTCCTGATACGTGAGGCACCAACCCATTATAGACCTTCCCCCAAATACAGAGAACAAACCAAGACATTTGAGGAAGAACAGAGCAATAAGAGCATAATTAAAACAGAGCAATGCAAGAGACATACAGAACAAGAAAGACATACAGAAAAAAATAGAGAAAGAAAAAGAAAAGAAATGTGAGTAACTTTAGTATCAAATTGGCAAAACATAGAGGGAGAAAGAAGATTCAAGTTCAATTCTATGACCCCTTTAAGAAGCAAATTTTATGTATTTGTGAAAAGGGTAAAAGTTTTAATGTAATAATAATAAATGCATATTGAAGTCACTTATTAAATTACTCCAGCTGGAAATAAGCACTTCCTTTGATTTTTAATATAATAAAACTAAATTCAAAGAGATTGATTTGGTGTGTAAAATGATCTCTCTGTAAGATTCCCAGATGATACAAAGATGCTGCTCTTGTTCTCTGTGACTACTAAAAATAGAAGACATATAATTAACCAGAGAATTAATCTTTAGATAATGCTTTCAAGTGAAGCAAAGCATTTATTGAATACTTACCATGAGCAGAACTCAGCACAGCTAAGAATAAGGTGGCTATATAAAGATGAACAAGGATGTGCCATTGGCAGCAAGCAATTTAAAAGCAAAATGAAAATAAAGCATATCCTGGAATTATCAAACAAATTATAAAATGTGTCCTTGCCCTTTCTACCCTCAATAACTGGGGGATCTCCTTGAAACCCGTCCCTTTGCTTACCACTGGCATCTGGTAGTCACATTCTTTTCTTCTTTCACATTACAACTCAGCAAAACATGCAGAGGGAGCTACAGGAGTCAGCACATTGTATTTTTCTTATAGTCATACTTTGCCTGGCTCATGCTGTTTTAGGTAGAAAAGCTGCACTGCTAAATTAAAAGGCTATGAACTCGCAGCAAGGGGGTTCTCATGACCAAAATGGTTGGAAGGGGAGTCATTTGCTACGCCATCTTAGCTCTAAATGCACAAAGCTGTATCATTGTACGGGGCATAGATGCATGCCTTGCTGAAAATGCTTGTGCTAAGATTTCCTATTGCAGATAGTTAGTCACTTTTTATTGAAATAATAAACAAAGAGAAGCTGAGGTGGCTTGGTAAATGATGGCACTTGTTGCCAAGCCCAATATTGTGATTTTGATACCCAGGACCTACATAACAGCAAAAGAAAACTGACTTTTTCAAGTTGTCCTTTGCAGTTGGCACATACGCTACAGCATACATGGACCCACTCATAGACTTTACACGTGTGTGTGCGCTCATGTGCCCACACACGGATAAAAAGAGCATAATTAAAACACAAGACAGAGCTGGACGTGGTGACATACATCTTTAAGCTCTGCACTTGGGAGACAGAGGCAGACAAATATCTACATACCACTAGTTACCCTGGCTATATGGTGAGTTCCAGGTCACCCAGGATCTGCCTAATGCCAACAAATAAAAATGAGAAGCAAAGATTTTCATATCAGGCGTGTTGCTGATGTCTGCTGCCATCAGCGCAGAAGCACTGTGAAAGTATCTAACAGTGTTTCAGCCACCTTGGGGTGTTTTAAGGGTTGGACTGGAGAAGAGAGACATGGTTGTGTTATTCAGTGACTAAAACTACTTCCCCTATTAACTTATGATTATAGGTGTTAAGTGGCAATCAACTGTTCTCAGTTTGAATGGAAATTTTGCATTGTGTCAAACCAAGCGTTATGTTTATGTTGGCAAGATTTGTGGCAAAGACTGGTAAAAATGTTAGAGGTGTGGGATTTTTACATATGAGAGCAATTGAGGGAAAAATTTAGACTCTTAGTGAAGAAATTGTCTCCCTGGGGTTCTGAGGACAGCTGACTTCTCTGAGAGTTCAGATGAGTACCTACAGGCTGGATCTGGCCCTCATCGTGATAAAAATAGCATGTTCCCACACTGATGATGATAGACACCTGTTATTTGGATAATTTCTCTCAACATAAGAAAAAAAAGTAAAATCCAAAATCTTCATCGCCAGCAAGCACTTCCCTCCTCGCAGCTGCTTCCTTCCCATACTAATCACCGTGAGCAAACACCCACTGCAGATTTGACCAGGAATGCAAATGGAAATAAAATTCTTCACTTGAGCCTCTGAATCTGATAACTATCTGGTGATGATGCTGAGGGAAACTGGAAATGTTTTAAAACCAAACTGAAATAGAAATAGAAAGAAAGATATCATTATATTACAAATTAGTATCACATTTCTATAGTGTTGCTTTTTATTTTGTTTCATTTCGTTTATTTTCGTTTCTTTTTTTTTTTCCTTTAGGCTATGTGATCTCGGCTGGCCTGAAATTTACTATTTAGGCCAGGATGGCATTGAACTCACAGAGACCGAGTTGCCTCTGCCTCCTGGAGTGCTGGAATTAAAGGAATGTGCCACAAGGCTTGCTTAGAATTACACATTGCTAACTATATAAAATATCGGTTACTGTGTCCATCTTTTAGACGTGACACTATTTCATTGACTTAATATTTAGTTCTATCACAAAAAGAAAACATTTTACCTTCTTGTAGGATCAGGATAGACTTTATGGAAAGTGATGGCAATTATTGTGGGTCTTAATAAATTATTTGTGTAAGAGAAAAATAAAAGTTAGTTTATTGGGCAAACTGACTTTTTCATACTATTGATAAGTCAAATACTTTCTGTTTTGGCAACACTCTCAACCATGCCTGTGAACTGGATTCTAGACTCAATTACTCATTGCTGCAGCAGAACTGGTCCTGTTCTGACAACACATCACCAATCTGCCAGCTAAGGTTGCTGGAATCATCTAGACCAAAGCCTTGTGGCTACCCAAGTGAACTCGGGTAAAATTAGGTCCTTAGTACCCTGCTGTATTTCACTGTATATGTATAAGAACTGAAAGCGTTGTAATTTCTCAAAGTTCAAGTATTAGCTGTTCTTTCGAACTAAATACTGATGTTGTCCTGCTTTTGACACCAGCGCATGCAGAACCTGGTGTCTAGAAATAGAGACTGGGAGAACATAATTGCTTTGACGTGTTTTACTTAGTATGAGATATACTGACTACTCAAAAAGATAACTTACAAACTAGAAGATCTCCAACCACAGAAGAGTGTACTCATCATGACCTTCTTGTGTTGTTGGGGCATGTTGACTTTCAAGCACCTTTTGTTTTTTAATCTTAATGATAAAATTATTAGACAATTCTAATATCCTTACATGTTGTTTTTATTATTCATGCCTAAATTCTTCCAGCATTAAGGGGGGTTTGTTTACTGAAATTTCTAAATGCATTTGACTCAAGTAACTTATCATGGTTGCAGCTGATAAGAGCATGGCTGCTCGCTTACCTATACCACACTTCAAAAATGCTGAAGAGAATAAAGATCTATGTTCCCACCAAGGTCAAGCAATGCTAAAGGAACTCACTGGCCATCTTTCTCAACATATCCTGAACATTAACATCTTCAAAATATTTTGTAGAAATTAGATATTTTTCACATAGTCATATCATACATGGGAACAAAAATAAGTTTATTTTGATTTTGATTGGAGCTGCATAAATGTGTAATGAAGGAAACAATAATAAATGAGTCTGGTAAGTTGTTATAATGAATAATTAGCTGTTTTAATGATAATTGCTTTTGAAACTGATGAAGTTAATAATTTAAAGAGATTTCTCCAGGAATTCCCACTCTTAACTCCTCTCTAATCTGCTTCCCATGCAACTATATTTTAACGAAAAAAAATCAGAGCTGATTATAAACTTCATTATGCATGCAGTCCTTTATAGGTTCTCATTTGTCTGAGACAAACCCAAACTGCTTATCAGAGACTGGAGCATAGTGTCCTAACTCTAGCCTACCTCTGCAGCTTCATTTTTCATCTTGCTTCCCACTTTCTTCTTCCCACTCATCAACCACTCCCAACCTCAAACCACACAGAGATGGGTGACTGGCAGCTGCTCTGAAATGCCAGGACACTTTGTGCCACCTTGCCTCTGCATCCACGACTTGTGCCAGAAAAGCTCTTCCCATCTTTGTGTGCCTAGCAAACACCTACTTAAGTTACAGAATTGGATTCAAACATTGCCTTTTGTAGGGAGAGCTTCCAAATCCCTCCTACTGGTGACTGCTCCAGGGAAATCATACCTAACTTTTTAAAAGATATTTTTTTGTTTTTATTAATTACAGTTTATTCACTTTGTATCCCAGCTATAGCCCACTCCTCAAGCCTTTCCCAATCCCACTCTCCCTCCCTCTTCTTCTCCTTTGCCCCTCCACCAGTCCAATGATGGGGGGGTTCTCCTCCCCTTCCATCTGACCCTAGTCTATCAGGTCTCACCAGGACTGGCTTCTTTGTCTTCCTCTGTGGACTGGTAAGGCTGCTTTCCCCTCAGGTGGATGTGATCAAAGAGCCAGCCTATGAGTTCATGTCAGAGATGGTCCCAGTTCCTATTATTGGGGAACCCTCTTGGACACTGAGCTGCCATGGGCTACTTTTGTGCAGGGGTTCCATGTTATCTCCATGCATCGTCCTTTTTTGGAGTATCAGTCTCAGAAAAGACCTCTGTGCCCAGATTTTTGGTTCTGTTGCTCTCCTTCTAGAGCTCCTGTCCCCTCTAGGTCTTTCTATTTCCCCCTTCTATCATAAGATTCCATGCACTCTGCCCAAAGTCTATTACAGAGGGCCTCTGAAAGACTCTACCCAGCACAGTACCAAAACATAATCAACTTTTTAAGGTGTTCCTATCATAGTACATTTAGCATAAGACTCACATTCTTATGCTAAATGTATACCCTATTTTATACCTATAGTTTCTCCTATAGCATTTCCACCATTGCAATAGACGGGAAATAAAATTATATGACCTTTCCCAGTACTTTCCAGTATGCCCTGACATTCTGTGTTTGTGGAACAAGAAGAAACTATAAACAGAAATGGAAGAAGAGAGCAAAACTGGAAAATCCCAACTCTACTAAATCTTTTCCTGTGTAACAATGTCAAGGCACCAGAGCTGCCACTATTTTCAGCTGTTTGCAACAGTCTATCTCTGATCGCCCTACTTCATTCATGTTCATGTGAGTGTGTGTGTATGTGTGTGTTGGGAGTTGTACAACAATTTTGTAATTCTCCTTGCCACACTAGCCTGCTGCTCCGAGCTCAGTATTCAGTGTGTTTCTCCTAGTTCAATACTGAGCAGCCACACTATTCATGCCTATTTTCCACTCACATCAAGAATTCCTGCTCCAGGGTATTTCTCCTTAAGGTGCTAGGAAAAGCCTTCTACAAATTGTCTCACAGTTATTTTCTTCATTTCCTTCAGGGACAAGCTCAAAAACATTTTTTGAAAAGACATATTACCTTACTTCTCGGGTATATATAGTCTAATTTATCCCAGATATATAATCCTTTAAATGGAATGTATTACTCTCTAAGGTTGCCTTTTAGTTGTTTAATTGTTCATTACCTGAGCATCCCATGGGAAAAATAAGGAATTCTAGCTTTTTCATGTTTCAAACCAAAACTTTTTGTTTGTTGTTTTTGTTTTTCTCTCCTATATTACATCCTGACCACAATTTCCCCTCCCTCCACTTTTCCTAGCACTCCCTTCCCCATGTGCCCTCTCCTCTAGATCCACCACTCTTCAGTTTCCCTTAAGAAAAGGTCGGGCCTTCAGGAATATAAACCAAAAATGGCATAACGAATTACAGTAAGACTAGGCAACCAGTGAGATGAAAAGTTCCCAAGAGCAGGCAAAAGCATCAGAGGTAAGCCAAGCTACACTTAATACATATTTGTAGATTGTACGAGAGCAAGATACCGAAAATATTATCCAGTCCTTGTTTACTTTTCTTTAGTTCCCCCACTCTCCTTTTACCTAGAGAACATTCACCAAATATTTCTCTTGAGTCTTATTATTCCACAAAAATGGCAGTGTCCCTATTTGACCCATGTTAAAATCCATGTTTTCTCCTCCTTTGATTCCCAGAAATTCATCACTTTAAGTATACTATGGAAGATGCATGAGTTACCTGATGGGAGTCTTTGAAAAAAAATATCAAAGGGCAGAAGAACTTGGTCACAATATCTTCTCCTAGGTCTTACCTATTTTGAACTTTATCTGCTAGTCCCTAGGTCCTTTCAAACCCACAGCTCCAAAAGGCAGATCCTCTCCTCCAATCCTCCCTAGACTAAGAGAGAAAATTGCCTCCAAATGTTCCTACTCTCCTCTGTTACCCTTCCAGCTCATTGGCAATAGCCTTAAACTACCAGAGCTGGGTTTTATCTTCTAACATGACTTTGAATAAGACATTCAGATTAGAATGAATGAAAAGTGTTGACACTATTTTTTTTACTCAGAACACTCCAGGGAAAATCCCTGAGACCTGCTCTATCATCAGATGCAGCAAAATTAATTTCCAAATCCTCTTGTGTTTTCTGAGGATAAAGAGCTGCACCAGTCACCAAACACAGCAAACACTAATTATGAGTATGTGCTAATCTGGCACTTATATATTTTATTTTTATTTAATTTTAGTTAACATATATTTTAATAAACTATCTTTATTCTACCTGGGAAGTATCAGGGAGAATACTTCATGGAGAGGGACTTAAATCCCATCAGGTATTGGTTGGATAGTTGACAAGCTTTGCATTTTTCTACAAATGCAACTTGCAGGCAGGTCATCCTTACAGATGTAGTTGGGTCGGTATTTGCCTTTCTTCTTTGGTAGCATGCAACGCCCCTTCCTGTGTCTATCTCGGCATCTATATGTGTTTCTTGAGCTTTCTCTTTAGTTCTTTTTCTTCTATTTTGCTTGTTCTATTCTGATTTTTCTGTTTGGCTTGTTCTGTTCTGATTTTATTATTTAGCTATCTGTTTATATTTTAATGAGAGACAGAAAGGGTATGGATCCGGACAGGGGGCAGGAAGGCGGGAGGATCTCAAATGAGTTTGGGGAAAGGAAACCATAATCACCATATATTGCACAAAAAAAAACCCACTATTTTAATAAAAGAAAACTAGACAAGACATATTTAGTTACTGACAGATTTTAAATATTGGACATAGGACTATATGAATCTACACTTTCTTTTCTGTTTTTAAACAGAACCTGCTATAGTGTTGGCAAGTCTTGAATTCATGATGTTTCTGTCTCAGCTCCAGAGTGCCAAGATTGTAGGCATGCACCACTAAGCTGGAATTAAATCATCCCTGATTAACTGACTAGCACATTTTTTTTCGGAATCTAAACATTCCAAAATTTAGTGGCCACATTTTGAAGAATTATAAATATAAAGAACACAGTTTAATATATGACAACTGATTTTTAATTACTTTTCTTGTTATTATTATTTACTACAATTTATTCACTTTTTTCCCAGGTGAAGCCCCTCCCTCATTTCCTCCTAGTCCTGCTCTCCCTCACTCCTCCCACCATGTCCTTCCCTTAGTAGGGAAGGACCTTCTTCCCTACTATCTGACCCTAGCCTATCAGGTCTCATCAGGACTGCCTGGATCCTCTTTCTCTATGGCCTAGTTAGGCCACCTTACTAGGGAGAGGTGATCAAAGAGCCAGTTACTGAGTCCATGTCAGAGATAGCCTCTGCTCCCCTTACTAGGAAACCCACATGGAGACTGAGCTGCCCATGGACTACATTTGAGTAGGGGGTCTAAAATCTATAGTTCTAATGAAGCTAAACAACAAGAAGGCTTAATCCTCATTCAGTAGGGCAAAGAGGATAGACATCAGAAGTAGAAGACAGGGAACAGGATAGGAGCCTTCCATAGGGGGCCTCTGAAAGACTCTACCCATCAAAGTATCTCACTGAGACTCATTGCCAAACTTTGGGCAGAGTGCAGGGAATCTTATGGAAGTAGGGGGAGATAGAAAGACCTGGAGGGGACTAGAGTTCCACAAGGAGACCAAAAGGGCCAAAAAATCTGGGATCAGAGTTCCTTCAGAGACTGATGAATCAACGAAGGACTGTGCATGGATACATTAATTTATAAATCAATTAAATGGATTTTTCATTTGTATAACAATCCATATCTCTTATACACATCTGTTTTGATGTACAAAAAGGCAGCGATGTTCTAGTCTTTCCCCAAAGCAACAATTTCTCCTAACAGTTGAATGTCTTCATTTGCACTTATGCATGGCAAAATTTCTTCTGTTCAGAAAGAAATGTCTTTTCCTTTGTTTTAGTCATTGCTTTGCTTCTCTTACTGATGGTCAATTCCCCAGAAATGATGCTAAGCCCTGATCTCACTACTCTCTTCTTAAAAACGAACCTACTGTCTCTGCTTCAAAATATGTCAAGAATCTGACCTCTTTTCACTGTCTCTACTATTACATTGGCCCATGCTTTTATGATCTCTTACATGGACTATTGCAATAGCTTTGTAACTGCTACTTCCATTTATTTGTTCCTGACCACCCTCTTGTAGTCTAAAGGAGTCAGATCAAGGGTGATAAGAAGGCAATACTATCCTGCCTGTGCTCTTCTCAAGAAAATTCAATAACTACCATATAATCTGAAGCACATACCAAAGACTAACAATGCCCTTCAGGATCATGTCATGATGATATTTATCATGGCCCATTCGTATATGCTTCTCAGTTATTTCTAAATACAACATCATGCTCCTGTCATAGGCCCTTGTACTAGATTTTCCTACAGCCTAGACCAGTTTTTCTCCACATGTGTATATATTTATTATATCTTTAAACCTGCTCAAACTTCACACATCCTTTAAATATAGACCTGGATATAACTCCTTAAGTTAAATTGTGAACCTCAGATCTTATCCTACCCATTATATTGTTTTCTCTTATCTTCTGACACTTTTATACATTTTTAAAATGTTATTGTTTATTTTTCTGGTATGTGGTTTCCACTTGGAAAGGAATCTGAATAATATTTTCACATTTTGTAAATGATACCAGAGTTCAGCATCTTTATTCATTTGTAACAGTAGATGTGGGCACAGTGCAAGGAATTAAACCCAAGGAGTCAGCCATGATAAGAAAGTTCTCTACCGCTGATTTAGATTCTCAGACCTTAATTTATAAATCTTAAATAGGTCCTTTTTTTCAACACTACAAGAGTTTAAGTTCTAGTTTATAAAAATTACACATTTTAGATGCATGCTACTTGCCAAGGATATGGGTCTTTTATCAAGCCATAGGTGCATTTGATATTCACAGCAGCCAGACACTGCATCATGAAGCTGGTGACAGTAAGAAGTGATATGTTAAGGAACTTAAGCCCAACAAGTGACGAGTGACAGCTTATGGCAGGGGCACTGAAGACGCCTGGGACTGCCATTGCAGAATGGATCTCACAGCTGCCTGTGATTTACACTAAAGTAATGAAATAAAACATCAGGACACCCCACTCAAAGAATCGAGGGTTCATCCATTCCAACCCCCCACCCCCAGCTATTCAATGGGAGAGGTGGAACTTAGGGTATTGTATTACGGTTTCCTTTAATGTGCACATAAATTCCAGCTATTGCTAAATGGCAAGATGCTCTCTATTGTTTCAGAATTGTTGTCAAGAAATCATAGCAAGCACACTCACTCCTGAAAAGTACCATGCTATGCCTGTAGGCAAGGAAGATACCTTAGGTATATTATACCTTGAATTTAGTTGAGGTGCACTATGAGTAGTATTTTTGCACTTCGCCACCAGTTGGAAAATAATCCTGTGGGAACAAGTATGTGCAGCTTTATTCTTTACAGTAAGTATCACTTGGTGTCAGATCCATGAGCATTAATGGAGACAACCCTCATCATACTGCTGCTTCCCCTGCAGTGGAATTGCATCATAGGAATGGCACAGGTGCTAGAGCTGAAGAAAGTATAGCACTTTTGGTGGCTGATAAACAAAAAGGAAAGAAGCTACATGACTTACTACCAAGGAGTTATCATTTTCACAATAATACACAACATTTCCATACTTAGAGAAAAGTCAATGAGATGAATGATAAGTTTCTGCTTCATTTGGTAAATAATCCTGAATAGGTATTTTACCTAGTCCCTGCTCTTCCAGGTTTCATATGCGTGGCAAAGCTCTTCTAGTGTCTTTTTGCCCTAATGTCTAAGACATATGAATATGTTATGCCACCTGGCTTGAGAAGATTTTGCAGAGGAGACTGGTTTGAAAGACATTGAGAAAGAAGATCATGAATAGCTATAAGTGGGGAGTTTTCAGCTAAAGTCACAGAGAACGATGCAACTATGAAAAGGTTGTTAAATATTTTTTTTGTTGTTTACTTTTTTTTTTTAGCTTTTATTTTATTTTATTTTTTTTATCAGTTACATTTTATTAACTCTGTATCCCAGCCGTGTCCCGATCCCTCATTCCCTCCCAGTCCCTCCCTCCCTCTCTCCCTCATCTCCACCGTGCCCCTTTCCAAGTCCACTGTGTTGTTTACTTTTTATTTTGAGAGATAATCATAGTTTAAACCAAGATATAAAAATGAACAGTGTATGCTATACTTGTTAGCTATTTAGATTTTTTTTTAAGTTTAATTTATTTTTTTTTCAATGCAGTTTATTCAGGGACCTTGAACAATCCTCGGACCCTGGGGAAAGCCAGCCCACAGCTTAAATAGCCACAGGGTAGCCAACCCAGGCGTGCCACGTGGGCAATGCAGATAGGTCCACATACATGGAAGCAAGCCAGATCCTCAGCCTTAGCCAAATGTGGAGTTGTTCGTGACAGAGAGCACTCACCATCGGGAAGGTGGAAGGCAGAAACCAGCTCCATCTTTAAGGCATAGCATTCCGCAGCTCTCTACAGTTCCCCCTTTTTGTTTTAGACGCATCAGGCAAGAGTAGAAGTCTGATATCTGATATTAGAAATAAATTGGGACTTTGTACCGATGTTCATTTAGGAGTCATCCACCCAAAGAGCATCAGACCCGTCCAACACCTTCAGAGGCGGGATCTGGGGCATCAACCCGCATGCAATCTGACATGCTCTTCTCTGGGTCCAAAGCGGCTGACCCTGAGTGCAGTGCTTAGCCTCGCATCCTGAGCGTATCATTTTAGCTTTTTATGGTATCCAACCATGCTTGGGGAGAATGTCCTGCTTTATTTTTTATTTTTTTATTTTTTATTTTTTTTATCAGTTACATTTTATTAACTCGGTATCCCAGCCTCCCAGTCCCTCCCTCCCTCCCTCATCTCCACCGTGCCCCTTTCCAAGTCCACTGATAGGGGGGACCTCCTCCCCATTCATCTGATCCTGTTTTATCAATGGAATACTACTCAGCAATCAAAAAGAAGGAAATCATGAAATTTGCAGGCAAATGGTGGGATCTAGAAAAGATCATTCTGAGTGAAATATCCCAGAAGGAGAAAGACAAACATGGGATATACTCACTTATATAGACCTATAAGATATGATAAACATAATGAAATCTATACACCTAAAAAAGATAATCAATTGAGCGGACATGGGGTAAGATGATCAATCCTCGTTTAGAAGGACAGATGGGATGTGCATTGAATGTATGACAGGAGTCTACTGAGCGCATCTGAAAGACTCTAACTAGCAGTGTTTTCAAAGCAAAGACTCATGACCAAACCTTTGGCAGAGTACAGGGTAATCATAAGAAAGAAGGGGAGTTAGACTGATGGGGAAAGGATAGGAGCTCCACAAGGACCAAATATATCTGGGCACAGGGTCTTTTCTGAGACTGACATTCAACCAAGGACCATGTATGGATATAACCTAGAACCTCCACTCAGATGTAGCCTGTGGCAGCTCAGTAACCAATTGGTTTCCCAAAGTGAGGGGAACACGGACTATTTCTAACAGGAACTCAATGACTGGCTCTTTGGTCTCCCCACCCCCGAAGGGAGGAGCAGTCCTGTTAGGCCACAGAGGAGGGCTTTGCAGCCAGTCCTGAAGATACCTGTTAAATATTTAAGAGTTGAAATGGTCCCTGTTGATTGTTGAAATGTTGGATATGATGTTCAGGTCAATGAATCTCACTGGCTTCTAGAAGGTGGCAAAGGGAAGAAAATTGATTTCCTGGAAGCCATCACAAAGAAGAAACACAACCCTGCCAATTTCTGGTATAAGATGATGATGATGATGATGATGAGTGTGTGTGTGTGTGTGTGTGTGTGTTCCTAAGACATTAACTTTGTGGTCATTTGTTCTCTCATGAAGAAAACTTACAATCTATTCACTGAGAAGAATTTTGCAACTAACATTTGAGATTATCCTGCTTTGTAGCATCAAGGTACCCAATATAGAAAACAGCCTATACTTTCCCAAAACATGTAGGTAGTTCTCGTGGATGGTGCTATACCTATGCACATTTTTTTTTTTTACCTTGGCACACACATTCTCACACACACAAATACTCATGGTACAGTGCATGTACATGTGGAGGTCAACTATAACTGTTGCTCAGAAAAAGTACACTCCTTAAAAAATTTTATTCTCAGACTTTAGGAAACAGATTTCCTGAGAGTGGGGCTAATAACAGAAAATAAGCAGTGAATTTTTAATTTAAAATACATCCTCAACCAGACTTGACTTAATACAGCTCTACTTACAAAACTCATGAAACAAGAAAGGTTTAATTACACACAAAATAAGTTAGAAATTTCATGCTTTAAGGTATATATATTAGGTCCATAGTATTTTGTGATATAAAAACTCTAAAATAACACAACTATAAAATACAAGTAAATATGCTGATAGAATATAACCAATGATCACTCCATTATTTTTTACACAGAAGAAATGAGAAAGTTGTAATTGGAAATATACATTATATGTAAAGCCTTTTATTTGCTAATGTATTTACTAATATATTAGCAAAGTTCTTTGGATTTTAAAAACAGAAATGCTCCAATTTTCTGGGGAAATACAGTTCAAGGTAGCAAAAAGATGAAGTAAACAAAACCATGGGTTATTGCTTGGCTGATTTATTTTGTGTTGTGTGAGTATGTGTTTGTGTGTGGGTGTGTAGGCAGAGAACAGCCTCAGATTTTATTCTCCAGATATTGTTTATCTTTTTTTTTTGGTCAGGCTCTTAATTTGACCTGGAATTCACAATGTAAACTACAGGACTGCCCAGCAAGACTTAGGAATCCACCAACCTACATCTCCCCAAATTGAGCTGTCTCCCAAAACTTCTTTTGGTTTATTACAAGAAAAAAAAAAGATTTTTCTAATTGAACAAGTTGTGTTAGAAATATTTAGTGAATGAAAATAAGAAGCATATACACTATGCATTTGGGTGTGAGGAAAGTGGTTCAGCAGTTGAGTCCTTTCTGTGCTTACAGGAGAGTTCAGTTCCCAGTACCCAAATATGGCAGCTCACATCCTCCTATAACTTCAGTTCCAGTAGATTCAAAGTCCCCCCTTTTTTTTCTTTTGGCCTTCACAGGCATGATGTACATGTACACATGTACATCAAACAAACACAAACACACACACAATATACAAATAAAATTTAAAAAAAAATAGAATTTAAGTTTCACGTAGACAAATATATTGAACCCTGGACAAAGACATTCTAATAGTAGAGAACTGAGTATTAATTATGGGCCATGTTCCATGTACCAACCACCCCATAGAGCAGTCAATCCACAGTAATTCTTTCTTAACACAATGTTTTATTTATTGAGAACTTCATAGTTGTATAATGTATTTGATCACATTTATCCTTCACTCTATACTGCCTCCAATATCACCCAGATCAAACCCCTACCAATTACATCTGTTATTTAATGGTGATATTGTTTTTTTTTTATTTTATTGAAAATAAATTTTCCTCATACAATATAACCTAATTATAGTTTCCTCTTCCTCTACTCCATCCAGTTGCTCCCCCTATTTCCCATCCCTTTCGTCTCTCATTAGAAAAGAACAAGATTCTAAGGGATAACAACAAAATACGAGAAAATAAAAAGTAATATGATGAAGCAAAAACTGTCCTACTGAAGTTGGACACAGCAACCCAACAGAAGAAAAAGAATCCTAAGGACAGGCAAAATATTTAGAGACCCATTCATTCTCGGGAGTCCTATAAAATACTCAGACAACAGCTACTAATATATATACAGAGAACTGGTGTGGATCCATGTAGGTCCTGGGCTCGTTGCTTTAGTCTCTGTGAATTCAAATGAGCCTTGCTTAGTTGATTCAGAGGTCCATATAGTCCTGTTGTCCTCCATTCCTTCTGGCTCTTAAAATTGTTCCACCACCACTTCTGCAATATTTTAAGCTCTGAGGGAAGGGATTTTATGGAACCTCCAGTTTGGTCTCCCTCTTCACATAATATCTGGCTGTGGGTCTCTTCATCTGTTCCCATCTGCAGCTGGAAGAAGACTGAAAATGAGTAGATAAGACACAAACTATGTTTGTCTTCCTAGGTCTGAGTTGCCTTAGAATTAGCTTTTTTCCTAAGTCCGTGCATTTACCTGCAAATTTCATGCTGTCATTTTTTTTAACAACTAATACTCCATTGTGTAACTGTACCACATTTTTAAATACATTATTCTGTTGAGGGACATCTAGGTAGTTTCCAGTTACTGGCTCTTATGAACAAAGCTGCAATGAACATAGTGGAGTAAGTGTCATGGTAGGATGAAGCATCCTTTGGGTATATGTCCAGGAGTGAAATAGCTGGGTTTGGAGGTAGATGGACTCCCAGTTATCTAATGAACTGCCATATGAGTTCCAAAGTGGATGTACATGTGTGCACCTGCACCAGCAATGATGGAGTGTTCCCTTTGTTACACATCATCTCCAATATGACATATCATTTGTGTTATTGATCTTAGCTATTCTGACAGGTATAAGATGGAGTATCAAAATAATTTTATTTGTAGTTCCCTGATGGCTAAGAGTGTTCAAATTTCCATAAGCGTTTCTCACCTAATTGGGAGTCTGCTATTGAGAATTCTCTGTTTATATCTGCACCCTTATTCCATGTTTATTCTTTTGTTGTGTTAATATATTTTATTATCATTATTACTTACAATTTATTCAATTTACATCCTGGCTGTGGCCCTCTTCCTCATCCACATTGATTCTTTTTTTTTTCTTATCTCTGTTTATTTATTTATTTTATACTTTTTTCTTTATTATATTTATATTAATTACAGTTTATTTACTTTGTATCCCAGCTGAAGCCCCCTCCCTCATTCTTTCCCAATCCCACCCTCCCTCTCTTATCTCCTTCCTGCCCTTCTCTAAGTCCACTGACAGGGGAGGTCCTCCTCCCCTTCCATCTGATCCTAGTGTATCAGATCTCTTCAGGGCTGGCTACAATGTCCTCTTCTGTGGCCTAGCAAGGCTGTTCCTCCCTGGGGGGTGGGGAGGAGGTCAAAGAGCCAGCCATTGAGTTCATGTCTGAGACAGTCCCTGTTCCCCTAACTAGGGATCCCACTTGGATACTGAGCTGCGATGGGCTATATCTGGGCAGGGGTTCTAGGTTATATCCATATGTGGTCATTGGTTGGGGAAACAGTCTCAGAAAAGAGCCCTGGGCCCAGATATATTTGGTCCTTGTGGAGTTCCTGTCCTCTCCAGGTCATGCTAACTCCCCCTTCTTTCTTATGATTCCCTGCACTCTGCCCAAGGTTTGGTTATGAGTTGCAGCATCTGTTTTGATACACTGCAGGGTAGAGTCTTTCAGAGGCCCTCTGTGGTAGGCTCCTGTCCTTTTTTCTGTTTTTCCTTCTTCCAATGTCCATCCTAATTGCCTTTCTAAGTGAGGATTGATCATCTTACCCTGGGTCCTCTTTCTTGTTTATCTTCTTTAAGTGTACAGATTTTAGTATGTGTAGTATCCAAGTGGGTTCCATTGTAATAGAAACAGGGACTGTCTCTGACATGAACTGATTGGCTGCTCTTTAATTACCTCCCTCTTAGAGGGAAGCAGCATTACCAGGCCACAGAAGAAGACAATGCAGCCATTCCTGATGAGACCTAATTGACTAGGATCAGAAGGAAGGAAAAGAAGACCTCCCTTATCAGTGGACTTGAGGAGGGGAATGCATGCAGAGGGTGGAGGAAGGGAGGGATTGGGATGGGAGGAGGGAGGGAACCACAGGGGAGATACAAAGTGAATAAAGTGTAATTAATAAAGAATTAAAAAAAACAATAAAATTATGAACTTTGCAGGCAAATAGTGGGACCTAGAAAAAAATCATCCTGAGTGAGGTATTCCAGAAGCAGAAAGACACACATGGTATCTACTCACTTATATGTGGGTACTAGACCACGTTGATTCTTAAAGCAACATTATTTTCAAACATCAGGCTGTACCTTGTGTTTTGTTTAATCAAAAATACTTATTATTATTTTTTCTTTTTTTCTCTTTATGTTTCAATGCTTTACTTAAATTCAAAATGTAGGATGGATTTTAGTGGTGGTAGAAAGCAGCCAAGTTCACAGACTGCGGAGTTCTCAAAAGCCATATTCTCCCCCTGCCCAATAGATCTTGTCCAATGTTATCATCATCACTCCAAACTATATCTGTTGTATTTGATCTCCATGTCCCATTGGAATTAGTTTATCAGATACCTAGACAAAAGCACCTGCTTCAATGTTCCTCAGGCTGCATCTCTATCAGCATCTAAACGTTTCACATCTGCTAAGACTTGGAGACAAGTTCAGGCTTCTTAGTATTCTTTGACTCTTATGGAGCAAGCCATTCTCTCCTCCCTACTTTGCTCCTCCTCTGATTCAATGATATCAGTGTCATCAACTCTTACCGTTGTCCATACCTTCACTTCCTGTGTCGTTTGCTACATTGGTATGGTTCAACTTCTTTGGCTCTTGGCAAATTGCTTTTTCTTTTCTTTTCAGTGTAATTGTGCCAGCACCAGCAGGCGCTCGTCCAGAGAATGCTTCAAATACTTCCAGAGTTTTCCTCCATGGAACTCTTTTCCATCGCAGAAACTTTAAGCACCTGGAGTTTAGCTGGATTTTTTGAATTTTTTTTCAATATTTATGGTATAAATTTATTTATTAGAAATTTGGTTTGTGGAGGTTGTGGTTGTTGTTTGCCCTGCAGATTGAACCCAAGGTCTTGACGTTGCAAGTGTTCTGCCATTAAGCTGTATTCCAAATGGAATAATTGGTTATTTTAATGGTGTAAGATAGAAAAGACTTCAAAATGTAACATGCAAGACAAGTGTTAACAGCATTCCTTGGTGACATATTTCTGTGAGAGAGAGAGAGCGAGAAAGATGTGTGTGCGTGTGTTTTGTGTAATTGTACATGTATATACATACATGATCAAAACATAGAAAGTATTTTTTGTAAATTTTGTGTGGTAAACCATTGTAAAAAATTAAAAGCTGAAGTAATTAAACTTCTCATTTGAATAGACTAGTTGAATATGTCCTTTCCTTACTCAAGTTTTGACTCTGATCTTTTCCTTTGTGAAGTTTTACAATCCTCACTTCTCTGTCTGGCAGTTCTCCCCTCAATACCACAAAAAACATTGGAATAGTGCCCTCTGAATTTTCATAGGTATCTAAACTCCTTTTATAGTGTTGTATTTTTGTATTCAGTGATAGGATGAGCATACATATGTATATATATGCGAGTATGCTTGTGGTGACAACAGTGTGAACAATAGAACGAGAGAGCCCTGAAGCCTAGAAACTTTCCCACTGTGATTCAAATTAAGGTAATTAGAGAAGAAATAAACATCAGAGGTGCATAAGGTGACAGTAAATAAATTCAGTATCAGTGTTAGGGAGAAAATAACACAGACAGATATAGTTACCAACTTATGATAATTTGGTAAGAATTGTTAAAAAAATTTTATTACCTTTTGTTTATTACCTTTGTGTGTTTCTGTGTGTGTATGTGTTTGTATGCATGTGACTTCAAATTTACAGACACAAAGCTCTTCCTACCATGCCTACCACGTGGATGGGTTTCATGGACGGAAGCTTCACCTGCTGAGCTGTCTCACCAGCCCTGAGTTAGGAGAGTTTGGACTTTATTGTGTGAGTGAAAGCCACACTTTCAAGTCTCTTCCCTAATGAGCCTTCTTCTCCATAAATCCCTCTTTTCATGTTATTCCCATGATGCTCTTCCTTGCCATGGGATTAGTAATACAAAGTCAAGTGATCATGAATTGGAACCTCTCAAGCTGTGAGTGAAGTATACGTTTCTTCCTCTAAGTTCTTTCTGTCAGAGGAACAAGAACATTACCACAGCTTCCCAATGCCCAAGAAATAAAAACATATGTATATAAAATTCACACGTTATTATAAGTTATGTCGTGTTAGATCTTTTTACACAGCTGTAACTAATTATACTCAAGATAGAATAAAATAAGTAAGGGATGGTGTTTAAAAGGAATGTTGAGTGCATTTTTGACTTAATGATATTTTCTATGATTTTATTCAAACATAACCTCAAAGTACATCAAGGAGCAGAGCATATATGTTACGATAAAGGTGATGAGTGCCATATTTGATAGTGTCAAAACCTCATGAAAAACAAATATTTTAATAATAATTAATAATAATAAATAGAATATTTGTTTTATTTTATACTTGAGCCACCAGTCAGATACTGAACATAAGAAGTTAATGGACTGGCATCTGCTCATAACTAAGTCCAAGCCACAATTTAGTTCTATGTAAAATTTTGGTTTAATGAGCAGCATACGTCTATACTTAGTTTCAACTTTGCACAGAGTTAATTTTAAAAAATATGTATTCAGCAAAATTAAATCCTGTGAAATTCCAGAGCTAGCTAAATTGTTACATATATACTTGGATCATAAAAACTTATAGAAAGAGTTCAGTGTTTCATAGTTTTTCAAATAAATTTTGTCTGTGTTAAAGTTGAAGTGAAAAAAAGGAGAAAAATTACAAATTCAAACTATTGTTTGTGTATTTAAATTCCAAACTTGCATGCAAAGATGTCTACTCCCAAGGAGATATACTTTACTTCACATGAAAATGCCTCTTGCTCTTTTCTAGGAATGATTTTAACTTTGAAATTGCATGTCAACAAAGAAATCTGTGATTCTGTTGTACCAGATAATTAATTTCTCATTTTCTCTCCTCTTTAACTAAGCTTCATAAAATGCCCTGTAACCATACTTGAACAGGGTGATGACAATTTAATTAGATCAAGACATCAGCAAAGAAGAATAATGATAGAACTGAAGACAGTTATAGATTACAGTTTGATCTCCTGCTACAAATGATGACCTGAGAAGTCAATAGCTGTTTACAGTCTCACATTCTCACTTTCCCACCAATAATGTGGTTGAAAAGAAAACAGGCCGCTGTTAGTATGTAGCATGGGACCATTCAAAAAGAACTGAGCTTGAAATCAGAAGGCCCCTTTTCAAATCTCGTTTTGTCATTTACTGTCAACATGGCTACAGGGAAGTCATTGGAACTCCCTGAGGCTCGTATGTTTCTTGTTTGTGGATCAAAACTTATGCACTTTGTGACAGTAACTTATAGAGAAGTTGAATAACAATATTCCTCCAGGTTTTATACTGAAATACTCTGAAGCATGTGTAAGGAAAATGAGAAAGAAAGAAGAGCAGGATAACTGCATTATGAATAGGAAGGGGAGAAAAGTAAGATGCAGCATTGAAAAGCTCATCTGAAAACTCTTGATGATAAAGGTAAGATCATTCACAGAATAGGAGAGCCAATACATGATAACGAACTCATGAAATTCTTTCCACTGTATTCCAGGAAGCTGTGTGTAGTCTCTCCAACTGCAAATAATCATAAACACAGGCCCATCCCTGGGTATATTTGTCAAAGAAATAGTTTTTCCACTTATTTGGATAGATAAAGAAGACTCATTTTACAAATAGTGCAACCTAGAGCCTCTGCTAAGATGTAGCCCTTGGTAGCTCAGTATCCAAGTGGGTACCCTAATAAGGGGAACAGGGACTGTTTCTGACATAAACTCAATGACTGGCTCTTTGACCTCACTCTTCCCCCCCAGGGAGGAGCAGCCCTGCTAGGCCACAGAGGAGGGCTTTGCAGCCAGTCCTGAAGACACCAGATAAACCAGTATGAGATGGAAGGGGAGGAGGTTCTCCCCCATCAGTGGACTTGGAAAGGGGTAGGGAGGAGATGAGGGTGGGAGGGTGGGGTTGGGAGAGAGAGAGGGGGAGCAGGATACAGCAGAGATACAAAGTTAACAAACTGTAACTAATATTAAAAAAATAAAATTACATATAAAAACAAACAAACAAAAAACAAATAGTGGAGGTTGCTAAGTCTTGGAAACAGTACTAAAAGGATGTCTCTTATTCAATGAAATATGTTCTCTTATAAAATGACATGAGTTTTTCTCAGAAACAGGGTGTCTGAAAAATTACTCAATTTTCCTTTAGGGACAGCTAATGTAAAAAAAAATATGTATATATAAAGATATTGTAGTCCCACCATTCAGCAATAGAAAGAAACAAGAATTACCAAATTGAGAACTATTAATATTCCTTCACACAGGCTTTAAATACAAGTCCTTGCTGCAAAAATAAAAAATAAAATAAAAATAAAAATAAAAACACTGTCTGGCAAAAGTCAGTAAGGAAAACAACCATGGCTTCCGATGGTAGGTTAGACTTGACATTAGGCCAATGATAGATTTCAGTTTCAGACTGGCTGGAAATTTGGAAGATACTGAAAATGAAATGACTACAATAGCACAACACATAGCTTCTTGTGACAGGTAGCTAAAGTTAATGAACACCTTATCGTCATCTTTAACATAGACAGCTCAGAATGGATTTTAAATCCTAGAGGATGTGAGCACAAGAAAAGAAAGCATAGAGTAAATCTGGGACACTGTTGAGGCTTACTTAGAAGGTCTAGGTGGAGTAGACCTTCCAAGCAATGCATTATAGATTTGTCAGACACTTCCTGAGCAGTAACAGAACTATGTAACTCTAGGACATGCTAAGCCCCATGTTCAAAATGTGCTCCTAGTGTCCGTCAAGATTAGATCAGGAGCTGAGCAAAGCTCATCTTCACATAAACACCAGGAGAGACCAGAACTGAGCAGGTATAAAAATGTGCACATGGCCGGGTATCTGCATTCAATAGAATCGCTGAGTTAAGTTAGACACCACTTTTATTTTTGTGTTTTGTGTTTCTTTAAATCAATTTTTTTTTGAGACTAGGTCTTCTATTACAGCATCATCTGGAAGTTACTATGTAGTTAAGGATGACCTGAAAATTCTGATTCTTCTGCCTCCATTTTCTAAGTGCTAGAATTACAGGCATGTGCTACCATGCCCAGTTTCTGCCATGCTGAGGACTGAAATCAAAGCTTTATACATGCTAGAAGGAAAGCAGCCTGCCAATTAAGATATATCAAACCCCTTACTACTTTCACGTTTACCTTAAAAATATTAAATTATACAAATAGAAGGCACTTGAGACTATCTAAAGGCGTTTAAGCATTTCCACAGTTTGATTTGGCATTTGACTTACACAGTTTGATTTCTGGATAATTGTTGAAAATTTCAACAATCTTACTCTCTTCATTTTCTCATTGGCATTCTTTGATGTTACAAACCATGTCAGATTTTGCACTTCGGTCCAGACTACTTCTTGTCACACACAAGTGTTTGAATAAACATTCTTCAAGTAAAAAACTGGGGAAGGAAGAATTCACAGACAAAAATAACTCAGTACCAGAAAGCATCAAACGGCATGTGTTTTCTGTATTACTAGAGAATGACAGACATGGAAAGCATTACAAATATCTATCTTTGTGAGGCAAGGGTTTGCCTTCCTCCAACATGGTAGACTGTAGATAACAGATAACACTGCTTCTGGATTTTGTTTTATTTTAAGGCATCTTTTTGATAGCCAGGAGTGAAGTCAACTGTATTTTCATAATTATGTGTTTCTGTAAGAACTGTCTAAGATGCTCTTTATCTTGCGAGTTGTTGTACTTTACAATAAACGAATTATAATGAAGGAGCTCTGAGCAGCACCCTAGGAAAGTGCATTTGAAAAATCACCAGTGAGTCCCATGATATTCTAAGACCACATTAGATGAAACTTCTAGCTATTGGTCTAGTCCTTTTATTGACATTTCTGTACATTTTAGTGTTGTTCAGTAGCATACTTTTCCATAATTTCTCAAAAATATATTCATTTTATGGCTCGTTTCTGATATATTATTTGTTTAACAGTCCGTAAACATTTATGTTTCCCCTTAGTAAAACAGAAAATCATATTTTAATTGGGCTAAGACCTTGGATGCAAACCTTCTAGAACTCACGGGGAAAAGTGTTTCTCTGTTTTATTTTTCTTTTTATTAGTTTAGAGCCACTGATTCCTAATTTATTTCTACATTTTATAGTTGAACCAATTTGATCATATATTCTCAAGGTATTCATAAAAACAGAAGGATTAAGCAAAGCAAAAGACAAGCAAATGCGCCAATCTGCTAAAATTTAAAGTAACACTGTTCAAGCTCATGGTACACCTCCAATGTTGAAAAAACATATTTTATTGATGAGAACTATACAAATAAAAACATCCTGCTCTCTTGTAGTCACCATTAGCACTTCTAAAGCAATTAAAAAATGGTCCATTAAAGACTCCGGGTGATTTGTAATGTGAGTTGGACATTGTGTCATTGGGGTCAGTCAAGATAGATTTTCATTCAATTACCTACACATCCTTCCTCCCCAAGGATACTTGAAGGAGTTATCAGTACCAAGTTCCTCAGTGATTTTTAACTTGAAGTTCATTAGCTCAATGGCAGATTGATGCATTGCACTTAAAATACACTCAAATGTCATCTTTTTAAAAAATCTACTAGCATAGCTTCACACTATGGAGTTAAATTCAGTCATTCAATTTAGCTTTTGGTTCTTTGGAGAAATTACATTCCTTTATCAAATTCAAGCTGCAAGGCTGCCAGAAAAAGTGTTAATCATGTCATTTTCTACCATTAATGTAAGCTTTGTTTTTATCCAGTTCTCTGCTCAACTTCTCTCTGCATTTATTCTTGTCTAGACAGAATTCCCCCACTGTATAATTATTTCCTAAGAGTAACATATGCATTAGAAGCATATTAAGCCATTGATAAATAAATATTTATTGAATAGTTACCATATGCCTAAAAGACCTATGTTCTTCACTCGAAGGACTTATCTTACTGCCAAAACATGATTTACACACATCAACTAATGCTAGAGAGTCATAGAATAAAATGCTCACTTCTGTGATTCAATTATAGTAGCTATCCCAATTCACAGTTTGACTTTCTTTTTTTTGTTTGTTTGTTTTTCTTTTTTTATTTTATTATTATTTTTTTTATCAGTTACATTTTATTAACTCTGTATCCTAGCCGTGTCCCGATCCCTCAGTCCCTCCCAGTCCCTCCCTCCCTCCCTCATCTCCACCTTTCCAAGTCCACTGATAGGGGGGACCTCCTCCCCATTCATCTGATCCTGTTTTATCAGGTATCTTCAGGACTGGCTGCAAAGCCCTCCTCTGTGGCCTAACAGGACTGCTCCTCCCTTTGGGGGTGGGGGGACCAAAGAGCCAGTCATTGAGTTCCTGTTAGAAATAGTCCTTGTTCCCCTCACTTTGGGAAACCAATTGGTTACTGAGCTACCACAGGCTACATCTGAGCGGAGGTTCTAGGTTATATCCATACATGGTCCTTGGTTGAATGTCAGTCTCAGAAAAGACCCTGTGCCCAGATATATTTGGTCCTTGTGGCAAAGACTCATGACCAAACCTTTGGCAGAGTACAGTTTGACTTTCTAAGGCTTCAGTGATCTGCAGGCAAGCACTACCTTAAGATATTGATGGAAAACTCCCAAGAACAAACTGTTAACAGGTTTGAACTTGTCATTCTGACTAACTTGAAGAAAGGTCATGCCATTTTTTTTTTAAATCCAGATTTGTCCCACCTGAGATGCAAATCATTCTTTGGTTCCATGTTTCTATTTATGTCGTGGCAGTTGAGAGAAAGACCACATTTCATGTAACTTTGTTTACAGTGCATTGTTATAATTGTGGGATTTTTTTCATTATTTAAAATTTCTTGCTGTGCTTAAACTTTCATCATAGTTATACACACACAAGAACATGTGGGCTTTGGGACTCTGCTCTGTTTCAGACATTCATGGGCATCTTTGATAATACTCCCTAACAGGGAGGGAAGGCTACTTTATCTGAGCAATGTTTGAGCAGAAAATAGCAAAAGAGGATCATTACAAAAAGACAAAAAATGCCAGGATATAGAATGGATGCTGAGAATCAAGTCCAGTATAATACAGCAAAGTGAATGGCCAGACTGCCTGGACTGGAAGCTGCATGTCAGGACATACAGTAAAAGGTGACATAGGCTGCATAGGGCAGGAATAGCATTCATGAGACTGCCCTGCCATAAAGCAAACAAAAGATCAAAAGCTGTCTCTGGCTTTTTAAATTTCCATTCCTTAGAAAAAGATAACATTTTAAAAACAGTACCACCTCTTTGTCTCTTAACTTGCTCATGTACAGACATTTTCTATACCTAAACTTGATTCGTTTTCCACTGTTCCTTCCTTTGCGGGTTACAGAGAAGAATTTAAAATCTTCTGTGAATGTTCAAAGCTGACATTCCACTCCGCTTTTTATAGGGCAGCAAGTGATACAAATGGATTCAACTCAGCATAATTAATCACTGACTGGACATGATTATCACATCCACACACAGAAAAGGACTCAGATTCTGTGTTGTGTTTTAATATGGAATACCTCCCTGCAAAAATTTCTAATCAAGAACAGTAACAAGTTTCAATCTTGACTTAACATGAATTTACCATGTAAGTGGAACAATACCTTTTCAGGTTTATATGTGAATATGGTCATTAAATCCTTCTTTCTTAAGCAGAAAAATCTTTCTCTCTAGTCTCTCCAAATACTGCTAAAAAGGGAACTGCTTTACTGTTCTTTGCTTTTGTTCTTCTACTCTCTTCCTTGGCACCATGAAAGAGGTGGAGTTAAAGAGACCTTTGAGAGTGATGCACAGCCTGGTTTATCTAACCTTTGGATTTTTTGGCCTCTCAGTCACCCTTTGTCACTTCATGTCGCACTTTCTCTGTGCCCCTCTTATCATGTCTACCTGCTTGGTGGAAAAAGCATTGCTGCCACTTTAAACTATTTACTGCCTTCATTGCTACAGCTGCTGTTACATTCTGAACTCGGTCTGCCAATAACCTCCCCGCGGCACATGCTCTGTGCATACTCAAGATTCCTCGTGTTACCCCTTAGAGTTCTGCCTGGCATCTGCTGTGACTGCTGGTTTAGGAGTCTGGGGAGGTTCAGCAATTCTCTCAACAAACTCTCTGCCCCGTGGGAAGTGCTGTAATATTAGTTTATTTGGAGAAATTGGCAGTTCCTCAGGAAATCAAAGAAAACCTGTGGGGGGGAGGGGTCTGTGTGTGTGTGTTCATTCTTCCTTGTCTTCTCCCATTGATTACAGTCAAAAGTTACTTCACCTAGCAGCTATGAGAATGTCAAGACTTCTGCTCTTTTTTCTTTAAATTTAAGTCAGTCTTTCTACGAAATGTGAACATAAAATTCAGCCTCACAAGTTTAAAAACTATCTAATTGCTAAAGTTGCTGAAAAGCGCCTATAGACTGATTAATATGCTAAGTATTTTACATGATTTTTTCAATTAATTTTCAAACAAGTAATGATATATATATATTAATAGCTCCTAATTTAATTAATGAAATACAATTCAAAAAAAATTTCCCAGTACAGGAAATTCTGGGGTAAAAGCATTACAGAAACTAGCAGTTGGCAATTTGTTTTTGTTATACTGCTCTTCAGGCCACCAATGAAGAAAATAATCAGTTTAGAGTGAAATCAAAACCCCTGTGCAAGACCATTAGTTTTTAAAGGAATAAAGCATCGTGAGAGCTTAGGATGAGAAGGGGAAAAAAGACTTTACATTATACAGAAGTATCAGTTAAAGAGAGTACGGTCAGTAGCCATTGCTGCACACAGAACCTTCCCTAGCTGGAGTTCCAATGCAGCAAACATCCACTACTCACCTAACAGTTCTTGAGGAAAAGCAGTTGTCCCTTGCAGCTGTTGAACAGCATCCCAAATTAACAGGGACTGGTCATTTATAACATGTGGCTTCTAGTAGCCCTCAAATCACCATTCCACACCAAAAAATCCTGTGCATGTGGAGAGGATCTGGATCCCCTGCTCAGATGTAGCCCATTGGCAGCTCAGTCTCCATGTGGATCTCTGAGTGAGGGGAGCAGAGGCTGCCTCTATCAATGACTCAGTTGACTGCTCTCTGATTACTTGCCCCTGATGATGCAGCCTTGCCAGGCAAAGGAGGAAGCAGATCCAAGCAGTCCTGATGAGACCTTACAAGCTATGGGCAGATGGAAAAAGACTTACACCTTTCATTGGACTATGGGAAGGGGATGAGGGAAGAGGAAGGAAGGGTGGGACTGGGGGAAGGTGAGAGAGGAGGCTTCAACCGAGATATATAATGAATAAATTGTGAAGAAAAAAATAAAAATTTTTCCACATCCCCTCCAGCATGTATTGTCACTTGAGTTTTTGATCTTAGCCATTCTGATGGGTATAAGGTGAAATCCCAGGGTCATTTAATTTTCATTTCCATGATGACTAAGGAAGTTGAGCATTTGAGTGTTTCTCTGCCATTTGATATTCTTCTATTGAGAATTCTCTGTTTAGCTCTGTACCCCATTTTTTAATTCGAGATTGTTGCTTTTTATCTTCTTTATTCTTTATATATTCTGGATATTAGCCTTCTGTCAGATAGAAGGTTGGTAAAGATCCTTTCCCAGTCTGTAGACTGTTGTTTTGGTCTGATGATACTGTCCTTTGCTTTACAGAAGGTTTTCAGTAAACATGAGGTCCCATTTATTGATTGTTGTTATTAGAGCCTATGCTGTTGTCAAAGACTTTGAGAGGACAGGAGCTCCACAGGAGAGCAACAGATCCAAAAAGTCTGCACAGGGATCTGTTCTGAGATATATACTCCAACCAAGGATCACGCATGGACATAACCTAGAACCCCTGCTCATATGTGGCCCGTGGCATCTCAGTATCCAAGTAGGTTCCCTAGTAAGGGGAATAGAACCTGTCTCTGACATGGACTCAGTGGCTGGCTCTTTGATCACCTCCCCTGGAGGGAGGAGCAGCCTTACCAGGCCACAGAGGAAGACAGTGCAGCCAGTGCTGATGAGACCTGATAGGCTAGGGTCAGAGGGAAGGGGAGGAGGACCTCCCTTAGCAGTGGACTTGGGGAGACCATGGGAGGAGATGAGGGAAGGATGAAGGGATTAGGAGGGGATGAGGGAGGGGGCTACAGCTGGGATACAAAGTGAATAAACTGTAATTAATAAAAATGAATAAATTTTACTAGCATTCCAGCATTGGGCAAAAAAGCAAGTATCATTACCACAATTACTTGGCTCTATCTGGCTAATAATGAATAAAAATGGGGGATATAGACAAACAGGTGTGGGCTTATAGGAAATATTATGAGAAGCCTTAACCCCTCGTTGGAACATCCTGCGTCAGTTCTAGAACTAGCAGTGGTGGTGTCCGAGGTCTGAGTAGGTTCAGGAGACCATTGCCCCCAGGGGCGAGACGTGCTCCATGCCAATTGACTAACTCCATGTTTTCCTCCAATTTTGAAAGTCATTTAAGGTTCTTAAATTATTTTTTCCCTTTTTTCTTAAATTTTTCATCAATTACACTTTATTCATTCTGCATCCCCCCATAAGCCCCTCCCTCCTCCCCTCCCAATCCCACCCTCCCTCCTCCCTCTGCTTGCATGCCACTCCCCAAGTCCACTAATAGGGGAGGTTCTCCTCTCCTTTCTGATCTTAGTCTGTCAGTTCACATCAAAAGTGGCTGTATTGTCCTCTACTGTGGCCTGGTAAGGCTGCTCCCCGCCCCCAGAGGGAGGTGATCAAAGAGCAGGCCAATCAGATTATGTCAGAGGCAGTCCCTCTTCACATTACTATGTAACTCAATTGGACTCTGAACTGCCCTGGACTACATCTGTGCAGGGGTTCTAGGTTATCTCCATGAATAGTCCTTGGTTGGAGTATGAGTCTCTGGGAAGTTCCCTATGTTCAAATTTTCTTGTTCTGTTGCTGTTAATGAAAGTATGCTGGACTTTGTGTCACTAGCATACAACATGAGAATTTTTCCTGCGCTGCAAATCTGTCTAAACAATTGTCGAGCTATATTTTAGGTAATTGGACTGGAGAATTCGATACTACGATGGAGCAGCTGAGAGTGACCATTGTCACAGTAAATTCTACCGGAGTGGACGCAGGACTAGCCACAGGATTATCAACATGGATTGCTGCAGCCATGAATCATCTGAAGGAATGGGCGGGCATGGGAGTGTTAGCAGGCCTTCTGGTGTTGGTCTCCTTGGTTTGCCTGTGGTATATATGCAAGATTAGAGTCTCACAACAGTGTGATGCAGCCATGATCATTCAGGCCTTTACAGCCATTGAAGCAGGACATTCTCCCCAAGCATGGTTGGATACCATAAAAAGCTAAAATGATATGCTCAGGATGCGAGGCTAAGCACTGCACTCAGGGTCAGCCGCTTTGGACCCAGAGAAGAGCATGTCTGATTGCATGCGGGTTGATGCCCCAGGTCCCGCCTCTGAGAAAAAGGTATCGGACTGGTCTGATGCTCTTTGGGTGGATGACACCTAAATGAACATCAGTACAAAGTCCCAATTTATTTCTAATATCAGAGATCAGACCTCTACTCTTGCTTGATGCGTCTAAAACAAAAAGGGGGAACTGTAGAGAGCTGCGGAATGCTATGCCTGAAAGATGGAGCTGGTTTCCGCCTTCCACCTTCCCGATGGTGAGTGCTCTCTGTCACGAACAACTCCACATTTGGCTAAGGCCGAGAATCTGGCTTGCTTCCATGTATGTGGACCTATCTGCATTGCCCCCGTGGCACGCCTGGGTTGGCTACCCAGAGGCTATTTAAGCTGTGGGCTGGCTTTCCCCGGGGTCCGAGGATTGTTCAATGTTCCTGAATAAACTGCATTGAAAAAAAAAATGAATAAATTTAAAATAAAAAAGAAAAAATAAATAAATATAAGTTAAAAAGAAAATAATCCAAGCATGAATTTATAAGAACATGGCTTATTCTTATAAATGGCAGGGAGAAATGATCAAAAAACAACAGAGTCCATGTCAGAGACAGCCCCTGCTCCCCTTACTAACAGACCCACATGAAGCCAGATCTGCTCATCTGTTACATATATATATATATACATTTATATATGCATATACATATATACATTTATATATACATATATATGTACATATACATAAGACCTAGGTCCAGTCCATGCATGGTCCTTGGTTGGTGCATCTGACTCCAGAGAATCCTCTGGACCCTAGTCCAGATTAGTTGGCTCTGTTGGTCTTCTTGTGGAGCTCTTGTCACCTGTAAGCCCTTTTTATCCTTCCCCCCACACTTTTCCACTAAACTCCCAATGCTTCAACCAATATTTGGCTGTGAGTCTCAGCATCTGCTCCTAATCATTGCTAGATGGGGCCTCTCAGAGGACAATACTGATAGCATCCTATCTGCAAGTATAGCAGAGTATCTTTAATAATGTCATGGATTGTTTCTCTTCCATGGGTGGGTTTTGGGTTTGGCCAGGCATTGGTTGAACATTCCCTCAATCACTGCTCTATCTGTTTTATCTTTGTCTCAGGAGGTGATCTGGGCAGGGTAAGATTTGAATCGAAGTTTTTGTGGGTAGCTAGTGTTTGCCTCCCTCCACTTGGCATCTTAGTTGGAGGGTGTCCTCTTCAGGGTCCATGGACCCTGCTACAAGAGTATCAGCTAAACACTCATGTCTTCCCAGAGGCCTATTCTGACTTAGGTCTGCAGCTTGTCTCAGAGATGATCTCATCACAGTTTCTCTTTCCTCTGCAAGCCTTCTGTCCTACCACCCCTACTCTCCCCAAGGCTGATCTCCACCCTTATTTCTCTCTGTGTTTCCTCTCCTACCTCTCTTTTCAGCCACCACCACTGTCTATTCTATTTCCCCTTCTGAGGGAGACTTAATCATGCCCCTGCCATTCTGTGCATGCCGCAACATTCTCCATTTTTTATGCGCTAATTTTGTGTTCTGCTACTTTGCTGAATATGTTAATCAGATAGAGGAGTTGCAGTGGAATTTATAGGGTCACTAAACTCTACAATAATGTCATCTTCATATAAACATATGTTGACTTCATCCCTTCCTATTTGTATCTCCATGATCTCCTTCAGTTGTCTTATTGCTCTAAGACTTCAAATACTATATTGACTAGGTATGGAGAGACTGGACAATCGTGTCTTGTCCCTGGTTTTAGTAGAAATGTTTTGAGTTTCTACCCATTTAAGCCGATGTTGGCTATGGGCTTGCTGTAAACTGTCTTTATTATATTTAACTATGTGCCTTATATCCCTAATAATCCCAGGATTTTTATTATTAAGCAGTGTTAGATTTTGTAGAAGGCCTTTTGTCTATCTATTGAGATGGTGATGGTTTTTCTTTTATTTATACAATGGAATACATTTATTGTTTTTTTTTTAATATATTGAACTATCCCTGCTTCTCTGGGGTGAAGCCTACTTGATTTTTTTAAAATTTATTTATATTAATTACAGTTTATTCACTTTGTATCCCCACTGTACTTCCCTTCATCATCCCTTCCCAAACCCGCCCTCTATCCCCCAAATTCTCCCATGACCCTCCACAGGTCCACTGATAGGGGAGGACCTCCTCACCTTCTATCTGACCTTAAGGTATCAGGTTTCATCAGGACTGTCTTCATTGTCTTCCTCTGTGGCCTTGTAAGGCTGATCCCCATTCAAAGAGCAGGCCACTGAACTCATGTCAGAGATAGTCCCTGTACCGCTTATTAGGGAACCCACTTGGACACTGAGTTGCCATGGGCTACATTTGTGCAGGGGTTCTAGGTTATGTTCATGCATGGACCTTGGTTGGAGTATCAGTCTCAGAAAAGACCCATTTGCTCAGATTTTTTGGTTCTGTTGCTCTCCTTGTGGGCCTCCTGTCCCCTCCATTCTTTCTATTTCCCCCTTTTTTCATAAGATTCTCTGCACTCTGCCCAAAGTTTGGCTATGAGTCTCAGCATCTGCTTTGATACTCTGCTGGGTGGAGTCTTTCAGAGGTCCTCTGTGTTAGGCTCCTGTCCTTTTCCCTGTTTTCTCCCTCTTCCAAAGTCAGTCCCTTTTGCTTTTCTGAGGGAGGATTTATTATCTTGCCCAGGGTCTTCCTTCTTGCTAAGCTTCTTTAGGTATGCAGATTTTTGTATGTTTATCCCATTTTATGTATAAAATCCACAAGAGTGAGTATATACCATGTGTGTCTTTCTGCTTTTGGGATAGCTCACTCAGGATGTTCTTTTCTAGATCCTACCATTTGCCTACAAATTTCATGATTTCCTTGTTTTCAATTCCTGAGTAATATTCCATTGTGTAAATGTACCACAATTTCCATATCCATACCTCTGTTGAGAGACATCTATGTTGTTTCCAGCTTCTGGCTATTATGAATAAAGCTACATGGTTAGGCAAATATCCTTGCTGTGTACTTCAGCATACTTTGGTATAGCTGGATCTTGAGGAAGCAGTATTCCTAATAGTCTGAGAAAGCACCAGATTGATTTCCAAACTGGTTGTACAAGTTTACATTCTCACCAGCAATGGAGGAGGGTTCCCCTTTCTCCACATCCTCTCGAGCATGTGTTGTTACTTGAGTTCTTGATTTTAGCCATTCTGATGGGTGTAAGGTGAAATCTCAGAATTGTTTTAATTTATTTTCCTGATGACTAAGAATGTTGTGCATTTCTTTAAGTGTTTCTCTGCCATTAGTTTTTCCTCTATTGATAATTCTGTTTAGCTGTGTACCCCATTTTTTAATTGGATTACTTGATTTCTTGCTTTTTAGCTTCTTGAGTTCTTTATATATTCTGGATATTAGCCCTCTGCCAGATATAGGGTTGGTGAAGATCCTTTCCCTATTTGTAGGCTGTCGTTTTGTTCTGATGACAGTACCCTTTGCTTTAAAGAAGTGTTTCAGTTTCATGAGATCCCATTTATTGATTGTTGCTCTTAGAGCCTGTGCTGTTGGTGTTCTGTTCAGGAAGTTGTCTCCTGTGCCAATAAGTTCCAGGTTCTTCCGCACTTTTTCTTCTAACAGGTTTAGTGTGTCTGGTTTCATGTTGAGGTCCTTGATCCACTTGAACTATAGTTTTGTGCAGGGTGCTAAATATGGATATATTTGCATTTTTCTATATGTATGCATTCAGTTAGAATAGCACCATTTGTTGAAGATGCTCTTTTTTTCCACTGTATGGTTTTGGCTTCTTTAAAATCAATTATTCGTAGATGTGTGTGTTTATTTCTGGCTCTTATATTCTAGTCCATTGATCCACTATTTTAATTCTATGCCAGTGCCATGCAGTTTTTACTACTATTGCTCTTTAGTACAGTTTGGATTCAGTTCACAAGAATTTAGTAGTTTTGCAGGTACATGTATAAAGAAAATTTGTCTATAATTTTCTTTCCTTATTGTGGCTCTAGGTAATCTGGGCATCATGGTAACTGTAGCCTCATAAAATGAATTAGCAATGTTCCTTCTGTCTATTTTGTGGAATTATTGGATGAATGTTGATGTTAAGTCTTCTTTGAAAGTCTGGTTGAATTCTGCCCAAGAACTATCAAGCCATGGGTTTTGTTATTTTGTTTATTTTGCTCTGATTTGTTTTTGTTTTTGTTTGTTTGCTTGCTTGACTATTTTATTTATCCTATACATACTAAAGTTTACAGATCTGCAGAAGCTAAAAGACAAGAAAGATCCTACTGAAGATGCTTAATTCTCATTCAGAAGGAAAAACAAGATAGACACCAGAAGTGGTAGAAGAGAGGAAAGAGGACTGGAGCCTACCATAGATGTCCTCAGAAAGACTCTAACCAGCAGTGGATCAAAGCAGATGCAGAGACCTACAGCCAAACTTTGGACAGACCTCAGGGAGTCTTATGGAAGAAAAGGGATATTAAAGGACCCAGAAGGGATAGGATCCACGTAAGGACACCAACAAAGCCAAAAACAGCAGGGACCAGGGGGGATTGCAAAGATTGATGCATCAACCAAAGACCATACTTAGAGAGGACCTAGAATCCCTGCAGATGTAGCCCATAGACAGCTCAGTCTCCATGCAGATTCCCTAGTAAATAAGTCTCTGACATGAACTAGGTTGGCTGTTCCTTGATCACTTCTCCCTGGTGGGCGAGCCAGCCAGCCTCAGAGGAAGAGGCTCCAGGCAATTCTGATGGGACCTGATAGGGTCAGAGAGTATAGGGAAGGAGAACTTCACCTATCAGTGGAAAAAGGAAGAGGGATGAGGGAGAAAGAGGGAGGAAGGGTGGGACAAGGATGATATGGGGGAGGGAGCTACAACTGGGATACAAAGTGAATAAATTGTAAAAAATAACAAAAGAAAACTAGGTAAGGTGGCACACACACATGCCCAGCCCTGAGGTATCCTGAGTTCAAAGTCAGCCCACACTGTATAGTGGGACAAAGTAAAAACAAAACAAGTAAAACAACAAACAACAACAAGAAGAACCTTTCCAAGTCACATAGAAATGTGGAACTACCATCACATGACATTCCAGGGAAAGGAAAGCTATGGTCAGAGGAGGAGGGAGGTAGGACAGTAGTTGCCAAGGAAGTGAGAGAAAGAGGAAAAGAAGGATACGTTTGAATACAGAGAATTGTTTAGGACAGGGATACACTTCTGTATGATCCTGTCTCTCATAATGGTGACATGCCACTGCTTGTTTCCTAAAAGAAAAAAGAGAGAAAGAAGGTATGGCGTTGGATAGGTGGGAAGGTAGGAAGAATCCGGGAGGGTACGGGGGAAGAGAAACCATAATCAGATTATTTTGTATGAAAAAAAAGTCATTAAAAATTCCGAATGTCTAACATATAAAAATCAAACTTGAATGGATACTATGCAATATTCTCAATAAACAGCATATTACTGAGTTGTCAGTAATACACTAGAGTCATGAAAGATAATATTAACAAGAAAATGTAGTGAGAGACAAGAGGATGATTGAATGTACAGACTTTCTATATTTTCTGTTCACTGTTGCATGAACATTCTGTTCAGAGCCTAAGGTATACAACCTTCAAATGGGAGGGAGTGGCATTTAGAAGCAGGCAACATCCATTGAACTAGGACAGATTAGTCTGCCAGCTGAGTGAGAACCAGGCCTGACAGAGGACAAGATCCCAACATGAAGTGTGACTTCGCTCCCTACCTCCCACTCCCTTGTTTACGATCCTTAGAGGGCCCAGGATCTGTCTTCTGAGAGGCTGTTCTCTGGAATCCTTGCTGCTGCCTTTGCAATGCTGTGAGTATATGCTCTTCATCTGGGCTGGTGGTTTCCACAAACCATTTCTTGTTTGTGGAAGTTGGAGAGTGACAGGAATGTGCCACAGGCCAAAGAAGTACAAAAGGTCGAAGTACAGCTCGTGGTCTCCTTAGCAGCTTGTTTCCCTCAAAGACTAAGTGAGGGCACACAGAACAGCATCTTAGCATCTTGGATAGGGCCTTTTGAGTCTCCTGGTTTTATCTTAACTCCTCTGCACAATGTGTGCATACATGAATTGTACAGGAAGAAAAGAATACAGGGAGCACACCTACATTGAAGCCAGGAAAAACAGCTGATTAGGGAGATCTCACAGGTCATCAGGTTGATCTGAAACATCTCTGGAAAGCCCATGTGCTAAAGAGCTTAGCTGTCAGCGGACTCTGGGGAGGAAGTTAAAAAATGATGGTTTGCAATGCCCACGTTTCCAACACTTACAAGAAAATGCCTGAAAGAGAAACTTCAGTTTTAACTTCCTTGCCTCCTTGGGGCAGCAGCTTTCGTTGTGCCTTTCCTTCATGGTGTTTCTGCCCAGGCACAGAACTAAAAGCAATGAAGCCATCTGGCTTTAGGCTACAAACCCTAAATGGAAAAGCCAATATATACCTTCCTCCTAACTGTTTTTTTTTCCCAAATAGAATTTTATTACTATTTAATTTTTTTCTCACTTTTTTTTTGTTTTGTTTGAAGGATACATGCTTTAGTTCACATGTAAGGTCAGAGAACCACTGCAGGGCTTAATTCCTCCATTCTGCCGTGTAGAATCCTAAGACAAAACTTAGCCCACTGGGTGCATCTCCCTGCTGAGCCACCTCACTGACCATTCCTCGGATATTTTGCTGTAGCAATAACAAGTTAACTAATAAACCCAATTAGTTTAACAGAGAAATGCTATCGTGTCTTTGCCTTTGAAAGCCTTTTAAATCTTTATTTGTTCAAGTTCTAGAAGCAGTTAATGCTTCCTACCCTGTGGGGCCCTTGCTCTCTAAAACCTCTCTCTATCCTTCAATCCTTGTGCCCAGACCTGCCAACTTCTGTAATTCCATACTTGAAGTATGGAATAGCAGCCGACACACACAACCCCTCAGCTTGTTCCAATCGCTGTCACTAAACGGTATGAGCATGTGCTCTGCATGTCAAGTTACAGTTGATTCTTAATAAATGGCAGTGTGTTACTATGATATAACATATTTATCCAGCTTCTCAGCCTGTGACTTCAAGCATCAAATTATGTGCTAGTAGCTAAAGGTAACTTAACTAAGACAAATACCAAAAATGTAATGGTTCAGTGTATGGCTTTCTTACACAAAATGATAGAGAGGGAGCTCTAGAGCAAGTCTAATATTTCTCCCTGTAGCATTCTGAGTGCAATGGATCCTCTGTCATTTTCAAGTCAAGAGATTCACCTACTGTCATGTTAATTAAGTGAAGGAGAACTAGGTAAATCACTCTGGAGGCTGAGTGAAGCTGTCGGTTCCGCTCACACTTCCTCAGTGACCAGGCAGTACTCACCTTCAGAGAATGCTGACAAGCAGAGGCAGAACAACGTGTCATGAGTTAAGATGCCGAGTGGCATGAGTTCAGTCTTGGGACTGTACATGATAGAAGGAAAGAACTAACTCCTGCAGATGTCCGCTGACCCTCCACACGGCAAATGCATGTTAGGATACTAACATCATCAAAATCACACCATCAAAGTAGTCCCAGCCTACATTGCCCAACAGTGACTGACTTCACCCCATGGTCACCCATGGCGATGCCAACCTAACTGTAATACCAGAGTTGTCATTTGATCAGAAACCCTGAAGGACAGCTCCCTCCTTACTTGCCACCTTCTCATTTTCTATGTCAGAATCTTCTCCCGTTCAAGGTAATGAAGTAAGAACATTATTCCCTCCCAGAAACAGCATTCATGCTAAATCATAACAGAGTGCATTACTATAGCAATCTGAGTTAGTCCTGAGGGGACTCAGAGTCTCTTTCATGTCACACTTCTACAAGGATCATACTTGCAGTTCTTCTGCGGGCATTGTCTAAGCAAAGTACCACTCTCAGAAGTACCACTACCAGAAGAGTGAAAGCCAGCTTACAGGTACTGAGCAGTTTCATCCAGATGGAGAACTGGACTGTTTATTTTAGAAAGCAGAAACATCCCTAGAAACAACATTATCACTAATACTAAGCTATGTAATAGAAATGAAGCATTATCTCGGAGTCCTCCCTGTTTAATCTTCACAGGCATTATGAACATTTTACTGAGGAGAAAATTGATGCTAGGAACAATTCACTAGCTCACATAGCCACGTCCCCCATTGGCAAACCACAGACGGAGCTTCCCAGTTCAGAATGCTTCATTCACTTTAATCGTTACATTTTCTTCTCTGGGAACAATGCGTAATTCACAGACAGTTCTTTCATGACTCGTGCACTGCCGATGCTCCATTCAGAAGTTTTTCCTGGAGTAAAGGGACGATTCAGCTCCAAAGAATAGTCAAGTCAAGACAGAAACGGCCTTTGGATTTTATAGACAGTTTTTATGGCTTCTACCTACCGAAATCGCAGATCACAGTAGTAGATATCCTTGCAGGTGTGCAGTTACTCAGAAGCAGTCTTAGCCTTAGACCATTAAATACTTGAGTCATCTGAAGCTCTGTTTCCACATTTACCGTAAAAACTCTGGATCATGACTGACTTCATTCAAACATGTTCATCCAAAAGGCTGGAAGTCTTTATGGCTCTGTAGCACATTTTCTTATAAAAAATCTCACAAGTGGCTTAGATTACAATGTGATTTCTCATCCAAATTTCCAAGAGTAGAGAAGATTGGGCTAACTGCAGCATTCCAGGTGTTCTTGCTGTATATATAATTTTCAGTGATGTTGTGTTCTGAAACCTACCAAGATAGTTCAAAGCAGAAAACCAAAAGCCTTCTTGGTAGGTTTCTTGGTTTAAAGATACTAAGATTGTAATAAAGTATCAAAAGATGGAAAGAAAAAGAGCATTAACTGGGAGTTAAATTGTACAAAATTTAGTGTAAAATTTGATACAAGAACTGATAAGTGAAAATTAGATATTGTAAGGTGAAGATGTGGTGAAACCAAGAGAATCTATTTCATATTTTTGTAATTAAAAATGAAACCACTGGAGAAAAAGACGAACATCGAATAAAAAATATTTGAAATTTATGAAACCCTTTTTAAATTTATTTATTACTTATTACAATTTATTCACATTGAATCCTGGCTCCCTTCCTTGTCTCCTCCCAACCTCACCCACCCTTCCTCCTCTCCTCCCATGCCCTTTTACTGATTGACTGATAGGGAAGACCTTCTCCCCTTCCATCCGACCCTATCCTATCAAGTCTTATCAGGACTGGCTGCATCATCTTCCTCTGTGGCGTGTCAAGGTTGCACCCCCGAGTCAAGGGGGTAATCAAAGAGCCAGCCACTGAGTTTATGTCAGAGATAGCCCCTGCTTCTTTTACCTGGGTACCCCCCTGGAAACTGAGCAGCCTATGGGCTTCCTCTGAACAGGGGTTCTAGGTCCTCTCCATGGATGGTCCTTAGTTGAAGTATCAGTCTCTGTAGGCTCTGATGGTCTCCTGTGGTTTATAAGAAATGGCAAGTCTTCATCAAATCATTCCATTCAAGGCCTGTGATCTATCTACACAGTAGAGGATTCAGATAGATTTAAAAAGCTGTTAGATGGTGCCTCCCAGACACAATAATAATAACTGATGGATTTATGAACTTCAAGAGACAATGTCAGCATTCATATGGACTGCTCACCTTCAAGCCAGACAAATCCTAACACTGATAAGGAGAAGTGTGCAAAGTCCCACCCCTAAACAAGAAGCTGCTTGCATTTGATCCTTATTGGAAAAAAGCAAATGAGTTTTCTCTCTCAGAATGTCACTGGGTATATCAACCACACTCAGGCAGGTCTTAGACCAGGAACATTTGGTCAAAAAAGAATAGATTTTATGGCTTTTTGTTTTGTTGTTTTGGATTGCTTAGTTCTTTTTGTTTGTTTGGTTGTTTTTTTTTTTCTTTTTCTTTTTTTTGTTTTGTTTTGGTATTCCTTGATTTTCTGGGGTTTTGCTTGTTTATTTTAAATTTCTTTGTTTTTCTTTTTTTATGGGTACATGTTTATTTATTATAAACCTTCAAAACCAGTCTCAATCTTTGAGACCCATAGAAGTGGGAGAGAACCAATCTCCACAATGTTGTATCTTTTTTTTTTTTCAATGCAGTTTATTCAGGAACCTTGAACAATCATCTGACCCTGGGGAAAGCCAGCCCACAGCTTAAATAGCCTCTGGGTAGCCAACCCCAAGAGAGAGAATAAAGCTGGGTGAGTAGGGGAGGATCAGAGAGGAGGTGAGTTACAAAACACGATCAAAATATAAGAAAAAATTTTCTCAATTTTTAAAAATTTATCTTCTAAGTAAAATGAACAAATTAAAATAAATGAGCATAGGTTGGAAACACTGAAGAAGCAAAAAAAAAAGGACATAATAGTTCATGCTTGAGAAAAAAATGAAAAAGGGTGTGCCGCCAACACTGATAAAAAAAAATCAAGTGGAAAAAATGCCTTTTGTCTGGGGATAAAAATGTGCCTTCTTGTATTGAGGTATTAAAGTAATTCATGTTGACAGTCTGTTATATACCTCCACGAGCCCAGTGTTATATGAAGAGAAAAAGCAAAAGAGAAATGATTCCAATCTTTATGAAGCTCAAAATAGCATTCAATACTAAAGATGAATACACATAAAATAGCTGTATAACAAAAGATTATCTTTTTTAAAGAGTAAGGTAAAATTGCAAGCTCACTAGAAAAGAGAGATAGTAAGGCAAACCAGAGGTAAGAGAATATTTCCAGCAGGAAAAACATTGGCTATGAATACATCATGAGAGAAATCTGGCGCAAATATAAAAGAACAGAGAGTGATGTCATGTTGTCACTACAAAGAGGCTTTGAAAACATTATAGCCAGCCCACTTCAAACCCAAAATTCTATATTCTCTCCAAACTTACTTTAAATTAAAAAGCATGTTAGGAGTTTGATTTTATGAACATAGTTGAGCAAATGATCTTTCTATATGATTGAGCATCTTTCAGATGTATGTGTCGGAGTGGTATAGAAGGATCTTGAGGTAGCAGTATTTCTAATTTTCTGAAAAAGCACCAAATTAATTTCTAAAGTGGTTGTACAAGTTCCCCAGCAATGCATTCCCCTTTCTCCACAACCTCTCCAGCATTCATGATCCCTTGAGTTTTTTTTATCTCAGTGTTCTGATGGGTGTAAGGTGGAATCTCAGGGTCGTTTTGATTTGCATTTCCCAGATAACTAAGGATGTTGAGCATTTCTTTAAGTGTTTCTCTGCCATTAGATATTCCTCTGTTGAGAATTGTCTGTTTAACTCTGTAACTCATTTTTTAATTGAATTACTTGGTTTGTAGGTGTTTAACTTCTTGACTTCTTTATATATTCTGGATATTAGCCTTCTGTCATACAGGAGGTTGGTGAAGATCTTTTCCCAGTCTGTAGGATGTTGTTTTACTCTGTTGACAGTGTCCTTTGCTTTACAGAAGCTTTTCAGTTTCATGAGATCCCATTTATTGATTGTTGATCTTAGAGCTTGTGCTGTTGGTGTTCTGTTCAAGAAGTTGTCTCCAATGCTCTTCCAGGCTCTTCCCCACTTTTTCTTCTAATAGATTTAGTGTGTCTGGTTTTATGTTGAAGTCTTTGATCCACTTGGACTTTAGTTTTGTGCAGGGAGATAAGTATGGATCTATTTGCATTTTACTACATGTAGACATCCAGTTAGACCAACACCATTAGTTGGAGATGCTATCTTTTTTCCATTGCATGGTTTTGGCTTCTTTGTCAAAAATCAAATATCCATAGGTATGTGGGTTTATTTCTGGGTGTTCTATTTCATTCCATTGATGCACTAGTCTATTTGTATGCCAGTACCATAGCATTTTTTACTGTTTCTCTATAGCTTGAGATCAGGGCAACTATGTTCATAGCAGCTTTATTCATAATAGCCAGAATCTGGAAACAACCTAGATGTCTATCAGCCAAAGAATGGATAAAGAAATTGTTGTCCATTTACACAATGAATACTACTCAGCAATTAAAAACAAGAAAATCATGAAATTTGCAGGTAAATGAATGGAGCTAGAAAACATTATCCTGATTAAGGTAAACCAGAAGCAGAAAGACACATATGGTATATATTCACTTATAAGAGGATATTATCCATAATATAGGATAAACATACTAAAATCAATAGTCCTAAAGGAGTTAAACAACAAAGAGTACCCTAGTGAAGAGACTGAAACCTCACTCAGAAGGGCAAACAGGATAGACCTTGGAAGCATGAGAAAACAGGGAACATGACACGAACCTTCCACAGAGGACCTGGGAAAGACTCTACCCATCAGGGTATCTAAGGAGATGCTGAGACTCATCACCAAACTTTGGGCAGAATGCAGGGAATCTTATAGAAGAAGCGAGAGACAGAAAGACCTGGAGAAACAAGAGCTTCACAAGGAGAGCAACAGAACCAAAAGATCTGGCCCAAAGGGGCTTCAGAGACTGATGAATTAACCAAGGGTCATGCATGGAAGGGACCTAGATGCCCTGCTCAGATGTTGCCCCTGGCAGCTCGGTCTCCATGTAGGTTCCCTGAAGTAAGGGGAACAGGGGCTCTCTATGACATGGACTCAGTGGCAGGCTCTTTAATCACCTCCCTTTAGCAAGCTGGCCTAAATGGGCCACACAGAAAGAAGATGCAGACAGTCCTGATGAGAACTGAAAGGCTATGGTCAGAGAGTAGGAGCGAACACTCCCCCATCAATGGACTAGAGAAGTGACATGGTGGTGGGGGGGGGAAAGACTGGAAGAATATGAGGGAGGGGCCTATAGCCGGGATACAAAGTGAATAAATTGTTATATATAATAAATAATAATAATAATAAAGAAAAAAAATTTAAAAGAATACATCAGCAAAAGAAAGTTTTATTTTAGTCATTAGATGGTCTGCCAGGCTCTGAGTTGCTCTCAGTGGTAAGTTTAGGGATGGCTATTACATTTACTCTCTCACACATTCAGACACACGTACACACATACTGAAGCATACAGTCATATGGTTACTAGACCATTAGAAAACAGGATTTAAAAAAAAAACAACCTATAGAAAGAGAAGAGACACTGGGTTTCTCCTGGTACATTTTTATTGTCTCTCATAATAAGCTGCAGAATCATTAAACATTTATTACCAGATTCCAACATATAGTAATGAAAAATTATCTGTTTAAACTTTATATTCATATGTCACATTTTTATAGAGAATATAACTATCAGAGAGTACCTCATCTGAAATTCCACAGGTAACAAATCTACGTTATCATTCGGTGAATAACACGGCCAGGCATTGTACTAGATATTACAAACATGGAGAAAATGACAGCGAGGTTGAAAGAAGGAGGTAGGAAGGTAAAATGGGAAGATGTAGAGGAAAAATATTCATGCTTTCATGATTCTTTGAAGGGAAACTACCGAAGCAATTTATTCCTTAAAACAGACAGTCTCTGGGACCCAACACTCAGTTTCTGCTTTTGTTGAAGATAGATGCAGACTTGAGAGAAAAGTTGGTAAATTACTTGTACTCATCCCTTCCACACCCCACTTCTATTCAGCCTTTCTTGTTATCTTTAATTCATGTTATGCTGTACACTTATGCACATTTGTTTACACACACACATATGTCATTGGCTAGATTCCATATATGTGTTCTCTCTCATATGTGGAATCTGGCAATAAATGTTTAGTGATTCTGCAGCTCATTTTGAGAGACAATAAAAATGTACCAGAGGACGCCCCGTGTCCCTTCTCTTTCTACAGGTATTTTTAAACTGATTTCTGAGAATATACGTCTTTATAAATAATTCCAAATATTTTTCTAGTTCTAATTCTGCCATAATTTTTTTCTTTATCTTTTTTTTGGTTTTGGTGCTGGATACATGAATACAATATATTTGATACTGGAAGTAGAAAATCAACATTTGAATGCCAAAGTATATGTCCATTAAGTTGTGTAGTCATTAGGTCTGGTTACTCTGAAGTGCAATGCTTTCATTTATTTGTAAGATTTTTTTTATAATAAAGTATTTTTATATAACTAAGTATCCCTAATAAGAAAATACTGAGATCTAATTTTTAGTAATCTGATTCACATTCTCATTAAGTAATGAGAATGTCCAAGTTTACAATTTATGGAATTTGTTGACTACAGTCAAGTTCTAATGCATGACAAAAATCTGGCCAAATTCTGAACCAAACTCAATTAGTTTAATTGATAAGGTTTTATATCCTTCTGAAGAATGCATTTCCTGTTCTGTTGCTCTCCTTGTGGAGACCCTGTCCACTCCAGCTCTTACTATTTCCCAGTTCTTACCTAAAATTCCGTTCACCTGCCCAACAGTTGCCCATCCGGCTCAGCATCTGCTTTGATAGTCTGAAGGGCAGAGGCTTTCAGAGGCCCTCTGTGGTAGGTTCCTAGGTTGTTTCCTGTTTTCTTCTTCTTCTGATGTCCATCCTCTTTGCCTTTCCGGATGGGGATTGGACATTTTAGTTAGGGTCCTCTCTCTTGCTTAGTTTCTTTAGATGCACAGGTTTTAGTGGGTTTGTCCTATGTTGTATGTCTATATGAGTGAGTATATACCATGTGTGTCTTTTTGCTTCTGGGACAACTCACTCAGGATGATCCTTTCCAGAACACAGGGAACTTCCCAGAGACTCATACTCCAACCAAGGACTATTCATGGAGCTAACCCAGAACCCCTGCACAGATGTAGCCCAGGGCAGTTCAGAGTCCAATTGGGTTACATAGTAATGTGAAGAGGGACTGCCTCTGACATAATCTGATTGGCCTGCTCTTTGATCACCTCCCTCTGGGGGTGAGTAGCCTTACCAGGCCATAGTAGAGGACAATACAGCCACTTTTGATGTGAACTGACAGACTAAGATCAGAAAGGAGAGGAGAACCTCCCCTATTAGTGGACTTGGGGAGTGGCATGCAAGCAGAGGGAGGAGGGAGGGTGGAATTGGGAGGGGAGGAGGGAGGGGCTTATGAGGGGATGCAGAATGAATAAAGTGTAATTGATGAAAAATTAAAAAAAAAAAGAATGCATTTCCTACAACTTCCTTTGTTATGTTCATCTGTCTCCAGCATGAAGGCTCAATCTACTTCTCTGAGATACCCTGGAAAAAAATATTATCTCCATATATTTCCACTTATCATCCACTGTTAAGCACAACATACTATCAGCAGGCTCTGCTCAAGATTTGAGAGAGGCGGTGGACAAGGGGTACAGGGCTCTCCAAACCCTGGCAGACAGCACTTTGCCCTACTACCCAGAGCACTACCAAAAAACAATGGCTGAGTGGAAAGCAGACAAAGTCAGCTCTAATCTGAAACAGAATGTTGAGAACCCTTCCATTGTCCGTGTCCTACAATGGAATGTTCAGAAATGTGTTACCATGTCTAGACATCTGGAACTTCAGGACAGTTACAGAACACATGTGCCATTTAGAGCCTTTCCCCTCCTTACCTCTTTACTTTTTCATGGTTCATTAAAATGGCTTCTCTGCAAACACAATCATTCAAGTGTATGTCTCAGGGCCATATGCTTACAGATTTTGTCCTTTTCCCTCTCCAGTTTGCTGCAGTTGTTGAAGAAGCAAAGATACAGCAAAGACTGGAGAGAAACAGAGGCTATATGACTTTGCAGTAACCCACTGAACATCTTTTCTTCTCCCTGTCTCTCCTGTGCCTTCTCCAAAGGCAACAATTAAATGTTTCATTCTTAATTTCAAGAATAATTTTATTTATTCCCTACATACACTATTCCATGTCAACAATAACACTATTTGTATTTTTATAAAAACAAATGCTGTTTTTTTTCCTTAGAGGGCTTTGGATAGCCATTGTTAAATGACCATTTTCTCATGTTACTGCAGAGGGTAATCACATAGAAATAGAAATAAACATGATTTAAGAACTACTGGGGGAGGGGCACGTGAGGAGAAAAGCTAGAAGGGATGAGATTGGGAGGGGACTAGAGAAGGAGCTAAAGCTGAGATACATAGTGAATAAATTGTAATAAATAAAAAATAAAATAAAAAAAGAAGCAGAAAAATTACAGCTTAAAACTCGAACCAAAAACTAAAATTTTACAAGACCAAAGTTTTCTACTTGAAAATATCAACTACTTCGATTTCAAATGCTGTTTCTATTAGAATGGCCTCTAAATGAAAGTGAGGTGGGGTAGAATTAGGACCTGCATTTAGAAAGAAAGAAAGAAAGAAAGAAAGAAAGAAAGAAAGAAAGAAAGAAAGAAAGAAAGAAAGAAAGAAATCCTACTTGAATATTGGCCACAAAGTAGAAAATAAATTAGCTCAGCCTTTTACTAGACAGAAATGAAACAAAAATTATTGCATGGTTCCTATTACTGAATAAACTATCACTTCTGTGGAGAAAAATAAAAGGGGGTTTATAAGAACCTGAAAAACGCTGGCCTGAGCTCACTGAATGAAGTCAGATGGTATAAGCTTAATTCACCCATTCCTCTCTATTCAACAATTGTGACTGGACCTTGAGATTCCTCTTATTGGGGTGAAAATAGCAGTTTTCTCATTTTCAATAGCTTGCTAGAAATGTTAAATTGCAGAGATTACTGAAAGGGAACAAATTCCTGCGAGGAAAAAAAAAAGGTAGAAAGGACCTCTTCATCCTACAACATCCCTGGAATTGCCAGGCCCTACTCTTCCTTTCTGGGGAGGAAGAATAAAAGTGCTTAAACACAGGCTGGCTGAAGGATCTCTGCACTGATGTCTGGAAAGAGACCATGTCTATCACAGCTGAAGGAGGAAGGAGCAGGCTGTATACTAGGCAAATGCAGGGAGCTGCTTTCAAAAATAAGAACAGCACACCAGTGTCAAGATAATTAGAAAAGAAAACGATTTAAAGCAAAATTTGTTTCCTGGCTCTGAAAAGACCTAATAACTATTTGACAAGTAATAATTATCTAACTATATCTGAGAATCTGAAATACATGTTGGGCATTAAGAATTCAATATCAAAGCACATATGTGGTTTATTTGTCATTTCCATAAAGATAACCAAGTCTCAGTGAAGAAAACGTTGAAAAAATTATTCTTGTTGTCTGTGGATGGATATAGTCAACTTAACATAAAGCAGAAACTGCATAAAAATAGCCCATAGATTTTCAGTACATAACTCAATGACTGGCTCTTTGGTCTCCCCACCCCTGAAGGAAGGAGCAGTCCTGTTAGGCCACAGAGGAGGGCTTTGCAGCCAGTCCTGAAGATACCTGATAAAACAGGATCAGATGAATGGGGAGGAGGTCCCCCCATCAGTGGACTTGGAAAGGGGCACGGTGGAGATGAGGGAGGGAGGGAGGGACTGGGAGGGAATGAGGGATCGGGACACGGCTGGGATACAGAGTTAATAAAATGTAACTGATAAATAAAAAATAAAAAAATAAAAAATAAAAAAAAAGATTTTCAGTACATTCGTCTACTAACTCAAGATTGATTCACACTCTCAGACAGACAGCATAAATTTTAATTTATTTTATTTAATATGTATAGATGTTTTGCCTGCGTGTTTGTATGAGCACCCCATGTATACCCGGTACCCACAGAAATCGGAAGAACTTTTAAGGACCTCTGGACTTGGAGTTTCAGATGATTGTGAGCTGCCCTGTGGGTGCTGGGAATCACATTCAGGCTCTTAGAGAGAGGGGTGAGTGTTCATAACCCCAGAAAAAAAGAATTTTTAAAGCTATTTCAACTTTTCTTGGGGAGGGCCTTCCCAAGTCTTTCCAGTGGAAAATAAAGGAATGCCATTGTTTGATGGGGATCTCAAGCTCATACCTTAATCCTATGGCACAGATGTTGTTTCAATATGGCCAATAACCTCTTGTGGAAGGCAAAATGTGTGGAGGCAATATGAACGTCTCTCTCTTTCTCTCTCTTTCTCATATAAAGTCCCTCCCCAAGCATTGTCCATCTTAGATGCTTATGAGCATATTTACCTTTCTCCACATCGACCCACATCACCCGATACACATTTCCTTCCTACCAAAAAGACAATCGTCTTATGTGAATCCTTCATCCACACACATACCCTTGCATTTAAGAGGTTCTTCCACACACCTTCAGAGAAGACCCTGTAAAATATCCACCTGAGTCTGCACAAGATTAACACAGAAGGACTGCTTATTCCTCCACAAGGCTCTGCACCCTGAGGAGCACATTTTGTCTCCAAGTGCACTGAGGGGAACTCTCAAATGAAGAATGCTCCATGTCAACTCTAGGTTAGTTTAAAAGGTGCTCACTATCAAATATGCATTTTAATTATGAATGAATTTCTCATAATTGAGGATGCAGAAAATATTCAAGTTGTAAGAGTTCCATATTGGATGATAATTCTGGAATTAACTGTGTACCAGCTTTTTAACTAAGGTAGATTTAAATAACACTGGGGAAAATACACCTTTTAAAATAAAAAGTAAATTAATAAAAGCTTTAAAGATCATATTCAAACAAAAAGTACACCATTTCAGAATTCTACTCTTCCTGATATGTTAAACCATTACACATGGTGAATAATTCATTATGATAATATGCTACTATTGGTAATCAGGAAAAAATATTGTTATGTAGGACACATTTTTAACATCTTTAAGTAGCCATTTTCTTAATTAAAGAGAAATGCCTCTATGCTTTATTTCTAATAAAAGTATAAATATTATAGATAGATAGATAGATAGATAGATAGATAGATAGATAGATAGATAGATAGAACCAGAGTCCTCTTAGCCATAGTGTCATGGCCTGAAACTGCTAATAGAGTTACTAAAAACAGAGAGAAAAACAGAACCTGAATAATCCTGACAGAAAATAAAATGTCTTTTGGCTTTTAAATTTGTACATTAAGGCATACAATCATATGAAATATTGAAAGAATTAAAGTCATCAGGTGAGAAAAAGACTTTTCCGCTTAGAAATGATACTACCGAATGTAATATAAAATAACAGCTTCAAGGTTGTTAGGTCATTTTTGTGTATCCTCCAAAGAGTTGTTTTATTGTGAATCTCTCACAAAGAAATATAGGTGTTTTATTCCCAATGTATCAATCCTAAAGTAGGAAAAGAACAGAGTGGAAGGAAAAGTCATACAGCTCTGTAGTTTCCCCTCTCAGTAACACACAATTACACCTGAACCGTGCCTTCTCTTAACAACAGAGAAATCCAGCAAAAAGACTTCTGTGCTATTTTAATCTGAAAGCATGATGTATGGTAGATTCTTTCAGCAATATTGAATTAGACGGAGAAGATATTGACTGGAGGATAGAATAATTGGTGTCCTCACAAAACTTCAAGTAATATATATGTCTGTATTTGTTGGTATTCGTTGTCAATGAAAGCAATAATAGCACACATTTCTAAATACTATGGATAAATTTTAAACAAGAAATAAAGGGAAAGATCTATTAAGAAGTAGTACTTAACAATATAAACTCCATACATACGTAATATAAATTTTGTACGTAATGATTCAATTCATTATGACTTTCTCCACTCTTGGTTATCCTAAATACCTGTATATAAGTCAAGGGTTGAATTTGACTACAGGAACGAGAAAAGATATAGTATACCCTAACAAAAGAGATTTGCTCAGGAAGCATTTTTTTTTCTAGTGCTATTATGAAACTGTTAATCACCAAGGTTTGTCCGTTCCGTTCTTGTACACTTGTTTGTGTGTCACATGATACTCAATAAATATATAACAATATATTATTTGTTGGTTAGAAATTAAGTACAAATCTAAAATAAGCATTTATTCTTCTCTGGTAGCCTGCAAGACAGCCGCTTAGCATTTCCAGTTTTCATAGTTTTGTATAGCATGATCCATACTGTACTGTCACTGAGGATAATGAATAGAACCTCCAAGCATATGTGATCAGAGATTGCTGATTGGTTTTTTTGTTGTTGTTGTTCTTTTGTGTCTAAGATTTCTTTAGCATTATACATGGATCAACTGGAGAATCCTGTCAGCATTCCACGAGGATAGCAATCCACCTGAATGAGCATCTTGGAATTGGAATATTGAGCCACATATTATCCTAGCACTCAGGAAGTTGGAGAAGGGGGATCATGAGCTTGAGGACAGCCAGGACACTTTCAAAACTAAAATTATTTTTATACCTTCGGAAACTACAATTCTATTTGACACATAGATTGTAAAGTTTTGAGAGACTTCTTGCCAGGACCTCAAGATTTTTTACCCTAAGAACTCTGTGTTATGATAAATGTACATTATTTAATTACTTAATTGAAATAATTGTTTATACATCAATAGATAACTAGCAAACATAACCAGAAACGTTCATTTTTATTTTTTTAAAGTAACATGCGGCGATCCCCCAACCAAACAAACTTAAGTGAACAATACCCATGCATTTTCACACACAATTATAAGAGTGTACAAGTGAAAAGTGTATTCTCAAAGGTATGTTTCTATCCCAAATGCACCCCTTTAGATAACATATACTGTATGTAAATAAATTTCTCATTAGTGCTGTGAATAGATACAAAGTTACATCTGCCAAGAGGGATGTGTTGGAAGCTTGGTTACCAGTGTAACTATATGTAAGAATGGTAGAAACCTTAAAAGGTTGAGCTGGTCAGAAGTAGTAAGGTCATTAACATCAAGCTTCACAATCACAAGCTCATTGATTTTGTGGGACTCTGAATTCATTCTTTTGGGAAGACTGTCATAAAAATAATGGAGCCCTGGTACTCTCTTACTCTGACCCCTGTCCTTTGTTCTCCCCCTTTTGCAGGTGCCATACTGTGATGTAATCCACAAGGACGCTATTACATAAATCAAATTAATGATGGCATCAGGTCCCGAACCTCCAGAATGTTGATCTAAAACAAACAAACAACGACAACAAAAAACTTTTTTCTATAATGCTCCATCCCAAGGATTTCATTACAAGAAATAAATTAACACAGTTACTTTCAAATTTAAAGACTGCCATAATTTCAATGCATCCTGAAAGTATTCTACCAAAAAAATCAGAAATCAATTTTACTTTAAAAAAATAATTGTATAAACAATTCTATTAAATTCTATTATAATAATATACATTGTATATAATATAATGATAGAATAGAATATACTAACTCTAATAAGATCTAAGCTATTACTTAGGACAGTAAGTTTGAATTCCATTATACGGCATACCATTACAAATAAGCCACTCTCTCAAACATTTGGTGTTTTTATGATGAAAAGTTTATGCTATCAACAGAAACGTTCTCGTTTCAACACATACAAAATTAGTCTTGGGAACTATAAAAAAAGAAAGAAAAAAAGAAAGTGTACCCCAAAACAAATCACAAAGTAAGTTTGCTATCAATGAACAATGACAATTCTGTGGACTGAGGCCTTTGCTGTAACATATAAACAAACCTATAAAGGTTGATTGTTATACCACTTCAGCCGACTTGTCTGCTTCCCACAAAGGCTTTTAATAGTGATGCCTTAAAGTCAGTCATTACACTTACACAACAAGGAGATGCTTTTCCTCTGCTAATTTAGTGTGTGTGTGTTTGCTTTTTTGGTGCATTGTTTTGTTTTTTTTTTTTTTAAGTAGGGGCACTACAGTTTGGAAAGCCATGCAAGGGTTATTTGTTTCACACAGATAAGCCATCTTGCTGTGAGCAAAGGGAAGCTCCCATCTCAAGCTCCTGCAGAAATGCACTGATTGGCACTCTGCTGACTTGTTGAGCTTAAGCACAACCAGCAGAAGCCTGATTGTAATTATTCTTTTTCCTGCTCTTTCTGTATGTATCAGGTGCATCAGGGCTCTCAGGGATGTGCTGTTTAATATCAAGACCCAATAGCAGTGGAGAGTTCTCCTTGCTCACTCTCTAGTAGGCAAAGAAACACACTTAACATGGCTAAGTTGTTTCAAAGCCAACTCAAACATAGCAGGACTCAGGATCGGAGCCCAGCCAAGTATTCTTAGTGGGTGGTCAATGCACATTTGTCTGTTTTAATTGAATGATCACAGAGAGCTCTAAACCCAACCGGAGTTTTAACATTTTTCCATTTTAAGTGCCAGCTTTTTACACCAAGACTGGCTGGTAGATTCAACTCTTAAAAGCTCGCTACCAGAATATTTCTGGAAACTTTCTGTGGTGATATCTAAGATTACTCTATGTGACCAATTGAAGTTCCCTATAACAGTTTTCTACTCCCAACTGGGAGACTTAATGAACTCTCTAGTATCTTTTGGATTAATTTGTTCTCTTCTCATTTATCCGGAGTTACTTTTTTTTTTTTCCACACAGAATCATGTTTGATACAAAGGTCCTTTAAAGAACAGATTCTATTTGACCCTAGCTTATCGGATATCATAAAGGCTGGCTGCATCATCTTACTCTGTAGCCTGTCAAGGCTGCACCGCCGCCCCCCTGGGGGGGGGAAGGTGATCAAAGAGCCAGCCACTACTCCTACCAGAGAGTACCCCTACTCCTTTTACTAGGGAACCCAATTGGAGACTGAGTCTATGGGCTACATCTGAGCAGGGGTTTTAGGTCCTCTCCTATTAGTGGACTAGGGGAGAGGAATAGAGGGAGAAGAGGGAGGAAGGTTGGAATTGGGGGTAGATGAGGGAAGGGGACACAGCAGGGATACAAAGTGAATAAATTATAATAAATAATAATAATAAATAAAAAGAAGGAAAAACAGATTCTAGGGATTGATATTTTTACGTCATTTAACAGAGAAACAAAATGTATTAAACCTGTATAGAGATAATAAACACATCCTAAAATTAAATTGTACCTTGTCAAATGATGTTTATAAATTAGACCACAAGACCAGAAAAATATGAAGAATGGAATTTACAAATGAATAAAAAGTTCTTTTAGATTGACCATGTATAGATACCTGGCAAAACAGCTAAGAAAATTTCACAGTGAAAGCCCTGACACACACAACCATTTTGGAGCCATTGATCTAGAGCAGTTGGCAGAAAGGACCTTCCTAGCCATTCTTCATAAGCTGATACTTTATTTTACTATTTACTATTTTACTAATATTTACAATAATTACTATTGTATTCATCTCCCTTCATTCATACAAAAAATGTTGCAATGAACTCGGTGGCTAGCTCATTGATCATTTCCCCATGAGGGAGGGAGGGGCAGCCCTACCAGACCACAGAGGAAGACAATGCAGACAGTCCTAAGGAGATTTGATAGGCTAGGGTCAGATGGAAGGAGAGGAGGACCTCCCATATCAGTGGACTAGGGGAAGGGCATGGGAGGAGAAGAGGGAGGGAGGGCAGAATTGAGAGGGGATGGGGATGAAAGAAGGGGTTAACAGCCGGGATACAAACTGAATAAATTGTAATAAATAAAAGTATATTAAAAATAAAAATAAATAAATGAAACTAATCCATTAAAAATGCTTCAATGAATTGTAACAATCTGTATATGAGTTGGGATGGCAAGACATGAAAAAGAAAAATATCATGCAATGGAAGATTTGGTTTCTTTGTGTGTTATGTAAATATGTTTTTGTTTTAATCCTAGGTGTGAGATTTTAGTTGGGCTATAATTTGTCCACACCCATTAATTGTCACGTGCAGGGCAAGATCTTTGCCACCTGGTAATGGCCTTCCACGTGCAGCAGAGAGGAGGGCATGGTCTAGAACTCTGAGTATATAAATGCGAGGTTGAGAAAGGAATTCTCTGTGACATTCAGTGTTGGTGTGTGGCATGTAGTAGTTGGGAGAGACCAGAGATAAGACGGCTTGGCAGTTTGGAGCAGACAGACAGAGAGAAAAGCATTGGGATACAGCGGCATGGAACAGATCGCTAACTGTGTTTGTGGTTGACAGATACCAGTGTAGAGCCCTAAAAGAACTCATTAACCATAAATAGCTAAAAAAAGTAAAGGGGTCTACCCCCCCACCCAATAATCTTTTCTCTTTCACACATCAAATAAAGGAGAGTTTTTTTAAAAAGACCACAATAGGTGGCTTTCCACTACAATATTACAAATGGACAAATTAGATTAACAGGATCAATGTCACAAAATTTTTATAAAAGCTGGTCTTAAATTTCATGAGATTTGCTCAAGTACACAACAAGGACATTTGCTCAATCATGTTTTTAGCAGCTTTATTTGTAATATCCAGAACCTGGAAACAACCCAGATGTCCATCAGCGGAGGAATGGATACAGAAATTGTGGTATTTTTACACAATGGAATACTACTCAGTAATCAAAAAGGAGGAAATCATGAAATTTGCAGGCAAATGGTAGGATCTAGAAAAGATCATTCTGAGTGAGGTATCCCAGAAGGAGAAAGACAAACATGGTATATACTTGTTTATATAGACCTACAAGATATAATAAACATAATGAAGTCTATACACCTAAAGGAGATAAACAAGAGAGTGGACATGGGGTAAGATGATCAATCCTCATTTAGAAAGACAGATGGGATGTGCATTGGAAATATGACAGGAGTCTACCGCAGAAGGCATTTGGAAGATCCTACCAAGCAGCGTTTCAAAACAGATACTAAGACTCATAACCAAACCTTCAACAGAAGGGGAGTTAGTATGACAGGGAAAGAATAGGAGCCCCACAAGGACCAAATATATCTGGCACAGGGTTTTTTTCTGAAACTGTTTCTCCAATCAAGGACCATGTATGGATATAACCTAGAACATTTACTCAGACAAAGCTCGTGGGTAGCTCAATAACCAATTGGTTTCCCGTAGTAGGGGGAACAGGGACTATCGCTGACAGGAACTCAATGGCAGGCTCTTTGACTCCCCACCCCTCAAGGGAGGAGCAGTTCTCCTAGGCCACAGAGGATGACTTCGCAGCAAGCCCTGAAGATACCTGATAAAACAGGGCCAGACAAAAGGGGAGGAGGTCCTCCCCAGTCCGTGGACTTGGAAAGGGGCAGGGAGAAGCTGAGGGAGGGAGGGTAGGATTGGGAGGAAATGGGGGAGCAGGATGCAGCTGGGATGCAGAGTTGATAAAATGGAAATAATAATAACAAACAATAAAAAAAAGAAAAAAAAGAGGGGAGATCCTGACATGGTCTCAAAAATACAAAAATACAAAGAACAAGGTTAGAATGTTACAGGCCTGAAACAATACCCAACAGTGATAAACTGCACCCCAAAGCTGTACTCCATTTCCTGTCCCAGAACCTTGCCTGCCTTCTTGGAGGCCTTCTGGCACCAGGGACAAGCAGGTAAGACCCTGCCCCAAGCCCTTACCTGCCATATTCCCATAAAACACCCAACAGTCATAAACTGCATGATGGATTTCTTTGGACTTTTTTTGATTGGACTTCTTTTTCCAGCCCACAACCCTGCCTGTATACCAGTACCAGGCATGCTAGGTGGCCATGGTATTACAGACTCCAGAGGCAGGGTGAGCACCCAAAAGCCAGTGGCCATGCAGGCAACATCAGTTGTCAACCACGGAAGACAAGCTATTGGACCTAAAGACTCAATAGTGACCAGAACTCCAGGCCACTCAGGCCAAGTGACAGAGAGAAAGAAAAAAAGAAAACCAAAGAGAAAACATCAAAACAAACAGACAAACAAACAAACACAAAAAAAACATCCATCCAACAAGGATAAACTCAGAAATCAGCATCTAAACCAATAACCTCAAAACAAGATGGCTAAAAGCCATCATAAAAACACAATCAATGACAAATAGGACAATATGATATCACCAAGGTCCAACTATCCTACTAAAGCAAGCCATGATCTACTAACAGAGCTGAAGAAAATGACTTTAAATCCAATCTTATAAAGATGATAGAGGCCCTTAAAGAAGAAATGAATAAATTTCTTAAAGAAACACAGGAAAATACACTCAAAGAGGTGAAGGAAATGAACAAAACTGTTCAAAATGTGAAGTGTAAATAGATGTAATAAAGAAAAACAAACTGAGGAAATGCTGGAGATGGAAATCCTAGGGAAGAGAACAGGAATTACAAATGCAAGCATCACCAACAGAGTACAAGATATGAAAGAGAGAATCTCAGACATAGAAGATATGATAGAAGAAATTAACACGTTAGTCAAAGAAAATGTTAAATCTAAAAAGTTCACGACACAAAACATCCAGAATACCATGAAAAGAACAAACCTATGAATAATTGGAATAGAAGAATTCCCAGATCAAAGGTCCAGAAAATATTTTCAATAAAATCATAGAGAAAAATATTCCTAATGTAAAGAAAGAGACCCTTATAAACACACAAGAAGCTCACAGAACTCCAGATTGGACCATAAAAGAAAATCCTCCTGCCACATAATAATCAAAACACGAAATGTACAAAACAAAGGTATTTATTAAAAGCTGCAAGGGAAAAATACCAAGTAGCACATAAAGGCAGACCTATCAGAATTAAACTTGACTTCTCAACAGAGACTCTAAAAGCTAGAGGGCCTACATTTCTTGCAGTCTCTAAGAAATCACAGATGCCAGCCAAGACTACTATAGCCAGCAAAAGTTTCAATCACCATAGAGGAAGAAAACAAGATTTTTCCATGACAAATTTAAGCAATATCTATCCACAAATCGATCACTACAAAAGATACTACAAGGAAAACCCTAACAAAAGGACCTTCTTATATATATATATGTATATACAAATAATTATATATTAATTTATTATAGGAGTGATATAGCTAGATCTTGAGGTAGCACTATTCCTAATTGTCTGAGAAAACACCAGATTGATTTCCAAAGTGGTTGTACAAGTATACATTCCCACCATCAATGAAGTAGGGTTCCTCTTTCTCCACAACCTCTCCAACATGTGTTGTCACTTGAATTTTTTATCTTAGCCATTCTGAGGGGTATAAGGTGAAATCTCGGTCATTTTGATTTGCATTTCCCTGATGAGTAAGGATGTTGAGTATTTCTTTAAGTGTTTCTCTGCCATTCAGTATTCCTCAATTGTGAATTCTGTGTTCAGGTCTGTACCCCATTTTTAATTGGATGACTTGATTTGTTGCTTTTTAACTTACTGAGTTCTTTATATATTCTGGATATTAACCCTCTGTCAGATATAAGGTTGGTGAAGATCCTTTCCCATTCTGTAGGCTGTCGTTTTGTTCTGATGAAAGTTTCCTTCACTTTACAGAAGCTTTTCAGTTTCACGAGGTCCCATTTACTGATTGTTGATCTTAGAACCTGTGTTGTTGGTGTTCTGTTCAGGAAGATGTCTCCTGTGCCCATGAGTTCAAGGCTTTTCCCCACTTTTTCTTCTAACAGGTTTATTGTGTCTGGTTTTATATTGAGGTCTTTGGTCTACTTAGACTTTAGTTTTGTGCAGGGAAATAAGTATAGAACAATTTGCATTTTCTGCATGTAGACATCCAGTTAGACCAACACCATTTGCTGAAGATGTTATCTTTTTTCCATTGTATGGTTTTGGCATCTTTGTCAAAAATCAGGTGTTCATAAGTATATGGATTTATTTATGGTTCTTCTATTTGATTCCATTAATCCACCATTCTATTTCTATGCCAGTACCATGCAGTTTTTACTACTGTTGCTCTATAGTACAGCTTGAGATCAGGGATGGAGATATCTCCAGAAGATCTTTTATTGTAGTAGATTGTTTTAGTGACTCTGGGTTTCTTGCTATGAAGTTGAGAATTTTTCTTTCAAGGTCTATAATACTTGAGTTGGTAATTTGTTGGGAATTGCATTGAATCTGTAGATTGCTTTTGGTACAATGGCCAGTTTTACTATGTTAATCCTGCCAAGGCACGAGCATGGGAGATCTTTCCATCTTCTAATATATTCTTCTATTTCTTTCTTCAGAGACTTGAATTTTTTTTCATATAAGTCTTTGACTTGCTTGCTTAGAGTCACACCAAGGTACTTTATGTCCTTTGTGGCTATTGTGAATGGTGTTATTTCCCTAATTTCTTCTCAGTCCATTTGTCTTTTATATACAGGAGGGCTACTGATTTTTTTTTAGTTAATTTTGTATCCAGCCACTTTGCTGAAGGTGTTTATCAGCTGTAGGCATTCTCTGGTAGAATTTTTGGGGTCACTCAGGTATACTATCATATCATCTGCAAATAGTGACACTTTGGGTTCTTCCTTTCCAATTTGTTTCCCCTTGATCTCTTTTACTTGTCTTATTGCTCTAGCAAGGACTTCAACATATGCTGGAGAGGATGTGAAAAAAGGGGAACCATCCTCTATTGATGGTTGGAATGTAAACTTGTACAACCACTTTGGAAATAAATCTGGTGCTTTCTCAGACAATTAGGTATAGTGCTACCTCAAGATCCAGCTATACCACTACTGGGTATATATCCAAAAGATGCTCAAGTATACAAAAACATTTGTTCAACCATGTTTGTAATAGCTTTATTTGTAATAGTCAGAAGCTAGAAACAACCCAAATGTCCCTTAGTTGAGGAATAGATACAGAAATTGTGGTACATTTACACAATGGAATACTACTCAGCAATTGAAAACAAGGAAATCATGAAACTTGTAGGCAAATGGTGGGAACTAGAGAAGATCATCCTAAGTGAAGTATCCCAGAAGGAGAAAGACACACATGATATATACTCACTTAGAAGTGGATGTTAGGATAATCATACTAAAATCTGTACAGAAAAGAAGCTAATCAAGAAGGAGGACCCTGGGTAAGATACTCAATTCTCATTCAGAAAGGCAAATGGGAGAGGCATTGGAAGAGGAAAAAAAAAAAAAAAAAAACAAAACAAAACAAAAAAAAACAAAGTACAGGACAAGAACCTGACAGAGAGGGCTTCTGAAAGATTCTACCAAGCAGGGTATCAAAGCAGATGCTGAGATTTTAGCCAAAAACTTTGAGCAGAGTGCAGGGAATCTTATGAAGGGGGGGGAGGTTAGTTAGAAAGGAGGGGAAAGGAGCTCCACAAGGAGAGCAAAAGAACCAAAAAATCTGGGCACAGGGATCTTTTCTGAGACTGATACTCCAAACAAGGACCATTCATGGAGATAACCTACAGCCCCTGCACAAAAAAAAGAGAGAGAAAGAAAGAAAGAAAGAAAGAAAGAAAGAAAGAAAGAAAGAAAGAAAGAAAGAAAGAAAATGGGCACAGGGGTCTTTTCTGAAACTGATACTCCAAACAAAGACCATTCGTGGAGATAACCTAGAACCCCTGCACAGATATAGCCCATTGCAGCTCAGTTTCTAAGTTTGTTCCCTAGTAATGGAAACAGGGACTGTCTCTAACATGAACTCAAGGTTGGCTTTTTGATCACCTCCCCCCTTAGGGGGGAGCAGCCTTACCAGGCCACAGAGAAAGTCCAGATGTTCCAGTCCTAATGACACCTGATAGACTAGGGTCAGATGGAAGGAGAGGAGGACCTCCTTTATAAGTGGAATAGGGGACGGGCATAAGAGAAGAACAGGGAGGGAGGGTGGGAGAGGATAAGAGAGGGGGCTAGAGCTGAGATACAAAAGGAATAAAGTATAGTTAATAAAAATAAATACATTTTAAAAAAGAATGGGGAAATGTAAGAGCTATAACTATGCCATCTTCATTACCTTTATTTCCTAATATATTTTAAATCAACTACTGTGTCAATTGTCAAAAACAATTATTTTCCCTTCCTTTCTTATCTGTATTTTATGACTCACCCTACAGAGGAACACCGAAAAATTTTAGTTGAGACTTTAGAAGTTATTTTAACATCACAGAAATACCTATTCACTAAGTTTCTTTTCCTTTCTCAACTGAAGATTTGAAAATTAAACAAAAATTCAATAACATTGTGATGATCATTTTGGTTTAATCTCAGTTATTTTACTGGCTCCAAATAAATGCAGGATTTTAACAAATTCATAAAATCAGAAACTTTGAAAGATAGTAGGTTGAAAGATAACTTCACGGCATAAAAACTGCCAGAATCTCACAATCTTTCCTCATGGTTTCTATAAATAAAGACATCAGGCTGTAATATAAGCACTAGGGAGACACGTAATAAAACTTGAGTGAGCAATATATTAAAAAGAAATATGCCCTTTAGAGATAATGGATGTTCTCTCCACTCTACGCATGAATGCAGCACTCATTAACACTAATGGAAGCCACATACAAGCATCAAGAAAATACACGTGGAGGAACAGACTTCCAGAACTGGGAAAGACATCTGATCTGTCACTGAGTACGAAAGAACTCCTGCAATCTGGACGTAGAATTTAAACAAAGCATGTAAAGTACTGAAGTACTCAAAGAACAGGCCAATCCTTTGCCAATTTTCTTTCTTCTTCAGAGATCACTTACAGTCATTTCCACATGGCTGTGTCCCTCAAATGAATGGATTTTAAGACACTTACTTCAAAGTAATGAAGCTAATGAATTAATTAAGCAGCATAAGCCTTATCAACTACCACATCATAAATTGGTGGTTCGGTAAAGTTTAGCTGCTTTTACAATATCACTTAGATTTTCTGCATAGAAATTTCTCTTGATATCGGCTATCAATAAATGCTTCTGATCTCAAGGAATCTTTATTGTTGCTGAATTCAAAGGCTCTTGATCACAGATTTCCTGCTGGTATTTCTGGAGGCTTAGGATAGCTGCCTGAAGCTTTGTGATACTTGAAAGGCTGTATTTCAAGTATTGACAGCATTTAATGAGAATTTAATTAAGCAAAATATAAATATAATTTATTTCAAATATCTGATTGTTATATTAAAATTCATGTTGAAAACCAGGGCAATTTTATTATTTTTTTAACTTAAATATCTTTGGTGACACTTCTTAGGAGATACAAAGACTGTTTTCAGTTCCAGCAATGCAGTTCAGAAATGTTATGAAATAGTCTCTGTCCTGCAGTCTGTGTTCAACCACATGAGAACTCTTCTGAATTCCTCCCAGGTGAGAATGTTTGGATTTCTTTAAGCCATTCTTTACTCTGTTTAAGTGCACCATTATTTTAGAAGTTTTCTAAACTCATTTATCTGCATTTTTCTACTAAAATTAAATCTCAGAAGATTCTAATTCTCTATCTCCCCTCGCTATTTTCCCTTTCCTTCCTTCTTTTTCTTGTTCACTTTCCTCTCCAAATATAGAGCATTATCATTTCTCTTTCCCATGTAATAATATCAAACCAGTAGACTGTATTGAGTTGTCCAGGGTCACTTAAGACACAAACTGAAAAGACTTAGAGATAATTAAATAACATTGTAGTTTCCATAATTATCAAATAAATAAGCATGCTCCTGAAGTATTTAGAGAAAAATAGAATTCATACATTTTAAGATCCAATATTGGATAGGGGAGTGAAAAAGAAAGATTTTGACTGACAGAAAGCCTACAAACAAAATCCAACAAATCCTGGTAGGAGCAGGCAAGAGCAAAACTTATGAAGTAGGAAATCACCTATATCCCTGGCATTATAATTTTAGGTGTTATTATAACACACTGTGCATAACTCAACAAGATTGATATCTTGAAATATTTAGTAATTTTAGTGAGTTGCCACTTCTTGTATCTGGTATATTTCAAAACTACTACACTCCCCAGCAACAGATCTTTTCTGCAGGAAAACCAGGAAAAACCATTACTAAAAACTGTCAGTGAGGCAGCCTTCCTTGGCTATTGAGTTGTCATGAGAATCATCAAATTAAGAAATGTGTTCTCCTATAAATGTCCCAAATGTAAATATTACAAACCATAGGACATATACACTGTAAAATATCTTCCCATTTTTAGAGCCAAATTGTATCAGAGCCAAATTGTTTCACATGTTCAAAGATGTGAGACAATTTCAGAGTGCTATAATAAGACTATGGCATATTGGAACTATAATATCAATAATCTCCAAAATATATCTTAAAGCATATAATTTTCTATTCTTATTCAAAAGAAACCTTTTTCAATTCCAATTTTCAAAGGACCTATGAATTCTCTGTTTGAAATGATGAATGAATGATGAATGAGAATTCTAGAAACCACTACCTATTATTCTAGTACCATTAAAATAATCAATCTTTTGAATTATAAAATCACTATGTTCCCAAGCTGAGTTGGCTCATCCTTTAATCATAGCACTTAGGAGGCAGAGGCAGGTGACTATCGCTGAGTTTGAGACCAGCTTGATCTACAGAGCTTCTTCCAACACAGCCAAGCTACACAGAGAAACCCTGTCTTGAAACACACACAGGCAAACACACACACACACAATTAATCAATTAATCAATCAATTAATTAATTAATTAATACAAGAAACAAACAAAAAAGCAGTATGTGGAGCTAGGGACATGGTTCAGTGCATAAAAGTGTTTGAAGCTCAAGCTGATAGCCATAGTTGGCTTCTTAGAACCCGTGTAAAGGTGGAGGAATAAATATACTCCACCAGTCATTTTCTGACTCCTACAAGGCTACCATCGCACATGTAGACCAACACTTAATAAATAAATAGTTTTAATGAACTGTTATTTTTCAGGCTAGGATATAAGTATATCATTTCCCCTTCCCTTTCCTCAGTCAGTTTTATCTTCTCCCCAAATCAGTTCTTAGATTTGTTAATTCTTTGTATTGTTTTCATTGTTTCTCTCTCAATTTTTTTTTTTAAAATGTTACTCTTAATTTTATTGTTTCTTGATGTAGAATGGGTTAGGATTTGGTTTGTTCCTGTTTTTGAGTTACATCATTAAGCCATTTATGTGTGCTCCTCCTGATTTTTTAATGTAGTCACTTAGAGCTATAAATTTCCCTTGTAGAACTGTTCTAAATTTGTCCCAGATGTTTTGTTGTGTGGGTTTAATTTTTACTTAGTCCCAGGAATATTTTCATTTCTTGATTTCTTCTTTGATCCATTCATCATTCAGTAATGAGTTGTTTAATCTCTGTGGGTTTGTGTATTTACTAGAAACTTGTATATTGTCAGTTTTAAAATTTATTCCATTTTGGTCAGATAGAATACAGAGTTATTCCAGTCCTTTGAAACTGTAAAACTGTGTTTTGTATCCCAGAGTGTCGTCTATCTTAAAGAAGATTCTATGTGCTCCAGAGTGGAATGTGTATCCTTTGATATTTGAATGGAACATTCTGTGTTCATCTGTTAAATTTATGTGTTGTATGATGTTCTTTAATTCTGATTTTTTTTTCATTTTTGTTCATATGACCTGTCTACTAGAGAAAATGAGGTATAGAAATTGCCTACCATTAGTGGGGTGATGTTAACCTGAGTCTTTAAATCTAATAATAGTTTGTTTGTTTTTTCAATGAAATTATTGCTTCATAGGTTTGCTACATATATCATTAAGTTGGTAACATCTACTTACTCAGCTATTCCTTTGGCTGGAATGAAGTATCACTCTTCATATCTTTTGATTAGCATAAACTTGCAGTCATTTTTCTAATATTAATCCCTGCTTATTTCTTTTTCTTATTTGGTTAGGCTACTTATGTCCATCTTTTTGTTCTAAAGCATCATCTATCTTTGATGCTAAGACATGTTTCTTGGAGACAACAGAAGGATTTTGTTTCTTGATTCATTCAACCAATCTGTGTCTTTTTTTTTTCTTGGTATTGTGATTTTTATTTATAGGCTTGTAAACTTTGTTCTCTAACTGTGTTATGCTATAGTAGCAAGAGTGAAGAGACAATTGAGCTGTTTTTGATGACTTGGCACTGAAAGACTATCCTAAGGGAATATCTTGAAAAACACAAAAACATTGTATTCACAAGATTGACCACAGCATTATTTGTAAGACCGAAAATTTGGAAATAACTTAAATTTCCAACAACAGGAAATTTAATTGGGTAAATAAATAATATTTTCATTTTAAAAAATAAGCTTTTCAGGGGTAGAGAGATGGCTCTGGTGTTAAGACCACAAACTGTTCTTACAGAACACCCTAGTTCAATATCCAGCACCCACATCAGACAGCTCACAGCCAAACTTATAACTCGAGCTTGAGAAGATCTGATGCCTCTTGTCTCTGCAGGTAGCAGCATACATGTGCACATATGCACATACATACGCAATAATTAAAGTGTCAAAATGACCCTGTTAAGCCTATGCTTTTCCTAGCCTTTGAACCACTGCCTTTTCCTTTTTCTTTAATTAAAATAGCTACTTTTTCTTTTCTACAGAAGATGACTGAACATGACAAAAAATATCAAAACAAACTGGCCCTATGTAACGCAAATTATTTCTCATTGTATCTACAATCTTCATGAGAGTTTAAATAACATTTCTGTAACATGGACATAATAGGCACATTTTTAATCTTAACTCTTGAACAATTTCAAAGCCAATATTGGGTGAATAATGAGTTCAATGCTAACCCATGCTATATAAGAAGACCAAAAACAAAAACAAAACAAACAAACAACAGATCATTTTGTACTTCACTCTGCAACAGCAAAGAAAAACTGGGCTAAGTTGAAAGGATATTATACCTGCTATATATCGTGAATAAAATGAACTTTCAACATTTCATTGTTTTAACCGTTAACAGTAGTCAAGTCAGTACAATGAGGCTAGCAAGAACTGTTTTATAACCTCACATTTATATGCACAATTTACTGAAATTTTCTTTTTAGGATGAGAACAATACCTGCTAATTGATGGGCATTAAGTTAATTAGGGAACACAAAGCACTAATTGCAGAGAACAGAAGACACACTAACACACATGCCTCACAAAATAGCAAGTGGCCAAGATAACGTCTTTCACAGTATATGACCTCAGTAAGCACAGCTCTCCATGGCTTTCTGCAAAAGCTAATTTTGTATGATGAAAACATGTCCTTGGAAGCTTAGAATGATGACATACAACTTCTCATTATTTCTTCTTCCTTTGTTTTTAAATTATTTTCTTACATACATTTTATTAACATTCGTGTGCATGTGGGTGATAAATGTGTGCATGCCCCACATCTCTCTCTCTCTCTCTCTTTCTCTCTCTCTTTCTCTATGTGTGTGTGTGTATGTGAGTGTGTGTGTGTGTGTGTGTACATGTGTGCAGACAAATTCTCCAGATTACATGTTATGTGTGTGAAGACCACAGACCATTTTTGTAAGTCATTTCTTTTCAACTATCATGTAAATAATAGAGATTGACCTCAGGTCATCAAACATGGTGGCAAGTGACTTTACTCAATGATCCATCTCATTGGCCCACTCTGCTTTTTCCCTTTAAAACACACTCAATAGTCAAAAAGTAAGAAATAAAGCAATTTATTGACTTTTCCCAAACATGATTTTTTGTTGTTGTTGTTTCAGCTTTCACCAATTTAGTTCAGTCCCTCTTCTTTTTTCTGTTCCAAAGCTAATTACTGTAAGAATATGAAGATGTGGAATTGAAATTTAAATTATAAAATGATTTGAGGTAAAAAGGAAAAGTGTTACTTTGCATTTAATTTAAATAATGATGCTAAATCAACTATCCAGTGCTTCCCTTTACAAAACTTGAGACCTCTCTTACAGTCAGCTCTGTGAAAACTGACATCCCTCTTATGTACTTTTAAGAAGACCCTAAACATTCACTCCACAATTATAGGAAAATATTTAACAAATATTTTAAATTATAAATATTTTATAACTTGCAGAATCAAACTAGAAGTTTACTTGCATGAGAAATAAACTTGCAAAGCACATATTTAAAAGCTTATCCCGAATGTCTTATCAAAAGCATTTGATATGAATAACAGAAAAAAACAGTATAAACAGATTCTTAATGAAAGATTTAATGACCCATACTTCTTACATCCACTTTCCAGTGCTTCCTTCTTGTCCATTTATATCTATGTTACTCCCAGTACAAATACTAGACCTATACGATAGTATAAACGCAATAAAATCTGTATACCTAAAGAAGCTAAACAAGAAGGAGGACCCTGGGTAAGATGATTAACCCTCACTTAGAAAGACAAATGGGATGGACATTGGAAGAAGGAGAAAACAAGGAACAGGAGAAGAGCCTACCACAGAGGGCCTCTGAAAGACTCTACCTATCAGTGTATCAACGCAGATACTGAGACTCATAACCAAACCTTGGGCAGAGTGCAGGGAATCATATGAAAGAAGGGGGAGATAATAAGACCTGGAAAGGAAAGGAACGCCACAAGGACCAAATATATCTGGGCACAGGCGTCTTTTCTGAGACTGATTCTCCAACCAAGGACCATGAATGGATATAACCTAGAACCCCTGCTCAGATGTAGCCCATGACAGCTTAGCATCCAAGGGGGTTTCCCTAATAAAGGGAACAGGGACTGTCTCTGACATGCATGAACTCAGTGGCTGGCTGTCTGCCTCCCCACCCCCAAGGGAGGAGCAGCTTTGCTAGGCCACAGAGTAAGACATTGTAGCCAGTCGTGATGAGACCTGATAAACTAGGATTAGATGGAAGGGGAGGAGGGCCTCCCCTATCAGTGGACTTAGAGAGGGGTAGGGAGGAGATGTGGGAAGGAAGGTGGGGTTGAAAAGGAATGAGGGAGGAGACTACAGCTGGGATACAAAGTAAATAAACTGCGATTAATATAAAAAAAACTCTAAAAAATAAAAAATAACACTAGCTCTTGTTCCTGTTTATCAATATACTACATTTTCCTATGTACTTTTCAAACAAGGTTTTCAAGTCCATGCACAGGTTTTTGGCTGTTTAATGGAGGCCCAGATTTGTGTTACAGAATTCTTACCAGGTCTACTCTAAACTCAAAATTTACTATGCCTCTTTTTAGGACTTAATAGCTAATCCAAATTTAATGTGTAAAAGCATTTTTTTATTAAAAAAGTGAGAAAAATAAACTAAAAAAAGAATAAAGATAGACTGTGGTAATTGGAACACAATAAGCTCAAAACACAAAAGGCAATGGAGTTACATTAAAATAAGTATAATTTAAAAGTCAAATTTAAATGCAAGCAAAAAGCACATGAAATCAAGTTTCTTTTAGCCATCAGGAACAGACAATATTATTTGCCACAAAGCTCTTAAGTTTCAGTAATGAAATAATGTAATGTTTAAAATATGGAGAAAGCCACTGTAAAAGCTAAATAGTGTTACTATGGCAACTGAAAACCCTTCAACTAGTCTTAGGCACTAAGAAAAGTGGAAATGAAGTCTTGCTCCATGGGAAATATTACAGAAGGATTTGCAACAGATTTGTAATACTTTGACTTCATAAATAACCCAGTAATATTTAAAAAGCTTATATATCTTACATTAAATTACGTTCTATGTGTTAGAAAATAAACCAAAACATAACTTTGAAAAACATAACTCTAATATATCAAAACTATAAAGAATACATATGATGTCTCAAGATAAAGATGGCACAGTTTTACTTCCTTCCATTGCTTTTTTTTTTCCTGGAATGTGCCAGAACTGCTCATAGATACTGTGGATAAACTAATATAGAAGCACAATTACTCTTATGTGTAGGAAAAAAAGTGAACAGGGAAATAACATGCTAATTGTACATAGAACTGCACACAACATCTTTGCATGCTTTATGGCAACTGTCAGAGGGTAGCTAAAAGGGAGCATAGGAAACAGTTTCTGACATACAAAGAACATTAGATGAATTCTAGAAATTGTAAGAAGGAGAAAATAATAATTATATAATCGAGACCTAAACATATAGTAACTTATACAAAAATTAAGACTTTGGCTTGCAGCCTTTTTATTGAAATACTAATAAAAAATGAAATGTTTTCATTTCAAAGAAAAATTTAATTTGTGATATTATTGCTTAACTATCTTTTGGGAACAAACATCAAAGAATCTTGAAAAAAGTGTTTTTTCTTTTTTAATAATTTTATTTATTTTTTGTAATTTATTCACTTCATATCCTGATTGTAGCCCTCTCCCTTGACTATCATGCTCTCTCCCTATTTTGGTCTATTCCCTTCTGCTAGTCCACATAAAGCCTTCCTCTCCTACTGCATAACCTCAGTGTATCAAGTCTTTTTTATTTTCTTTCTTTTATTATTCCAATTTTTTATTTTTTATATTAATCACAGGTTATTTACTTTGTGTCCCAGCCATAGTCCCCTCCCTCATGCCCTCCCAATCCCATCTTTTCCCAATCCCTTATCTCCTCCCTGCCCTTTCCAAGTCCACTGATAGGAGAGGTTCTCTTCCTCTTCCATCTGACCCTAGTTTATCAGGTATCTTCAGGATTGGCTGTAATGCCCTCTTCTGTGGCCTAACCAGGCTGCTCCTCCATCAGAGGGGGAGGGGAGGTCAAAGAGCCAGCCATTGAGTTCATGTCAGAAATAGTCCCTGTTCCCCTTACTAGGGAACCCACTTGTATAGTGTATCAATTCTTATGATAACTGCCTGTATCCTCTTCCTCTGTGGCCTGTCAAGATCCCACCATCACCACCAGGGGGATCAAACAGCTGGCATCAGAGTCCTCAGAGACAGGCCCTGTTCCCTTTACTAAGAAACCCACATGGACACTGAGATGCCTATTGGCTACATCTGAGCAGGGAGTCTAGGTCCTCTTCATGCATGGTTCTTGGTCGATGCATCAGTCTCACAGCCCCTACCCCCAGGCCCATATTTGTTGGCTTTGTTGGTCTCCTTGTGGAGGTCCTGTCCCCACCATGTCCTTCTATCCTCTCCGCTCTTTCTTAAGACTCTCTGCACTCAGCTGAAAGTTTGACTGTCAGTTTTAGCATCTACTTTGATCCCCAACTGGATGTAGTCTTTCAGAACAAATCTATGGTAGGCTCCCATCCTGTTCTCTCTCTTCAATGGTTTCCAATGTCTATTCTATTTGACCTTCTGAATGAGAATTAAGCATCTTCCTTAGAGTGTTCTTTGTTTCTTTAGGTCTATGGATTTTAGTATGGTTATCCTGTACTATACGCTAATGTCTGCTTATAATTGTGTATATACCAAGCATGTCTTTCTGGTTCTGGATTAACAACAGCTAAGGCTCTAAGATCAACAATTAATTAATGGAACCTCATGAAACTGAAAAGCTTCTGTAAAACAAAGGACACTATCAATAGAAGAAAACAACAGCCCATACACTGGAAAAAGATCTCCACCAGCCCTATATCTGAAGAAGGCTAATATCCAAAATATATAAAGAACTCAAGAAATTAAACACCAACAAACTAAATAATCTAATTAAAAATGAGGGTCACAGCTAAACAGAATTCTCAATGGAGGAACATCAAATGGCAGAAAAACACTTAAAGAAATGCTCAATATTCTTAGTCATCAAGGAAATGCAAATCAAATACAAATGCAAACCCTGATATTCTATCTTAGTCAGAATGGCTAAGATCAGAAACTCAAGTGACAATACATGCTGGAGAGAATGTGGAGAAAGGGGAACCCTCCTCCATTGCTGGTGGTTGTGCAGACTAGTACAGCCACATTGGAAATCAATCTGGTGCTTTCTCAGAAAACTGAGAATAGTCTTACTTCAAGATCCAGCTATCTTCAGGACTAGCTCAGATGAATGAGGAGGAGGTCACCCCCTATCAGTGGACTTGGAAAGGGGCAGGGTGGAGAGGAGGGAGGGAGGTGGGAGTGGGATGGAATGAGGGAGCAGGATACAGCTGGGATACAGAGTTAATAAAATGTAACTGATAAGAAAAAAATAAAAATTTAAAAAAAATGATTAAAAACAAAAAAAAAAAGATCCAGCTATTCCATTCCTGGGTATATACCAGAAACAGTTTCCACCATACAACAAAAAAACATTTGCTCAGTTGTGTTCACGGCAGTTTTATTCATAATAGCCAGAAACTGGAAACAACCTAGATGTCCCTCAACCAAAGAATGGATAAAAAAATTGTGGTACAGTTACACAATGGAATATCACTCAGCTATTAACAACAAGGAAATCGTGAAATTTGTAGGCAAGCAGATGGAACCAGAAAAGAACAAAAGGCTTTTACATAAGTCGGTGCTCATTTCCAGCTATTTCCAGCTCAGTTCTGCCTCCACAACTACATTTCTACTCTTGAAAACTGTCTTGTTCTCTTATGAGGCTGAAGGAACAGTTCAATAATTGAACACTGTCTTCTTACAGTATATTTAAAGAAGCAAAATCATCAGAACCTCAATGTTGAAGACTTCAAGCTTTGAATCAAATTCTTTTGATTCCTCAAAATCACTAGAGTCAGAACATGTGCTCAACTAATGAGGTAAGTTACATTGAAAAGCATAGTAGTGAGTGAGGAGGCACTCAAAGTTTTGGCTAACATGGAAAAGAATCACTCAGAAGGTTGAGACACCTATCACAGAAAATTCTAACTTGCCTGCCTTTAAATTTGTTTTTGTTACTAATAAATATATAACATTGCACACCAAGGTCATATAATTCTTAAGACCGCCTGTTTGTTACTTTGATATGAGAAGACAGGCAATACTCTCATCATGAATAAAACATTTAGAGGAGGTATTCAAGGATGACTACTTCAAGCAATAATTTGAAGGGACATTACAACTTCATAAAATATGCACACTCCAATAAAAATGGAAAGCAAAATTAATAACCATCTCAGCTGATATATTTCAAAGACCCTATTTGGGATTCATGTGTATTTATTGTTTTATTTTACCCTCTGTTATCAAATAATTTAATTTGGAAGTAGTTATAATCAGAATATTAAAGCTTTACACTGGTTATTTGTGTTTATCTACATCGGAAATATATATAGCATTATGTTGTGTAAATAAGTAAAACTTAACCAACCACTTCCCTATAAAATAACTAGTTAGTTCATGGACATAACAAAATATGATGACCAGATATTTAAAATGAGTTCATATTATATTTTATAATTGATTGTTTAACTTCATCAGAGTTATATAACCATGTTCTTCATTTGTAATGTTAACTGATGGGCTAGTTTCTATAACCATGAACAATTATCCCTCACCATTGGAAAAAAAAATCTTTCCTGTGTTTTGATTCCTGGGAATTTCATCATTATATACAAGCAGTATGCACACTGCTTTTCTCACCAGTTTCATCAAGACAGGAATTTTAGTGTTCCTTGGGAAGTGTCTTGACTAGCAAGGCTGAGGAGAACACTTGGTGGGTAAGTGCTTGTCACAGAAGCAACAGATCCTGAGTTCAGACCCTCAGGATCACATAAAGTTCACCTAATGGAAGTATCTGTCATGTCCTCCCTGTGGCAAAGTGGATAAGCAGATTCCTGGGGTCTACTAATTCCTGAATAGCCAGTTCTTTGAAATCAATGAGCTCTGTGTTCATCATGTCTCAAATAAGATAAATGGTGAGTTGCTCTCACAAGTAGATGGCTTCATATGCAACTGGATTGGTTTAAAATCAGTGGGCCACAAAGTCAAACAAAATAAAACCAAAAATGCATGAAAGCAGGATGGGAAGTTGTTGAAAGGAAGAGGAATGGGGATGGAGGAGAATAAACGAGGGTAGAGGGATGAATGTGAGCAAAATGTATATACATGTACGAAGTTGTCAAATACAAAATGCATGTGCATGTATGAAACTTTCAAATACAAGATAATTTTTTAAATTATAGATGCAGAGACCCACAGCCAAATATTAGATTACGCTCAGGAAATCTTGTGGAAAAGGAAGATGAAGGATTGATGAGTCCAGAGAGGTCAAGGACACCACAAGAAAACTTACAGAATCAACTAACCTCGGTTCATAGGGACTCAACAGAAACTATAGCAACTAACCAAAGACTATGAATGGGGCTGAAATAGTTTCCCTACATACATACAATAGATGTGCACCCTGGTTTTCATGTGTGTCATCTAAAAATGGAGCAGGGGCTGTATCTGACACTGTTGCCTGCCTTTGGTTCCCTTCCTTCTAACTGGGCTGCCTTGTCTACCCTCAGTGGAAGAAGTGTTCATTCCTACTGCAATTTGATATGCCAAGGGGAGTTGTTGTCCATGGAAGGCCTCCACTCTTCTGAGAAGAGAGGGAGGGAGGTTGGGAGAAGAAAGAGAGGGACTGGGAAAAGAGGAGAGAGGGGAAGCTGTGATTGGGATGTAAAGTAAATGATAAAATAAGGAAGGAAAATAATTACTCAATTAAAAAATAAGAGGTCTAAGTGGGTTTAAGACTTGGGTCTGCCTTGGGGCTTTCTGTCCTGTGGTTGTTTTGTTTTGTTTGTTTGTTTGTTTTGATGGTACTGTATTGAATAAACAGATCTTGCTCATCCTGGACACACACTGCACTACTAAAAAAATTAAAATTAATTAAAGGTAATTTGAAAAATAAAAAAATAAGATAGAGAGTGATAGAGGAAGATAGTTGATGTCAACCTCTAGCTTCCATGTCTGTACACATGAGCAAATAAACCCACACACAAGGTCCAAACACATACATATACAACACATCCACACAAAGTATTTTGTTTTTATTAATAAATGGCATATTCATAAATATAACCCCATTATCATTTGTTACTATGACGATTGCCACTTTAAAATGAACTTTTTTTTTTCAGCATCTAATCAAATGCCCTACATATCCTATAAACAGTCAAGGACATGGCTATTAGATTCTGATAGACAATGAGAAAATCTCTCTCTTTTCATTAACTCAAGGTCAAGTGATTAGCAATCTACAGAATCTCTTATTTTTAATTTATACTAATGTATTTTATTCTTTTTTAAAAATGTATTCTTCTGTCATATATTACATGCTGACTGCAGTTTTCCCTCCTTCCCTTCCCCAGCCTCTTCCCCCAACCTCTACTCTCCCAACTCCATTGCTGCTCAGAGAGGAGCAGGCCTCCCAGGGTCATCAACCAAACTCGGCATAAGATGTTACAAAAAGAACAGGTATATACCCTCACACCATGGCTGGACAAGACAACCTAGTAGGCAGACACCGGTCCCAAAAGCAGGCAAAAGACTCAGAGACATCTCCCACTCCCACTCAACACCAAACTACACAACCATAACATGTATGCAGAGGACTTGGATCTGACCCAACACAAATCTGATAAACACCATTATCACAAGAAGTATATCCCTTCACAGTCATAGGTCCAAGCACCATTAGGAGGTGAGGAGAACTTTAGTCATCTTAGGGTAAGTCAGCCAGGAGCACCTTCTTTGACTGTTTTGATCACTCTATATCTTTCCAGGTTACTCTAAGCAGTACACTCTGCCTGGAATTGGTGTAGTTCAATACTTGAGATTACACGTTATATCGTGGCCTTGTGATTGGTAGAAATGAAAACTATGAACCTTCAAGTCTATGATTGGTAGAATTACCATCGTTTGAGATTAGTCTAGGTTTGTCGAAATTTACCTTCATACTAGCTTCTCTAGGGTTGAACCACTAATTCCCAGAAAAAGCTTCTGGCAAATGGTCTCATCACATAAACATTATGTGATTGCCTCAGATGTAGAGTAAAAGACAAGGTTCCTGGCGGAGACCATGTAGGAAAGGACACTGCTGAGGAATTCTAGTGAGTCCCTGAGAGCTGAAGGCCTCTACTGCTGAAGCTCTGAAATTTTAATCCTTATAGATGGTTGAAGCATTCTAGAGAACCACCAAGTGCCAGATCTACAATAGGGTATGCATAAGTTAGCAGAGGAGCTTAAACCAGAGGAGGTGGGATGTTATTAAGAACCAACAATAGAGGGGCATGGGAGGAGATGAGGAAGGGAGGGTGGGATTGGGAGAGAATAAGAGAGGTGGTTATAGCTGGGATACAAAGGAAATAATATGTAATTAATGTAAAAAAATTAATTAAAAATGAACCAACAATGGGAGACAAACAACCAAGTAATAGGAGCTCTGAATACCAGAAGGATTCAAAAAACTCAAGAAGAAATAAAGATGGGAACCTGACCCCATGGTGCAAGAGCTATGTATATAGATATTGGGTACTGGCTTCTAAGCCCTTTACAATAATCCTCTCGCTTCATTGTCAAGAGCTGTGAGCCTCTGGTTTTGAAAGTTAGAGTCAAATACTTGTGATTCTCTGGGCTTAATCTAAAAGAAGCTACCATGTTTAAAAACTGGTTTAGAACTCAGAGCAACCAATGCGAAGGAAGCTGTCACTCTATCTATTTGTGATTTCTATGTGAATAGAACAAACCTGCAGAGAGCCATTTGTAACATAAATATAAAATGTAATTACTTGTTTCCTGAAACTGTGCTGACTGAACACACCCAATTTTTATAGGTCCAACCTGTTACACCTAGAAGATGCTTATTAAAAGGGGACATTTGGCAATACCATGTTGGGTAACCTATAGTTGAAAAGTCTGATTATATATATATACATACATACATACATACATACACACACAAACAATGAGCAGACTAGGGCAATCTCAAAAAAACTAAGTTAGATTCTTTAACCTTACTAAGACTCCAGTATACTTCAACGAAAATTTCTTCGTAATTTTTGTCTTTTGTACTCCCTTTGCTTTTGTTGCTTCCATCATGAACTTGGACACAAACAGCATTTACCCATCACCTAAAGAATTGTGGATAAACAAAACCTGTCATATTAGAATATCCTGGGTTGTCCAGTCTTTTCTTTTTTCTTTATTTTGTTCTTTTCTACGTGTGGTGGGCATGACTGTCTACAAACAATCAAAAAAATCACTTTGAGAGAGAAAAAAATCTAAACATTGGCAATCAACCCTTAACTTACTTCAAACAATAAATCTATAGACACTCTAAAATTTGTATTATTAAACTGGATTTTCACCAAACTCCTTTTTAAAAAGTTTTGTAGTCTCACTATATTCAATAGACATCTCTTTGCTTGACCAGGTTTTGCTTTTCATTGTGATTTTGTACTAACCTGAATACTGAGGGTGAAAACTGATAAATGTTAAATGATGGAGGAAATCATTACCTTTTAGTATAAATAGAAAAGTTCTAAGGCTAATAAGGGATAAAAAGAGACACCATTAGTGAGGCAGTTTGTTTCTTAAAATCTCCTCATTTCGGCGTGTTCTAAAATGCAGTATAAATATTTAATTGTTTATCAAAACTATTCAAGGCAAAGATGAGGTTTTAGGTGCTTTCTGAAGGCAGACATTAGAAACCTGCTGACTTACACAATTTAGTTAGAACCCAAAGACTACAGATGTTGAGTTTCCTAGCTAATGTGAATTCATAGATATTTGGTTAATTCATTTCCTGTGATATACTTGATTGTTTGTAAATTTCACTTATAGCCAATTATTTTCCTGCCTCTGCTTCTCTGTGGAAGGGATTATATGTTCATTTTTGCATTGTTTTGATTCTAGGAAATACGTGATTCAGATCTGAAAACATGAAAGTCAAACCAGAGACTATTTTTGTACCACTAAGATGGATTAAAACTTGGAAACTTGAAACAAAGTATTCAAGCATAATGATATTGAGACAGTTCTACATTCTCCCCTCTGAAAAACAGGAAAATTAACAAGGAACTGTACTCGGAATTGTCTTTTGTTAATTACAGTTTATTCACTTTGTGTCCCACCTTAGTCCCCTTCTTCATCCCCTCCCAATCCCACCCTCCATCCATCAACTCCTGCCATGCCCCTCCCGAAGTCCACTGATAGGAAGGTCCTCCTCCTCTTCCCTCTGACCCTAGCCTATCATATCCCATCAGGACTGGCTACATTGTTTTCCTCTGTGGCTTGGTAAGGCTGCTCCCCCATCAGGAGGAGGTGGTCAAAGAGCAAGCCACTGAGTTCATGTCAAAGACAGTCCCTGTTCCCCTTACTAGGGTACCCACTTGGATACTGAGCTGCCATGGACTACATCTGTGCAGGGGTTAAAGGTTATCTCCATGCATGGTCCTTAGTGGGAATAACAGTCTCAGAAAATATTCCTTTGCCCAGATTTTTGTCGTTGTTGTTGTTTTGTTGCTCTCCTTGTGAAGGACCTGTCCCCTCCAGGTCTTTCTATCTCCGCCTCCTTTCATAAGATTCCCTGAACTCTGCCCAAAGCTTGGCTATGATTCTCAGTATCTGCTTGCTGGGTAGAGTCTTTCAGAGGCCCTCTGTAATAGGCTTCTGTCAGAATGGAAGACTCAGAAATAAACCCACATACCTACGGATACTTGATTTTTGACAAAGAACCCAAAACCACACAATGGAAAAAAGACAAGATCTTCAAACAATGGTTGCTGGTCTAACTGGATGTCTACATATAGAAAAATGCAAATAGATCCATATTCATCACCCTGCACAAAACTATAATCCAAGGGGATCAAAGACCTCAATATAAAACCAGATACACGAAACTTCTTAGAAAAAAAAAAAGTGGGGATGAGCCTTGATCTCATTGGCATAGGAAACAACCTCCTAAACACAACACCAACAGCACAGGCTCTAAAATCAACAATTAATAAATGGGACTTCATGAAACTGAAAAACTTCTGTAAAACAAAGGACACTGTCATCAGAACAAAACGACAGCCTACAGATTGGGAAGCGATCTTTACCAATTCTGTATCTGACAGAGGACTAATATCCAAAATATATAAAGAACTAAAATGTTAAACACCAACAAGCCAAGTATTCCAATTAAATAAATAGGGTACAGAACTAAACAGAGAATTCTCAGTAGAGGGATACTGAATGGCAGAGAAACACTTAAAGAAATGTTCAATGTCCTTATCCATCAGGGAAATGTAAATAAAAACAACCCCATGATTTCACCTTACACCCATCAGTATGGTTAAGATAAAAAACTCAAGTGACAACACATGCTGGAGAGGATGTGGAGAAAGGGGAACCATCCTCCATTGATGGCAGGAATGTAAACTTGTACAACCACTTTGGAAATCAATCTGGTGCTTTCTCAGACAATTAGGAATAGTGTTTCCTCAAGATCCAGCTTTAGCACTCCTAGGCATATATCCAAAATATGGTCAAGTATGCAAGAATGACATTTGCTCATCCATGTTTGTAGCAGCTTTATTTTTAATAGCCAGAAGCTGGAAATAACCCAGATGTCCCTCAGTTGAGGAATGGATACAGAAATTGTGGTACTTTTACACAATGGAATATTACTCAGCAATTAAAAACAAGGAAATCATGAAATTTACAGGCAAATGGTGGGATCTAGAAAAGATCATCCTGAGTTAAGTATCCAAGAAGCAGAAAGGCACACATGGTATATACTTACTTAAAGTGGGGATTAGACATATAATATAGGACAAACATACTAAAGTCTGCACACCTAAAGAAGCTAAGCAAGAAGAAGGACCCTGGGTAAGATGATCAATCCTCACTCAGAAAGGCAAATGGGATGCACATTGGAAGAGGGAGAAAACTGGGATTTTTCTGTAACACTTCCTTTAAGTGGGAAGAATCTAAAAACTTACTTTTTGTTTTATTGCAATAGTTTGGAGGGTGAATGTATTGAACGGATTCCAAGTTTGTCTTGATCTCTTGCTCAGAACTTTCCAAGGCTGTATTATAGGAATATTTCACTGGATGCCACTGTCATCAACAAAATGAACACATATTTAATGATACAAGAATTTACAATTAATCACGGAAACTATGCCTACAAACCATTTAACAATGTTCTACCACTAAAGAGCAAAACTCATAGTATTCTTAAAAATCAAATCATTGTTTCTATTTTGTTTAATTATAAGTTTTCTTTTGTAAAGTTGACCTTTCATAAGGATAGTTCTAATAGTTGTCTGTCATACATACATAGAATCATATAATCACCAGAAGAATCTGAGATTTCAAATTAATTCCATCACTTGTAAAGTCTTCCTAAAGTTACCCTTCATCCTCACAGCATGATCTATCCCTGGCAAGCACTGAGTCTCACTGTACCTTTATCTCTTCCAAAATGTCACATAAGTGAAATTATACACAGTAACCTTTCCTCCTTCAATGTTATATGTAAGAACAAACAAGATTCATAAAAAAAAAATTCTTAATACAATCCTGTAGGGCTCATTACAGTAACTTTGTGGGAATAGAGCTTTGACATCTGTCCAGAGGGACTTGAAACAGGAGACAAAACTATTTCTATCATATATGAAGTCAAAATGAAAGGATGGAAATGGTGCCTTCTGTTTCCAGTCAAGGGTAGGAACAGCAAAGAGGTCCCTAAATACACCTTTCAAGCCTGCTTTTCTTGTTCACTCTCAGACACATTCTACAACCTTTGAATTTATTTTAAGCTGGCTATCTATCCTCTTTCTCACTTTGGAACATGGGGCTATACTTCCACAATCCAGCGAGGTCAATTAATTTATGAAATTTATGACTGCCTTGAGCAAACCTATTTTCCATGTACTTAAGCATCAGAGAACCTTTTATGTTAATTGTAAACCCATTTCTCACTTAGAATACTGAGACAACAAAAAGCTTTATGTACCTAGGATATTAAAGTAGTGTTTCTTAACATGGAATTTCCATAACAATGAAGGTATGCTTTTCTCTTAATTCCTCATTTGTGAATTTATTTTCTCTCCTCCAGTTATTGCAGAAAAGAAAATTATATAGGAAAAAGATGTTTTTCAAATAGGTTTTGATTAGTCCTTGGAAATGAATTGAATATCATTTTGGTAAGAACAGCCCCATAAATATTAGTTTATGATGGTGAATGCATAACTTTATATCAATTAAGAAATTGTCTTGATACATAGCTCTTTCAAGTAATAAATGGATGAAGTGGACCCTCAAAAATTATTGCAACTTCCTGAGGCTGTCATTGTCTAGAAAGTGATAAAGGAGCTCTTATATTCTCATTTGAATTTGTGGTATTTTATTGGATGTTGGATGATTTAAATTATCCCTTTTTAGCTCTCACTGCAAGAAAGGTTTAAAAGATTATAGAACTGTTTGTTAGAGAGAAGGATCCTCATTCATCATATATTAGACTTTTTAAAAACTGAGGGGCTAGAGGAGAGTAAATATTTATTCCAATTCCTGTTCTCTGTCATCTATCAGTTTGTCTCTGTAAATATAACAATACAGAACTTTGACATCTACCACTTCATCACTGTGGCACCACAAGCAAGAATATACTGATTTTCTCTAAAACGTCTCAAATACAAACCATGGCCATTGCTTTCATGACTAATAAAATAGCAAATATATGTTCTGAAATACTGTGCTTCTGCCACCACAGATAACAGAGCTTTCCAACAGAAATACACATGGTTAAAGTCTTGCCTGTGATCTACAAGGATTTGGGAAATAGTAGTTTCCCAAATGAACCTTACAGTAATATTTTTTTTATTTTGTCCTCATATATCAGACGCATGCTACAATTCCATCATTTATTTTATAAACTACTTGAGAAGTCATTTGCTATGATGAACAAGAATAAACACCTGCCAATTCTTACTGAGGTTTCAAACATTCCATAGTGGCATTACTCAAATAACAAAGTCACTCCAAAGCAAACCCACCCACTTAGATTCCTCACTTCAAATCTCCAAGGACAACTCAAAGCATAATTTCACAAGAAATAACATGTACCCATGGAGTTAATGACTCTTTGTGAGCCTAGAATTAGGATACAGAAGGAGCTGGGGAGCAGCTGAGGATTAGAGCTTGTCAGGTAAGGGGGTCTCAGCAGATGTCAAGCAGAAAAGCAAACCACAAAAAGATGAGAATGAAAACTCAGCTCAGATCAACTTCATCAACCTTGATCAAAACTACGAAAAAGTATTTTGGTTGTTGGTGTTTAATTTTTGCGTTCTTAATATATTTTAGATATTAGCCCCTCTGTCAGATGTATGTTGGTGAAGATCTTTACCCAGTCTGTAGCCTGTCATTTCATTCTATTAACAGTGTCCTTTGTCTTACAGGAGCTTTTCAGTTTAAAGAGGTCCCATTTATTAATTGTTGATCTTAGAGCCTGAGCCAGCTGTGTTCTGTTCAAGAAGTTGTCTCCTGTGCCAATGAGTTCAAGGCTGACTCTTACTTTCTCTTCTAATAGGTTTAGCATATCTGCTTTTATGTTGAGGACTTTGATCCACTTGGACATGAGTTTTATGCACGCTGATAAATATAGATCTTTTAGATCCATATAGACTAGCATCATTTGTTGAAGATGCTATCTTTTCTCCACTGTATGGTTTTGGCTGATTTGTTAAAAATCCAGTGTCCATGGCTGTGTGGGTTTATTTCTCCATCTTTGATTTGAATCCATTGATCAGGCTTTCTCTGACATAGGTTCTGTTTCCTGTATTTTGATCAGTTTCCTTCCCCCTGGCCTGTCTGCCTCAATAGACCACATTGGAGTCCTAATAGAACTTGTTGTGCTGCAGTGGATTTTGGGGGAGGAGGCTCGTTTTCTAAGGAAAAGGGGAGGAGGGATAAGGGAAAGAAGGAGGGAGAGTGGGACCAGGCAGAGAAAAGGGATAGAGCAATGATTGGGATGTAAAGTTAATAAATTAATAATTAAAAAAATAACTTCTAAAAAGTCTGATATCAAGTAGTTTATTCCCAACAAATTTACACACAGTACAATTTGGGGGGGGGGGGGAAGTTCCCTGGTGTAATACAATCCCCAGTGCACAAGAAAGCATAATTACATAGAAACTGGACTCAGAGTCATTTCCCCCAGGAAGATGGGTTTTGGACATAGGCTCTGGTATTAGCTTAAAGGCCTAAGGGTACTGCCTGGTCTCAGTTTTACAAATAACATAGATGCCATTTTGGCTATTTGCTACCTCTGGTGCTGGTTGTTCAAGCTTGGGGGCCCCTGGCTGTGACTGTCATTCAGATTACTAGCTATATCCCTTCATGGTGGTAAAAGCTTGATATGGCCTGGGCCAACAGATAACGCAGATCACCAGGCTACTAATCTCTTCTAATTCTCAGATTTCTGGATCTAAGAACAGGTTTTTTACATTTTCCTACTGGAAAGACAAGCCTGCCTGATTAACTAAGTTCCTGATTCCTCTGTAGATCTGTGGGCCCAAGGGCAAATATGTAATGCTCCCACTAGTCAGGCAGGTCAGGAAAGGTCAGGATCAGGACTCTGGGGAGGACCTTTTAAACCAAGAAGAAGGCATTAGAGTGAGATGAGGATGTAACAAAGACTATTAGGATCTGATCTGGTAAAGAGAACTACAGACAGATCCTATGCAAAGCATGAAAATGGTGTATGGTCAGTGCCTGCTTCTCTGCTTTGCATCCTTTTTGACTCCATGGAAACAGTGGTGAATTCTTATTTACCTCAGGTAACTAATGTTGCTTTATTGACCAGCAAAGTCCTTCTTGAAAAGAGGAATAATTTTATTAACTCTAAAAAAGCAAAGTATTTATATTCAACTTCTACCTTATTTGTGCAGCACTTGCAAAAAGGCAACGTGTGTGGTAAGGATCAGTATAATAACACTGATCCTGATAACTAACTACACTCTGGCGTTTCTATCCACCTGCTTTGGAGACCAGCCAGACATCCTCAGCTGCATAAATATAATAGATGTCTCAGTCTTATTGCTGAACATTTGCATGGTAGACATGAAAACACTATAACCACACAAAAACCTATACATAGATATCCATTCTAGTATTATATTTAATAGGCAAAGATAGAAGGAAACTGAATACCTACCAAATGAAGAATGGATTGGTAAATAAATACATCATTATCTTATTAGGAATATTATTTAGGCATAAGCAAGAATAGAACACTGGTCACATTGTGACACAGATGAATCTTGAGACACAGTAAGTGAAAAAAAAAGGCAGTTTAGGAGAGAAGATATTGTTACTCATTTCCTTAAAAGGACATGTTCAGCCCAGGCTTCGGATGGGTCAGAGAAAGGGAGCTATTACTTCAAATGGCAATATGATTTATTTTAGGAATGTAGAGAATGTTTCAAGTTATTAATGATGCTTTTTTTATTTTTAACTTTTTCTTCACAATTTATTCATAATATATCCAGATTGGAGCCTCCTCTCTGAACTCCCCCAGTCCCACCCTCCTTCCTTGTTCCCCTCATCCCCTTCCCCTAGTCCACTGAAAGGGGGAGTTTTCCACCTTTGCCATCTGCCCATAGCTTTTTAAGTCTCATCAGACTGCCTGGATCTTCTTCCTCCATGGCCTGCCAAGTCTAGATCATCAGGGGAGAGAGATCAAAGAACAGTCAACTGAGTTCATGACAGAGGCAACACTTGCTCCCCTCACTCAGAGATCCACATGTAGACTGAGCTGCCAATCAGCTACATCTGAACAGGGGTCGAGGTCCTCTCCATTCGTGGTCCTTTGTGGGTGCATCAGTCTCTGCAAGATCCCCGGGGTTCAGATCTTTTAGTTCTGTTGGTATTCTTGTGAAGCCCCTGTCCCCTCCATGTCCCTGTAAGGCTGTTCCCCCTCAGGGTTCAAAAGATAACATTTGGTAATGTATAAATTGCCTACTTTAAATGATCATTTCTATGGAAGTGTTAATGACAAAAGAGTTAGAACAAATGCAGTTAAAGACATAATGAGTGCTGGGTGTAGTAATGACTGCCATTCTCAGGTTTCTGCCAAGTCTCAGGATTTGAGAGACAGAAGCAGGAGATGTCTGTGAGTTTGAAACTAGCTTCCTCTAACCAGTGAGTCCTAGACCAACCAGGCTATGTAGCAATGATATTATACGTCAACCTGTGTGTGTGTGCATATGCACATGTGTGTTTAGAAGTATTTATAAAACCAAATAAGAAATGTAGATGGAAAATAAGTATAAGAAATTATATAAATATCCTGTATCTATTCTTAAACTCACACTGATAAAGAAGATCTGACATACACAAAGTCACCATAGCAATATTTATTAAGCATGTGCACGCAAAGGACCGTGCAATAGAAGTACTGTGATGGAGAGATGACATGTAGGTTAAGAACAGCAAATTCTCTTGCAGAGGACCCAGGTTCAAGTCTTGGCATCCACATGACAGTTAATAAATATTTGTAATTTAATTCCAGCCCTAGAAGATGTGAAGTCTTCTGGCTTCCACTGGCACGAGGGAGACACATTGTGCACAGATATGCATGCAGGCAAAACCCTTTAGATAGATAGATAGATAGATAGATAGATAGATAGATAGATAGGTGGGTAGATAAAAAATTTTAGAAAATAAAAACAAAACATAACATTAGAACTACCCATGTATGATCTAAAATCCTCTGGATGTAAATGAATCTCACTGGGGTCTCATGCTTCTGATACACATATAGGGTTTGCATAACATTTCATTCAGAGTTTATAAGAACTTGAAAAGTAAAGTTAAAGAAATAATGTTAGAATTAAAATATAAGAATAAAGATGTTTTCCTTACAAAAAGAAAGGAAAAGAAAAAAGAAAAGAAAGATGAAAGAAAGAGACAGAAAGAAAGAAAGAAAGAAAGAAAGAAAGAAAGAAAGAAAGAAAGAAAGAAAGGAAGGAAGGAAGGAAGGAAGGAAGGAAGGAAGGAAGGAAAGAAGGAAGGAAAGTTCTAAATGAATAGTTGTTGTTATTCATGTCACATAGATAAGGAATTGGAAAGCTTAAAAAAAAAAAAAAAAAAAAAAAAAAAAGACCTGCAACTGTATCTTGGTAGCTGTGTGTCCTGGTGGTCAAAATGCCCTTTGTGATTAAATATCTTTGAGGCTGCAATTAATTTGCTCTTGTACTATCAGACACTAAGTCATAAGGACATTTCCCACATATGTACACTGATTAAGAGTCTACATCCTCAAAAGGCTGGTGCTATTATACTATCATTTAGAGTGGTTCTAATGCTCCCTGCACTCTTGTGTGATTTTTCTAAATGGTGATTATGGGAAGAAATATCTTAAAATGTAGATCTGGTAAAAGAAATCAGCACTTTTAACCTATGGATATGTCATCTGCATAGTAAAAGTTCATTAAAATAGTGCGGCAAAGAACCCATTTTACTGCTCCTTGATTTGAGAATAGCCCATTCCAGTCTCTGTAGCATTTGCTTTGTTTTGCATTCTAAATAAACTTCTGCTTAAACTACTTGTGTCTTCTGACTGGATACTTCTCTTCGAGAACACAAAAGTCTAGAGACACACATACTATCATAAATGTGTGTGTGCACATCTACCTTTAGCTAAGTCCTAATGCATATATATATATATATTTATCTACAATTTACTAATTGCATACTAGAAAAACAAAGTGCACAATTCATGACACACAGCATAACTGGATCAGTGTTAGAGCTGTGTTTCAAACCCAAGTCGTCTGATGACAAAGTGTGATTTTTCTCCCAAGACAGTGGTTCTCAATCTTCCTAATGCTGTGAGTCTTTAATAAGGTCCCTCAAACATATAATTATTTTCATTACTACTTCATAACTGTAATTTTGCTACTATCTGGGGTCTTCGATAACCCCTGTGAAAGGGTCATTCAACACTCCTAAAGGGGTCACAATGTACAGGTTGGGATACCTTGTTCTGAGATTATTAACTATCTCTTGATTCCAGGAAATCCCATCATGCAAATGTGCCTGAAGCAAAAGCAGAATCATAGACGGACACAGCCAATACACCTTGCCAAACATTTTCTAAAAATTGAAATTCCTTTCCTCTAAGAAAGTGGAACATAAAAATCAAGGTAGTCAAACAAGTAAATGTTAAGGATTTCATCACCATCCCAAAGAAAGAAACTGAGTAATTAAAGGATACTAGAAAGAAAAAATTTAAATTAAGAAGAAAATTGATATAATATTCTACAGGTCTAAATAGAGATAATTATTTGTGTGTTATGTTATGATATGTTATTTACTTGAATTGTATAATGAATTTTGAGGAGAGTTCCCCATTCAGTTTTAATGTTTTTTACTGGATTTGCAACCTTGCATTGTACTTTATATTCACAAGTGAGAAGCAAATTTAAGTATTTATTCTATACAACACTCTGCTTCTCATATTTCCTATATTCCTGATGATGATAGGCTAAATGTCACAACCAGCAGATATCAAAAGTCTGATAGCTTAAAAGAGTGAACAATTATTTCTAATTCAATAATGTCTGAAATGGATTTCTACTATGTGGCTGCCTCTTCTTTAATGGCTGATTCCTGTATATAATGAGTACACACTATAACATTTTCATTTAAGATTCATGAATCATCCGCAACAAAGGGAAAATATCAGAAACACAGCCAGCCCATGAGGCTTTATAGTTATAACCTTAAGTCTATGTAAATTATACTATTTTACTTACATATATTGCACATAATATGCAGTATGGTGTCTGAAATATATGTTGCTCAACAACTTGAGATGCAAGTACAGAATGTGAAATCCATCATGACCTAGATAGTGTCTTAGTCAGACATGCATTTAGTATACATAGCCTACCTAGCAACAAAGCCAGGCGAGACAGTACACTATAGAGTATCCATCATTCATCCTCCTAGTTATGTGGCTGACTGGCAGCTCTGGTGAATATACAGCATGGGATCACGATCACATATTGTAAGTTGTGGAAAAGATTAAAATCCAAACTTTTGTTTCTACTCAAGATATTTCACTAGGGGGAAATTTTAAGTCAAATCATCTACACATTAAAAAAAAAAAAAAAACCTCAGTCATGTTGTCATGTTATGTCCTCTACCTACATGAGAGGATGGCAAGAGGTACTCCATCTCCATGAACAAGGTCTATTAAGAGTTTCCCTATCCATGAACAAGATGAGGAAAGAGATAATGAATACTTCAGTCTAGATTTCTGCATATTTTCATCTCTCTAGGATCCAGCATCAAAATGTCCCTCCCCCTAAAAAAAACTTCCTGGACTCCCTAATGAAATGCAGTTTCTATCATGAGTGAGATATTCAACAGTTGTAGTGATTTCATTTAAATTAGTTTTTACATTGTTATGAAGAAATTTAACATAAGGATAATATAAAGAAAGGGTAGACTTTACCATAAAAGGTAAAAAAGGGTTAATTCAGGAAGCACCATCATCATAACAATGACCATACATCATGCTTTGCCCTCTCTAACATTTAATATCCTTTTCCTATTCCAATACTTAACTCAAAACAGGTAAAAGTTTTAGCATTCATTACATTTATATATATATATATATATATGTGTGTGTGTGTGTGTGTTTTACATATATATATACATATGTATATATATATACACACATATATATAAGTGGTTGAAACAAATGAAACCTCTGTAAATGCTTTCTAATACCTTGCATCTATTACTAGTTATATATTGACTTAGCTGATTCCCTAAGCCATATTTCTGGAAGCCACGATCTTAACTTATTCATTAGGAGGGCATATATTTTCCTTATATGATACTTGGGAATATTAGGTAATCAAATAATTGCTAGGTCAGTACTTTCTCCATTCTTAATACATATGTATATTCATTGTCTTATATAACGACAAAATAATCTATCAAAGCAAATTCATAGTAATACTTCACACCCAGTTGCAAAATGCTAAAACCTTTTCATAATTCTCCCTGTTTTACTTCATACAGTTTAGTACATAAACGTCTACCCAAATGTACAGGGTGGTATTTATGGTTGAGTTTTAACCCTGTGTGCCCTTTATATTAATGTAAACTCTTGAACAGTGACCAAAAAATCATTACACTTTGATTTCTGTTCAGTGGCCAGAATGAAATGAATTGGTCTCTATCCAATTCCTGGTGGACAAGTGTCTAAATCAAAAAAGAAAAAAAAATTAGCATTACTTTAGTTAATAGTTTCAACCACTGGGGTCAAGGATAAAAATGAATAATACAATGTCAACTAACCTTGCAATGAATTCTGTAACTCATTCCAAAATCATGGTGGGATTAAAATGAAAGTAGCATCCTCTGGTGAGTACATTCACAAAACAAAGGAAAGAAATTCTATTGAAGTTGACTGGGAAGTTGTACAATTACATGAAACGACAGTTTTAACAATGGTCATTTCTTTTCACAAACAAATACCTCAAATGTTTCATCATAAGATATGAATTTCTGGTTTTGTTGCTCTCCTTGTAGAGCTCATGTTCCCTCCAGGTCTTTCCATCTCCTCCTTCTTTCATAAGATTCCCTGCACTCTGTCCTAAGTTTGTTTATGAGTATCAGCATCTGCTTTGACTCTGCTGGGTAGAGTCTTTCAGAGGCCCTCTGCGGTAGGCTCCTGTCCTGTTTCCTGTTTTCTCCTTCTTCCAAGGTCCATCTTGTTTGCCTTTCTGAGTGAGGATTGACCATCTTACCCAGGGTCCTCCTTCTAGCTCAGCTTCTTTTGGTGTACATATTTTTGTAGGTTTATCCTATATTGTATGTCTAGTATCCACATATAAGTGAGTATATACTCTGTGTGTCTTTCTGTTTCTGGGATACCTCACTCAGGATGATCTTTTCTAGTTCCCAGTCTGGACACAGGGATCTTTTCTGAGACTGATATTATAACCAAGGACCATGCATGGAGATAACCTAGAACCCCTGCTCAGATGTAGCCCATGGCAGCTCAATATCCAAGTGGGTGTCCTACTAAGGGGAACAGGGACTGTCTCTGACATGAACTCAGTAGCTTGCTCTTTGACCACCTCCCCCCTGATAGGGGAACAGCCTTACCAGGCCTCAGAGAGGAAGACAATGCAGCCAGTTCTGACCCAGACCTGATAGGCTAGGGTCAGATGGAAGGGGAGGAGGACTCCCCTATCAGTGGATTTGGGGAGTAGATGAGGGAGGAAAGGTAGGGTTGAGAGGAGATGAGAGAGGGGACTACAGCTGGAATACAAAGTGAATCAAATGTAACTAATAAAATAAATTAATTATTTTTTTTTTAAAAGAAGAAAACCGAAGTCTGGTTATAGCTCCAGGGAATCTGATGCCTTCTCCACAGGTACTGCACTCATGGGCACATACCTATCTACAGATAGTCACCTGTATACGTAGTTAAAAATAAACTATCTCAAAAATAAAACAAAAGACTAATCTCACTAATTTACTCATTGTACCCTTGAAATCACTCTGTAGCCCTAATAGGCATTGAATTTATTGATCCTCTTGTCATGGCCTTCCAAGCTGTTTGGATTCTAGGCCTGAAGCATCAAGTCTGGTTTTCCAGGAGAACAAAAAACAAAATTCACTAAGAACATAAAATCAAAAAGCTAAATGCTTCTCTAGTAGGAAAAAAAAAGGAAATCTGAACCCCAACATATTCATAAGCATATTTGTTAATTTCTTCTTTTGGGCTAAGCTCTTGATAAGTCAAAACATTCAAACACACAAGCAGAATTTATACAATGTATAGTTTAGAACTTGTTGTTATTTATTTAAAATTCTAATGTGACTTATAAGAGTCCATGCTTATTAAACTGGGTAGCAAAGTGCTTTCCTGAAGGGGAAACAGATGGCTGTGGCTCACGCTCAGCTGGTGGAATACTTGACTACTGTGCATGAAGCTCTCCCTGCATTTGATCCATAGCACCACATAAAACCAGACATAGTGGCACATGCCAGAAATCTCAGCAATCAAGATGGACTATCAGAATACCAAGGTCATCCTTGGCCAGCCTGGGATACTAGAGAAGACACTGTCTCAAAAATGAAAGGGTTGCAAAGACAAGAAGGAAAATACAGAGGAGAAGGAAGGAGAGAGAAGGAGAGGAATAAGACAAAAGAGGAGGTAGAGGGATAAAGACAGGCAGAAAATTAAAAAAAAAAAAGAAACCATAAATTTCTAAAAAAGGAAAATTGGACCTTCTTGCTTAGTCAGGTTTTCACATATTTTGAAAAGAATCTTTTGTAGATTCTGGAATTTTAAATAAATAAATAAATAAATAAATGAACCCAGCCACTTACTGAATTCCCTTGTGGTATTTTCATGCATGAGCTCTTTTTATTTTTATTTTTTCCATGAGTTCTTATATATTGTTCTCATTGTCCTCCACCAGCCCTTCCTTCTCCCTTTTTCCAACCTTTTTCACATCTAGAAGCTACACTTTAGGATGGAGATTCACATCGGATGGCTTTGAATGGTTGTTCTATGACAGGTCGGTGAGGGATAACTTGAAGTGAAGAAGAGACTGTGAAACAAATGTGCTTTGTTTTTCACAAACTGTTCATGAGAGGGAATGTTTTTGGTCTTTGGTGTTCAGTCTTCTGTTTCTTCTGGGTAGATTACCGAACATTCTCGTGATAATGGTTTCATTTTATTTTCCATCTAATTTCATACTCCTACGTCAACACTCATTTTTTTCCAACTATGAGCAATCCACAAACAGCTATACCACTTAGGGCTATTAATTAGAATAATGTTGGCCATTTGACTACAGAGTTCAGTCTCTTCTCTTGTGAGTCTTTAATGCACTGACTGCCTGCAGCCGTTTAAATAATTCCCTTGCCACTTGTCTATGTATTTGAGCAAATAGACTATTACAAGAACAAAGACCTACTTGGTTTTTCTAATTTGACAGAGGATAAAAGAAGGCTTCTGCAGCTTTGTTTTATTTCTAAACTCATTCAGCACTGAGTGCATACCCACACTGACTTTTTTTTTTTTTTTTGGAATAGGTTCATTATGAAAATGGTCTAATAATGAGTATTTGGACCTAGAGTTTAGATCCATCCCCAAATGAGCCCAGGCTCACTTCTCATCATTTCTTTGTTTCATAATTGTGTTCTTTTTCAGGCCATTCTATGTTCCCTTCCTGCACATAATCTCTTTTGTACATAATTTTCCTTGATTATAAATACCTAATTACATCAAGCAATTTAAATAATAAAATTGTATTATACATATGTCAACTGGTTTCTAATTTTCTTAGTAACAAATGCATTTGATGAGACTCTATATACATTTTTATGGGAAATAATATTATGTATGTACATGTATAAACATATAGTTCTGAAACTGTAAGAAAGCCATTAGATTAAAAAATTACTAAAGTTTAAATATTCTTTAACCTTTAATAGAGAGCTACACCTATGCCAAATGGTTACACGTAGGCAAATTTTAGGAATCTGACTCCAGGAGAGATAGGGACAGAAAATCGTGAAGGAATGAAACATGAAGGCTGTCGAATCGTAAGACATAGTCCAACTCAGCAGACTCTTTGAGCTGGAACATTTTTTGTAGGTTCTCACAACCATCGTGTATGTGCCCATCAGTGTGGGTTATTACATCTTCAGAAGTTGACAGGAAGATTTTTAAAGCATGGGTAATTCATAATAGGCCACAATGCTGGTATCCGCGGCTATGGATCTTCACGTCTGATTTTTTGGAAGTAAAAATGCACACACCTGTGTACATACCCATACATGTAAATATATATGTATCTTATTATAAGTGTTTTGACTTGGATCCTTTAAATCATATAAATTACTTGCATTGTACAATGTGAAACTTTTTTTATGAACCAAATAGATTATATTCCAGAACAAAAAAATACTACCCATTAGAACATTTATATTTTTATATTCTGTATCATGATTAATAAGTACGTTATCTGCTATATTATATAGGTCCGCAAACTGCACTTAAAATTTTCTACAAAATGATTTATTAGAACACAATCACAGCAACTTATAGTTTACCTATGCCTAGGGCACAGATGACATATGTCTCTTTTCAAATGCTACAAAACTTACTAAATGGGCCCTTTAGAAGGTCTTTTGTCTATGTTAAATTATTAGTACATTCTCAGCGTTGGTAATGATCCTAATGAAAGATGATTATTTTTGCATAATTACTTATAATCACCAAAGTAAGAAGCCTTCCATCTATTTTCCCTATGTAACAAACAGTCTTATAAATTTCCTAAGCCTTGTGTTAGGCTGCTCCTATGTGGGTATATTAGTTGGATCCTTAAATTGATCCATTAATTTTAGTAAATCTGAACAATAGAAGATTTTACATTCTAGGATATTAAGATCAGAGAAAATATTTAACAAAACCATCCCAGGATTTTTATCTCATTACTAAACTGATTTTTTTTTTTAGCATCATATATAGTTTTTTTTTGGATGGTTGGTGGTTTATTTAACATTTTATTTTGGCCTGGAGTTATACAACTCCCAAAGTCAGTAACTGTTTTGGCAAATCAATTGAAGAAAGATGGCTTTCCCAGAAAATCTAGTGACAAGGTTTCTGTCCACAACACTAACGTTGTCTTTTTGATTTTTGAGTTATTTTCTAGTTCTCATTGAGTTTCAGTTTCCTCTATCAGTTCTCATTTTCACCACCTTACCATTAAATGAAATGAGCTTTTTTGTTATTCTCGTTGTTTGTTTGTTTTGTTTGTTTGTTTGTTTCTCTGTGTATCCTTGGCTATCCTGGGACTTACTCTGTAGACCAGCTTGCACCAGCACAGCTCATGTAGAACTAAAGCAGTGTTAAAATTTCTTGATTCTCAGGATTTCCCTACTTTTCATTATTCCCAACAAAGCTTTTGAAGTGATATTTTACTCAATACTTACATAACTATATTTACTTATAAAGCACAGCTATTCTTTTATATTTGACTCTTTTACTTATTAATTTCTAATTCTAGTGCTAATTATAATGGCTGAGAAGAAGTTAATAAAATCCAAAAATATGGAAAACCCTTACAGAATTAAATGTCAAATATAATACATACTTTGATTAAAATTCACTATATTTTATTCCAATTTAAGTTGACTTTGTCTTGATCAAAATTTAGTCATAGACTAAATTTTTTAATATATTACATTTGTTTTTTTCTAATAATTTAAATATCTATACAATGCTACCCTTTCAAATACTAAGAAAAGAAAAAAAAAGATGTGTTAATTTCATTATTAAAATAAATATTAGGAGTTACATTTGTAAAGAACCTTGCAAGAAATTATAGTTTCAATTAAACTGTAGTTTAAATTATTATGAAAGTAAAATAGGAATGATGGTGAAAGCTAGATGCAGCCTCTCTCTCTCTCTCTCTTTCTGTGTGTGTGTGTGTGTGTCTCTCTCTCTCTCTTGCTCTCTTGATTATTCTCAAAGACAAAAATTGATTGTCTCAGCCAGTGGAAGTGTACTTGTCACTTGTCTTTTTAGGGATCAGAGATGCAATCGGAAATGATTTATTTTCATGGGTCAGGGCAAGGTCACGACCTCATATGAGTTATTTAAGAGAAGAGTAAATATAAACATCAATTAATAATGGATTATTTTAATATGAAAATCACAAACATCAAGAGAAAGGATGCAAGAGTCACTGTGTCTACTAATAACTTCTATTTGGGCTATTAAGAACTGTTTGGCCCTAATATGAAAGTTTTCTCTGCAATGAAGATGTGCAATGACATGAAAAATAACTAAAAAGTATTGCTCTTCTCTAAGAGGGCTTGCTCCATTCAGTAGAAAAATTAAGAAACAAGTTAGTAAATGCAAAATGAGTGTTTAACTATTGAACTTTTTTTGGTGAGGGTGATGACCATGATCAAGAACTTCAAGGTCAAACTGACCATTTGTCAACTCCTGAAAGAGGTGTAATCAATTGGGGGTTGATGTAACCATCTGTCCAGTTCAACTGGAAAAAGGCTCAGAGCCAGAAAAGCCAAAAGAGACAGCTTAGTCCTGGGGAAGGGGCCAACTTTATCTTCACTACCAAGTTCTCTGGAATGTGAACTCAAAGCCTTTTTTCAAACAGCCTTTGAGAAACAAAGTATCATAGGATGGCTTACTCGAGATTTCTGAATCCCTAATGTGATCACATTTTTTTTCCAGCTACCTAAAATGCCAATCCAATCAAACCTTTATTTTCTATATATAAAGTTGAATTTCTGATTAAGTAATTAAAATGCACAGCACATTGGCAATGCTGCTTTGAACAAATGACAAATCATCTCTGTTTGAAATGGTTTCTGCCCTTCTTTCTAATGTATCCACTCTCTCTTTCAGTTCCCTTTCCCATTCCCTCCTGACTGACAGTCTGTTTGGTTACCTCAATGATTGACTTTAACAGTCATGAATTGATAAATATGAATGTGTGTCTAGAGAATATGGGTTTGTTGATAAGTGCATCCCCAGTAATAACTCCAGTGGAAGATAACATTACAGTAAAATAATACTATTTATTTCAAGATTTTAAGTTGAAAATGTCTGCAAGGGATAGTTGGTATGAAATCATCTTTACTTTTGAGAGAATAAGAAGCCATCCTGAGGATTCTGAGAGAGATTTTTTTGACATTTTAAACAGCTCTAGACATTATATGCTGTGACGAATTAAAATTCAAAATGTGAAGATTCTTTTCCTTTGTCTATGAGAAACCATTTTTCTCTGCCTTTAAGACAAAGTGCAGTGGTGTATTCTGCACACAAAATCCAAATATAGGAGTTTACATATTATAGTTGAGCCACACGTTGGTCCTGTGCAAAAGGAAAAGGAATGACATGAGTTGTGGTTGCAGCTACTTTGCTTATAAAATCTGAACTGGGGGACATGTGGGATGGCTCAGTGAGTGAGAGCACTTACTTCCGAGTCTGACAACCTAATTTCAATCCCCTGACTCTTCTAAGCTGTTTTCTGACCTGTACACTCATGTCAGGGTCTTTGGGTGACCAAACACACACACACACACACACACAAACACACACACACACACACACAGATAAGTAAAGAGATGACAGATTGATAAACTAATTAATTAATTAGTAAAATGGAGCAAAAAGGTAAATTAGAACTGAAAACAATTAGTAGGGTTCGGAACTGAGCCAATCACATAAATCAAATGACAAGTGAGCCCAGATGACACCAGGAAATAGGGTTGCAATTGTAGCGAAGTTTTCCATCTCCCTTCCTTCTTTATTTATACGTAGCAGACTTGATCAGACACATCGCTCAGTGTGCTTCTTCGTTGTAAAGATTACCACATATGTAAGCCCTAGCAAGGAGAAAGCATAGGACCAGGGAAAGCAGCGCTCAACGGAAAGTGTATGCTGTGCTGACACTCTGAGAGCTCTCTCTTCTTCCTTCTCAGTTGCCCTCTGTCACTCTCTCATTTCCCTCTGACAACCTGTTGCTTTTATGGAAAGATAGAATATTTTATGTAAATATAGAATAAAATTTAAAGCCATCTTATATTCTAGCTTGCTGAGAGATAAGGGCTAAAGTGCTAAAGAAAAACAAAATATTTGATGAATCCTTCTGTAACCAAAAGGAAGTGTTACTGTTTAAGAATGCACTTGCAATCTTGCATGAAAAGTCCAATGACTCAAGAGAGTGAAAGTGCCCAGCTATGACAAGGAGTAAGAAAATGCATGAATATTGAATTCCACTTCCCCATAAGATATTTGCTGGGAGATAATTGACAACTACCCTGGATTTTGAAAATTAGCCTGGTCTTAAAATATAGAAAAACAGAACCAAAAAATCTGGGCACAGGGCTCATTTCTGAGACTGATACTCTAACCAAGGTCCATGCATAGAGATAACCTAGAACCTCTGCTTGGAAAGGGGCAGGGATGGGGGTAGTGTTGGGAAGGAATAAGGGAGCCAGATACAGCTGGGATACAGAATTAATAAAATGTAACTAATAATAATATTAATAATAAAAAAAGAATCTCTGCACAAATGTAGCCAATGGCAGCTCAGTCTCCAACTGGGTGCCCTAGCAAGGGGAACAGGGACTGTCTTTGACATGAACTCAGTGGCTGGCTCTTTGATCACCTCCCCTGATGGGGGAGCAGCCTTACCAGGCCACAGAGGAAGACAATGCAGCCAGTCCTGTTGAGACCTGATAGGTTAGGGTTAGATGGAAGGGAAAGAAGACCTCTCCTATCAGTGGACTTGGAGAGGGGCATAGGAGGAGATGAGGGAAGGAAGGTAGGATTGGGAGGGAATGAAGAAGGGAGCTACAACTGGGATACAAAGTGAATAAACTGTAATTAATATAAAAAATGAAAATAAAAAATGAAAAAATGCAATAGTAATTAAAGTACAAAAGTAATTGTTATAGTCTCATACCATTGTCTATGTTGAAATGCTAGTTTTTAGGACAAGGACTATAAAAAATACATTACTTTTTGTGATTTAACCATTTTTAATTTAAGATTAAACATAAAAACAAAAATTAAAATTATTGTTTGCTTTAAAATGGTGTGAAATTGTTGTGCATTTACTAGAAACTGTACTTTTAATTTCAAATTTTGATTTTTTTTTTCTTGAACTACTAATAACATAGTACAGTTCTCTTCCATCTTGTCATGTTTTGCAGGACCAGTAAGCTTCCAGGCAGACAGGACATCATGGAGATTAATAGCCAAAAGTCTAAACAGTGCTCTGTGGGCCTGAGCTATGATGTTAAGAAGGAGAGTGCAGTTTCAATTTATGGCATTTCAATATTCCACAGCTCTATCAGAGTGTGAGCTTATCATAATTTCAGGACTAAGTCACTTAATTTTACACTATGCAGTTCTGGAGATGTTGCTGGTTGTAACTCATCGTGTATACGTTGCCTCGTAATCAATCACACTTCCTTAAAATTTGAAACCAAAAGCTAGTTGAGGAAATTAGAATTAAGCATCTGAAGAAATAGGGAGAATTAAGAGTTATAAGGCTGGGGTTGGCAAGTCGGAGAATGTCACAGATTCCTTCCACAGCCCTAAGTGATACAACCTATTTCATTTAATACTCAGTGAAATGGATAGACACTTACAGTGCACAATCTTTTCCATGTTGTTCTTACGTCCTTACCTTTGTTCAACATTTTAAATTCTAAAGAGAAGAAGCATCTAAATAATTAAAATGTTAAATACCGAATCATCTTTTTTTTCTAGATTTACAGGGCCCAAAACATCTAGTGATCTTCAGATAAAATCAGAATGAGCAATGCCTGTCCTTGTTCTCTAGTTCTGTGGATCAAATTCATAAAGCATTCTGAGCCCGATAGGTTTGACTTGTATAAAAGCACTGTTTCTCTTTTAAAAACTAACATAGTTAGTCTTACATGTTGAGGTAATGCTATTCTATACAGAAAAAAAAAATGATGCACACATTTGGTGATGAAGAAAAAGTAGAGAGACATTGCCATCAGTACACAACTTGACACAAGCTAGAATCATTTAGAAAGACAGAACATCAAGTAAAAAAAAAAAATACCCCCAGCAGACTAGCCCATGGGCAAGTGTGTGGTATGTTTTCTTGCTTGATGATAGATGTATGAGAGCCCAGCTCACTGTGGGTCTTGCCGCGTCTGGACTTGTGGTCTTGGGTTCTACATGAAAGCAAGCTAATTAAGCTATGATGAGCAACCCAGTAAGCAATACTTCTCAATGGCTTCTGCATCAATTCCTTCCTGGAAGTTCCTGCCACATTGGAGTTCACCCTCTGACTTGCCTCAGATTATATGGGGAAACTGTAAGTTAAAATAAACTCCCAAAGTTGCTTTTGTACTGATGTGTTATCACAGCAACAGAAATCCAAACTGTAAGACACTTTCACGGCATACTCCTACTTTGCTTACCTTCAAAGGTGCATCCTTATTGCCCAAGGATGGAGCTTTGAGGATGATGCCTGGTCCCCTTTCAGGACTGAAGCCTGAATAAAAGTTATTCCTGTCCTAGCAACTATTGGACCCAAACTACTGACTTTTGAGAGGTAAGCAGTTTAAATCTGGACGAGGCAACATTAATATATTCTTGGATTTGTGTTTTGATAAAAACTATATCAGTTCCCTGAAGCTCTCTAGATATACTTTCCAAGAGTAAAAACATTTATAGTCAAGGTCAGTTGAAAAGTATTAAGTGAAAAATTGTGCTATTCAGAATAATGGAATTAAATCTTATGACACCTTGATCTATACTACCTAGAATGTGAACCACCCAAATGGCATTATATCCACACTGTATACACTATGTACCTTTTAGTTCCTTTGTAATAGTGTAGGTTATCAGGCCAAATTTTGTGCTGTGGCATTGCTTAAGCGTAGGACTTAAAATGCATTGTGATTTCAGGTGCCTGTTTACTGAAGGTCTCCTTCTAGACATAAAGGGGGGAATGCTATAATCAAATGACTTATTTACTTACTAGAGAAGGAAATATATCTGAAATAAGAATTAATTCTTAAAGATATTTCCTAAAACCAAGGACATTTTGAAGAATATGCAGTAAGTGAAATCTTTATTAATAACATTGTTATTAATAATAATAAAAACTTTATTTCTTAGGATTTAACAAAGTCTGTTACTAATAATGTATAAATGCTCAAATCTCATTGCACTTATCAAAGTTTCAGCTCTTATAAATAATACTAGTTTTTTTGTTTTCTTTTGTTTTTTGTTTTTCAGATAAGTCTTTCACTTGTTTGGTTAGAGTTATTTAGAGTTACACCAAGGTACTTTATGTCATTTGTGGCTATTGTAAAGGAGGGCTTCAGAATTCTGTAAGCTAATTTTGTAGCCAACTACTTTGCTAGAGATGTTTATCCACAAAGTGGATGGATACAAAATTAACTCAAAAAAATCAGGAACCCTCCTGTATACAAAAGACAAAAGGACTGAGAAAGAAATTAGGGAAAGAACATCCCTCGCAATAGCCACAAATAGCATAAATTTCCTTGTTGTGACTCTAACCAAGCAAGTGAAATATCTGTATAATAAAAACTTCAAGTCTCTGAAGAAAGAAATTAAAGAAGATATCAGAAGATGGAAAGATCTCCGTGCTCACGGATCGGTAAGATTAACATAGTGAAAATGGCCATCCTAGCAAAAGCAATCTACAGATTCAATCCAATTCCCATCAAAATACCAACACAGTTCTTTACAAACCTTGAAATAACTATTCTCAATGTCATATAGAAAAAGAAAAAAAAAAACAAAATATAGTGTGCACAATAAAAGATCATCCAGAGGTAACTCTATCCCTCATCTCAAGCTGTACTATAGAGCAACAGTAATACAAACTACATGGTATTGGCATAGAAAAAGAATGGTGAATCAATGGAATCAAATAGAAGGCCCAGATATAAACCCGCACACCTATGGACACTTGATTTTTAACAAAGAAGCCAAAACCATTCAATGGGAAAAATCGTCTTCAACAAATGGTGCTGGTCTAACTGGATGTCTACATGTAGAAAAAAATGCATATAGATCCATATTTATCACCCTGCACAAATCTAAAGTCCAAGTGGATCAAAGACCTCAACATAAAACCAGACATACTAAATCTATTAAAAGAAAATGTGGAGAAGAGCCTTGACTTCATTGGCACAGGAGACAACTTTCTAAACAGAACACCAACAACACAGGCTCTAAGATCACCAATTAATAAATGGGACCTCATGAAACTGAAAAGCTTTTGTAAAGCAAAGGACACTGTCATCAGAACAAAATGTTAGCCTACAGACTGGGAAAAGATCTTCACCAACCCTACATCAGACAGAAGGCAATTATCAAGAATATATAAACAACTGAAGAACTTGAACACTAACAAATCAAATGATCCAATTAAAAAATGGGGTACAGAGCTAAACAGAGAATTCATGTAGAGGGATAGAGAATGGCAGAGGAACACTTAAAGAAATGAAGGAGAGAGGAGTTCCACAAGGAGAGCAACAGAACTAAAAAAAAAAAAAACTGGCCACAGGGGTCTTTTCTGAGACTGGTTTAACCAAGGACCATGCATGGAGATAACCTAGAACCCCTGCACAGATATAGCCTATGGCAGCTCAATCTCCAAGTGGAGTCCCTAGTAATAGGAACAGGGGCTGTCTCTGACATGAACTCAGTGGCTGGCTCTTTGACCAGAGGGGGAAGTAGCCTTACCAGGCCACAGAGGAAGACAATGCAGCCAGTCTTAATGCAACTTGATAGGCTAGGGTCAGAGGGAAGGGGAGGAGGACCTCCCTTATTAGCGGACTGTGGGAGCGGCACAAGAGGAGAAGATGGAGGGAGGGCAGGATTGCGAGGGTACAAGGAAGGGGGCTACAGCTGGGATACAAAATGAATAAGTTGTAATAAATAAAAACGAAGAAAGAAAAGGAAAGAAAAAAAGAAGAAATGTTCAACATCCTTAGTTATTTGATAAATGCAAATCAAATTGACCCTGAGATTTCACCTCATACTTGTCAGAATCCCTAAGATCAAAAACTCAAGTAACAGTATATGTTGGAGAGGATGTAGAGAAAGGGGACCCTTCTCCATTGCTGGTGGGAATGTAAACGTGTACAGCCAATTTGGAAATCAATCTGGTGCTTCCTCTGAAAATTAGGAGTAGCGCTTCCTCAAGATCCAGCTATCCCACTCCTAGGCATATACCCAAAAGACCCAAGAGATTGCCACCATTCACTGCATTATTCATTGGGGGGGGGGGGGTGTTGGTCTCCTTGTGGAGCTCCTGTCCTCTTCTTGTCCTTCTAGATCTTCATTCGTTGATAACACTCCCTGCGCTCTGTCCAAAGGTTGGCTGTGAGTCTCTGCATCTGCTCTTATCTCCTGCTGGGTAGAGTGTTTTAAAGAATGTTTGAGGTAGACTCCCATCCTGTTCCCTTTCTTCCACCCAGCAGCAGAAAGACAAGCTTGGTATACACTCACTTATAAGCGGATGTGAACCAAATAATATAGGATAGCCATACTACAACCTACAGACCTAAAGAAGTGAAACAACAAGGAGGTCGCGAAGAGGGATGCTTAAATCTCGTTCAGAATGGCAGACAGGATGGACACCAGAAGCAGTGGCATGAGGGATTCTTACAGAGCTCTTTATCAAAATGGAAGAAGGTTTTGTATTAATCCTATGTCAGCCCAAATAGGATTCAATGTTGCGAATAAATGTAATCAACTTATTTCTACATCTGCAACATTTGTGGCAGATATTTTTTCCATGACTGATTCCAATCTGTCGGCTGCTTTCAGTAAATGACTACCTTCACACTTGCACACACACACACACACACATTGTTTGGGTTAAGGATATGGAAAAGTATGTAATTTAGGAGTATGTAAGCAGGAGCTTAGGTTGTGAAAGCTGATTGCATTGGAAATCCAAGAAAAGTAAGGTTGGTTACATTTTTTTTCTCTCAAAGGTGGTTTAAATGTAAACAGGCTGAGTACACAGTAGGATGGTTTTCTAAGTGCATACATAGCCTTAAATCATCTCAGTGGGTCAGTGGGTATTATTACTTCTCTGTGAGGACTTCCAGAGGTTCATTCTGTTGGGGTGTCAGGGGAGATTTTTATATGCAAACAAAAGTGCCACCGCGAAAGAACGAGAAGGTATTGCTGATATCTGAATAGTGAAAGTAATTTAAATACATCTGGGTATTTTATTAGAGGAGGTTTTAATTACCCAACCCCTGAAATTTCATAGATACACGGATCTAGAAGTTAAAAGATACATTTTGAGGGATCCATCAAGATTTTGAAAACAATACTGTATTTAAAGAGTCAAAACAGAGACTAAGTGAGTAAAAGCACTTGCTGAGAAGACTGATGGCCTGAGTTCTATAGTCTGCATCTACATGATGGAAGGAGAGAACCAATGGAGAGAACCAATTTTGGCAAGTACTTTGACCTCCACAAGTACACTGTGAACACATGCGCACACACAGACATAAGCGAAATTTAATGTAAAAACTGAGAAAGAGTACAAATTTAGAACGATAACACAAGATCTGTAAACTTGAAACGAAGGAACTCTGGTGGATGATAATACAGTAAAGTCAGAAGTGCAAAGCGGAGCAAAATGCTCCACGTATAAGATACGATACGCATGCTATCACAAAACCAAACAAATGCAGCACTTCTCAACCCTACTACATAAAGGAAAGTTAAAGAATTTACTTAACAAGTGTTAAAATAGAAAACAGTCTTCCCCACTAACACATTCTCACATACCCACTCCCGGTTACTTAACAAAATGTAGTTTTGGATCAAGCTAAAGGTCTGAGCCCACTGTCTGTGATCTCTTACGGCTTGTTTCTACCTCTCGGTAGTCAAAACCAAATGCTTGGCATGCCATCCAGGACTTAGAACTGGTCACCTATCTGACTGGTTTTTGGCAAAGAAGTAGAGTTCCTCATGGTGAACAGTATTTAAGAATGTTGTAAAATAAATATACAAAGCTCTTTTCTTGGGCTACTGTACCCAGACTGGTGTAAAGCAATGAAAGTAAAAGGTTATCCCATTCTTACAGCCTCTACTCAGTGAGCCAGAGCTGACATGAATCCCACTCTCAGCAGCTTGGCAGTGCTTCCTGAGCGTCTCCAGATAAATTGCAATATACTTGCCAAGCTTCCTCTCCCCTCTTGCCCCCAGTAAAAGAACACAAATAAAAGGGTCAGAGTCTGATGGATTGTCAATAAAAGGATCACCTGCAAGTCCTATTAAGCATTGGATTTACCTTGGAAGAGATCTATGACAACTAGACAGCATAAATGTTTAAAGTGGTAAATGTTTTAACTCATGATGATTTGAAAAACTCATTCCATGAAATAGAATGTCCTCCTTCCTTATTCAGTTCCTCCCCAACACCCACACTTTCAAGAAAGTCTTTGTTTTAATTTTATGATACACAATTATAGAGCAAGTACACAGAAACAATCAAATGAATGGAAGGGATAGGAATGGGTTTTATATGAGGTGTGCTTAATTTTATTTTAAAAGTTTTCGAATTGGAAAATGAAGAAAAGAGTGACAGAAAGACCCTTATTGACTAGTTTATTTATTTGATACACAGCTATTTTCTCCATGTTGAAACATCCCTCCTGAAAAGATAAGGGATGCATGTTCAAACTCAAGGTAGGACTCAGGAAGCAATCAAAACTTGCCAAATTCAGGAAGCTTCCTTAGCTAACAAGATGCACAAGGCCTCTCCACAGGCTTATATCAATAGCAGACATCTTTGGGGGAGGTAAGACTGACAGGGATGCAGTTTTCATGAGTTATCACCATGGAGTGAGCTTGTTTGAGTCACCCATGTGATTGTATACATCTCCTCACCGGCTCTGTGAGTGTTTGGCCTATATGGAAGTCAGGGTACCGTGCTCAGAAGGTAGCTGCGAAGCTATAAGAAGATGCTGGCACTTCTGTAATGGGAGTTACAGATGGCTGTGAGCTGCTCTGTGGACACTGGGAATCAAGCCTGGGTCTTCTAGAAGAGGAGTCAATGCTCTTAAATTACTGAGCAGTTTTACCACCTCTACCAGGTTAAATTATAATGCATTAATGCAGCAAACTAACAAAAGTCTCTAATTAGACTCTCAGAAGCAAAAATAATAATAATTTACCCCATTGTACGCAGCCCTGACAATCTGTAAAATACTGCATTAACGTTTGTTTATTTATTTATTTTATTTTATTTTTAGAAATATCCTGCTACTGAAATGTAAGCTCGGCATAAGTGTGAAGAAAATAAGGGGGCTTTCATCTTTTCTTACTGTATATTGTTTTAATTTCACTACTGTCTCCTGAAGGCCTACTCTTTTCCACAGAGTAAATGGGTGAGGGTAGATCTAGGGGAAAGGGGAGATGAAAGATGCTGGAAGGAATAAGGCAAGGGGAAACTGTGGTCTAAATGTATTGTATGAGGGAAAATTTATTTTCAATCAAGAAATGGACATAGCAATGAGAAATATCCCTCCATTAAAGTAAGAATTACTCCTCCACTAACGAGATTTTTTTTGTTGTTCCAAAGGATTAGTACATAGTACAACAGGATGCATGCATGGCAATCCAACAATCCTTCACTGAATGTCTTCCATAGGAAGACAGCACACATTGTGTTTGCATGCAAAAATGAGAAAAATCATAAGATAATTTAAAATAAACCTGTCATTTCTCCAAACGGGCTATCCAGCTCTGTAAAGTCTTCAGCTAGAAAGAGAACGAGCTACATTTATGGTGTTTGTGGGATGAATAACACTGCATAAACACATGAACTCAGAGACTCAGAGTAGCGTGTCCAAAACCTGAGCAAGCTCAAGACAGACAAAGTCCTAGAAGGAGGAGGGGAAGAAGAAACCAATTGATTATCCAATGCTAAATGATTGGCCCTGAAAACAGGCATAAAATTAACATTATTCAGACTGGTCAGGTTATATTAGATATATATGTATATATATTCACATATATATTTTCATGTTACAACAATTAATGGAAAAAGAGGCCATGAACTGAACAGAGTGCAAAGTGGGGTTCATTAGAGGTTTTGAAGGGAGGAAAAGGAAGGGGACAGAGTTTATTATATTACAATATAAAAAATAAAAATAATCTCTCCCTTGCAATGGGCAAAAAGACACCTATCTATCTATCTATCTACCTGTCTGTCTATCTATCTATCTGTGTATGTGCTGTTCTTCTAAATCCTCTCTCTTTTCATGAGAGTTGACCATATCCTATTCTATCAAATACTTCCCTGATTCTTTACTTTGTCTGCCTCTCAATTTGAAGTCACTTTGAAACATGGGAACTTCCCTGTACAAACTAATTTTACCTTTAAATTGTCTGGGATTAAAGGTGTGTACTAAGAGTGTGTCTCTACTCCAGCTGGATTACACAGAGACCTAGAAGATCTTTGGATGTAATCAGAGCATCCATGTTGCTGGATTAAAATTTCTCTACATCAGATCCAGGAAGTGCATCACAGGAGGAGGGAGACAGGCAGAGACATGCAGACTGCTGTGCCACACAGAGATCTGTCCTTGGGCCCATGGCACAGGCACCTGCCTACCAGTGGATGTCACACAGAGGCTGCCAACCTCGCAGCCAGCCTAAAGCAGGAGCCACCACAATGTGCATGTACGTGGTTAACAGATGGAAGAGAAAGAGAAGGGAAGCAGCTTGATCATTATGAACAGAGATGGAACAGGACACTCGAGGGTGGAGAGAGGTAGCTTGTTGGGAGTAGCCTGAGGCCATGGTGAGGTCCCAGCCCAAGTTTCCTCTGAGGGCAATGTCTGGATTTGTGGCTGCAGAGTGTCAGGGGTCAGTGTCAATGTGTGTGGCTCATGTTACCATTAGAGAACATGAGGATGTCCCTGGTGGGGGCAGCCCCCAGGGAACACATGGACCTGTAGGGGTGTGCAGAACTGACCTCTGCCCGCACTGGCTGTGGCACTCTGGAGAGGAGAGTGCCCCACTTCTCACATGCGGTGGCAACACTCAAAAGAGTGGACCCTGTACCTCACCCAGCTGGCACAGTGGAGCTGGCCCTGGTAGTGAGGTGTGGGTGAGCCAGACCCTGAGGGTTTGAGTGCGGGAGAGCTGACCTCACCACTCATCTGATGTGGGATGGCATGAGTACAGAGGTGATGAGCCACCCCCAAGTAGGACAGCAGGGAATGCAGCCCACAAGGTCATGAGCAAGCGAGAGCTCTCTCTGTCCCTCACTAGCTGTGGCACTTTGGAAAGCAGGCCCTGCATCTTGCCTGAGCAGCACAGTAGAACCGGCCCTGGTGGAGGGGGTGCACACTGGCCCTGCCACTTATATGACATGAAGTGTGGGTGCCAGGGGTGATGTCCTGGCCTCTGCCTCACCACTCATTATCTGTGGTAGTCCTGAGAGCTGGCCCCAATGACTAAGAGCAGTAGAGTTGTCCCTGCCCCTATCAGGACAGCAGCACTTGGAAGATCAGGCTCTGCACCTCGCCTGAGTTGCACAGTGGACCTGGCCCTGGTGGTAGGGGTGCAGGTCAGCTGGCCTGAGGGCATGTGTGAAAGAGAGCTGCCCCTTGAGCTGGCCTGGGCTGTGAGGGAGATGCTCTACCCCCTCCTTGCCAACTGTAGTATATGGGAGAGCTGGCCCCAAAGGCATAAGAGCAGGAAAGCTAGCCCTGCCCCTTCACTGGTTGTAGCTGGTAAGGGGGTCCTTCACCCACCCTCGGCAGCACAGTCGAAGTGGCCCTGATCAAGGGGGTTCAGGTGAGGCAGCCCATGGAGTACAAGAATGGAAGAGCTAGACCAGCTGCTTGTAGGCTATGAGGGTGGGCTTGTGAGAGTGGGCAGCATGCCTCGACTGGGCAGCAGTAGAATGGGATCTAGAGGTGTGGGTGAGGACTCCTGACCCTGACTGATGGCTGCCTGGGTAGGCTAGCAGGAAGAGTGCTGGAGAGCTTGGCCGGGTGGTTGGTGCAGGCTGGCTGGCTGACCAACTCAGCTACCACCAGGGCCAGATACAGAGCTTTGAGTTGGTCTACCCCAAAATCCATTCCATCTAGAAACTACTGGAGCATGTGAAAAGACCTGTCCTGCAGATGCAAACCTTAAGGATCTCCATATCACAAGGCAATAACCAAGAGTAGACCCAGTCAGGATCCAATATTGATAATGTCACAGAAGCCAGAGTTCGGGAACCAACAAACACTTGCAAGTGAACATGTATAGACAGAGAAATCTACTGTGGGACACACTGACATACTACAGCTTCCATGATGAGGTATTTTCTATGTTTGTGTGTGTGTGTGTGTGTGTGTGTGTGTGTGTGTGTGTGTTTTACTTTTCAAGGGGAGGTTGCAAGGGTGAAGGGAAGATATGAAAAGATGGGGAGATCAGCAAGATTGGGATATATGATGTGAAACCCACAAAGAACCAATAAAAGTTTAATAATAATGATGATGATGATAGTATGAAATTCAGCAAAGTGGCAGGATACAAAATCAACTCAAAAAAATCAGAAGCCCTCCTGTATACCAAAGACAAATGGGCCAAGAAAGAAATTGGGGAAACAACACCCTTCACAATAGCTACTAATAACAAAAAGTACCTTGGGGTGACACTAACCAAGCAAGTGAAAGACCTGTTTGAGAAAAACTTCAAGTCTCTGAAGAAAGAAATTGAAGAAGATCTCAGAAGATGGAAAGATCTCCCCTGCTCATGGATTAGTAGGATTAACATTGTGAAAATGGCCATACTGCCAAAAGCAATCTACAGATTCAATGCAATTCCCATCAAAATACCAACTCAATTCTTTACAGAATCTTTTTCTTGAAAAAAAGATTCTCAGCTTCATATGGAGAAACAAAGAACCCAGAATCTCCAAAACAATCCTGTACAACAACAGATCATCTGGAGGAATCTCCATCCTCGATCTCAAGTTGTACTACAGAGCAATAGTAATAAAAAACTGCATAGTATTGGCATAAAAAACAGAAAGGAGGATCAATGGAACCACATAGAAGACCCAGAAATAAACCCACACACCTATGAATACTCAATTTTTGACAAAGAAGCCAAAACCATTCAATGGAAAAAAGACAGCATCTTCAACAAATGGTGCTGGTCCAACTGGATGTCCACATGCAGAAAAATGAAAATAGATCTATATCTATCACCCTGCACAAAACTAAAGTCCAAGTGGATCAAAGACCTCAACATAAAACCAGATACTCTAAATCTGTTAGAAGAAAAAGTGGGGAACAGCCTAGAACTCATTGGCACAGGAGACAACTTCCTGAACAGAACACCAACTGCACAGGCTCTAAGAGCAACAATCAAAAAATGGGACCTCATGAAACTGAAAAGCTTCTGTAAAGCAAAGGACACTGCCATCAAAACAAAACGACTGCCTACAGATTGGGAAAGAATCTTCACTAACCCTTTATCTGACAGAGGACTAATATTCAGTATATACAAAGAACTAAAAAAGCTGAAAATCAGCAAACCAAGTAATCCAATTAAAAAATGGGGAACAGAGTTAAACAGAGAATTCTCGACAGAGGAATATCGAATGGCAGAGAAACACTTAAAGAAATGCTCAACCTCATTAGCCATCAGGGAAATGCAAATCAAAACAACCCTGAGGTATCACCTTACACCCAGCAGAATGGCCAAGATGAAAAACTCAAGCGATAACACATGCTGGAGAGGTTGTGGAGAAAGGGGAACCCTCCTCCACTGCTGGTGGGAATGTAAACTGGTACAACCACTCTGGAATTCTATCTGGCGCTTTCTAAGACAATTAGGAATAGTGCTTCCTCAAGACCCAGCTATACCACTGCTAGGTATATACCCAAAGTTTGCTCAAGCACACAAAAGGGATACTTGCTCAACCATGTTAATAGCAGCTTTATTCATAATAGCCAGAACCTGGAAACAACCCAGATGTCCATCAACGGAGGAATGGGCACAGAAATTGTGGTATTTTTACACAATGGAATACTACTCAGCAATCAAAAAGGAGGAAATCATGAAATTTGCAGGCAAATGGTGGGATCTAGAAAAGATCATTCTGAGTGAAATATCCCAGAAGGAGAAAGACAAACACGGTATATACTCACTTATATAGACCTATAAGATATTATAAATATAATGAAATTTATACACCTAAAAAAGATAATCGTCCACAAGGACCAAATATATCTGGGCACAGGGTCTTTTCTGAGACTGACATTCAACCAAGGACCATGTATGGATATAACCTAGAACCTCCACTCAGATGTAGCCTGTGGTAGCTCAGTAACCAATTGGTTTCCCAAAGTGAGGGGAACAAGGACTATTTCTAACAGGAACTCGATGACTGGCTCTTTGGTCTCCCCACCCCCGAAGGGAGGAGCAGTCCTGTTAGGCCACAGAGGAGGGCTTTGCAGCCAGTCCTGAAGATACCTGATAAAACAGGATCAGATGAATGGGGAGGAGGTCCCCCCCATCAGTGGACTTGGAAAGGGGCACGGTGGAGATGAGGGAGGGAGGGAGGGAGGGACTGGGAGGGAATGAGGGATCGGGACACGGCTGGGATACAGAGTTAATAAAATGTAACTGATAAAAAAAAATAAAATAAAAAAAATGAAAAAAAAAAAAAGATAATCAAGAGAGTGGACATGGGGTAAGATGATCAATCCTCATTTAGAAAGACAGATGGGATGTGCATTGAACGTATGACAGGAGTCTACTGAGCACATCTGAAAGACTCTAACTAGCAGTGTTTTCAAAGCAAAGACTCATGACCAAACCTTTGGCAGAGTACAGGGAAGTTTAACAAAGGCATAGAAATCAAAGGTAAGGAGAGGGAAAGGCAGAGAAGAAAGAAGGAAGAAATACTGAAGCAGGAAAAGACATTTAAAATGAAAAGCAAAAAAAAAGTTTAAACAACAGCAACAACAACAACAAAAAATGGGTTTGTAGATTCAGAGACTCAGTGGCATTTGAAAATATAGTTACAGAAACAGAAAAGAACAAAAGTTGGAAGGGGAAGAGGCAGTAGAAAGAAAGAACAGAGGGAAGGGGAAGCAAATGGAGGCAAGGGGGATGGATGGGAACAGAGGGGACAGAAGGGGAGGAAAGAAAAAGAAAGGAGAAGGGAAGGGAAGGTAGGGGCAGGGAGGGAAAGGAAAGGAAAAGAAGAAAAGGGAAAGGAAGGGAAGGGAACAAAGCTGATAAACTTTATGGAACACTATCAATAGAAGCAGAGAGTGTATTATGAAAATCCAAAAGACAGAGGAAAACGGAATTGATGTTTATTTACATATACAGTAACAGTCAATTCTGAATCTGGAGGGAAAAGTAAATATTACACTTCCCAATATTTAAATAGCTCCAAATAAGTTGAGCATGGAGATTTCTTCACCGAAAAATGCTATAATCAAACAGTGCTCAGAGGGAAAATGTTGAAAGCATAATGAGAAAAGCAACTCGACTCCTATAAGATTATAAGTTGATTTCCATATTAGTTAGCTTCCTATTATCATAACAAAATACAGGATGCTGGCTACTTATGAAAGCAAGAGACATACATTTTGGCTCATGGCTCCAAAAGCCCACAATCAAATTATCACAGCTCCTTTCTTTTGGGGCTTCTGGAAAGAGCAGCACATCGCAACACATGTATCAAACTACTTTTCATGCCAGCGGGGAGAGAGAGAAAGGACGGGGCTGAGGTCCAACCACCCTTTGGATGTCATGCCGCCAACTCACCATGAGGACAGCACAATTGGTCTCACCTCTTAAAATGGTATAGCAACTCCTAGTAAGCTCATCCTGCGGACTGAAACTACATATGAGTCTTTGGAGGGATCGCATGCAAATATCTGCTGTTGTTACTGAGGAAAATTAAAGGCAGGTAGAACAAAGCTCGTTACACATAAATGGTTATGACAAACATGCCCCAATCAACAGTAACATGCCCCAGGATATTGCCTTTAAAAATAAAAATTTAAAGACCTTCCTAGACAAATGAGCTCATCACCTCACAAAGAGCCTTACAGTAAAAGATGAAGAGAAATCTGCAGGTTGAACTAAAAGGCTATTGATCAACATGAAAACATCTATGGGCATGATAAAACATGATAACTGATAAGGATAAGCATGTAATGAAATACAGAGTGCTCTAATGCTGGAATGATGGTAAATAAGTCACTTTTAACTCCAATATTGAAGCTAAAAATATCAAAGATAACTACAGATGCCGTAACGTGTTAATGAATACACAACATGAAAATGTAAATGATGACAGCAGTAACATCAAATGCTGATAGTGGAGAGCTAAAGATACAGAGTACTGCACAGGATGGAAATTATATATATATTTGTAGCTTAACATTGAAAGTTGTAATGATACATGTGGTTATCACAAAAAAATATAAATTTGCATTAAAAATAAAGGGAAAGGAATTAAATATGCCCCCTTGTAAAAGAAATAAGCAAAAGAGGAAGACAATTAAAAGGAAATGCAATATTGACAATGGAGCTTTCCAGATCATCAGCCTTGTAGGTTGCCTTCAGCCTACATTTAAATTCAATAGTATTCATCTGGAAGCTGAGTCTTAATGGCTACAGGAAATCTGTGACTTTCCACTGAGCTTCTGATGTTTAACCCTGATCAGTCCAAACCTCTTACACCAAGTGATAGGCCGCCTTTGTTCTCTTGCACTATCAAAAATACATATCAACATGTCTATTTCACAAATTATCTGTCATATGAGACTTTGAAGTTGAATATTCAAAGGGTTTTCTTAATGACATTACAAAGTAATGACAACAACAATCAACAAAATTGACCATGAAGTCGGAAAAGTCTTCCCTATTCTTCCATAACATCCTTTTCTTATATCTGAATTCATTACCAGCATCCTGAATAGACATTAATTACCCTAACATCTCATCTTAGCACTCTGTCTTTTCCAAGTTCCTAGACAACATATGAGTTTCCTGAAACCTCAGTAACATTATAATTATCAACATAAACATCTGCCTACCTAGAATGAATAAATTATGAAAATGTTTCAACATTCTTCTTCAAGGTATCTGTTCTTTATTTAATTCCAACTGTGCCCATATAGAAAATAGAATTTTGGTTTTCTTTAATTTGCATGTATCTAAATACAAAGACTCTTTATAGGATCAGTTTCTACATGTAAGAGAGCAAGCCATCAACTTATCTTCTTGAGCTATTCAGAACTCAGAAGCACTATCCAACTTCAAAATAATATACTGGATTAGTAAAATAGTGACAATGAAATTAAATCATGCCATCATGAAACTGAAAAGTTTTTGTAAAGCAAAGAACACTGTCATCAGAACAAAACAACAGCCTACAGACTGGGAAAAGATCTTCACAAACCCTCTATCTGGCAGATGGCTAATATCCAGTATATATAAAGAACTAAAGAAGTTAAAAAGCAACAAATCAAGTAGTCCAATTAGAAAATAGGGTACTGAGCTAAACAGAGAATTCTCTGTATAGGAATATCAAATGGCAGAGAAACACTTAAAGAAATGCTAAACATCCTTATTCATCAAAGAAATGTAAATCAAAATGACCCTGAGATTTCACCTTATCCCATCAGAATGGCTAAGATCAAAAACTCAACTGACAATACATGTTGGAGAGGTTGTGGAGAAAGAGGAACCCTCCTCCATTACTGGTGGGAATGTAAACTTGTACAACCCCTTTGGAAGTCAATCTGGCGCTTTCTCAGACAATTAGAAATAGCACTTCCTCAAGATCCAGCTATACCTGGATATACTCCTGGGCATATATCCAAAAGATGCTCAAGTCACAGCAAGGACATTTGCTCAACAAGTACATTTGTTTTAAACTACGTTTAAAACATTTGTTTTAAACTACTACTATGTTTGTAGTAGTTTTATTTGTAATAGCCAAAAGCTGGAAACAACTCAGATATCCCTCAACAGAGGAACACATGCAGAAATTGTGGTACATTTACACAATGGAATACTACTCAGCAATTGAAAACAAGGACATCATGAAATTTGAGGGCAAATGGTCGAATCTAGAAAAGATCATTCTGAGTGAGATGTCTCAGAAGCAGAAAGACACAGAGTATATACTCACTTATAAGTGGATACTAGACCTAAAAGATTGGATTAACATACTAAAATTTGTACAGCTAAAGAAGCTAAGCAAGAAGGAATACTCTCATTAAAATGATCAATCCTCACTCAGAAAGGCAAATATAATGGACATTGGAAGAAGGAGAAAACAGACAACAGGACAGGAGCCTACCACAGAGAGCCTCTGAAAGACTCTACTTTGCAGTGTATCAAAACAGATGCTAAGATCATAACCAAACTTTGGGCAGAGTGCAGGGAATCTTATGAAAGAAGGGAGAGATAGTAAGACCTGGAGAGGACAAGAGTTCCACAAGGAGAGCAACAGAACCAAAATATATGGGCACAGGGGTCTTTTCTGAGACTGATACTCCAACAAAAGACCGTCCATGCATATAACCTAGAACCCCTGCTCAGATGTAGCCCACAGCAGCTCAGTATCCAAGTGGGTACCCTAGTAAGGGGAATAGGGACTGTCTCTGACATGAACTCAGTAGCTGGTTCTTTGATCACCTCCCCCCCAGGGGGGAGCAACCTTCCCAGGCCACAAAGGATGACAATGCACCCAATTCTGAAGAGACCTGATAAGCTAGGGTCAGATGGAAGGGGAGGAGGACCTCTCCTATTAGTGGACTTGGAGAGGGGCATGAGAGGAGATGAGGGAGGGTGGGATTGCAGAAGAATGAGGAGGGCTACAGCTTGGATACAAAGTGAATAAACTGTAATTTTATTTTATAGTTATGTTTATTTTTGGTTTCTTTCTTAACCCAACTATTGCACAAATAATTGAGTCTCTTTTATATTTAGTAGTAAGCATCACAGCACAAGAACTGTTTTGGCTTCCTTCCAGCATACACCCCAGTGATACTTGTGCTCTCTACACCTTCACACCAACAGTAGACAAACCCTCAGGGTGGAAGGATGAAAAATGTTATCCAAAGAAAATGGAACTAAGAAATAACCTCATTTAGATATTTCAATACCTGACAAAAACCACTTCAAACCAAAACCTAAAGAAGATATAGGGAAGGACAGTACATACCCATCAAAGGAAAAATTCATCAGGAGGATGTCGCAATTCATAACGTGTATGCACCAAATACAACGGCACACAGGAGTTCATAAAGAAACACCGCTACAGCTTAAACCACATGTTGGCCCTCACACACGAATAGTGGGAGATGTCAGTAAACCATTCTTGCCAGGTCACCTAGACAAAAAGTACACTCAGAAATGCTGGAATAAACTGACATAAAAAGCCAAATGGATGAACAGAATGTTTCACCCAAATAAAATAAAATCTACCCTCTTCTTAAAAGCTCATGCAAATTTCTCCAAAACTGACTACATATTTGGACAAAAAATAAATAAGATGCAACAGAATTAAAAGAATACCCTACATCTTACCTAACTACCATTAAAGCTGAATAGCAACAACAAAAACAACATTATTTAAAATAAAATAAAATAAAATAAAGTAAAATAAAATGTCACACTAGCAAGGGGTAATTGCATTCGTAGTTTAAAACAAATTAAAAGAATTCTAGATTCATAGTGTACTTTGTAGAAGTGGCAAAACATTTTAAATTTTTCACGAGATACAGGAATAAAAAGAATTATATTCAGGGCTGGAGAGATGGCTCAGAGGTTGAGAGCCCTGGTTGTTCTTCCAAAGGTCCTGAATTCAGTTCCCAGTGACCACATTGTGGCACACAACTGTCTGTGATGAGATCTGGTGCTCTCTTCTGGCATGCAGGAACACATGCAGGCAGAATGCTGTACATGATAAATACATCTTTAAAAAAAAAGAAATATATAAAAATAACCAAATTTTGTTTTAATTTCCTAAAATAAATTAATTAGTTTATTCACTGTGTTGAGTAAACACATTTCCCTTATGAATTCACACTTTAAAAAAATAATTGTTTGATTTAAAAATACAATTAGTAATATTTGTACATAATAAAAACCTGTATATTAATTTGTTAAAATAGAAAAAAGATATATTATTTCAGTCTCAAAATCATTTACATGTACATATTTTAATTAAGATATTCATTTAAACATATTTCCTTCATATAAAGCAATCAATTAACATCACATACAACTATATCTAATGAAATTAAGATTTAATATAATAAATTACACAAAGCAATTTACCAAGCTAATCAAACAATGTGTTTATAAAATCATTTCTTCATTGATTAAATGAAGAATTAAATAAATTTTAAAACTGTTGCAATTTTTAAAGACATACACCAAAATTAATCCACTTCTTTAAATAATGTTTAAAAGTGAGCAAATATGACTACTTGCAGATGATTGTTCAAGTTGACTGCAATAGACCAGCCTTTATTCTGAAGAATCAATCTGGATAAAAAGAAAAACCTTGTGGACTTGGAAAGGGGCACGGTGGAGATGAGGGAGGGAGGGAGGGACTGGGAGGGAATGAGGGATCGGGACATGGCTGGGATACAGAGTTAATAAAATGTAACTGATAAAAAAAATAAAAAATAAAAAAAAAGAAAAACCTTAGGAAAAGAGTTTAAAAAGGCAAATTGGGAGAGTGAGAATTCAAAAAATGAATGAATAAATGTGTGAATGACTGAGTAAGTGAAAGAATGAATGAACTTACAGCTTGATAATACTGGTTTTGACCTTTAGCAATTTCTACTTATAGCATCTACCAAGAGTAGAATGGAAAATTCTAAGATGATTTTTAGAATTGACTCGTTGGGGTGCAGGGGCTTTGAGTGTGATAAATGATTCTGTGATTATTTTCAGTTATATGGCACAGGTAAGAAAGAAAGAGAAAGAAATAAAGAGAGAGAGAGAAAGAAAGAAAGAAAGAAAGAAAGAAAGAAAGAAAGAAAGAAAGAAAGAAAGAAAGAAAGAAAGAACTGGACAATTCCTGTGTTCCTGGTGAAGATCTCAGGTGAGAAAGGGAATGGGAGAAATTCTTCATTTCTTGCTTTGACAAAAGATGCAGGAGGGGGCACAAGACAAGGGGGAGGGACTGAAGAGATGGCTCAGTGGTTAAGAGCAAGCGTTGCTCTTACAAAGGAGGCAGGTTCAATTCTCAGCACCCACCTGGGCAGCTCACAAACATCTATAACTCAAGTTCCCAGGGAGAGCTTCTAGGAGGTAATTGTGATCCATGGACAACAAATAGCAAAAATATTTGTTCTACAATCCTGAAAAACTATATTGTTCCAATAAACCAAGTAAATCTGAAATCAATTCTTCCTTACAATGACCTATAAATTAACACATAATGATATCTGCCTAAAATTAAGATTTTAGTCTTGTGACGCCATGAGCCAATTCAGCCCACAAAGTTGCAAAAACTTTGTAATTTTAAGTCAATGAGCAAGATAGATCAAAGTCCCAAGAGAATTTAAAATGTTTACCATGGAATGGCCAGACAGATGCCAGTGGACTAACTGTTTAGCTGTATCACCAGAGATGCACTAGCCTCTGATGAATGGAATCCTTGATGTGGTTTCATTCCCTCTGAGACTGGATTGCACACCTTCATGATGACATGGCTGCAAACAACCACTCTCTTTGGGCAGACAGAAAGTGCATTCCCTCTCCAAATGCAGCATTGTATGGAATTCTTAAAAATATTTAATACAGAGTATTCAACATACACAAAACATGACCAGTTATGCCAAAAGTCAGCAAGGTTGGATGGAAAACAGCCGAAGAAAAATGGGCAGTAAGAACACATCTGAAGTGGAAGTTTCTGGTTTCTTTGAATACTCAGTTTTGTCATGTGATGTTTTGCTGGAGGTTGGCTTCTGAGAGGGTACGTGACGTTTTGCTGTGAGCTCTCCCGTACAAAGGCAGTGACTTTGGCCAGCTGAGAACATCCATGGTGGACTCTGAGGAGAGGAGATATACAGAGGCCCACACACAGTAAGATAGCACTTTTTGGATCAACATCACTGCACTGATCTTTGTGCTTCTACACTTGACTTTGCAGAGAGAAATGTTCCAGGGAACTTCTTGGGGCAATTCAACTGAATCAGGTGGCTTTCACTGATTTCATGTTGCTGCTTGGTATTGGCCTTTGGCCTGGACTTCCGGTATCCTGACAACAGAGTTTGGTAATCCCCTAATGACCCATTGACCCAAATGAGCAGGAAGTAGATAAAAAAGATCTACAGCCCTTTTCTCCACTAATCTCCTATCTAAGTTTGGAGGGGTTGGAAGGGAGGTAAAGGTTTTTAAGAACCATAGATAAAATGTGTTTGGTGAAAACTCTTAGCCACACACATCCACAAATAAACAAGTAGACAGAAGCTTTAACATAATTGTAGTTAATATGTTCTATAAAATATATCAAAATAATGAAAGGAAAAGACAAATCAAACCATTTCTGCATAGATAAGAAGAGAATTGTATTATGAAAATATAATACAATTTTATATAATATATAATACTATTTTATATAAAATATAATACTATTTTCAGTTCTGAACTGAAAATAGTTGTTACTCAGCTTAAGGTACAATTTTATTTATTTATTTATTTTTTTTTTTAGTTGCAAACTATACCATAATTTTCAAGATTCAGGTAAAAACAAATACAAAAGCTTTGATGGCAAGAGACTCAGCAGGGTTGTTACATAGATGAATTTATATCTAGCTATGCTCTTGTTTCCAAGAGTTTGCATTTTTATTCTTCAAACCTGGAAAATATAGTATTAGGTGAGCAAAGTAATAACATGTTAAACCTGAGTTATCTGAATATGTACAAATTCACATTTGCTGATGCTCTGAAAATCCCTAAGTCAAAAGGACAATTCTTCAAGAACTTCACTGTTGGAAACAAACACACACACACACAACCCTCAAATGTTATTTGCAAAGACACTCCCAAAATACTGCCTTCCGACTTTATAAAACATTGTCACATGTGTCTGACTACAAAATGTCGTTAATCTATTTTGACTCCCATATAAAAAACGAGAAACCGAAAAGAAATAAGACTAAAGCTCAATCTGTGTCAGAGGTTCTCAACCTGTGGGGAATAATCCCCTTGGGAGTCAACCAACCCATTCACAGGGGCACTCTCAGACCATCAGAAAGCACAGATATTACATTATGATTCAGCAGGAGCAAATATGCAGTTATCAAGAAACAAAAATAGTTTTATGGTTTAGGGTCACCACAACATGAGGGACTGTATTAAAAGACAGAAGCATTAGGAAGTTTGAGAAGCACCGCTCTATATCTTAATTCACTGTTGTGATCTGGTCTTAAAGGAATTTAGAAAGTGTTTAATAATAACTAACCAGCCCCATGCAAACCACTTCACATTGATTTGTTATAGGGTAGATTCCACTCAATTGTTTTTATCTTGTTCTTAAATAGAATAGTGAAAATTTCACATACAACTAGCTGAATGTATGATTTTAAATTAATATAATAACTATTCATTAAGCTACTTTTTGTTATTTAGCCTTTAGAAAACACGACTCTCAGAAAATCTGCTTCTTTGGAAGCATAATTTTTATAACTAAATATGTAATTTTTACTGTAATCTTAGGTAGCAGTTCAATAACAGTAATTAAGTAGCAACATTATTGTAGGTAAAAAAAAAAGTTAGTAATGCTCAATTAAGAAAAATACTAGCCAGAAGTCCATACCTAGCTAAGAGATATTTATTTATTTTAGTGGTCAGATGAACATAATTTTAAGTTGTATAAAAGAAAATGTTTCATGAGTTCACAGTGAACTATATAATAAAGGATTTAAATTTTTATACACAATAATACAATAAGTAAATTTAAAATCAAATATAACAAGAGTTCATAATAGGAAATTTTAGTAATGTGTGGCTCTCTCAGGAATATTTATAAAATATTATGCAAACAGATTTGTTTATATATGTGACTACAAGTCCTCATCCTCTATAGAAATCACTATTCTCACATCTTAATCCTATTATTAAATATTATAGAAAAACTATTGAAGTGCGGTAACATGAATTCTTTCTATTAAACATCCTTTTGAATTAACTATTAAAAATGAAACTGACCTATAAAATATTTGTTATTAATTTTCCTATTTGTAATGTGAGAATTTCTATAATTCAACACTTGTATTTATTTCAAGGCTGGTCACTACAGAATGTCACATTGCTACATAAATTTCTGGGTCAGATCCTGTGCTGTACACTGTAAAAGTCTGCAAAAAATGTCTTACAAATGCATGCACTGTTAAGACTTTTTGCTCCCCTGTTCTGTAACAGAAAAGAATGGCCAATGAACAGCAAATAAATGAGACAATATGTGGGAAATATATTACCCATATTTATCACGATTAAATATGGTTTATAGTGCTCTGAGATGCTTGAGGCTTGCTCTGTTTAATAGTGGTAAAGGTGATAAAAGAAGTGATATTTGGTTCAGCCCATGGTCATTTTCTCTACTTATCTGCAAAGCACTTCCATTGAAAGGGGTATACATTAAGCATTTAACAATTCCCATGCATACAACAGATGCTAACTATTACTGGATCAGCTGTCTCTCCAAAGGCGTGTGATCAGTATAGCGAGTTAGAACAGTTAACAGAAAACATTAGCCAAAGATAAATCTGACTTAGGTATGCAAATGATATCTAAAATTAAGATTCATATCATACTATATGTCTTGGAATAGAATACCACAATAGTTATTTCTCAAAGTGTTGTGATGGATTTCACAGCATTTGCTCTCAGTGAGCTGGGCAAGCTTTTCTTCCAAATACACTAGCTTGGACTCCTGCCTGAGGTGTTTCAATAGAAGGCAGGTAAAGGATCACTCTTCCTACCAATACCTTTATTTCCTCTTCTGTAAGCAGCCTTGATCGTGAAAACTGGAAAATCTTATTGGATGGATAATTTTGCTATCCATATTGCTATCCCCAAATGCCAGTCTTCCCATCCGCTTTAAAGGGAATCGTCACTTTCTTGGAACATTTTGAAGTGTATGTGCTTTTATCTCTTTCTGGGTTTTATCTCCTATTCAGAATTCATTTTTTCACTCAGAAGTTTCCCATAAACACACACACACACACACACACACACACACACACACACACACACACACAAATAAACCATGGAATTTAGTGGGAATATCAAAAGATAATCAGAGTTCCTACTGAACTATGTATTCTTAAATCAGATTCACCCTGTGAGATTCGGCCATTGGGACAACTCCATGATTAATTTTCCTAATAAGCCCAGCCTTTCCATTAGTTTCTATAGTCACTTATAGTTCATTTGGTGTCATTTTACTACTGTGTTAGCCAAACATACACACATATACATTCCTTCCTTTTTCCTCCCTCCCTCTCTCCTTCCTTCCTTCCTTTCCCTTCCTTCCTTCCTTCCTCCCTCCCTCTCCCTCTCCCCTTCCTTCCTTCCTTCCTTCCTCCTTCCTTCCTTCCTTCGTTCCTTCCTTCCTTCCTTCGTTCCTTCCTTCCTTCCTTCCTTCCTTCCTTCCTTCCTTCCTTCCTTCCTTCCATAGTTGGGAGCATCCTGAGGGATGAATGAGCACAGACTTTGGATGCTAAACAATGCCAGACTGAAACTCCAACTTCACGGTTGCTGGCTAGTTGCCTTGAATAGTTGCCTCAAGCACGGCCCAATTGCTGTGAATAATTCTGTCTGTGGTCTCCTCAAACCATGGAGATAAGAGTGGTTTGCTGATATAAAAGTATTGGGATAAATAAGCTATTTCAAGTATTTTAGAAAGGTTTTCATACAGCTCTTGGGACACGGCAGGAATATAAAAATATTTACCTTTACAATAAATACAGTCTTTTAGACAGTCATAGTGGTGAATGCCTTTAATTCCAGCACATGAGAGGTAGAAGCAGACAGATTTCTGTGAATTTAAAACTAGCTTGATCTGCATAGTGAGGTCCAGGGCAGTCAGAGTTAAATAGTGAGAACTTACAAATAAAAGGGGGGGGGGTTAATAAATAAACAATTGAATTATTAAATCATTATTAAACATTAAGGTATTTTACATATTATAACAATACTGAACTTCAACTCTCTGATGTTTACCATTCATCATATATAACCATGCATACTTTTCAAGGATGTTGTATAAGTATGCTATTTTATAAAATTAAGATCTAGAATAATTTTTAACACGTAAATATGTGTTTTCTAGAGACTGGCCTAGATTCTACTCTAAAATACTTTTTTTTTTCCATAGTCAAGCAGGTAATTTATTTATTTCTTCCACAGATTTTATTTTTTTAATTTGTTATTTATTACCATTTATTCACTTTGTATCCCAGCTGTAGCCCCTCCCTCATCCCCTATCAAACCCTCCTCCCTACCTCCTCTACTCCCATGACAAAAGGGATAGACCTCAGAAGATAGAGAAAACAGGGAATAGGACAGGAGCCTACCACAGAGGGCCTCTGAAAGACTCTACCCAGCAGGGTATCAAAGCAGATACTGAGACTCATAGACAAACTTTGGGCAGAATGCAGGTAATCATATGAAAAAAGGGGGAGATAGAATGACCTGGAGGGGTCAGGAGTTCCACAAGGAGAGCAACAGAACCAAAACATCTGGGCCCAGGGGTCTTTTCTGAGACTGATACTGCAACAAGGGACCATACAGAGACATAACCTAGAACCCCTGCACAGAGGTAGCCCATGGCAGCTCAGTGTCCAAGTGGGTACCCTAGTAAAGAGAACAGGGACTATCTCTGACATAAACTCAGTGGCTGGCTCTTTAATTACCTCCCCCTGAGGGAGGAGTATCCTTACCAGGCCACAGAGGAGGACAATGCAGCCAGTCCTGATGAGACCTGATAGGCTAGGGTCAGATGGAAGGGTAGGAGGACCTCCCCTATCAGTGGACTTTGTGAGGTGCATGGGAGGAGAAGAGGGAGGAAAGGTGAAAATGGGAGGGGATGAGAGAGGGAGCTACAGCTGTGATACAAAGCAAATAAATGTAATTAATAAAAAATAAATTAACTAAAATATAATTTTAATATTTTGTTTCATTTGAAACAAATAGAATGCTTTATACATCTTTGAAATTACAACACAATTTTGTAGTTGTGTTTTCCATTTTTCTGTGCACATGTTTATGAAGATTGTGTGTGTGTGTGTGTGTGTGTGTGTGTGTGTGTGGTGAATGTGCAGGTGCACGTATGATGTACATGTCTGTATGCGCACACATGGAAGCTGAAGCAGGACTTTAGGGGTCTTCCTCAATTGCTCTCTGCCCTACTTTTTGAGACAGGCTTTCTTACTTAATCTGAAGCTCGCCAATTTAACTTGGATACATGCCAGCGGGCTCCCATTCCTGAACATCTTAGCTCCCTTATTCTGGTTTCACAGGCAAGTAGAGCTCTACCAGACTTTTAAGTGGGTACTGGGGATTAGAACTCAAATCCTATTATTTTCAAATCAAGGCTTTTGAACAGTGAGCCATCTGCACAGCCCTATATGTTCATGAGAATGTATTGAATTAAACTAAATGCCCACAAACACCAGAAGCAAAGAAGCAGTAAGAACTCTTCCCGAGAACCTGCAAGGCAGGTACGTCCCTTCTGACTTGTTGATCCCAGACTTTGGAAAATCAAATTTTCTTTTTCAAATAAACAATCTATAAGATATATTGCTAGTTTTTTTTTTAGAGATGTAAATGAAATGCCTGATTCTGAGCATTGTATTTGATCGGTATTAATATTCAGGTAATGTGATTACATAAAGAAGTGCAGTGTTATATAATATTGGATCAGCAAAATATTGGTATTATACTACACACCAAATAGTATTCAATAGTGATGAATTCATGTTTCCAAACACAGGTTTGTAATTTGAGAAATCACAAGGACACTGATTTGATAATTTTCGATGAACAGTAAATTTAAAATGTCGTGTTCTTGTTCTACTCTTGTTTAGATGCGTGTACAGGTACGAAACAGTATGCAGAATCTCCCTGGCAACTCCACAGGATAAACAGGGTTAGTATTTCTAAAGTTTCAATTTTAAGAAGGGTTAAAGTAAGGAATTAAATGTATAATGTTAAAATAAGCAGAGCAAGAAACAAACAATTGACAGCACAAAGCCTAAGTCCAAGCCTCAGTTTACATATCTGTTTGCTTTCATTTTGGTGAACTTGGCCTCCTTAACTTCCTGAACCTCTTCAGTATGACAGCATATACTTCTTAATTGATTAACATGGTTACTAACACAGTTTAACCACAAAGGACATGCTACCTGAACCCCAGCTGTATTTACTCTGAAGTTGTAAACTTAAATGTTAAGATTGTTCCTTTGCAAACCCCCTTGCCTTGATCTGTTTTTCTAAATATGTATAATACGTATCATTGAACGAAGCTGCCTCTTTCTATTCCGAGTTCCCACTTATCCTTCTACCGTATATTTGCAGTTTAATTCTGCCTCACAAGGAAAAAGAAATAAATTGAAATACAATCTCATAAATTCTTTTCCTTTCTTCTCCCCAAGCACACCCACCTACAAAACTCTGCTTCCTCTCACTTGTTGGCCTTCTTCTTTAATAAAAAACATTATGTCTAATAAACTTGAATTCGCAGATTCTTCTAAAGTTAAGCTAAATTTGCTCACACAGTTATAATCTTACTACCGTAGCAAGGAGAAGTTTCCAGGATTCTTCCTGCTGTGTTTGTTCATCTGATACCATGGCACAAAGGTAAAGAAGAGACACTGGCTTCTTGAGGTATGAGAACCGGCCCACAAAACCCATCGCTGAGGAACTAAGGAACGGCAGAAACATAGGATGCCATGGGTGCCATCAGCAGCCAGCCTCCAAGCCGCCCGTCCAAGACTTACAGAGCTGATACATGAAATAAGATGACAAAGCCTTCTGCATTTCAAAAGAACTCACAATTTTTCTTGATATATTGCCTAATGAGCTGTTGGTTGGGGAAAAAAATGTTTAACTAATAATAGTAACGATTCAAAATTTAAGCCCAGTTTTAAAGGCACAGTATATTTTTTTCCTTACAGAAAATAATAATGTATAATACTTGCGCTATAAAGAAATAAACAAGGAGTGTGAATGCAAAAGGAAAGAGAAAAGAAATGCAGTCATGTGCACTTGCACATATTTAACACAGGTTCTGTTTTTCTAGCTGTTGTGATAAAGGTAGAATTAGCTATGATTTTTTGCCTCGTTCTAAGTAAATGTTCACTTATATGTTTAATTTTATGTACAGGATTTGTATTTATTTTGTTAATGAGCCAACAAAAATTTTACAATCTTCAGCATCTATAAAACCGGATGCTCTTTCGCCTGGTTCAATTTAAGTATTAAGTGATAGCCCACAAAGCCGTTAAAATATGTACACATTAATACATATTAGCGTATATACATAAATAGATGGAAAAGTTAGATGTCTAAATATAAACCTGGGAGTTTGAGAACTTTACAGCTTACATAAAGACCAGACTCCTCACCATTACCATTCATCGTTTCCATAACAAGCAGATGTGGGCTGAGCTCCTACTCAGTCTTCACTAGACAGCAATCAAACATACAATACGTTAATCTTCAAATAGCCATTGCTATAAGACAAATAAAGGATAATGATATGAAGAAAACTAAATAAGGAAGGGTGATAACATAACAGTTTTTGCTATGGTTAAGACTTTTATTTTGAGAAAGCCTCTGTTGTTTCTGAATTCTTGCTTTCACAACATCCTTGAGGAAAATCAAGATCATAGTCTAGTGTAAGTGAAAGTCTTGTGAGTCAAAAATAACTAGACTGAAAAATACTCCCCCATATTAGCAAGTCAAATCAGAATTTTGATAATAAGATATGGAAGATAAAGAATGATCCAGAAGAAAAAAAAAGTGAAATGAAAAAGTGAACATATGTATTTTTCCTTTCATATAATTGGATTTATCTTGGAAATTCAGCATTAAGATTCATACAACTGCCTGTAAAGATACTCTTCTACATAATGCAAAAAAATTCCTTCCTAAATGAAAATTTACTTTTCTTGTCTTTGTATGTTTGCATATATTTCATGACTTTCAAAGAATCAAATATCTATAGAAAAATATTCAGAGCAGAGTGATGATAAGAATAAGTAAGGTATGTTAAGAGAGATAAGACTTTTTCAAAGAAAACTAATATGCATGAAAGTAGGTTAAGGGCTGATATTCTTTCACTGTTTAAAAAGGGGAAATGATCTAATAATAAGCTAACTTAATGTTTTACATTCTTCACAAAAAATGTTCTCAATAAATATTTTATTGATAAAATAGTGACTTACACAGACCTGAAAACAAAAAATAAACTCGTGAAATAAATTTACAAAAATAAAACAAATCATAAAAATTTTAAATATTATTTGGATTTAGGACAAAATTTCCACCACTTAATTATGAGTGTACAATGGTGCAATGAGTAGCTACCAGCACTGGAATAGAAGAAAAGCAAATACTGAAAGATCTTATAAAAATCCCATGCAGAATTAAAAGTAATATTTTGGAAGTTACAGTGAAATAGTATTTAGCTTCAAATTTTTATGTAAATTTATAAGTGTTTTGCATATTTATTTTCTGAGTTTCAAAAGAACACTCAGTAATCTAATGTATATATATATATATATAGAGAGAGAGAGAGAGAGAGAAGTGTGCATGCATGCACATGAAAAGGTATGTGTGTCACTTATTAGATAATACAGGACTAATAAAAAAGAACATGAAGACGTTTATTTTCTTTTGATCCTAAGTCAAATCTATCAAGAGAAATCAAATATGATGATGGACATGTCTAGGTTTGCAGTTTAAGTAAATGTTGTCAATTTTTATATCATGTGTCAATATGCAGAAAAGACATTGAGAAAAAGTTCATTCAAAAATAGAAATGCCTTATTGCTCTAGGTAGGACTTCAAGTACTATGTTGAAGAGATATGGAGAGAGTGGGCAGCCTTGTCTTGTCCCTGATTTCAGTGGGTTTGATTTAAGTTTCTCTCTGTTTAGTTTAATGTTGGCGATAGGCTTACTGTATATTATCTTTACTATGTGTAGGCATGTCCCTTGTATCCCTGTTCTCTCTAAGACTTTAATGGGTGTTGGATTTTGTCAAATGCTTTTTCGGCATCTAAGGAGCTGATCATGTAGCTTTTCTTTTCTTTTCTTTTTGACTGAAAGTGAATATTTATAAAAACAAAATACAACATGTGGAGTTTTGTACTTTGTCAAATGCCATGAACATCATGAAATCAAGGCAAATAACACACTTATATTAATAACTGTCTAACATACTTCTGGTAGTTTCCCTACATCCTTAGCTGCTTTTTTATTTTTTATTTTATTTTTCTTATTAGTTACATTTTGTTAACTCAGCTGTATGCCACTCCCTCATTCCCTCCCAATCCCACCTTCCCTCCCTCATCTCCTCCCTGCCCCTTTCCAAGTCCACTGAAAGGGGAGGACCTCCTCCCCTTTCATCTGAACCTCTATTATCAGGTATCTTTCATGTAGCTTTTCTACTTCAGTTTGTTTATATGGTGGATGAAGGAGATCAAGGTGATACAAATAGGAAAGGAAGAAGTCAAAGTATCACAATTTACAGATGATATGATAGTATATCTGGGTGACCCCAAAAATTCTACCAGGTAGCTCCTACATCTGATTAACACCTTCAGCAAAGTGGCTGGATACAAAATTAACTCAAAAAAAAAAAAAAATCAGTAGCCTTCCTGTATACAAAGGACAAAAGGACTGAGAAAGAAATTAGGGAAGCAACATCCTTCACAATAGCCATAAAAGACATGAAGTACCGTGGTGTGACTCTAATCAAGCAAGTGAAAGACCTGTTTCAAAGAAACTTCAAGACTCTGAAAAAAGAAATAGAAGAAGATATCAGAAGATGCAAAGATCTACCATTTTCATGGATCGGTAGGATTAACATAGTGAAAATGGCCATCTTTCCAAAAGCAATCTACAGATTCAATGCAATTCCCATAAAACAAAAAACCAATATGATTTTTTAGAGACCTTAAAAGAAAAATTCTCAGCTACATATAGAAAACAAAAAACCCAGAATTGCCAAAATTATCCTGTACAACAACAGATCATCTGGAGGCATCTCCATCCTTGATCTCAAGCTGTACTACAAGGCAATAGTAATAAAAACTGCATGGTATTGGCATGGAAATAGAATGGTGAATCAATGGAATCAAATAGAAGACCCAAAAATAAACCTACACACCTATGGATACTTGATTTTTGACAAAAAAAAGCCAAAACCATGCAATGGAAAAAAGACAGCATCTATAACCAATGGTGCTGGTCTAATTGGATATCTACAAGGAGAAAAATGCAAATAGATCCATATTTTTCACCCTGCACAAAACTAAAGTCTAAGTGGATCAAAGACCTCAACATAAAACCAGACACACTAAATCTGTTAGAAGAAAAAGTGGGGAAGAGGCTTGAACTCATTGGCCCAGGAGACAACTTCCTGAACAGAACACCAACAGCACAGGCTCTAAGCTCAACAATAAATAAATGGGACTCATGAAACAGAAAAGCTTCTGTAAAGCAAAAGACACTCTCATCAGAACAAAACAACAGCCTACAGACTGGGAAAGGATCTTCACCAACCCTATATATGAGAGAGGTCTAATATGCAGAATATATAAAGAACTAAAAAAATTAAAAAGCAACAAATCAAGTTATCCAATTAAAACTGGGGTACAGAACTAAACAGAGAATTCCCTGTAGAGGAATATCAAATGGCAGAGAAACACTTAAAAGAAATGTTCAACATCCTTACTCATTAGGGAACTGCAAATCAAAATGACCATTTTACACCTATCAGAATGGCTAAAATCAAAACCTCAAGTCACAACACATGCTGGTGAGGATATGGAGAAAGGGGGACCCTCCTCCGTTGCTGATGGGAATGTAAACTTGTACAACCACTTTGGAAATCATTCTGTTGCTTCCTCAGACAATTAGGAACAATGCTTTCTCAAGATCTAGCTATACTACTCCTAGGCATATATCCAAAATATGCTCAAGTATACAACAAGGACATTTGCTCAAAAAGCCATGTTCATAGCAGCTTTATTTGTAATAGCCAGAACCTGGAATCAACGCAGATGTCCCTCAGTGGATGAAGGGATACAGAAACTGTGGTACATTTACATAGTGGAATACTACTCAGCAATTAAAAACAAGGAAATCATGAAATTTGTATGCAAATGGTGAGATCTAGACAAGATCATCCTGAGTCAGGTATCCCAGGAACAGAAAGACACACATGGTATATACTCACTTATAAGTGGATATTATAACATAATATAAGATAAACATACTAAACTCTGTACACCTAAAGAAGCTAAGCAAGAAGGAGGACCCTGGGCAAGATGATCAATCCTCACTCAGAAAGGCAAATGGGATGGACATTGGAAGAAGAAGCAAACAGGAAACAGGACAGGAACCTACCAGAGAGGGCCCCTAAAAGACCCTACCCAGCAGTGTATCAAAGCAGATGCTGAGGCTCATCGCCAAACTTTGGGTAGCATGCAGGAAATCATATGAAAAAAGAGGGAGATAGAAAGACCTGGAGGATACAGGAGTTCCACAAAGAGAGTAACAGAACCACAAAAGCTGGGCCTAGGTGTCTTTTCTGAGGCTGATACTCCAACAAAGACCATGCATGGAGATAACCTAGAACACTTGCACAGATGTAGCCCATGGCAGCTCAGGGTCCAAGTGGGTGTCCTCCTGAGAACAGTTACTGTATCTTACATGAACTCAGTGGCTGGCTCTTTGGTGACCTCCCCTTGAGTGGGGAGCATTCTTACCAGGCCACAGAGGAAGACAATGTAGCCAGTCCTGATGAGACCTGATAGGCTAAGGTCAGCTGGAAGGGGAAGAGAAACTCTCCTATCAGTGGACTTGGAGAGGGGCACAGGAGGAGGAGAAGGAGCGAGGGAGGGGTAGGAAGGGAATGAAGGAGGGACGTGCAGTTGGGATACAAAGTGAATAAACTGTAATTAATATAAAAATAGAAGTATAAAAAACAAAAACAGAAAAGCAAAAATGAAACTAGAGATGAATTGACTTAGATTACAACCCATAGACTGTTAATTGGATCATTTTCAACTATGTAACAACTCTGAGTTTCAATGTCAACCATCATAAATAACAATAATAATAAAAATGCATAAAAATAAACACCAAAAATACTTAAACAAGAAGAGATCTAGAATGTCATCATTAAACAACAGTTCATGACTTTGGAACATAGTAAAATGCAGAGACTATAAGGATAAGGTAGGACTCAAGGCCTCTTCACTAATTGCATTGAAGTGACTTTGCAGGTGTGATCACAGCAGGTGACAATGCTCTCAATTTAGAGGTACTGCTCTGATGAGGTAGAGCATAGCAGAGGGAAGCTCAAATGCTGAACTCGGGGTATAAAATAAAATATTCCCTGGATATTTTATTTATATATATATATATATATATATATATATATATATATATCCAAGGAATATTATATATATTATATATATATTTATAAATAAGATATATATATTCATCAGTTTATCAAAGATATGTATGTGTGTGTATATGTGTATATATCAGTAAATTATGAAACTGGTATTAAGAATAGCACAGGAATAAGTTATAATATTTTATAAGTCCTTCATCATTTAATGAGTTAAATAAAATCTTTGACACCTATTCAATATTTATTTCATCACAATTATAAAGCTGCCTTCTTAAAATGATCTTTTAGAAATATTGGCGATGGTCCACCAAGATACCATTTGAATTAAGATGACAATGGACAGGCAAAATATATCGTCATAACATTGTGACTAATATACGGGTGGCGTAAACCCAGAGCATCATTTCCAAGGCTCCTGGAAGTTGGTCACAGTACCAGTGGAACTTTAACCTTTACAACTGCCAGTGTAGCTCATCTTGTGTCTCATTTTTTGTTTTATTTTAGTTTTTATTTTGCACCACAGCATATTAGTCATTGGTATTGGGGCCAACAGTGAATGAGAATTTAGTTTTGTGGTTTAACCTCTTAGTGATTTCTGTAACTAGATTAATAGATTATGAAAGTTATTACTAGGTGAGTGAGAGCTGAGAGATAATATGCTTCACTTGCCTTTTTTAAATTTTGAGTTCAGTGAATAAAGATGAGCATGCCCACAATAAAAGAGTGCTTCTAACATATCTGAACATGCAAGGCCCAGGCATCCTGTGTCTCCTCAGCTGCGCTTACTGCTCTCAGTTGCAGGCTGTAAACTCTATGTGAATATGTATGTCATTTGTCGATGACTCAGAAAGGGCTTTGCTTATTCTGTCCATCTGAGATATTTTACTAATTCCAGGGAACATTAGCAATTAGATTGAAATTCAATTAAGAGAATTATGTTCTAATTGGTGAATAGGAACAAAAGAATGTAAAAATTATTTACTCAATATATATATATATTCTTCAAGTTATCAGAAAGTAATTTCACTTCAAATAGTGTGTTTATGATGGAATATTAAAAATTATTCCAGAAATTTAGATATATTTTTAGAATGGAAACACATTTTAAAGAATTAATCTTTGCTAGATTTACAGTAAATTTCTGGAAAAGATCAGTTTAGTAATTTTGATTTAATAATAATTGTTTCCTGTCACAGAGGTTTTTATACTATTCCTCTTAGTATAACATGAGCACATGTTTTCCATTTGGGTTTCCATTTCCTAATGAAACTTTACTTTTTAATAATCAAATAAGAGACATTTACTACAACACGATAGTTGAGATTGTGGAAATTAAAATTTGTGTTTCAGTAAATTGAGTCATTTTAACAATTTCACTTTAGCTAGTAATTACATTCTGTAAAATATCAGCTTGAAGATAATTTCCAAACTCTTTTTGGGTACCTTGGAGCTAAGAGTGATGTTAACTTTTATTGATGAAAAATCATGGGAATCTGGCAGATTCTAAATGAGATTGAGTCTTTAAACAACCAAACCATTACTTGATGCTCACGACTTAAATTGTGTATTTCCCTTGTTTTTCTATGGCTAGAAAAGCCGTGACTAGATGACATAGATTCATTCTCAATTAATGATACTTTTCCTCAATTAATGATAGATATAGGGTTTAGCCTCTTCCCTAGGGTCCTCCCTGTTGTTTAGCTTCTTAGGACTATAGATTTTAGTATGTTTATCCTATATTATACAGCTAATATCCACTTATAAGTGTATATATGCCACATATGTCTTTCTGCTTCTGGGATACCTCACTCAGGATGATCTTTTCTGGTTCCCACCATTTGGCCTGCAGAGACTGATACTCCAACCAAGGACTATGCATGGAGAAGACCTAGACTCCCCTGCTCAGTTTCCAAATGGGTTGCTTAACAAGAGGGGCTGGAGCTGCCTCTGATATGAACTCAGTGGCTGGATCTTTGATCAACTCCCTGTGGGGGCCGAGCAGCATTGCCAGGCCACAGAGGAAGACAATGCAGCCAGTCCTGATGAGACCTGATAGGTTAGGATCAGATGGAAGGGGAGAAGGTAATCACCTATCAGTAGACTAGGGAAGGAGCATAGGGGGAGAAGAGAGAGGATGGGTTGGAATGGAAGGTGATGGAAAGGCCTACAGCCGGGGTACAAAATTAATAAATTGTAATAAATAATTTCTTTCGAAAGGAAATTACAGTGCAAATAATGTCTTCAACTCTGAAAATGAAAATAAAATAAAATAAAAATTTTGGCACAAAAAAAGAAGAGTTAAAGTATCTTGTTTTCCTTTAAAAAGTTTAATGGCTTATCATCATTTTAATTAATTAATTCAAATATTGTTTTCTTAGTACCCACAATTCTATTTTAATCAGGTATACAAATCTCTCTTATTTCCTTTTTCTTATTTGCTCTCCAAAGTCAAATCCTAAGTATAAAAACATACAACAAATATTTCAGGACTTTCTATACGTAAAAATGAGCTTTAAGAGAACTTCTGGATAATTACACATTTGTTCTTTCAGGTCCTAAGGGAACCTCACTAGTTAGGTTTGTTTGTTGAGTTACAACAATAGAATTGTCAGAAGAATCATTTAGTCTCTCCTGGATTATACTAATATTGAATATTTTTATTAATGTAAATATTTCAGAAATTCCATGGCTTGTAATACTTCTTTGGGAATACATTAATATACTTGCTTTCAGTAATATACTTTAACCATAAGGGAAATATGAATCAAAATTCTTATGAAATAGTTTTGTGAGTTTCCTTCTGTCATAGCCCTGTGAAAGCTTTATTTCATATTAGTCAACACTATATAGTGTTATCAGTAATAGTGTAATGTTACTTCAAAACAATCTCAAGACTTAACCTTCATTCTTTAATTCAACTCAGGCAACTGCCAGGTCAGTGATTGCTGACCTAGGGGAAAATATATCTTATTTACCAGCCAAATTTATAAAAACAAAGTTATGGAGGGCCTATAAGAAACAATACTTGGATATACTCATGACATGTATGTTACATCACAGTACTGTTATTTGTTGTATCTCAAGACATTTTTCCTCCCATAAAAGCTCAAGTCACTTTATAAAAAAGTAGGGTAGACTATTAACCAACCTCTTTCAAAACAAAATCAAACTTTTTTTTTACACATACACACAAATGATAAGAATGGTAGTAGTAATGATAATTTCCTCCATAATATGGAAGGTGCCTATGCTGATATCAAAGTGTTGTTCCTTGAAAGACTAGAAAGTTGGGCATACTTATGACCTGACAGTACGTAGATAACACTAGACTGTACAAGTAAGGTGTGGTGGAGTCCACTGAAAAATCTGAGAGGAAGTGAAGGAATGGAATAGCAATTAATTACATAGAACCAGATGAAATGTTGAGAAATGTATTCAACTATTCTTAACCCTGAACAGTAGACTAAACTCTGCTTTGGTTGTTGAAATGAAGCATTTAAATGGCAGCTCTCACTGCTCAGCCAAGTCAAGAACCTTTACTACATTTTTTTCATGTTTTATGTCAATATAATTTTCAGCAAAATCTCAATAGGACCTTTTGTACTAAAGAATAATAAATAGGTCATAGAACCATTGCTTTATCTTGAGTGTCATACTTGAAAACAATGCTCCTATTGGTAAGTCTTTTCAGAAACAAGGATTTGCTTCAATGTGTACCTGACAGCCAGAAACATGCTAGTGTCTGGACACAGGGTCCTGTCCCACAGGAGGCAAGGAAACCTACAGCCTGCTAACTTTAGGACTTATTTTGTAGCTCTTCAATAAAAGAGAAAAATACAAATTTAATACAAGGTTGAGATATGGCTTCGTTTTCTTCTTTGGAATAGATAATAAAGGATTTCTAGGGCATACCCAAGATATATCATAAAGATTTCTAAGTAACAGCTAACGATGTAGAATATAAAACTGTCCCATTCCATATGACTTTTGATTTGGAAGCTGGGAGAGAGAGCTTATACAGAAATTAATATACTTACTGCTTCTAATACAGCCAAAACCTGGTAAAACCTGAACTAACATGTAATACAAATTTGAGATGAGCTACAAAATGAATAGATCACAAAACTGATTGTGAAGAACTCTGAAATGCACCATGTCATCAGTGGGAAATATGTATACCCCTGGGGTTGTCTAATTTTCTGGGTGTGTGCTTTTCATTTTATTAGCCTATTTCATTACCCTATAAATGGCAGGAAACCAATAATAATGTGAATGATTCTTTACCATAGATGAGCAAATAAATTGTATTCAGTAGAATAAAATGCATGACTGTGATGTGGCCATTGAAAAGTTCCACCGGTTTTGCATCAATTAAAGAAGACATATTCAAACATTTAAGACAGGCCTCTGTAGATCTCCCTGCCTCCTTGGATGTAGCAACTTTTAGGTTCCTTCATTATTTAACATATGACTAAATCTTTTGGTATCTTAGCACTTAAAATATAAGTTTATAAGATTTATACAAAATGACCACTAAATAGTAGCAGAAACTAAAAGAAAAATAAAAACTTCAACAGCTTCTAAATGAATCCTCTTGAAGAAATTGAAAACGTTAGCACATACTTCAACCTGTATTTTTATACCTTGTAAGCTCTGACATGAAATAAAGAACCATTAAAGCAGAAGCCAGCATCAGTACTTTTTATATGACTTTGTTTTCTGTGACACAGGTAGACTTGTTCTGTAGTGCTAGTTTCATTTATTTAAATTGGTCAAAAGGTTCAATGTCTTATCTCTAAGGTAGTATGAAAGATCAGCAACCTGAAAAAAAAAAGAGAAATACCAAACTATATGTAGACTAACATACTCTTTTTTATTATTTTTTAAAATTATTATTATTTATTACAATTTATTCACTTTGAATCCCAGCTGTGGACCCAACCCTCTTCTCTTCCCAATCCCACCCTCCTTCCCTCTTCTTCTTCTATCCCTCTTCCCTAGGCCACTGATAGGGGAGGACCTCTTCCCCTTCTATCTGACGATAGCCTATCAGGTCTCACCAAGGCTGGCTTCATCCTCTTCCTCTGTGGCAAGGCTGCACCCCGAGGAAGGTGATCAGAGAGCCTACCACTGAGTTCATGCCAGAGACAGCCCTTGCTCCTCTTAGTAGGGAACCCACTTAGAATCTGAGTCTATGGGCTATATCTGAGCAGGAGTTTTAGGTCCTCTCCATGCATGGTCCTTGGTTGGGAAATCAGTATCTAAAGGGCCCCCAGGGCCAGTTTTTTGTTTTGTTTTGTTTTGTTTTGTTTTGTTTTGTTTTGTTTTTTTGGCTATGTTGGTCTTCTGTTGGAGCTCCTGTCCCCCCCAGGTCTTTCTATCTCCCCCTTCTTTCATAAAATTCCATGAATTCTGCCAAAATTTTCATTATGAGACTCAGCCTCTGCTTCAACACTTTGATCAGTGCTATTTCAAAGGCCTGTGGTAGGCTCCTGTACTGTTCTGTGTCTTTTCCTGTTTCCAACATCTATCACATTGTTGGCCCTTCTGAATGAGGATTGAGCATCTTCTCTAGGGTCTTCCTTGTTCTTAACTTCTTTAGGACTATAGATTTTAGAATGTTTATCTTATATGTCTAATAACTACTTATGAGAGAGTTTATACCATGTGTGTCTTTCTGCTTCTGGGTTACCTCACTCAAGATATTTTCTAGTTCCCACCATTTGCCTGCAAATTTCATGATTTCCTTGTTTTTTAATAGCTGAGTAGTACTACATTGTGAAAATGGATACAAAATGTATCCTGTTGAGGGACATCTAGGTTGTTTCCAGATTCTGGCTATTATGAATAGAGCTACTAAGAAATGTTGAGCAAATGTCCTTATAGTATAGTTAGTTGAGTATATTTCGGGTATATATGCCTAAGAGTGGTTCCCCTTTTTCCACATTCTCCCCAGCAAGCATCACCCCTTAAGTTTTGTTTTGTTTTTTTTTTTTTTATCTCAGCAAGTCTAATGACTAAGGATGTTGAGCATTTCTTTAAGTGTTTCCCTGACATTTGATATTCCTCTAATGAAAATTTTCTGTTTAGCTCTGTACCCCATTTTTAATTGGATTAATTGGTTTGTTGGTGTTTACTTTCTTAACTTCTTTATATATTCTGAAAATTATCCCTCTGTCACAAATAGGTTTGGTAAAATCCAAAGAAATGCTCAACGTCCTTAGCCATCAGACAGATCAAAACTACCCTGAGATTTCACCTGACACCCACCAGAATGGCTAAGATCAAAAACTCAAGTGACAACACATGTTGGAAAGGTTGTGGAGAAAGGGGAACCCTCCTCCATTGCTGGTGGGAATGAAAACTTGTACAACCACTTTGGAAATCAATCTGGCATTTTCTCAGACAATTAGGAATAGTGCTTCCTTAAGATCCAGCTATACCACTCCTGGGCATATATCCAAAAGAGGCTCAGGTACACAACAAGGACGTTTGCTCAGCCATGATTGTAGCAGGTTTATTCGTAATAGCCAGAACCTGGAAACAACCCAAATATCCCTCAGTTGAGGAATGGATGCAGAAATTGTTGTACTTTTACACAATGAAATACTACTCAGCAATTAAAAATGAGGAAATCATGAAATTTTCAGGCAAATGGCGGGACCTAGAAGCGATCATACTGAGTGAGGTATCATCCCAAAAGCAGAAAGACACACATGGTATATACTCACTTATATAGACCTATACGATAGGGTAAATATACTGAAATCTATCCAAATAAAGAAGATAAACAAGAAAGAGGACCCTGGGTACAATGATCAATCCTCACTTAGAAAAACAAATGGGATGGACATTGGATGTAGGAGCAAACAAGTAACAGGACAGGAGCCTACAGCCGAGGGCCTCTGAAAGACTCTACCTAGCAGGATATCAAAACAGATATTAAGTCTCATAACCAAACCTCCAGCAGAATGCAGTGAATAAAAAAAAAATAATAACGGGGGGGGGTGGTTAATACAACCTGGAGAGGACAGGAATTCTACAAGGACCAAATATATCTGGGCACAGGCATCAAGACTGTTTCTCTAAACAAGGACCATGTCTGGATACAACCTAGAGCCCCTGCTCAGATGTAGCCGTTGGTAGCTTTGTATCCAAGTGGGTACCCTAACAAGGGGAACAGGGACTGTTTCTGACATGAACTCGATGGCGGGCTCTTTGACCTCCTCCCCCTCCCCCCAGGGAGGAGCAGCCTTGCTAGGCCACAGAGGAGGACTTTGCAGCCAGTCCTGAAGACACCTGATAAACCAGTGTCAGATGTAAGGGGAGGAGGTTCTCCCTTATCAGTGGACTTGGAAAGGGGCAGGGAGGAGATGAAGGTGGGAGGGTGGGATTGGGAGGGAAAGAGTGAGTGGGATACAGCAGGGATACAAAGTTAACAAACTGTAACTAATATTAAAAAAAAAATTAAAATAAAAGATCCTTTCCCAAACTGTAGGCTGTTGTTTTTTTCTGATGAAAGTGTCCTTTGCTTTGCTGAAGCTTTTCAGTTTCATGAGGTCCTGTTTTTATTGGACTAACATACTCTTAAACAAGATTTCTAAAATATGGAAATTTTTTTATCAGCTCATAAAAGATGTCTCCTTGCTAATGCTTATCCATGTCACGTCAGGAAAGTAGTCAATGACAATGTGGATCCACAGCTGTGGGGAATCTTTGGCTAACATATGTCTGCTTCTAGGCTTTGAAAATTCTTAATGTCAGCAAATTTCATGATTTCCTTCTTTTTCATAGCTGAGTAGTATTCCATTTTGTAAATGTACCACATTTTCTGTATCCATTCCTCCATTGATGGATATCTAGGTTGTTTCCAGATTCTGGCTATTACAAATAAAGCTGCTATGAACATAGTTGAGCAAGTGTCCTTATTGAATGGTGGGGCATCATTGGCATATGTGCCTAGGATATATCTGGATCTTGAGGTAGCCCTATTCCTAATTTTCTGAGAAAGTGCCAGATTGATTTCCAAAGTGCTTGTAACAGGTTACAGTCCAACCAGCAATGGAGGAGGGGTCCCCCTTTCTTCATCTCTCCAGTATGTGTTGTTACTTGAGGTTTTTTATATTAGCCATTCTGATGGGTGTAAGGTGAAAGCTCAGGGTTGTAATGCTTTGCATCTCCCTGATGACTAAAGACATTAAACATTTAATTAAGGGTTTCTCTGCCATTCAATATTCCTCTACAGAGAATTCTCTGTTTAGCTCCGTACCCCATTTTTAACTGGATTATTTAGTTTGTTGGGGTTTAACTTCTTAAGTTCTTTATATGTTCTGGACATTAGTCCTCTGTCAGATATAGGGTTGGTGAAGATCTTTTCCCAGTCTGTAGGCTGTTGTTTTGTTCTGATGACAGTGCCCTTTGCTTTAAAGAAGTGTTTCAGTTTCATGAGGTCCAATTTATTAATTGTTGATCTTAGAGCCTGTGCTGTTGATGTTCTGTTCAGGAAGTTGTATCCTGTGCCAGTGAGGTCAAGGCTCTTTCCCATTTTCTCTTCTAACTGATTTACTGTGTCTGGTTTTATCTTGAGTTTTTTGATCCCCTTGGACTTTAACTTTGTGCAAGGTGATAAAAATGGGCCTATTTGAATTTTTCTACATGTATACATACAAGCACCATTTTTGGTGGGTTCTAGAAATGATCATCCTGAGTGAGGTAACCCAGAAGCAGAAAGACACTTATGGCATATACTCACTTATAAGTGGATATTAAGCACATAATACAGGATAAATAGACTAAAATCTATAGTCCTAAAGAAGCTAAACAACAAAGAGGACCCTAGGGAAGATACTTAATCGTCATTCAAGAGGTCAAACAGGGTAGATATCAGAAGTAGGAGACGACAAGGAACCAGACAGGAACATTCCACAGAGGACCTCTGAAACACTCTATTCACCAGGGTATCGAAGGAGATACTGAGTTCATAGCAAAACTTTGGGCAGAGAACCTTATGGAAGAGTGGGGAGATAGAAAGACCTGGAGGGGACAGGAACTCTACTAGGAGAACTACAAAGCCAAAATACCTGGGTCCAGGGGCCATTGTAGAGATGTATACTCCAAGGACCATGGAGGTCCTCCCCTATCAGGGGACTAGGGAATGGGCAGAGGGAATGAAGAGAGAAGGTGGTTGAGACAGGGAGAATACCAGGCAGGGGACTGCAGTGGGGATACAAAGTTAATAAATCATAAAAATATATATATAAATAAAATTAAATTTAAAAATAGTACTGTAGATACACAGTGACAATGTTTATGACATGAAGTAGAGTAAAGTTAAGTTGTTTTTAGGAAAATGGATGTAAATGGAAACTGTTGTATTAAAAGTGAGTTAAGCTGATTTCAGAAAGAATAAATAAATAAATAAATAAATAAATAAATAGATAGAAAATGAAAATACTTAACGTCATTCATTGAAGGCTTTCACTGCATTTCGTCCTAGTCAACTAGCCTTATATCCTCAAAAGAGAAGCCAAAAATTCTACAGTATAAAAGACATATGTTGCTTACTTCTCCATTTTTTGGTAATGATGGGGGTCAAACACAGTTCCTCACCACACAAGCACTCCAGCACTAACCCATGATTCTCTCCTCAGGATGGGTTTCCTTACTAACTACTCCCTGTGCTGCCTTCACTGATGTTAAAATGTTGATCCTTCTCCTAAGTGCAAGATCCCATCTCCCCAGGTTTCTGTGAAGGCTTGTAAGACCACTTGCTAAAGGTTTTCTAGTATCTACTGGCATAATTTAAATACAGCTTTACTCACTCCAACTATCCTGCCTCCTCACTCTCTTCTGAATGATTCTGCTTCTATTCGGGTTTTCATTTCCTCATCTCTTCCCACCTGAAAGCTAACCCTCCGCAGCAGTCTCTACCTCTTGAACTACTCCAGTTTCCTACTTTCACTAGCAACTTTAGTGAGAGCATGTCTTCCCCTACCGACTTTCTTTGTTCTCTTGTAATGTTAGATTCTCTTTGAGCTGTTCATTTTTCCTAGGCTGACAAAACACGTGCTACTATTCCTCCTCTGCTTCCAACTCCAGAATCACTCTCAGCCAAGAACCTCTCTCACACACATTTTAACTTGTCTTTTTTGGTAAATCCCACAGTGGGCCCTTTCCTTGCCTGCTCACATATATATATATATATATATATATATATATATATATATATATATTCTTCCCATACCACTTATTTCCCTTCCAAATGTCATACTCAGGGCTTCAAACACATCTCTACGTCATTTTCTGGCTCTAAGTACATGGCAGTTTCTAGGCGCCTGCTTCAGCATCCACCTATGTTATGTCATCCATGGACTTCTTATCTATAAAGCACGGATGAAGATTATATCTCCTTCTCTGCTTGCTGTAAAGCATGAGTGAGACAGTTTAAACATTTTACTGCAGTTGGTAGCAGAAAGCAAGTGCTTAACTGTTATTAGTTCTAATCTACAGTGTATTAAACAGCGGACAAACCCACCAAAGTATGCCAGTTAGAATTTCAGCCGTGTTGCTTAGAGGCCGTTTAAAATACATCACATTCGTTTAATATTGTCCTCCACTTTTCATTGTTTTACTTCAAAATCCTTAATAATTTCACACGAGTGATATATTTACATAGTTCATTATTACACACGCATCTCCTGCAACTCCATCCTCATCCATTCGACCCCCTCTCAAATTCATGACTTCTTCTTAATTATTGCTTTGTGTTTGTGTGTGTGTGTGTGTGTGTTTGTAGGTTGGTCTGATGCTAATTACTGCCCTTCTGTGTAAACCTGCTTAAGTCATCATGTCTGACTGGTTGATTAAATAGCCTATTCCTGGGCAAGGCAGAATAGGGTAGGCGTGGTTAAGGTTCCAGGGCTTTGGATGACAGAGAGGATCACGAAACATGGAAGGTAGGGAAAGAGGAAGGAGGACACCCTGATGGGTTAGTGTGGAGAAAAAGCCGTGTGGGCTGAGTGAATGGACTCCAATGACGGCGTGAAGAGCCCCAGATGAAGAAAACAAGTAAGTACCATGAGATTATAAATGAAAGGTAGTCCTGCTGAGGAGGATTAAAGTGGATGGCACTGGATGGGGGCTGGGAGCTGGGTGTTGAGGATATTGAGACAGTGTGAGTGAAATAACTGCCTGGCCCAAGGTAAATAAGGCAATTATAAAATTTAACAGGTGTTTGTGTCTTATTATTTGTGATAAAAGTTTAAGTAATACTGCTGTGATAAGGCTAATCATCAACACTATACAGCCCAACACTCATTTTTTATTTACAACAATACATAAATATGGACTGATAAACATATTTAACATTTCTCAGGAATGGACCATGTAGATAGAGTAGGGCCTTCATCTCTATAGTGCTATCTCTCTAAAATGATTTCTATCACTGCTGGAAGGAACATTGTATAGTTTCTAATGCCCTTTGTATCTAGGCACATTCCACAATCATAGTTAAGTCCTCCTCATGGCTCAGACCTTTAATCCCAGAACTTGAAGGCAGAGGCAGGCGAATTTCTTAGTTTAAGAGGAGCCTGGTCTACATAGTTTGTTCCAGGACAGACAAAGCTACACAGAGAACTCTGGCTTGACAGCAAACAAACAATTAGAACTGTCCATGGTCAAACACTTCCTGGTTGTGTACATAAATATGTACATAAATATTAACATAAATGTGTATAGAAGAAACCAGACTTTTAAAATGTAACTCTTTGGGGGGTGGCATCAACCTAAATAACAAAATAAAAGACTAAATAACAAAAATATATATATATAACATTTCTAGTATATATATATATATATATATATATATATATATATACATATATTTAGGCTGACCAATTAGCATTGTGTGACCCATCAGTGGTCTTTCTGTAACCACTTTCTTGAGACTGAAACATTTCATCCTACAGGGCAGCTTCTTTTTATATTTTTTTAACTAGTCATTTTTTTATATTAATTACAGTTTATTTACTTTGTATCCCAGCTGTAGCTCCCTCCCTCATCCTCATCTCCTCCCTGACCTTCTGTAAGTCCACTGATAGGGAAGGTCTGCCTCCGCTTCCATCTGACCCTAGCTTTTTTTTTTTAATTTTATTTTTTCTTATCAGTTACATTTTATTAACTCTGTATCCGAGCTGTATCCCAATCCCTCATTCCCTCCCAACCCCACCCTCCCTCCCTCATCTCCACCGTGCCCCTTTCCAAGTCCACTGATAGGGGGAGACCTCCTCCCCATTCATCTGATCCTGTTTTATCAGGTATCTTCAGGACTGGCTGCAAAGCCCTCCTCTGTGGTCTAACAGGACTGCTCCTCCCTTGGGGGGTTGGGAGGTCAAAGAGCCAGTCATTGAGTTCCTGTTAGAAATAGTCCTTGTTCCCCTCACTATGGGAAACCAATTGGTTACTGAGCTACCACAGGCTACATCTGAGCAGAGGTTAATAGCTCAAGAGCCCAGGAAGTCTATGAAACTGACCAGATTCCCTGAACTTTGCCAGAATATGTAACAAAACTGTAAAGAAGACTCCTGAGTCCAGACCAGCTGTCTGGAAGATGCAAAAAACAACCAAGCTGACTGGAAGAAATTTAGAACAACTGAGGCACTTGGAAAGAACAGTCTCCAGTCCGCTGAGCTGCCTGCAGGCTGTTCAGTGTGTTCCAGGTTTCCAAACTGTCACCCATGCTGGAATGGGCTTTAATGATGAAGCTGTCATTGAGTCATTTATGCTCCTATAAGCAACCCCAATAAAACTTATTGGTTTACCAAGTTGGACTTTGCTGGTATTCATACTTTGGTCTGCCACGGGCTCCCTTTCTAGGGTGACTGCATGTGTATGTGCTGCATATGGGCATTTGTGTGTGTATGTTTGTATATGGGGAAAGAGAGAGACAGAGAAAGGGAGATCTCAGCAGAGAAATTTTGTTACACAACAGGGCCTCATCACTTGTCCCTGGAGAAGACTGATTTGCCCTCTCTCAGCAGCCATTAAAAGCCTATAGTTCTTTATTTGGGGGAATGACCTCAATTTCTTAATAACTTGAAAGTTAGGATACCTATATTAGCTCCACTACTGTAATTAGTAACCACTTGTATGACTTCAGGGAAGTCAGTTACTTACTCTTTTCTGTATCAAATTTTGTACTTGCAAAGCACAGGGAAAGGTTGTAAAATAAGTGTTGTATAAAGTTCTTTGAAATGTGTATTCAGTTACCTTCATATTATACTGAGATATCCGTGACTGTCACAGAACCCAACAGGATGTGAAGAATGTGTATGTGTCTAGAAACATCCATGTAAAACATTTGTACAAGCATCTACAAATAAAATAATGATGAGTTAGCTACAATAAAGATACTCTAGCCAACATCCTCAGGACATTTATGGTAGTTAAGTCTTAAAATGACATCAATGATATAACCTGTTGATGCTCAGAAACATTTGTAATCCCTCTGAATTTAAAACCAGATACAGTGACTTCACTTAATAAATTGTGTGACAAATTGAGACATAACACTGCTGACATGGGTTTGTTTTGTATGTCTGTGATCTGTTTCTCCCTAGTTTTCCTTTCTGGCCTCTCCCTACCCTCCTCTTCTCTTTCCTCCCTTCTCCATTCATTTCTCTCCTCTTCTCTTCTCACCCTTCTCCTCACTTCTCTTCTCTCCCCCAGTTTTTCCCCCCTTGCTCCTTTCCCCTCAGCATTCTTTTCTGCCCCTCTTTTTCCTATGTCTTCTCACCCACCCCCTCTTTGTAGGCATAAGTGACAAATAAGTGATTCTCTCGGCCAACAGTCAATAAAGATTTGTGATGTGACAAGCGGTGACTGGTTTGGGAATGAGTCCTGAGTTGACTTCAGTCCTAAATAAATCCTTATAAGGTAGGCTGAATCAGAGAACCCAGGTAAACTGAGACCAAACTTCCAATCCAGTCATTGTAAGATAATAGCTATGTCACCCTAAGACTGTTGTGCAACTAGTTTGTTAAAGAGCAACAGATGAATAAAACAGTACTTGATTGGGAGACATCAAAGATACTATTCTTTCAAAGGCTGGTAGTTTTATATACAGGATGGGAAATGGGGGGGGAGCCATACTTAAATTCTTTCTTGTATCTCCTTTCAGATAGGTTCAACTCTTTCCCACAAGTACTAGACTGCTAAATCAGGAATTTTTCTTTGATAGTCTGTCCTTTTAACTTTTAGAGTAGTTAAATTGTGCCTGGCTGTCCCTTATTCCCTGTCATGATAATACATTTAATGCTTCCTAATGGATTCTCTTTTCCATTAGCTTTTAAAAATACTCCTTACTGATAGACACATTATGTAGGTAAAACTCCCATTGATCAGAGAAAGTTTAGAAAATTTTGATGGATTACAAAGGCACACAAAGCTGCCTGAGATTTTACAACACAAGTATCCATTAGCATGTAGGAGTATGTCTTGGTTTCTTTTTTCTTTTTTTTTTCTGGGGCAACACACCCTAACAAAGGCAACTTATGGTGAAACGGGTTTATTATTGCTCATTGTGGTGGAGAAGCCAAAGTGGCAAGAGATTGGAACACCTGACCCCAAGAAGGGGTCATAGTCCCTGCTCCCCTTACTAGGGAACCCACTTGGATACTGAGCTGCATGGGCTACATCCACGCAGCGGTTTTAGATTATATCCATGCATGGTCCCTGGTTAAAGAATCAGTCTCAGACAAGCCCCTATGTCCAGATATATTTGGTCCTTGTGGAGCTCCTGTTCTCTCCAGATCTTACTAACTCTCTTTTCTTTCATATGATTCTCTGCACTCTGCCCAAAGTTTGGCCATGAGTCTCAGCATCTGCTGTCTCTGGCATGAACTCTGTGGCTAGCTCTTTGACCTCCCTACGCCCTGTGGGAGGAGCAGCATAGCTAGGCCACATTGCAGCCAGTCCTGGTGAAACCTGATAAGCTAGGGTCAGATGGAAGGGGAGGAGGACCTCCCCTATCAGTGGACTTAGATAGGGGCAGGGAGGAGATGAAGGAGGGAGGGTGAGATTGGGAGGGAATGAGAGAGGGGGCTACAGCTCGGCTACAAAGTAAATAAACTGTAATTATAAAAAAGAAGGGATCACAGAGAGGCACATGGCAGCTTATGCTCAGCAATTTTCTACTTCTTGTATACACTTTAACACCCAAACCCAGGAAATGGGGCCATCTGCATTTAGTGTGGGGCTTTTTGGTTTTTTTGGGAGATTTTTATGGTAGTATGGGGCTTTTCACCTCAATTCACCTATTTAACAAATAGGATGTCCCTCAAGGACATCCCAAGAGACATATCTCATGGGTTTTCCACGAGGCATGTCTACTAGGACCTCACTTCCTCTCAAGTTGACCATTAACCTTAACCATCACAGAAAAGTATCCTTCAGGTAGCTATTTTGCAATTATTTAGACACTTTAGTTTTAAGGAAGTTAGCAAGAATCGCACATATGTGTCGTGCCTTCTACATACAAGGCACTTTTCTAACGAATCCCCATAGATTAACCTGACTTTCACCAAGACATTATGTTCATTGCCGGTATGTTCCAGGTAACTGAAATAATGCTGATATATGTCTGCTTATACCCATTGTTTTTCTTACATGATCCTTAGATTGCAATCCCTAAATACGTCATTAAGCATACCTCCCTCGTTCTCGTTTTAATAAGACATCTAGTGAATCACATTTCCTCACACTTTTATTTGTATAAATAATGAAAGAATATTAGAAAAAAGACATATCTTTAATAACTGAAACCCACACACATTCTTTCCTCTATTTTCTGTACATAAGGTCGGTACAGAGGTCAGCATTTATCATAGGTTCCCCCAGGGTTCCACTGTTGGAAACAGCATAGATATGCAAAGGTACCATGTGGTGTGATGAGGATGAAAGAGACATTTCCAGGTGTCTGCTGACTCTTTCCCCTACACCTTAAGTTACCTTTCTTCACTCCTTAGGAGATATGCAAAATACATGATCATAATGTCCTTATTAGGAACAGAAAATAGTAGGGGGCAAAAGGTGATTTAAAACCTGCAACGCAGAATATTTAGAGATTTCGTGTTCATCTCAATTGCTAGACTCAAGAATAACTGAAATGTCAAACCACGGTGAATTTTAAAATAACTGCTATAAATGCATCAAATAAAAGCTGAAAATTCTAGTGAATCTACTGTGTTCCATACCTTCTAATAAAACATTAGATACTTTTGATATACCCAGTAATTTTTAATAATAATATCATAGCTACCTTCTGTTAGGAATACGATGAGAAAAAGCTCTCTAGGTATTATAAATAAATGCATGAAATATTTTAAATATGCTATTCTAGAAGGCATGTACTATCTGCCTTGCAAGTATGAGGATCTGACTTGCCTCCTTAGCACAGTAGGCACGTATGAAGGGCTGAGTTTGCATCCTCAGTACATGAAAGCGAGCTGTTTTGCATATGCTTGTAATACCAACATGGGGGGGGGGTTAGGATGGGGAGATTCTTACAGCTCATTGGCTGGCCACTCTAGCTAAATCAGTTAGCTTCAGGTATAATGACAGACCCTGTCTCAAAACATAAGGTAGAGAACAATAGAGGAAGCCACATGATTCTACTTCTCTCATGCACACACAAACTCACACGTACCACCACAACCACCACCACTACCACCACCACCACCATTATCAACACCACCACCATCATTCCTCCTCCTCTTCCTCATTATCATCCTATGTCCATGCACACACCATGTGAATATATAATATAGCACAGATACAAACAAAATTTTTAATTTTTGTGTGTATTAACCATACTTTGTTTCATATTATTATGTATGAAACTAGATTGTTATAACTTTTGTAAAAATAATTCTGGACTGAACTTTTTTAATTAAATTTTTATTTTTTATATTAATTACAGTTTATTCACTTTTATCCCAGCCTTAGCCCCCTCCCTCATTCCTTCCCAATTCTACTCTCCCTCCCTCATCTCCTCCCATTCCCCTTTCCAAGTCCACTGATAGGGAGGTCCTCCTCCCCTTCCATTTGACCCTGGTCTATTAGGTTCCATCAGGACTGGCTTCATTGTCTTCCTCTGTGGTCTGACAAGGCTGATCCCTCCTCAGGGGCAGGATGGTCAAAGAGCCAGCCACTTAGTTCATGTCAGAGACTGGACTGAACTTATTAATTATTCTACATCAACTATGCAAAGCAGTGTGTTTGTTATGACATTTTATTATATATGATATTTTACATTTCCTTTCATCACTCCTATTCTCCATTCTTACTACTTTAGTATTTATCCTCCTCTTAATTCCTAAGTCCTACTTTATTTTTCCTAATAAGAATACAAAATAATGTTTCAGCATGCCATCAACATACACATATATCATGTACTTTGTTCATATTCAAATTGCTCTTTCTCTTATATTCCCCACCACCCCTGCAGCTTGCTACCTTTCTTCCTCCATCCCCTTACTACTGTCATACCATAAAACTATTCTAACAAGATAAAACTGCAAGCATTTGATATTTTTTGTCAGTCTCTCTCATTTTGCTTAGCATAAAATGTCCAGGCCTATCCATTTTCTTCCAAATGGTGTAATTTCTTATTTACAGATAACTAGAATTCCACTGTATATGTATATGTCACATTTTCTTTATGATTTCACCTGTTTATGGGCAACTGTACTGATTACATAAATTGACAGTTGTGAATCACACTTCCATAAACACAGATTTGCAGCTGTCTTTGTCGTGTGCTGACTTAGATCCCTTTTAATATATGCCAAGGTGTTGTGTAGCCAGATCATATGTCATTTCTATTTTTAATTATATGATAAGGTTCACACTGATTTGGATGGAGACTGAGTTAATTTAAATTCTGGACAGTAGTGTATAAGGTTTATTTTCCTTGTATCCTCACCAGCATTTGTGATCCTTCACTTGCTTGTTGATGGCTGGTTTCACTGGGGTGAGATAGATTTGAAACATAATTTTGCATTTTCCTGAAGTCCAAGGCAGCTAAACATTACTCAGTAAACTTATTGGTCATTTCTACTTTGTCTTTTGAGAACTTTCTGTTTAATTCATTTGATCACTTAGAGATTAGATTATTTGGGGTTTGCATATTAAATTCTGAAGTTATTTTTTATATTCTGTATACTAAATCACTGCCTTTCAATCATATGATATATGTATGTATAGATAGACAGATAGATGATAGATAGATAGATAGATAGATAGATAGATAGACAGACAGATAGATAGATGATAGATAGATGGTAGATAGATAGATAGATAGATAGATGATAGATATCTTACAAAGGTCTTTCTTTTTTCTGTTGATAGATCCCTTTATGATGTGAAAGTTGTTTAACTTCATGCACCCCAATTTGTCAATTCTTGTAGTTACTTTCTGAACTAGTGGTGTCCTTTTCAGCAAGAAATGGCCTATGTATTTAAACTCAGTCATCGTCCATATGTATTCCTTTAACATTTTCAGATATTGTATTAAAATCTTTGATCTTCATTGAATTGAAATTTTCATGGGATAAAAAATGACAGTCTATTTTAATTCTTCAACAAATAGATATCATTTTTTGGAGCACTATTTGTTGGAAAAGCTGTCATTTCTCTAATATTTGTTTGGGGCACCTTGTCAAAAACCAGATGGTAGTAATATGATGGATTTACTTCTCTGTACTCTGTTTTATTACACTGGCTTATGTGCCTGTTTTGTCATAACACCACGCTATTTGTGTGACTATGGCTCTGTAGTATAATTCGAAACCAAGTATAATGATACCTCCAACATTGTCCTATGATACTGGCTCAGCAGTTATTTGAATATTTGCAATGTTTTGTGCATATGAAATTTACAAATTTTATTATTTCTATGAAGAATATAATTTAATTTGATTGAGGTTGTACTGAGTCTGTAGAGTGCATTTGGTAATATTTGCAATAGTAATTCCATCAGTTCATTGAAAGTTAGGTCTGTTTCTCATTGTCCTTGTTTCTTTCAAGTTTTAAAGTTCTCATTTTAGAAGCCTTTCAACTCCAAGCTTTTTAAGATATTTCTGTTAATCTTCCTTACATATTTACTTATTGATATACATATATTAAAGCTCTGGATATTTTGTATTAATTTTTTGTAGCTTACCACTTTTATGAACATGTTTTCAAATCTAAAAGTTTTCTAGTGAACAATTTTGGGCCTTTTAAGTATAGACTCACAACAAAAAGGGAAATTTTGACTTCTTTCTTACTTATTTTAATACCTTTGTTTAGTTGTTTTGCATTAGGACACTGAATAAGAATTCAAGTACTATACTGAATAAGAGTCAAAGACTGTTTCATCCCTTATGGTAGAAGGAATGCTTTCAGCCTCTTTTTTTTATTTTAACTTTTATTAATTACACTTTATTCACTTTGTATCCCCCCCATAAACCCCCACCTCCTACCCTCCTAATCCCACCTTTCCTCTCCCTTCTCCACACATGCCCCTCCCCAAGTCCACTGATAGGGGAGGTCTTCCTCTCCTTCCTTCTGATCCTATTCTATCAGATCTCATCAGGAGTGGCTGCATTGTCATCTTCTGTGGCCTAGTAAGGTTGCTTCCCCCTCAGGGGGAGGTGATCAAAGAACAGGCCAATCAGTTCATGTCAGAGGCATTCCCTGTTCCCATAACTATGAAACTCACTTGGACACTGAACTGCCATGGGCTACATCTGTGCAGGGATTCTAGGTTATCTCCATGCATGGTACTTGGTTGGAGTATGAGTCTCAGGAAAGACCCCTGCGTTCAAATTTTTTGATTCTGTTGCTCTCCTTGTGGACCTCCTGTCCTCTCCAGATCTTACTATTTGCCATTTCTTTCACAAGATTCCATGCACTCTGCCCAACAGTTGGCCATAAGTCTCAGCATCTGCTTTGATTGTCTGCAGGGCAGAGCCTTTCAGAGGCCCTCGGTGGCAGGTTCCTAACTTATTTCCTGTTTTCTTCTTCTTCTGATGTCCCTCTTTCAGCCTCTTTATTCAGTGTAATGTTGGCTAAAGATATATCATATAAGTCCTTGATTATTTTGAGGAAGAAACTTTCAATTCCAAGTTTCTTTAACACTTTTAGAATTAGAGAATCGTGAACACTATCAAAGGCCTTTTCTACATCTATCAATATGATCATATGATTTCTGTTCCTGAGTCTATTTCTGCACTCTGTTCCATCTATTGATTTGCATATGTTGAATCATCCTTGGATCCCTTGATGCAGTTTGTTTATGCTATATGAACTTACTTAATGTGCTGATGAATTCAGTTCTAAAGGGTTTTACTGAGAATTTTGCATATATGCTCATCAGGGTAATTGTTCTATGGTTTTTTTGTGACTCTGTTGAGTCCTTCTTGTGCTTTGCTGTCAGGGTAACAGTTGCTTACAAGATGAGTTTGGTTATATGACTATAATATGTGCAATATGACTATATACTAAATGTTCCATATACTAAGTGTACTTTCAGTTTTAGAATTCATGGTACATAAAATTCTCAAATATCCTAGCACAGTATATTCTACCCACATATATTATAAATTATGTATACATACATATATATGAATGTTCATTACTATATACTATTACCAAGAAAATGAGTTTCAGAGAGAGGCTTATTAACTTACTCTGATTTGTTTTATTAGCATCCAACGGTTTTACTTGAGGAAATAAGTCACCACCTCATCAGCCAGCAGCAAGTAGAAAACAAAAGATCAGGGAGAACATTTTTTATAATTTTTATTTTTTTATATTAATGACAGGTTATTCACTTTGTATCCCAGCCATAGCTCCCTCCTTCATTCCCTCCCAATCCCGCCCTCCCTCCCTCATCTTCTCCCTGCTCCTTTACAAGTCCACTGATAGGAGAGGTCCTCCTTCCCTTCCATCTGATCCTAGCTTATCAAGTTTCTTCGGGACTGGCTTCAATGTCCTCCTCTGTGCCCTAGCAAGGCTGCTTCTCCCTCAGGGGGAAGTCAAAGAGCCAGCCATTGAATTCATCCTCTGTGCCCTAGCAAGGCTGCTTCTCCCTCAGGGGGAGGTCAAAGAGCCAGCCATTGAATTCATGTCAGAAATAGTCCCTCTTCCCCTTACTAAAGAACCCACTTGGATACTGAGCTACCATGGGCTACATCCGTGTTCTAGGTTATATCCATACCTGGTCATTGGCTGGAGAAACAGTCATTGGCTGGAGAAACAATCTCATAGAAGACTCCTGTGTCCTGATATATTTGGTCCTTATGGGGCTCCTGTCCTGTCCTGGTCATACTAACTCCCCCTTCTTTCATATGATTCCCTGCACCCTGCTGAAGGTTTCGTTATGAGTCTCAGCATCTACTTTGATATCAAAGCAGGGAGAATACTTGATCTTTGTAAATACACACACACACAATCACACCAGGAACTTTCCTGGAAACAGGCCATTAGGAAATGTGTTGAGTCATAAACTCTGCCAAATGCTTCTGTGATCAGCACATCTAGCTAGTGGCTTTGTGGGTATGTATATGGAAGTGCATCATCTATGATTCTGTGAAGTATAGACTTCATGTTCTTTTCCCATTCATTGCTTTAGAGGGAGTATGGAGCTGTGAGTATATCAGAAATCCATTAAGCCTCTAAAGAGTTGGATTAGAGAATGCCAATATATGAGTCGTGAAACTAATACAAATGAATATCCTTCTCACTAGGCAAAGCAGAATAAAAATATCTACATATAAATCTCTATACATAGATTGGTACAGATTGATCCTATCTCCCACAACTAGAACATCCAACTCCAAATAAAATAAAATCAAAAGTTAAGAACTTGTAACAAACCGCATTATCTCACAACAACAGTTATATATGAATTACTGGAATTTTAGGAAGTATAAAGTTCAACTACAAAGATAGCTAATACAGGCAAAGTTAGTCAACAAAAATATAAACAAGTCTGGAATCAATTGGATAAGTACTTAGCAGTTACATAATTTCACACTTTGTGATGAAATTTTCTACTTTCTAATATTCTTGCATGTGTATGTGCATGAGTGCATGCATACAAGAGTATTTGCACACATATACATTGTGTATGTGTATGCAAATGGACATAGATGCTTCTGTGTATAACTTAGCATACTAACTGAGCTAATGTTTTCTTTTATGACTGCACTGATAATATTCTTTCATGTGTCTTCGATAAGCACAAGAACAGTTCCAGTCCTGGAAATTTTGCACATGTTTATCAGGGTAATTGTTCTATAGTTTTTGTTGTTGTTGTTGTCTTTTTTGGGTTTTCGTGTCAAGGTAGCAGCAGCTTACAGGATGAGTCTGGTTATACTGCTACAATATGTTCAATGTGACTAAATACTAAATGTTCTTTCAAGTTTAGAATGCATAGACTTTGGCGCTATTAAATAAAATGTTCTAATCTAGAATGATCTGAAATGGCAAGTATGTTAGAGCAAAGCAGACATCCCAGGATCTCCTAATTGGGTGAAGATGAAGCCTGTAGTCAAAGAATTAAGGTAGAACTATGAAACAAGCTGAAAAACATGGGGCAAAACCAGACTTCAGGCAAATAGATGCAATATTTTATCCCCACTCTTCTTCTTCCTACTTTCAGTCTCTTTCTCATAAGTTCCCTCTTTATTTCTAATATCCATAGGAAAGTGAACTATTATTCAAATTATGGTTTAAAATACATGTTGCTACAATGACAATGGACAACAAATGATAGGAACAATCATCATCCCTGAAAATGAAGGCAAAGGAAACTACTTTTTTGTTGTTGTTGTTCTTTTTTTTTTTTTTTTTTTTTTCATGCAAAAGCACATGCTTATCCTTTAGGCATTCAGAGCAAAGAAAAACACAATAGAATGTAACACTCGACATAGCTAATAAGGCAGAAAACCACATCATCAAGAGAGATTTCACCAGGTAAGGAAAATTAAAAGGCAGTATTTCATGACACTACTTTGATGATGCTTCTGATTCCTATACAGTATTGTAACGAGGTATTTAGGAAAGAAAAAGGAAAGCCTAAAGAAAATTTGGAGAAATATGAAACCATAGAAAACAAATGAGCAGTTCAAGTGAAGACAAGATTTTAAAAACTAAGGGAGACAGCCAGAAGTAGATGATTACAAAAGGTAAGGGAGCATGAAGAATAGGAAAGTGCTAGAATCATTTCCAAAATTGACCAGGATGTGACAAAATGCAGTTGTAAGAGTGTTACAAAGTTGCATGGAATTGGCAGCTAAATGTGTTCATTTTCCCTAGGAATGTATATAGATATTTGCATAGTTCTCTCTGACAAGAAAAATTATGACTCAGAGGGGATTTTATTTTTTTTAATTTTATTTTATTATTATTATTTTTTTATCAGTTACATTTTATTAACTCTGTATCCCAGCCGTGTCCCGATCCCTCATTCCCTCCCAGTCCCTCCCTCCCTCCCTCATCTCCACTGTGCCCCTTTCCAAGTCCACAGATAGGGGGGACCTCCTCCCCATTCATCTGATCCTGTTTTATCAGGTATCTTCAGGACTGGCTGCAAAGCCCTCCTCTGTGGCCTAACAGGACTGCTCCTCCCTTTGGGGGTGGGGAGACCAAAGAGCCAGTCATTGAGTTCCTGTTAGAAATAGTCCTTGTTCCCCTCACTTTGGGAAACCAATTGGTTACTGAGCTACCACAGGCTACATCTGAGTGGAGGTTCTAGGTTATAACCATACATGGTCCTTGGTTGAATGTCAGTCTCAGAAAAGACCCTGTGCCCAGATATATTTGGTCCTTGTGGAGCTCCTGTCCTTTCCCCATCAGACTAACTCCCCTTCTTTCTTATGATTCCCTGTACTCTGCCAAAGGTTTGGTCATGAGTCTTTGCTTTGAAAACACTGCTAGTTAGAGTCTTTCAGATGCGCTCAGTAGACTCCTGTCATACGTTCAATGCACATCCCATCTGTCTTTCTAAACGAGGATTGATCATCTTACCCCATGTCCTCTCAATTGATTATCTTTTTTAGGTGTATAGATTTCATTATGTTTATCATATCTTATAGGTCTATAAGTGAGTATATCCCGTGTTTGTCTTTCTCCTTCTGGGATATTTCACTCAGAATGATCTTTTCTAGGTCCCACCATTTGCCTGCAAATTTCATGATTTCCTCCTTTTTGATTGCTGAATAGTATTCCATTGTGTAAAAATACCACAATTTCTGTACCCATTCCACCGTTGATGGACATCTGGGTTGTTTCCAGGTTCTGGCTATTACAAATAAAGCTGCTATAAACATGGTTGAGCAAGTATCCCTTTTGTGTACTTGAACGAACTTTGGGTATATACCTAGCAGTGGTATAGCTGGGTCTTGAGGAAGCACTATTCCTAACTGTCTTAGAAAGCGCCAGATAGCTTTCCAGAGTGGTTGTACCAGTTTACATTCCCACCAGCAATGGAAGAGAGTTCCCCTTTCTCCACAACCTCTCCAGCATGTGTTATCGCTTGAGTTTTTCATCTTGGCCATTCTGATGGGTGTAAGCTGATATCTCAGTGTCATTTTGATTTGCATTTCCCTGATGGCTAATGAGGATGAGCATTTCTTTAAGTGTTTTTCTGCCATTCGATATTCCTCTGTCAAGAATTCTCTGTTTAGCTCTGTTCCCTTTTTTTAATTGGGTTACTTGGTTTGCTGCTTTTTCGCTTCTTTAGTTCTTTGTATATACTGGATATTAGTCCTCTGTCAGATAAAGGGTTAGTGAAGATTCTTTCCCAATCTGTAGGCAGTCATTTTGTTTTGATGACGGTGTCCTTTGCTTTACAGAAGCTTTTCAGTTTCATGAGGTCCCATTTATTGATTGTTGCTCTTAGAGCCTGTGCTGTTGGTGTTCTGTTCAGAGGGGATTTTAAAGAAGGTTTTTTTTTTCCAATAAGAACTGTACATACCCCTCCCTTCTCCCTCAATATTTCTCTTTCTATCCAGTCTCTCTCAAAATTCATAACCTCTTCTATAATTATTATTAACACACATGCATATGTATACACATTGTACATATATACATATACATGTGTATATATAATACACAATTTAGTGAGTTCACTTAGTGTTGCTCCTGTGAATGTGTGCTTAGAGCTGGCCACTAGGGACTGATAAGCTATTATTAGGTAACTTTTTTATTTTTTTAATTTTATTTTTTAAATATTAGTTACAGTTTATTAACTTTATATCCCAGCTATAGCCCCCTTCCTCATTCCCTTCCAATCCAATGCTCCCTCCCTCATCTCCTCCCTGCCCCTCTCCATGTCCACTGATAAGGGAGGTTTCCTTCCCTTCCATCTGACCCCAGTCTTCAGGACTGGCTGCAAAGTCCTCTTTTGTGGCTTAGCAAGGCTGCTCCCCCCTAGGGGGGAAGAGCGAGGTCAAAGAGCCAGCCATTGAGTTCATGTCAGAAATAGTCCCTGTTCCCCTTACTAGAGTACCCACTTGGATACTGAGCTACCATGGGCTCCATCTGAGCAGAGGTTCTAGGTTATATCCATACATGGTCCTTGGTTGGAGTATCAGTCTGTTAGGTGACTTGATGCAGGAGAAAACTGATGCCTCTTCCCTCAGTAGACATTCATTGCTTGTAGCTATTTAGGTGTGGAGCTTTGTAATTTCCACAAGCCTTACTGGCATACTGAATGGTGTTGTCATTATGCAGAGTTTGGCAAGCAGCTATAGCATTGAAATTTTATGGGTGTAGCTTTCCTCTCATGTCTAGAAGATACTTTCTAGTAGTCCATGGCCCCAAGTCTCTTATAATCTCTTTGCCTCTTCAATGTTATTTGAGTCACAGCTGCAAGGTTTGTGTTGGGGGTGGACACTTTATGGTCATTTAGTCTCAGCATTTTGATAAAGTAGGAATCTTCCTTCTACTGCAAAAAGAAGCTTCTTTGATAAGAGATGAGAGACACATTTGTTTGTGGGTGTAAAGTTATGCATTTAGAATGCATTTAGAAACTAAAATTGATTTAGAAAAAACATGGCAATAGTAGGATTTCCTTTAGGTCCATGACCTCTATTGCAGTAAGTTCCTGGGTAGTATGATATACCAGGCATGAATTCCCTCCTATTAAGTGTGTCTTAATGCTAATTACACTGTTACTGGTTACCCCAAATGTAAGTGCGATTATGATTACTACGTCACTAGGGTATCTTGCTAGGCTGGTCATTGTTGTCCTTTACAGGCTTAGCAGCTGAGTGTGACAATTGAATTCTTTTCTCTCTTGTCAGGTTTCAAAGCACCTTTTAAGACAATTAGTGATATCCCTAAACTCGGAGTCTTCTAGGTCAGCCCCAGCTCCAACTCTTTTAAAATCCTTGTGTGATAATTCTCTTGATTTCCTTCGAAAACTCCAAGTTCTGGAAGACAACCAAGGGCAGTAGCAAAAGATTATACTGTTGGGAGTGTCTGTTGGACATTTTGAACCGTAACCAACAACTTAAAGGGAAGTTTTCCTTGAATAGTCCTGGGTTTTTGTTAAACAGTGTATGGGTTATAGGGGGAACATTATTATTCCATTTGTCTTAACTCCATTTAAAATACGTAAATATACATATATACATGTATATGCACACATAAATTATATGCATATTTTATGTAAGCTTTAAAATAGCATGACTCCTTATGGGTCATCAAACAGCTTTAGTGTTGTCTCTGCTTCCTCTCCTTCCCTTTATATTCTCCCATCACAGCACCTGTGTCCTGCTGGCTTGCTTTCTAGAACTCCTTCTATTTTCCTCTACCAGGGTCCCTCTCCAATTTCTTAACATCATTGTTTACTGCAGGTTATATAATCATATCTAAAGATTCAGAGCTAGGATCCACAAATAAGAGAGAGCACCTAGCATTTGTCTTTCTGAACCTGGGTCACTGCACTCAGTAGATTTTCAGCCCTATCTGCTTACCTGAAAGTTCCATATTTTCATGGTGTATATGTACCGCATTTTCATCATCCATTTGCCAGTTGATAGACATTTTCGCATTGTCTCTTTAGAGCCTATTTAAAAGGCTCCCTTCATTTCTAAATGTCATTTTGCTATGCAGACTTGATGTTTGCCTAAGTGAGGATATACTGAAAATAAGGCAAGTTTTGTAATGGTATAGTTTTATGCAGGAATTTACCTTTGCAACGTGCTCACTGTTTAACCTTGCGCAAGTTAGCCAGATGGCACTTAGAATTTTCATTATTTATCATGTGGAGTACAGTTATGAGCCACATGGCAATTTGGTACTGTGAGCATGATAAGATGATATTACCTTTTGGCATGGTAGGCATCCATAACCTCTACACAATGAAAAAACTTACCCAACGCCACACAGCTTACACCCCCTTAAGTGACCGAGGTTAAAATAATTTATATATCTCTGAGTAGTAAGTGACACTTAGGTTAGATTGTGAGTATAATGTGTCCATGTTGCTAAGGCAGTTATTTGCTTAAAAAAGTATCTATCCACGGTTGTCATGGACTTAAGGCACTGTCACTTAAAATGGTAAATGAAACATACCCATGTCGAGTAATGAAAAAGAAAACTTCAAACTAAAGAATTTTCTAAAACTTAAGGAACATAACCCTGTATCAAAACAAGGAAATTGTTTCTGTTTAACCTTTTATTCGCTGAGTCTTTTTAATCTTTGAAATATGAAGAGCATTGAGTCTGAGCAATAAGAAAGAGTGAAAAGTTGCAGATAGAAAAATGAGAATCCCACAGTATTTTTCATAATGCGTGTTTCAGCTGAAATACGGCGTCTTGCCCTGGAAGTGGTACTATCAAGTAGTGTTTGGATCATGGCAGTTGTATTAATCCGTTGATGAAGTCGGAGCTGAAGAGCCGTGGTTAGAAGAGGCAGGTCACTGTGAAGAGAATGTGAGTAAGTAAGTGGCTTCGAAATATACCTCTTGCCCACAGACCATTTTCCTGTTCTGTTTCCCAACTGCCATGAAGTGGACAGTGTGCTTACTATGCCCCCTAAACCGTGACTCTGTGCCTCACCACTGTCCCAGAGACAAGAATAAACCTACAGAGACAACACCTCTGAAACCGTGAGTCAAAATAGATCTTTCCACATTTTCTGTTTTTTTTTTTTTTTTAATCTCAGACATTTTTTTTTTGTCACAGCAACAAAAGGATGACCAACACAAAGGATAAAGTAATGAAGGTTCTTGACCAGTTGCTTACTGAAATGTTGAGAGTATTGCTGAACATAAGCAGTGTAGTGTTAATTCTGTGTAATAATATTTTCTTGCAGAAATATATATTTGGCCATACCACATTCTAAACATTTCGTAAACATGCAGATTGATTTTTCAGGACAAACAAAGTACGAGTTATACTCTTACAAGCTAACTTTGCCTCTCCCAAATCAAATTGAAAGTTTCATCTCTGTTTCTAATAATTAGAAATAGAATTTTGTCACTTTCTGATCCTTGCACTACTACCTAAGACCCACCAGCTTTCAAGTACTTGTTATTGTTGTTTCATTAAAATAAATATATGCAATATGAAAGCCTTAATACTTCAGTTCTTTAAGAATATTTTATGATCTTTCTTACTCGTTTTGTTAAATACATGGCACTTCAATATTACTGTTTAGGTCAAGCTACTAGTGAATTGTTTACTTCTATTTGTTTAAGGAAGTTATTTTTAAAATTCAAAAATTCGTATCTCAACATTCAAATTAGTTTCCTGATAGCTATTTGAAAATATTTAAAATAAAAGCTCTAGCTTAATTGCTATGGGTTTCTCATAGTTCTGGATAGTTATCCATGGCTGGATTTTAGTTGATGGTGCTGAAGTTGTATGGTTTGTTACAGAAGTGTCTATGATGTTAGTGAGTCAAAGGCTGAAGTGTAAATAGCAGTTCATTCTAGGTTTGGTTATGTAACCCAGCTTAACTGGAGAAATTAAGACACACTTCTAATGGAACACAAAGGGTTTTTAGAAGTCCATCACTATACAACACGCCCTATTTTATTTGCTGAGGAAATAGCAATGAGCAAGGTATCCAAGTAATTTATATTCTTGGAAGAAGGATTATTATAGTCCAGAACCAATTTAGGTAGGATGGGTACAGTTTCTAAGACTGATAACACCCCTAATTGTCCCCACAAACTCTCAACTGGTTATCTAGTATCAAGAGGTCAGTCCTGAAATCATACACCTACAAGTAAAATTATACAGATGGAGCAGGTTGTATTTACGCATTTGTGTGTGTGTGGGGGGGGTAAAACTAAATAAAAAGAGTCCATGGACTTGGAAGAGAGCACAGGAAGAAAGAAAAGGGAAGGAGATATTGTAATTATGTTTGATTTCAAAAAGTAAAAATTATTTATTAAAAATTTCAAACATTAAAAAATTATGACTGTACATCTACCTCACTTAAATTTCTGTTTTTACAAATGTATCTATAAAATATAATTTTAAAACATATTTCATAATGGCTCCACGGAAGTCGTATTATGGATCTATACAAAGCACAATGAACAAATGATTTACACACATGTTAGAAAGGGAGTTTTGTAAAGACAAAAAAAAAAGTTGTGTGATAGACTGTTTAGATTGTTTACTTTAACTAGTATATAAGTAAGTATTACTGAAAAAAATTTTTTTAAAAGAAACATCTTTCTGTTGTTGTTGTTGGTGGTGGTGGTTCTCTATCTCTAAAAAAAAATTTTTTAACAAGGTGCAAGAATGGTAGGAAAAGAGCTATGTAGGTTTGGAGAAATGAGCATGCAAGACACAATCAAGTCTAGGAGGAAGCAAATCCTCAGGATAGCAATATACTTGTGCAGCAGTTAATACTGATTACCAGCTTAGCAGGATCTAGAATCACAAAGGACACACATTTAGATTAGCTTGAGTTGGAAAGACCCACTCTAGAGACAGCACCATTCCACGGGTGATGGTCCAGAACCGGTGAAAAGGACAAAGTCTTCTGAGCACCAGCATTCATCTCTTTCTGCTTTCTGACTTCAGACACAGTAGAACCAGCTGCTTTAAGCTCTTGCGACCATAATTTCCCTGCCAGGAAGGACTGAATCCTCTGTGAGCAGAAACAAGCCTTCCCTTCTTGAGGTTGCTTTTGTTTAGTATTCTGTTACTGCAACAAGACATGTGACTAAATATAGAAAGGCCTAGGAAAGGTGGAGTATGTAGGCCATCATGGCTACCTCAGTGAAGGCAGAGGCTGATGTCTGTGTCATAGAGGTGTCTGGGGTCAGATACTATAGTATTTTGTCAGTAGGCCTCTTCAGCTTTGTTCCAGTGAGATAGGAAGGCACTGGTGAATGTGACACATCACTGTTTACATTTGTATTGAGCATCCAAGAAAGTCTTGATTTTATCCCAACTCCTGATACCAAAAAAAAAAAACAAAAAAACAACAACAACAACAACAAAAAAAAGAACAAATAAACCAAAACAGAATAAAACAAAAAACACCTGATTTTTCTGGAAGCGGGTTCTTTACGGATACTTTCAAGTTAAGGAAATGGGATGGGTCCTAATCCAATGTGACTGGTTCTTTGAAGAAAAGGACCAAGTAAACACAGGCACATACAGGAAGAAATCACGTGGGATGAGGACAAAGAATTGTTTGAGAAAGGTACAAACCAAGGGACACCAAAGGGTTATCGCACTCCACTAGACACTGGAGCAGACAAGATTCTCGTAGTGGAATGTTGCAAGAAATATGAGTCTGCTCACGCCTTAGTTTTGGGGCTTCCTGCCTCCATACTTTGAGAAACAAATTTCTGTTGTTTTCAAAACTTGTAACACCAAGTCACAAGGCTAAGGAACCGGACACACTGATTTCATTTTAACGTGGTTTTGTCAGCTGGGTGATGTGGGTAAACTGTGGAAATGGCAGAAAGTAGCAAACTGTCCTTGTTCAAGTGCTGTGGAAAGTAGATTCTCTGAGTTACTAGCAGGAGGTTTTGTAAAGGAATGATGGAGGAATAATGTGTGTGGATGTTCTACTGCAGAGAGAATGAAGTATTTAGTATTGGACAAAGGAAAAGGAGGAGCAGCCAAGTAGTTATTTAAAAAAAAAAAAAAAGAAAGAAAGAAAACCTTTCAGGAAAAGCCCAAAAGAAAGGGACACTGGATACTGGATTCTGGGGGGGTCCCATCAAAGCAACATTGAAATAAAGAAGTCAGCCCATTTTTAGCTTCCTGGTAAAGAGCTGCCTGTGGAGGGACATAACTTTTATAAAGGAAAAAATGTATGCAATTCATCTGTGAGCAGACTATATTCATCAGGTGCAGAACTAAATGCTTTGGTCCTGACGAAAGGGACTATTCCCGGTTTTAATAGCAATGTTGAAAGATGGTATAGCATTTTTGAAGAAGAGAAGCAACGTGAACAATGAGAGGACATGGGATTCTTTCTGTATGAATGGTGTAAATGTATGTACATATGTCCTGGTAAGAATCATCGATCTGTATGACACTCTGAATTTACCACACAACTGTTTGGTGGCCATAATGCCATAGGATATTAGCAAAGACGACAATATTTTAACACATTAATTTTACAAAAGAAGATAATATATCAGAGGTGGAGAGATGAGTCCGTGGTTAAGAGAGGTTACTGAGCTTCCCGGCACCCACCGGGCAGCCCACAACCCTCTGCAACTCTAGTTCCAGGGGTTCCAAAAACCTCTTAAGTCTTTCAGGAGAACCAGACATGTAATTGGTACACATAGATATACACACACGTGGGCAAACTCATACACATCAAATGAAAAGTAAATGAATGTTTTCATAAAAGAAATACCAAGGGGTGGTAAGACAGTCAGTGCCAAAGAGCAGGCAGGAAAAACTCCACATCTTGAACTCTCGACTCCATGTTCTTTGATTAACTATTGTTTGAATTACTCGGCAGTAGCCAGGCTGAACACTTCTTCGTGGTCTCCTACCTTTCACCAAGTCTGTGTGCAGTGAGAAGGGGATCCATGTTTGTCAAACCCACACCTCTTTCTTATAGACTCACTGGCATACCGTATTTTCCAACGTAACTAGCATGTAGGTATAGCGACATGACTATATTTCTGTACTGCCATCTGAGGCCATGTTGATGTCTGTGGGCCATGCGGCCTCTGGAGCACATGTACTGACGCTGAAGGCCAGGTGGATGTCCTCCATCCGGGCTTCTGCTCAGTAGAGGACAAGGAAGCTTCCTGGGCAACAGTATTGATGACGGCAGACTCACAGTGAGAAAGAGAAACGTAGAAGACTTCTGGGACAATGCCCCAAGCCCCTTCTCCAAAAAGGTAACAACCTCAACAAGAAGCCATCTAAGAGGACTCTTAAAAACTGTGATAAAGTAGTGTGAAGTGTAGCTCTCAACAATAGATGGCTCCTGGTGGGGAAGGAGTCACTTTTCTATAAACAGCTGGCCATGGGGAGTTTGCCCATGCCCCAGTGACTATACGGACAACGTAAATTGGGCTTGTGTCATTCTTCACTAGTTGGGAGTCTGGGACATAGGTGTTGGCTGACAGAGAATGGAGCAACCTCGAATACTAGGCTGGAGCATGGAAAGAGTTTTCCATGGAGTGTTACGGTTAGTTAGCTTCTTTAGAACGAGATTGCTGGTGGCAGTGGAAGTCGGGCATTCCAAAGCCTATGGCGATAGCAAAGTGATAACGCCCCTTGGTTAAGCTGCTCTGCAAAACAAGGCAGAGGCCAGAGACCGGCCAGGAGGCAGTTCTGGTGAGTCACAGGTCAGTGGCTGCAGTGCCACATGCCAGTGAAAGGTGAACACTTTGCAGCCAGCAGCACTGGCCAGCTGACCAGCAATCAGGCCCCAGACAGTCCAGAAGCTCTCAGTTGTTGGGCAGGCTCCAGCCAGCCTAGCTAGTGACCAAGCCCTGGAGCTGAGCAGCAAATCTCCAGGGAGGAGGGGAGCCCTTCCTCTCTAGAATAAATGATGAGTCTTGGTGGAAAGCTGATAGCAGCATACAGCACACAGCACACATGTTTATTTTGTGTGAAATCAGGGATTTATAAACCTTGGGCAAGAGTGGATGTGTTTGACTCGCTGGGGCTAGAAGTGCTAGGGATACTTGATCTACACGTATCAAAACAGTCCTATCATAAGAAGGGAAAGGCAGTGCTTTATCCTGTGGATGGGGTGAAGAGCTCCAGGTAAAGTCAAAGGTCATTGGTGGAATTTCAAGACATCTTATTAGCATAGGGTGGGTATCATGCGGTATCCCCAGGTGTTTGCTTATCAGAAAAAGTTCAGGCCTGTGATCTTTCTGTGAGAGCTACATGACACTCTTGACAAGATCTTGAGTACTGAGATCAGGCAAAGAGAGAACCCCACTGAAAAAGGGAATCTGTTGTCATGGACTGAGCTCAGAGACTATCGGGAAAATGCCATACTTCAACCTTAAAAGCAGAGTTTCACAAACTTGTATATTTTGTGTTTTTTTTTTTTTTAATTTTTTTTGAATGGAAGTAATGGAGATGGGGTGCATTATGTGAAATTCCCAAATAATCAATAAACATATTAAATTAAAAATGTATGACATTGTTGGCATGAATATATTTTGACCATGCAGAGGGACAAATATTATTATGCTAATTGCTAAGTTATGATGGTATTGAATTGAATTATATAAATAACTAATCACTTCAAGTTAAAGTAATTCCCACTTCAAACATGTCATGGAAGGAGAGAAGACTCCTTCATATTACCTGTAACCTATTAACAGAAAAAATATTCCAAGGAAGGATTCCAGATGGTCTGGCTTAAGTCAAGTGACCGCTTCGAAACAGCTTACTGTGGTGGAGATGATTTACAGTATTTGATGTGAGCTGAATCTTTTATCCTCCCTATGTGGCTGGTAGCCTGAGGGACATCACAAACACATAAAGCAGAGGACACCCAACAAAGAAGCATACTATCTGAAGAAGTGGAGAAAGAAATATCCAGACAAAATTCATTGATAACTGTAACAAATGTATGCTGGATGCAGTTGTTACAGGATCAAGAGGAAAACATTACAGAGTTTGTTTTCTAGAAAGTGTGTTTGTGGACTTTTCTCTGCAAAGACAGCAAGCATCCAAAGGCCATTCAAATCTCTTTTCAGCAGCATAGGTGTGCACTTTGCCACATGGCTCAATGAAGGTCAGAACATGGCCTTTCAGAGCTGGTTCTCTCCTTCTTCTGTGAGATCTTGGTATCAAACTCAGGCAGTCAGGCTTGGGCAGCCAGCACTTTTCCCTGCTGAGCTATCCTTCCAGCCTCCAAATCTTTCTTCATTTAATCTAGGCTCCTGTCATTACATGGGTTTCATGCTTCCCTCTGCAGATTCGTATCATTTTAAATCTGCTTACTGGTCCAAAGCAGATTCAATTGGTAATATAATAATAGCTCATGCCTCCAATCAAAAGCAAGTCACTTCTGATTCATGAATCAAAATGCCAGGGAACCGTGAGCCACAACTCTGCATTTTGATTGGATGTTGTTTTCTTTAGTGGTCTCTTTCTGTTCGGTTGCCAGGTGTCATTGATAAGAGTGAGGACTATAATTATCTGTGGTTAAAAAAAGCAAATATTTAGAAAGTAGTTAGAGATTATGCTGGTTGAGTAAAGTGATGGTTGCAGGTTATTCTCCATAATCAATGATTTCACTAACCTGAGGAGACGGCTAGATTTCAGTACCAGGCATAATTTTCCTCTTGTTGAGTGGGTCTTAAATCCAATAGGAGAGTTGTTGCAGAGGTATTGATCCCAGTCCCAGTGCCACACCTAAAGCTTTGGGAACATTGCAAAAGAAACAGCAGAAAGATAGCAAGAACCAAAGGATCAGAGAGTTTTCTTAAAATTGTATCTCTTAGTAATGTCAGAAGGTGATACTATATCCATAAAGTATCACCTGGGCAAACATGAGTTAAGGACAACAACAATACATATGCTAATGTGTGCCAGGAAAACACATTAGTATTCAATCCTACACAAAGAACTACACACAACTAAATAATGCTGAGAGCAGGATAATAGACTTCTCCAGGAAGACACACCAATTGGTTATCCAATATCAAATGGTCAGCCCTGAAAATGTACAGACTAGTAACATTGTACAAACTGAGCAAGTTATGTTTAGAAATATATATGTATATGTGTGTTTGTGTGCAATATAGCATAATATACACACAAATATTATGAAATATAAAATATTATGTTAATATAATTTTTATTACATAAGTATAAATATATTATAATGACAATGATAAAAGAGGACATGAATTTGAAGAGGAGAAGGTTAGATGGGAGGGTTTGGAAAGAGAAAAGGGAAGGGAAAAAGAAATAACAAGGAAAAGATGGCCACAAAATGTATTGGCTTATGTAGCATATGTCAGTATATTTAGAAAACAAGGACCATCTCAGACTCAATCCAGTTTGCCTTGGAAGATTTGATCATCTTCCTAATCAAAATGTTTATTTTGTTTCTTCCTGTTTTACCCATGCAACCAGAGAAAAAGGATTATAAACATGCCTGAATCATATAGGTACCTGTGCAAACTAGTTTCTTGGTAGGATAAACTTCCACAATGCATGAGAAAAGTTTGAGGTCATAGAAGGTCATAGTCTCTTATTTAAGCAATGTTAGAGCTGAAATTAAGAAAAAGTAAAATTGGCCACTTTATATTTTCAATGTATTGCCCTTTACTTGATAATGAGAGTGCTTCCAAGTTCTGCTCCTCATTCTTAGTGCTAGGAAAATTTTTCTAATTGATTCCAGATTCAGAACAATACCAACCAAAAGTCAAAAGCACTTAAAAACTATATTTGTTACTTAAAAATGTTCCAATTCATGTCAAAATTCAAAGTGATTTCAAAAGGCTAAATGTGTTTTTAGTAACAGTGACATTATTTAGGCAAAGTGACTAATTTGGATTTGATAGCACTTTTTAACTGCATAAATCCTATTAGCCAACATTGTTTATAGACTGATAGATATATTACTTATAGTTCAATATGTATGTTAATTATAGTTCAATAGATATTCTACTAGCTTAATGTTATAGGTTATGTAACATTTGGCTTTAGTTATTTTACTGGCTAACATTTTGTGACGGTCTACCATGGGCTAGATCACTATAATTTTATGTAGAGAATTAAAAAAAAATATTTTCTTTCTAGTCCTAATTGTGTTAATGAGAAGAAGTGACACATGTAATTGAAGACGAGGAAAGGCAAAGTCATTTGACTGGCGCTGCTGGAGAAATGACGTGACTGACATGCTCTGGAGAGTACTGCTGCACGCATTTTCCAAACTCACATTTAAGGAATTTTCAGTACACAATATGAAAGAAACCTAATTTCCTAGATATCACCGAGACACAGATTGCATGCCAGCAGCATTACTGCACGGCTACACAGAATTTTCCCCTAGTGGGTATCTGATTTGGGAGTTTAAATATAGATGCAAAAAAAGGCAGGCATTTCTGAAGGAGTTTAGCGGTGTTTATTTTATTCAGTTGTATCCTTCAAAAAAAATGTTGCACTAAGTCATGTTTTGATACTCTCCATGTAGCAGACAATGTGGTCATGAGTAATGGTTTAGTTTAGGGTGCTACAATAAAGAATCATAGCTCAAGTGGCTGTTGTACATAACAACCATCATTCTCAATAGAGAAGCTATAACTATCAAGAGACTTTTTAAAAAATAGATTCTTCTCTCATACAATACATCCACACCACAGTTTTCTCTCCCTGCACTCCTCAAGGCTAACCCTCCCTTCCCTCTCCCCTAGATCCACTCCATTTCTATTTTCCTTCAAAGAGGAACAGGCCTCCAAAAGACATCAACCAAACAGGACAAAACAAGCTGCAATAAGACAAGGCAAAAGCCCTCATATTGACGCTGGACAAAGCAACCCAAAAGGAGAAAAAGAGGACCTGGTGCAGAGCTATGAAGGTCCTCTGCTTGCTGCTTCCGTCTTTGTTGCCCCATATGAGCCCTGCTTAGATGATTCAGTGAAATATGTTCTTCTGGTATTCTTTATCCCCCTCTGACTCCAAAATCTACACCCCCTCCTCTTCTGTGGGGTACCCTAATCACAAGATAAGGGACCCAATGGAGACCTCCAAAATTTAGACTCTCTCTGCATAACGTCTGACTGTGAGTATCTCCTCTGGCTCTCATCTGCTGCTGGAAGATAACTCTCTGATGACAACTGGACAAGGCAGTGATGTGGGTGTAGCAGATTATTATTAAAAATCATTTTCATTGATTGGTTTTTTGTTTGTTTGTTTATTTGTTTGTTTGTTTTAGGCCAGTTCCTACCCTAGGTTTCTGGTATATCCAGTCTCTGGTTCTTGGCCATTCAGGCATTACATGGCATGGACTTTCTCTCAAGGCATAGGCCTCAAGTTAAACCAGACATTGTTTGGCCACTCACATAAGTTCTGCAGCATAGTTGGCTTAGAAATCCTGCTGGCAGGACAGATTGTAGGATCAAAGCTTTTGTGGATGGGTTGCTGTCTGGGTTTCTCTTTCAGTAGACAACAGAATACCTGTCCACACCAAAGAGACTAGAATGCAGTGATGGAAGCTCATTCAAGGCACCAGATCAACCTCCCTACATTCAGTGAGCTCTGGGGATGTTCTCTGCTTCTCTTAGGCAGTACGGCCCCGTTGTAGGCTTTCACGGGGACAACTTCCAAGAGCTATGATTCTTTATTGTAGCACCCTAAACTAAACCATTACTTATTAGCATCAATCTGGGTTGTTTGGGGATCTCCATGAAATCTTCTTGGCCAACAACTCAACCCAATGCAACCCTGACCACCACTGGAAGCCTTGTCTGGCTACCAAAGATGGGTAGTTCAGATTCCATATCCTCTTTACCTAAGACTCCTCAGTAGGGTCACCCTCAATGAGTCGAGGAAATGTCCACTGTGCTAGCTTTCAACACTGTCCTCTAAGTGCTCCCCCCCACACACACACACAAATTCCAGCTAGCTCTCCCTGTACTCTCTCCTTCCATTATTTACCCCCTTTGCATACCTGTTCCCATTCCCACCCACCCCCACTCCAGGGAGATTCAGGTGTCCTCTCCCCAAAGCGTGTGACATTCAGTTAGTTACAGGAGAGTGCGGAGGATAGGTGGACCCTTCCTAGACATTCTAGCTACTCCCCTCTGTATTTGTCAACTGGGAGTCTCCCATGCAAATGGCTTCCAGAGGCACTAGAGTCTATAAGCTGTAGAAGGTTAATGGAAGGAGGAGCTCTGCCTACGCAGCTCTTTGGGAAGTCTTCATCCATGCTTCCATGGACTTTTGGGTCATGCTTCTGCTTTGTGGTTATCCAGAATCTGATGCAACCTTCCTTGGTCTGTTATTGACACTTTACCGCAATAGAAGGCATTTTTTTTTCATGTAGCTCAGGAAAATTTTCATGCAACACTGTCTTCTGTATTACAGAAATTTGTTTCTGTACATTTCTACATGTTAGAAGTCTGAAATCACAGTATCAGCATGCTATACTTCTAAAAAAAGGGTATTTTTCTCATTTAAAATACTTATTTTAAGTATATACATACATATATATATATATATATATATATATATATATATATATATATAGAGAGAGAGAGAGAGAGAGAGAGAGAGAGAGAGAGAGGAGAAGGAAGGGGTACATTTGTGCATATTAGTGAAGGTACCTACCCACAGAGGCCATAGGCACTGAATCCCTTGGAGCAAGAGTTACAGGCAGTTGATAATTGCCTGGTATCAGATTCCTAGAACTGAACTTGGGTCATTTGTAAGAGCAGTAAGCACTCTTACCTGTTTAACTATCTCTTCTGCCTAAGGATCCTTCTCTGTCTTGCTCACTATCTTCTTATGTATCCTCTTGAATGAAAGAGAGCTAAGTAACTTCTGGTATCCAGTTTTTAAAAGTAATAATCCCATGTTTGAGCAATCCACTTTCATTATCTAATTATCTCTTAAAGTCTTACAATATTGTCAGATAGGATGTTAGGATGCATTATATGGATTTTTAGGGAACAGCTTTAGTGCACTGGAAATAGCTACTGAGCTTCTTCATATTGGTGTTGTACTGAGACGCTCTTCACTGCATAAGAGGAATTGTGGGATGAGAGTCTGATTAACTAAACATGGTTTAGTTGCCCAGGACTGGAATTAATATCCATGGCCAAAGAAGAGGGCCAAGAGTTTGACAGAATTTATTTCATAAAATTCTTCTAACCATGTATAGGAACCATTCTCAGAGAAGTAGAAGTAATTAGTGTTGTGGTCTAATGTTGGTGTATGTTATAGTTGCAAAGAGGGAGATGGGAAATATGAGGACAGAAGAATGAGTGTTTTATAAAGAAGGAAATAATCTATCTCCTTTCTTTTTAGGCCAGGAATACTTAGTATGCGCTCTTTCCAGTTGGCCAAACATATTTATTAGCAGAAGGCAAGTTAGCTTGTCTTGGCCAGTCTAGGATGTTCTAAGCATGTCAGCTTGAGGAAATGTTTTCATTTTTCTAGACTCTTGACTCTAGACTCTGTGGTATGACATTTGTAAGTGTGAAGGTTACTGTTGTCCACTAAAGGGGATCCAGGGTCATTCAGGAAGCAAGCTTTGGACATGTATGTTAGAAAGGTTCTAGTCTCAATTAGTTGAGCTGGGAAAAACCTACAGGAGGTGTGAGAGTGGCACTGTTTCAGCAACTGACATTAGCATCAATTTCCCCTGAGGAGTTGCTTTTTCTTTCTGCTGTTGTGCCTTTCCAGCCACTATGAACGCCAGCCTCAAACTAAGAACCAAACTGTGTTCATAGCAGCTTTATTCATAATAGCCAGAAACTGGAAACAACCCAGCTGTCCCTCAGTGGAGGAATGGATACAGAAATTGTGGTACATTTACACAATGGAATAGCATTCAGCAATTAAAAACAAGGAAATCATGAAATTTGCAGGCAAACGGTGGGACCTAGAAAAGATCATCCTGAATGAAGCAGAGAGATCACCCAAGAAACAGAGAGACACACATGGTATATACTCACTTATAAGTGGATATTAGACATATAATATAGGATAAACATACTAAAAGCTGTACACTTAAAGAAGATAAGCAAGAAGGAGGACCCTGGGTAAGATGATTAATCCTTACTCAGAAAGGCAAATGGGATGGACATCAGAAGAGGGAGAAAACAGGATAGGAGCCTACCACAGAGGGCCTCTGAAAGACTCTACCCAGCAGGGTATCAAAGCAGATGCTGAGGCTCATAGCTAAACTTTGGGCAGGGAATCTTATGAAAGAAGAGGAAGATAAAAAGACATGGAGGAAACAGGAGCTCCACAAGAAGGCAACAAAACCAAAAAATCTGGGTACAGGGGTCTTTTCTTAGACTTATACTCTAACCAAGGACCATGCATGGAGATAACCTAGAATCCCTGAACAGATGTAGTCCATGGCAACTCAGTGAGTTGCTTCCCTAGTAAGGGGAACAGGGACTGTCTCTGACATGAACTCACCTCCCCTGATGGGGGAGCAGCCTTACCAGGCTACAGAGGAGGACAATGCAGCCACTCCTGATGAGACCTGATAGGCTAGGGTCAGATGGAAGGGGAGGAGGACTTCCTCTATCAGTGGATTTGGAGAAGGGCATGGGAGGAGATGAGGGAGGGAGGGTGGTATTGGGAGGAAATGAGGGAGGGGCTACAGATGTCATACAAAGTGACTAAACTGTAATTAATATAAATTTTTTTTAAATAAAAAAGAAAAGAACCAAACCCTACTTCCCTCCCTTCCTTTCTCAAGTTGCTTTTGTCAGATATTTTATTGTAGCAATGAGAAAGTAACTAATGCCTTAAGGTGTATGTGTGAGCCCCGAATACTACAGAACAATGTTCTGTCTCAAACATGTATACTCAGTGACTGTATGCATGCTGTATTGAATTTAATATAAAGTTATGAAAAGTAATTCAATTGCGGGATCTAAAACAAAGTAGCTGGGAAAGTTATACAGAGAATACAAAGTTTGCTGGTGCTTCCTCAGCCCACTAGGGTTGGCATGAGTGTATGCAAACATTTAAAAAAATCATGGTAAAAAATGTAGAGGGATATATTCATTGGGAAGGAGAAAAGTTTTTATGTGAAAAAAAATTACCACTTAATCAAGAGAGATTAAGTGTCTTAAAATATAGAGATCTGAAAAGCAACCTATAATGTCACATGCCTGTAATCCTAGTACTTGGTACACTGAGGCTGAATTATCATGTGTTCAAGGCCAGTTTTTTAATAACAAGAAACATGTAGAGCTTGATATATAGATAAGTTCCCAGGTTTTTAAAACTTCTGAATACACTGGTCTTCTTTTGAATTGTGAAAGGAGTGACTTAACTTGAGGAAAGGATGGAGTCGAGGATACCATGGGAGCATGGCGATATGGTCTAAGTAAGGTTTTAAAATCTCATCATCTAAAATGATCCTACTTACTTGCTGCTGATCACCTGCCTCCATGCTTGTGCTCCCACTGACTAACAGAAGCGATGTTTTCCCTCCCCACAGTCCTTCACCAGATGAGTCGGCATCCTGATCTCATCTGAATTTTGGCTCATTCTAAATAATGTAAAATTTGGTTCAGATGCCTTCAAGATGTAGGATTGTTAGCTGATATCATGGCTGTTAAGAGAGGTCAAAGAGAAGAACAGTGATTACTGAACAAGAGATGAGGGAGCCCCAAGGCAAGAGAGGATGGGGTGACAGTTGCAAAATTAATTGAGTTAAAGGCCAACTTTTAAAATATTGGAGCTACACTTGTTCAAAATATTGTCAATAACAAAAATACAGAGACACAATGATGCCATGCTAATCCAGAGGAAATCAAGAGAGGTGTGATGGTGGCTTCTGGTAATGAAACTGCAGGATTTAGAAAGCAGTCAAAACTTGTGACAACCCCTGAAGAGACTGCTCAGGTTGCTACAGTTTCTGCCCATGGAAAAAAAAAGACATTGGCAACATCATTTCTGATGCAGTGGAAAAGGCTGGAAAAAAGATCCTCATCATAGGAAGGATGAAATAACAGAGTGATAAATTAGAAATTATTGAAGACATGAAGTTTGATAGTAGATATATCTCCTTATATTTTATTCACACATCCAAAGGTCAAAATTATGAATTCTTAGATGCCTATATTCTTTTGAGTGAAAAAAATTCAAAAGCGTTGCCCCTGCTTTTAAAATTGCCAGTGCTCATTAGAAGCCCTTGGCTGTACTTGCTGAAGAAACTGATGGAGAAGCTCTAAGTACAATGGTTTTCAACACACTGAAGGTGGTCTTCAGGTCGTAGCAGTCAAAGCTCAGAGTGTGGGCAATAGAGAGATTCTGCTTGAAGATATTGTTGTTGCCACCAGTGGTAGGGTATTTGGACTAGGAACCTTGAATCTAAATCTTGAAGATGTTCAGGCTCATGACTTGGGAAAGGTTGGAGAGGCCATTGACTCTAAAGGAAAAAAATGTGACAAAACTCAAATTGGAAAACATATTCAAGAGATCACTGAGCAGTTAGACACCACCATCAGTGAATATGAAAAGGAAAAAGCTGAATCAGTGGTTGGATAAACCATCAGAAGCAGGTGGCTGTGCTGAAGGCTGGAGGAACCAGTGATGATGAAGCCAGTAAGAAGAGTTGGAGATGCCCCCAACACTACAAGAGCAGCGATTTCCTTCTTTTTCTGTGCATCTCAGCCTTGAAATTGTTAGTTCCTCTTTATGAGGATCGGAAAGCTGGCACACAAAATATTCAAGGAGTACTGAAAGTTACTGCGCTGCCCTTTGAAAGGAATGCATGTGTTGAAAGATCTTGATTGCTGAGGAAATTCTACATTTCTCATTGTTGTTTATGATGCTATACTCAGAGATTTTGTGAACACGGTGGAAAAGGGAATCACTGGTCCAACAAAGGTTGTAAAAACTGCTTCACCAGATGCTGATGGGCTGGCTCCTACATTAAGTACAACAGAAGCTGCAGTGACAGAAATTCCTGGAGAAGAGAAGGACACTAGGATGGACACGATGGTGGAATGGGAGGCGGTATGTGATGTGGCATGCTATAACTCCAGGAATAATTCTTAGCCCTTATCAATGCACTGTGACAGGAAGCTCAAGGCAGGTTCATCACCAGTAACTTTAGAGATGTCACTCGAAATAAATGACTAAAGTAAAGGCTGGCTGATCGCTATACACACCAGTTACTGGTATCAATCAGTGTATATATATATATATATATATATATATATATATATACATATATATAATGTATATATGTATATTATATATATAATGGTTTACTGATGCATTTATTTTCCATTTTTGAATAAAGACGTCTGTACGTTCTTGATACTTGGTGCAAGAGTCACATACCAGTGTTCTGCCGTCAACTTAAATCACCGAAGCATTTCTGTTATTCTGCAATAGTCAGGACTGCCATCAGATGAGTTCAAAAGGAGCCAATCTGTGGCAAGTATGAATAATTGCATACAAAGTAAAGATGTCTCCAATTATGTGACAACTTTTATGTAATAACATTTTGTTGAAAGTTTATTTTAAAGGGGGGACTACTGTAAGGAAGCTCTTAGGAAGTGGTCACTGAATAGCTTCTTGGGTTAGTCAATTTGTCCCACCGGACAATAAACTGTGTCATGCTAGGCCCTGTGGTGTGCTCTGTCTCTTATTCTTGCACCCCCTGAAACCTTAGCATTCTCATCGTTCAGCGCAGACTAGCAGTCTGAGTGCTGTGCTTCACTGGCAAGCCCTGCAGATGTGCTCCTACCCTGATTACCTTGATTTCTCAGCGTATTCAGCACTCACGGGTTTAAATGTAGCTGTCTGCAGACACTTGATTGGGCAGTAGAGGACTGTCCCTGATGGGGAAAACTCGGTAATTTGAAATCTAGCAAGCGCTTACATAGTTTTGAAGAAGGTCATTTTATGTGAAGGAGGCATTGTCTCCTCTCTACATTACCTAGTTACTTGGCTACTAAAAGATTAAAATACGTGGAGTCTGGCCAAAGGTGGTGAACAGTGTTAACTCATGGGCTGAAAAAGAACTAAGAAATGAAAGAATCCTGAGTTTTCAGCTGGACACAGGATTGCCTGGAATACTTAACATCGCCCATCTGAGGAGGGGATGAACAGGAAAAGATGTGCACAATTTTAGGGAAGTGTTCTGCAAGCCAGATATGCTCTTTTCCTCTCTTCCTTCTTTCCTTCCTTCCTTCCTTCTCTTTGTGTTTACATTGTAGGCCTAATGGCTGTAACTAGTTGGAAATAAAGGCTACGAAAGCTGTAAGACATTGCTGCTTTTGCAAGGCTTTTATGAGCAAAAGTGAAACATGGGGAACCTTCATAGCTTGGCATTTTCCTCCAAACAGAAACATTTGCTCTAGCCGGAGGCTCTTCAACTGCGGTTGATAACTGAAGGAGTAAACATGAGGTCACATATCTCAGATCAAAAATTTGAAAGATTTTTAGATATTTAGGGGGCCCTACCAATAGTAAAAATAGCTAGGGTGGAGACAGACCAGACACAGTTCAGAAAGCAAAGGAGAATGACAGAAAGAAAGGGTAAAGAAGGAAGGGAGGGGTTCCTGAATAAGGACCCGCTTGGGAGCTGCTTAGAGAGCCCCAGGGTCTAGGTGGGCTTTCCAGTGAGATATTTTCTTTAGACTCATCCATTCTCCTTCTGTAACTAAACCCCTCATTCACGCTCCTATCATAAACCCCAAATCAAAACTCACAGCGTCACCAAATTGGACATTAGTGCAGTTCTTTCTTTGGTCTGTCGGTGGGCTCGTTTTCTGAGCTGAGTGTTGTCTCCCCAGGAAAAGGCCATCACAGAACAATTTCCTCATGGTGTGCACTCTTGTATGCTGCGTTTTCATTGGCAGAAACTACTTCCTAGTGTTTACTGACTATTTGTATCTATTTTGTACACCCGATTTTTTTTATGTTTTTAATAACATTTCGTGATGTTCGAAGACGTTATTGTACTTATAGCTTTGAAAAGGCCTTTGGTCAGGAAAGTTTAATAGTTACTAAGACATTTAAAATTATTCTTTTCCTAATTAATTAGATATTCTGATTTTTAAATTTTTGAGTTTCTCTTCTTTTGGTTAATATTGATTTTCCTCAGATTAAGTAACACTAGAGAACATTCCTTATAGTGTACTAGAGTAAACTACTCAAAAGCACCATCCCAATGTGCCTTGAGCTGCTTTGTATAAAGCGTTTGTCCTACTAAATAATCCACTTTTTGAAAATAATTTTTATTTTTTATATTAATCACAGGTTATTTACTTTGTATCCGAGCTGTAGCCCCCTCATTCAGCCCCTCCCAATCCCACCCTCTCTCCTTCATCTCCTCCCTATCCTTTCTAAGTCTACTGATAGGGGAGGTCCTCCTCTCCTTCCATCTGACCCTAGCTTATCAGGTATCTTCAGAACTGGCTACATTGTTCTCCTCTGTGGCCTGGCAAGGCTACACCTCCCTCTGGGTAAGATGATCAGTTCTCACTTAGAAAGACAAATGGGATGGACATGGGAAGTAGGAGAAAACAGGAAACAGGACAGAAGCCTACCACAGAGGGCCTCTGAAAGCCTCTACCTAGCAGTGGATCAAAGCAGATGCTGAGACTCATAACCAAACCTTGGGCAGAGTACAGGGAATCATGTGAAAGAAGGGGGAGATAGTAAGACCTGAAGAGGACAGGAGCTCTACAAGGACCAAATATATCAGGACACAGGCGTCTTTTCTGAGACTGTTTCTCCAACCAAGGACCATGTATGGATATAACCTAGAACCCCTGCTCGGATGTAGCCTATGGTAGCTCAGTATCCAAGTGGGTACCCTAGTAAGGGGAACAGGGACTATTTTTGACATGAACTCAATGGCTGGCCCCTTTTTTTATCAAACAAAAAGGAGTTCAATGAAGTTGTGTAGGGAAAAAAGGTACAGGGCTTACTTTGCTTTCATAGAAGACTCACCTGAGAAAATATTGTCAAGAACCATGGATTTTGTAACTGGAGTGGGAGGTTTAGGTCCTTCCTGCTGGCTAGGGTGATTAGGTTCCTTGGGGCAAGTCCCATGGGATAAAGCAACATGGAAGAGCAGGGGGGATGAACCAGCCGCCTTGTTCTTTCTTGGAACCCCCTCAACTTCCTCAACCACTCTCTGGGCTCTGGCTCTTCTTCCCTCTCCAGAGTCCTCAGATTTAAACTATCCGAAGCTGGCAAAAAGCCCCTCTCAGAGCTTGCATGATGCAAATAGTTTGCTGCTATGGACTATCTGAATCAGTCCCACATCCCACACCTGGGATTAAAACAAAAACATATTTACATATTATAAACCAAAATGTTCACAACAGGGAGGTTTAATCAAACATGAAAGACTTATGCTCATCATATCAAAAGTGGCTCAGAAAATGAAGTTTGGACTCAAAATATGAATAACTGGTGTGAAACACTGCAAGGTTGACACACAAGTTAAACTACATAAAAAAAAACAGTTCTTGTCTTCTCTGCTTTTTTAAACCATCAATTGTTCTTACTCAACTTTTCCCCTCTCACCGTCATGCTCTTTCAAATTGTTTCTTATATTTGGTCAACGTTCAACTACGTGTTTAAGGGGCTATCCCTAGTTTTCAGCTGAGATTTTCCATACTTCGTAAACACAATACTTACAAACTTCTCAGTTATATCTATGAGTTATTTATATTTATCTTTCTACTGCCCTCACTAACAATATTTAATATCTTTTGATTTATTTTATATCCCATACATTTAAAAATAACCTATTATTTTTCTAACTATGCCCATCAAGCATACTGTAAATAGGAAATCAGTTGTTCCATATTACTTCCTTTACAATTAACAGTCTCTTATCACAATTTGCTAGTCCATTCTTTGTGAAGCTGTTTGTTTAAGTTACAAGTGAGTCCAGATTTCAGTTTATATTCAGATACCCATGTGAGTTCTTAGCTGTCCTGTATTAAGGAAATTCAAGCAGCCACACTTGAGCCAATAAAAAATCTACTTGGTCAGAATTCAGCCATTAAATCTCTTTAACGTTCTGTTCCCCACTCCTAAATGAATTACTAGGTATTCAAAGAACTATGGATATAGTATGATCTTTCCTAATACAGAATGTTAAACCTGGAATTTATCTTTAAAATAGCTCTTATAATCTGAGAAGATATATGGACCAGCAGCTAATTATTTTAAAAAAGAGAGCCAGAAATAAGCAGCAGGGAATGGGTGCTGCGGTGGACGTACTATCAAACTGCTTTGAGGGCTAGTTAGCTGCTTAGTAGTATTTTCGTTCCAGTGACAACATAGCTAGAGGAAGCAGCCTCATGGGAGGGAAGGTTTATTTTGGCTCACAGTTTCAGAGGCCTCAGACCATGCTTAATTTGCTCTGCTGTTTTGGTAGTTATGGTACAGAACAATGCCTGTGATTGTATGGCAAGGCAAAGCTGTTCACCTCGGTGACTGGGCAGCTGAGCGCAAGGAGGGTGTCGCTATATCCTTCACAAAGCTGCATCCTCAAGGTCCTAACATCCTTACAGCAGGCCCAACCTCTTAAAAGTTCTGCTACGCCCCAATATCATCAGGTCTTTAACATAAAGACCTTTGGTGAGCGCTTAGGATCCAAAGTATAACAGAGAAGATAATGGATATGGTGAGGATATCACATATCATATGTTACAAGAACATATTTCCTCACCTTGGGATTGGCAGGAAATGGCTTCTTGGGGAATGTGACCTGTGAGTTGAGCTTTGAAGGATAAATTCAATTCTAATAGTCACTTGTGGTGGGGATGATGGGCTTATTATGACAATGGTTAGGTTTACAGGTCTGCTGGGGTTGAAGTTAGCTCGTTAGAAATTCCCACAGGGCATTGGATCATTATGATGCTCTTCAACGTTATGCAACGTGGGGGACTTGAATAGGAATGTGACATACATGTTTGGTTCATACAATAAATCTTAGTCACTGGAGTATGCTGATATAGGAACTACCTCCTTAGTCATCTGAAGTGATGAAATTTTATAGGAGGAGAAAATAAACAGTTACATGCTTAACAATTTCATTTACAAAAGAATCGCAAGGAGGTGCAATAATTGACAAAGGTCACTTGAGCAAACTTCACAGTGACAGAAGGCATGGAGTTAGAATCAAGACTCTTCTGTATCCTTTATGGTAATTTTTATTGATGTGAAATCAAAGTCATTGAATCTCTATGCCCCATTTTATTCGGAGAAAGACGTACTTTTGCCATGAACTTATACATTGAGGTAAGTTTCAAGGAACATGAAATGGACCAAAAGGCAGGGAATGCTTTAGAAGTCTGCACCCGCAGAAAGAACGCGTGGAGTAATCTGCACCTGCAAAAAAGACACTGGCAGAACTCCCAGCCTGGTACCTCATTCACCTACCTGGGGGGTAGGGAGGGGAGAACAGGAGGGAGGCAGGGAGAGTGAAGAGGTAGCGAGTGGAGAGGGGGTGGTGGTGGAGGAGAGTGGAAAGGGGGAGCGGAGAAAGAGGGGAGGAAAAGAGAAGAGAGAGAGACATAGGCATGCTCCTAGTCAGGAGAGAGGTACCCTTTGTCTGAGGAACCCTGCAAGGGAAGCCTCCCTTAGCAGCCCCGCGGTTCCCACCTCCAAGCTTCCACGGAGCGGCTAGGTGGAGCCCGCGCCCGGGAAGCCCTCGCGGACTCCAGATCCGGGTTTTGGCGGCCGCCCCTTTCCCTGGCTGGAGCCCCCCTCCCCGGGTCCGGGGAGCTCTCTCTCGCCCGTCGCCCCGCCGGTGGCTCACTCCGGCCTCGGCTGCGTTGGCCGCCGCCGCCGCCGCCGCGAGCACGCTGCCTGTCCGCGGGCGCGTCGGTCGCCTCCGCCCGCTCAGCCCGCAGCGCTCGCTCCAGTTCCCAGGAGCGGGGATGCAGATGGCACGGCCGGGCCGGGAGGGAGCCGCCGCCGCCACCGCCGCCGCTGCCGCTGGCATCTCGCGGACCGCGCGCTGCCTCCGCTCCCGCAGCTGCCGCCGCCGCCACCGCCTGTGACTCGCCCCCCTCCCCTTCCTTTCTTCTCTCGCTCGCTCTCTTTTATTTATTTATTTATTTATTCCCTTGGCACCGCTCCTCTTCCTCCGGCTGTGCGAGCGCGGGGGCTGCGCGGTGTGCCGGGGCCGGAGCCCGCCCGTGTGTGTGTGTGTGTGTGTGTGTGTGTGTGTGTGTGTGTGTGTGTGTGCCTGTGCCTGTGTGTGTGTGCGCGCGCGCGGGGAAGAGCGTGTGCGTGTCCGGAGGGCGCCCCGAGCCTCAGTGGCTCCGGGGAGGGAGTCCAGAAGAAGAAGAAGGGACCCCGAGCCGGCGGACGAGGCGCTTGGCGGGGACGGCGGCGGCGGCGGCTCGGAGCCCGGGCTGCGCAATGAAGCTCCCGCATGCCCGCAGCCACCCGGCCCCGCCGGCGAGCTGATCCGGGCAGCACCGGAGCTCGGGGGCCCGCCAACCCCCCGGCCGGCCCGGCGCCCGCTCTGCCCGCGCGCGTCCGCGCCGTGCAACCCCGGGGAAGGAGTTTGCTCGGCTCGCGCCTCCTCGGTCGTCCTCGGAGAGGGTTGCGGGCGGCGGAGCGGACCCTCGACTGCCGGAGCACCTCGGGGGCAGCAGGGGGAGGACGGCGAGGAGGGCTGGGCGGAGAAGCCACCGCTGGCCCTCGCCGCTGCCCCTACCTATCCCCTCCCTCCCGCTCGGAGGCGGAAAGGGGAGGACGAGGAAGAAGAAGAAAAAGAAAGAGAAGGGGGGTGGGGTGGGAGAACTGGATATAAAGATCGGCTGCGGCGGGGGGGATGGTGGAAGATTTTTGGTCTCCTCAGCAGCGGCTTTTCTTGCGGCGGCGGCGGCGGCGGCGGCTGCAAGAGGAAGAGAAGCAGCCCCGGTTATGACTGCCGCATGTTAATAGCTCCCGCTCGGGTCCGCGGGCTGCAGCCGGAGACACAGCCTGACTCCGAAGTTGTGCAACTGTGCCCTGGGAGAGACATTTGAACCCTCCTTCTCTTTGCTCCGCTCCGGCCCCCCCTGGGGCGTGTGAAGCGAGGAAACCTAAAGGAAGACTAGCTTTTGGCTTTTCCCGGCGTCCCCCCTTTCTCCATGGCCGTGTAGAAGAAGAAAGGAAAAGAGACACTTTTTGTTGTTTCTTTGACTGGGGTCTCCGCCCTCCTGCCGTCTCTGCGTTTTGATTACGGTTCTTCGCTCGGTGTGGCTGGCTGGGGTGTCTACACTGGGGCCGGTCCATCTTTTTTTGTTGTTGTTTTGTTTTTGGTTTTTTTTCTTTTTTCTTTTTTTTTTTTTCTCTTTTGCCCCGGGGCTCAATGGATGGATTGTGGAGAACTGTACCGGGTTGCAGGTTGTTGAGCAACTGATGGGACCATCTCAGGGACCGGCGGTTACGGAAGGTAATTTATTCTTTGCGCTCTTCGTAACAGTGCTCGCCCTGGTCGGGCGCAGGCGGTGGCACCCTCTGGGCGGGCAACCCGAGAGGGTGCGCGGTTCACGTACACTCACCCTTCCACTCACACATTCGCCTTCGCACACTCGCCCTCACGCGCACACTCATCTAGTCGTGATGCGGGGCGGGAATGGAGCCTCCTGGCTGGTGGGCGCCGGGGTTTGGCATGGGTTCGAGGTTTTACCAGCTACTGGGCGATGTGGTGACAGAGGGAGGTGTAGGGGAGAGGAGAACCCGCGCACTGTCACTCGCACACGCCGGGTGACAGGAACGAATCCCAACCCGCGCGTTTCCCCTCCCCTGTCACCCCAATGCCGTCCTTTGGTAGGGGCAGAAAGCAGCCGAGGGGGCGCCTTTTCTCCGCTAGGCTGGAGCAACATTGGAAGTGGGAACGGGTTAGAGGACGAACAGGGACCCGGTGAGGAACTCAGCTCTGGGGTGATGGCGAACGTGGGGTGGTGAACCTGGTGTGTCCCTCCCTGGAGCATTTAAGGTGTCTGAGACTGCCCAGGTCGCGCCCCTGAGAAGTGGAACCGCGTTGCCTCCGGGCATCCCTCATGCGTGTCCCCTTCAAGGCAGTTTGGTTTAGACCTGTGTGCCTAGGCTTTGTTGGGCGATTACAGCTGGAGAAGGCTGCCACTTTCATGGGTGGGAAGGGTTGAGCCGTGCTGGGAGCCAGCACCCAGGGTACAGAGGGTGTTCAATGGGTCGGGGCGGCCGCGGCGCCAGGGTGCGGTGGGCAGAGCAGAGGTGGCCGTGGTGGCGGGTTACAGGTAGGAGAGCAGGCACCTAGGTGCTTTTCGTGGGAGAGGGACAGTCTCTCTGAAGGGGCGCTCAGGGACTACCGCTACCCAGCCTCTGGTTCTACCTCGGTGGCGGCAGCTGAGCATGCCAGATGTCCAGCAGTGCAGCCAGTGTTTGTAGGGGTAGTTGGCCAGGGGTAGGCGTGCGTGTTGTATGTGTGTATAGGATCCTGCGCGCTTGGGGTGGCAGGAAGGCTGTGCAGGCAGAGGAGACCTGAAGCTACTTGAGTAGAGCTTGTTTGTTGAAACCGCTTGGGATCTGCTTAGCTGGAAAATCTGGTTTGAGGAGGCCCGGAGGGGTTGCAAGGAAGCCTGGCGGCAGGTTCCCTCTCCCCTGGAGATGCGTGCAGGGCTTGGAGTCGCTGGTGCAGAGCTCCAGGTACCCCAGACTGGCCTTGATGAGGAGCTGCTAGGGCAGACACCCCTCTCACATTTGCAGTAATCAAGTCTAGCCTGCAGAAATCCCTGATCTCTGGAATGATCTGGCCACTTTCCTCGCCCGAATAGAAACGTGTGTTGCTTTTATTGATGGCCAGTGATAGAGCAGCTGGGCGAACTGGAGCCTTGGAAGCCGCCTCCCGAGTGTCTCCTCCCCAAGGCTCCCGTGGTCCCTGACTGCAGTAGTTTAGAGAACATTGGAAACAACAGTGTAAGCATCTTTGCCACTGCCTCCCTCAGAGCCGAACCTGCTCCTGTCTGTTGTGTTTACTTTCCTGGGTGGATTACTCATTAGGAAGTGTAAGGCTGCTTGCACCTCTGATTTTACATCTTTGCAGCCAGCTGCTGGGGAAATGAGGAGACACAGACTCTGGCAGGAAGGGGGAAAAATGCCTTCTGTGTTTTGCTCTGAAGTAAATAGGTCTGTTAATTTTAGTGTCATATGGCTGTCATCGCTAGTTCAAGAATGCCACCGTCGAATCTGAAAAAAAAAAAAAAGACTTTAGTGATTTTGCATTTGGAAAGTCAGCTACATTTGCCTATGAGATAACAGGGGTTAGCCAGCTCCCTAATTCATTTTCCAATCTATAATGGTACTAAGTGGTCAGCAGTTCTTGAGCCCAATTTATCTGTATGCGGATTACAAGTAGAATTGTCGGTCTTTTTCCTGTGTCACCCAAAGAGGATATCAAGTAATTTGTGTAGAAATCAAGGGGATGTTTATGCTGAAATCCCTCTCAGCTTTGTTTTTCTCCTTTAACTAATGAAGGAATGGGTAACAGATGTGCAGGGATAAACACTTCTTAATAAAGTTATGCTTCCAAAGAGAAGTACTTTTAAAATGCAATGAGTAAAATATATTGCATTACTTTGTTGTATATTACTTCTGACTACTTTGATGTTTATTGAAGATGGCTAAGTTGTAGTTTACTTTTAAAAAATACATCTTTATAAATGGGCATTTTATTTTCTAAGTATACTTTTATTAAGTTTCTGACCAGTTCAGTAAAGCATAGGTTACAAAGGACAAGTACAAAATCATCCACTGTTGCCTAATTTGAGTAAGTTATATTTTATAAGGTATTTGTAAGATATATTGTAAGTGACCATGTCCATAATGATAAGAAATCCTTACAGTTATGACTTTTAAACCCCTAGAACCTTGCTTCCTATGCTTTTTTTCTCCCTTTTTAGGGGGTTTGTGTGAAAGTCTCTGTACTTGCAAACATTTCTGAGGACTGAAGAATACTTTCCCTCTCCTTCCCGAGGCTCTCACCACGGTGATTTGCAGTCTTCATGCTGGGAGATCCCGTCAGATCTGCTCTGTTTCCTAGCAGCATGTGCTTCCTAGCAGTCATACATTCCACAGGTCCTTATGTCGTTAGGACTAAGTCTGTCAACCTATTGCGCTGTCTTGAGCCAAAGGTGAATATGTCAAGAGTATTTGATTGCCATTCTTCAGCACTTGCTTCTCACTAAACATTCAGTAATCTGCTCCTCTGGAGTCTGTGGTTGAGTGGACCACCGCCTACCCAGAGAAGGAGGCGTGATGAGTACCAGGGTTTGTGTTAGCTATTTCTTAAGGTGGTGATGTTGGGCTGCATCAGGCATCCCTAGCTGGAAGAGTGGTAAGCCACCCTGCGATTTGCCAGCTGGGGAAATGCTTTCGATGTCTCCGTTGAGGTTGCGTCGTGTGATTATGCTTCAGATGGAGAGCCCTGCTAAAAATTATGAATGGGAGGTCTTTATGACACAATTCTCTTCATAATATTCTCGTTGCAGTTTGCAGGTCATCCCCCCATGCACCCCTAACCCCAGCCCATTAGGCAGGTGTGGGATGTACTGGCTCCAGCTGCTATGCCTGACATTGTTTCTAGTATTCAGCAACAGGCAACATTTTTTTTTATGGACTTGATTTACCTTTGATTCAGAAGAGCTATAGGCAGGAATCGTAAGTAACAGATTAAACATGATTATGAGATCTCTGATACTGAAGTTACTAAAATCATAATGGAAAACTGAAATTGTTTCTCAGATTTGATCTGGGCCACTTTACAGTTTGCTGGAAACTCCTTCGAAAGGGCTGCCAAATGAAAAGGGCATTTTGCTCCATAAACCAGCAAGGAAACCTGAGCGTGATTTTTGCATTTAGGATCCTGCACTGGTTTTGAGAAATGCTTGAGATGCTTAGTTTTGCCTGGTGTGAACTATCCTGAGAGTGGTTGGGAGGAGAGGCAGCTCAGCTTTCCCTAAGTTTCACAAATGGCTCTTTTGCCTGTGACTCCTTAGATTTGCATTACATTCAAACTATGCCTTTGCTCACTTAGGGTGGGTCTAGGCTACATTGTAACTTAACCTTTGTTTCCTTCAGTAGGGCATGTGTATGCTTAGATTATTGTTGCTTTTTAGATTATCCCTGGCTTTTTATTCTGTGCAAATGCTTTTGCTGAAAGAATGCCTTCGTTAATAAGAAAACAAAAGCCGTCAAATGTAAGGGCATTGGGGTACTTTTTCTTTGTTATCTCACTCAAACACACATGAGCACAGTCACTGTGTGTGAGTGCAAGTGGTTATGGAGATTTTTAATTCCTGCAGAGAAAACTCCAGTTGTTCATTCACTGTGAACTTGATACCGATGCTTACATACATTCGAAACCCTAGTAAGAACTTGTCCATAGATAACATTAATGATTTCTATGCTGTGCATTCCCCCTCCCTTTGCAAAATGTGTTTAATGATTTTCCTGGTCTGTGTATTAATGAAATTAATTCTACTTCACAAATAACCAAGTGTAATGTTTCTTTTAGAATTCTGAATTTTATATTCATTCATTGACAAACACAAAATGTAAAAACACGTCACTAGTTGACCGGTTGTCTTACTCCAAAGGAACTGCCTCCATTTATTTTAGGGTTGGTGGAGTTCTGCCTCTATTTCAGCATGGAGGAGTACTTTAAGCCTTTTTTTTTCTTTTTCTCCCTCTGTAGTAGAACTTGAACCTAGTACTTCAAGGGTGTTAGACAGGCAAGTGCTTTACCACTGTGTTATATTTCCAGCCCCCAGATTCAATAAATATTAGTAGATAATGAAATTATTCATGTCCTAGTATGTCCTCCTGACATTATAAAAAGAGACTTAATGTTAATGAATGTCTTTATAAGAGTAAATGCAGACCAATGAAGTTAAAATTTTGGCCTATATTACTCAGAAGTTTAAATGGAATCGTGTTAATGTGCAATCCATTTCATACTGAGAATTGTGTTTGGGATGGAGAAATAAATCACCTGACCGACAGCCATCTGTCTTGTCAAATTTACAGCTCAGTTGTTGTGTCGAACCAAGAATGTTCTTAGACCAGGACTCTCTAAGTATGTTTCTGGGAACTTGAGGGTTGTGAGACCCCATCAAAGATCTGCAAAGAAAAAAAAAAGTTTTCATAATCACCTTTCAATATTGTTTGCCTTTTGCTCTCCCTTTCATTCATGTACAGTTGAGATTTCCAGAAGGTGTGTGGATCATGATGACATCATTGTTCTGCTGGCATATGACATGTGCACTGTGCTTTCCTGCCTTTTATGGAACTTCCGGTTTACTATATATATATATATATATATATATATATATATATATCAGTGACAATTTCCCATAGCACTCTCAAAGGACACTTTATAAATCTTGTCTTAAAGAGTATAAGGGAATCCTGTGACCAAAGCAACTGAGACCCAGTGAAACTTTTCCCCACATCTTCCTCCTCATAATGTCATCACGTGACCATAAAAGGGAACATCTAGGAGGAGTGATCAAGTATAATTCAAGCTTCAAAAGCACGGGCAGGCTGTAGATGTTGTGTTTACTAGTTCCCCGGTAGTACTGTTCCTGTGTTCCTCAACGTTCTGTGGAAAGCTTGATGGTAAGCGTTTTGGCCATCCCACGGGTATCCAGTAAGAGCTGCTGACTGGCACTTGGATGAGTGTAGAGGAGCCAAGAGAAAAGAAATTTAAAGCTATTCATGAGGCATAGCTCATTTATCTAGAAAGGAAGAATGCTGTAGCGGTAAAGAAAAGCACATGGTTGCCTAGGTTTTTGAGAATCTATTTGACTTGGGGCCGGACATTTGATCTCACTGTACCTCAGTTTCCTCCTTTACTCTGATGGGGTTGGCAGTTGTATTACATTCACAGACTGTTGTGAAAATACAATAGGCAAATATACTAAGAGGTTTGGAAACAGTTTCTGGAACACGATAATAATAAATAGTCAGTGACTGCTGCCTTTATTGCTATCATCATGATTATCATTGTCATTAATACTGATCTCTCAAGAGTCCTAGGAAACATTAATCAATTCCCTATGTGATCCAGATATGCTGTTACGTTTCACATCACTACTTCATAGTGTACATTAAAATCTTTCTAAATTTAAAAGTTTCATGTAAAAGATCCTTATTTTATTCTTAGACCTTGCAATTCATGGAGAGTTGATAGCATTTTTTTAAATAGGAGAAATTAATAGAACACCTTTGTCAGTTTGTGCTAAGGTTGAAGTTGGGTAGTGTGAATGCTCAATTAAAACTAGTTTCAAAGACCCTAATTGAATATTTATGCATCTTGGGAATTATTAGGGAGGAAATCACTTTTCTGAAGTGATATCAAGATGACTCACTACACACTTAATCTGTTAATCACTACCTAAGCACCACAACAGGCCATTTCAGTGAAAAGGATCCTTGGGGTAATTATATCCTGTGGTTCAGTCTGTATATGAGTGGTTGAAATGCCTAACTAATGGTGAAGGAAGCTTTGCATACAAATTAGCTTGACTAGGTGCTAAAGTTTAACTAGAGAACTCTAGTCCTTGGGAATCAAGTTTTCGGACAGCTATTGAGAGCCCTGTACAGACTCTACACATTTTTACATATTTTCCATGGATATATGTAAGTTTGGAATCAGGCCTGTCACTGTGATTAACCCCAGCACTTGGATTGATGCTTTCACAGTTTTGGAGAATCTAAATCCTACTGTGTAGATAGGCAGAGTGAAAAACTGTTTAAAGTATGAGTTTTTCAGAAATGGCCCCTGGATTAGAGACATCTGAATATACTCTCCAACATCCACAGGTCTGCATCCAAGGTGTCATCTGAGAAAAAAAGAGAGTAAACCCACATTGCTGCTTAGGGAAGAAGAATAAGATTCAGGGAGCGTTTGACTTATGTTACCTGACATTACCAGTCATAGTGTTATTAGAAATGGCCTTGAGTACAATCATTAAGAAAGCTTAGCTAAATCAAATTTCATCTTCTTAATTGAAGAGTTCTTCATGAGCTACGAAAATCAATAGTGTTTTTACTAAGCTGTTAAGAAATGTTTGGGGTCTGTTGTTTGTTTCTCTTACTGGTCTTTCTTTTATCTCTCCTTTTTAACCATTGAAATCCTCATTTCTGAATGCCTTCTCTTCAACTAAAATAATGTTAAGTTCTGCTACTAATTCCTTGCCAAAAATAATCCTGACAGGAAAAAAAAGGTCTTTTGACATCCACCTCACTATGCCTGAAGATTGACTTTAAGTCATGAAAATAACCATTTAACTTAAGACATTTCAAGTTAAACAGCAGAGCTTCTTTTCGCGGGGTGTCAACAGCTCTTTAAGCATTAACTGCCTCAATGTTGTAACCAAATCAAGTCATCATCCACTTCCAAGATTTACAGATTTCCATGCTTTTGAAAGATTTATAACTTCAAAGTACAAGTACTCATAAGATTGCTATACATGAATTATGCAAAGGAAATCTTACAATTCAGAACCCAAAAAATTGCCTTAAAGACTAGAAGTATTGAAAGGCTCATAAATAAGTTTAAAGTTGAGCATGAACATCTGTATTTCAGTGACTGTTGCCAATAAGAGTACTCTTTGTCTGTCTTTCTTTCTTTCTTTCTTTCTTTCTTTCTTTCTTTCTTTCTTTCTTTCTTTCTTTCTTTTTTCCTTCCTTCCTTCCTTCCTTCCTTCCTTCCTTCCTTCCTTCCTTCCCTCCTTCCTTCCTTTTTGTCTTCCTTTTCTTTTTAATGTGTGACTCTTCTAATTATCTAGTTTTTACATGGAGAAGAAAAATCTATAACATAGCAGTTGAGAAGAATCGAATGGGGGTAAACATCACCAACAACAAAAAAAAGCCTGCCATGTTATACAACTGACTGGCTAAGATGCAGCACACTTAAGAGTTTGAAAGTATGACTCAAGAAAATGAAAGCCAAGTGAAAAAAAATTAACAAAACAACCCCCACCCCCACCAGCTCCCTCTGTTTGATCAGGCTGTGTTGGTGTTTATGCATCCCGCAGAGACAGAGTGTGTTACTATTCAAGACAGCCCCCAGTGGCTCACAGTAGCCTGAGCCTATGAGAATAAGGGTGAGACTCAGCCCGGTTTTTGATGTTCTGCTCCGGTGGGTAACTTGAATACTAAAATGCATTCCATTGACAGCTGACCCTGTGAGAGGGTTTTCAACAGTCTCCTGTTTTGTTTTGGTTTGGTTTCCTTCTCCCTTCCTTTGCTCAAAGCTCTTACAAATAGAGACTTTTGGGTGAGAGGAAATGGGCCTGACTGATGGCCATCTTTCTGCATGAGATTTGATTTCTGGTAGTCAAGGGAGGGCTTAGCTGATTTACATGAGCATTTTCTTTCCTTCAAGTTTTCTGTGTTCTTGATTTGTCAGAAGCTAATGTGTGTTGTTTGAAAATTGACTCAGAATACTGATCATGACTTCAAGGAATGGACAAAGAACCTATTGAGAAATAATTTTGATTAATACAACACATTTGTGTATCCATTTTCTTCTTTGTAGTGGCTTTAGACTTCAGTAGAAGTTTTCCAGGGACATTAAATTTTATTAAATATAGTTGTCTATGGATGGAGAACTGAGGCACCTATTTCCTTTAACAATAATACACGTTTGTTTCAGTTTAGGAAAATTTCAGTTAAATGTCGGTCTCATTTTCAACAACTTTGAAGTTGTTGAAAGTGAGACAGTCAAGCATTCCACAATAATTCTGAAATGATGAACACTTTATAATAATATTGCAGTTGTCATGTTCACTTATATTCAACTTAAAAACTTTAGATGAGATGTTATTTGTATCGCCTTTTATTTTAATTGCAAAGCTAGCTTTAGGTTGAAATGGTTCATTTATTGGGAGTTTACTGTGTTTTTTAGATGAAACATTTGGGGGGAAGGATGGAGGTTTACCTAAATCAGTACAGTTTTTCATGTTCTCTTCCACTGGGCTCCTGTTTCAGTTGTAAGCCCCCACCCATATTACCACTTTGCCTTCTCCAAAATGCTTAGAAGGTATGTTTGGTTTTTTTTGTAGTTAAAATTAGATACTTAGCTTTTACAGCTGTCTGATATAGCTTGAGTATCTCAAAACAGAAATCCCTCATGTCTGAACCACTCTCTTCTTAAAATTCAAAACTTACCTGACCTTAAATGCAAGGTCATGTATTAAAAATGCACATGCAGACAAGGTATACATGCTGCCTAGAAATGATGAGTGAATTTCATGGGTATCATTTCAGGATAGCTCACTATATACATATAGATGTTAAACAAGCAACAAATAAATATTCAAACCGCAGAGCAGTTCTGTCCAAGCAGTTTGGATAAGGAATTCGACCTCTGTATACTGGCAAATCAGAGTCTGTAAGGATGTTGCGCTTCCTCTGTGGATAGAAAGATAATGAACTCAGAGGGAAGGCTCAATGGACACCAGACGATTTTCCACAGAATACAGAAGAGCAGTTTATATCATCTGAATGTCCAATATAGTAAACGTTTGTTAACTGATAACAAACCAGCATTGAAAAACTGGCTCTGAAAACCATTCATTGAAAATAGTCAAGAGTCATCTTGTAGATACATACCATACTCAAAAACCCAACAAAATCATGCAAAATCATGGTTTAAAAATTTTCAGCTTTTGTTCGGAAACACCCACTGTGGCCGAAACGCTGTCACAAGTCACCAGTACTCTGCATAGTGTGGAAACCTACTAAACCCTGGAAGATGCCATTTACAGAATAAATGACGTGTTTTGTTTTTGTTTTTGTTTTTGTCTTTTCCATTCTGTGGTAGAGTTACTGTGGAGTCCAAAGGCCTAACTGAACTCGGGTTTGGCCAGAATGCTGTCTTCTTCTTGTATATGAACACTGCAGAGAACAGTGCCCTTCTTATAGGCTTTAAGTAGATTACACAGGCACCCATGTGAACAGGGCTTCCCCGATGTCTCATCAGACAGCACTCAGGATAGAACTAACTCATGTTTGCGTGTCACCAGCGAAGTCAGAATATCTTTACAGAAAGGAGTCACGCAGTGAACGCTGAGGGAAGGGGGCATAGGAAAAATAGTTATCTTAACAGAAACTGGAAAAACACGATTATGGAATGGGAATAAACACAGCACAAAACAAATGTAAACAGAAGTAAAAGAAGGACCAGTGTGCATTTACGGATATGCATCCATCCATCTGTTTGAGCATTTACACTGGCTAGTGTACTCATTATGTCATGCTTCAGATGGAGATACATGTTTATTCAAGTAAACCTTCTGTTTAGAGACAGACTCTTCAAATGTACAGCACGTGGGATGTTTCCAATAATTGAGGCTGAGTAACTTCATCTGTATGCAATGACTCCAAGGCAACTTTACCTAAGTATATCTAATACTAATGTTTTCAAATGACAGGTATCTAATCTCTTTCCATTATGTCAACATCAAAGCCCCAATGACCCACCAAGGTAAAGTGGTGCTCTAAAGTATTACTTATGTGAGCGCAGGATGGTAAATCTGTTGACATTTTGTATCTGTATGTGAATATGTGTGTGTGTGTGCGTGCCTATGCATGTGTGAATGTAATCTGTGACGATAGGTGAGCTTATGTGCATTACATATATGTAGGATCACACACAGGACATAAGAGAACATCAGATTCCCTGGAACTGAAGTTGTAGGTAGTTGTGAACCACCATGTGGGTCCTGGGACCAAATCCAGATCCTAGGAGAGCAATAATCTTAACTACTTTCTGAACTATTGAGTCGTTTCTCTAGCCTCCAATTTATCATTATCATTATCATTATTATTATTATTTGAGATGCCGTCTCCTTATGAATCTGGAGCTTGCCAATTTGGTTAGACTAGCTGACCAGTGAGCTTTCAGTATCCCCTGTCGCTGCCTTCTCAGTGGTGATACCACAGGCTCATAGCCACCTTAGGGGAAGCACTTTAATGCCTGAGACACCTCTACAGATCTTTGTGCTTTTTTTTTTTTAACTTCAATAGTTCAGGCTGGCATTGAACTCTTCATTCTCCTGCCTCAGCATCACTGTTCTAGGCATTTACTGCCATGCAAAGCTTGTTTTTATTTTTATTTTTATTTTTAATTTCTTTTATTTAAATTGGAAAGTCATGTTATTTTAAAAATTTTAGTACCAGCTCAGTATAAGTAGTAACATATGAAGATAATTTAGGAGAAATCTTACAGGTTAATAGAAGTTTAATTAGAAGAACTGCCTTGAATAGTGATCTTCCTTATTGCAGGTCCCTAAAGAAGAAAGAGCATTAGAAATCACTATGCTATCAACACTGTGTTTTGGTGATTTGATGGTATTAAGCAAACTTTGCAAGCATTTCCCTTTTTTGGTGCGTTTGATTAAATGTGTGATCTTATCTCTGTGAAACAGCCTGCTGGGCTGCAGACAGTAGCGTTCAGAAATGAAATTTGCTCAGAGCCCCTGAGCAGACATTTATTCAATGAGACCTTTCTTGAATAATAGATGGCAGTGAGATAGCAGTAGTGTGCCTGTGTGTCTTGTGTGTGTTTCCTTCCTTGAGTTTAGGGAGTGCCGAGACAGAGCGACAGCAACACAAAAGGTAAACAAAGGAAAGCATCAGGTTTATAAATGAGCGACTAGTCTGCTTTATTGTAAAATGACATCATTCTGTGTGATGTGTAATGAAGTTTTCACTGTTAATTCAGAGGAATTTCATTAATGCTTTCTCAGGGTCTCCTTGAGTCCCAGCAATTTTGAGTCACTCATTTTGAGTGACTCAATTTGACTCAATTTTGAGTCATTCATCCTTCTGTAGCTTATTGCATATTTTGAAGACCATATCTAAATTGTATTTTATGGTTACAGAACGTACTCAACGCTAAGCATTGGTAACAAAAAGTTGAGGCAGAAACCATTTATGTGTTGATACTCCTTATCTTACTTAGGATCGTTATTGTACTGATAAAACAGCAAGACCAAAATAAATCTGGGAGGAAAGGGTTCACACTTTCACAACACTGTTCATCACTGGATGAAGTCAGGACTGTAACTCAAGCAGGGCAGGAACCAAAGGCAGGAGCTAATGCAGGGGCCGTGGAGGTATGCTGATTACTAACTTACTCCACCTGGCTTGTTTATCCAGCTTTCTTATGAAATCAGAGACCACCAGCACAAGGCTGGTCCAACCTAAGATACGCTGAACCCTCTCTCATCATCCACTAATTAAGAAAATGCCCTAGTCTGTTGCCCAGTTGAGGCTCCCTTATCTCAGATGACTCCAGCTGTGTCAAGTTGGCATAAAACTAGCCAGGCAGTACACTCCTTGTTTCACAGTACTCACACAGAGTTATTTTGAACTTGAAAATTCATATCAATTGCCCATTTTGTATTCGTTATGTACTTCAGTGAAACTGAGATTATATACACAATTGTAAAATTTTCTTGAACTCCTCCAAGTGGCATTAATTTTTTGAGAGCATCGTTTTAATACTACACAATATTCTCTAGTTATTATTCTCTATTTATATACTAAGAATATATTTATATATCCATATTGCCTGTCAGTTCTTATGCTAGGATAAATGATGTCACAGTGAATATATTAACTTTTAAACCTGGGTTGATTCTCTAGTTCCACAGCTCAGATTCCTTGCATTAGGTCAGAGGGCACATTACTGTTCTTGACTTCTCCCTTCTGTGAGTGTGCCTTCTGGGTCAGTGGTCCTTTGGAAGTCCTCTCTTTAGAATTTCTTTCTCTTAATTGTATTTAGCAATTATCACTTCTTTGTAATGTAACAGTAATTTTTATTTTTATTTTTGTAATTTTTAGCATTTCCTGAGTTACGTATTTACCAGGATATAAAAGCCAGGGTCAGTTCCTCTTTAATAAAGAAGGGGATTCCCTGTATATTTTAAAATTTGAGTAGGATGGTGGATTATATCTTTAAGTACTGGGACTTTCCTGAATAGGCCCCTTAGTTCTTTGAAGCTGTTATTTTACAAAACTCAAGTTTTATCAAACTCTTAGTGGTACACCAAACTGATCATTGGATGCATCTTTGAAAATTTAAGTATGAAGAATCAGAGTAAATGACCAATAAACACATTCAGAGTAAACGAGATCTGTGTCTGAAGAAGCAGAGTGCAGTGGGGCAGAAGAATATAACATGGCTTACAGAGAGTAAACACAAATATGAGTATCGTTAGGTGTGGTTGGAGGTGTGTTCGTAGAAATGCACTAGGAACGAAATTTGAGGTGTTTCACAGTGATGACGCACATTTCTAAGATTTGTATACCGAATCTGGGACTGCCTAATTTTGATTTTGTTAATTCTGTGTGAGTGTGAGTATGTGTATGTGGGCACAGGAAAAGGAGGGAGAAAGACCACTATTTTATGTATCACTGTTGCGACTTGTGTTTCCTTTTGTAACATTTTAGGTACAGTTGCAGGAGACAGAACAGAATTTGGTTTACTCTCCCTCTCTGTGTTTTTATGTAACTCTGCATCAGAATATATTTATGAGACAGATTACAATGCTTGATAAATAAATGATTGTATAACTGCATGGCTACGCTCTGTGGACCTACATGAATCAAGTGAATATGCAAATGGTTATTAAAGTTTCTGTGGCAAGAGAAATTTAAATGACATTGAAAATTGCTGTTTTGTGCACTTTAGTTTCTTTAAAATACGACTCTGTGAAGAGCTGATGGGACTGTCCCAACATGGCAGGTATGCAGCTTGTCTGCTCTGCAGCAGTATTACTGCTTGAACTTCTCGGATTTAAGGCACTGTATTGGCACCATAGAGTTATGTTCCAGTGGTCATAGAACCCTCTGTCTGTCTTTCTTTAAATAGTGCATGAGATAGCGGTGACTTCCTTTAAAATGTCTGGAATATAAAGGGAAGTGGTGAAGCTATTTTGAACAGAATTCCCCCCGGGTTTGGGTACAGAGCTTGCCTCAGAAGTGGGAGGACTTGGATTCTAATTGTAGCAGGCATACATGCAGGCCCGTGAACACACACACACACACACACACACACAAACACACAATGAAAAAATTAGACTATCCTTGCTTGAAAGTTACATTTAAAAAAAAAAGCAACCAACCGCTTTTACTCAACAGCATTTATTACTGAGTCGATCTTACAAAAAAATTTCATGATATCCTCCTTGAAGAATAATATTTCATGTGTTAATTGGATATTGAAAAACGATGAAATGGGTTACATATTTTATAATAGTTTATATATTAAATGTGATATAATGAAGCTATTATGTAAAAATACTAAGGATTCTAGTAAGTTTCTCTCCTAGTCTTCAGATTTCTTTCTTTGTACTTGTAACTGAATGTTATGAGTCACACATGTAATTCCAGAACTCACAAAGCAGAGGCAGAATCAGGAGTTCAAGGTCAGCCTTGGCTAGTAGAAATACATTATCTCAATATTTCCCTTATGATTTTTTTTCTCAGTAAATCACTTCAGCATTTGGCATTGCTTCTTATGTCAGTTTTCTTTATCTTATGTTAAGTTATTAAATACATTTAATATCCAGCGGTTTGTGTCCACAGACCAGTCTTTCAATTTTAACACTTCTTCTTTTAGAAAAGTGAGTGTGCACGCTGAATACTGAATACTTAATGCTATTCCTTTTTTCACATGACTGAATTTATTTACATAAAATTTTAAGTTATCATAAATTTTCAGTATTAAATTGTATTAAGCTCTAGAGAAGTTGAACAATTATTTTGAAAATGAACATATACATCTAGGAAAATATAAAATACCGTGATTAAAATGTCTTTCTGAATGAATATCGAAAAGAACAGAGCAAGAGTTTTAGAGATTGGAAAAAACACAGTTTAAAACTTTACACTGTGAGAAATTACTGTCAATGGCTTAATTTTCTCAACGGTTAAGACAGGTGTAAAATGTACTTACTTTCATAGGTATACCAAATATTAAGTGAGCTAGTGCACATACTATGAGCGCATGAATAGAAAATTATTTGAATTTTTATTTTATTTTATTTTTTGTTTTTTAGAGTGTCCTCGATTTTATTTTTTAAATTAATTTATTTTTATTAATTACAGTTTATTCACTTTGTATGCCAGCTGTAGCCCCCCTCGTCCCCTCCCAATCTCACCCTCCCTTATCTACTCCCATACCCCTCTGAAAGTCCACTGATAGGGGAGGTTCTCCTCCCCTTCCATTTAACTCTAGCCTATCAGGTATCATCAGGACTGGCTGCATTGTCTTCTTCTGTGGCCTGGTAAGGCTGCTCCCTGCTCAGGGGGAGGTGATCAAAGAACCAGCCATTGAGTTAATTTCAGAGAAAGTTGCTGTTCGCCTTACTAGGAAATCCCACTTGGCTACTGAGCTGCCATGGTTTATATCTGTGCAAGAGTTCTAGGTTATTTCCATGCATGGTCCTTGGTTGGTGTATCAGTCTCAGAAAAGACTCCTGTGCCTTTTGGTGTTTTGGTTCTGTTGCTCTCCTTGTGGAGCTCCTGTCTCCTCTAGGTCTTTCTATCTCCCCCTTCTTTTATAAGATTTCCTGCACTCAACCCAGAGTTTGGCTATGAGTCTCAGCATCTGCTTTGGTACCCTGATGTGTAGAGTCTTTCAGAGGTCCTCTGTGGTAGGCTCCTGTCCTATTGCCTGTTTTCTCCCTCTTCCTATGTCCACCCCTTTTGCCTTTCTGAGTGAGGATTTTTCATCTTACCCAGGGTCCTCCTTCTTGCTTATCTTCTTTAGGTGCACAGATTTTAGTATGTTTATCCTATATTATATATCTAATATCCTCTTATAAGTGAGTATATACCATGTCTGTCTTTCTGATTCTGGGATCTCTAACTCAGGATGATCTTTTCTAGTTCCCAATATTTGCCTGCAAATTTCATGACGTCCTTGTTTTTAATTGTATAAATGTACCACAACTTCTGTATCCATACCTCTGTTGTGGGACATCTGGGTTGTTTCAAGGTTATGGCTATTACAAATAAAGCTGCTACAAAAATGGTTGAACAAATGTCCTTGTTGTATACTTGAACATATTTTGGATATATGCCTAGGAGTGGTATAGCTGGATCTTGAGGTAGAACTATTCCTAATAGTTTGAGAAAGTGCCAGATTGATTTCCAAAGTGGTTGTACCAGTTTACATTCCCATCAGCAATGGAGGAGGGTTCCCCTTTCTCCACATCCTCTCCAGCATATACTGTCATTTGAGCTTTTGATCTTGACCATTCTGATAGGTGTAAGGTGAAATCTCAGGGTCGTTTTGATTTGCATTTCCCTGATGACTAAGGCTGTTGGGCATTTCCTTAGGTGTTTCCTTGCCATTTTATATTCTACAATGAATTCTCTGTTTAGCTCTGTACCACATTTTTTAATTGGATTACTGGATTTGTTGCTGTTTCACTTCTTGAGTTCTTTATATATTCTGGATATCAGCCCTTCTTTCAGATATAGGGTTGGTAAAGATCCTTTCTCAGTCTGTAGGCTGTCATTTTGTTCTAATGACAGTGTCCTTTGATTTAGAGAAGCTTTTCAGTTTCATGAGGTGTCATTTATTGATTGTTATTGTCCTGTTCTGCCGAAGTTGTTACTTTTCTAAGTATACTTCTATGTTTTTCTGTCATTCCCTAATGAAAATCTTTACTTATATCAACTTTGCCATCAATTCCTCTCTATTTAATCCAGATGTATGCAGGGTGCTCAGAATGCGGAACATAATATCCAAAATATCTTCTGATTTTATGAGACTTGCAAACTTATGGAAATGAGACATTAAATAGTGTATCTGATATTTTTGTTTGTTTGTTTCTTGTGTTTTTTGTTTGTTTGTTTGCTGTTAAAGTGGTTGGCACTGGAAGTACAGCATGCCATGAGAATTCAGCTGCAGTGTTAGAGTGTTAGTCCCTGTCTAAAGTCGGGGAGTGGGGGGATTTCTCAAGGCAAGTAGGAAGATCAGCTCAGGGAGCATGTTTTATAAACGATGTTATCAAAAAGACACACCACAAAGCTTGTACCTGGGCAGGAGTGTGGTTAGGCAGAATGAAGGGGAGAAGGCAGTAGCATTTGGATTTGGCTGTATGTACATCACATCTGAAATGTTCATCTGACAAAGTATGCTGGCTAGTTTTTGTCAGACCCTCAATTGAAGAATTGTCTTACTCAGATTGGCTTGTGAGCATGTGTGTGGTAGCATTTTGCTTGATGCTGATTGAGGTGGGAGGGCCCAGCCCAAAGAGGAAAGTACCTCCTCTAAGCCTCTGGTCCTGGATTTCATAATGATCCAGTAAGCAGCCTTGCCTCCTGGTTCTTGCCTATGATGCCGCTTGAATTCCTGTCCAGATTCTCTTTAACATTCTAAGATGAAATTGACCCTTTTACTCCCCAAGTTGATTTTGCTCAGTAGTTCATCACAGCAACAGTAAGCATATTAGAATGCCGAGGAAGCAAGTATAGAGAATGTTTCAGTATGCATTGATGTTGAATTTTAGGATGTCATAAAAAGTACTTGCTCTAACCAGTCGCCAGACACTCTATTTGAGAATAGAGCTTACAAATACTAAAAGCAAGGTGTCATAGTTTAACGTTAGGGATATACACTCAATCATCTCTGTGACTCATGGTTGGAAGAGAGTGCTTTGCTCCAGAAGCTTGCTGAGTATTCACCCTTCCCCTAACTTCCTGTTTTAGTATCATCTACCTTTTAGCTTGGAGGAATCTGTGCACAATGAAGAAGTTGATGTAACAGTAGTGTGCTAAAGTTTAGCCAGAACAGCAGGAAATTAGTAATGTGGAAAGAATTGAGAGATCTGTAATGCTGTCACTCATTTACACAGGACAGACTTCATCTCTCCTTTATCAAGATTAAGGCTGTTATTAAATCTTAGGGCAGGCTTTTGGTGGGCGGTTATATAATTAATTTTAAAATCGTTTTGAGCAAATAACTTAATGCTAATGAGAAGTGATGCATGTTCTTGAAAAATAAAGCTACTGTCGGGGGTCATTGGGCAAAATAAAAATAATTATGGTTTAGGAAAACTATCCATGTGGAGTAAAATTATTACTGGAGGAAGTGTACTGTTATAAATATGGCTCAAGTCTTAATTCATTTTTGAGTATGTATTTACGGAGTGACTTATGTGAGAGATTTGAACTCTACTGTGATAAAGATCAAAAAGGAAAAAGAAAAAGAACGTGCAGCGTTTCTTGAGAACTTTAACCCAGGGAGCTCAGACAGGCTAGATAAGGCAAGGTTTTTCTGAATCACCGCTAAAGACTGCCCAGAAACTGGTGAGGCAGCTGGAAACCACTGACACAAAACACTTTAGCTTAAGGGCAAGGGAAGAAAGGGTTTGTTGAGTATCCCAGGAGAGCAGCTGGAACAGAGGTTTGGGAAAACAGGTATAAAATCTGGCCTAGGAAGTAGGCAGAAGTGCAAAGGGGACAGCAAGGAACACTGTGGAAGGCCAAATGGCAGGAGATTTGAAGCCTCCCCCGCCACTGCTCAGCTGGATCGGCCTTCCTGGGGCCCCTTCATGGACTTCGCTAGTTTTGGCTCATGTACATGTATGTTACAGTGTTCCAATTAGAATGCCTATGCAACTGTTTAATTTGTTGTTGTTGTTGTTGTTGTTGTTGGAAGTTAAATCCCATTGTCTGGAGTTGTGTTATACAGTTATACACACACACACACCCATATACATATTTATATGTCTCTTTTATATGCTGCATAAAAGTTGAAGAGTCAGATGTTGGAACTACATTCAATTTAGAGTGTTTAAAACACAAAGGCCATTTGCTCTAAATGATTTACTTATAAAATATATTATCGAGGACAGTAAAAGGGGTTCTTATTTAAGTGATACCTAAAACAAGAGTACTTCATTTGTCTCTCAGTACCACAGTGGCTGGAAACTGAGTGACAGATGTAAACAGGTTGGCTATATTATTTTAGAAATTCTAAGATAGTTTAAGTTTCCTGCTTGTTATTAATAATTTAAAGTCTTTCTTTTCTCCTTGTATTCGTCCTCAGATTCTTCATTACTTTTCATCTTTTATAATAACTAAATATTCTTTTCTATGTCTTTTGTAGAGAGAATTTTTTTAGTTTTAGATAGGGTCTCACATGTAGTTGAGACTAGATTTGAAATGTCAGTCCTCCTCATTCAGCCTTCTGAATTGAGATAGCAAATGCCTAATAGGAAGCCTAACTCTCATATAGCTTTTAGATTATTTCTTTCATTTTATACCTTTATGAAAATGTAAATTCATTAATGACTGTGACTGGAATTGTTTTTCATAAACTAAATGCTTACGTAAATGTGATTTTGCCTAGTTTTAAAAGATGAAGGTGTGATATGTTATATAAACATCATATAAGATACGGTTTCAATGACTTAAAATTAATAGTAGATATTCCTAAAAGTGGCGATGTCATAATTTTCTATTTGGAAAAAAAAATGAGCTGTAGAATGAAATAACCCCAAACCACAAGACTGCCATGTGACCACTGTGCAGCTTTGGATAAGTCCCCAAGACTCGGTTTATTACTTCATCCTAGGGAAGAGTATGTCTATTTAATAGAAGCTTAAGAGTTAATTTAGTTCATGTAATATAATTTCATCTAAAGTGTTTTATTATTATATTAAAAGTCAGATGAAAAAGTAAGTTTCGCTATGTTTACATTATGCACAAGGGAGCAAAACAGTGGTTCAAGTTTCCTTCCACCCCTTGCCTATTGCTTCAAGTCTGTGCAAAATTGACCTTGCATTTTATAGCTGTTGCTTTCTGTCTCCATGGCCTTTCTTTCATTCTGTCATGTTACTTCATGTACATCATACTATCATTTTTATCTCAGCCCTATTCTGAAAGGAATGATTATCTAGCAATTTGTGAGATACAAATGGAAGCCGAGTCTTTACAGGCACTGTCAAATAGGAATCCTAGAAAGGCTTTTATTACTTATTTTGATTTTGAATACCTACATCCTATAGGCATGCATACGTAATATGTATGAACCATGAAAACAGTTTTGTGATTAGGCTTTCAAATCTTTCAGAGCAGAGACAGTCTTCCTTCAGCCCTAAGACATAGCTGCCTCTAAATTTTATTTTAAGGAGCTAGAAAAAAAAAGCATCATCATAGTAAAGAAATATGAGATGGAAGATGAAGATGAGTTCAGACACCTTCATCCCAATGAATGTCTTTCCTTGAATGAAACAGTTTCACAAATATGTGAAAGACTATAGGAGTTAGTATGTGTGAACTCTCATATGTGTCAACTCGGAGTTAGTACCCTATGCAATAGGTGTGTGAAAACTTGTCTTTGAAAAAGAGAGATATGATATGATGTCAATATTTTTGTTCCCTCAGAGAACTGCTGTTTCTTTTTTTCAATTAATTTATAATTTATTACAACTTCTTCACTTTGTATCTCAGCTGTAGCCATCTCCTTTGTCTCCTTCCAGTCCCATGCACCTTCTCTCTTCTCCTTGTATGCTCTTTCACTAGTGCCCTAATAGGGGAGGACCTTCTCCTCTTCTATCTGTCCCTAGCCTATCAGGTCTCATCAGGACTAGCTGTATTGTCTTCTTCTGTGGCCTGGCAAGGCTGCACTCCCCCAGGAGGAGGTGATCAAAGACCTGGACACTGAGTTCATGTCAGAGACAACCCCTGCTTCCCTTACTAGGGAAAACCACTTGGAAGCCGCTTCTGAGCTACAGTTGAGCAGGGGGTTCTAGGTTATCTCCATGCATGGTCCTTGGTTGGAGTATCAGTCTCTGCAGGGACCCCTGAGCCCAGAATTTTTGGCTCTGTTAGTCTCCTCCATTTCTAGAGGGAATGTAAACTTGTACAACCACTTTAGAAATCAATCTGGTGCTTTCTCAGAAAATTAGAAATAGTGCTACCTCAAGATGCAGCTATACCACTCCTAGGCATATATCCAAAACATGCTCAACTATAGAACAAGGACATCTGCTCAACCATGTTCATAGCAGCTTCATTTGTAATAGCCAGAATCTGGAAACAACCCTGATGTCCCTCAACTGAGGAATGGATACAGAAATTGTGGTAATTGAAAACAAGGAAATGATGAAATTTGAAGGCAAATGGTGGGAACTAGAAAAGATCATCCTGAGTGAGGTATCCCAGAAGCAGAAAGACACACATGGTATATCCTCACTCTGCAGGAGAATACAGAGAGGTCCAACTACAGAGGACCTCTGAAACACTACTGATCAGGGTATTGAAGCAGATGCTGAGACTCATAGCCAAACTTTAGGCAGAGTGCAGGGAATCTTTTTTTTTAATTTTTATTAATTAGACTTTATTCACCTTGTATCCCAACTGTAGCCCTCTCCCTCATTCCCTCCAAACCCCACTCTCCCTCTCTCATCTCCTCCCATGCCCTTCTCCATGTCCACTGATAGGGGAGGTCCTCCTCCCCTTCCATCTGAACCTAGCCTATCAGGTCTCATCAGGACTGGCTGCATGGTCTGCAGACTCTGTGGCCTAGCCAGGCTGCTCCCCCTCAGGAGGAGGAGTTCAGGGAATCTTATGGAAGAAGAGGGGGAGACAGAGAACTGCTGTTTCAATAGGAGACTTTCTCTGTTCTCTACTTGTAACATGTAAAAGAGATACAAATTGTAACCTCTTCTGACAATTGAGAATACTGGTTTATAGAAGAGGAAAAGCTTTCAAGTTCTTGTTCTAGAGGGCTAAGTAACTGATTTTATTTATAATCCCGACTGCGCTAAAAATGAGTTAGTGATTTTTCATTTTAGTCTCCTTTTAGAATTGCTATGTATACAACTAAATTGTTGAATAATTAAATTTATGTTTATATGAATTGTGTATAAAAAGGACTATTATATAGAGTGGCATATTTAAACACACTTTAAATTTTTATTCTGAATATTTTGGGGGAATTGTTATGGCAAACCAGATGTTGCCAAATTCTTATTTAATCAGAGATAAAGAATATCTGTAATATCATTTTGTCTTGCTGTCAGCTAAATAAATGATACCATTTCAATCAGCATGCTCCAGGAGGAAGAAGGAGGGTGAACATTTTTCTACTTGCGTTTGCTGAGAATAAATATTAATCTTTTCTGTGGTAAAGGCCATGCTGTGTCTTCTGAATCAAGACCAGAAACTCAGGATGCCTTTACAGTTATTACCTTTAATGAATTTCACTCATTGTTTGCTTCTGGAGTATTAGAGTTCGCTTTTCATTCACATTATGCACTTCTAATGGCACATACCCATCTTGTCTGGAGGCTTCTTTTTGGGAAACTCTTGTGACGTTTATCTCTAAATGTTATCTTTAGGACCTGGTAAAGGTATGTTCTCAGCCCCAAACATTAACCCTATTCCTGAATTCCTTAAAAACACTGTGGTGCACAGAAAAAGAGCTTAAATGGCCATATAGCATTTTTTTCTGTTTCCCCTGTTTGTTTCTGTAACATTGGTTACATCAAAGTGCTCTTGTGTTTGTGCTGACAATCTCAGAAATCTTGCCTCAAGTAAGACATTAAAGTGATACAAAATCCAGAAGAACTAGACCAAACAATAGAAGACATAGGCCGCAGAAGTTAATTTCAGGCTCTGTTGGCAGTGCCAGTGAGAAGCATGACAGGAACCAGGAAGGGACACAGGGCACATACAGCGATGGACTCAGTGAAGAACAAATACAATGTACCGGTCAGTTTACTGCTCAGGAAAATACAACTCAGACCACAGAATGAATAGTCACAGCCCTGGAGAACAGCAACCATAGTGCATTCTCATATCAGAGTTTGAATTCCAAAGCAAAATGTCTAATGGTCATCCACTGTTCTTGCATTCAGGAGTTGTGATCAGGGGTTCAAGACTTGATTTTTCTACAGCATTTGGGACATATGTGGACAGTATTAAACTATGTTAAACTATAGGGGACCATTCTCAGACATAATAATTACACGATTTGACTAGTCGTTGTATATTATGTGGCTGTTTGCTTAAATCAGTTATCAAATGAATAAGAAAGTGAACCATGGAGGTAGAACTCTGCTTGAACTGGGGTAATTCTTTGGGATGAGGCTTAGGGTTTTAAATGAAGTTATTGTTCTTCCCTCTGTTTTACTCGTATCTGATTTCTAACATGCGATGTGAAAGGGTCATTCTTGAAGAGCAGTTGAAAGCACTTCACAAAACTGTCTTTGGAGTGACAGACATTGGAATGCAAAGGAGGAGGGAGAAAGAAACGTAAGGCTATATTTCACATTCCTTTTATTACAACATTTGGGGGAAGAACAGAAAGTACGTGTCATGTAAGTCGTCCGTTTCGGATGCAGCCTGCAGTATGTGCGGGGTGAGGGGGAGGGAGGGGTGCAGTGGTTGCCCCGTAGGCCTTCTTGCCTCCGTGGCTTGATAAATGAGAAAGAAAAACGTCTGCAGCACAGAGGTTTTGAACGTGGGTGTAGAACCAGATCGGTGAGTGGCAGTGCTGGTCAAATGCCTCCCCTTGTACTTGAGATTTATTTCGTGTGTCAGCATCGTGGGTGTGTGGCCCACGCACTATGGGGTAACAACCTGTATTTGATGTTTCCCCTCTAGTGCCCAGGGTGGTGTCTGAGTGTTTGCCACTTGGTGAATGGGCGTTTTCAATTCCCTTGTCATTCTTACATTGGCGAGTTTCTGTCTGCCTCAGTAGACCTGGGGATCAGAGTGCCTGAGAGTAGAATTCTAATGTATCCCAGGCTTAAAGGGGCAGGGTTGCTTTGTGGAGTTACCAAGTATAAACCTCACAGGTGTGAGTGTACAAAGAACTAGGGTAAGTGTCTTTATGTTTGTTGGTCTCTCATCTGAAGTCTTGGTGCCTTGTCTGAGCTACTATGTTTTGTTCTTAATAATCTCTAAATTGGTATTTTAGAACTTAGTTTGAAATACATTTAAATTTTTGACCTTTGTTATTTTTCCCAAAGTATTTTTATGTGTATATTAGTGGTGACTGAGAATCAGATTTGGAAGTATTTTCTACCTAATGACCAGCTTTCTTACTACTTGTTCATAGTACTCTGGGGCTTTAAGAGCATTTATTTTGCATTTCTATAATTTGTTAAATGTGCTTTATAGCTGTAGTACTTTAAGTACCTTATTTGGGATCTTATCATCTTTTGAAATAAACAATGTGCCATAGGAAATAGGAACAGTCCTTTAAATCTTCCAGACTTATTGCAGTTTTGATATATTAATGACTTTAAAGCATGGAATTATTTTGCTCAAAAACAAAAAACAAACAAAAAAAACAACCAAATTTCAGATTTTAATTTTATTTGAAGGAAAACCAGCATGAATTGGGTATATTAGATTTTTTATGGAAAATATGTTTTGTTATATTTAATTTAAAAATATTGTACAGATTCACTGGGTAAAGTGTAGTAAATAGAGGCACACTATGTGTTGACCAAATCAGAATAAATAACATTTCCATCTCCCTAAACATTCATCATTTCTTGTGCTGGGAACCTTCTAACTTCTGCCTTTGAATGCTTTATATAGCATAAACAACCTCCTGTGAACTCTAGCTACTTTGTAGCACTACAAAACAGAATTTACTCTTTCTACAAAACTTTAATTTGATATTCCTTATCCGAGCTTACTTTATTTTTGACTCCCACCACCATCAAGAATGGTCAGTATTTTCTCATTACTCCTATGAAGTTAACCTTTTTGGCTTCCACAAATGAGTAAGGTTATGCAGTATTTGTCATTTTGTGCTTAGCTTGTTTCACTTGACATACATACTCCACTTTCAAGCACCCTGATGCCAAGAAAAGGTTTCATTCTTAGTTTTTAATGACAATATTCCATTGTATGTTTCAATCACATTTATTCATTGACTTTTCAATAGATAACATGATTGCCTTTGTATCTTGGTTAATATACGCAATATAAAATAAACAGGAAAAGGCAAGTGCCTCTTTTGAATGCTGATTATAGTTTTTGGATTTATATCCTATAGTGGCATAAGTGGACCATTATATCTCTGTTTTAATTTTTGAGAGTCTTCTGCAGTGGCTGTAGTAATTTATATTTTCACCATGTATGAAAGTTGCCTTTTGTATCTTTGCCAGCCTTTGTCATATTTTGTCTTTTGATTATGACTCTCCTAGCTGGAGTGATAGGATATCTCCCTGTGGCTTCGGTTAGCTTTCTTCTTATAAAAAGCAATATTGTGCCTGTTTTCGTTTTTAGTGCTATTTGTGTGGCCTCTTTTGAGAAATGTCAATTTGGATCATTTCATAGGAGTATTTGGTTTGAGTTCCTCAAATACTCTAGGTATTTTTTTTATGTCTTCTCAAATATATTCTCCCCTTTTTCAAATTGCCTTTGCACAGTTGATTGTTTTCCTGGCTGTGAAGAAACTTCTGAGCTTGACATACCCTGTTTTTCTACTTTTGCTTTTACTGGTGGTATTTTGAGGGCCTTATTTAATACACATCTTTGCTTCCGGCAATGTGTTGAGGTTATTTTTCTTATATTTTTCCTAGTATATTTTATAGTTTTGGGTTTTTGATGCATTTTTTAGTTGATTGTGTGTGTGTGTGTGTGTGTGTGTGTGTGTGTGTATCTGCTGTGGGATTCAGAAGTCTGATTTTATTTTTTTCTCCTTAAGTAGATAAAAATTTTCTACTAGTGATCAAAATGACTCTTAAACAGATTTTTTTAACACATTGGACAAAGATCATTTAGAGTTAGATGCATAGACTCATTTCTGTCCCAGGGGTCTGAGTATAGATTTTTATGCTATTGTGTTCTTTGGTCGCTATGGCCTTGTTCTGCTTTAGCATTAGGTGTTGTGATATCTCTAACCTTGTTCATTCTTCTTATGGTTGCTGAGCTGCTTAGAATTTGTTGTGGTTTCAGATGGATTTTTAGCATAACATTTTCTTTGAAGAATGTCATTGGTATTTTGCTGGGAATTGCTTTGTGCACTATAGATATTGTACTTTGGTAATCTTCCCAATATATTGTAATCAAATTTGTTTCTTCCATTGGTATTTGCCAGTGTTGTGTTATTTTCAAAACAGAGATCGTTCATGTCTTTAACATATTCCTAGAGATTTATTTTTACAAATATTCTTGGTAGATAATGTGAATAAAATTGCTGTCTTGATTTCTTTTGAGCATTTGATATTGGTATGTAAAAATGCTGATTTTGCTTCTACATGTGTGTTCTGCCACATCACTGAATCTTTTGATAAGCTCTAATGCTTTTGTTTGCTGATGCTTTTAGGATTTTCTGTGCAAGAAATGCTTTTATCTGCAAAAAGGTAGACCGATTTCTCCCTTTACTATTTGAACACCCCTTTTTTATTCTTCTTATTAATTACTATTATTATTCCTAATGCTATGATGAATAGTAGTGTAAACATTTTGTTTTCGTAAGAGCGGAGAAGTCCACCTATCCGTCAAGGTGTTTAATCTAAAATGCATGTGTAAAGGCAGGCATCAGTAGTCCCATTGAGGTACAGAGAGAATTTCATTGTTACTTGCTTCAATATCTTCTCTTCTCACATCTTCTCTCGACTTGTTCTAGGCCCATATATGTTCTATTCTTCCCTAGGCTCCTGACATCCTGGGATCCTTGGCAGGACCTGTGGGTGGAAAATGGTGGCCTCCAGTGGTGTGCAGTTCCTCTTCCAGTACCTTCTCTGTCTGATTAGTGACACGTTTTACTCTTGTTTCTTTTGCAAGGTTGATGGACACCAGAAACAGCCTGCATGCAAAGAGGGTGGGGGAGCTCCTTGTTTATTAAACTTCTCCTCTGGAAGGTGACTACTGCTTGCAAGAAGTCTCAAATACTGTGGCCAAGAGGAAGGCAAAACCCTGTTCTTCAGCTCTCCTGGAACACTCATCTTCAGAATATGATTTTTAGTTCATCTGTTATAAAAAGGATAGTTAAAAACATCACATCATTTTATGGTAATGTTCTTCATGGAATTGTGGAACTTGCAGTCTGTGTTGTCAGAGTAGGTACCTGTGTAGTGACACAGCAATTTGTGTTGCCAGCACTGGAACAATACGGTCTGTTGGTATTATATTCTTTCTTATGCCCCTTTTTGGATGGCCCAGTGGTATCTTTGATCATCGGCACAATGTTCTTCAAGAATATCTGGCTGCCTATTATCTAAGGGCCACTTAAAATCAAAAATTAAAGAAAAATGTTCGGTTGATGTCATTACAATGTAAATATCTGCTATTCCTATTAGTCTATGTCCTATCTCTGTTCTGATATGGTCACCACCCTTTCTTTCCTTATCTTTGTCTAGCTCAGTGCTGCAGACACAGTATTGTGTATCTATTGATAAATCTGGTTCACTCTGATAGGTAAATACAAATCAACCTAAATCCATAGTATTGATACATGTATCTGTGCAGGTGATTGTATCACCTTGTTGCTCTCTTTAGCAAAAATAGCTCTGTCATTTCCTGAGATGGTACATCTCCTTCTATTTCCTCCTAGTCATTTAGTGATATGAAGTGATCTTCTTAACCATCCTTCCCTTGTGCCTGAATGCTCAGCATCCTCTGCAAACATCTCACCTTCATCATTACACTCCTCAGTAGCACAACCACAATGACCAAGGTCATTGAATTCTGTTCCATGACTGTTTTCTCTCCTGGGTCACAGAAAAGACCACAAATGTTTCCAGAGAAACATTTCCATTACCTCTCTCTGTCTTCCCTCTCAGGCTCTGATTTTCTGTAACAGTTCCCCTTATGTTTTAAACTCTGACTTTTCAAGAATTCCCATCTATAACTTAAGATAAGTTATCTTGAGTTACATGGGAGACCCTGTGTCAACATGAGTTTTGTTCTCCATTGTTCCTTTCCAGCTCAAGTTTTAGCAGTATTAACATACCTGAATTCAGTATTAACATACCTGAATTCAGTCTTGCTTGCTTCCCATTAGACATAGGCTCAATCCTCCCCTCAGAGCTTTATGAAGGGTTCTTAGAATCAGTAATGTAACTGGCAGAAACAATTGGTGATTTCTTAAAAGAAGATATCACAGCTTTGTTTCAGCTTTAAATACCTAATGACTCAGGTTACTAACACATGTGATTATCATGTGTAGAGACTAAAATGTAAATTTTAATTAACATATTTAAATAATATATTTAAAGTAATATTTAAATAACATTTATATTATTTTCTCTCTTTCCCCCATTCTCTCTCCTACCTCCATCTAAACTCATGCCCTTTTTTCTTTAATTGTTGCACACATATTAATGAAACTTGCTGAGACCATTTAGTGTTGCATGTCTGTCTATGTTTTTATGGTTGACTGCTTGGTATTGGACAACGTGGTAACGGCCTTATTCTTTGGGAAGACTAATTCTCCCTTTCTCAGAAGTTGTTTGTTGCCTGCAGTTCTTCATCCAGGACTGGGGCCATGTGAACTCTCCCACAGCCAAATTTTTAATGATTTTTCATTAAAATTCTATGTTGAGATGTCCCTTTACTTTCCATGATGTCATAAATGTCTTGTTTTTTTTTTTCTGTAAGTATGACTCTTTCCTTGATTTCTGGTTGACATGTAAGTACCCAGCACACTATGGGTAGATTGCACCCTGGGGATTTGGGTTTGACATATCAGAAAGATAGCTTAGTGAGCCAGTAAATACTGTTCCTCCATGGCCTCTGCTTTACTTCCTGCATCCAGTTTCCTGCTTGAATTCCTAACTCTGCTTAACTTGAAGGTGGGCTCCATCCAGTTATCTGTAATAAACCCTTTCTTCTCCAAGTTGCTTGCAGTCATGGTTTTATCATAGCAATGGAGAAGCCAACTGTAATAGTCATAAATAAAACCGAGGTTCCAGTGTGAAGTGTCTAGTAAGGTTAGTCCATTTTATGACCTTGTTAAGGGTTTCAGATGAAACTCAAAGAGTATCCACTCAGGTGAATAAGCTCAAAATTGTACAATAAAAATGGTACTTTGTTTATTTGACAGTGTAAAACATGACTTTTCTTTATACTCCAAGTGCCCAGCAATCACTCAAGGGAGATCTGGAGGGAATGTTACATGAAGCTAGAATCTTACTTCCTTTGGAGATGGCTGGATGGTAGTAGGCAGAAAAAAAAAAAACAAACAAATATAAAGTGGCTACTATATAAAGTTTCTTTGCTACTGTCACCTCGAAAATAAACTAAAATTAATGGCAGTTATTATCTTCTCAAGTTAGGATATTTGAGTTTTCATGAAGGAGAAATAGAAAAATGGAAATGTATAACCTTATAGGGTGTCTCAGCTCTCCAGAGTCAAGTGTTTTAATAATTTGTGATTTTTACATGTTATTTGTCTAAAGAATCACAAAATCCTTTTTCTTTAAGACGTATTGCCTGAAGTTACATTAGTATTTAGCACATAACGGGCATTTCATAAGTGCATATTGTTAAGAATAAAGGGACAATGCTTTGTCTTGGCCTTGGTTGCTGGCGACTAGGGAGGCATCCTTTTTATCCCCAGAAATTCCTTTTATCAGAAAGCGTTTCATATCTCTTGGAACTGTAATCATAAAATGGAAAAGAATGATCCTTTTAGAACTTCTTTTCTCAACTGAATTGAGCTCTAGAGTTTTATAACTAATGAAATACAATGTTTTTCTTCCCACATTCCAACGAAGCATTTAGCTATTCATTTCTTGCTCATGGACCCGTCTACACAGATATTTTTTTTTCTTAGCAATTAAAGTTTAGTAACTCTTAGCTGTTAAGCAGTCAGTAGCCTCTGTGAAATGCTGCTATGGAGAAGCTTTGGCTGTTTGATATGTGTGTTATTTGATGTGCTCTTACATCTAGGCTATGCAGCCAGTCACTGTAAAATTTTATGTTTCTATAGCTAGGGACTGTTTTAAAGTTTTTTTTGTTTTTTTTTTTTTGTTTTTTTTTATTTTAAGTCAGCTTTTAGCCTAGAGAAAAGTTGTAAAAACAGTACAAAGAGTTCCCACATACCCTTTAATCTTTTGCTCTGGATGTTACTATTTCAGTAACCATAGTCAGTTATTAAAATCTGAACATTAGCATCAGTACAGTACCATTAGGTGGATTCCAGTTCCTGTTCAATGTCACCAGCTTTCCCCTACTAATGTAGTAGGAATGTTTTTAAGATGTAGAATGGGGTAACTTATACTTAAAGTTATTTAAGACTGATCATTTTGCTGCTATTTACCTTTAAAAGTGTCCGTGATAGAATTTTGACAAGTTCCTTAATATACCTGATGATAGCACAATCCTCTTTCTTTATTTTCCTTCCATTCCCCCCTTTTTTCATGTTCTGAATTTTTTTTAATTGGCAGCATGTGCAAAAAGGAATATCATTAATATTTTAGGAAATCATTAAATGTCACTGATGTTAACATTTTGTATATAGGCTCATTTCAGTGACCTTTTCTGTTTCGTGAAAAGTTCTGCAGTTATAAGAGATTCTGTGGTTGCAGAATCAAGGCGAATATTCTAGTTGATGCTCTGATACTTAATCTTATGGACATGACACAACTCATTCATTAGCATTTATAACTATTATTTACATAGTGAAGGGGAGGAAGGAAGTATGGCAGGCCAGTATTCCAGGTCAAAATAGGACTGAGAGGACCATTAAGAGCCTCACACCCTGCAGGACAGAAATATGCATTATTCACAAAAGACCTCCCTTGCTTTTTAACATGTCCAGCCCATTATATTACAATATTTGCATTTCTGTTTGATCTTGTGCTGTACCATAAATTAAGTCCCTCTTATTGTCTACTTCATGAGGGCAGGTTCATTTCTTATGAATCTCCATAGGCTTCAGTGAAGCATGCTATGTGGCATGGGTAGGAATCCAGTTAATGCCTCTTTAGGAAACAGTGTAACGTGGAGAAAAAGCAAAGGTCAAAGAGGTAAGCCTGCGATCCGATGGCCTGACTGTTAGGCCCTGAACACCTGAAGGAGATCACCAATGTGGTCTCCTTTACTGCCATCCCAGGCACCACCTGTTTGTAAAACTAAAATTAGGATTCCAGGTGTCTTGGTTTACTTATATGCCCACTTAATTCTTGTTTATCTGTTTATGAATAATGAATGTTTATATAAAATGTCCTCTGCCAAATGAGATACATGCAGAGATGATTTCTGAAATAAATCTTTAAAAGAGTTATGTGTTAGTACATGAAAATAATTACTCCAGTAACCTTATCTAGACATTATTAGTTTTATAATATGATTTTGAGAGAACGGTCATTTTGAGTTAGCAAGGATTGTATTAGATTTGAATTTTAATGTTTTCTATTTCTTGATCTTCAGATCAACACTGGAAAACTTGCCTCTTTTATTTAATTCTTTTCAACCTAATGCATGGTCAGTTAAATTCAGCACAAATATCAAAGGAAACCAAGCTAACATTAAGTGATTCTATGGATCAAAAATGTCGACTGTGTTTCATTTTAAAAATGTATTTCATCGTCTGATCCTTTAAGTGTTTCTGCCCAGAAGGGCTTAGAAATAGTTAGAAGTCAGAGTGGGCAGAATTTGGGTTGACTCAACCAATCATTAACCCTGTAAAATCAGCTTGTTCCTGAGCCTCTGAAAAATCGTGAGTTTTGACAAGGCTAAAATAACAAGGCACAGTAAGAATATTTAGTAGTTTTTGAAACAAATACATTTGGCTCATAATAAGGAGTTTGTAGAAACCAGTTATTGTAATTCTTTTCAGATACCATTGTCTTCAGATTATGCATTGCTGTATATTACAACATAATATTTTGAGAACTTATTAAGGATATATTAATTACATATCATTATCGAGAGTTTGAAGTTACATTATTCAAAATGCCATTTAATTTTTATTATTTATGTTGAGATTATAATTTAATTATAACATTTCTTTTTTTTTTCCTTTCCTCCTTCCAAGTACTCTCATATATTCATCCCCACTGTTTTTCAAATTCATGGCCTTTTTTCTTCATCAGTTGTTAGCATAAGGAAATACCTATTTGTATATAAGTATATAGTCCAAAATATAACCATTTCAGTCTGTATAATGTTACTTGTACCTATATTGTCAGGACTGACTGGTTTGCACAAAAAACCAATGGGTGCACTCTTCCCCGAGGAAGGCGGCCTCTCCTGCTCCCAGTTTTACTTAATTGCCTATAATTCTTTATATCCTGTTTGGCAAACTCATTGCTGTCCTTGTTCAACTCACATTGGACAGTCATGTTGGTGAAGGTTTATGGGTATAGCTTTTGATGTTCCTGGGAGGCACAGTCTCCCAGCAAGGTCCCTGACCTTCTGGCTCTTAAAATCCTTCTGCCCCATCTTCATCAGTGTTTTCTGAGCCTTAGTTGAGGGCATATTTTGTGGATGTATCGATTGGGACTGAGTTCCACAATTCCGTAATTTGATTTGTTATTCTTTTCTGTAGTTGTCTCAGTTGCAAAGAGAAATTCTATTGATGGGAGTGTGTGCATGAAAACTACTCTCATCAATTAATTTAGATTTATTTATTGGCTTTGCTTAAAGGCGAGAGATTTTTGTTTATTTGCTTATGGATAAATTTAAAGTCTATCATGCCATATAAATGCTTTATCAAATTATAGACAGTACAAGGCCCTGAATTCAAAGTCTAGCATTGAAAAAGTAGTGTAGGAAATACAAAATTCAGTAGCAGAATTATTTAAGACTTAGCATGAGTGAGGTCTGTATTTGATCCCAGCATCACAAAGCAATAACAACAACAACTTAAGCCAATAGGTAGATAATGAAGTACTCATGCCAATGACGGGAGAATGTGAAGAAATGAGGTTAGGAACAGTAGGAATGAGAAAGCTACCAGTAACATTCATGCTAATAAACACACCTTTTGTTTCCATGGTGGTAAAAATACTGTTATGAGGGCATTTTCATTTTATTAGACTTTAGAATAAAAATACTGTTCAATTCTTCACAGTCAAAATTTAAATGAGATAGTACCTGTCAATATGCCTAAGAAAGTTAACCACTTGGAACTTCAGTTATAAATTTATTTATTTATTTCATGTGAAATGAAATCCAGAAATGAGTAGACCTAACTGGCAGAGTAAAACCACAGGCCACTTGTGCTTTCTGGCCCACTAGTCTTTCTGTGACCCTCTTTTATCACATTTTTTTTCTCCTTGCTGGCATAAAAGGGAGGCTTCGTTTGCAAACTTTCACTTTGCAGGTGTTTAGATCAGCTGCATAAGGCAGGAAGCAGAGTTGTTGGAAGTTGGTGAAATCAGTATTGGGAGAGGAAAGCGATCCCGGAAAACATTCCACTTTATCAGCATTTTTAAACATGGACACTTGTACATAGCACAGTGCCTGGGGAGGAAATAGTTTTTAAGGATGTAAAAGTTTTTGTTTTTGTTTTTTAAAATGAGGCCTACAAGTCATTACTAGAACCAGACCACATGGCCCTTAACCCACCACATGACCTCTGTGCCTAGCAAATATTCTACCATTATCGCTGTTGAGTGTGCTGTATTTGCATTCTTGAGCATCATCAAGGTCACCCTGAGTTTGAATAAAGTGAAACAGTAACGTTTAGAGCTATCAAATATTGCTAATACTATAAATTCTGTAGCAGCCCCCTCTTAGGCAGAGTGGCCATGCTTCTACATAGCCAGTAGGTGCCAGAGACTGTAGATAATACAGATTTCTAGCAATTTTGTATTATCTTTTTAAATTTTTAAAAATTTCTTTATTACTTATTACAATTTATTCACTTTGTATACTGGTTGTAGCCCTTTCCCTCCTCTCTTTCCAGTCCCATCCTACCTCTCTCTTATTCCCTTATGCCCCTTTCCTAGTCCACTGATAGGGAGGTCCTCCTCCCCTACTGTCTGACCCTAGTCTCTCAGGTCACATCAGGACTGGTTGTAGGCTGGCCAGGCTGCATCCCCAGGAGTACCCTAGAGAAGATGCTTAATCCTCATTCAGAAGGGCAAACATGATAGACATCAGAAGTGGGAGCAGAAACAGGACAGAAGCCTACCACAGAAGGTATTGAAGCAGATGCTGAGACTCATAGCCAAATTTTGGTCAGAATGCAGGGAATGTTTTTTTATATTTTATTATTATTATTTTTTTATCAGTTACATTTTATTAACTCTGTATCCCAGCCGTGTCCCGATCCCTCATTCCCTCCCAGTCCCTCCCTCCCTCCCTCCCTCATCTCCACCGTGCCCCTTTCCAAGTCCACTGATAGGGGGGACCTCCTCCCCATTCATCTGATCCTGTTTTATCAGGTATCTTCAGGACTGGCTGCAAAGCCCTCCTCTGTGGCCTAACAGGACTGCTCCTCCCTTTGGGGGTGGGGAGACCAAAGAGCCAGTCATTGAGTTCCTGTTAGAAATAGTCCTTGTTCCCCTCACTTTGGGAAACCAATTGGTTGCTGAGCTACCGCAGGCTACATCTGAATGGAGGTTCTAGGTTATATCCATACATGGTCCTTGGTTGAATGTCAGTCTCAGAAAAGACCCTGTGCCCAGATATATTTGGTCCTTGTGGAGCTCCTATCCTTTCCCCAACTGACTAACTCCCCTTCTTTCTTATGATTCCCTGTACTCTGCCAAAGGTTTGGTCATGAGTCTTTGCTTTGAAAACACTGCTAGTTAGAGTCTTTCAGATGCGCTCAGTAGACTCCTGTCATATGTTCAATGCACATCCCATCTGTCTTTCTAAATGAGGATCTTACCCTATGTCCGCTCAATTGGTTATCTTTTTTAGGTGTATAGATATCATTATGTTTATCATATCTTATAGGTCTATATAAGTGAGTATATCCCGTGTTTGTCTTTCTCCTTCTGGGATATTTCACTCAGAATGATCGTTTCTAGATCCCACCATTTGCCTGCAAATTTCATGATTTCCTCCTTTTTGATTGCTGAGTATTCCATTGTGTAAAAATACCACAATTTCTGTGCCCATTCCTCCGTTGATGGACATCTGGGTTGTTTCCAGGTTCTGGCTATTACAAATAAAGCTGCTATAAACATGGTTGAGCAAGTGTCCTTTTTGTGTATTTGAACAAACTTTGGGTATATACCTAGCAGTGGTATAGCTGGGTCTTGAGGAAGCACTATTCCTAATTGTCTTAGAAAGCGCCAGATAGCTTTCCAGAGTGGTTGTACCAGTTTACATTCCCACCAGCAGTGGAGGAGGGTTCCCCTTTCTCCACAACCTCTCCAGCATGTGTTATCGCTTGAGTTTTTCATCTTAGCCATTCTGATGGGTGTAAGGTGATATCTCACGGTCGTTTTGATTTGCATTTCCCTGATGGCTAATGAGGACGAGCATTTCTTTAAGTGTTTTTCTGCCATTCGATATTCCTCTGTCAAGAATTCTCTGTTTAGCTCCGTTCCCCACTTTTTAACTGGATTACTTGTTTTGCTGCTTTTCAGCTTCTTTAGTTCTTTGTATATACTGGCTATTAGTCCTCTGTCAGATAAAGGGTTAGTGAAGATTCTTTCCCAATCTGTAGGCAGTCGTTTTGTTTTGATGTCGGTATCCTTTGCTTTACAGAAACTTTTCAGTTTCATGAGGTCCCATTTATTGATTGTTGCTCTTAGAGCCTGTGCTGTTGGTGTTCTGTTCAGGAAGTTGTCTCCTGTGCCAATGAGTTCTAGGCTGTTCCCCACTTTTTTTTCCAATTGATTTAGGCTATCTGGTTTTATGTTGAGGTCCTTGATCCACTTTGACTTTAGTTTTGTGCAGGGTGATAAATATGGATCTATTTTCATTTTTCTGCATGTAGACATCCAGTTGGTCCAGCACCATTTGTTGAAGATGCTGTCTTTTTTCCATTGAATGGATTTGGCTTCTTTGTCGAATATCGAGTATTTATAGGTGTGTGGATTTATTTCTGGGTCTTCTATGCGGTTCCATTGATCCTCCTTTCTCTTTCTATGCCAATACCATGCAGTTTTTATTACTGTTGCCCTGTAGTACAGCTTGAGATCAGCGATGGAGATACCTCCAGATGATCTGTTGTTGTACAGGATCGTTTTGGAGATTCTGGTTTTTTTGTTTCTCCATATGAAGCTGAGAATCTTTTTTTCAAGGTCTGTAAAGAATTGAGTTGGTATTTTGATGGGAATTGCATTGAATCTGTAGATTGCTTTTGGCAGGATGGCCATTTTCACAATGTTAATCCTACCAATCCATGAGCACGGGAGATCTTTCCATCTTCTGATATCTTCTTCGATTTCTTTCTTCAGAGACTTGAAGTTTTTCTCAAACAGGTCTTTCACTTGCTTGGTTAGAGTCACACCAAGGTACTTTATGTTATTAGTGGCTATTGTGAAGGGTGTTGTTTCCTTAATTTCTTTCTCAGCCTTTTTGTCTTTGGTATATAGGAGGGCTTCTGATTTTTTTGAGTTGATTTTGTATCCTGCCACTTTGCTGAAGGCGTTTATCAGCTGAAGGAGTTCTCTGGTTGAATTTTTGGGGTCGCTCATGTATACTATCATATCATCTGCAAATAGTGACACTTTGACCTCTTCCTTTCCGATTTGTATCCCCTTGATCTCCTTTAGTTGTCTTATTGCTCTGGCTAGGACTTCAAGTACTAAGTTGAAGAGATATGGGGACAATGGACAGCCTTGACTTGTCCCTGATTTCAGTGGGATTGATTTAAGTTTCTCTCCATTGAGTTTGATGTTAGCTATAGGCTTGCTGTATATTGCCTTTACTATCTTTAGGTATGTGCCTTGTATCCCTGATCTCTCCAAGACTTTAAACATGAATGGGTGTTGGACTTTGTCAAATGCTTTTTTGGCATCTAAGGAGATGATCATGTGGTTTTTCTCCTTCAGTTTGTTTATGTAGTGGATTACATTGATGGATTTCCGTATGTTGAACCACCCTTGCATGAGTGCAGGGAATCTTATGGAGAAAGGCAGAGGTAGAAAGACCTGGAGGGACAGGAGCTCCACAAGGAGACCAACAGAGCCAAAAATCCTGGGTCCAACCAAGTTCCATGCATGGAGACCTATAATCCCTGCCCAGATATAGCCCATAGGTAGCTTAGTCTCCAAGTGGGTTCCCCAATAAGGGGAACAAGGACTGTTTCTGACATGGATTCAGTGGCCAGTAATTTTGTATTTTCTGCTATGTACACTGTCCTAGTATAAACCTGAATATATGTATGTTTAGTAGAATATGAGATTAACAGCTATAACTAATGTTATGATTGAATGGTTATATGAATAGGACCTTTTCTCTCATAAATCTTACTGTGATGGATTCATCTGTTGCATAGATAGTGTGAGATGGTCCTGCAGTAGACTCTGCAAAATAAACCTTTGAAAGTAAACCATAGTTGGATGGGAACAGCTCTGTTTTTGTATCTGTAAGGTGTGATCAATTTCATAAGCAGCTAAGCAAATGTACTTAGAGATCATGTCTAAAGTGTTTCTTCAGTTTTCAACTTGTTTGAAAAAAGTTGGCAAGTTGCTATTTCTTGCAACAACCTATGGCATAGGAGTTTCATAACAGTCTTTGTTTACAGAGCCATTCGGCAAAATTGTTATAGTTCAGTAGTTGCGAGTTTGTTTGCTGATAAGTAGAATAATGCCTTGAAACTTATCAGAGTTGGAGATCATTCCCTGAAGTTTAGAGAAGACAAACTCTCAGGGAGAATGATGATTAAAAATAAGCGATGTGGCCTGGGCCCAGTTAGACAGGTTTGGGTCCAGTGTTGGTACCCAGTCTAAACAGGTGTTTACTGTGTTAGATAAGTAAATGAGGTAAAAAAAAAAAAATCTTGTTTAACCAGTAGTAAAAATTGAGAGAAATAAAATCCCAAAAATATTGCATCAGTATGCAGCCCAGACCAAGGCATGCCCAGTTACCAGTACATGGCAATAAAACTAAATCTATATGACCTTAGTGGGTAGACTTTCATGGCTGCTATTCTTCTAGTCTTGACTGGCAACTGGGTGGGGCAGAACAATGAAAATTGAAAGAGTTGCTCTATCACTGGTGAGAAGGTTTCACGAATGAAGCGGCCAAGAACTGACTAGTGATTCACACAGGGAAATAATTTATGAATGCTGTGGGAGGTGAGGTGGTGGGACACAAGGCAAACAGGCTTCTAGGGCTGGGCTAGCCTGCTGTTGAGTGCTGTGTTTTGCTTCTGCCTTGCTTCCCTTCTCTATTCTCTTGGTTACTTAAAGCTCATCCTTTAAATTTCAGAGTTAAGTTGCATTTTCTTGCAGGTAGTACTTTGGCAGTTCCCTTCGTAACCATGATCCTACTCCATGTCTCACAAAAATATACCCCTCTAAGGGTAGAAAGAGGGTTCTCTATTTCATCCTCTGAATCTAACCTGTTGCTTCACACATGGAAAATGATATATTTAAGTTGATAAGATGTACTCATGGTCTCGGGATACACCAGCATTATAAGTTATAGTATTTTGAGAGAAGTTCATTGACACATAGTGCTGAGAAAGTCATGAATCTGCATTTCTACAATCCCAAAATAAGACCACTGAATGAAGCCCCATTTCGGGGAAGCCTTGTTTTAGGCACATTGGGACCTACATCATTTTCTACAGATGATTTCTATCCCAGAGCTCCAGTTCTTTAACCCAAGTACAGTGGCTATCTCTTTTCTGACACTGGCATCAAGCTCAAATTGCTGTTGGGTATGCAACTTTTGGAATCATATTTATTGCAGGATCAGCGGTGACTTTTTGAATGCTCATATTAGATATATTATATTAAATTATATATCATATCATATCATATGCTTGTCTGGATAATCGCAAACTAGGAACTCTGAAGAGACAGAACACCAGCTCTGGAGTCTGCTTGCTTAGGTATGAATTCGAGCTTAACCAGTTTTTGGCAAACTCATTTTTGAAAAGCAAGCTTATTTTTTTTGGAGTGTGGTAATAATGTTACTGTTTTATTATTATTTATTATTAAGCTGAAAACATGAAAAACTTAGAATGCTTAGAACCAAATTGTCACCTAAACAGTGTATTCTAAAGTAATTATATTGTCGTTAAGAATACTCATAATGTGTGATGGGCAGACAGGACCTAGGCCAATATCCCAGACTATTGTCCAAGAAGAAGACCACTCTACTGTGGAACTGTCTGTAGGTCTGCAGCTTACCCAACTGTATAAGGTTGATTTTTGCGCTTGTCTTCTTGAATGTTTAATAGTAATGACTTGATTTTAATGGTTTTATCATATAACTCAGGAGGATTGTGTCCTTAGGTGTTTATATAGACTTTAAGGGAGGGTTACTCATTCTATAATCAGTACTTAGATTCATCATGAAAAAGGTATTATCTATTTACTTTGGTTACCTCACTACAAATGGGTAACTCCCCCAATACTAATGCAAATATCATGTCCTGTTTAAGCTCTTGAACTCAGGTCTTGTGTAAATGCTTCATCACTCGTTTTTCACTTAAATTCATCCTATGTAAGAACTGGAGTGACCAAAGTTCAGTTAGGTAAATTCTCTGTCTGTCTCTCTGTTTCTCTCTGTGTGTCTCTCTCTGTCTCTCTGTCTCTGTCTCTTTGTCTCTCTGTCTCTGTCTCTCTCTCTCTCTCTCTCTCTCTCTCTCTCTCTCTGTGTTTGCTGGCGGAGCTGATTTTAATCTTACTAGATATGTAGCTGAAATGGGTTTAAAGTTCTGATTGCCGAGCAACAGCAACAGCCTCACTCCTACATGCTCCCTCTTGTAAAATCTCCTTTTTTTTTTGCCTTCTTACAGCTTACATGCCTGTACTGCATTTTCTTTCTTTCTTTCTTTCTTTCTTTCTTTCTTTCTTTCTTTCTTTCTTTCTTTCTTTCTTTCTTTCTTTCTTTCTTTCTTTCTTTCTTCCTTCCTTCCTTCCTTCCTTCCTTCCTTCCTTCCTTCCTTCCTTTCTTTCTTTCTTTCTTTCTTCACCATGGACCATCTGAACTTTCGACAGTTGATTGTGTCTAATATACTTTTCTTCCTTTGCATTAGTAGGTTAATAGAGAAGGTAGTAAGTGCTAAGAAAAAACAATTAGAGCAGGTTGAGAACATTGTAGGGTGATTAGCTGGGGGAGGGGGATGGAAGACAGCTGCCACATTAAATATCTCTGGGTAGGTGTAATGGAGAAGCTGAGGTGTAAGCAAAGGCTTTAGGTGTATCAGGATACATAAAGAAGTTTAATTCAACACATATTAGGCCAATTGTAACCTTTAATTATGCAGAACTAGAGGAATGATTGCACGAAAGAATAGATACATTTTAAAAGGTATGAATAAGGTAGTGTATGTGTGTGTGCATTCTACTTGTTTTTAAAAAGAGTCAGTAAAGTATAGATGAAAATAGTTCAGGCCATTTAACGGACATATAGTAAGAATCTAAGCAAGCCATAGCCCCATTGACAGTCAGGAGTATACTAATAAAGTTACGAGATGGTGCAGTCCGAAATAATTGGTTCCGAAACTAAGATGAACAATAAAAGAGAAATAGACTTGCCTTACTTACCTCTTGTTTATTTGAGGGGTGAGAGTTTGTATGATTTACAGTTTTAAAAGATTGTTAACAAGTGGAAAGGAAGAAGTACTTTCAGTATAGGCCACCTCTATCTTTCCTGCTTATAGACTAGATACTGTGTTCTTGAGCTAAGAGGTGGACTTGAGATATGATTTGGAGTATGTGTTATTGCGGTAAAGGTGAAGGGATCCATATGCATTAAATTTCAAAAGGCAGCGTGATTTGCAGGCATGGAATATGTTCAATGATGATGCCTTTGGGAATATTGAGATTGAGGGGGTAGGGACTAGAAAATGAAGCCAAAAGGAATAATCAAAGACCTGGGGCTGAAGAGAGTACTTCAGAAACTCTTGTACGGTGCAACTAATGGCCTTTTCCAGAGCACTCTAAGTGAAGCTGCTGCTGCCTGGAAGATGATTATGGTGGGAGGAAACTGAGGGGCAGCAGCAGCAGCAGCAGCAACAACAACAACAACAAATATTGGGTGTGAATTCTTTCCACAGTACGAAACTTTTTCATGATGAATTTTTGTAACAACTGTAAGAGGAGTATGTCTTTTAAAAACAAACTCTATTGGGCTGGCAAGATTGGTCAGTGAGTCAAGGAACTTTGCCATAAATCCTGACAACGTGGGTTTTGTCCCTGGAGCATAAAAAATGGTGGAAGGTGTCCTCTGACCTCTACACTGCTGCCTATGATGTATATACCTGCCCTTCCCACAGCTAAACCAATCAGTAAAAAGAAAATATACCTAAGCTGTGTGTAAATACTCAACCCCATGGTTTTTTTTTTTTTTTTTAGTTGTATTGTAGAACCAAGGAGCCTATTATCACTAGCCACATTCAAGCAAGCCACTATTAGTGTCTCAGTGTTTAAAGATGGGTTGCAGATACTTGTGAGTATCAGTTTGCATTTCTACCTCTTTCCCATCTGTTTCAAGACATGAGGAACACAGGCAGGAGGGAAATCCCAAGCAAAGGCCTATAGCTACACCATGGTGAGACAGGAGTCTCAATTTCCCTTTCTATAGGTGTTGACACAAAATAATCTACCATATGGCTATGTGAATGAGAAAATATGGTCTAATTTATGTAGTGGCATGAGTCACTGTAAATTCTTAAGAGAATGTTAGATGCTTTCAGACTCTAGATTTCCACTCCAAACATGGGCCTTGAACACCTCCAGTTGCTGTTCTGGAGATATATACTAAATGAACATTCTACTTTGTACTGTTTACCTGTATTTATGATAAGCACAAAAGAGTTAAATTAGTTGACCTCCAGTTTTTTAAATAATTAATTTATTTACTTTGCATATCGATTGGATCGCAGGTTTTCCTCCATCCTCTCTTCCCTATCTCTCTCTCCCCCCTCCTCTTCTACCCCCCTCCCTTTCTCCTCAGAAAATGGGTGACTTCACATGGATATCAACTCACCTTGGCATATCAAGTTGACCTCTATTTTTTATTTTAGTGTAAACAATGTTTTTGTTTTTGTTTTTAGATAGCACAGTTTTTCTGGTTATGCTACTGATTGTATGAAGCATTGTAGTTTATGATGTATTCTGCTCAGAATGATATTCCTGGACCTTGTACAGTTAAGGGCTTTGAGAGTGAGAGCAAATGAAAATCCTGTCAACCGTGGGTTGTGTACAGAATGGGTGAATGGTAGAAGGCATAGGTGTTTTAAGTTATCCCAAAAAAACCTCATGTGCCCACTCAGAATGAGACCTGCTTAGCTTGGGTAATACAAAACAAATTCTAATCTGTTGTGAGACCAGTTACCTGACTCTAGAAGCTATTAGACATTTGATCCAGTTGATTATTATCTAATCCCTTGTCTGTTTGACTTCCCTGATGTCATCCTTTAGTGATCAGTAGATGAGACTTGGAGACGAGACCTCTGTTATTTTGGTACTGTGGTCATGGCTTCTTTATTTTTTAATTTTTTTTATTAATTACAGTTTATTCACTTTGTATCCCAGCTGTAGCCCCTCCCCCACCCCCTCCCATTCCCACCCTCCCTCCATCTTCTCCTCCTATGCCCCTCCCCAAGTCCACTCATAGGGGAAGTCCTCCTCCCCTTCCCTCTGACCCTAGCCTATCAGGTCTCATGGTTTCTTATTGGGAATTAATAAGTTCACTTTCTATGCAAGTATTCTGTTCTATGTGAGCTTGTGAATAATGAGCTTGTGACTGAGTGATTCTTCTTTCTCTTAATATGATTCTTTGATTAGTATCTCTAAGCATGTGAAAATAAGCCTTTTCCCCCTGGAATGTGAGCATGAGGCACTTTGTGTCTTTTTCTTTGGTGATGCATAAGATGAAAATTTATAACTATCAAGACTTTTCTTGTTTTTTTGGTATTATATGAAAATATTTTTTATACTAATAATTGTTATCCTAATGAAAATTTCCAGTGTTTGACTGAATGGAATAAAATTTTTATGAGTGTGCATCAATGTTATGAAAGCAAACTATCTTTAATGATTTCCAGTCCTCATAAGTAGATGTCATTGTAAGATGTATAGACTCATGTTCTCATCCTTATTAACTTTAAGGAATGCAAGATGAATTTTACTAATAATTTTTAGAAATATAAATTCTGCTCAGAAGTTGTTGTTCATTTCTTAATTCAATAAATTGTATTGAAGTTAGGTTTCTTAACTATCCTATGTATCAGAACTACTTATCTTCATGAAAGCATTATTATAAATCACTGTAGATCTGATTTTTCTATTTCAGATAAAGAAGAACATGAATTTGACTTTATATTTTAAATATTATATTGATGTAACATTTGGTATATGAATTCATATATAATTTTCCCCATTTTAAATGAAATCTTATTTACTTATTTATGGTTGTATTTTAATATCTATTTAGTTTATTATTTTTAATTTTTGTAGACTTATTTGTTTTATTTTGCCTGTATGTCTGATATCCACAGCGGTCAGAAGGAGGCAATCCCTTGGAACTGGAATTGCAAGTTAAGCATGGCTGTGAGCCACACTGTTGGTGTTGGGAACCAAACAGGTTATCTGATGAAGCCACAAGTGCTCTTAATAGCGGAGCCATCTGTGTAACTCTTAATCCTTTATGTATCAATGGCTTTGTATCAAGAATTAAATTTACCTTCCATATAGTGTTTTTTTTGAGTACATAAATCATTAGCAGCTTTCTAAAATGAGAATGATCTTTCTATTTTCTTTATCTCTGTATATGTGTGTGTGATTGCAAGAAAAGTTAGGTATTCATTTCCTTTCAATTTTAAAGTAATTTAAGTAGTAAAATATTCTTATATTTTTATATTTTAATTTTTATATAGTTTTCCTTTTTTGACGTGACTAAACTTTAGAGTAACTGAAGAGAGAAATCCGTATTTCACTACAGAGAGAGGAGGTTGTATTTAGATTTTAGTTCGTACTTTGAATGATCTGCATATTGGTAAAGATCATTAAAAAAGAACTATCAGCTTAAAGAAGCAAAAAAAAAAAAAAAACCCAGATGGAAAATAGTTAATACAACTGAGCTTTTCTGCAGTTATTAGTATTCTAGAAAGCGCTCACCAAGTTACATTATCTGTATGAAAACTCTGCAGTATCTATTTTTAAAATCCGGTCAGTAATCACATCTCTAGTTCATCAAATGTTAAACAAGCCCTCTTCAGGAGCCAGACGGTGTTGTAATTTTTGTATATAAAGCCCAGGTGTCGTCAATGGTCATGGCACCATACTGGATCAAAGAAAAACTGCTTTTCAGAGTGACATTTGGAACAGTGAATGTGGGTGGCTGAGATGAGTAACTTAATGCTTGGTCTTTTGCCGTCCTCGGCTTATGCCATTGCCCATTCATTGGAGGCCTACACTTCTTCCTCACAGCTGATTGATTTTGAATTTTTCAAACTGATTAATGTTTTCATTTGACTGGTAATGCTGACTCCGCAGAAGATGTGATCTCTTAATTAACAGATGCTGAGATTAGCATTGGGGCTGAGCAGTAATTAGCATTTGTTCTTATAGTGAGGAGCGCAAACCTAGTACTGTAGCAAATAGAGCTACTATGCCTCATTTTTTTTTAAAAATTTATTACAACTTATTCACATTGTATCCCAGCTGTAGCACCCTCTGTTGTCTGTCCACTCCCAGTTCTCCCCTCCCCTTTTTCCCTCTATGCCTCTCTCCTAGTCCAATAATAGGGGAGGTCCTCTTCCCCTTCTACTTTACCCTAGCCTATCAAGTCTCATGCGGACCTGCTGCATTGTCTTCCTCTGTGGCCTGGTAAGGCTGCTCCCCCATCAGGGAAAGGTGATCAAAGAGCCAGCCACTGAATCCTCCTCAGAGACAACTCCTGCTCTCCTTACTAGGAAACTCACTTGGAGACTGAGTCTATGGGCTACATCTGATCTGGAGTATTAGATCCTCTCCATGCATGGTCCTTGGTTGGAGCATCAGTCTCGGTAGGCCTCCTGGGCCCAAGGTTTTTGCTTTGTTGGTCTCCTTGTGGAGCTCCTGGCCCCTGCAGGTCTTTCTATCTCTCCCTTCTATAAGAGTCCCTGCACTCTGCCCAAAGTTTGGCTATGGGTTTCAGCATCTGCTTTGATACCCTGCTGGATAGAGTCTTTCAGAGGCCCTCTGTGGTAGGTTCCTGTCCTCTTCGCTATCTTTTCCAGCTTCTGATGTCTATCCTGTTTACCCTTCTGAATGAGGATTCGGCATCTTTCCTAAGATCCTCCTTCTTGTTTAGCTTCTTTAGGAGTACAGATTTTAGTAATGTTTATGCTGTTAGCTACTATGCCTCTTTGACAGTGGCTCTTCAGTATGTCCTCCAGAGACAAGTTAGAAATTACCGGCATGCTAATCACTTTGGGACTCAACATTTTAACAAATGATGGATCCTCACCAAAGAGAAAAGAAATTAAATTTTTCTCATGTTACCTTTATTTATGAGCAGAGTTTCATTTTCAGTATTTATCTAAATATCTCATAACAGAATTAAACAATGTTTTATGAAAGTATGATTTCTAATCTTTATGTGTCTTAATCTATGTCTTATAGAGTAAACATGTGAATGTGTCTTAGGAAAATTCAAAGCCTTGACAGTTTTCTTTTGTTAGCAACACCCATTCCATTTCCATAGTTATTTTGAGGATCAACTTAAAATAGATGGTTCCCAGTTAGAGGTAGTAAGGGAAAGAGTTAAGAGTTGGAGGTTGGTTTCAAGTAAACCTGGATGCCAAATGTCAAATTCTTTCAATGTCACACTCCAGAGAAAATTACCTAACAACTCAGTTTCAATAAACTCATCTTCAGAAGAAAGCTGGAACAGAATTACTGATAAGAATAAAACATATATTTAACTGGAAGCATGCACTCCATATTTACAGTGAGCAATGGTCATTGATAAAAGTACTACATACCATCATCAGTTCTCATTGGCATAAATGGCCTACAAAAGCTACAGAAAGTCATGTCATATGTTCATTTCTCAAACAAAATGATTGTTGAACACCCACCACTTATGGAAGTCCGATGTTTTGAATGGGCCACGTTTTGTACGCTTTTGAATGTATAATGTACACACCAGCTTCCTCCATAGAATGTCGTTGGTTCTACTTACTGATAGAAAGTCCTTCAAGAAGTCCCTTGGAGAGGTTGGGTGTCTGCTCCTGGGGTGTGTCTGCTATTGTTTCAGTTTTGTTTTCAGTGGTTTATGCAACAATTGGTAGGGGAGCAAAGTCAAGGAACGATGAAATATTCATACAGACCCAAGGCATTTTGTCCACACACAGAATGCAGCATGTATTTTTAGGGCCCTTGATGTAGGCAGAGGGGTGCTGCATAGATACTGAACATGTGGTTTACTGCTTAATGTGTATCAAACTACAACCTATGACGCTTTAGTTATTATTATTTAAAGAGTAAATTATTGCTGATCCCAGGAGCCTGGAGAGACTTCGTTTTACACATAACTCCCCTCCCCGTTCCATTGATGGCTATTAAAATAGCCCTAAAGTAAATGCATTTGCGTTTGTTACTATGGATGCTTTCTCTCCCAGGAGACAACAGGCAGAACACTTAAAACTCCTGAGTGAGCAGGATGATTGACTGCCTAAGTCTCCGTCTCCCTAGCTTTCTGCCTGCCCGTTTACATACAAACAGAGAAGGAGAAACTAAACAAGTCAAAGTACACTTCCAGGGAAGAAAAGAAAAAACAGGAAAACCACAAAAAAATACACTTTTTCTTTTCTTTTTTTTTAAGTATAAGTGCTATTTGAATGTAAGGAATTTTTAGCATCAAAAGGAAATATGATCCCCACCACCACCACCACCAGGGGACCACTTAATTCTTAATAGAATAAAGCAAAACTAAACTGAAATGGAAGTTTTGTTAGTCTGGAATTAGGCAACATTTAGGAAATAGAGACAGAGCTGCCTATTTAGTTTACACTCATCAGTCAGAGTATTTGTTTGCTTGAGTACATCCTAGGAGAGCACTTCAGCTTTTAGACCTAGCTAGTTAGGTTTGTTTTAGTCCATTTGTGGTTCCGGAGCCAAAATATTTGCGACTAGCTCATTTATAAGTAATAGAAATTCCCTTTTCACAGTTCTGGAAGCTGGGAAGATTAGGGAGTATGTCTTTAGTGATGGCTCCTCCTAGATTCTATGATGATGAGTTACCACTGGTGTTCTCCTATGGCAGGTTCTGGCTAGAAAGCAGAAAAGTCTTGCTACTTCCTTAGACTCTTTCTAACATGCTTCTTCACACAGTTCCAGAGGGTTCAGCTTTCATATCTTGGCCAACACTAAAGATGGCCCCTCGGTATTACCGCACTGGTCTTAGGCTCTGATGCAGGAATTGAAGATTGTCATATATGTAAATTAAACCATAAAAGGAGTGGTTTTTGTAATTGATCTTGCAAGATTTGTGTTCTCATTTGTGTGTTTGCTTATCCTTTATTTGGTGATGCTATGAACAGAAACCAAAGCCTCATTCATAGCTAGCAAGCACTCTGCCACTGAGTTACACCTGTAACCATCCACAACTCTAGTAGAGAATGTCACCTTGTCAAAGTAAAGTTTTCTGGGACATATGTAAAACGAAAGGACAAATGTTTAACATTTTTCATTTACACTATTAATGTCAAAATAAGCTCTGCTTGCCTAGTTATATTTTTTTGTGTTAATACACTTTATGTTTCAAAGCAGAATTTAAGGAAGTTTAAGTGACATCCAGAGCTAGGCACAAATGTTTCCATAGGACCAGTCTGTGTGTGTGTGTGTATGTATGTATGTATTTATCTCTATATTGCTTTATCTACATATCTGTTTATCATCTAGCTATCTTTCTATCTAGCTATCATTATTTCTATCTTCATTCCTCCATCCATCCAGCCCTCTTTCATGATTTTCCATTGATGTGTCCATTTGTTCTTTTTTTTTCTTTGTGTGTATGTATGGTATATGCGCATGTGTCCATACGTATGCATGTGTGTATGTGTAGGTCAGAGGTCAATATAAGGTGTCTTCTTTTATCACTCTTCAAAACATTATTTGGAACCAGAAGCTCATCAATTTGGCCAGACAAGCTGGAGAGAAAATCTTTGGGATCACTCTATCCTTACTCTAAAACACTGAGGTTCACTAAAGAAGATTGCTTCTGGGAGAAGGGGGGCCATGGCTCCCATATGTCAACCATGTTCCAGTGATTGGATTCACACTTGTAAAAGGACTTAACATAAATTTGACGTGTTCGGTTGACTGAGAAAGAGGAAAAAGAGGCCGTGTAGGTGAGATGGATTGGAGAGATGGGAGTGGATCTGGGAATTGTTGGAGGAGGAGTGGGGGTGAATATGATTACAGTCAATTGTATGAAATTTTCAGTTAATAAAATTTCATAAAGCAAAGACGATTGTTTTAGTTTCTATGAACATCTAGGGTTGATGTTTTTGAGGCAATCAGGTGGTCCATTAGAGATTCTAGAAGATCTTGAGTGATAAGCAAATACTGTTTAAAACTGTATTAGGAAATTGAATACCTTGTAGACTTTTGAATTAGGCTTCAATATATTGAACTACTTTCATCAGTTCTCTGCTTGCACTGATTAAGGTATAATTGGCTTAGAATTGCTTTTTAAATATTTCTTATTTTTATGCCTAATGTTGGAAAGAACATGCTTTTAAACTGTGCTTTCCATATTTAGGTCTTATTGAATTTGTAATTTATTTAGAAACTCAGAATATGAACTTTGAATTGGTGGTGATTTCTCACACATCTTTCCTTTAAATCTGAATCTTCTGATGTTTTAGTAAAATTGCTATCTATTATTTGGAGTGTCTTCTGAAGATTCTAGTGAGTACCAATATATAGGCAGATCGTCTATGAATTCTTGCAGTTTGGTTGTTATATTACATTGCTTTGCTTACTGGTGTATTATTTGGTAAAAATATGCTACACATTGCACAGTATATCTTGGAAATCAATACATTATTTTGGTATTTGGCACGGTTTGTTTGATGCAGTATTATTGGTCATGTCATTCCTTTCATGCTATTGTTCTTTGAGTACAATTCCAAATGGTCCAAGCACTGGCTTCTGTCTCTCTGTTTTTCTGCTTATTTATACATTACTTATTTCATTGCAAACTGTAGTTGAGGCCTCCTGGTGTTCCTTCTCTTGTGATTCATTATACTCAGAATCTACACAGATTCTTGTCTTTACCCAGGACACCCTCTCTCACCCCACCCTGTTTCCCAGGCAGCACTTATTCATCATGTTATTTGCTTCATTATCTGTTTAATATTTGACTCCCCATGCCCATTGTAAGCTCAGTAAGGAGATGATTGTATCTATTATGTGGCACTGTTGTATATCCATTGCCCACAGAGGACTAAGCATGTAGTTGGTGTTCAGTAAGTATGTGTTAAATGAGCTGAACGGATGTCTTTCAGACTGATTAAGTTGTGCTCCAGTGTTTCTTAAACACACAAGTGTTAATTACCATAAAGGAGCCTGTTTGAGAGTTTCTACATTTTTAAAGAATTATTTTATTTTTCTTATATATTGATTTATATTTGAAACAAAAGGACACATATTATATTTTACACAGTGACTATTGACCTTTCTGTATGCTTGGCCTTTAGATTAATGTCAGAAATGCCCCCCCACCTCCCCCCATAAGGTCTGGTTTTGTCACTATGGAGTTTTCCATTGAAGCAATTGTATAAATTTTCATGAACATTAGACTAACAGTGCAGACAGTAAGACAGAAATTCCCAGCATACAAGTTATCATTGCCTGAAGGCTGTTGGCAAACAGTTATCTACTGAACTGCTTAGAAATGTGTTTTTTATTTCTTGGGTGAAAGAAAATAATAAATGGGGGGGTTCATTTTCACAAAATGTCATGCTCCTAATACCTCATTAATACATTCTTAAATTTTAATATTTATTTTAATATTAAGTAGATATCAATTTTCTGATTGAATTTGAAAACAAATTTTTGATTGCGTTATTGAAGAGTTTATGTATGTAATACTCTGTAGGCATATTAGTTAGTGCATTGTTCTGGGTTTAAGGAGTTTGTTGGAAAATGGACAGTGGTCTAAGACATTTGCAAATAGCGTTAGGAACACTGAGGGAAAACAGGTTCAGTATGGTGATCCGTTGAATAGTCATCAAAAGAGGTGAGACTAAATGTGGGATAAGCAAAATGTCAGTAGGTGAATTGGAGAGATGCACAAGTCCCTGCTTTGTATTGGTAGAAAGGCTTGACTTTCAAAACAAACGAGAAATAAATAAAAGTATCAGTTAATGACAGAACTAGTTGATCTGTTACTGGTGTACCTCAGTCACAAATCCAGTCTAAACCTGGAGTCAAGTGGCTTTCTATATGCTCTCCTTCAGGAATTAAATTTATCCAGGCCAAAACAATCACATATCCAAGCATGTATGAACTGACATTTTATCCCATTCTTTTGCTGGCTGAAGAATATTGACATCAGTGACAGTCTTTCAAGGTCTGTCCACAAAGTAATTTCTCCTCTCATGGGCATTACTAACTAATGAATGAAGAGATCATCTACTGTTTTATTTCTCCTGGGAGAAGTTTGTGCATGAGAGAAGAATGTAGTCCTTCTAGCAGGCTCTATGAATACAAGTGGCTTATATTTTAAATGAAACTTAATTTCAATAGTTGAGTTAGAAATTTTTATTTCTAAAACTGACATTTCATTAAAGCCTTTATTTTATTTTGAAGGCAAACTATTTAATAATCCAGTTTTGTTCCTCATCCTTCATAAGCATTTGTGTCCATGGAAACTTTGATGAGTAATATTAAAAGGCTATTGTGCCTAATTTTTGAATGAAACTCAGGTGGATTTTAGCACTGTCGTTATAAAATCAGTTACAGATATTGTTTCCTTATGCAATCTAATAAAACTAACCACATTATTAGGACTGATTTTATTCCGCTTAACTTTACTATTGAAATATCGTGGCGAATTACTGTCCTTGGATTCATTAACTTTTTCTCTATAGTAAGCTAAATTTGTATTGCATTTTAAACAAACCATTAATTGACAGACTGTGAAGGCCAGGATCATTCATTACCATCAGATCTGCTTAACTTTCCCAGCCTGTCATATTTTATAGAATGAAAGTTTGCAGGTTATAGAGTTCAGTTTGAGACCTTTATTTGTGAAAGTTTAATAGCTGACTCCAGTAAACAGTGATTTATATAGTAGTAGGTTTGATTAAAGGGGAGGGAATGTTTTCTATTGATCTAACAGTAGAGTGCTGGGGATTAAGCTTGTATATCAGGTCCTCCTCTACTCTGTGTGCATATTTTACTTCTAAAAATGTTTTGTTGATGTAAATACACATTTGATAGAATCTTAGTAAAAGTCATTTGAACAAAATTGTGTGCAAGATGCAGATTCTTTTTCTACAAGGTCTGTATTGCTCTAAAACAAGCATTAAATAGACATTCTAATTTCTCTTTCTTCACAGATGTATGCATGTGTAAATATGTAGATTTATGCTCTTATGTGAGTTTTAATTTCTGGTAATGAGAAAATTAAACTATCATCTAATAATGTTGTTGTGTAATGAAAAGACAAGTTTATAAAACACAACCAATTCTCACTTTATCAGGATGGCTATGTCCTGAGCTGCGTGACTGGAGACATACAGACGGAGAAAAGACTTTCTTTAGTAAAAGGCGAAAGATATATATGACCTGAAGAGAAACCAGAGTTGGTCTCCTCCCCTTGAGGAGAACTTGGTGGGGCAAGCAGTCTTGCCAGGCCACAGAAGAAGACAATGCAGCCCGTCTTGATGAGACCTGATAGGCTAGGGCCAGATGGAAGAAGAGGAGCATGGGAGGAGATGAGGGAGGAAAGAAGGGTGGGATTGGGAGGGAATGACCAAGTGGACTACAGCTGGGATACAAAGTGAATAAATTGTAATAAATTAAAAAAAATAATAAAGTAGCTCACCTCATGGCAGAGAAGTATCAGAGGGCCAGAGAGAGGAGCAGAGAGAAGTGGTTGGGGATACTTGCAGATCCTAGCATCCATAGCTCATGTTACTGTTGGTTGCAGTAAGACCCTGGCATCTGACCACCTGCATAGGCAGCCGCACCCCACATGTGTTTTTACTGTTCAGCCTATTCAGTTGCTGTTCCCAGTGTAAATGCTGTATTCCAGATTTATTTACTGCTAGATTAATTTATCTTTTACCTCAAAAAAACCATCTACCCCCCCAAAAAAAAGAAGAAAAACTTTCTTCCTCTCTCTGCTTTTTGCTCTTGTGAACTCTAAACTGTTTTATGTAATGTCTCTGTGAAATAATTTGCTTAGATATAAGTAAACAGTTTAATAAAATAGGGCATTCTCCACATAATCCTCTCCTTTTCCTTGCTCTTCCACAGATGCTGATGTGAAGAACTGCTCAGAAAACTGGTGAGTTGGTTGGTGCCTGGTGAAGAGGGGGCATCTTGGGCATTGTATTTCTCCCTCTTTGCTTCTTAGCCTCTTCTCTCTGAAGCACATTCGGTTTTGCTCTTTCCTTTGGCTTTCTTTCACAAATTGTCAAGGGCAGTGGAAGAAAAATCAGGTAGACATTTGGATCAGTGCTATTACACATGTAAGAGTTTTAGCCTTTGCTGAACCTTTGAGTGCTACTCAGCAAAACCTCCCTGTCTCCTTGTCTACTCCCATTCTCATCTATCATGTTCTCTGTGTTTTCATGTGCTGTTCTTTTCCTAAAGTGCTCTTTTCAAAGGTTTCTTTATAGATGAAGCCTCATCTCCCTTAAGTCAGGGCTGGTTGCTACCTCAGTTTACTGAGTTTTGTAGTCTGTCTCTTGACTCCTGCACATGAGTTGCTTTCTCCGAGCTGGCCTGGTGTTGTCATTAGGTTGGGTGTTATATGAAATTACCAAAGCCCATGCCCATGCTTCTCAAATTGTTTCCTTGAACATTGTGTGGCGCATGGTCAACAGTAGTCTGGGTTGTTTAAATCCACCAGTGCCTGTAAAAATGTCACCCACATAATGCTTCCTGCTAGAGAAGCAAGTGCCCTCATGGTAAAGTTTGTCACAATGCCTTTCTATTTACAATTATCATACTTTACTTTGAATACAGCCTCAAAGAGCAATAGCATTAGGTGGCCAACAGATGGGAGAATGAGGAAGTAGTTCAAATGATAATTTTGCTTCCTTTTTTTTTATCTGATAGGGTAGTAAAACGCTTTCTAGAACATATCTTCATTTTTTTAAGAAGAGATTTCAGGTTATAGGATTCCATAATATCTGCAAGTAGTTCTGGCCACAGTTTGTTAGCATCTGTATCTTATCATTCATTAGCTTCCTTTGTGTTTCTTTCCCATTCTTATCACATCTTCTAATGTTACTGTCTTTGCCTCCCGACTGTGGATAGCCTCTACATTAAATCGACAGTTCTTATAATGCCTCATTTTCCTCAGCTACTTGCCACCTGTTAAAAAAAACAGCTGACTTTTTTTTTTCTGTAGGAAAAGGGTGGGGCACTTAAGCTTGGTTCACAGCTGCCAAGAGCTGATTCTGCTCCCTCATTGCCTTGAAAACCCAAGTCCCTTATTTGAAAAGTAGCCAAGATGCTCTCTGTTTTTTACAGGTGATAAGAAAGAAGAGTCCTTGATAGAATAGTGAATACCAGTAAATAATCAGACCGATTATAGGGGATGCTTACAACTTATATCAGATGTCAGCAGTGAGTTTAACCATTGCAATGTTTCCACTTATTAAGGACGATTAATTGGTGTGCTTTATTTAAAATAAAACCCACAAACTCAAAGAGCTGCTTGTTGGTATGTGGCCATGATTGCTTGATTTCATCGTACATTTCTATTTACATACATATTTAATATGGGACTTGACATCATTTACTTTAAGACATCTCAGTCTAATGCAGGTTTTTATTTTGTTTTATACAATGTGAAGGAGACTGCTCCCTAACTAGGAATTTTATAGCTATCATTTAACCCATTTTATAACCCATTTTACAGTGCAGCATTACTTCTTCCTAAATGAGATTTCGGTGTATGATTGTATGACTGCTAATGATTCAAAATAGAAATTAGTTCTTTTTGCTATTAATAAAATTACTAGTTGTGCAGCACCACCATTCATCATATGCTTATGGGAAAAATACATTTCATAGTACATAACCCAAAACAAATTCAAAATGCTTACAACACTAATATATTGCTTTCCAAATAAATAATATATGTGCTAATGTTAACAGTATGAGATTTCCATTATACAGGGAAGACACTTGACTTATTTACCTATGGTTAAGCAAAGTTCTCATGAAAATACATGTTTCCAGTGTGGATGAAACAACCAGCTTTTATAGCCAAATTGTTGTAGCCATCACTTTGGTGCCTGTTTTTGAATTCTGTACATGTCAGGTACTGAGGATGCAATAGTGACCACAGCCCATGAAGAGATATTCTGTGGCAGCCCAGCGATGCTTTCATTGGTAGCCATCTTGAGTGCTCTCTTAAGTGCACACCAAGATGTGTTTGTGTGGCAATATGTGCAGCACAGATTCTATAAATATGTTTCATTCCTTTCTGAAAGTTCAAGTTGCTTTTGAACAAAGCAACTGTGAAGCTTGGGTAAGTAAATGTGTCAGTCTGGAAGGGAGTTAACATTACTCAAATGGTGATTCTCATTGTTATAGTTTGGAGTTATTGACTTTTTTTTTCTCAAAATTATCTTGAATCTGCTCTTAGGACATTTGAATCTGTTGTACAGTCCTCTAAGTATATTAGAGAAGATCGTTTTGTATCATTTTATTTATGTTAGCATTTTATATTTTTGATGTATAAAAATATCTAAATGCATTCTCCTAACACCCACATACTTTGGATTTACCAGTTATCATTGTGTCTTTTCTTAGATAATAAAATGATAGCAAAACTCTGAATAAACAGTAATATTCATCAAGTTAGAAACAGTGGCAGGACGGTGCATTATAGTATCCTTTGAAACTAGGTATTACTTCTTATAGCTGAGGAAATCTAAATTTAATGCATGGTAAAGGGTCCCACAACATCTGACCTTCTCACCACGACATGACTATGCGGCTTTATGTGTGCACCTACATATACCTTGCACAGATAACTAGAAAATAAATATAATTTTAAAATGAAAATAAAACATACAGGAAACACTGGATTCAAACTTGCCATTGGTTCCTTATTCATAGAGTTAATAAGAAAGGACCAATGGCAGCAATCTTTAAATTAACGGCATTTTAAAGGAGTGTGAAACAGTTCTTTACAAAACAGCCTGGACTGTGTTTTGGAGAGGTTTAAACTACAGACAGACTTCAACATGGACACTGTGGCCCCGCGGTCCAGAGCCCTTTGAATGGTTTGGTGCATGGGTTCTGTGTATTCATTGCAGGATGGCTCACCGAGCTGAATCCTTATTTGTGCATCTCTGTGCCTTAGCAGTTTAAGCAAGTGCTGTTACAGAGTACATTTTTTTTGTCACTCTCATAGGTTTTCAGATTACCTTCTGAAGCAGACTCATCCTGAGTTGTTGAAATGCTTCATTTCAGAGAGTGGCATGTGACCAGGCATGCCATAAATTGAAAAGTTAAATTAAATTACTGCTTATGTAACATTTCTTGCCAACTCTGAATGTAATGTCTATTACTTACTAAGCACTCATCAGTGATTTTATTTCCACTCTCTTCCTCCATTTATTGTTTCTTGAAGGTAGTTTAAGAAACAAATTTCACTACTGCTTTGTAATCAGTTAGACTTAACAGAAAATGCTGAGTTAACATTAAACTATCAATTGTCTTTGGGTGTAATTTGATAATGTATCAAAACTTGATATGGCCTGATTTGTTTGTGGGCCCGCCATACAAGGTGTTTATAATGGCTCTTGGCTACAGTATGAAGTCAAAAATCTTAAGTACTCTCTTTATTTGGACTACTTAAATTAGCTATTTTATATTTGTCCAAAAATACTCTTTCTTCTTTGAGACACCAAGCAGTTTTTCATCTGAAAGTACACCTAATCAATTTCAAAGGGAAGAAAAAGAAAGCCGGCACCCGTTTTGAACATTATTCCTCTTCGAAATGTTCTGAGGGCTGGAATTTATTTCACAGTTGCAGCTAAGCGGGCTTCTGGCCTGAAAGGAAGGGGATGAATAGTGTCTAAATCTACTTTGGAAGAGAGCTTGTTTATCGAGCTCCACCTCATTTTCTTTTATCTGTCACTGTGTAAATAATAGGTAGAATTTCTCGGTTCATTGTACTGTACGTGCGCAGCATACAGCTTAGCACCAGCTCACTGTAGCAATTTTCAGTCTTCCTCAGCTTTTCTATTTTTTCTGAATCCCCTTGCCCGCCTCCCCTTGCCTGCAGTATGATCCAAGCAGCACTGTACACTTTTATCAATTAGGTTCCCCATGCCTGTCTTCATATTTACACATTTGTCCTGGAAATGAAGTATGGGTTTCTTTTAGGATTAGATTAGGTGAAGTTTGCTATTAGATAGAAATTGAACTTTTTAGAGCTTTGAAGACTTCGGGCAGCAATTTTTTTTCCCCTACAAAATCCATTCATAGGGCCTATTTGTGTCTCATGACATTTACCAATAATACAAACACATTAAGGGATTAAAGAGCATGGAAATGTATTCCTGTCTTTTTGAAAAGGAAGTTCAGTAGTGGGCAGTTTGTGTCTCTGGACTGTCACCATGATCTTAAGAGACTATAACTCCTGTCCTCTCCTTTTTCTTCATCATGTTTTCTGTGCGTTTACTTGTCAGCATCATATGGCAGCTTCTACAGTAGCTATGTATCCCATATTGCAGGAAGGAAGCTCAACAGAGAAGAAAAAGGGATGTGTTTTCTAGCTGAATCAGCACCGCCCAGGAAATTCTGTGCGATGCTTAAGATGATTAGCTTGAACTTCCTAGCACAGCTTCACCTGCCAAATGGGAGAGTGGAAGCTGTCTAATATAAATATTAGACATATAAAATATATGTCTATTATATAAAATATAAAGACAATATTTTTTTGCCGAGGGTATTGACCATTAAACAGCAGTTGTGGTTCTTGCTTCCGTACGTGGTGAGTTTCTTGGGAAAAGTTCCGGTTCAGCAAGCAGTCATGGCCATCGCTCCTGCCCTTGATGAATACTAATCTGATCTCAGTTTCCTTGTCTTTCAAATGGACAAAACAATGTCATCCTCATGGTTAGTGTATGAGGGTTTAGAAAGACAATAATGGTTGCTTTAAAATATTTTGTTTATTGTTAGCACATGACAACCTCAGAAGTCTCAAGTCTTTGTGTTCTGGTGATGACCCCTATTATCTTATGAACTTCTGCTTTAGGGTCTAAGAGGGGCTTTGTTTTGCAAGTGGTATCTGTGCCTTTCCTCTGTTCTGCAATGCCTTACATTACAGTGTAGACATTTTTTTTTCTACCGGTCATATGTACTGAGAACTGAGAATGGGGTATTCATCACTCTTTGATCTGGAGAAAGATTTGACAAAGGGATGATTAATGTCACTGAAACAATCACTGTAACTAACGGAGCAGAATGCTCTTTCAGGAAGTGTGTCTGGACCTCAGACAGGTGTCACTACTGTGTCATTGTTAAAGAAGCAGTTCTGTTGGCTGATCTGGGCTCATCCTTCTTAAGGTAGCAAGATTATAGTCTGCTTCATTCCAGCACTTTCCCACTCATTGCTTCTTTTATCAACTGATAGGAGGTAACATTGTGGCTTTGAAGGTGCTGTTACAATTTGCACCATCTGTTTCTGCTGCCTGAGATTTTCATTTGTCTTTCTTGAGGTCTACAGATAACAGGTTATTCAGGTGTAACCACTTCCAGTAGATGATCCGGACGCAAGAGAGTTCAGTGACACATTGCACAGTTGAGCATACACATTTATTTGTTTCTTTCACATAGGCAGTGTGTTATTAGTATTGAAGTTCCCCAATGTAATCCCAACATATTCTGATTCTGATATTTGTTAGCTCTATCCCCTAGGATAGTTGCCACATACTCTTACAAGGGCTTAGTGTTCCTATTTATGAGATAGGAACATTAATGCCTGTGTTATACAATATAGAGAGAATATTAAGCATGTGAAGTGTTAGTAGTATGTCTGGCAGATCATTAAGCATGTCATTCTACTACTGCTGCTGTTACTATTACAGAAATGGACTTAGGAAAGATCATGTTTTTACCAGTTGCTTCATAAGAAAAAAAATCCCAATTCTCATGGGTGACACAGAACACATGTTAATATGTTCTTATAGCATGTGTATAAAATTACAACAGGGTGTGACTATGAGAGGCTTGCTGCTCTGCAGTGATGCATTGTACAGTGTTAGATGTCTCGGGTAGAGAGTCATCTGGAGGTTCCTTTATTCACATGCTTCTTTCTGCAACATGTTGATGTAAGGGCTGTGCTCAGGCTGAGCTGAATAGAGTACAGACATGACATTTCTCCATGTGGTTTGGAGTTCTACCAGCTTGACAGCTGTGCTTGGAAGAGGAACCATTTAGAGAGCTTTCATTCCAGGTTAGCACACACATACAAAAGCATGATATATGATGACTTCCCTTCAGAGGACACATAGCATTATTTCTGCCATATTTTCTTTATTGGACCATTCAGGGTCCTACTTATGGAAGCAAAGGAGAATACAAAGTTAGAGTTCATGAGGAGACTCCTGTGTCAGACACCTTTGAGAGTAACCAAGGTCCTCCTTCTGCTCATTGTACAAGAATGAATGGAATAAGCACCACTTAATTTTTCCCATAAATTACTTTGAAAAAAATATCATATCCACTATCCAGTGTTCATCTAACATAGCCAGGAAGTTAAAGTCCTTAGTGAAAAGTATAATATCAATGTAACTTTTAATCACGTTAATCTTGGAACTGTACACACTCAGATCTAGGCTTATTAGCATTATCTTTAACTTTAAAAGTTATTGTAGGTCTCATGGGGGCTGGTTTACTTTTCATGTATGGAAGTTTATTTTCCTAAGGTTTTAATAAAGAATAGATTGCCTGTTTTTAAGTACAGTATTAAGTATTCAAGTTCATTATAAGTGCTCACTAACTTGAAGAAGCTGTGAACATTTCAGTTGTCTCAAAACTTCAAGTTAACTGCCTTCTTGGATGGAATTTTTAATAGTTTTGAGAGGTATTTTTTTAAACAACACTGATCCTAAACAGAAAGGTTTATTTAAAAAAAACTTATTTAAAAAAAAGAAAAAACTTATTTAAAATAAAAGCAAAGGGAAATATGTTCATATTTAGATGATACTCTCTTTTGTTCACTAAGTCTGTTGTCTTCTTTTCTCCTTTTAATCAGTCTTAAAAGACATTTGTTTGAATAACATGCTGAATTCTGTTTCTTATTAACCACCAATGGAATCAAGTGACCTCAGACGTAAGCATCTTGCGTGAATAGGTAGTTAAAAGGATCTGAATAGACAGGGTAATTTGCCTTCTCTCTCTGCACCCCGACTCAGAGGGAGATAAGGACATTGATGCTGAAGCACTTCACACATATTTCTTTTGTTACCCATTTCAGACTAAAATTTCTGTGAACTAGCTTTGTAAATCTTTGGAGAATCTCACTGATTTCTCAAAACCTAGCTGGACCTTTAAACAGGGGGAGGGGGTCTAACAGGTAATTGTTTCTGGATGCTTGCCTAAAGATGACTGGCAAGAATTTTGTTCTTCCTCAGCAATTAAAAGTTAGCCTGTCAGAATTTTGCAGATGTAGAAAAATCATGTTAATGATTGTGACATATGCACAAGATCTTATTTTTCTTGTTTCATGGAGCTGAGTATTCCAAACTGTAGAGATTCGGTGTTTGGTTCTCACTTTTTTATTTGTACTATGAATAGCACATTCATTATGTGGCTCCCTGGCTGTCTCAAACCTCATGGGTCTTTACCCAGTCTACTCATTGGTGGTAAGTAACTGGTGTTGTCTCTCCAGTCCTGAACATGATACTCATTTGCTGGGAGAAAAAGACAGGAAAATCTTTGCACCAAAGACTTAATTCCAAGAGGGACTATTGTCTCATTTCCAAATAGGCCAGGGAATATTTTGTGCTGTAGGTTCCTCTTGGGTATTCATTAAAGCTTCCTGACTGGGTTACAGGGTTGCAAGCCAGCAGAATGAAGAAGAGCCTAGTTTTTGATGGCAGAACGGTGTTTGTATGCTCAGTTCACTCATACGTGTGTGCATTTAGATCGAATATGTGCATCTGGCCTCCCCAACGAATACCGCTTGGCTTACAGAGTGCTCAGTTTATTTCATAATATCACAGAATCATTTTTTAAATCTTAATTAAGGTGAGGTTTGAAATTTTATCTTTAAATTTATAAATTCATATATATCTTAGAGGTGAACCAGTTGGTTTCCAAGGGCTTTTGTAGCTCTAAATCACTACGATTTTGTGACAAAATACTTTTCTAAAGTTAAGGTTCTAAATCTGTTTTTAATCCAGTGTAATTCAAAATCTAATCAGTGTTTGTCAAAGTGAAAAATAAACCATTGCGAGGTAGCATTAATATTACTGGTTCCAAAAAGGGAAGTTTTCCTCCTTGTCAGCCCTTACTGTCGCAGCCACTGCTCAACCCCACGGTACCCTTTCTTCCTAGCTGTAGGAAACCGCTCATGTTCAGAATCTTTGCAGGAAGGCTCAGTGAAGAGTGTTGATGGCAGAGGTTACCTTTCACTCCCATTCCTAGAGGAGGGTCAGTCCGACTGTAGATGTTGGTGAAACCAGAATCTTACATGCTCAAGCCTCAAGTATGTGCCGTTAATGAGTGAGGTAGATACTGTGCTTCTGTCTCCAGATGCACACATCGCATTTTATAAACACAGTTTATAATGCACATTTTATAATGCACAGTTTTTTTTTAAATGAACTATTCCATCTATTTTAGGCTATTTATCAACGTTTTAAAATTTGAATAAGAGAGAAAGGAAAAGGGAGGAAAAAAAAGAAAAGTGAGAAAGGGAGGGAGGAGAGACAGAAAGGGAAAGCACAAACCACATACGCATGCACAGAAAGAGAGAGTATCAGCCGACCTTTTTGCTGGACAGAATAGATATTCAGTTTTGAATCACTGGATTGTTCCCTGATACAGGTCCCACCCCTTAGGGATTTCCACTTACTCTGAACTGCAGAGTTGTACAAGTGTGAACATGCCTGGAAACTATAATTATTCTTGGATTTTGAAAAAAAGGCCCCTTAGTAGTTAAGCAGCCACTGCCATGCTTTTTTTTAAGTTCATGAGCTAATTCTTATCTCCTCGGTCAACATCAGATTGGCAGACATGCAGAATTAATTCGATCTCCTGGACATCTGCCCTTTGAACTCTGCACACCTGCTGTTCACCCACGACGCAGAGTTTTGCTGTGAAGCTCAATGTGTCCTGAAATTCATGATTTTACTCTCTTATTGTCTTGAGTGATGGGATTGTAGCAATGTGCCATCACTATCACATCTAACAAACTTCTGTTTTACCATCCAATCACACTTCATCCATGTAAATCCTTTAATATGTTTTTTCAGTTTGTTTGTTTTTTTGGTTTGTTTGTTTATTTTTAAGCATTGTTCCTGCTTTTGATGGAACCCAAAGTATGCCTGAGCACTGCTGGATTCTGTTAATATCTTTTAATCTCTGGAGCTTCTTACTGCCTCTTAAGAAAGAATGTGATGTATGGAAAGTAGCTTCAATTATACCAAAACTGCAGTGACCCACACATTAAAGGATGAAGCTGTGGGCTGTCAGAATGACAGTCTGCCTTCTAATTCGTTTGCCACTCTTAGAAGACTGGGTTGATATCCAGTTGTTTTTCACTCCAGTAAAATTCTTGAGTTAGAATGTTCTCAAGTTAACAGACTCTATCATGATGGAGCTTTTAGAATTAATATTTACAGCCTAGTACATTAGAGTTTCTGGAATGATTCATCTCCTATTTCTGGAGGGGCATGGTTAGAAACAGGGTTTCCCTGTATAGCCTTGGCTGTCCTGGACTAACTTTATAGACCAGGCTGGCCTTGAACTCACAGAGATCTGCCTACCTCTGCCTTCCTGAGTGCTGGGATTAAAGGCGTGCACCATCATGCCCTGCTGATACAACTCATTCATCCATTAATCTGACGATGAAACATCTGAGATAAAAGAACAAGTGAGAAAAACAAAAGGTTGTTTGTGTGATTGCTCGTTTATTTTGCTTATAATCTGTCATTAGCTTCATTCATTGCCTTTGGTCCTGTTGCAAGGCAGCACATCCTTGTAGCCAGAGCAGGTGTAAAATGCTTACCTTGGTGGGAGGATGCAAGGTAGGAAGAGGAAGGGTCTGGGTTCCATATCCCTTTGAGGCCATACCGAACACCATAAACTCAGTACCTTCCATACCTTTATTCTCCTCAAGAGGCCTAAGATCCAATAAATGGACTTTGGCAAATGCTCCATATAAAACTCTAGCACATCTGTTTGATTTGATTTCTGTGTCTTTTATTTCACAGGCCACGTTGTCATAAATGAGCCTGCCAACTACCCTGTTGAAACTAGGTGGAATTTATCTTCCTCATTTTCCTGTTACATGTGTCTGATAGGTTTGGAAAAGTTGGAATTATAATGGCTGATGGCATTCTTTTAATTCTATATTCTGAGGGAGAGATGAAAATTGTTTTATTGTTTTTTCACCAATGTCTGTTAAGCACGTTCACTTTTACCCCAGCATTACTGTTAGATGGAGGATCAAGGAAGGGGAAGGTGCATGTGTTGAGTCATCTGATCACATGCGTGGTAGACTAGCCTTTCAACTTTAACTCAGGACTGTCACCTATTAACCCAGTGCTATTCATTACCTACTGCTTCATTTGAGTTAACCTGTGATTTATGTAACCAAGATAGCACAGAACAAGTTGAAATTTCTTTCCTTGAACAGTGCAAATCACTGCCTCGTTAGGAAGGTGTTATAGAAGTTTTTAAGAATGGAATTTAAACCCTTCTATTGGTAATTTGAAGACACTGCCACTCTTTCTTTTTGCAAGTTGAGAACGCAGTTGTCTGAGTCACCCTGCATTCATTCATTGTGCTCTTCCTCAATGTTTTAGAACCTTCATGGTTTAACTTTTATTCTTGGGTATATTTTGTAAGTCATTCAATAAAACACGGTCTTTAGAATGTTGTCCAGTGGATAGGAATGATTTTTCCTCTTTACTAACCTTTTTTTTTTTTTTTTTTTCATTTTGTTCCTGTGGTCATTGTCTTCCCATGAGACAGCATAACCATTAATTTTGAATTTGAGCTGCCTTTTTATGCTTTGCATAATCTTAAGCTGTTAAGTCATTACTCATAATGTGTGCATCTTCTTTATTATGGATAAGTTTGACTACTATATTAATCTACAATATTGTTGTTGATTTTTAATTTAGCTGGTAGAGAATTTAGTAGTAAACCCAGAACTAGCTTCATTTTCAGAAAAGTATGAGAGTTTTCCTTTTTTGCACTAGGGCTAAAAATTACGATATTTATTTATTTATTTATTTATTTTTTCATGAGCTAATAAAAATGTTTGGCATTTTATGAGTATTGTTTAAATCTTTCATGACAAATTTTCAAGGAATATCTTTTTCCTTTGTTTATTCATTTTGTGTCAAATATTACGTGTAAATAAATTACAAATTAACATAAAAAGCCCCATTTTACTTTTTATAGCCATAGATTCATTTTGTGCTAATATTTCAAATCCATTATATACAGTCTTGAAATAAATTTATAGTTTATAAAATTCTGAGGAACACGGGATTAAAATTTCACTTTAAACATGCAAAGCCAGTGAAAGTGTAAGTGTATTTGGCTGTCTGTAGTCTCATATTGTCATTTTTGTTTACAGATAAAGAATTTGTCTTTGAAAATTAAAAAAAAAGATTTTTGCCTTTGAAACGTTAAACTCAATATTGCTATTGCAAAGGGTCTAAGATTGTGGTGATTTCTCATTTCTTGTGCTTAAGGTCTCTTCCACATATAATACACACACACACACACACACACACACACACACACACACACACCCCACAACGTTTAGCATCAGTCAACACATGAAAATTTATAGTGCGATACTTTCTAGCTGAGCACAAAAGTGTTCTGAAAAATCTTAATGTGTATGCCATAAAACCAACAACAAATTTTCCTGATGGTTCTTAGAAGCACGTTCATTGTCAAATGCATCCATTGCTTTTCTTTCCTTTTCCAATATCTGGAATTCCTGAGGATTGAGATGTGGTATTTTTATTAAATCCATATTCCATAGTCGATCACAGACACATTTTTCCTCCTGTGACTAATATCCTTGTAGTTCATGATAGATCACAATGTCAAGAAACTGATCTTATTCCAACACTCAACTCTATAGGGCAAACATCCTGTTGCTGTTGACTTTGAAGGAGAAGAAACAAGATGATTTAAAACAGTAACTTGAATGTTTATGTTTCTTAACTAATGCTGTGGTATATTGTGCGTTTCACACCATCATTTGGTAACAAGTGCGTGTTGTATGGACAGAAGAGCCTAGTAAGTTCATGAAACAGGCATCTGTTTTAAAATGATTAGGATTTTCTAGGCAATAGAAATATTAAACAGGGCGGTACCAGAAAATTGTGCTATGGATGGCACTTTTGGAGAAAAAAAAAAAAGACAAGTATTAAAATTTAATATCCTCCAAATTTTACTATGTCTTTTAACCTTGATGTAAAGGCCAACCAAAGCATGGTAATATTATTACATGATCATCACTTTATATGAACTTTAAAATTAATGATTATTTCATCTATTTTTCCAAAAAATTAAAACAGTTTAATTAGCCTTGTTATCTTTTTAATTTTAATTTTTAACATTAATTACAGTTTATTAACTTTTTATCCCAGCTGTTGCCCTCTCCCTCATTTCATCCCCATCCCACCCTCCCTCTCACATCTCCTCCCATTCCCCTCTCCAAGTCCACTGATATTTGAGGTCCACGTCTCCTTCCATCTGACCCTAGCCTATCAGGTCTCATCAGGACTGGCTGCATTGTCTTCCTCTGTGGTCTAGAAAGGCTGATCTCCCCTCTGGGGAAGGTGATCAAAGAGCCAGTCACTGGGGTTCATGTCAGAGGCAGTCCCTGTTCCCATAATTAGGGAACCCACTTAGATACTGAGTTGCCATGGGCTACGTCCAAGCAGGGGTTCTAGGTTATATCCATGTATGGTCCCTGCTTGGAGAATCAGTCACAGAAAAGACCCCTGTGCCCAGATATATTAGGTCCTTGTGGAGTTCCTGTCCTCTCCAGGTCTTACTATCTCTCCCTTCTTTCATAAGATTCCCTGCACTCTGCCCAAAGTTTGGCTATGAGCCTCAGCATCTGCTTTGATACCCTGCTGGGTAGCGTCTTTCAGAGGCCCTCTGTGGTAAGCTCCTGACCTGTTTCCCATTTTCTCCCTCTTCCCACGTCTGTCTGGTTTGCCTTTTGGAGAGAGGATCTTACCCAAGGTCCTCCTTCTTGCTTAGCTTCTTTAGGTGTACAGGTTTTAGTATGTTTATCCTATATTATATGTCTAATAGCCACTAATAAGTGAGCATATACCATGTGTGTCACATCTTATTAATATGGCTAATCACATGTCTCACATCAGTTGAGATTATCTAAAAATGATTCATGCCTCATATATTCCACCACCAGTACCCTGTCACTGTCATAATATCATTTAAGAAGTCAAAATGATAGCACTAAAGAAAATCATTACTACTCAGAATTGATTAGACTTCTTCCTGGTTCCAAGCAAACTAAACACAGCCTGTTTTCCCTCTGGTTAGTTTTGCACTGTCCTCACAGTATTTGTGTACCTTGAAGCCTCATGGACCTGAGAGACAGTTTCACTTTCAACTCTGAAATCCCTACAAAATGCCAGACTGAAATGAGAAAGTCAGGACTGTTTGCCCTGCATCTTTCTCTAAGACCTGTACATTTTTTTCCTTTGAACTTGTTCATATGCTAAAAACTACATTTAGTTGGAAATTCTGTTATCCAGTGATTCAAATCAATGCAGACTCAAGTAGGCTTCCTAGGCACAGCCGTGGGACATATTAGATTTCCTTTTCCTACAGTTTCAAAAATCATTACTTATGACTCAATTTAGAAAACATTTGAATAAATATTTGATATCTAAGACTATACTAGTGGCTTCAGAGACTTGCAGAGAAGTATAAAATGAAATTTCAAATTTTGCTTCTATCTGTGAGACTTTAGGACTGTGTCAAAATATATGATAAACATACCATACACATTACCATGCAGAGAGCAGCATGTTTCAGAGTATCTGAAGGGTTGTGGCTTGGTGATTTTATGAGTGAGAGACAGAAGAGATAAAGGCTAGGATGAACTGTGCATACTTTTCTGTCTTCCTGTATTAAAACATTTAATCGTGACATTTTAAGATGTAGAAAAATGTGTAAATAGCCATTTTCTTTTTCAGCGGGCATTGTTTGAGTCACATGTTCATAAATAATAGTATACACTCAGCCTGAAGAGAGTAGTTTGTGTTAGAAGTGGAGTGTAATAGAGAGGTCAAAGTCTGGCATTACAGTGTGGCCCTGAACATGATTTTGGAAGCTTTGTGTCTTTCTGACCTTGGAAAACATATTTAATGTTTCTTTACTTTCATATCCGTTTATGAGAACATCATAATGATTATACAGAGTTTTTATAAGTTGCAGGAAATGTGCTTTGCAGAAGGACTTGACTAGAATATACTTCAGCACATACACATTTGACTGACTTAAATTCATGAGTCTGTTTAGTAGCTTTCTAATGTTAAACAATTAAACTATATATTTACGCATATTCAAAAATATATAAAGGCATTTTATTATTCGAATAGTTTAAGGACTCAAACTATTGAGAATTTGTATTTGTTTGAGTGCGTATACTGTGGTCCCAAAGGAAATGCAAATAATTAAGGAATTATGATCGAATAGAACACATAACATGGTGTTACAGTATAGTGTTTGCGAAGACATCTAAACCCACCAGAGGGAAACGACAACATATCCGTTCAGCAGAATTAATGCCTTATAATTAGTTCTGAAAGACCGTATGGTTTGCCATACAAAGAATAAAAAGTGTTGGAGGCAGAAGGGAACCCGCGTGAAGACTGAAAGCTTAGGATACTATTCTTTTAAACAGCTAGTTCAGCCAGTCTGGACATCAGACTTCAAGAGATGCTAGAGATGTTAGGCAAAGAAGACGCTAGATTAGTAAAACAGAGATCAGAGAAGGACTGTCTATGACATGTTTGGAAATTTGATTTTCAGCATCATCCTATGTCGGGAGTGGAGCCTGGAATCAAGACTTAACTATGAAGGGCATATTTAATACACAACAGCTAAAGCTCAAGTCATGTTTTAATCAGTGTCACACCATGTGGGATGACTGGTTGTCTTTGACTACAGCATTATATTATTCTTTCTCATACATTATGCATACATAGTACATCTATAATGTAGTTTATGTGCCTTAATGTATTTTGTGTGAAACTCAGTATGCTCAGTGTCTGAAATTCTTTTCTAGAAATCTGTTTCTCGGTAAGTGTTACTTTTATCTCATGTATATTTTAGTTTCATCAGGAACAAGTACTAAATTGGTACCATGTTATTCTCTCGTCCAGTCATTTTTTTTTTGTAATGGGTGACATTTACTTTTACATTCTCTGAAGGATGCCTTAGTCATCACCCTTGTTAGGTCTTATGCTAAACTGAGCTTGTGTAGGATGGCAGCCAGAACTTCTCTGTGTTCTCAGCATCATCTTCCCTATTCTGGGCTCTGACCTGTACATACATTTATTCTATAACGATCAGTGGTAAGAGAATTTACCTTTAATAAAGAAAATAGGGTTGAGGACTTTCATTTCCTCCCTCTACTTTCATTTTAAATTATATAGTTCTACCATTTGACTTTGAATAATCAGTTTTGTGTAGATTTTCTCATTTCTTCCAGGTTAATTAGCTAATTGTGACAGTCTCTAAATAAGTGAAAGTCAGATTTACTAGGTTGTTCACATACATAATTTGTGTGTTGTCTTTTTGCCAGGAAAAAAAAAACCCTAGATTTTTAGGAAATTTTCACAGTATTCACAGACACACTAAATCTGGCCAGAATTAAGAACTAAACGGATCCATAAATAATTGTGGTTGGTTTCACCTTTATTTTATTCAGCCTAATAACAAGTATTGCTCTGTAGATAATTGTTGATGGTTGCAGACTCTGCTTTCATTCAATTAAGCTGGTAACCTTTTCAAGAAACTGCCTGGGAGAAAGCCAAGAATTCCAGTCAACTGATTTTTTTTTTTTTTTCAGGGAGCTGAACTGAGATCATCTTAGCCTAGAAAATGTTCCATGTAGGCCACAGCTGTGTTAATTAACCTTTTATTAAACTACTGTTCCTACAGTCAGAACCACAGATAGGCAAATGTAATAAAGAACCAAAATCTAGATTTATATTTTGTGAGAAGTAATTATAGTGTTGGAAAGATGTAATGAAAAAAGGCCTGTGAGACACATGAATTCTGAAGGATGCTCTGTGTATAACATGAAAATTCAGATTCTGCTCTTCTTGTTTTCCCTCTACAGCTATGCCCATGTATATACAATAAAATTATATCCAGTGTGTTTTAGATAAAGTTTTGCTTTCTGTGTCAAGTTTTTAAATCATGAGGGCAGCTATTATGCGTGGAAAGCACTAGGAAATCTGATCAAGTTCACTTCTCCTAATGAAATGGAGAATTGTCATCTAGAGTTGTGTGTTTGACCTATGACAAACGGCACGAGTATAGAAATTCCGTGTTTACCTTCTGCATTCTCCAGAATGTGGAAGCAGAGAAAGGAGACATTGTGTTGCAAGTATAGGGTAGGACTGGAAACAATAAGTGATTGTGTGTAAAGCCTCTGGAGTAAATACTAGGATAAGCCAGAATGGGCACGGCGGTAGGTTAATCATGCAGTTAGTGAAGATATCTCACCTTTCATGGCTGTAGGCACTCATCTGTACAGCCATACATGTCACTATAGACACATGGCAGAAAAGCATTTGAATAGCAGGATATTCCTATCTAAATGTGGAATGATTGAGAGAAATCTTAAAGGCCCAATACATACTCACTTGGGAGACAGGAACATAGCTCAGTTTTCCCGTTTGTGTGGCACACATGAGGTCCTGCTGTGGATTCATAGCACCAGAGAAAGAACAAACAAGGAAACAAACTCATTCGTTTAGAGGGCTGGTAGCAACTCCATGCTTGCACAAACTACTTGAGCTGGCTTTATTATTTGTGTCAACCTGATTAATATTTCTGGATCTCTGAGAAATTAGAGAAACGAGTACTGAAAATTAGTTGTGAATACTGGGTTTTGATAAATCTGAAAATTAAGAGAAACTTAATTTTCTTAATGATGGCCTGTATCATCTTATGCACAATTCAAATCCTTGCCCACATGTTTTTGATTCACAGACTTTTTTCCCGCATTGTGGCAGTATTTACATCACCTGATGCTTCTGGCTTTGTAATTCTCTCTCTCTCTCTCTCTCTCTCTCTCTATATATATATATATATATATTTAACTCCATGCTGTAATAACAGGAGTTACATTTTATCTCTTTGGTCCAATTAACAGGAGGAGAGTAGTTAGATACATGGGGCTTGGAACTCCAGGAGAAGAATGCAGTGGGTTTATTTTGTGTTGTAAACAATCTCTAATCTCCATGGGCAAAAAGCTGTATATAATAAAAGATTAAAGAGTCTAAAGTCTTAAGTAGTTTTCTTAGGGCATAAAAAAATGAGATAACTGGCTAACATATGCTAGTTTTAAAATTTATGGCCTTGTAAAATGAAGAATAACTGAAAGCCTTGAACTGAGCTGGGGTTTTTGGGACGAAAGCATTACAACATGTTGTGGAGGTCAGTTACTTCCAGAAAGTGGAAGACCCTGGCACAAAGAATAAGATAATGTGCAACATTAGTTTCAATTGATGACTTTCTGACCTTACATCCAATTTTAACATTAAAAATTACAGTCTTTAAAATTTGAATTTTAGAATATGTCTCTCCCTTCAACCTTGCAAAATGCATATGTCAATGTGTATTGATATGTTAGAAAAATTCCCCAAGGTAATATAAATTTAATATGAAATCCTGATATGGTAACTTTTTAAATTTAAGTAAAGCCTTACATGTCTCCTGAATTTTTATTCAGGTAGATACAACTTGATAACAAACCCAGTGGTAACGTTTTCTGCTTTAGATAATACATCTATCATGATTCTAACAGTGATTCCATTCTTGGAGGCTATTTGGCTTTCTTGCCTTCTCTAGCCATCTACACCATTACACAATAAGGTTTTAATCTTAGGGTTTTCCTAAACTTGGATTTGGGTCTTCATTTTGTAGTCTTTTTTTGGCTTTGGGATTCTTTCAGCTCCAGCCTGATCATCCAAGCTTTTCTAAGATTTACCACTTCACTAATTTTTAAAATAATGGGGCTAGAGAGATGGCTCAGAGGTTACAGCACTTGCTCTTGCAGAAGAACTAAGTTCTCTTCCCAGAACCCACATGGTGGCTCACAACCATCCATAACTCTAGTTCCAGGGGAACTGATGTCTTATAACATTAATGTGCGATACATAAGTGCTCACATTGCACGTAAGGACAGTGGTGCTTGTGCTAGGTCTGAGCATCCGAGTTTGTCCCTGGGAGCAATATGGAGGAAGGATAAAACTGGCTCCTGAACGTTGATCTCTGCAGGTAAGATATTCATATGCACAAAATTAAATCTAAAAAATGCATTTAGTTAAACATGTTCACACATGCTCATAAGATAGAGGCAGCATGGCTTATTTAGATGTGGTGAATAGGGAGCAGTTCTTGTCTTTAAAAAACGAGCTATTTGTGAGTCCCTGGGTAAGGGGAGCAGTGGTTGTCTCTGACAAGAACTCATTTGCCTACTCTTTGATCACTTCCTCCTTGTGAACTTTGCTAGCTCACAGAGGAAGAGGATCCAGGCAGTCCTGATAAGACTTGATAGGCTAGGATCAGATGGTAGGGGAGGGGGACTTGCCCTTTCAGTGTACTAGGGGAGGAGGATGGGGAAAAGACACACAGAGAGAGAGAGAGAGAGAGAGAGAGAGAGAGAGAGAGAGAGAGACTAGGAGGAGATGAGGGAGGGGCTGCAATTGGAATATAAAGTGAAACAAATTAAAAAAGAAAAGAAAAGAAAAGAAAAAGGCATTCAACTGAATATCATTTCTGTTGAAGATAGATGTATTGCACTGATTCAGTACACCATTAATTGATGTTTCTGAGCAGCATTTGTGGGTACCCAATAGTCTTCTGTGCTCCTCCCTCCAGGTTTGTGAATTTCCATAGAGATTTCAGACAAACACACATGCACGCACGCACGCACGCGCACACACAGAGTAGGAATTTGGAGTGATTTTCTAAGTTTAATAATTTAGAGTTTAATATTATTTTTCGTTCTTCCAAATGAGTTTTGCACCAGAGACAAACATCTTTTTGATCTAAATTAGAGTAGCTCAATAACTGCAGTAACCCATAGATAAACCTCGCATGTCATTGTTCTATAAGAGTAAAATCGTGGGAAGCTTATTGAAGAGTTAATGTTCATAATTACAATTTTGATAATAAAAATGTGGTGGGATACTAATGAATTCATTTCATTTTAATTTTGAACTAATGTTTTTTGTTTTTTGTTTTTTTTTTTGTTTTTTTTCTAGAGTTTTATAATGTGGTTCACATTGCTCATAAAGACAGTGTTATTTGTGTTAGGTCTGAACATATGAGTTTGTTCCTGGGACCAATAAAGTGAAAGGAGAGAACCAGCTCCTGAAAGTTGGTCTCTGAACTCTGCTTGCACATCATGACGTATGGGTACCTCCCAAACAAACAAACAAACAAACAAATAAAAAGAAGTTTATGATAGGGAGTCTTAAACAAGTTCTGTAAATGAAATAATTTATAGTCCTGGGTGGAAAATTAAACTTTACTGGAATGTATTAGTAATAATCTCTCCCATAAACAGCAAATTTTTAGACAGCGCTACATTACGCCATCACTCAACATTTAGTTTCTTTTTCTAAGGAAGGTGACAGATACAGTTTAGCAGGACTAAAAGCCTCTCTTTCTAACGTGTACCCTTAGAGCAAGTCACAAATGTATCCACTTGCCACGCATACACCTTCACGGACTGAAAGACTCAAATGCTGCCACAGGTAGCTTAAGGTGATGAGTAGATGTTACAAACTGGGTCAGCAAGGGTGCTACAATTTTCATAATGTCAGAATCAGAAAGATGAAAGTAACAGCTTTCTCTAGATTCAAATTTCCATATATATAAAATAGCAGAATACAGCATTTCTAATTAGAAGTGTGCTCTCTTATCTTGCTAATTCATATAGCTAAATAAATGCTTTCCCATGCTCCTTTTTGCCTAGGGCCTTATAAAGTTTAAGAATTTCTGGACCTGAGCTGTTCAACTGACACTTTTTTTTTAAATTATGAATCTAACTTAATTTTTTCTTTTAATACTGTATGTGAAATTTATTCAATACCTCCTTGCTGGCATAACTTCATTGCTTTAAACAATGGAAAATAAATTACCAAATTTTGCAGAAGATAAAACTGCTTTGTTTTTTAGCTAGTAAGTTGTGTTCTGAGAGTGCTTTTGAAAATGTGTAATGTTGTTAATTCATTCATTATTTGCCCTTTAAACTTAGAGCTTTAAGGAGAGAAGGGAAAGGGATAGTGTATCCAGTCTTCTGTGAGCATTCAGACAGTATCTTGTTCAATTAAAAATTCTTGTTAGGTCAGACATAATGGATTCTTGTTGTTACTTTAGTATTTATTCAATGAAAGAGATCGATACTTCTGTCCCCAAGGGAGCTGCAATGATAAGAGACTGCAGTAAGTCTCTCTGTTCATTACAAACTTTAGTCTGGCAGCTGGAGAGTATCTGCTCCATATGTAATTTTAATTAGAGCACCAAGGTGGAATGGAAATTCAGACATTCTTTTGTCATCTGTAATAGCACACATGCTTTGTTAGTAGCATTTTACATTATCTTTCCTTTTTCGCATACACCTTTGTATACCTTTTCTTTCTCTCTCTCTCTCTCTGTCTTTCTCTTCTCTGATCTCTTCCCTCTTTCCCTCCCTTCCTTCTTTCTTTTGTAAGAAATGATGTCTAAAAATGACAGAATAATCTAATTTTGATTTTGCAATGATTGGCCACCATGCACTTGAACCGCCTTTTTTCAGGGTTGAATAAGTTAAATCTTCTTATAGAACATTGCCGACTGCCAGTACCAGATAGGTAGAGAAATGATCATTCTTCATTATCATTTTTGCCAAGTTTTAAATGTGTCTGTGTTTAAATTTAATGAAACTGATTTGTGATTTTTCTGAAGCACAGTATTGAATAAAGCCATTATAAAATTTACTTTGCTTTGCCGCTTCAGATACTTTCCAAATATGGCCTAATGCTTGCTTCAAGTAATACTGTCATTTTCAGAACAAGCTGTCATATTCAACTAACTCTAGATTTAGTTAGAGCTATTTTTTTTTAAATTAAGCCAAGATGCAGGTCCCTGCCTCCCTTCCAGCAGAACCTTACATGAACCATCACATCAAATCTCAAAGATGATTTATGAACTTGCCACTTTAATTCATCTGGATAAAAAATTCAAATCAGATGGTAGACTTGAAAGGTGACATTAACCTTTGTAAATCATTTAATTTTCTTTCTTGTTATACAGATGAAGAATCTGAGACAAAGAAAAATTAAGTGGCATGTCCAAAGTTACACATCAAACTGATGCTAGAAAACCCTGCTCTTCCAAGTTCTAGTTTTTCTTCTAAATACCATGTCAGAGAGACTGTTCTGTGTATAAGAAATAACCACTATTTTAAATTTATTTACATAAGCAGAGTCACTTTCATATCCTAGTTTACTTAGGCATTACCACAAGGCAAATAATTTAGAACTGTGTAATTTGTTTTTTTTTAAAAAAAATCACTTTAAAGGTTATAATATCCAGAAGTAAGAGTTAAAACTCTTAAGACTAAATTTTGGACTGTATACTCATGAGTTCAAGGACACTCTCTACTTCTGTGTTTTATGTGAAAGAAATTACTGGTTCAAATACAGGCTATTATTGCTGGAATAATTACATTCTATTGCGGCTAAGTTTTTTTTTTTTCTTTTGGGGGGTGCGGAGAGTACTGTTGTAAGGAACATAAATATTTTTAACACAATTAATAGTATTTGTACTGCTTTGCAGTTAATACACTGTTTATTTGAAATCAGACATTCCTAAGAAGTGTTCTAGCCATATTAGGAGAGGAGTGATTATGACGTTTCAGACTGCATGAGAGGGAAAAGGTGGAAGATGAGGAAGTAATTGCAGGTGTCATCAGGAAATTAATACTACCGAGAGTGTGCTTACACCACTGCTGCCCTAGGCAGGCCAGATATAAGTGCAATGAGCTAACGGAAAATGTCCCACCACCCACCTTCTGTGGACGCTGATGCAGTAAGTAAGCATCCCCTTAGAAACGGGAGCCCTATGGTTACCTTGCCTCAAGGATCTGATTCTTCATCCTTTCCATCATTGCCTTTTGTCCTGTCAAAGGGTGAGGCCTGAAACTCATTGCTAGAGTTGTTGCCTGGGCTTCTCTGATGCCATTGGATCAAATAGCTGTACTGGAAAGAGAGAGAGAGAAGGAAAGAAAACTATAATCATGTTAATGTTTAGTATTTTTGGAGGACATGTCCAAAACCTAGTTTCCACTTTTCACATCAGACGTTTATAAAATGATATATTTTGTGACACACACATTCTTGTACAAAACAGACCTGATTGTAAACTAAGTGATGATGGTTCCTGCATGATTTTTATACTGTTTAAAAAAATGGGTTTTAGAGTTATATTTTATGTCTTATTAAATCTGCAGTGAAACCTACCTGAAGTGGTGTACATAGAATTCAAATTTAGGTCTTCAGAGTCCTGATCAGACTAGAAACACTAATAAGCTAAAATGAGACTGTGAAATTTACATGAACTCTATAAACACCTCTGCTCTTCACAGTCCTAAGGCATTGCTCTTCCCATTTGGATGGAAATGAATGTTAACAATTTTAAAAAATATATATTGATATTTAAGAATTTTTTAAATTTAAAAATATTGTGTTTTTTGTTTTTTGTTTTGTTTGTTTGTTTTTTTAATGTTATTAGCAGTGTATCTACCCTAGGACTCTTCTAATGAAAATTAACAGTATTGTGATCCCTGAGTACTTAGTTTTTAAAGTAACTGAAAAATAAAACTATAAAATAAAATCTGTCCTATGGCATACCCATGAGAATTAGTCCTTTATAAGACCCAATGTCATACCTTTTAACAACAAACATAAATTTTACTAACACAGGCTGAAATGGATAGGGAACAGTTCTCTTCGGAACTCTGAGGTAGTACCTCAGGCATTCCAGAAATTGTTAGCCTAAGGCAAAATACACACTGCCTTACTGCTCTCTCTGTCTCTGTCTCTGTCTCTGTCTCTGTCTCTGTCTCTCTCTCTCTCTCTCTCTCTCTCTCTCTCTCTCTCTCTGTGTGTGTGTGTGAGTGAGTGTGTGTGTGTGATTATCAGAAGCAGGATTCTTGGCCATCTCAGAGTTAACATTTAAGTGAGTTTCCTCAGAACAGGTATGGAGAGCTATAATTCATCATCGGAAGAGGTAGATTTTTTTTTCCATGTCTTGAAATACCTTAGTGTTCTCTTTAGCTGGAATCGTGAAGGGATTTGTATTTGTGAAGGTCCATGTCGTCAGAGACATGAACCTCCCAGTTCTACAGGCTTGATGTGCACCTGTGTGATGGCTTAGGACAAAGCAGAAGCAACAGAACTTTACAAACACATTAAATTTTAGTTCCAACTGGCAGTGCTCTGTTTGATATGTCTTTGAAACTTCCAGTGATGGGGAAATAATTCCTTGAGTGGAATGAGGCAGTGTACGCCACACACAGACCAGGGCAGGTGCCATGCTCTGCAGTAGTTTGTCAACATGAATCCCATTCCATTTCTTTTAGTGGCCTTTTTTCTTTTCCTTCATTTTGTTTGTCTGAAGAGAGAAAAGGCACGGTATTAGGTGAGTAATGAGGGGAGGATCTAGAAGGAGTTGGGGATGAGAAAGATTATAATAAAAATATACTGTGTGAAAATTTCCAAAGAATAAATTCAACTTGCAAATATAAAGGATATTTGGGGATTATTCAAAATACCTGATTTCTCCTAACTTTTAGGGAAGTTACAGTTACCAACCATGCCAATTAACTCATATTAAAACAGTGCTCCTAAAGAATTGTTTTTTAAGGTAGCGTTTATGATTCTAGGTTTAAAATTTAATGTATCCATATTTGGAATTAAATAGAAATCTGAAATTTTTTAATGAGAAAATCAGAATGTTCAGATGTTGAAAGTTGAAAAGAAAGTGAATCAATATCTCACATTTTTAGAGAAATTAAAGAACTTGTAAATTAAAATTGCATCATTTATAACACAAATCCTTGTATCTTTGTGTGCCCTACAGTCTATGTAAAGAAAATTATATGACCAGCTTTATTTTTTGAGCATCATTTCAAGTGAAAAAAAAAGCAGTTGTGGCTTTTATTAATAAGCAATGCCTTATTCTAACATTTCCATATACAGGATTAGATTTACACTTCTCTGACCTCTACAGAGATTCTGCATTTTGAGACTAACACAAGCCAACAGTAATTTTGCTGTTGCACTGGCAGAAGTTAAATTTAGAATTGAAAGCTAGGTTTTGAATAACTGACTGGATATTGTATTGTGTGTTTTTCTCGCTGCTGCAATAAAATATATGAAAGATGGGTGTTTGTGACAGATTTGATTTAGCTCACAGTTTGAGAAAGTATAGCCCATGTTGTCTCTAAAGTCTTGGCATTGAGAATGGCTGGGGCATCAGGAACCTGAGGTTACTGGTTAAGAGAGAGCTTCAATCAAAAGTGGAGAGCTTCCGTAGCTAGCTGATAGTTTACAGTTCATAAGCACTGCTAGGACCCTTGTCTTAAAGCTCCCTAATCCCCACCCCCAAGCATGGACACCAGGAATGGAAAACATGTAAACCTACGAGGGACATTTCACATTCGAACATTCCGTTCACATTCATGTTGCCTCACCTTCAATTACCTTGATGTTTTCAAGGGGGAAAAAATCTTTATTTAACATAAAGTTAACCGAGATTATGTAGGATCGTGTCCTGTTAAAGTGTTCAGGTTTCTGTGATGCATGATGGTAAATTGGACATACATGAAATGTGCTTCAGTGTTCGGGAAGGTTCTCTGGAATGGCACGGCGTGTGATAATGTGGATTAGAGGTCCAGCTCCTGGATTTCGCAGGGTCTTACCGACTGTGGGTGACTTCGAGTAAGTTATTTACACGGTCTTCTCCTTTGTAAGTGAACGAGGACAAAGCCATCTGAGAAATATTCTAGAGACTGAGTGAAGACATGCAGATAGATGCGCTATATGCTTTCAGCCCACGTATTAGTACATCTCAGTTCCTTAGCTACTGTTGTTTCTGACGGAGTGTGTACACATGTTGATCCATTTGGGACCGGATTTAATTTACTGCTGTGGAATTTAAGTGGTTTTGCCACAGAGAATAAATATTTAAGCAGGACTTTTGGTTTTCCTCCGAGGCCCTTTTTCCCAAGGATTCTGTTTGGAAGAATCCTTTCCCAGATGGCAGGAGCAAGCCACTGCTCTGGCTTTGGAGAAAGTCTGAGTTTGGAGAAAGCAGGTCTCAGAGTGAATGCCAGAGTCAGTGTTGCCCACAGCCTGAATGTGACCTGCCACCCAACCCCTTCTTCAGAATACAGAGATGGCTACTTGCTGGGAAATCCACTTCTGGGGGGAGGGCGGGTGCTGAATTTTGTGGCATTGAATTACTTCCATCTGCTCCTTACTCAATATTAAAAGACAAAGAGAAAAGAGAGGTGGCATTAGAAAACAGAGGTGCAGTTTTATAAAGTCTGTGGTTAAAATTTTGGTTTACACCTCATCCTCTGCCCTCTCACATGTGGCCCAGAAGGAGAGAATGGCTTCAATTACCAGTGCTGCCCAAAATGAAAACATTAAGAATTTCTACCTGGCGCTTCCAGTTAACTGCATTTACCCTCTCTCAGAGGAATTTTCAATGCAAACCTTATTTGTAGTTTATGTTCCTAATTTATATCTTAGTATACATTTTACAGATATTTCTTCCCACAGTATATTTTATTCTGACCTTCTAAGAGAAGGACCTTTCTAAAAGAAAGGAGCACAGTAATTATTGGTGAAAATCCTTTTTCAATAAATAGCCTACTGCTTTCATTATCCCAGATACAATAAAAGAAGCTCAAGTGACCTTCTTGATTAAACAGTGTACATGCAATGTATAAATGAGCAGCGGTTAAGAAGCCTTGGAGCGTGTGGGTACCAACAGTAGGGGATGAAGGTGCAGGACTTGGAGTGGCTTTGGCAATAAAACGTAAGCTCAAGTGTGGAAGCCTGAGAATTATCTGATGACAGAATCCTGGCATGGGGAGCTTTTCCCTACCTTTCATCGTGAAGTACCTCTAAGAGTTTAATGAGCAAATATAAAAGTGATAAATGTTAACATTATGATATAACCAAGGAAGAGACTGCCATCTCCAGCATGCAGTTCAGGAGTTAGTTCCAAATTGTATCCCATTAATGGAAGACAAAAAAGAGAAGGATATGTTATGAGTTTTAAACTATGTTGGCTCCATGTTGAAAACATCAAATTTCTTATAACAGAGAATTTCCAAAAGGGCTGGACGCTGTGCTGTTCTCAGCAATTTTAGTCCCCTCATTACTAGCCAAGATTTCTTCAGAAACTGTGCTGAATAATGCTTGGATGATGATTGGCCAGTGTGTTGGCAAGAAACAAAACATTAGGAAAAAAAAAAAAAAACTTAAGCCACTGAGGATGGGTAGATGGTCTGGCCCATTACTTATTGTCTTGTTAGAGTGAGGGCTTGACTTTGTCCTCAGAACTCACTTTCAAACCTGGGGTGCTGGCAGCACCTTTTAATTCTAACTTGAGGTGGGAGTGGGTTGGTAGGGGCTGTAGTGTAGGGTCCAGAGACCACTTGGTTAGCCAGGCAGGCCTACTTAGGGAGCTAAGTAGCTCCCAGTCCTATCTCAAATGGAAATGTGGATGTTACCTGAGGCTTGCAAATGCGTGCTTAAACATGTAGACCCTCATACATAGGTGCACTTCTCCACATGCATAGCACGTTCGACTTGTTTCTGGCATTACTGCTAAATGCTGTGAGACCTGAAAGAAGGCACTGGTTAACTTTTCTGTACTTTGTATCATTTTGTTAGGTAGCCAACTAATCTGTCCTTCAGCCATCAGACTAGGTTCAGTGGAGAAAGACAGCATGTTGCACTAACCCAGACTGTATACTGTCCCTGCAGCTGGGTGGGTGTTGTGTAACAGTCTCTTCTGAGATTGACACATTCTATCCTGCAGGAGACCCTTAAACAGGAAGGTAAACAACATACAATAGCTCCAGGAAGTCCCTGAAACTGACTATATTCAGTAGGCCCTCTCTGCCAGAGTAAGCAGTAAAAGCTGAAAGCCACTCTAAGGCAAGCCACACAGGTTTAAAAAAAAAATCTGGAAGAAAGCAGAAACTTGAAGACTTGTGTGGAAGAGGTTTTGACCAACTGTGTCACTTAAAAGGGACACGCTCCAGGCTGTTGAATTTTTCTTAGGCTGTGCAGTGTGCTCCAGGTTCCCACCTTTTGTGCATCTCACCCGTAGCAAGGCTAATAAAACTCATGGTTCAGCAAGTTGGACTTAGGTGGTATCAGTATGTTGGTTCATCATTGGTTCCTTTTCTGGGGGAAGTAGACATGAGTTCCATGTCCCCAGGAAGTTTTGACACACAACAATTGGGGTGATTATTCTTTGTCAGAGGCCTTACCCACCATGCTGTTTACACCCTCATTGGATTACCGTTTACTGTCAGAACAACTCTGCTCCTCTTTACACTGTGAGCTTATTTGAAGGTAGGATCCATACCTTTATCAAATTTGAACCAGGAGTGTCATAGTATATATGAATTACCCAATAAAATGCCTTCCTCAGTAACAACAAACAGCTATCTCTCAGTGATAGCGAAGCATGTGACGTGACAGGTGTGGGAGCTGAAGGCTGTCTCTATTCTAGTGGGCTGTATATGGATGCATCAATATTGATTAAGACTAGGCTGTATTGCACATATGATAATGAAGGTAAACCTGCGATCTCACTTACTCGACCTACTGTTTTTCTGTGTTCTTTAAACATCTGAAATCGTCTGCTGGAGAAGGAGCGTGCACATTTTATTTGACTGCAGAGGATACCACTTTCCCATTGCTTCTACTCTACGCACTTGACTTATTTATAAAACTTACCTGGTCCCTGTAGTCCCTTGAGTGGGAACACTGTCTAGACAGTTCAAGACTGGGCACTCAGTTACTTTTTTATCTGAAACAAAAGTGATGTCTGTTGGCCTAAGGGGAGATCTTGTTGAATCTATTTATTGTCTTAAAAAATAAAAAAAAAGAGAAAACCAAATAAGGATTAAAGAAGTAGACATTTCTGACTCAACTTTTATGGTTAGCTGTCTAAGCAGCAGGTCTGAGACTGCCCTAAAAGCTAGAGACAGACATTAACCAAAAGACAAGCGAGTGGTCTCTGGAGTTCATGGTACGGCTTGCAGGTGAAAAGCTGAGGATGAGTGGAATGAGAAGTAGCTCCCTCGGGGCAGAGAGTGTCGGGCAGAAGTAGATTATCCTAGTCTGAAAACCAATCCATTTAAATAGAGGCTGTGCTGCTGTAGAGAAGGGAGTATATTATACTGTGCCTTTCTCAGCATCTGTATTGATGTCCTCAATGAAAAGGGCTCTTTCCCAGCATAGCTAAACTCCAGAGCTTTCTTGACAAACCTCATTAGAGGTACATCATCCATAAGATGAGACATTCTCAAGCTATCTGTACAACTTCTTCCTTTTGCCTGTATAACACTCTCAAAAAAGGTGCTATCTTTTTATTTGGGTCCTGTTTATCACCTTCAAACTTAAATGAATACCATCAGATTCTCTGTATGGATCTAGCAAATTTCTGTTAGTTGTTGCTTTACAGATCTTGATCACATTTATTTTTTGTTCTTTGTCAGGGCTGCAGAGTGCTTTGTTCTTCAGTTAGAATTTCCACAGGTTTATGTAAGGAAGCATTTTTGCATTATGGATTTTAGAATCCAAGCTCTTCATTTGTGATTCATTTCAGTCAACTTAGTTGGGGATACATAACTGGATTTCGTCTTGTGGGGGATTCTTGATTTCTTCACTAATAACGTCTTGCCATTTTAACTAAGAAAAAAAATTTAACTGTTCTAATTTTAACCATATTAGGTCTTTTTGACATCTATAAATGGTCTTCTACAAAATATAAATTGTATCTTAGGAGATTCTGGTGTGATAATCAAACAGTTTATGATTTTGAGAGATAAGAAGTTTAAGTTTTTTGTTTGTTTGTTTGTTTGTTTTATATTTATGTTGTTTTTGTTTTTGTTTTGAGACAGGGTTGTTCTGTGAGGCCTTGGCTGATCTAGACTCGCCTTATAGACCCAACTGGCCTCAAACTCACAGTGATCAGCCTGTTTCTGCCTCCGGAGTGCTGGGATTACAGGCATGTGCTATTGCACATGGCTAAATTTTTATTTATTGATATAGGTATTGGAATATAAATATTCATGTGCTGTTCATTAAGATCTCTGCACAAATTTTAGGGTGTATTTTGTTACTTTCTGGCTACGTCTGGGTGAAGTTTATGATTTATACATATTTACACGAATTGTTTTAGGGCCAGCCACCTGAGTTCATGCTCTGATTCTGCCATAGAGTGTGTGTATGATTTCTTAGACAATGAAGGCATTTGCATTTTTGAGCCCCGGGTGTTACCTTTGTGCTATAACCTCGACAATTGTGGGGGCCAGAGTTAGGTTAGTGAGCAGTGGAACAGTTAAACTGTTGAAGGACACACCGAATTTCTGAGGCCGCCTGGCCTTGCTGCAGGCACATAACTTGCACGGTGCCTAGCACAGTGCACGGTACAATCAGGCGTGAATAACCATTATCTCTGCGCTTTCTTTATCACTACTTTATTTGTTCATTGCGTAAGTATATGCGTAAGTAATTCCACCCTTTTTTTTTTGGGGGGAGGGAGTTTAAATTGTTTGAGTCACTGGAGACAGTATGTTGGCATTGAAGTGACGAGCATCACGGGGATGTAACGATAAGAATGTGAAAATAGGAGTCTAGAGATCCTGTCCTACCCCAGAGTTACACCTTGCCAGCCATGCTAGTCCACAGTCTTCACCTGTAAAACTGGGATGCTCGTATCTCTCCTCTGTATAAAATATACTGCCGTGAGGATCAAACAAATGACCGCATGCCGGAATGTTCAGTGTGATCTATAGCTTTCAATAGATTACCAAAGTTAATGACACTGCTGTTTATATCAGGCTAGACAATGTAAACACTAGGAGTGGTGGCTACTTGAGGAGAATGCACATATTTCCTCAGACCTGTAGAAGCAGCAGAAATATGCTAATCCCCTGAGCGAAATGATCCAAGGATATATAACTTCTGGGAATATTCTCAGTTGTAAGGCTTTGTGACTAAGTGTTAGGGGTTTTTATAGGGCTACTAGGAAATTATGAGGATTGATCAAAGCAAAATCAGGTGATGCTTCCTCTGGGTCTGAACACAGCACTTGAAATCATCTATGACACATCTGATTCTTTCATTTTTAAACTATTATAGCTGTGTTTGGCTGGGTATAGTCATGGCAGGAGTCATGCTAATATTCTGAAAGAAGCAATTTTTCATCTGCCCCTTTTCTTGCTTTCCAACATTCAGCTAAGGTATAAAGTTCTCTCTCCATTCCCCGACCCCAGCCTCTCTCTGTCTTTGTCTCTGTCTGTCCCCACCCCAGAGGAATTTTTTCCTTCAGATCAATACTCTGGAGCCCTGAACAAAGAATATTAATAAGCTAGTAACAAATAGAATTTTAGTTTTCTAAGAGGACTAAGACATTTATTATGATACTTCTGGTAGTCTTCAGTGTTTCAAATAAGAAACATGACACTAAATTACAAAATGTCTTAAGAACGATTGCAACAGTTTTTTTTTTTTCTTTTGGATGGAAAAGAAACACTGCAGTATTAAAAATTGTTGTTTTTTTTTAAAACTTTAGAGTACATATATAAAACAAAGAGAACAGGAGTAGGGTATCGTAAAGACCATACTGCGAGTTTTGTAGGTTTTGCATACAGACGTGACAACGTAGAGTTCACAGAGAATGAAACTCCTTTAGAAATAAAATCCTTGTGTGGATATAATTTAATGCTTTAAGTATGTTGTTGCTCTGTGTCTGTTCATAATCATAAAAGAAAAATATTTCAGACTTCAGCAGATTGGTTCTGTCTAGACTGGTTTTAGGAGGAATATTGCATTATGTGATAATGGAAGCTGGACTTAAGCTTTGGGGCAGATGTATTATAGTTTAGAGCTGTTTCGACTGTTTTGAAGACAAAAGGTATCACCCCCGAAACTTCCCTCCCCTGTGTATAACTCAATTGCTGCATCTATAACTAAGCATTCATTCCATTTCGGAATGCAGTCTGTGTTGTGCCTATTAGATGGAAATTCAGGCCCTTACACGAGGGTTCATCCAGCTGCCTTTCTTTTCATCCGGTTGAAAGTACATTGAGTGAACAACTTATCCATGTGAGAAACAGAGAGGATTTTAGTGCTACCTGCATCCGAAAGGTAAAGTAGGACTTTATGATATCTAAGACTCTTGTCTGTGGTTTTGTCTGTTTTTGAGTAACAGGGTCACCTGTAGCTGGTAGCTGGATTGTCATGCTTGTTCACAGACTTTTCAGTTTGAGAACTTTGAATGTTTGTGCTAATGATTTTTTTCATTATTCTCCCACTACAATTCTTTATTTTAAAATTTTCTAGTTCCTCATCCTCTCATTTCTTACCTATGGAAAATGACAAAATCACTTTGACTTAGGGAATTAATGGGAATTATGTTGTTTGTATACACATCTGCCAATAAATGACTGTGGTTCTGCCATTTTAACACCTTGAGCTACTTTCCTTCTCTGTAGCATAAGAATAGGGCTGTGTTCTGACTACTTCATATATAGAGAAAGTGAGTAATATTTCAGTGATCTATGTACTAATTCACGTGGATAGGTTCTGAGCACAAACTATACCTTGGATATTAGGAGTGTCACATTTAGCCTTTAATCTTGATATAAGTAGCAAAATAATGAATTCAGATAGTTTATGTCTCTCTCAAGTGAACTTAAAGTATTTTAGCTTTTTTTTTTTAGTATAACTTGATGGAAGTAAAAGAGGTTTTTGTACATGTGCTATATTGAGTGTCCTTTATTAGCCTTGTTTTGTAGTTTCTTTGTGTGTGTGTGTGTGTGTGTGTGTGTGTGTGTGTCACTACTTAGACTAGACTGTCATTCAGCTGTGTGGTCTGTTCTGACTTGAGCTCACTCATCTCTTGCCTCAGCCTCCAGAGTGCTAGGGTCAGCCACTTGGCCTTCTTGAGTGCCTTTTAATAACATATGCTATTTAAGCAGTTACTGATATGGATTAAATATTTGATACTGTTCTTTTAAAATTTCCCTTAGAAAGTGTTCGCTTTTTATTATCAGGTACTGATTTTTTTCATGAGAAATTCACTTCAAAGAAGATTCACATTCTAAATTTGAGAACTGTTAATATTTAATGGCTTCGAGTGTATCATGCAGCTTTTTAAAAGGGAACAAAAAATTAGCCACAGAAATTCAAATAAAGATGCATTTTTTTAATGACATTTTAGCATTAACTTCTGTGTCTAACAATAAATACATATGAATTCAGTCTGCTGTAATAGATATATCTACTAGCCTTCTTTGTAGCAGTTAAAGCTGTGGTGCAAAACTTGTGGGTGTCTAGCTGTAAAATAACTATCATCTTATATAGACCAACAAGGTATAGCACCAAAGTTATAACGTACTTTTTAAATGAAACATGTTCATAAGAAATAGAAAACTCTCAAATATTTTATATTAAATATCATTTAGATTTATAGCTTCAAGTAAATGCTGATGTAAATAATCTTATAAATCAATGTGTATAAATATATAAAGTCAGAAATTAGCACACAGTTTATTTTAAGGTAAAATGATACTATTTTATGTTTTTTTCTTAGTTTAATTCTTTGAATTATATTGCCTATGAGTATGCTGTTCTGATACTGAAAAACTATATTTCAAAGGTTTTTAGCTTTGTCCATTGGTACTGTTTTCTTCTTTACTTTTCAATTTACATTTATTGTAAATATGACAGTATTTCTCAGATCTAACCTGATGAGTAAACCTCTCTCACATATAAAATCCTATTCTTTTCTGAGTGATTAAGAATTTATATTCTCTAGGATAGCCCTATTTTCATAGACTAAAAATTGTAAACCATCAAGAATGACATTGAAGAAGGTTCCTGTACTGTCTTCTCCTACTTGCGATGTCTGCCCTATTTACCCTTCTGAATGAGGTTTCAGCCTCTTCCCTTGGATCCTTCTTGTTATTTAGGTTCTTTAGGACTACAGATTTTAGTATGTTTATCCTATATTATTTGGCTAATATCTACTTATATATACCACATGTGTCTTTCTGCTTCTGGGTTATCTCACTCAGGATGAATTTTTTTCTTTCTAGTATTGAAGCAGATACTGACACCCATAGCCAAACTTTGGCAGAGTGTAGGGACTCTTACAGAATAAGGGGGAGACAGAAAGACCTAGAGAAGACAGGCATGCCACAAGAAGACCAAAAGAGCCAAAACAACAACAACAAGAACAATAAAAACGACAACAACAACAAAACCTGGGCCCAAGGGCCCCTGCAGAGACAAGTACTCCAACCAAGGACCATACATGGAGATAACCTAGACCCCCTGCTCAGATGAAGACCATAGGGTGTTTACTCTCCAAGTGGGTTCCCTAGTAAGGAGGGCAGGGACTGTCTCTGACATGGACTCAATGGCTGGCTCTTTGATCACCTCTCACTGGGGTTGCAGACTTACCAGATTACAAAGGAAGATGATACAGCCAGTCTTGATGAGACCTGATAAAGCAGGGTCAGATAGAAGGGTAGGTGTTCCTCCCCTATCAGTAGACTAAGGGAGGGGCATAAAATTAATTAATTAAAAAAAAAAAAAGAGAATGGCCTTAAGGACTTGACTCCTGAATGGCATTTAATGTGTATAAACAGTATAAAACAGGAAAATTTGAAGTTTGAGTCTTTTGGCTTAGATATTTCTTTTCTTTAATTCGTTCTTAATGTCATAAGGCCATGGAAGCAAACTCAAAAGAGAATAAGGCGAAATCAATCGGTAGATCTCTGTTTCTAAATTCTGGTATGTTAGCTGAACTTAACTGTACATTTCTCACTTGCTTCTCTGCACAGGGTGGTGTTATTAGACACAGCCGTGACATTGACTCGAGCAAATAATTTATTTTCATTTGGCTGCATTACATAAGAACAGCAGGTATTGTTAAGGTTTAAAAGGTCTTCTCACTGCATTCAGCCTTGATTACTGCACTCGCCAATGAGTATCTTCCATAGTATACATTGTTTTTCTGATCAGGTCAAGAACTTGTCTCTTAGCCTCTGGATTACTTAGCTCCAAGATTTATATCGAACCCCATTTTCATTTTGTCATTCCAAGTTTAAATGCAATGCTTGTTGCTTTTCTATAAGGAAATATACAATATAATAACAAATAATAAAAATAATTATCACTTCTGATATATCAAGATGCTAGAGAATTCTGTCTTGAAGATCCAAAGCAGTGTTTCTCAACCTTCCTAATGCTGCAAACCTTTAATACAGTTCCCCATGTTGGGGTGATCCCCAACCATAAAATTATTTTGTTACTACTTCGTAACTGTAATTTTGTTACCATTATGAATTATACATCTGATTTTTATGATGTTCTTAGCCAATCCCTGTGAAAGGGTTGTGACCCACAGGTTTAGAACCACTTCTCTGGATAAAATTCTTCATGGATAATATATTAGTTACTTCATAGGTGCTATGACGAAATGTCTGACAGTGGCAACTTAAGCAAGGAGGGCGCTTTGGGGGGGTCAGAGTCTTTGGGGAAGCATGTCTTGGGAAGCTTTGAGCGCGGCTGATTAGGCAGTTTGTCATACTGCACCTGCAGTTAGGAAACAGGGAGATAAATAGAGGTGAGTGTGGACATTCACTTGGTTTCTCCATTTTGTTCAGCCTGGGAACTCAGCCCAGGGCACATTGCTACCACATTCGTGGTGGATCTTAACTGTTCACTTTGGCCCTGGGAACACCCTCATAAACACAAGGGTAAAGCTTCTGGGAGACTCTAAGTCCAATCTAATTGAAAATTATTATTAACCACTTTGTTCCTCTGTAAAGAACACCAGTATGTGAATAGAGATTTCTCCCTAAAGTACTGGAAGTGGATATAGCATTTTCCGTTAAAACATCTTCAAAAATAGTAAGCTTGAAAACTATATTGAATGGATGCTTTCACAAGATCAAATTTAGAACTCCATAGTTAGGTTTTCACAGTATACTTTAAATCCACAATTGAGTATTTTGTAATTATTTTTTAACTATATCTATCTATCTATTTATATATCATCTATTTCTATTTATCTATCATTTTCTATCATCTCTCTCTCTCTCTCTCTCTCTCTCTGTTATAGTTGGAAGTTGGCTTCAAAGGTCTGAAAATTAGATTGGGATTCTGATAACTGTCAATATTTTCTACTTTGAGTTACTTTAATTTATTTTTTGTTTTTGGGTGATTTGTGATTTCATGAAAGAGACCTCAGCAGAATTTATGTTTAATATAGTAAATGTCTCTTATGTACCAATTTTTATACATTCTCATATTATAGGATGCCTATGCCTATGACTGTTTGTTGAAGTCACTAGATTAAAATGATACAAATTCAAATCCCAGATAGAAGTTAAAATAGAAATTCTACAATAACTGAGACTCGGCCTTGGTCCCAGAACCCATAATGTATATTAAATGGGGGAGATCTGTTCCTGGTGAGTGGTCGTTGGCAGTTTGTTGATTCATTGTTGCTTGACAGACTCAGAGTTTTGTTTTTTTAATAAAAAACTTCAAATGTGAAAATGTTCTTCCCCTGTTAAGAAACTTCAAAATCTTAAATTGCCCATGAAATCTTTTTGGTTTAGTCACATCACAGTTCTTTATTTTTGTTGTGTCTCTACAACCCCTCCACTTTTTTGAAAATGTTCTATGGCACATGGACTATTAAGGAACAAACACGGGTACATTTGACACTATAGCAAACCGCACTTTGTAGGTATGACCATGAAACCATGACTATTTATGTCACTCATGGCCTTCTCACATATCTTTGCAAATAAACCAACACGTTTCTGTGTTTTACTTGAATATCACAAAATCCATTAGTTTTCTAGTTCATGGTATCAAAGAATTGATGATTAGAAATGGGTTTCCATTAAAGCTGACCCTAAAGAACTGAACATTTTGCTTATTTTGGTTTGGTTATTATTGTTTTTGTCTTGTTTTGTTTTTTGGTAGAGACTGTCTCACAGAAGACATCCTATCCCTCTGGCTCTCACCGTGTTTCTATTCTCTGTTCTAAGATATTCCCTGAACCTTAAATACAGAGATAAGTTGTCAGTGTTTTTATTGGTACCAGGCAAACTCCCCCTACAGTCAGTTGTTGTCCAAATTCTAACTTGTTGTGGCTTTCTACAGTGATATTTGCTACAAGAAAGGTTCTTTACTAAAGGGTTAGATCTACATTTGCCCAAGGGTTTAAGGATAAGCAATTAGGATGTAGGTAGAAATTTTACTAGTTTAGGAAACAGGAAGTAGTGGGTTCTCCTCAAGGGTGCATGGCCTCACCAGCAATGAGTAGTTGGTTAAGTTTACAGTGCCAGCTCTTACTTCAGAAGGTCATAAATCTAATTAGGTAGCTCTTGGTTGACCTCAGGTTATAGGTGCTACTATTCTGCCTTCCAGAATTTCTTTCTACTGTGGCCATTTTTGTTGTTCATAGGCCTTACACACAAATAGAACTACTGATTACTTTTCTCTCTTGGCAGCTTACATGATGGGTGCTTTTGATTTTATAAGAGACCATTCTCACAGAGCAGCTCCTCTATCTGATCCAGACCAATTTCTATAAGTCCTGTGTCTAACACATGTGATTTCATCAGCCTATATGGGGGGTCTCTTGGAATCCCTTTCTAAGAAATTTCTGAAAAGGAGGTTTTTCATGCCTGACATGGAGGCTTGTATTAAATAGTCTGTGGTTTGGGGGGAGGAGTGTTGTCACATCAAGCAGTGTAACTTCAAGTAAAATGTTTAGAGACTTGGGTGTTTATATGTAACTTTAAGTAAATATAAAATAATTTGATTCCTCCTCATTTTAAGAAAATCCTCAGGAAGGAAGTGGTGGATTTGGGAGTAGCTAGAGGGAGATGTTGGTAGGAAAATGATCAAAATACGTTGCATAAAACTTCCATAGAATTAATAAAAAATGTTATTGATTAAAGAACTGAACTTTTCCAGGGATTTAGCTCAATAATACTCATTTCTGATTCTTTTCTGTTTTCCTTTGCTGCCGGGGTTCCTTACTAAGTAGTCACTCCCCATGTTGGCTGCGTTGGTGAGATCTGCTCTCAGGCCTGATGAGTACAATACCTTAATGTCTTTGCTCTGCATAAAAGAGGGACACTGGCCTGTGTACCTGCAGCTAATTTTTTTTTAATGGCAGAGCATAGAGTTTTTAATTCTCCAAAATACAGTTGAGATTGTTCCTCAGTATTTCAGCCTTGACTGAATATTCAAGGATAAAAGAAAGAAAACCACAATATTTTACAATTTATAGGGTTTTTTTTTTTTATGAGATTAAAGACCTTTCAGAAGCCAAAGCCTTAAGGTGGTTCTCAGGGTTCTTCTAATTTCTTACTGGCCTCCAAAGGTTTGGAGTATTTTACTTGCTACCAAAAGGATTACTATAATTACATCATTGCCTCTTTGGTTTGGTCCAAATTTGGGAGGACTATACCATGTCCTAATCTCTCTTTACCTTGAAATGATCCATTTCAAGGTCTACATAGGTCTACATTCCAGGGCATTTATTTCTCAATCCTGTAGGTATGTAACCTTACCAGTTTGTGTATGCAGTCACAAGGTTGTATCCCTGTCCTGGGACCTCAGAATATAATTGAGCCAGTGTATTCTGAATGTTTATCCTTGCAGAAATAGCCTGTCCAGAACAATTTCTTTCGTATCCTCTTAACTAATGTGAAAGGATACTTTTGGACTTAACTTCAAGAATCATACAAACAGCTGCTCAAATGTGCAATAATTTTCTGTCCTAAGACATCTCCAGAAATTCTCATCACATTACAGTTCAATCAAAGAAGTAGATTTTTAAAGCAAACAGCCAACTTACTTAACCAACAAGACCACTAACTTCCCTTTTGAAATGTTATTATCAGGTTATTCTACGGCTTTAGGTCTATTTCTACGAGAACCAAAAGCTAGTTGCCTGCCTTAGACTTACTTAACCACTGATAAAGGTTTGCACTGCTAGGTACATAACAGTAACCAACCTTAGTAAGAGCTTGGTGCCTAGTCAGTACTGAAATGTGTGGTGACACATTATCACAAGCTTTGTGTGAATGAACAACGAATCCAGAAATATGTCTTTTTCTTTTGTTTCTTTGTCTAAAGGTATGCATTAGTTTTATAATCAGTTTTTTTAACCACTCGAAAAATTTCTGTATTATAACTCAAAAATACATTTTGGTTTAAATTTTTGTCATAGAAAATTTGTTGGACGTTGCTAAGCTATATTTATCTAGCTATTAGTGCATTTTTGTCATATAGTGAAATGGAAGAATTTGCCTCAAGGTATTGCATACTTTCCTTAAGATACCTAAATGTTTGAAAGGTAAAGTTGAATGCTGTTGAAGGATAGAGGATACATTATAAAATTGCCGAAAACGGAAGAAACAAAGAAGTCATGTTATTGTGAGCTGTTAAATACACTGTTTCTATTCTTGACTTCCTTGCTTTCATTTCCCTTCTTCTGTTTTTTTTCTCTTCATCTCATTCAAATTCTTTTGCACTTAAATCCATCTCTATGTATTGTGCTAATGGCATTGATTTATCTTTTTGTAATAGCAATCATTATAAAAATGTGGCTGGCCATAGATTTTTTAGGATGATTTGGGGAAACAAAAAGATGACTTACTCATTACAAAAAAAAAAAAAAAAAAAAAAAGATCATGGACTTATTTAGTTAAGGTTTTATTACAAATTTACCGACTGGTATATATAGACTTATATTTATTTATAGATGTATGAATGAGAGGAAAAAATGATATACATACGTTTTATGATTTGTAGATAAGTAGACATACTTCATGATTTTTCTTATGTTAAACTAGAGAAAATAATGTCTCTCTCAACTGTTTTGTTGTTTGTTTGTTTGTTTTCATTTCTGAGACTTGAAACTTAGGTTAAGGAAGAAATGATAGGATTGCTTTCCATGAGTTTAAACCCTGACAGATCTACTTTGCAATCCCCACTGTCTGTATTGCTCAGAGCTCTTTGTGCCTCCTTCTAAACTCTGTGTCACCTGCTAATTGTCCTGCATAGAGAAATAGCTTTTGAATGCTATTTGTTTTATCCTGTTCTTGGAGGCTAAATGGCCAGGGTTTTCTCCCCAACCCCATAGGCATTATGCTAGAGAGCCTCATTTTTTTTTTCAAGATTTTGTCTTAAGGCATGCTTCTTGTATTTCTGTGACTGTGACTGCATGGTACTAAATAAGAGAGAGGACTAGGCCTCTTAAAATAACAATCTGTAAAAAAAAATCACTTCCCTATACCTGTTACCTGGGATATAGGCTTTTAATTTTCCTCTTCCTCCTCCACCTCCTTCCTCCCTTCACTCACCCCCTCTCTCTCTTCCCCGTCCTTGCTTCCTTTGTCTTCTGTAGCTCATTCAGAAGAGAACAATAGAATAATGCTTACTTTGCTCAGAGTCCCTTAAATCCCAAATCTAGAACGTAAACATATTAAATACTTTGTCTACAGAGTTGATCCCTTTGGTCACTTCTTTATGTTACCTTGGCATTGGAATGTAGTGTAGTTTTTAGATGTGATAATTTGGAACTTGATTTATCTTTTTGGCTCAGTTGTTAGAACCCATAGAATATTGTACATAGTTTACAATGACAAATTTTTGTCAATCTTGTCTTGGGTGGAGAGTTCTTTTCTCATATATGGTAGCAAGTCTTTCTGATATCATGGTCTGAGGTCATGATTGGACATCATTCACTGGAAAGAATATGATAGAGTGTATGATTGTTTTCTAAGTTACCCAGTAAAAGCCCTTCATGAATCATTGGTTAGAGCTAGCTCATATAATAATGCTTCGCCCTGATAGACGGTAATAAACATATCTGGCTTCTTCATTGTTGAGAGTAGGAACTGTGTGCAAGGTATAAAGTGAGAATATCCGTAAGGCCAAATAGTGTCCTGCACACTGCATAAAGTAGGTGAGAATCAGCTCCCGTTGTTTTGTGTAGAGACATGTAAGTAAGAAGGTGCATTTTGAATTTTTTTTTTGTTTTGTTTTCTGAAATATACTTCTTCTGGCTTAGTGTTTTTCCTATTTTTTTAAGATAGTGCCTACTGTAATGAGATTTTTTTTTCATGTATGAGAAGTGGCTACTCAAAATTTATCATTTGGGGATACTTCTTTATCCAAAGCACTGGTGAACAGGAGGGTTGAAAAGTAATGCAATAGTTAAGGAAAATTATGTACATGTACATATACATATATATATATGTATATATACAAAAAACTTTTTGATACCATATATATACATATATACATGTATATATATGCATGTATACATATATGTATACATGTATACATATTTATACATATATATACCATATATATGTATATATATATGCTATTGTTTTATACAGAAGTGTAGACTTCAGCATGTACCATAATAGAGGAATCATACTAATTTAAAACAGCCATATTTTCCATTCAGCTGCTAATTCTTGAGCTTTGTCCTTTCATAGACTCAAATGTATTGTTACTGAACATCTTCAATGAAAATGATGAACTCAGCATAGGCTTTGTAAAACATATATAAATTCTCCCATGAGAAATATTAACATCTCAGAAATGTTTGCTTATTATGTTTCATACATCTTTCTCTTTTTTCCAATTTATGTTTAATAAGATAATTATAATTGTACCAGACTTTTAAAATGACATAAATAATTTTCTTTGATTGGTCATTTGCAAAATTTATACAATTATATTCTACACAGTAGATTATAAGGATATACATTACAGTAAAATTTTTCTTTACAGCATAGTTGTAATTTATTCTGTAGTACTGAAGTCATTTAAAGTTAAACTATGTGACTTTTTCTCATCAGAATGAGAAATTCTGAATCAGTTTTTTAAAAAAAAAAACAAAACTTTTAACTAGGAAAATCTTTGAATGTCGACATACAAGTGATTTTCGACTTGGCTGTTGTCTGTCTAGAGGTTGCGCCAATGCTAAAATTAAAGACAAATTGGCGATTTTATTACTGTGCTGTAGTAGCCATGTTTGGGATAATGCTACTAGAGCCAGTAACACTTAAGAACTGTGTGGACTGTGGGGTCACATTTTTCTTCCAGTTTTGTTTTGTTTTTTTTTTTTTTTTTTTTTTGGATAACTTTCTATAAAGCAACTAAGGAATGTTGCGTGGAATTATACAGGCTTTGAAAGTATGGTAAGATCTCACAATTTTAGCAGTTGTTATGATTTGGTATGTCAGCCATGTGGGGGAAATACTTAACAACACGTTTATTTTTCCTTTCACTGTTTAGTTCCGACTTGTCTTTAGCCTCTGGCTTTAGCCTCTTGGGTTCTGGAGTTACAAGCGTGCACCACCATATCCAGCTAATGATGGGTATTGACTACCTTCACTCTGAAAGAAGTGTGGTGCATCTCCATGTGCCCGTTAATTATCCTATGATATGCATAAGCAGGTTTGAGCGTTCACACATTGTCAGTACATCCAGTTTACTGGTTTAATAAGAATTAAACTGAATATTGTGTGAAATATAGTGGGTTTTCCTTGTAAAACTTAGCATTCAAAATTTTTAATACAGTCAGTAGCCTGAGTTTAAGTATGTGGATTTGTGTTTTGTCTTCTCCCATGACTCTCCATTTGGTCACACATGCATGTCCAGTGATAAAGAATATAATCTTTAGAGCTACATTATTTTAGGTCTCAAATACATATTATTTATAATAGCTTAATTTACCATCATAGTAGCCAATTGACTATGCTTCATTTCTCCAGTAAATCTATAGAACATAAATACTTTAATCTCTTACATTTCTAAATGTAATTAAATATATCAAAAACTAATATGATTTTACATGAATGCGCTCTTGCATTTTCTATTTTAAGTTTAATTAAAACACAGTTATTTCACTTCCACTTGCTTTTCCTCCCTCTGTATGTACCAGTTTCCCTTCCCTCCATCCCTTGTCATCTCCTCTCTTACTCTCAAGTTGATAACCTTTTTTCCTTCAATTGTTATTGTTGTACACACGCATATACATGCGCACACACAGATCCGTTTGCACGAGTATGTAAATACCACCTGGAAGTCTTATTGTGTTGTTTGTTTCTGAATCGTTAGGCCACGAAACAATCAGGGGACTCATCCCTAAGACAGGCTAATTTTATCTCTCTCAGCATTTTCTTAGTTCTTTGCCTACAGGTGGGACCCCATGATATCCCTGACCGCTTTACTGTCATTGATCAGGTCTTATTTTTGTAGCCACTTCTAAGAAAGACTGTCTCTCAGGAGACTGCCTGGTATTCTGGTTCTTAGCATATGTCTGCCCCTATTCTGAGATGTTCCTTGAGCCAGAGGAGCAGGATCTGTGCTGAAGATACATTCATTGGGTCAGGGCTAACCACAATCCATTAATTTATGCAACGTGTTAGTTGTGGCTTTCTATAATGATCTCCATTTGCTTCTTTGATGGTGGATAAGAGCTACACTTTCCTTTAAACATGGCTCAGGAATCTGAACAAAGCTTTAACATGTGCATTTCTTTTATACCCTTCCTATGCTTTTTTAGTTTTAATCTTATTTTATATTTTTAAGCATGTTTTTAACTTATCACTTTCTCTTTTCCCTTTACTCATTCCAGATTCTCCCAGCTACCTTTTTTTTTACTTCCTCCTCTATTTTCCTAATCTCAAATTGATGGCCTCTTTTTATCTATTATTATGGCATATATGTGTATGTATATGTAGTGTGTGTATGTATGTGTGTGCAGGCCTCCAAGAGACAAAACCAAACATGAAAAATCAAGATGCAAAAGGACAAGGCGAAAGTCCTCATATCAAGGCTGGACAAGGCAACCCAATAGGAGGAAAAGAGTTCCAAGAGCAGGCAAAGGAGTCAGAGATGAGCTTGTTCCCACTCCCACGAACACACCAAGCGAACAGTCAGAACATTTATGCAGAGGACCTGGTACAGACACATGTAGGCCCCTACTTGCTGCTTCAGTCTCTGTGGCCTCTATGAGCCTTGTTGGGTTGATTCAGTGGGCCATGATCTCCTAGTGTTTTCCATACTCTCTGTCTCCTACAATCTTTCTTCTCCCTCTTCTGTGGAGTTCCCCAAGCTCCAAGAGGAGGGACCTGATGGAGAACTCCAATTCCAACTCTATCTCTGCTTGATGTGTGGCTGTGAGTCTCTACCCCTGCTCCCATATGCTGCCAGAGAAAGCCTCTCTGATGACTGGGCAAGGCACCAATCTATGGGCATAACAGGATGTTATTAGGAGATATTTTAGTGATTTTTTTTGCCAGTCCTGTTTGGTTCTTTCCTAGGTCTCTGGGTCCTGTGTCAGGCATTGGCTCCCTCTTATGGCATGGGTCACAAGTTGGACCACTCACTGGTTGGCCATTCATACAAGTTCTGTGCCATGATTTCCCAGCACGTCTTGCAGGCAGGACAAATTATATATCAAAGAATTTATGTTGGGTTGGTGTCCCAGTTTATCACGTAAAAAATAACTTGGGATAATTTAAATAATATAGGAATACTGTTTTTCGGGGGTTATTGGTTAGCCAAAAGTTTAATGGGTGTGAAAATATATAGTCTCAAATACTGAATGTACGTGAAGTTCAATAGAGAAAATAGATTTAACTTACAGAGAGCCTAGAATTATTTCACAGTTAAAACCACTTGAAGCTGTAATGAAACATACTCACTTTAAAAATAATGTCTGGAGTATAAAATACACCAGGAAAGCCAGTAAATTAAATCATGTTTGTTTACCTCATTGATAAAGCATTCTAAATTTGACTACAAAAGGAAATATAATAACACTAAACAAACGGGAAGTCTTGAAGCTATACTTTTAAGACTAGTAACATTAATTACAGCTTATGGAGTAGATACTGACAGTGTCTGGAAATCAGAACGTTATTCAAATAGCTAGCTAGCTTGCACATGTATGTAATTATCTTGTTTATATAGAAGCATGTTGATGTGTGCATGTAGTCATAATTTTATCTTTTTTAATTCTCGTTTTAAGACTGTCTACAATACAATCCATTCATGACTGTGCTACATGACCAGCTTATGGTTTTTTTGGAGCGAATAGTATAAATGGTAACGAGAATGCCTGGGGCCTTTTCTTTGTCAATACTAAAGTTACAGACCTAGAATCAAAGGAAGAAAATCTCCAAAGCCATGAGGTAGCTGGAAGGCAGGAACTAATCTAGTTTATGCAAGTAGAGTTCTTAGGTATTTTTTATATTTTCTTTGATGCCTGTTCTCAGAAAGCTCCTGTATCTTCAGATTGCACAGATGAGGTAACAAATAAACCTTCTTGACCAATTAATCAAGAGTCATTTTAACAAAATATATGCTTGAATGACTTCATGTTCAGACCTGTAATTTCTTTCTAAGATTGCAGGTCCTACTTGAAGCCCAAAAAAACCAAAGTAAAGAGAGATTTTAGGTGGTTAACTGTCTCCTTTGCTTTCTCTGTCTCAATCCCACCTACTGCTAGTCATAAAACACAGAACACTTGCCTTAGGTGAACCTAGCTGAGTAGGAGCAGTGCTGGTGAGCTTCTGAGACACGTTACATAGCTGCAAGGGGTCCTATAAAATGGAAGAAATGAAAGGCAAACTCCAGCGATGATGGTAGGAAGAGACTTGAGCTAAACAGCCAAGGGAGGGGTACAGATACCAGAGTGGGCAAGATGGTTGCATTTCCCTTCCTCCTTTCATTTCAAACCAGTCTTCCTTGGAATGTTTACAGGGACTCGCATGAGACATGATTTCTGAATAGTTGTTTTTTAATTAAATGTTATTGTCAGGGCAAGCTTCTTAGAATTTCACCTAAAAAGCTTTATAATTTCAAAGAATTCACATGGATAATTTTGAAGTTTGTTTATTTATCTGTCCACAGAATGGTATTAAAAGCGTTTCCTTTCCTGTAAATGGAAATATACAAACATTGGAGGCATTTCCAGTGCAGATTTATGATTCATTTTAGTTATTATATCTATAATTATTCCAGATATATAATAAGTAAGTGCTTTTCCAACATGCTTCACATCAGAGCTAGATTTGTTGGTGAGAAATTAATGATTTCAGATGCAAATGTTCTGATTTATGATGCATTTGTTGAAAACACAGATGGGAGTGAATAGATTCATATATTCCAACATGTTTATAAGCCCACTTTTTAATAAACTCACCAAATAAGAAATCTGCTGATAAAAGTTCATGTCTTTTAAGAATTAGGCGTTGATGAAGGCACAGTCAACAATGAATTAATTTTATTTTACTTATTTGATGTGTGTGTGTGTGTGTGTGTGTGTGTGTGTGTATTGTATGCATGTACCCATTTCTATGTTTGTATGGGCATGGATGACTTGGATATGAAGGCTTAAGGTTGTTGTCTGGATTCTCCCTTAGTCAACTTTCCCCACTTTATATTAACATAATGTCTGATCCCAGAGCTTATGATTTAGAAGTATAGTTAACCGTTTTTGTTCCTGGGACCAGTGTCTCTGCCTTAGGCTCCTCTCCTCTCCCGACCCACACTGTAATTATAAACAGCCTCTGTGCCTTCCATCTTTAATCTGTGTGCTGCATGTTAATGTTACATCCGTTGAGTCATCACCCCAGCCCCACTATTAATTTAAAACTCTAGCCTTAACTTTCTTAGTTGTACTATTCCGAAGCAGGTATTTGCATCTCTGCCAATTTTCCCACTTTAGAGTTGGAGGAAATGCTTATCCGTTTTTAGATAAGCAGGGAAATAATTTAAGAGCTTCTACACAATGCCTAGAACATACACATTATCCATTTCAAGGTCAACCCTATATTCCTATGTTAGCATATCTGTACTTAGATATAGTATGAGAATCAGTAGCGTATAAATCCAGCCAACATTGTTTCCCTTAACGTTAAGTAAAATAATGTTGCAGTGCCATCAAAAATGGGTTGAGATGTGCTTCATAGACACATGCACAGTTCCTTTTGTTACAGGTTTCTTTATGTTTGCTGAGCAAGAAGGTGGACACAGTTTTGCTTTGTTTCTGTAGAACTATTATTTGGATTTTTCAGTCACTGCTCCATGTTAACAGCTGTCTAGACCTTGCTCTAAGATGCATTGTAGTTTTCAAATCCAATTTTATGCATAATTAATGAAAAACAAATACCAAATATAAAACAAACATGAAAGTACTGAGCTTGCTAACTCGGTTAGTAATTTCTATTTTTTGAAAGACATTAAGACATTTCATACTTTACTATACAAGCATATAGAGCTCCTCTTCCCAGTCTGTATACTACCTAAAGGAGCTTGAGATAAATAAGAACTCTAGTATAGATGTACTGGCATTGCCTTTTGGCATATGTGTATCTTTAAACGTTTGGGTAGATCTTACATTTTTAAGTATAAGTGTCTGTGATTTGATACATCAGCAAAGCTAGCTGAACTTGTTTGTTTGTTTGTTTTGTTTTGTTTTATTTGTTTTTGTCTCTTTTACCCCTGTTGTAGTTAACTGGATGTTGAGAAAGACTCTTGCTGGAGTTCAATGGTGAAACCAGAACCAGAGAATGACAGGTTGAGAGTCACAGGAAGTAAAACAGAAGGCCAAGGCCGGGTAAATTCTTACTCAGAGAAAATCTCTAGACTAGCTGAAAGATTGCAGTTGGGAGCAAAGATAAATTCATTGCATTTTCAAGGGTTGCATGTGTAAGCCAAGGCTTGGGGGGAGGGGGGCTCAGACACCACACTGCGCCTTTCAGCAGGTTTGTGAATTCAATAGATATTTGAAGGACCAACGAATCAGCCTTTGGGTCTTGAGGCCCCTTGTATTTAGATATATAAATTGAATCAGGATTTAAAATATATCTACTGTAAGGATGAGATATAATGGATTAGAATTAAGGGTTTTACATTGCTTCTTTTCCCACAAAACCAACATTACTTCATGTCAAAACACGGTTTGTTTCCAAAGTGTAAATAGCAAAAAGCTTTACTTGAAATTTAATTTGGAAATAAAGACTCATATTTCTAAAATATATTATTATTGTAAGAAACAACTTTGTCAAAAGGTATCGGACGGGTCTGATGCTCTTTGGGTGGATGACACCTAAATGAACATCTGTACAAAGTCCCAATTTATTTCTAATATCAGAGATCAGACCTCTACTCTTGCCTGATGCATCTAAAACAAAAAGGGGGAACTGTAGAGAGCTGCGGAATGCTATGCCTTAAAGATGGAGCTGGTTTCTGCCTTCCACCTTCCCGATGGTGAGTGCTCTCTGTCACGAACAACTCCACATTTGGCTAAGGCCGAGGATCTGGCTTGCTTCCATGTATGTGGACCTATCTGCATTGCCCCCGTGGCACGCCTGGGTTGGCTACCGAGAGGCTATTTAAGCTGTGGGCTGGCTTTCCCCGGGGTCCGAGGATTGTTCAATGTTCCTGAATAAACTGCATTGAAAAAAAAATAATGTAAATATAAATAATGTAAAAAAAAAAAAAAGAAACAACTTTGTGTACATTTACTTTCAGAATTTAGTATTTCTTAGTACTGTGAGAAACGTGTCCAGCCATGTTTTTAAAGTATTTCTCTTCCAAAGTACTCATAATTTATATTTCTGTTTTTGACTCATTCTTTTAAACTTATATCTGTGTGAAAATTTATACTATATAAAATTTATACTGTGATGAGTATAGATATATATCACAATCATGTGATTTGAAATCTGTTGTTATATAATCTAAAAAATGTGAGATCACTTTTATATTACTTGATAATCTCCTGACTTCAAGACAATATAAATAGCATGAAAATTATAGATCAGCATTTAGCACATTAATTTATAAAGACAATTTCTTAATAAACAATGAGAAATTACCATGTTTTATATGATCTATTATCCATTTTGAGAGCACAGTTTATTTTAAAACTGTTCTGTTACTTGGGTTGACTTAGTCTTACTGGATTTACTAACTGAACAGATCTCAAAAATATTTCGAGGTGAAAACTTTCTTATTTTATGTTATCCATAGACTCAGGTTTTATGCCTTCACTTACCTGTAGTCATCATGTTCTGAAAATAAGAATGAAAATTCTAAAGATAAGCCACTTATATATTCAAAAATTTTAATTATTTTAAATTTACAAATCTGCTGAAACAGACACACCAGCTATCCAAGGCTGCCTCAGACTTGGATTTGCAAACATTCTCTATGAAAAGTCAATGGATTTTTTCTTGTTGTTGTTTAATTCATATATTTTAAGTCTTTTTTTCTTTATCTACCTGTAGGTAACCATGTTCTGAAAATGCAAATGAAAATTAATCTATTTTTACATCATTTTATTTTTCAAGATTTATTTTCATTTTCACTTACTAGTAGGTATGTGTGACTGTGTCTTCCACTGTATGCTCATGCCTAAGCTGATCAGAAGAGTACACTGGATCCCCTGAAGCTGGAATTAGAGGCAGTTATAAACCACCCAAAGTGGATGCTGTGGAAAAGCAGTGATCTCTCTTATCCAAGGAACCATCTCTCTTGTTTAACTCATGTTTTAGTTTGTACACCGTTCTGGGTAGCATAGGATAGTTGAATGGTCTGTCTCATCGAACAACTGATTCATCTCTCTGCCCTGCATTTACATACTAAATTTGCTCCCTGCCCGTCAGGGGCAGCCAAGCCTTCTGGGTCATCTAACAGGGGTGGTGATACTGCAGTGCGCATATTCCACTTCATATTATTTAATGATGCCCCAATGATAAACATGTTTATAATTTGGGTACATTAAAGCGAATCCATAAAATGTTTTCTTACAGCAAATTGGTGAATGAGTTATGCTTCATGAGGAAGGAAAAATGTATACTGAGGTTGTTAAAATAGATGGAAAGAATCGTTCCACTGTCCATGAGATTGTGAAGGAGGAAAATTAATTGAAGTGTATGGCACAGTTACGTTGTAGCCCCTAGGAGCAAAAGTTGACTCAGTGCCTCAGTGCCGTGTGGTGATTAATTACCTGAAAGAGGCATTAAAGTTTTGGGTTGAACAGTTGAATAAAACATATGTCTGATCAATGTACTAGAAAACATTGTATCTACATAAAGACTTCATGAAGGATCTCAAATAAGTGATACCAAGTCACTACAGCAAGTAAGGGATCATTTCACAAGTTCAAGAATGGACTTGGATGTAAAATGTAAAATGTACTAAAGAGGCTGAGTCTTTTAATGAAGAACCTAAATTAAAAATAAAATGATATACAGGAAAAATCTGATTGAGGTCACATCAAAGATACATATGGTATATACGCACTTATAAGTAGGTATTAGCCATATGATATTGGGTAAAAAAATCTATAGTTCCAAAGAAGCTAAACAACAAGGAGGATGCTAGGGAAGAGGCTGAAACCTCTTAGAAGGACAAACAGAATGGACATCGGAAGTAGGAGAAGACAAGGAACAGGACAGGAGCCTTCCACAGAGGGCCTTTGAAAGACTATACCCATCAGGGTATCAAAGGAGATACTGAGACTCATAGCCAAATTTTGGGCAGAGTTCAGGAAACTTATGGAAGAAAAGGGAGATATAAAGACCTAGACAGGACAGGAAGTCCACAAGAAGACTAACAGAGCCAAAAAATCTGGGCCCAGGGGCCCTGCAGAGACTGATACTCTAATCAAGAACCATGCATGGAGAGGACCTAGACCCCCGTCAAGAGAAAGCCAATAGGCTGCTGAGATTCCAAGTGGGTTCAGGAGTAAGTAGAACAGGGGCTATCTCTGACATGAACTCAGTGCTTGGCTCTTTGATCACTTTGCCCTGATGGGGGAGCAGCCTTACCAGGCCACAGAGGAAGACAGTGCAGCCAGTTCTGATGAGACCTAATAGGCTAGAGTCGGATGGAAGAGGAGGAGGACCTCCCCTATCAGAGACTGGGGAAGGGTCATAGGGAGAGAAGAGGGAGGGTGGGTTTGGGAGGAGATGAGAGAGGGGTCCACAGGTGGGATACAAATTGAATAGATGATGATAATAATAATAAATAAGAAAAAAAAAAGTATGACCCAGAGGAAACTTTTAACTGCCATGGAACTGAGCCTTTATGGCAGAACGTGCCAAACAGAAATCTAAAATACATCAAGTACAAGGTAGGTAGCAGGACATAACCATGGAAGGCAAGTTTCACCCAGGCAGTGTGTGTGTGTGTGTGTGTGCATTTCAGGACATTTGACAAAGTCAGGCATGTGTTAATATGCAGGCCCACACACTGAAAAGTAAAACAGAACAAATGCAAAATAATTGCTTTCCTGGGCTCAGGCAACATGATGTTTTGGCGTGCTTTCATCCAGTATTCTATCTTACTTTGCACTTCTCTCTTCACTCTTAAAAATAGCCAGTTTACATATAAGGAAACAGCGGTGTCAGAAGTATTGGTCCCTTGGCACTGTGCAACTTGTCTACATTGTAGTCAGAGAATATAATTACTTTTATTTCTTCAATTATTTGGGGCAATTTTGATACAATTTCATTTGAGTAATATTTTAATGAATGAATATTTCAAAATAACGATTAACTTGTCTATGAAAAAATTATTTGAGATTTTTTTTCTTATTTTTGTACACCTGAAAAAATGAAGATATTAGTGCCATGAGAATATAATAGTATTGAAAGAGGTTTTTAAGATCAGATTAATTCCATTTTTTCCATGTTAACTAGTCGGCATTTGTGATCCTTCTAGTTGGGCACACAAGCTGCTTGCTCAACTATGCTTGTAGAGATAACCCTTAATTCATCTGTATCCTGATTTTGAGTCATTTCGTTAAACAAAAGCTTTTGAGTCTTCTTTTGTTGCTGAGAACAAATGGTTAGATTTTAGAAACTGTAGCTACTTTTGTTATTCACAAATTCCAGAGCCTTTCAAAATTTATCATTCACATTCTCTGCTCTGCACACAATCAGTCATTATGTCAGCAGCTGTCCAGGGAGCCTCGCTGCTATCCATTCAGCCAAATAATAACCACCAGGGCAACCATTTCTACATTAAAAATAATAAGAAAATCAAGTCTTTAAATTGCAGTCTTTTATTTCTGTAGTTAAAAATTAATTACCCATATTTAGTAAAAGTCCCATTATGTGCTTTGGCAGGTAGGAAAAGCAATATCTGAGTTGGAAATTAAGTCGATTCAATTGATATGTTTTAATAATAGGGAAGGTTATAAAAGGTCCCATTCTCAAGTAAATGACTACAAGTGATTTATTAGAGGCCACCACAACTTAATCATATGTCACTATTTTTGTAGTTTGGTGACTGATTGCAATCCTTTAAATAACCATAAATATTGGAAGACTATTATTAATGTATAGAGGTAATCAGAACTTTACTTTTGTATATTCAACATAATAAGAAGACTTAGTATTAATTTTTCATTATGATACGTATCTGGGAGGACAATGGGACACAACTGTCTTAGTTTGCATCTTGTCTTGCCCAATTTTCTGGCAGGAGACTGTTCCCTACCTTAACTTTCTCTCTTCTGTGATGTTTTAGTTCTTTCAGTCTAGGGCACACCATCATATATTACAATCAGTACATAAATTTTATTAGTTTTCCCTTGTGTATTTCATTGTGAAGCTGGGTCATGGGTCCACGTTCATGGATGTTCACTGTGGGATGCCAGGGTCTCCCTGTTCCATTTCTCTAAACTTCCTACGCTCTATTAATAGCTCAGGTAAAAGCCCGAGCTTCTGGCAGCACACCCAATGGCCTTATGTCTTACTCTACAAACAGAGTTAATGACCCCAATGGTGAGTTCTCTTGCAGTCTGCTTGTATCTGACCAATGGAATTGGTGGTGTCGAGCTACAAAGAACGTTGCCACCTTCTGCTTAGCACTTGACATTTATTTATTTATTTATTTATCTATTTATTTATTTATTTATTTTTACTGATTTTCCTTTGCAGAATTGGTATCAACTTGAACAAATGAACAATGTACATGAATTTTAATTCAGTTTGGGTTATATGAAAAATACATTTTCTTTTTAGTTTGGAGATTTGACAACTTATTGAACATCAATAAATGCATATCACTGTCTATGCATACTTTATCATTTATCTACCAACTATCTACATATCCATCTGTCATCTATCTTCTATCATTTATCATCATCAATCAGTCTGTCTAACTAGCTATCAGTCTAGTTGCTCTAAGAACCTAAGTAACATCTAAGAAGTAATGTCCTATTTCCTTAATTATTGGTAAAACTCAATTACAATTTCATGGTTTACTAGTAATTTCAAAGCAATGGAAAATATTTCTTAAAACATTACTGTGAAAAGAATTTTTTATGGTGGAATAATGGTAGGCTACCCTTTATTCTTATCTGTCAAGTACTCATTATTGTCTTCTTTATCATCAGATATTAAGATCTGCTTTTTTGATAGATAAGCAATCATAGAATGCGGAAGAGAGGATATTTTATAGGTTCATAAATACTGTCAGATAACATTACTAGTAGATAATTCTTATCATTTTATATTTATTGTACTAAAATAACTTGAAATGTGACTATTATAAATTAATTGTTCACTGCATTGCTCACATACAGACACACACACACACATATATAATATATATTAAACACACATACATGGAGATATATACATAATGCCAGCTTTTATCTTCATGTAACTTCAAGTTGCTAATGCTAACGGCTTTCATCCAATGTTTTAGCACAAATATTTCTGAAGAGCCACTTGGATTTTTTCAAGTACTTCAAAATCTGCCAAACAATTACCTATACCAGAAATGCATAAATCTTCTAAACAAACGTGATACAGGATTACTATGAAACTGGAGCAGGCTTCACTAATGAATGCCAAGCCTGATGTACACTCTATTTTTTTTAATAAATCATACGGGAAAATTGCAGAGTGTGTAAATTACATAGCCATCATCAATCAATATCCTTTAGATTGCTCTGCCTCAGATAAGGGGTAGTACCACAAAGGCCATGACTTCCTTGCAAGTGAATGAGGAGAAGCAGTTAAAGTCAGAGGGGAGCACCCATTAACGGAAGGAAATGCTCAGAAAATTACTATAAAAGTTGAGTATACAAATTACAGGTCCCTGGGTAGTGGTTATTTTATGGTCTTACGCAGAGGTCGTGAGTGAATGAGATGGCTTTGTGCTGGTTTATACCATATGACTGTTGAAGGACTAAGTTAAGAGGCTTGAACTATGCCTGTAAATGTCAGTAATGCTTAAGAATGAGTTCTCAAAAAAAAAATTCCAGCACAGCTAAATTGATTTCTTAATGAAGATTTCAAATCTATCAGTGTAGCGGGGGACCATGGTCTCTGTCATAATTTTTCTGTTAAAAATGCCTCTGAAAATATTTATCATCTCTTTAAAAAAGAAAGTTTAGGAAGAATAATTTCATTAAAAAATACTAATATTGCATGCAATCCAATCTCCATTTATACGATATATCCAGTAATAAGAAGACTGTATAAATCACAAATTTTGAAAATATTATCTATACTGGCAATATAAGTTTTATGAAGAGATGTGAACACATTAAAAGATTTTTTTTTACAGGATCTTATTAACTGCCAGGAAGTTTTGCCAAACAGATTTTAGGGGGGGAAATCAGGCTATCCTAACTGTCCAAATGTTTTCTCACGTTTCCAACAAGCAGCTGCTGGGAGTCCCTGCCAGTAGTAAACCTTTCAGGCAGAATGTGAGCAGCTGCCAATCTTGTGTCAATATTTTAAATACACTTACAGCCATCCTCACTGGTGTCAAAATTTCCAGCTTCACAAAAAAGGGCTAGCAGTTATCTTTTCTTGGTGCTTGCCTCCATTTGTTCTCCTGGTGGGAAAAGAGCCAAGTCAGCAGTTGTGATAAGGATTTCCTTTAATAACGTAAGAACAAATATCAGTTGTTTCAATGAAGACTGTTCTGAAGTAATAATCATAAAATAATTATCAATATTTAGAGCACAGAAATAGTTCAGTAAGTATTTAATGGCAGATATTTTAGACACTTAATAATTGGCTTTAAATGACCATTTAAAGGGGCTGGAGACATGGCTCAGGGTATGTCTCTTCTAAAGGTCCCGAGTATCTGTTACATATACATTAAATTTACCCAGAAAATAATATTTATGTCATTTCCTGATTATAATTTAAAAATTATAGCATCATCTCTGGTCTTAAGGTGAATCCTAGAAGCAGAAAAGACTGATAGGTATGAAGTATTAATGAAAACATGAACCAAAGGTCAGAAACTGATATAAAGTTATGTTTGAAAGCAAGTTCCATGAGATATTTGTTCACATCTTGGCTTTTATTGCCAGTGTGAAGATAAGAAGTAGTAAGGTGAAGGTACAGAGCGAAGAGATTGGAGGGTGAGTGATTGTACGGCCACCGGAGGTCACTGATTTGAGAAGAGAATTTGAGAATTTGCAGAGCCTAAGATGGTGAACTATAGTCTACTAATGGGAGATGGGGGGAGAGGTATAGTCTAATGTATTAACTAAAAACCTGGCATTGGAATTTTTCTCTTTTACAAAAAAAAAAATGATTATATACATGTATGTATATTTACTGTGTAACTGTCTATGTATATATTTATGTGTGTGTGAGAGTGTGTTCTCTCTTTCAACCCTGGGGGTTGAAGTCAGGTCCTGGGGGTTGTTGGCAATTCCCTTTACCCAAAGAGTCATCTCTCTATCCTGCTATTAAGAATTTTGTCACCAAAAGTTGGAGAGTTGGTGAAACCGAGGATTCACTTCTTTAACAGAATTTCATTTTATGTAAAATCCTTTTGAAAATTTGGTTGTTCACATTCAAACAATTCCTGCAAAATGTATCATTATACATATTGCTAATTTAAAAAATACACATACATAACAAAGCTAAGACTCATTCATTAGATCACAAGGCACAACTACAAAAGTTATTTGATTTAAAAAAAATCTCTAGTAGAAATTAAGCAAGTAATAATGTCATATTTACCACAGTCGTCCTAGAAAACTGTACACTCTGGGTGAGTGCATTTTGGATCAATGCCTCACTGCAACCACAGGTAGGATGTCCCTTCATTCATCAAGCTGTCTCAAAACATATTTTTTTTCCAATAACTGAGATCTCAAAGACAACAGTGTATGATTAAACATGATATCTATCTCATTGCTATGCTGGAAGATTAGGGAATCAATGAATGCAAATATCAACACGTGTGACTAGCTCAGTTGATTCCCACTGTTAAGGAATTAACGTATCACCTTTGTTTCTTGCTAGGAAGAGTAGCTTGAGGCCATCTGCTTCTTCAGTAGTTCTGTCTTTAGAGGTGTCAGCCCTTTCTAGCTACATAACCTTCCTGTGCAATCACTGTTCTCTGGTAACAGACCCCCCCTCCATCCTCCCACACTGAAGTAAGCATTACTCAAAGAGTGAATGCTACTTGCTTAGCATATATCTCTGGCCCAGGAAAATCCTACGCAAGTGTTGAACTTTTATGATGTTACTGATGAGCTTTGCTCATCACTCTGTCCCTCAGCCTTTTCTAGCAAATGTAGTGTTAAGGCGTCACATACCATGTGGGGTCTTTTGAAAACTCAGGAATAGATATGGCACAAACACTTTGTGTAAAATACTGTTGTATGACTCAATGTGTAATTTCTTTGATTGTTTGGGGTCATATGTTTTTATTAGAAACACTGGTTATTTATATATTTCATAGTTCAAGTGACATTTAACTTGTGGGAAAGGTGAGTTTTCTTTTTCTCTTAGGTTAACTAAGGTTTCTTTTGAGTTTCTTTTTCTTTTTTTAATTTTATAAGTAAATATTGTGAATTACATAAATCGTTTTAGCATTGTATTTTTTGAGCACTTGTGGTTCCATAAAGCATATATTTGGCCGGGAAATAAATGTGCACTAAACCTTCCCCAGCTACAATGCAAATGTATACACTTAACTAGGACTCGTTCCCCAGGCGTTGTGTTCCCTGTGAGGAGATGCTAGGCACTTGTTTTTCTAAGAGTGAACACGATCATTGCCTGACTTGGGTCGCAGCTGCAACCGCTGTGCACAGATGTGACAGACACTCCAGGTAAACGAATGATACGAGGTTGTTTATGTAGCAGCTGGTGACAACTGTAGAGTATTTGCGCAGTAACCCTTCTAGCCAGCTCTGCTGAAACATTCACAGAGGCAGGGGATTCCTCGTGGGTACTGGTTTTCCCTTCAGGTGACTGAGTCAGTCTCTGTTTCTCCTGTTGTAGTGAAATGGCGTTTGATTTTAATTCAATAGCTGCGCTGTTCTCCAGGGAATAGTACTGTTTTCGATGATTGTCCCTGTGTACGTCAGGCAATGAGGCTTCTGGCTTTTTTGTTTATATTATTGAGTACACCTATTACATGGCCCAGAGCACCCACCCGTTTAGGTTATACTCATGAATAACAAACTCCTGAAGGCCAACAGGGATCCACATTTGTTTAAAAAAAAAAAGAAAGAAAAAGAAAAAAAAAAGTTGTTTTAAGCTTATGCCTGAAGTTGTATTTTGTATCTTGTCACAATTTAATAATAATATGCACATTTTTTTTAAAGTCTGATTTGCTGGTCCTTTTCTGTTCTCATGTTTCTTTTTTTTCTTTTCCTTTCTTTCTTTCTTTCTTTCTTTCTTTCTTTCTTTCTTTCTTTCTTTCTTTCTTTCTTTCTTTCTTTCTCCTTCCTTCCTTCCTTCCTTCCTTCCTTCCTTCCTTCCTTCCTTCCTTCCTTCCTTCCTTTCTTTCTTTCTTTCTTTCTTTCTTTTTTTTGTGATAGCACCTTTTGGTGTTCAGTTTCATACCTTTCAATAAGCCCTTCAGGGCTTTAATGGTAAAATCTCTGTTGCATGTCCACTCATTGGTCGGGGTCTAGGAAATGAGCAAGGCTAATACTGTGGACGCTTACTGACCTCACGGACCACTGGTGGGAAGTTCTTCCCATCTGAAGCAACGCTTGAAGAGCGTCTGAAATTCCTGAAGTGAAGCCGTTTAAAAGCGCAGTCCTGGTGCTGCTTCCCATGCTTTACCTTTGAACTCTGTTCCTCAAGATGTGAGTGAGGATGGCCTCATCCTATATCATACCTAAATTGGCAGCTAAATATCGTTCTATTCAAATTCAGTAACTTACATTTTATTATCCCCCTTTGTGCCTTATGTATTTACTGGAAAATTCGGAGCACTTAATCCTATTGAAAAAACAACAACAACAACAACAAAAAAAAAAAAACAACAAGATTTTACAGAATAATTTTCAATGATTTTATATTAATTTCCTGATGTGTAAGCTGTACTATTGTTACAGCACTTAATCAGTGACTGTCTGTCTTGGAAAAATAATTGTAGATTAGGTTTAGGTTGCAAGATGGCAACCTGGTAGTTAAATTTCTATATTGTAACAGCTCACTGTTGTGAAACCATGTGGCTTCTTCTACCTTCCAAAGGATGTTCAAGCTTAAAGTGTGAAATGGGTTCTGCTGCACAGGTTATTGTAGAGAGGGTGGCAGGGTTGGTGAGGCTTGCATTACAAGTTGGCAGGGTCTATGTCTTTAAAAAGTAAGGGATTTATATTCAGCCTCAGAAATAAATTGTTACCTTGAGGAAATGTGGGTTAACTCTTCCTAGAGATTCTGGATTTTAAAATGAAACACTGTTTCTAGATTTTTTATCCAAGCTTTTCATTTAAAAATATAATAACAAATATATATATATATATAAATATAGTAAAATTATTTTTCTATAAAAATATAGAAATGGTTTTGGTTCAGAGGAGAATGGAGGTGGAAAGGATCTTGGAGAAGTTGGGGGAGGAGAAACCATAATCAGAACACATTACATGAGAAATAAACCTATTTTCAATAAACTAAAAATTAAGAATAATTTTAAAATAAAAATGTATTAGTAACTGTACTTTTCTGCAGTTGTGTTTAAAAAACATCGATAAACAAAACAACTTATATAAGGATGGTATATTTGGGTTTATAGTTCCAGAGCTCTGGAAGTCGGCCATGGCAGGCTGCTGGAGTAGCATACTGAGAGCTCACCATCTTGAACCACAAACAGAGAACACAGAAAATGAACTGGGAGTGGGGTGGGTCTTTGAAACCCCAAAGTCTAGCCTAGTGCCATACTTCCTCCAGTAAGGCCACACCTCTTAACAGTGACACCTGGGGAACAAGTATTTAAACATCGGAGTATATGGGGACCATTCTCATTTAATTCAGAACAGAAACAAAAATTGATTTTTTTTTTCTGTGATTGTTGAATAATACCTGATTCAAATGGAAATTAACTGCATGACTTTACAAAGAGCTTTCTTAGTTTACTGCCTGAAGGATTTCCCCTCACTTTTTTAAGACTATCTCTGTAATTTTATTATTTATTTTTTAAATTTAATTTTATTTATATATTTATTTAGTACAATTTATTCACTTTGTATCTCCTCCCTCATCTCCTTCCAGTCCCACTCACCCTCCCTCTTGCCCCCTATGCCCTTTCACTTCTTAAAAATTGAGACAGTGTTACTGCAAAATAATATACTGCTCTGAAGTGTTCTTGACAGTAACAATCAGCTAAACAACAACCATCCTACTTTAGATTTAGAACTTCCCTATCATCACAGAAAGTTCTCTGCTTCTCCCCTTTCTCAATTGTTCTCCATAGTCTCACTAATATGACAGCTTTCTATAAATTTTATGAATCAAAAGAGTAGGTCGTTGGAATCAGTGGAGCTCAGGACCGCTGGCACAGTTAGAGCTTTCTTGCTAAACAGTCAAATAAAATGTACTCCGTTCTTCAGTTAAAGAACTAAGGAAAGTAATAATACAATTATTCAATGCATGTGGCGTGTGTAATACTTTAGATCCATACTGAATCTTTGTACAAAAGTTGTGTTTTCAATGTAATATCCTCTAGATGCAAGAACACATGCTGACAGTCCATACAGGCCATGTTCAATAGTGGCTAATTACTTGTTAAGGGGAGATTTGCAAACGTGCTCATAGTGTTCACGATGATTTGTCTATACAGTAAGCCTTGAGATTATGTTTCTGAAAATTAATAAAGAATAAAATGTATGGCCACGTGGTTTTAAGAATTTATAAATGGTTCTTGTCATTTTTTAGTTGCCTAACATCATGTAAGATGGTATGTCCAATCTCAATTCAAATTATGAGGTTGCATTTTTTTGCTGATTTACATGTTGGGGAAGTAAGAAATATTGAGTATAAATGCCTTGAACAAATCCACATGTCAAGTGAATCATGTGGATGGAATTTAAATCTGGGATCTTTAACATTGATGACAGTTTTTTCAGGTCTTATTATTACATTTTACTGCTGCAAAATTAGTCATTTTTTTTCTAAGAAAACTATTCTTTATCTGTTATACTTTCCGTGACAAATATGCTCATGAATTGTAACTGTCAATTAAGGAGCAGAAACATGCTTTTAAACTAGAAAAAACTGTGAATTAAGGAGTCTGTGTGTATAAAATGTAATTTAACTTTTTAAGAAGAAAACCAATTTAAGGTATAGTTATAGTACCTAATACATACCTGGAGAGAAGTCTGTGTCTAATCAATGGATAGTTGACAAGAGTTCTTATCAATTTGGTTGAAGGCTGAATAGTGAAAATACTTTTTTCTGTTCTCCTTTTTCCTTTCTGAAACATTTGGGGAATTACAATCAAACTGGTACTTTTTTTTTTTTTTTTTTTTAGAATTGTTAATATTGTTCTAGAAAATGTAGGTTATCTTAAAAAGTGGTTTCTGATTCCACACTCCTAAAATGATCTCACACACTCATCTGGGAAGGAGAAGCCGGGGAATTCAGATGTCTTAGAAAGCAGCAGCAAGGCTTGCTCTGGGCACTTGTTTCTTGGACAGAGAGGTGAGACAGAGCACACAGGACCACAAGAAGCCCAATGGCTCACAGCAGAGTGAAGGCATGAACTCTATCGAAATGAGGATGGCTGAAAGTCATCCTTGTTAACTAACATTCTCCCTCTTCTTCACGGGGAACAAAGCAGCTCAGCGTCTCACCTTGCACTCTGGGAAAGCCTGAGAGGGCTCAGCACACCAGAATGTCCACACTCAGGTGGACCGGAGGAGAGGGCCGCCGAGGCTCTTGTCATGTTAATTGTTGCTCATTCTTTCTTTACACTTGAAAGAACTGTTTGAGTTGAAGCAGCGTGTTTTTTCTTCCTAAGTCAGGGTATGCTTATTATTCTTAACCTGTTTGTTATATCCAGCTTATTACTAATATGTTAATTGAACTTGGCAGCTTAATGGGATCTGAAATTCAGAAAAAAATCAGACCATTAGTGAGGTAACAGTTAGTTACAAAAATAAATCCTGCAAGGCCTGTATATTAATTAATAATGGGAACTATTTATAATGAGAGATTAATGGAAACACAAAATAGGAAATATTAAAATGCACGTTTACAAGCCTTACAAAAGACAGAAGGCTTGAGAGGGCCAGGAGAACACGCACCCAGCTGTTCGAGGCCCTTCACTTACTGTTGTGTTTGAACAGCTTGTCCTAAGAAATGATACAGTGCTACTGTGTCATTCTGTTTTATTGTTCTTTTACTTAAACTGAGGGAAAAACAAATTAGCAAAAATGTTTTCTTACATTTGCTTTAGCATGTTGGTACAAGACTAGTCACTGAAATTAAATGGCTCTCAAGAAATTATAAAAATACTAAAAAAAATATAATAAGGAAAGTATAAAGCTTTAAATATTTCTTATTTTTGATTGATTTTCAAAATGGGTGAGAATGCCAGGAGGGAAGGATATTTCATCTGCCCGTTACCTTGTTTAAATGGATTGGGAAATGCTGTATTAAAAGCTGGCTCTGTCCACTGCATGGTTCAGGATAACTAACCCCTTATCCCAAGGAAGATTTCAGTGATTTTTTTTTTAAGCACCACCCTCCTATGGCGCCTCAATAGATTAAAAAGCAGCCGTTACCACAGTGGTGATGCTAGCGTATCATCATGTCATTCACTCATTGCTTATGTATAATCACTAGCCAAAGTTTTGATACTTCTACCAAAACATTGCCCTATTGATCTTTAGCAGTAATGGTTTTTATCACACTCAGAATTTGTTTACGCAAATGCCTTTCTTGATAAATCATTTATAGTGTAAATAGTGATCTCACATCAGACTAAGAGTGTTAGATCGATTGGCAGAATGGGAAGGAAAGATGCTGGTAATCCATTGGTTCAGTATTGGATTTTAGGTAATTTCACTAGTGCTCCAACAATAGAGTTCATGGACATTCTAAACAATAATTTTTTTTTAAAAAATGGAAGATCGCTTTGGTTGTCCCATAAATCATCTTTCCAAGAAAACGAACTGTTCTTGCAGTAGAATGGCAGATGGAGCAGCTTTGCACCAGTGGGGGTTTGCTCTTTCCTGCCAAGGATATTGAGGAAAGAAGGAATTATGCTAATCCGTCTATTTTTCTCTGTTGCAAGCAGCTATATATATATCCATATATATCCATATATAGATAGATAGATAGATATGGATGCACACACATACACATACAATATGCACTTATAGGGGTATAATTTTATGACTTTTGGCACTTGGCACATGGTTCAATCTGCACAGAATGTGAATGCACTGTTTAACATTTAAATACTATACTTGTAATATATTATTAAAAGGTCTTCTGCTTGTTGAATCTCATAAAAATCAAGGGAAAGTTAAGGTCTAGAAAATATTCCGGGTATACTTTCAGACTGCCCATTTTCTGAGATCATGCATAGATTATGAGGGCACTCACAAAAGTGGGGATGTTTTAAGCCTTTGTAAAGCCAATAGTGAAAGAAAGAAAATGAACCAACTTAATATGATTCACGAAGCAAAGATCATTTATTAAATGATCATATTTGAGGATGAGTAGAGATTAGTCTGTTCCCAGTATTGGCTTCTGACTGCTTTTGTTCTATTTCTTGACACAAACACACACGTGTGTGTATGTGCATATGTGTATGATATGGATGTGGATATGTATATGTTTCTGTATATGTGTATGTAGGGTGCTGCTTAGTTACATCCTTTCATTGTGATAAAACACTGATTAAAAGCAGCTTGTGGAAGTAAAGAGTTTATTTCAGCTTATACATCAAAGTTGTAGTCAGTCATTGAGGGAAGTCAGAGCAGGAAGTCAAGAAGAGGATGTGGGGGGAACTCTGCTTCCTGATTTCTCATTGACTCATGCTTAGTAACTTTCTTATAGATCCCAGCTCCCCCTGTTTGGGAGGATGGTACAGCCACACAGTGGACAGTACTGTGCAGCCATGCCCGCACGCCTGTCTGACCTTGGCAATTGCTTGAGATCCCCCAAATTGGGTTGGAATGCTTAAAGGCAAGTCTGAGATGAGCATCACAGCAGCCACCTGCAAACTCAGCCCTTGAGAGGCAGAAGCAGGAGAATCACCTGAAATTTAAGGCCAGCCTGGTCTATAGCAGCTTCAAGGATAGCCAAGCCACAGAGCGAGACTCTGTAAAACAACACAAACAAGCAAGCAAGCAAAAAACCTACACAACCACAGAAGCAGGACTTATTTTAGTCCTGTCAAGAACAATAAGCAATACGGATCTTCCATCTTTACCTAGGACCTGGCTTTTTCTTGGGTGTGTTCAAGTAATCTCTGGACACACAACTGTAAAAGAGGGTATTTTATGAAAATTATTTGGCTTAAGTAGTCACATGGGTATTGAAAGGGCAAATTCAAGTTAAATCTTAACTCCTTTGTGCTTTTTTTTTTTTCTAAAGAAAGTGTGAAACTATGAGCCAGCTCTTTACAGTTACAGCTTTCTAGGAAACCCGTTATCATGATCTCCAAGCTTATGATTGATATATACAGATAGAAATAAAATTTCATATGTATATGAATAATTTTTCATATATATATGAATAAAAATTCATTTGCTTCCATTGCTTGTCCCACTTCAGGGGACAGTAGTGGAATCTAATCTCCTCATTGCAAATGTTTCTGGACCCTATAAATTTCATGCCTCTAAATATGCTAGGAATAATAAAAAAATAAGCTTGAAAAGAGAAAATGTGTGTCTTCTTGACGAGGCCATTGTTTCAGGTGGATCCTCAGTGTCTGAGCTGTGTTGTGTTACTGCAGTAGAGAGGCAATTAATAGAACATACAGAAATAGGTAGACAGGGTTTCTCTGTGTAGCCTTAGCTGTCTTAGAACTTACTTTGCAGAGCAGGATGGCCTCAAACTCACAGAGATCCTCCTGAGAAGTCTTGATATGTGTAGAAATGGTTTTTGGCAGTCACAACTGGGAGAACATTTTCAAGCTATGTGAGGTCACAGGTAAATGGATTGGCCCTCCTCTCACAGCGAAGCTATGTCCACTTCTGAGTGCCAAAAGCACTGTGGTCAGGCAAAATGCAATTTTTCTCATTCTCCATGCAGTGTTTATTTGTTTGTTTGTTTGTTTTTGTATGGATCTGTGCTCTTTATTAGTTTGCTCACTGGGTACCTTTTACCTAATTACTACAATTTTTAATGTAATTGATATTTTAAAGTGTGGCTATGTGTAAACCACACATGTGTGGATATGTGTACTTGGTGTAACTTGGTCTTCGAAAGAGAGATAAGCAAGGAAAGGGCATATAAGACAAAATCTGAAGAAGAGTTTGGTGACGTTTTAAGAGTAGCATGTGACAGGGTGTGGTAAGGAACATAGCTTTCAGCAAAGGGAACACTTCCAGAGATAGGTCTAGCTCAAATTCTCAGAAACTTTTTAGCTTCTTCCTGATTTTTTTTTAATTTTAAATTGAAAATTTTTTTTTATAAAATATATTCTGATCATGCTTTGCTTTTCTGTTCCTCCTCCCCAATTCTCCCCATGTTCCCAATAATCCAACTCTGGTTTCTCTCTCTCTCCCAGAATCAAACAGGCAAATGAAAACAAACAAACAACAAAAACCTAACGCATGAGAAAGGTACACAGACACACATACAAACAAAACTCCTAAAAAAACACAGTAGCAGAAACTATGATACACAATCAAAAGATCTGTAAGGGAAAAACAAAACAAACATGTGAAACAGAACAACAACAACAACAACAAAAGCCTAATGAGACAAAGCAACATGTGACAAAAAATAAAATAAAAAATCTCCAAGAATAAAACTTGATTTTGTTTTATGACGGCCATGTAAAGCTGGATGAGGTGGCCTGTCCTTAAATTGTTATTTGTAGACTCTGTTGGAGAAAGCTAAGTTCTTTATCCACATATCTTTGTCACTACAACTCCTCATTGCTTCTTGTTGAATACCTCACACCACAGGTGATGCTTGTTTCTCGAAGCATTTCTATGACACAGGATTAATGATCAGCTTATAGCTCCTCAGGAGCTGCATGGGCCAGTCAGCATTCAACTTAAAATGGCTGCAGATTCTGTGGTTCTAGGACCAGGAGGAAACCCTGTCAGTGGCCATGATAAAAAGCGCAGGACCTGTGTTCTCTGTGAAGAAGGACTACAGAGGAGTGACCCACGCTGGCTTGCTTTTAAGTTCTGGAAACAAAGACTTAATCCTACCTTTCATTTTACAATAAAGCCCTTGAAACAACGAGAGAATGTAAGAGATCTAGAGATGGAGCAATTAGCCACACTTAGGTAAGGGCTTTTAAAAGTAGTTTTTCAGCCCCCCAATAATATATAATTTTCTGTTTTGGTAATAATTAGACTTCAAGACGATACTGTTTCTTAGGAATGCATTTAATGGTGAATGAATTCATAGATTGTTTCTGCTTTCTACTTTCTGGATAAACGTTCAGCCGTAATCCCCAGACCGAGCGGAGGATACACGAGATCACTTTGGGAGAGCTTGGAATGATAAAGCAGTGCAGTAGCAGAGTTTCCAGCATTGGAGGTAGCATTCCTCCCCAGAACCAGTCAACTCACCTCACGCACTGTGTGTGCGGAGGGCCTGCCACTGTACTGTACGGTCAGGCATTAGGCGAGGAGTCATCAGAGTTCTTCAACAGGATGAAGGCTCTGCAGTACACAGTTCCCTGCTAGCTGAAGTGCAGGGTGCGGTTTTGTCAAACAGAGGAACTGCTTATGTGAAAATTCTGTAGCATATTTTATTTTAATTGTATGATTTTTCCATTGGGAAATTTAATATTCGAAGGATGTTTAAAATATTTCAAATAGTGTAATTTCATGGTGGTGCTTAGAATAGCAACTACAGTTCATATTTATTTTAGTCCATATTTTCTTTGTAGCAGCCCCAGGTTAATTCTACTAATTTTGTTGAAGCAAACCTGAAACTGAGATGTATTCACCCAAAGTTACAACTGGTAAAAGGTGTCTTTAGGAGCCACTAAATGCAACTTCCTTAGGGTCGATTTTGGTGAAAATAATAACAAAAAAAATGTTAGAAATGTAGTGTCTTACATTCATTACAGGAACAGTAAAATTAAAGAGTCTGTGGGGGAAATGTGGGGAAATTCATAACTGTCTTTACTATTGTGGGAAAAAAAATCCTAATTTTCCCTACAGTCACTGGGAATAAATTGATAAATGAACTTATGTTCTCAGTCTCTATGTGCTATTCTATTGAACATGCAATGGCAACAGAAACATCTCTTTAACAATGTCTTTATGAATTGAGAATTTCATATAATGAATTTTGAATATAGACACCTTCCTAAGCCAACTCCTCCAATTATTACTATCTCCATGTTGCCAATCCTTCCTCCCAACTTTGAGAGCTTTTCTTAACTGTTTTTGTTTGTTCGTTTTTGTTATGTTTAGTTTTTGTCTTGTCTCACCAGGTCATATGTGTTGTCTTAATGCCTTTGGGGGCTGGGGGATTACACAGGAAAGAAAACCGATCTACCCTCTCTCAAGAGGTATCAGAGGCGAATAGCTCCTCACCTAGTCATAGTGTTTCCTGCCTGCCTTTCCCCTCGTGCTGGAATGTTGTCAGTCTGCATCGTGCTCAGATGTTGTGCACGCTGTAACACTCCTCCTGAGTTCACCAGTGCCACCGCTCTGTGATGTCTGATAAATGTAGTTTCTTTCAAGTTATGAACCATTCTGGCTCTTAATACCTACCTACCCTCTCTTTCTCTGTTACCTCTAAGCCCTTAGGGGAGGCTGCGGTCTGTCTGGGTGCGGTCTGTCTGTTCCATTCAGGGCTGAGCATCTCACAGTCACTGTTCTCTGCATGTTGGGCGTCTCAGTTGATGGGCTTCCTGTTAAGGATATGTTATGTCACAGTTTCGATACAGAAAAATATTTATAATTATGACTAGTCACTTAATTCGATCTCTTTCAAACATTATACCCTATAGAAATTAAAATATTTGGTAGCTACCCAATGTTACCTCCCAGAGTAAGTAAAATTACTCATATAATGTGGTTTAATCCACAGTCTCTTTTTATGTAGATTTTATTTATCATGAATTATCTTTTTGATCATCCAGCTTTCAGAGTTAAATGAATAATTTGAAAAAAATGGTTTCAGAATTTTTCAATAATTACCTGTTATGTTTTTATATTGTCAGTAAATTATATCTTTTGCAAATTTTTTATTTCACAGATTAAAATTCAAACATAATTTTACAGTTATGCAAGCCAAAACTTTCAAAGTATATACAAAAAAAATGAATATACAAGATTCAAAATCAATTACTGAATTTTTTAAAAACTAAAGGTTATCTAGTCACCAAAACGCCATATGACATAGTTTGGTAGGACACTGGGTAAAGACTTTGGTAACTATAGGGCTATTAAACAATTCTCCAGAAGAAAATTTTAGTGAAATATTCAATTAAAGTATTTTCTAGACTAGATCTGTCAGGTTAACATTAATGCATTTACTCTAATTAAAACTTACAGCAAAATTATTGATTTTGCTTATAAGATGAAATAAATTATATAGAATAACAATAACACACAGTAATATGAATTTAATATGGATCGGTATTTACACAGAAAAACTGGGGTTTTTTTTCCCAAGTTTTAGGATTCTCCACTGGGGCAGTTCTTTCTCATGTGCTTTTGGGTAGCTGCATCACAGTGTGTGTTAAGACCGAACCATACAGCTCATATTGACGTTAATGGGAATCTCTCAGCTAAATCTCCTCATGCTGTGCTAAAAATGTACCTCCTGATGTTTCAGTAGTTTTTCGACTCTCATTGATGCTAAAATGGAGTTATTATGGTCTACAGTATAAATATATACTTAGATAGTTTAAAATATTTGCTTGATTTAGGGTTCCGTGGATTGTTACGCGGAGCTCAGATCCCGTACTTCGCCTTTCAGTAATGAGAGTCACAGTGTTCAATGGGCAAAGCTGTATATTTTGCTTCAAACAAGACAGAGACGCTGTGTTTCGCTTTGACTTCATTTTCCTCCCTGCTTCGACTCTGAAAGGGAGCCACCAAGGGATACAGTGAGAGCACCCAGAGGAGTACTTCATACAAAGCTGTAAGGTAGACATGTGCTGGGAGCCGACTTTCCCCACTGTCTCTATTTTCATTCTATGCACTACCCAAGGCTTCAGAAGCGTTCTGTGTAGCGTGTAAGGTACACAGTGAGTTTCACTAAGGGCTTTCCCTTCAGGTGTACTGGTTATCTTACATATATGCAATCTGAAAAGTGTACCTTGCCTGCATTTATTCCTTTCCTCTCAGTCACTGATCCTGGAAACTCTTTTGTTTGCATACTGTTCAAAATTTTAGTGTAATGAGCTAAAACATTCTGCAAGTCTACACAATCAGATATTTGCCCTATCAGATGTTGGTTTGGGGTGATATCATTCATTTACGCAACTTGGCAACTTTGTTCTTCCCAAAACCTGGTTGAATTCATCACTGATGAATAATAGTAGAGCATTTCCTATTTAATACTTTCTGGCTAGGGAGACACATTATAGTATCATTATAGTTTTTGTTATGTTTGTTTACCATCGTCATTTCTTTCATATAGCTTTAATGTTGAAAGCTTCTGAAGAACATTAGGAAGGATGGATAAGGCAGTCTTAAAATCTAACCACACTAGCTGAAATAGAACACTGAAGTTTGATAGCATGTCTAAATCATGAGGACCGAAATGGATGTTGTTGACAGTATCTTCTGATCTTGGTAGAAGAATGACAGAATAATTTCAGTACAAGCCTAATAAGGCTTAGACTTGGTACTGATGCTGCTGTTTGGATGTGACTGAAAAGGAGGAAACTAACATAGATAACATCTAAAGGGAGAAGATAGCTGAAGTGGAGCAGAGGAGACGGCTAAGCCAGTGAGGTGCATGCTACAGAAGCAGAAGGATCCATGTGCGATCCCCAGCACCCACAGAGATAGCCAGGGGTGCAGGCACTCTGAGCAGGTAGACAGGAGACCCTGGGCATTGCCTACCAACCAGCATAGCTGAATCATTGAATCTGAGGTTCAGTGAGAGACCCTGACTCATAAAACATGGTGTAGGAAGAGTAGAAGAAACTGGATGTATCTGCTGTCTTCTACATTTACACACACACACACACACACACACACACACACACACACACACACACAGAGAGAGAGAGAGAGAGAGAGAGACAGAGACAGAGACAGAGACAGAGACAGAGACAGAGACAGAGAGACAGAGAGAAAGGGAAAGAAGAATGGCTAATGGCTAAAGTTATTGAAAAAAATCAAGTATTTAAGAATGACTAAATATCTGGGGTCTGCTTGGAGGAGGAGGTCTGAAGATGCGTTAAAGCACATGACTGAATTTGGAGGTGAAGTACAGTATTGTAGCTGCATTGAGAATGCTTTTGTGGGTTAACCTAACTTTGAATATTTCCTGAGATATGAACAGTGAACCTAACAGCTTGTTGAATTTATAAAGTATTAGATTTCAGTATTAAAGTATTAAAGTCTCCTTAAACATGAATGAATAAAAGTCTCCTAAAAATGAATGATTAAAAAACTATTTAAATATCCTTGTTTTTGTATGAGATGGTGGCTTATTCTGTTGTCCCGACTGGCCTTAAACTCATGACCCAATTGATCCACACAAGTGAATCTACAAAGTAGCTTAGATTTCTGGTGCCGTTAGACTGGAGAAGAATTACTGTGTTGAAATGTAGATACCATAAGACCAGCCCATTAATTAGCTTAAAATTAGGGGTCTGCAGATGAGACTCTAGCCAAGTCAAGGTATTCGTACTGGGTTCAAAACCACTGAGGTGACACTTGAAACTCTAGGTTTAGATGAGATGACTAAAGAAATCCAGGTAGAGCAACAGGCAGAGTAAAAGAAAACAAAGGGGTAACAGAGTGGATTTTTTAGTGTAGGAAGAGATTGAAGAAATGATATAAAATAGAGCCAATTTTAAGAAAGATGAATTCATAAATACTATAATGTTTCATCAAATTATACACATATAGGCTGAGCAATGATGTCTTAATTGTTAATCTGTGAGCCTGTCCAATATTTTTGGAGATAATTTGGACAATAAAATATTGAAATGTGAATGAGAAATGAAGAAGTAGAAGTGGCTGCTGTGACTGTCAAAATATATTTTAAGAAATTAGCATGAAGAGAAATCAAATACAATGGCAATGTAAGATGGAATAGTTGGGAACATGTTTTATTATTGATTTGTTTCATTGAATTGTTAAAATTTTGCATACGTTAATCGTTAGGAAATTCATTTAATAGTTAGAGCATACTGGATCACTTCTGATAGTTAAATGGGCTATTAGTATTCAGTGGGGGATAACAGGCACAATTGTGTCTGTTAAATAGGGGCCCATTAAATGTTGAGGAAATCAAGCTTAGTAATATTAAATGTAACCCCTTGGGAAAACAACCTAGGGCAGTATCAAAATCTTTTATGTTATTCATGGTCCACCAGATTGACTATCATATTTATGCCTCATGTAATTGGATCCATATTTTGTAAAGATTTGGTCACATGCACAGGTAAAAGTTGATAGGTCTATGCCAGTGGTTTCATTATATGTAAAGGGACATTTTTACAGCAATGAGGAAAAGACAGAAGGATAACATATGACCTAAATAATTTTTAAATGGAGTATGTCCAGCATATAAAAGAATATAACAGCAAGAACAGTGACAATCAGTAAATATCACAAACTTCAGGATTTTCAAAATTATTTATTTAGTTGTTCAGGATAGCTTTTTATCATTTCAGATATGCCAATCAAGACTGCATAAGACTTTGATGAAACTTCATTTGCGTATTTCAAGCTATTGTATTTCAAAATCTGTTATTTTCCAAACAGTTTGTTAGGAATGTTAGTCAGTATTAATTTTCTCCTTTCATACTAATTATCTCAGTTGTTATGGATCGTTAAACCATTGAATTTCCCCACTACTTCCCCTACCTCATGTAGTATGCTGCATGGTCCCTCAAGTCGAGCAGTGACTCCAGTCAACGCACGAACTGAATAGGCCTGTTCTGGGTCCAGTTGTGCTCTGGGCAAGAACTCCAACTTGGACACTTGATTGTCATCTCTATTAGGACTTGACCTGCTTCCATTGACTGGAATTTGGATGACTTGAATGTTTGCCATAAAGACATTTTTGCTCACCTAAGGAGCTGACTCGTAAGAAATGGATTGATTCTTATTAACGTTCCTCTATTTCTTCTGTACAGCTAGAGAATATGATCCATACTTCAAGCACTTTCCTTAGTGCTGGAGTAAAATACTCTATTCCTGACAGTCTTACTGAAATAGTTTTAAATGCCTTTATAAAGTAAAAGAAGCTTTGCAGCAGGAGGAAAATAGGCAAATTTAGATGGCTAATATAAACTCAGTTACACTGGACACACTTACATATTTTTTAATACTTTTCTCTACATGATAAACAACTTTGGGGAGCAAACCTTTAAACACAGATCTCTTGGTGGTTGTTAAGGTCCACACAGAAGGATAACTTGAGTATATCCCCTTTCCTTCTTTGATTCTATGTGGCATCTTCTTCATTCGTTTCTAAGTGAGAATCAGAATTCTTGGCCTCTTGCAAATTTCGGAAAATAGGTTTTTCATGATATTACAGGTTCTCTCTTATTAAAAGTTTTGTTTTATTTACAAATTTTAAGTAATACTTATTATGTAGTCAGTGTGTCATCTAATATTATTTGGTACCTTGACTGACGTAAGCATATCTACATAGCTGCACAACTTATCAATGGAATTGGTAACATGTGCCTGGGATGAGCACATAAATTGTTACTCCAGTCATATAACAACTGAGCACTGACTAGGGTCAGCATTTACCCTACTGGCTCTCCTGTTTTCAAGTCTTTTATTTGGACTGAAAATAAGCCACTACATTTCCGGCTTTTAAATGACAAATTGTGGGATTCTTAGGCTCTGGAATGATGTGAAGTGTGCATGTATGTATGAGTTTCTGCTCTATTTCTCTGAAGAACCTAGATGCAATTAGCATTGATGAACTCTGCCATTTAAAATCTGCTAGATTAATTGGGCAAAAGTTGTGTTGGCAGTGTCATCAGCAGCAAATGTGGCAATGATAATATGAAGATTCTGAAGAGAACAGATGATGAAAGGCATTTGCATACATGTTTTGTAATACGTGTGTTATAATCTTAGGATAGTTACAAATAAATTTCTCTCTATATACTGTAATCTCATTATTCTCAACATTATATTCCAACATTCCTTAAAATATTCCTTGATGCTTACCACTAATAATGGGTTGTAATCTTTCACTTTGATTTAAATTACAAAATTTATAACTGATGTTAGTGCCTCAAAAAGACGATGCAGCCAGTTCTGATGAGACCTGATAGGCTAGGGTCAAATGGAAGGGGAGGAGGATCTCTCCTATCAGTGGACTAGGGGAGGGGCATAGTGGAAGAAGAGCAAGGGAAGGAAAGATTGGGAGGAGATGAGGGAGGGTGCTACAGCTGGGATACAAAGTAAATAAATTGTAATAAATAATAAACAAATAAATTTGTTTTAAAGTTAATATTAAAATACTTTTTATATTTTTAATAGTATTTCTCCTGTTTCAAATTTTATGACAGAACTGTCCTTTTATATCCTTTATCTCAGTTTGTAGGATGTTTTCTTAATCTCAGGATTATTAATATTTCATTGATTATAAATTATTTTCAAAAGTAGACTTACTTGTGTTGATTTTTGCCATATAAATAGGTAATTTTTTTAACAGAGTGAATTTATGAGCCTAATGGAATGTTCAGTTGGAGAAATACGCATTTTAAATTAGAGTAGCTTTATCTATAAAATAAGACTTTAAATATTTCATTGGCACCTGTAAGATTTTACTGGAAATATAAAGATAAAGTTACCTGTAACATTCAGTCATGTCTCTAGCCCCATTAAATTTCATGTCAGTCTTTTTTATTTCTTGAGTTTGGGCAACAGGAAGGCAATTTCTGAGACATTTTATCAATACTGCTAATTAAGGCACCATGCTGTAGCAGTCCGCCATGGGCTAAGAAGGGTAATGTTTTTTGGCAGAATATTACAGTCAAAATTCTTTGTTTTAAAAACGTTTAAACAATTTCCAAGGTAATCAGTTGATACAAATGCAGAAGGTAAATACACACACTTTTTAGGTTAAGTGAGAACAGGAATTATTATCCATGAATATACAAATATTTGGAGATTGATTATTAACTTGTATATTTCCTTCCCATGGGAAGTTAGTTTAAACATGAACCATTTCTTGGTGAAATGTGAGAAGAAAACTTTAGTGGCCTTTAACTTCCATTAAGAATATAAATATTTGAATTCAACCCAAAAACATCACTGATAACATTGGTGATTTTGAGGGTCAAGCACTGTGATTGGAAGGGCTAAAACTTTTATGAAATGTGAACTCCTTAACTCTACTCATTCATTTTTGTCACCCACTTTGAAAATGTTTCCACGCGTTAATTTGTAAGAAGTGTATAATAAAAGTGAAGTAGTCTGTTTGCAAGATGACTAAGTGAGAAAAGGTACTTGCTACCACACCTGAAGACCTGAGTTTGATTCCCTAAGTCATAAAAAGTTCAAAAGAAAGAACTGATTCCAAAAGTTTTCTTCTGAAGGCATACCTTTGCATACATACAACTACCCAGATACATACCCAAACAGACAAACCACAACACATCACACACACACACAAACACATCATATACACTCTTGGATTTATGAAGCTTCACCTTAAGAATTCTGCTGGCTGTCCCCTGAGGTCCAAGCCTGCTTTGGCGCTCATGTTGAAAGAATACTGACGTATACTATGTTTGTTTGTTCCTTTTTCCTTTGCCTTTTCTTTTTTTCTTGGAAACCTAAGTCAGTGGAGTGAAGAGAGTTAGTTGGAATTCTGTTGATAATTAAGGTTTGATTTGTGTCTGAAATAAAAGTGCAAAGGCTGGTGGCTGCTAATGACTAAAATGAATTATGGGAACATTTGTTCAAATACGTTGTTATAGGTTGACACAAAAAATGAAAAGTATTACTTAAATTAGCAGTGATTTTTGTGATATATTTGGGTTAGCTTTTAGATTGTATCTAAGCATCTTTACTTTGTAAAGTGGAAAGGCAGCCCATTCCACCTATCCCATAATCTCAGTTTCAATAGCACATTTTTTGCTCTTTTTGTATAATTACTATTAATTAGAAAATGCAGATAAACTAAACCATAATAAAAAGAAAGCTGTCACCTCTAGTTTTGCAGAACCAGGCTTACAGAAGCATGCTTGTGAGTGAGATCAAGGTTAAAGAATTTATGGTTGCTGAACGCTCCAATGATTGGGTTGTTGGCAGGGTGAAAGAATCTGTGTTCCATTAATGGGTGAACTTCTCACCCAGATGATAAATAGTATACTTTACAGAGAAGTAAAATGATGAGATTTATTTGCCATCTTCAGAGAAATGAAGCAAGGTGCATTTTGCCATCCTGACTTAAAAGGCTTCCATTTTCCCAATGTACATGCATAGAACCGGCTTATTTTAGTCTAAGTTTGTTGTAGGCACATGAAAAGGCTTACTTTATATTTTCTGTCACCACTTTTGCTAAAAAAAATGAAAAGGAATGCAGAGGATTGTTTTAGCTCTGGCAAATACAGCACTAGTATTGCTGATAGTCCTAGTATTTTCAACATAAAATAGTCCATTACGTAAACCTTGGGGGATAAGGTTTGAGTTCTGATATTTTGAATTCAAACAAAGAAATGCGATTTTGCCTTAATTTTGTGCGCTGCTGCTTAAAACACATATAAGTCATCCCAAGGCATATAGTACAATATAAAAGCCATCTTAGTTGTATTGAGCAAAATCATTTATATTGTGGTGTCTTTTTTTTTTTTAATGGTTTTGCTCTTTTGGTCTTTCTCAACTCTATAATTTCATTGAGTTTCATGATCTTTGTAACACTCAAATATTTTTCAACATATGGTTTTATTTGCAAATATGTTTTTAAAACACTTTCTATAATATATCTTAGTTTTGTATGCAGTAATTTGAATAAATATTATCCAAGGTCATTTCCAGAGATGTGGGTCTGTCCTGGGAATTTGCCATGAATTATTTCTCCATTCTAGAATGAGCAGGACAGAACCTCTGGAAAAGATACTATGTGGAATAGAGCTGCTAATTGGATATATTAATTCCTTACAGCGAAGCTTAAAGGAGTATATTTCACATGAAAGGAAAAATATTAAAGTTTAATTAGGAAGAAAGAGTTAGAATCTTGGCTATGAAAATAGCCCCTTGATGAATGTTGTCAAGGGGAAACTTCCTTTCTGATGCAAGCAGAAGTCCACTTCACAAGTCTAGGGGAAAAAAAATACCTTCAAAATTAAGATTCTCTTTTGTATCTTGGGATACTGAGAATGACCTCAGAGGATGTTTCCAGGTGAATTGCTTTTCCCTTAAAAAAAATGCCCGTGAGCAACCATGAAAAACTATATAATATGTAATTAAACATTCCTAAAGAAGATTATATTTCTAGATCTTGTTAAAAGTGAGGTTAGAATGCTACAACAGGTCTGTTCTAGTCATCATGTTGATCTTAGAAAGATTTTTTTATTTTTTTTTTGTCCTAATGGATTAAAAGGTGATGAAATCTCATTTTGTGTTATATCCTACCTCAGAATTGATTGCAGGTTTTTTTGGGAAGTTTTTTTTTAAGTTCTTGTGTTACATTATTGGCTTTCTCATTTCAGAAGTAAATGACCACAACCCCAAATAAATGTAATTCAAACCTTTCCCTCTTAAAACATATTTAGAAATGACGCGTAAGTTAGAAAGAAAGACTAGTCTCTGCTTTCCTTTGGCAGAGAAGTTTCTTAAGATAGTAGAGCTGGGTTATTAGGAATAAAGCTGTTAATATAATGTTAGATTATTAGGAATAAAGCTGACTTAATAGAATGTTGGGTTAAGAGATATCTGTTTGGTGTTATTTAGCAAAAGAATCTAAGATATCTTTATTAGATAAACCATTTTTACTAAATTTTTTTATTTTTTTATATTAATTACAGTTTATTCACTTTGTATCCCAGCTGTAGGCCCCTCCTTCATTCCCTCCCAATTCTACTCTCCATCCATCATCTCCTCTCATGCCCCTCTCTAAGTCCACTGACATAGGAGGTCCTCTTCCCCTTCCATCTGATCCTAGTCTATCAGGTCTCATCAGGACTGGCTGCATTGTCCTTTTCTGTGGCCTGGCAAGGTTGCTCCCCCCTCGGGAGGAGGTGATCAAAGATCCAGCCACTGAGTTCATGTCAGAGATAGTCCCTGTTCCCCTTAGTATGGAGCCCGTTTGGATACTGAACTGCCATGGGCTACATCTGAGAATCTGGGCACAGGGGTCTTTTCTGAGACTGAGTCTCCAACCAAGAACCATTCATGGATAGAACATAGTCAAGCCATTTTATCTGTGGATAATTTGCAGCTGGGTCATGAAGTTGAGGTTTCATCACTTGGGAGGATATCACCCCAAATAGCTAGATTTAATGCATTGATTTTATTTACTTCTGTTATATACTTTTGATTATTCAGTTTTTTTAAGGAAATTTCATTCAGGATCTAATATTGTCACTTAAAGGAGCAGACTCAGCATGCACCTTGAAATATGGTTCATCTTTCTTCATTCATCACCCGGTATAATTATAAATGCATGAGTATGGCACACAGCTATTCAGGTCAAATTCTCTTAAAGGACGAATATGCCTGTAATACAGTTTATCCATCTATTAACATCCTGAAATGTCAAAAGCTTCATTTTTTAAAAAAAGTAGAATGTCAGTTTCTTTTCTACTTAGAGCAATTTAACCAGCACAAAAAAGGAAGAGCTTTGACAGTTATATCTGTCAGCAAAAGACTGGCTGATTTGAGGAAATCGGAATAAATGCTCAGATACATGCCAAGGAGTCTAGCTTACCTCTCTAGGACAGGTCAAGAGGGTAGATGGCACCAAGTGGTCAGTGCATGCAAGGAAACACAGCTGCATTGTTTCCAGATTGCAGGCTTGGGGAAGTATTTGTTAATTGCTACAAACTCTTCCTATAAGTTCTCACATAGTGACTCTCATCCCTACTGCTCTTTCTCTACCATGTTTTGAGACAGGGTATCACCCGTGTCGTAAACCCAAGGAAGCCATAAACTCATGGTCCATGGGGTGCTGGGATTGGAGGAATGTGATACGCCTAGTTCTTAAGTGTGAATTGCAACCTGGTGTATCATAGTTTTTACTTGGGCAATGAAGTTTTCAGTTAATGTTACACGCACGTACTGGAAATTGTGATCTCATGACTTCCAATTTTATTGATAAGTAAAAGTTTTATCCGTTGTAAAATTTGTTTTAAACTGTGTGTTATGAATACATGTATGTATGTGCATATGTGTAAATTTTGGGTAGAGAACAATAAAACAACACATATATATATTTGTGTGTGTGTGTGTGTGTGTATAATATAGGATGCATATAACAACGTCCTATATGTAGTTAAAATGTAGTGTCAGCAGATCAGATCTCACCCGAAGGAAAAAAGAAACAGTGTATTTTTGAGCTAAATATGACTGACTGTGGCCCTGGAACGTGGATTTCAGGTATCTTTAAATAACATGTTCCGATGAAGAAATTGTTTTTATACAAAGGAAGTCAGGGTTGTATTTCAGATTTCTTAATTTTGTTAAGAATAAGCTCAAATGGACACTTGCGGACAGTTTTATTAGAGTTAAACAAAAAACAAAAACCAACCAAACAAACAAAAACCCACCAACAAGACAGGCAACCTGTAAATCTCAGCTGCTGACCAGGGGAGGAGACTAGAGGAGAAAAGAGATCTCACTCCATTAAACCACATGGAGGTCATACAAAGGACAAGCAGCCACATGACAGCTTGCTTTAGAGAAAGAGTAAGGCAGCCCCGAAAGTTGGAAAAACCCAAAGTTCTTGGGAAAGCGCACATAGAAAAGAGAGGGAAAGAAGAAAAGGAGGATTCATGCTTCACTGAGTAATGTAGAGAACTGCAAACATGACTCTGAATGGCTGCGTTCCTGTAAACCACTGTTCTAAGTGCAGGAATTCTGGGGTGGAAAACTACAGGATCTCATTAAACAACTGATGATTCTGCCCACTTTTTTAGCATGGCTTAGGGTGAACCTGATTCCAAGTGGTGGTCCTTTGGTTTGATGATTGACATGGCACAACCAGAATGTTAGGTCTTCATCAAGGATTAAGACTGTGTGCTCTTGACTAGATTTTTTTCTTAATTTTCATTTAATAACATTGATATTCTAACAGTTTTATGAAATTTTTATAATTAAAGAGGAAAGACATAATCAATACATTCTTTCTTTTTGGAGACATGTGTTGAAAGATAATGTAGATAGGCTACAACAAAGAGAAGGAATCTTAGATATTGTGCTATGACTTATTAGCTTTTATGTTGTTGGAAACTGGTTGTGTGCTAGTTCATGTGTCACAAAGATTTTACTTAAGGCAGGGAATAGATAGCTTTAAGGGAACTAAAGATATGCCAAGATTACTTGGCTGTGAATATGTAACTTTTAAACTGGCCACCTCTCCACAGTTAAGAAGTTCTCCTTTAGGAGATGATGGAGGGAGGATGGGATTGGGAAGGAATGAGGGAGAGAGCTACAGCTGGGAAACAAAGTGAGTAAACTGTAATTAATATAAAATAATTTTTTTAAAAAAGAAGGAAAAAAAAAAGAAGTTCTCCTCTTAGGAGAAATGCAGGAGAGCTGTTCCTGTCCCTCATGGGCGATAGCACTTTGGAGAGTGGGCCCAGCCCCTCACCTGAACAGCAGTTATTTTGTTTTTGTTATTTATTATTTTGTTACTGTTCTTTGCTTCCTTTTTTGACTTGAGTTCTCATTAGTCAGTCAGCCTTGTAGAATCCTCAGCATGGATGTAGCTTTTTATTCCTCTGGGTATTTCATTTCTCAGTGTCAAATATATAAAATACAGAAAGTGCTTCCAAACACCTTACTAATATTCAGATGATTGAGAGGCTACACAGCTGTACATAGCCCAGTTTTCAAGTAGGTACTGGGATGCAAACAACTGTCCATTAAATAAATTCCCCCAAAGTGCTTTGGTTTTATAGGAGAATGAGTTGGAATGGCTGGGTTTCTTTTTCATTTCAAACAAGAGTCGGTTCTGAGCAATGGATTGGGTCTTACTCATACTTTATAGACAGATAGGGATAGAAAATGGCTCCTGTGTGCCCATGTCATGGGGTCCATGCAGTCATGGAAGGCTTATGGAGCTGAACCTCTCTTGGGCTCTCATTCTTCCAGGAGTACTGGCCAGAGAAGTCTGTTCATCCTTTCCCTCCCTTGGGCAGAGGGAAGGGCGCAGGTTATTATGGTAGCTTGTTTGCCTCAGATTCAGGGCTGGGAGGCGGGAGGGAGAAACTAGACTCATTATGTCTTTCAGTTTATTCGTTTGTTGGTCCTCTGTCAAGCTGCCAGCCCTCTCAGTGGGATAACTGCCCTTTGTATAATAATCTACCAACATTCAGGGTGGTTGCATTCACTGTCCCCATTCTGCTGTGGAACTCCATTACGACTGGGTTTTCAATGCAAAGCTTCATGATATCTGGGTATAAACAGTGTGCTGAGCAACAAAGGCATCTTTTGTGTTTCTTAATCTTCTTATAATCCTTGTCTTTTTTCTTTTTTCACGAGCTTTGAAGAGGGGATTTTCTGAAAATAGAAGGGGAAATGCGCAGAGTCACTACTCTGTTTTGTACTTTCATAAGGCGTAGTTCGGGCTGCTTTGGGGGCCTGTGTGGTTCTTCTGATTTAAATACCTGATTTGTTCCTAAGGCGAACTGGGTGAAATTCCTGGCTTCTTTTCCACCTGTGGAGGTGTGAATGAATCAGCCTTTGTTTTCTTGGGTTACGCTGCCTGGCAGGTTGCTTTATTCCTGGCGAGAGCTGTTGAAGTGTCTGATCCTTGCAAGATCCTCCTGTCTTGTTCACCTGAGCTCAGGCCGTCTTATCCCAGCTCTCTCTTCTCCAGGGAAGTTGCCTGTGGCCTATTGGTAACTACCTTCTTTGGCTGCCTTGTGTTTATTCCCTCTTTCTTCAGGGGAGACGAGGTGTCTTTAGAATAAAGTTCACTGACAAAAATCTCCAGGCAGCAGGCAAATGGGAGTTACAAATTAAGCAGGGAAAATTTGTTTGCTTTTTCTCCAAGGCCCTGCCTGGTACTACAGAGAGGAAGCGGGCTGGGTGAGGAAGAAAAGCATGAATATGGGGATGCTGCAACACTGCTAGAGAAGCCTTTGTTTTTGTTCATTTCTGTCATTGCCTACCTTTCTGGATGATGTCTCTCAGGCTTGTGAAGGTCAAGAAACCCCCTCCTTCCTTCCTATTTTGGAAGTGAACTGGGTGTTCACTCTTTTTACAGGGATCAGTGTAAATGGCTATTTAAATGATCTCATGAGAATTCATGGAACACTTGCTGTGTTCTGTCTGTCAGATGCAGCTTCTTGTTTAACAGATGAACAGATGAGCACACACATGACTTTGGAGATTATTTGGCTTTAAGACACTTTAAGAGTCTTTAGTATTACATTTCTTGGCTATTTGGGCAGAACACTGACCTGCATAAATTCTCACATGCAGTCTTATGCTTTTTCATGTGCACATCTACACATGCACACATTCTAAATATAGCAATGTCTAGTAACAACTTAAGTACATAGGAGTATGAGTCTTTTTTTAAGTTTTTTTTTTTTTAAAGTTTTTTTTTTTTTTTTTTTTTTTTTTTTTCGGAGCTTCTCTGTATAACAGTCCTGGCTGTCCTGGAACTTGCTTTGTAGATCAAGCTGGTCTTGAACTCACAGATCTCTGCCTTCCTCTGACTTTCTAAGTGCTGGGACTAAAGGTGTGTGCCACCAGGCCTGGATGAGTATGAAAGAGACTCAAGTCTTTTACACACCTTACTTACAGGGAAAAGTCCTTGTATTTTTCACTCTAATATTTTTAGAATAGTATTTAAGATCTTTCATGCCAATATAGAATTGAGGAAACATCTTGGTTTTAGGTGGTTTTATTTTTTTACAGTATATATATATATATATATATATATATATATATATATACACTCATACACACACACACACACACACACATGAGTAGAAAAAAGGAAAGGAAGAAGAGAGATCAGCCTGGGTAACAAGTTGTATTCACCTAGGGATCTACATATTATAGAAATATACTAAGCCTCTGTTTAAGGATCAAACGCAAAAAAAGGAAATCTGTGTGAGAGTATGCACATCTATTGAAGTGATTTAATTATGAAGTTTTTCTTTCTTTCAACAGAAGGGTTAGAAATCTATTTTGTATATAGATACTTCTGTATTTTATATGTCTGTAAATGATGAGGGCCCTCAACTTGTGATTGACTTTTATGTTGGTAAATTCATCAAAAGTTGTAAGTATAATTCAAAACCATTTAATTCATCAAATATCCTGAATACCAAAGCTTAGACTACCCTGCCTTAAGCATGCTCTGACTGTATTCATTATCTTACAGCTAAGCAGAGTCATATAGTACAAATGCCTCCTTCTATGATTGCACTGAGTATCTTGCATAACTTAGTAAATGGTGTGCTGAAGGTGAAAATAGACAAGAATAATTGTAGGAAAACATTTTTCCACCATCATGAGGTGGGAAGACCATGAATTGAACCATTTTTACATGGAGGGGAGTATGCATATAAATTTTGTACAGATCATGCTATATTGTAATTTTCTACATCAATTCAAAAACAATAAAATATTGAAGAACATTAAACTCATTCAACTCGAAACAAATATATTTATGAATGTGTTACTTAAGCCTTTTGAGAATTTGTACTAAAACAGAAAATAAATCGGAATTATGAATGTATGCCCTAGTATATAGAGCTCAGAAATGACATCTTTGTCTTTTAATTCCACATTTCATACAGAATGGCACATGTAATCAATACCACAGGTATTTGTTTTTGAGTCCTGGTGCTACTTTTGGGAGTTTTATAAAAATTATTATAGACCCAGTAAGTCCTAATCAGATTTATTTAATGGATGAGTGAGTGAGCTTTCACAAGAATACATAGGCTCTCAGTTCTTCCCAATTACAAGAATATTTATAGCACATATTATAACAATAAAATGGATAAGTGATCAGAAAAGCCTACCTTTTCCAAGTAACCAGTCAGTTTATATTAAATTAATAAGAAGGGGCTTATGAGGTTGGCTCATGGGGCTTTTGTTCCTAAAGCTGACAACCTGAGTCCAATCCCTGGAGCCCAGATAGTGGAGATAATCTACTCACACATAGTCCTCTGATCTCTCCATGTGAACTATAGAACACACACACACACACACACACACAAACACAAACTAAGGACAAAAGATCACTGGTAACTCACAGCCTCATTTTTCATGCTCAAAAAAAGCATGAATATGCAAATGTTGAACATACTCCTTCATTCATATACCACATTTCCATATGTTTATTGAGATGATGGGATCCGTAGTCAACCAGTCTGTAGATCAGAGTTACTGAATATATGATAAGCATCTATTTATTTTATTGAGAATTAGTTAACAATTTAATTAGAATGATCTTATACTAGAAGAAATCTTGGAACTTTAAGTCGATAGTATGACTTAGTATTATGCCCACCACTCTTCATTATCAGAAATTGAAACACAGAATAATGAGTATGCTGGTTGGGTTTGGTTTGCTAGGCCACTGAGTAGAATATTTTACAGTCTCATTGTATCTTGACTATTCAAGGATTGTGTATAACTCATGGGAGTTGGATTTATTACTTCCATCAGCCACTCAGTAGGTAATCATTTGAACCATGTTGAATTTTCATGTATATTTACATGCTTGTAACAATGTCAACTTTCTCAAAGCAAATTTTCAAATTTTGTTTCCTTTTGATTTTTGTTCTAGTCAAAACATACAGCTGTAAAGATCCATTTAGAGGCTTATTATAAAATAGTCTGCCTTTTTTACATTGCTCTGATTTGGCAAGGTTGGTTCTGCTGTTTGGCATCAGCGCTGAGTGATAATGGACCCAGGGGACAATCTCAGGTCTTTTGGTCCTTGGGATTTGAAGCTCAGGTGTTTTGAAGCCAGTCTTCTGCCATCTGGCTTAATCTCCAAGGAGGGGTTCTGGCAGGAATTCATCAGGCAGGAAGGAGGAGCCAGTTTGATCAAAATAACTGAAAAACATTATTGGATATCCTGTTTAGGATAAACCCTTCAACTCTTTCTGGCTGCCTTGGGGAGAGGAGAGTGCAGGCAGGTCAGAGTATCTAGCAAGCCATCACCTTTGAGGGGCACTTGTTTCCTTTTGGATGCTTTTCAGCGATGACAATGCTCCCACCTTAGAGAGGAGACGCAGCAAAGCATCTACCCTCAGATTCTAACTGAATGTATCTTCTGTTTGAAGGCATAGTTTAGTATTAACCACACCTGACTGCAGTGCTACCAGAGGGTGGCCACTCTGGTTCCCTGATTTTTCATTTTCTACTTCAGTCTAAATTAATGCCTTTTTTCATGGAATCCTTTTCTGGATCTTCTCTTTGGCACCAAAATTTTATTTTTATTTTCTCTACTAGAGAAATAGGAGAGTTATGATTTGGCTCGCTTTTGGAGAGCAGAAACACTGAAACAAACATTCTGATATACTTGCCTTCTCCAAAGCTCTGTTGTTTTAAGAATAGTATAACCCAGACACCCTGAGCACTTAGTTAAAGGGATGAAGGGAAGTGCTATATCCCCACCTCTTTTTAAGGCAGAATGGAATCTATTGTTACTGCTGTTAACTAACTTCCACAAATAACAGTGCTGTTCTCTGAATAGATTTTATTGTATTGTGGTACACTTGTTCATCTGGGAGATTTGGGTCCAATTTATTCTTTACAAATTCTTTTTTGAAGCTGTTTTTTTTTTTTTTTTCACTATGCTTTAGTAACAATGCTTATATTACTAATAGTGATGCATCAAGAGCCAAAAGATTTTTCTCTGAGTTTTATTCTTTCTATTCTTCTCTTCATTCTTCTTTCTTCCTCTTCATTCCTTATTTTCTATCTCCTTACCCACATCCCCATTAAAATGTGTGATTGGAGGTCCAGGATAAGTCCATGGTTATCCTGTTGTCTTATCTTGATCAATCCTGTAACTGAAGTGAATGGAGACTTTAATAGCAATTATTTTAAATGATTTGATTTAAGGTTAACTTCATAAATGCAAGTGTGGAAAAATAGCACTCAGGTTTCAATATATATGTGTCTTTAATTTGTCCTCTTATTTATTTGCTTCTGACATAATTTGGTTTGTATTTTCATTGAAAAACAATATTATTACATGCATAAACTATCAAATTAATATAATTAATATAATATAAAATTAATATAATTTGCAAAACTAATTTTTGTGAAATTGTTGGGTAATGAAAATATTAGATCATATTTTTCTTTGCAAGGTTTTAATGTATTATTATAATATTAGATCACGACTTCCAAGAATAAGTATCAAAGTAGAAATTATAAATATCCAATCCTATTGTCTATAAGTAAATGCTCACATTATTTCATGTTTATTTTCCTGAGGTTTCTTTTTTTAGTCTCTTCATACCCACTCTAATGTAAATGTATTCATATATTCAATATATATACATACATATGAATAGATTTTCTGTGTGTATGAAATGTACCTAAGCTATCTATTCATTTAAAAATAAGAATCTAGCTTTTTACAAAATGTTCTCTAGTTTGTACATACTTTCAAAATTTAACTTTAAGCTTTTTCCTGTTAGTTAGTATATATGTAATTATTTTATACCATAATAGACATAGGCATATATATGTTCTAATTTGTATACTTTATATAATTTCTATAACTATATATAATATATATGATATAATTTAGTTATTCTCCTTTTTTTGGGCTTTTTGCATTGGTTTCTCATTTAACTTCTTTGAAGACAACTGAAACTATTACCATGACACAGTTATTGGCGCCTCAGTGAAAATAGCTTTGGTGAATATATATTTATAAATACTAAATTACTGGGGTAGTTATGAAATTCATAATGGCTGTTTTGTCAGATGTCACCAAAACACTTATAAAAGAGTATACATGAAGAATAATAATACAGTTGTTTTAAATGAACATCTTGATAGGCTTAGTTCTTTGCCCATATAGTACACAGTAATTCTAGATGTTTGTAAAATTTAAAAATGAAAATAAAATCAATGCTCCATTTGCTATTATCCATTCCACTGCCTGGGGATGACACTGTCACTATTAGTTACTAATGCTCTTATTTAGAGTTCCCAATTTACTGGTCTTAAGTTTTGTAATGTTGGTTCCTCATAGTTGTTATTCTGATTTTGTTATACCCAGTTCGCGAGTCCCTCAAAGACCTACAGGAATCGACTCCATTGCAAAACACACGAGGGTCTTTTTATTACAAGCTCTAGCCAGGTTGATGCCCTTTACTAAGACATACGGGCAAGCAACGCCCGGCTCTGGGAGATCAAGGTTTTTAAAGGAACAAAAACGCCAGTGGGGTAGTGCAAGCCTGGGCATTACAGGATTGGGTAAGAGGAACAAAACGCAAGCGGGGTGGTCACTAGGGAAGCTGACCTTTAAAATGATTGGTCTATTTCAAGAATGGGCAAGCCTAGCTACCTGGGAGACATCTGACCTCTAGTTCTTAGGGGCCATGTGACTCCAGTCATACCCTGAGGTTTATCTGGGTGGGGACAGCTGCTGGACCATTATCTGAAAGGAATGTGGTCTTGTGATTCTGCCCTAGCCTCTGGGCTAGCCCTCTGCTCTGAAAGGAATGTGATCTTGTGATTCTGCCCCAGCCCCAGGAATTAACTCTAACCTTTCAATTTTTAGTTTCTTGTTAGAGCATAGACATTCACACTGCATCATGGGAGATGTTAATACAACAATGTACTAGTCACATGATAGCCATTATAGCTCACCGACATGACATATTTATTATTTTTGGCAAATTGTGTCACTCTGGTTTTGAGTTTCTGAAACCCATGAATGAGAAAGAAGGCATCTTTTAGACATGGTCTTTTTTGTATTTTACAGTGTTCTCTCAGAGCAGGCAGTGCTTTATAAACCATGACTTCCATGTTAGCGGTATTAGTGCCGATTTTTATGCTCTTTTTAAAAAATTGTTCCTGGGGACTTTTGTTATGATCTGGCCAATGGGATGGAAGCAGGTCCATCTCAGCATTCCCTTGAGCTACTTGGGAGTTTTTATGGCTACTGGTATTGCAGAGGACCCAAAGGCAAGTAGAGTTCTTGAATTATGTAGCAGTATTATTAATTTTGCATCTGTTTATAATTTGGGTTTAAATTCGCAACTTATCCTAATCATCTTAAGTCTGAAAGTTGATCAGAATAGCGAGACAATTTACCAGCAGTTAGTTATTACAGTTTCACAAGCTTATGAGGGTAATTAATAGTAGAGTTTTAAAATTTGCAAACATTTAACAATGCCAGTGGTAACTTCAGGACCTTTGTCCATAGAAATTTTATACGTGTTAAGTTTGCTTCATAATCTTCATGTATCTGGATGATGCCCAAGGAGACTTCTTCTAGACTTATTCCTCACAAGTCCTTAATGCCTCCATCTTGTAGTGATAAGGTATATGCTTCGGAGACAAGTGATGCCTGCTGGCTTTTTGCCTCTTTTATTGCTGGTATCATTGATCTCCTTGTGACTTTAATCAGTTGATAATAGCCTACCATGACCTGTTTCAAAACTCTCTTCTCACAGAAATGAACTGTGCTTCAGTAAGTTGAAACATGTGTTTAACCCATCTTAGCTCTTAGCTAGTTAACCATTTCCAGGGAATCATCTAATTGCTGTGATCATTTGGTGCCTCATTATGACTCAAGTATTTTAATTTCAAACAACAAAAATTGTATGTACACTTCTGACTATAGTAACTTTTTGTTACCATTTATTCTTTCAGTAGCCTTCTAAAATATAATTAATAATGTAACTTCCCCCTTTATTTGTATTATGCTACTGAAGTGTGCTCTTCCTTAAATCCTTTCAAGTGCTACAGTCCCTTGTGTTTCCAGAGTTCACAATGAAATACAATCAATGACTAATATCCACTTATAAGTGAGCATATACCATGTGCGTCTTTCTGCTTCTGGGATACCTCACTCAGGATGATCTTTTCTAGTTGCCACCATTTGCCTGCAAATTTCATGATATCCTTGTTTTTCATTGCTGAGTAGTATTCCATTGTGTAAATGTACCACAATTTCTATATCCATTCCTCAGTTGAGGGACATATGGGTTGTTTCCAGATTCTGGCTATTAAGAATAAAGCTGCTATGAAAATGGTTGAACAAATGTCCTTGTTGTATAATTGAGCATATTTTGTATATATGCGTAGGAGTGGTATAGCTGGATCTTGAGGAAGTGCTATTCCTAAATAATATAGGAAAACATACTAAAATCTATACACCTAAAGAAGCTAAGCAAGAAGGAGGACCCTGGGTAAGATGATCAATCCTCACTCATAAAAGCAAATGGATGGATATCAGAAGAGGAAGAAAACAGGGAACAGAACAGGAACTTACCACAGAAGGCCTCTGAAAGACTGTCCAGCAGGGTATCAAAGCAGATGTTGAGACTCATAGGCAAACCTTGGACAGAGTGCAGGGAATCTTATGAAAAAAGAAGGAGATAGAAAGACTTGGAGGTGACAGGAGTTCCACAAAGAGAGCAACAGAGCCAAAATATGTGGGTACAGGGGTCTTTTCTGAAACTGATACTCAAATCAGGAACCATGCATGAATATAACCTAGAACCCCTGCACAGATGTAGCCCATGGCAGCTCAGGCTCTAAGTGGGTTTCCAAGTAAGGGAACAGGGACTGTCTCTGACATGAACTCAGTGGCTGGCTCTTTGATCACCTCCCCTGAGGGGGGAAGAGCCTTACCAGGCCACAGAGGAAGACAATGCAGCCAGTCCTGATGAGACCTGATAGACTAGGGTCAGATGGAAGGGAGGAAGACCTCACCTATCAATTGACTTGGAGAAGGGCATGGGAGGAAATGAGGGAGGGAGGGTGGGATTGGGAGGGAATAAGGGAGGGGCCTGCAGCTGGGATACAAAGTGAATAAACTGTAATTAATAAAAAAAGAAAAGAAAGAAAGAAATACAATCAGTGAGCCAGTCATGATAGCACAAACCTTTAGTCCCAGCACTTAGAAGGCAGAGGCAAGTAAATCTTTGGGTTCAAGGGGAGAACCCAAAGATTCTACAGAATGAGTTCCAGGATGAGTACGGCTCTACAGAAAATCCTTGTTTCACAAAATAAAAGCAAAACCAAATACAATCAGTGAATTATTTACCTATAGTATATATATTATTATTTTCTCCCCCTATGAACATGATAAATCTTAATGTATAAACAACCATAACATAACTTCCTTACTACTAATAAAATAGAACAACTACAAGAAGATTTTGGAACTCAGATGAATATGATCAGGTCCTTTCTGGCTAACCTATGGAATAGTAGTAGTCGCAGCTTTTCATGTGATGATGTAACATTTTCCAATATGTATATGATGAGGTGAAGTGAGGGGAATGATGTAGGCATTGTGATTCAGTTAGCATAGCCTGTGGGGCTTCTTAAAGACACAATCATTGCCATACAGTGACAGTTTACTTCAAAGTGGATATTAAGGGGACAGAAGTATATACCCTAGTATATCAGGTTTCATCAGGACTGGCTGCATTGTCCTCTGTGATATACTAGGGTCAGATGAAAGGGGAGGAGGACCTTCCCTACCAGTGGACTTGGAGAGTGGGAATGGGAAGAGATGGAGGAAGGAGGGTGGGATTGGGAGGGAATCAGGGAGGGAGCTACAACTGGGATACAAAGGGAATAAACATTAATTAATATAAAAAATAAAATTTAATTTAAAAAAAGTATATACCATACAGATATTCTGGAAAAAGAAATGATCTTCATCCCAAGCAAGACACTAAATTGGACACTTGAGATTTCATTCTATTCAGAGCATCACATGTTTTCAAACATACCTATTGTTTAATTCTGGAATTTTTGATTTGCCATTTTCAAATTGTGGTTGACTAATCATAACTGAAACCAGAGAGTGAATATGTGGGTAAGGATGCTACTATATTATCTGAAGGCTTGCTTCCTTTCCTTAAATCATATCAGTCTGGAAGGATGCCTTATCCCAAATCAAAAGTGATGAATTGTAGCTATGGTCTTTGTTTTTATGCTGATGTACATGGTAACTATGGCAATCCACTTCACTTATCTAGTATGTATAATTATGGTATTTGGACTAGGTCATCATTTTCTAAAACTAAACTCAGATGGTACATTTAAACAAAGATTTCTTCAGCCAGGTGAATTTTGCAAGAAAAACTATTTCTTTTTCCTTTCTAAATTCACAGGGTATCATAACACCCTAAAACCTGTAAGAACTCATATTAGAAGAAAATGACTTATTATCATTTAATCCTTCATTTATAACCCATTTAGAGTCCTATATGCTTATTTTTCTTTTCTCCGTAGAACATGGATTTAAATAAAGAGTTTGAGAAAGGCTGGCCCAGATTTTCTTTTGTATTATTTATTTTTGATCCATTATTTTATGACTCTATAACTTTACTTTATGTATTTGTTTAGTTGCTGGGAATATTTAGGACAGGCACATTTCAACATTTCCACAATTCACCAAGATGTATTTGTGCTCTCTATCATCCATAAATAAAATAATCCAACAGTTTGGTGACAGTAGATCTTCTTTAAGAAGTATTGTTTTGAAATCAGCAGTATTTTGTATGTTATATGAGAGATATAGGAATAGAGAAGGCCCTCCCCCTACAGTTGTTATGATTTGTGATCTACATTGTAGTAATTCCTTATTCTGTAGTCATCATTCAGTAAGAATGTAGATTTATTTTAGAACTTCCTTCAAAGTCACTTGAATGAAAGAAGGTACGGTTTTTTCCCCATGTGCATGTATGTGTAAAAATTGCCAACAGTTAATTTGCATAATTTAGTGATTCTGGTGTGTTGCCTGAGCTAGTATGAGTTAAACAGATTCACGAAAGTACAGGATTGTAAAGTTCAAAGAAATGCAAACTTGATTAACAAAAGTCACTGTCAGAGACTAATTGTAATTCTGCAGCTTAAGAATCCTTGAATAATGTCCCCGAAAAGGTCATCCAAAAGTCCCAGTTCTTGCTACTATTCCCTTCAAGAGAATGTTTAAATTTAGGTATTTCCTGGCATCAGGAAAGTCAAGAGAGGCATAAGGATTTTTTTTTCCTTTTTCTTTGGAAGTTTATTACATGAGTTAAAAGATGGGTGAAAACAGTGCTTGAGCTTTTTGTGGTCAATAAGAAAGGAATTTATCTTGAGTTATGCTAATTAAGTTTATCATATATCAATCAGAGCTATGTATATTGTATACTTTTTCAGAGCTATGTAAATTATACACTTCACTTTGGTCCTTTACTGTTTCATTGTGTCATTTATTTTTTTCAGAAACAAATTTCTAAATTTTACCTTTTTCATACACTGTTAGTGTATTAAAGATTCAGGGCAATGTAATTAGTTATGCATCTTAAAATAATTATGTTGGTTTTATTATAAATATGGTATGTAATTTCCCAAGACCATAGCCGAAATAATGAATTAGTATTTAGACATTTTTTTGTAGCTCTAATGATTAAATGATTGCTTCAATAATGTAATTTTTCAACTCTACATAATTAATGACTTTGAATAAGCAATTAAATTATGCTTAATTTTGATAACTGTTATGATTAAATAATTACATATTTTGTTATTTCTAAAAATTAATTGTTTTGTTGGTTGTGATGTTGATTGAATTCCCACACATTTAATTTATTGATTTTTGTTTTATAAAAAAATGTTTTCTAAGGCAAACAGAAAGCTCATGCTGACTTCATGGCAAAAACTCTACATTTATTATTAGACAAGAATAAAGCCAGTGATTCATTGATAAAAAATTATATATATATATATATTATTTAATTTTCTATAAGTATATTATAGAAACTATTAGAAAAAAATTTTCTGGTATACTGCATATTTGGATTATTTTCTGCCTTTTATAAATGTTCATCATTTTATTAATGATTTGAACAAAGACGCTAAAGAGTACGGTTCCACATCTGTAGATTTTGGTTGATAGCAAGGTGTTACATTTCTGAAAGAAATTCCTATATTGGTTTGGGAAGTCTATAAACTTCTTATGAGTTAACAAAGAAACTTAAGTCATCTTACTTTTTTCTATTTAAGAAACCCTGGAATGGATTATGCTGCTGAAGGATAGTGGCTTAGGAACAGCTCATGTGGCTGTAAATGCAGGGTTTTAGCTCATCCATCAAACATGATTGAGAACTCAGGACATTTTAAATGAAGCAGGCCCTGCCTCAGGGAATATGTACTCACCGCAGACATACACAAACAAGCAGAGTTCAGGGGTCCTGAGGCACAGAGAGAGGCAGAGATGTATAGGGATTGAAGTCACTTTAACCACAGGCTTTAGTTTCAGGGTTTGATTATCTGTAGTCCTAATGAATTTTGACAGATGTGATCATGTCATAAAACATATAAGAATAATCTCAATTGTGTTAGTGACAGTATTATTCAGAATGAAAGATTATAGGTAGGGTTGTGCAGAAAAACAAAACAAAAGAAACAAACAAACAAAAAACCCACACAAAATAAAACCCAGGATTTGGACCTCTCTTGGAGGACCTACTTAGGATAATTATGGATTAAAATAGTTCCAAATCATATCACATAAAGGAAAATTTTTCTAATAGCAAATTATTGAGGGGCATGATAGCATTTTGTAGATGTTTTGGGGTACCATGGTTCATATTCTTACTAATCTGTGGTTTGATGTAAGTGACTGACATATTTATGGGTGCTTATTCAACTCTTCTTCTAGCACCTGAATAAAACAAGCATGTTAAAAACATCAGACATCCCCAATGGTATGTGCACTGTCCCTGTGATTGCAAATGAAGGTAGTTATTTAAAGGGTTGTATGTGTCATCATTTTACCCAAGTGAAAATGTCTTGCTTCAGGGAAAAAAAGTAGGTGTAGTTACTTTTTTCCCCTGTTACCAGGTAGGGACATATATTAAATCTGATGATCCTTTCTCAGTGACAGCCTAACTTTGTAGGCCTATGAGGAGCTGCCTTATTGTGTTAGGATAGTAGGTATCATACAATGTATTACTGAAATATCAGAGCAGACTGAGTTATAATTGTGTTATGTTTGTTTTGAGTATCTACCTCACAAGTGCAGTTTTGAACTATAAGCTTGTGATAATATCAAAATCCATACAGTTCTAGACAACAAATACAGCCCTGGAGAAGTAATGAGCCCTTCCAGTGAAAATGCACATCACAGTGCTTCACATTTTGATTAGCTGAGGATTAGAAAACTTCGCACATTCCATGAGCAAAACTGTTAAAATCTTCTGATTTACCGGAATTTGGATTCAAAAGCAAAAGGCTGGCCACTTTGGGTTATGGAATCTTTCCTCCTTGACCTATTATTTATGAGCCTGTGTCTAGAGAATTTGTTTTTATCATAATAAAAAGAGAACTTGCTGTAATTGTTTTAAGAAAAATGGGTAGGTGATATGAATCTTTATTACATTTGTTTCCATGTAAGCAGGCTACATTCAGAGCACCTTCGCTTTTCTCCAGACAGGCTGTTAGAACCCCAATAAGTAATTTCTTTGAATATGAGTGAGGTTGAAGAGAGACTGGGTTTGTCTGTGCATGTGAAAGCCAAGGATTGAGGTCACATATTCTTATTTTATGTGATGGGTCCCTTACTGAATGTGGGATTATAATTTCACTAGGCTTGCTGGCCAGTGAATCCCTCAGACTCCCTATCTCCACCCCTCAAACCACACTCCTCTTTCACCTGGGTGCTAGGGTACTCTCAGCTCCTAATGCCAGAGTCAGCAGCGCTGTATCCACAGGACCTTCTTCCAGACCCCTAAGGATTTCATTTCTTTACCATTTATTAAAAGCGAATATCTTGATGGTGTCTTAGTGTGTCTCTGTTTGTAATTATGGAGAACATCCTTGATTATTTTTTTAAACTTAGAATGGAAGCATAAAAGAAAATGAAAACTAAGAATGCAAATAAAGAAAATAAGAAGCCAATATAGAAGGACCTAAGTGTGGGTCCCTAGAAATCTCTCAGTGCTTGGCAGAGAAATGGCACCTGTGATGCTGATACTCCTAATGCTGAGTCAGATCCAGGAGAATCTCTGGAAACTCCATGGCCACCAAGCTTTCTGTAAACAGCGGGGAAGAATAAGAAAATATTCTCAAATAAGGTAGATGACAATGTCTGACAGCCATGTGCCTCTAACCCAAATACCCATGTGCCGCATATATATAACATTATATGCAGAGACACCAACAGACATACACAGAGAGAAGTAAAATAATAGAGGGAAAGACCTCATCAAATCAAACATAGCCCAGAGGGAAATACAACTTCTTTTTGTATGCACATGTTTCTAATAAAAATAGTTAAACTGTGATTTTTTTCTAAGAGGTAATCAGTTCTATCTTGTAAACTATATTCTTTGTTAGCAGAAAGTAGAGTTGTTGTGGAGGGGGAAAAATGTGACTTATTCAGAAAAGCACCCTGGAAGCACTACAGACAACTGTGTGTTTCTAAACTACATTGGCAGAGCTTGCATTCTTGTGGACATGGAAGTATAATTCTCAAATTTTACAAAGCAGAATTAAGGTTACTTAATGGATAAAAACAAATTGCTGTAATGTACAAGAAAGAATGTGAGAAAGGCCTAGTCACAAGTGTAAAATGTGGAAGATATAATGATTTTTAAATGGTTAAGTAAATTATGACTGTATCATTTTAGTAGATAGTGTTCCATAAACGGCAAGGCCTGATAAGCTGATAAATCTACCTTATAATACTCAGTCATTAATTTTTCAGTATATATTTCTGTGTCTATTACTGTAGCAGTTAGCTAAATCTGTTTTAAGAGAAATATGCCCCGAGTGTCAAAGTAATTATACAAATGAAGTTTAAAAACAACTGGGCTTCCAACTCTCTTCATCCATGTGTTTCATGTTTTTTAAGAATTTTGTATTTGTAAGTAAAGGTGTTAAGAGAATGATTATTGAGACAGAGATCTTTATTTAGCGATGTCAGTTATCCCAGTTCATACACTTAAGGACACATTCTGATTGGTGAAGTAATGGTTTTTTTGACAAGTTGCTGGGTTCTTTTTTCAATGTGTACAGCACTATTCTTAAAAATGTAACAGCACAGACTGAAGGCAAAGAAGTAGCAAAGCTTAATGAGGGACTCCTCAGAAGTGGCAGCCATGAATTCCTGTCCTCCACGGAAATTATGTAAAAATGTTGAGTAGAAAATAGAAATGGCTATTTTAAGTACATCCGTTGGACGACACGACCATGTCATAGCACTTTAAACCGATTAGTTAATTAATTGAGTAATTATTTTGTAGTGCAGATGGTTTAATTGAGGACCTTGTACATGACAGCAAATACTGTACCAAGTTGCATTCCTGTACACTGTCTTTTCCCTTTCAGGAAGATCCTCACTAAATTTCTTAATTCGGGATGGAACTTCCCCTTATTGGTCCAAGCAGGCTTTAACTGATAATCTTCCTGTGAGTTGCTGGGATTATTGTGAGTCTTGGTACTTCAAGACTGGACAATTTTAAATAATTAAGCTTTTACTGATTTTTTTTATTTTATTTTTTTAGATTATTATAGAATACAATTAAAAGACCATGCACATTTAATTTAACTTAATAATTTAACTAAAATTCATGGAACAGCTTCTCAGTAGGTAGTCTAGCTTGCTTGGGCATTCCTGAGTCTCCTGCCCCATCCTCCAGGGCACGGAGATTAAACCTGTGCCACCATGCCCAGCTTATGATCACTGTAACCTACTGTAACCTCTCCATCCAGAAGTGTTAGCCAAGATTCTCTGTGTAAAGGCAACCATCTTACAGTTCCTGTAAAACTTTAAGCAGGTTCACATTTGCGAGGGTTCCATCTTAGGACAGAACTGCTCATTCCTTTGCTCTTGTTAAATGGCATACATTAGTGCCAGCCTTTCAGGTTACAGTGAGGATCAAGCAGAATAATGGCTAAGTTTCATATAAAGTAGAAAAAGCTGAAGCTGTACTTCATTATTGCCATTAAAGTCTGGGATTCACAGGGCTTTGTTCTGTGTAATGTGCCTTTCTGGCTCCTATAATTGTGCATTGTCAATAGCACATATCTGTTTAATGAATCAAAACAGGAGCGAATTACTCCTGTGAATGGTTTTTCACCCCACACCGTGTGCCTCCACAGTCCTGAGTTAGCCAATGAATACTTAAATATGTCTGAGTTTGTTCTCTTATCCTGTGTACACCTACATTTAGGACCTTGACTAAAGTGTCAGTCAGTAATGTTCATTAAATTCACAAATATATATATATATATATATATATAGAGAGAGAGAGAGAGAGAGACAGACAGACAGACAGACAGACTTCTCACACAGGAGTTAAGTGGTACAGACAGAATCTCAGATTGGCAGCACAGAAAAAAAAATTAAACATGATGTTAATATCACAACCAAGGACCATGCATGGATATAACCTAGAACCCCTGCTCAGATGTAGCCTATGGCAGCTCAATTTCCAAGTGGGTTCCCTAGTAAGGGAAATAGGGACTGTCTGTGACATGAACTCAATGGCTGGCTCTTTGACCTCCCCCACCACAAGGGAGGAGCAGCCTTGTTAGGCCACAGAGGAAGACATTACAGCCAGTCCTGATGAGACCTGATAAGCTAGAGTCAGATGGAAGGGGAGGAGGACCTCCCCTATCAGTGGACTTAGAGAGGAGCAGGGAAGAGATGAGGGAGGGAGGGTGGGATTGGGAGGGAATGAGGGAGGGGGCTACAGCTGGGATACAAAGTAAACAAATTGTAACTAATTTTTTATATTTAAAAAATAAAATAAACAAAAATTTAATTAAAAAATAATAATTGACCATTTTAATAAAGTGGGCATAAACCTTACATGTAATGTTTGTAGTTAATTCTGCCATTTTTGTCCATTTTGTGCTTTGAGTGGTATACAGAATAAAAAGTTTAATTTCTGTGAAAAGGTGTATCTTCCCTAATAATATCCTGATGGAATCTTTTTTATGTTAAGGTAACTCTAGACTTTCATAATAATTACGTTGGCAGGAGTCTAACACTGAATACAGTAACGCAGTATCCCTTCTGTTACTGCTAATTACTACCTTGTACATACAGGCTTCTAATGATCTCAGTGAAAAGTTACGTATTGAAAATATTCACAGCCTTTAGGACCCAGCCTTGCAGCGCAACATGACTTAACAGGAACTTATTTTTTCCATGTGTTTGGCCGGAGGTTAAAATTGTGTAGGGATCTTTTATGGTCTGGCTTCTCCAGCTTAGGGAACCAGGCCCTGGCACTCCCCAGAAAGTTGTTTCCTGCTACGTTGGCCAAAGTAACTCAGGTGGTTCACTTTCTCATTTAAATATTGTTTTGAGTGAGACATATATGTACATCTTATATGTTAACATATGATAAATGTCATAAAGCTCTGTATGTGTGTATATCACACACACAAATATATGTGTGTGTGTGTGTGTATATATATATATATATATATTGTTTTGTTTGATTTTTAATTGTAGCAAAAGGGTTCCATATTATAGCCTATATTGTTTTTTTAATTATTTTTTTATTTTTTGTAGTTTAGCCAATGTATGCCCTGATTGTAGCCCACTTCCTGTTCTTCTTCCTGTCTCAGCATCTCTCCCTCTTCCCTCCATTCCCCTCCCATAGAGCACAGAAAGGAGGAGCCTTCTTCCCCTACCATCTAACCCTAGCCTCTCGGGTCTCATCAGTCCTGCCTGCATCCTCTTCCTCTGTGGCCTCCCTAGGCTGCCCTGCTAGAGGTGGGGGGAGGTGTGATCAAAGAGTAGGAAACAGAGTCTATATCAGAGACAGCCTCTGCTCCCCTCAGCTGCCTATTGGCTACATCTGAGCAGGGGGTCTAGGTCCTCTCCATGCATGGTCCTTGATTGGTGCATTCCCAGACTGACTTTGAATTCAGTAGGTAACCAAGGGTAGCCTCAAACTCAAGACAATGCTTCTGTCTCAGCTTTCCCAGTATTGACAGGCTAGGCCCCAATTTTTGCCTTTACAAAAGGCCATGGCATCATTTTTCAAAATCAGTATGTAAAGCAGCCAAGGATATATTAATAAACAGGCCTCGAGTGCCTTCATATTTCTGTAGGCAGTTTCGGATTTGTTATTTGCTATGTAAATCACTTACAACCTTAGAACAAAAGGGAACCAGCTTATACTGATTTCTCCCATCTTTATTTCAACGTTTAAACTGAATTTTCATTTTGAGTTTGTTGAGACTCCATTAAGCAAGGAGGGAATTTGGTATGCTATGTTAATAAATATAAAGATGTTGCAAAAGTTTTTGATAAAATGTTGGATTTTGTGATACTAACTGGGAAAGGCTGTGTTGATTGATTGATTGATTGATTTTAGAAAGGAAAGTGTGTTGGGATTTTTTAAAAAGTATTGTGACTGCAAGAGAAAAACAAATATATTCAGTTCAGAAATGCTGAATTTGCAAGTGGTGTGGAAGGAATAAATGGGAGCAGTTGAAGAAAGGGAAAGAAAGGAGAAAATGGTGTGATTATAAATCAACTTAAAAAGTTAAGATAAAAATAAATAAAAACTTGAAAAGTAATCTCCCATTTTCATGCACATAGGTAAAGTTGATTCTAGATTCTGTCGAGTTTATATTTAAAGTGAGTCATGATAGTATGGTACATGCATTTTTATTTGTATAAGAGCATACATGCAGCTATGGTTCATGTTTCTCATCTTCTCTCTCAAACGAGCATGTCTTCTATACTATACTGCCCTGTTCCGTATTAAACTATTCTAATAGTAGCCCTATGTATTTACTGTGTGTTATGTACCATGTGCATTGTAAGTAAGTAACCTGTATAAGTTCCTTAGTCTTCACAATTTAATTATGAGGCTGTTGAAATAACCACACTTCGTGGAGGTACAAGACAAACTGGAGTACATGAGAATTAATGGCACTCAGTTCACACTCACAGAGTTAGGGAAAACCAAGAAGGGTCCCCTCTTCCCCTTATCTACATTGGTCAGGCTGCTAACTGGTAATTTATGCTGCTTTGGTTTAATGGATTTGTGCTTATTTAGTTGTTTTAAAAACATCTTTAGGGGCTTTTAGGAATAGAGGAAGGGGATGAGTAAGGGGACATTTTGATGGTCAAGGATGGTAGTAAAGGAGCTTGCATTTTATATTTTATGTACACTCTTTTATTCCTACCTCATAAGGTGTGTGTGTGAAAAAGAGAGGTGGAGTGGGAAGGAGTTTGCGGTTTAGGGACCTGAATAGAACGTAACCTTTGAACCCTAGCTCAATAGGCTATTGTAAGAGATGTAAAAATTTTCAAAATTATTAATCAGGTGTGTGAATAATATGCCCATTACCTCTGGGTTCAGAGAGGCCAGGACAGTAGGTTCTGAAGAAATTAGCATGATTTATGACTAGTTCCAAGCCATATTCATTTCAATTTATCAGCATGACCTTGCTGTGACTCCTTTAAAAGCTCTGGAGTTCACCTTGCATCTCTGTCCTGCCTTGGTTTGAAAAGTTGCATAGTTCTTAGGCCTCTTTTCTCTTCTCAGTTTTATGTTTGCTGGAGCAGGTCAATCTCTAGTTTCAACTTCTCCATCACTCACAGTCTGAATTGATCAGAATGTTTAAGGTCAGTAGACCAGAATAATTTGTCCTTGGTTCCTTTATGAAGGTCTTTCAGAGTCAGAGTATAAAGACTAAATTCCTTTTTGTGAAAATAGGAGTATGTGAACCTCTTAATTTATAATGTGACTGCTGTACCGTCTGGGTGATGTTACATGAAGCATTTAACTAATGTTCAAAGTTTTCATCTGAAAACTTGGCCCTGTGAAAACTGATATGTTTGCTGTACATAAATTTTAAGGGTCACATAACGTAAAATCTATTTAAACAGATCTGCCTCTTTGAGCATGGCATTATCATTGAATTTTGATTATCTTATTTCAATTTTGATCTAAGCCTCTTCCAAAGCATCTTTCTCTCCACAACATATATTACATTCCTGGAATATATGAGTATCTTTGTCCATTGCCATTTGGTGATTTCTTCAGTCCTTAATAGTGATGCATTATTTGTTCCCCAAGAGATCGAATCCTTTCTTGTGTAAGCACAGATATGAGAGTTGGTATGAAAGCATTCTCTAACTCCTAAGGTGACGGTAAATATCAAAATATGGAAACCTGCACTTTATCTTTCTGAGAGTGGCAGTTCTAAAATTAAAATGGATGTGGAGGATATGCATTGAGTCCTCAGTGCCTGTTTCCATTTGCACATGCCTAGGGCGCCATAGTACTGGCTGATCACTCTTCCCTTAACATGTGTGGATAGTGCTTACCTGCTGAAGAAGCCACCTCTCTGCACAGCTGTGACAGTCCACAGAAGGAAGTTATGCCTAGCAGAGAATAAAAGAAAGAGTTCTTCAGCCAACATTAGAGAGTTGTTTGAAGGGTATAGTTTAGTCTTAGTCCTTTGACGTAAAAGGTAACATTCAATGCGATGGCACCAAATTTTGAAGTGCCATCCTAATGTTATTAGTCTGTTATTTTGATTCCACTGAATCATTTATTTTGTGTTAAAATTATAATCTAATATTTTTAAGTTGGTTAGCTTTCGCAGATGGCCAGGAGGATGTTACTTCTTCAAATGTGTGGCAGGTATGTTTCTTATGTGTACATTTTTACGTGCATAGCTATGGTGGTCAATGGTAGACATTTTTTTTTTATTCTTAAAAAAAAAACAAACTTTTCTCCTAATTATTAAACACAGTGAAGATGGAACATATTGATTTCTCTGGCTGGCTGGCCTTTCTTGAAGGACTCCTTCTGTTTCTGTCCCTCTTTCCCGAGCACTGTGCTTAGATAGATACGTGTCCTTGGGTTTCATGTGAGGACTGGGAACCCAGATCACCATGCTCATGCAGCAGCAACTGTCTCCCAAGCTCGAAATTATGCTGTTGTGGGAAAACATCGACAGTGGATGCTTAGACAGACACTGCAGAATCTGACTAGGTCAAAGGTTTATAAACATTAAAACAGCTTTGTTAGCTTTGTTTCTCTTATCTGTGATAAATACTATTTTATCCACTCCATTTCTTTGAAAATTGGAAGAAAATAGGAGGCTCGTGATTGTTTACTAATATTACAAACTGCATAGTGTTCTTATTGAGACCAGTGATGGTTAGAGATACCAGCCTCAAAAAAGTGTTTTTTTTTTTAAGTAAAGAATTCCCTTAAACCTCAAAATGTATGCTATACATAGAATTTTATTTGTTCTTTTTTGAAAAACACTTAAGAGTGCATCAAACACATTGATATTATTAGTGAAATGGAATACCATTTCAGCTAATGTGGTAAAAATGACTCCCCACATTAAGAAGAAAAACCCAATATTATTTTTAAACTCAGTTATGTAAGTAATGGCCATATGCACCGCCCCCTTTTCACATCCATTGTACTAATCCGAGTGTTTATTTCCTTTTACAAACTTTGTAGCGTGGTAGTGAAGCATAACTGTTCATTGCAGGGGATATTTGACAAAGTCATTGTCTTAAGCAGTTCTTCAAGCTTCTCCCTCTTCATTTTCTTTGCTTGGTTTCATGTTGAATTAAAGACAAACCAAAACAATTCTTCACAGTTTCTTACTTAAGAAATGCTTACAGAGACACTCTTCATTTCTTTTCTTTGTGGGGGAGGGAGTTAAGTGTAAAAACGTAACTGTGGAAGGTTCTGTGATAGGACATTCACATCAGGAGGCGTCCACTGAGTACCGTCTGGCTGTATCACAACGTGCTAATTAGTGTTTGGCAACTTGACAAGAAATACAAAGCTCTAGATATTTCTTAATGAAACAGTGGTCAGATTTTAAGTGCACAAATCAACTATCTAGTCAATCATAGTAACACTAATTTTGAATCTGACCAACATATACCCATGACCATTTGAAAATTTTAAGGCCATTTTCCATGTTGTCCTCCAGGAAGTAATGACCTTTCTCTTATTTTTTATAAAATAAATTGATAGTATCTTATAGCATCATCATACTAAATCATTAATATATTTTTACCTCACAAAAATATATGCAATTTTAACATAAATGGTAAAACGTTCTTAATGGCTTCATTCCCAAATAATTATTAAGTAATGCAATAGAATTTTTGAGGTATGTTGAATGATAGTATCTCATTCTTCTTTTCGTTTCCCATTGGTTCACATGTACACTAACATGTCTGCTAAGAAACACATGGAGTTAATAAAAAAAAAGCCAGTAATTTTACAAAATCTTTAAAGATTTTAAATACGTTACTTGTCCTATATTTATGTTTTAAAAAGCTTTGCTATTAAACCCATGTATCTTGTTTTCCTACTTCCTTCAGTTCTCTCATTCTTCACTAATACAATTCTTCCTTGTATTAAAAGCATGTTTGGGAACAAGCTATACTTTTTCTATTTCAGGTAGTTTTATTTAAGCTTTATTTATTTATTTATTTTATTTTTTTATTTAAGTTTTATTTTTTTATTTTTATTTTTTATTTAAGAGCCATGGATTTTAGTAACAATTTGTAACTAAGAGGTGGAAAATTTTGTATCATTTATAAAAATTTACTCCCATAACAATGTGTGTGTGTGTGTGTGTAAGAGAGAGACATATAGTGAGAGATAGAGAGGGGGGAGGCTTTCTCCATGTAGCCTTGGTTGTCCTGCACTCGCTGTGTACACCAGCTGGCCTTGAACTCACAGAGATCTGCTTACCTCTGCCTCCCTGAGGCTGGTATTACAGGTGTGCACCATTACTCCCAGCTACATAACAGCATTCTTACATGCATTAAGGATTTCTAAAACAATATACATTTTGATCTGATAGAAAGACAGCAAAGGGTGAGAAGCAAGTGGATAATATTTCAAATGTACAAGACTTCCATTTATATGAAAAAAAAATTACTCTGAACAAAGCAGAAATGGTTACATACGGGACAGAAACTTTAAGACCTAAGGAAATGGTGTGTATTTCAAATGGTAAGGTATAGACCATAGACATATATTTTATAAGTATGGGCAATTTTCTTTTTGTTTCAGCTTTCAGATGCACTTATATTTGTGAGGGTATAAGCTATTGTACTAGTAAGCTTTTTTCATCTCTGGGACAAGTACCTGAAGGAGTACCTTGGATGAAGGAGGTTTTATTTGGTTCACAGTTCCGTTCATGAAGTTCATGGTTGGCAGCTTCCATTGCTTGGTCCTTCATGGGAAGCTGAGTATCATGGCAATGGGAGGATAGTGGAGGAGAGACATTAACCACATGACAGCTAGTAAGTGCCATCACAGGGAGGAGAAGAGGGAGGAAGGGTGGAATTTGGAGGGGGTAAGAGAGGGGGCTACAGCTGGGATACAAAGTGAATAAACTGTAATTAATAAAAATAAATTAATTAATAAAAATAGAAAAAAAGTTGTTACAACCTCAAAAATAGTGCCTCTAGCAGGTATCACACCGTCAGTGTATGGGCCTGTGGAGACATTTCATTTTCAGAGTCTGCAGGTATTTTCCTCTATCCACCTGCTTCCAGAACCTTTGATGATTCCCATTAGACATTTTCTTTCCTGTTGTACACGAACTAATTTCTTCACTGTTTATGTTGTTAAATCCAAAGTTCGGCTGTGAGAACCCACTTTGCTGCAACTTTCAGTAATATGTGGTGGAGTTGGTCTCTGGTCTTGTGAGCAATATTTCTTGCCCCTCTTGCTAAATTCAAAAAAACCTTTCGTTTTGCTGGAATCTTTCTTTTTTTTCTATTTTTTTTATTTACATAAACCACAAGTTTATTTTTACATTTTACTTTAAAGTACATTTTTCTTTTTTTTTTTTTTTGAAGTAGAACTTAGATTTTTATTTATTTATTTTTTTAAATTTTTCATCAATTACACTTTATTCATTCTGCACATCCCCCCATAAGCCCCTCCCTCTTCCCCTCCCAATCCCACCCTCCCTCCTCCCTCTGCTTGCATGCCACTCCCCAAGTCCACTGATAAGGAAGGTTCTCCTCTCCTTTCTGATCTTAGTCTATCAGTTCACATCAAAAGTGGCTGCATTGTCCTCTACTATGGCCTGGTAAGGCTGCTCCCCCCCAGGGGGAGGTGATCAAAGAGCAGGCCAATCAGATTATGTCAGAGGCAGTCCCTCTTCCCATTACTATGTAACCCAATTGGACTCTGAACTGCCCTGGGCTACATCTGTGCAGGGGTTCTGGGTTATCTCCATGAATAGTCCTTGGTTGGAATATGAGTCTCTGGGAAGTTCCCTGTGTTCAAATTTTCTTTAATGTTTAGTAATTTTCAGTTGCCCCAAATTTCAGAGATTCTCAAAGGACAGCCTGTTTGTTTTTTTTTTTTTTTTTTCTCTGATGCCTATGACTGTTCGTCTAATTTAGTACTGTTATATAAATGCTTACCATTATTAATTTTTATCTGTACTGTACAGTAAATATATAACTCTAGTGTCATTTATGTAGCAACTTTCCCAAACAGCCCTGACTTTTTCAGTAGGTGATGGTATGTCCAAAACTAAACTTGTACTCTTTTCACACTGTTAATACTTTTTTCTGAAACATTGACATTTTTAATGAGATTGTTTTTAATTACAAAAATTAAGCACATCAATTTTTCTTTCTTTTACATACACTTACGTGCAGACATGCACATACACACATCTAGCTATCAATCATCTATCTGTCTATTTAACTTCTATCATCTGCCTACCCTTAATCCACTTGTAAGAATAAGTCAGTACTTTTCTACACATGTAATAAAATTAAATTTGAATGATAGTCTGCATACCTCTGCCAAAGTTAGCATCTGGCTATTTGCTAGGTGTCTGCTTCCTTCTGCAATTCTTTGCTCTCTAACCTTGGTGTAGCCCATTAACTTCCTTTTAGGTTTCAGTGTTCTTGTTGCTCTTTCTTTAGGCTGCATTAGTTTCTTTTTTCTGGAGTCGTCATGCTTATCCCCTTCTTTCAGATTTTTACTCATATTTTATTTGGTCCATGAAAGATTCTGTAGACATATTTATTCAAAACTGGTGTCTCTACACTTTATTATCATAATTTACATTTATGAAACATACTATATGTTCTATACTGATTTATCATTTCTAATTTTCTCTCTATTACAAAATTATAGGTATTGCTTTGGTTATTTCTTCATTTCCAGCACCTAGAAATATAATTCAATTGTTAGATGTGGTGACACATTCCCTAATCCTCATGCTTGAAAGGTGAAGGAAGGCTTGCAAGTTGCAGGTCAGCCTAGGCTAGGTCAAAGAACAATAGTGATAATAATAAAAGCCAGTGGAACAAATTGAACAAACAACAAAAAAGAAGCTCAGTCCATTTATCAACTCAATAGTCATTGAATGTCTGAAGTTGCACCACTTGTATTCAGTTGTTGTAAATGGAACATACTCTCTATGGTATTTTTGGTATTTATGGAGTACTAACTAACTTTTCTTTGTAATGTGTGTTTTGTTTTTAATGAGGAGGAGATGATACATCTCAGTCTCATTGCTATAGGGATTACCACCAAAAGCTACAAAATAGCTTCTCTTGCTACAAAATATAGGAGTCAGTACACAGCATTGAATTCTGTACATGACCTTGTAAGAACAGAAGCTATGCTCTGGTAGATCAAGGAGCTAGAGAATTTCACATCGTGAAGTTGAAACTCTTAGAGATAAAAGTAACTGTGACCATAGTTCAGAACACTCAGAGCACTGTGAAAGTGAGCAAGTTGTTATAGGTAACACTGACAGGGGAAATCCTTAATTGAGGCAATACATGCAAAAGATCTGTAGTGAAGTAGGTTATAGCACAGAGAAGGGAAATTACTTGAAGCCTGTGTCAGGGGGTACTATGAATAGTTTCTGTAGTCACTGAAATCATCACAGAAAAATTAAGAAGTGACCTTTGTTCTAATGTGTAAAGGAAAAGAAGGAAGAAAGAGAGAAAGAAATCCTAAGATAGAGTTGATCCATATAAGAATGTATCAATAACCTCTCCAGCGTGTGTCATCCCTTGAGTTTTTTTATCTTAGCCATTCTGATGGGTGTGAGGTGGAATCTCAGGGTTGTTTTGATTTGTATTTCTTTAAGTGTTTCTCTGCCATTCGATACTCCTCTGTTGAAAATTCTCTTTTTAGCTTTAAATTGGATTACTTTCTTTGTTAGAGTTTAACTTCTTGAGTTCTTTATATATTCTGTATATTATTCCTCTCTCAGATGTAGGGTTGGTGAAGATCCCTTCCCAGTCTGTAGGCCGCTGTTTTGTTCTGTTGATAGTGTCCTTTGCGTTACAGAAGCTTTTCAGTGTCATGAGGAGCCATTTATTGATTGTTGATCTTAGAGCTGTAATGTTGGTGTTTTGTTCAGGAAGTTGTCTCCTGTGCAAATGAGGTCAAGGCTCTTCCCCACTTTTTACCAACAGAGCTAAAAAAAAACCTGGGCCCAGGGGACCCTTCAGAGACCCATACTCCAACCAAGGACAATGCACGGAGAGGACCTAGACCCAAGTGGGTTCCTTAGTAAGGGGGGTAGGGGCCATCTGACATGAACTCAGTGACCAGGTCTTTGATCAGCTCCGCCTGGGGGGGTGTATCCTGGTCAGGCTGCAAAGGAAGATGATGCCACCAGCCATGATGAGACTTGATAGGCTAGGGTCAGATAGAAGGGGAGGAGGTCCTCCCCTATCAGTGGACTATGAACTATGGACTATGGACCATAGGAGGAGAAGAAGTAGGGTGGGAGGGACTTGAAGGAGATGCAGGGTGCTACAGTTGAGATATAAATTAAATAAATTATAATAAATAAATAAATATTAAAATAAAAAGAATGTATCAATAAAATGTTTCTCTTTACTTTTAATAAAACAATCTGTTTTGGTTCTTAAACTTTAAGTATAGCTCCTGGTTGGAAGATATTTCAGACAATTTTTTTTTCCTTAAGCAAATAGTGAACAAGTCTTCAGATATTTATTGAGCATCTATTAATCATGCATTTAATACTTGAACATTTTGGGTACTATACCATGCTGCCTGATCAGATTTCTAAAGGATGTCAGTTTTATGTAAACAGTAATACCATAGCATCTGAAGTGAATGTCACACTGAGGCAAGGTAAGCCATGTCAATTCATTTCACTTTCATAGAAATGCCGAATGCCAGCTGCTGCTGATACTTCTCTGATCATTAGCTGACTTCAGGCAGGAGCTAATGCAGCCACTGATGACCATGGATCTAACAGGCGTGGAGACCCACACAGATGTGGTGCAGTTACTTGTGGCTTTAACTCCTGGTAACTGTTCTGTTTGACAGATAAGGGCATTTTTCCTGATGTGCATGTTGTGAGAAGGGAAATCTTGCACTGGCCCTATAATTTTGTTTCCGTTTTTTAATTTTCTTATTTCATTTTTGTGGGTGTGTAAATATATGCGCACTCAAGAATTCTGGAGTAAACTGCAGGTTTAGTTTGAGCCAGTGCCTTTACATGCTGCACCATTTCACCAGCACTGCACTGTAATTGTTTCTCTATGACCCTTGTTTTGAAGTCAAGGTAAGCCTATGATAGCATCTTATGGGCGATGATTCAATGGCATCTTGCATGTGTCTAGTTGTCAACGGATAAGAGGTACCATAAAGGAGGACAGCCTGCTATCAGAGGAGAAGAAAGTTTTGTTGTGCAAATTTCATGATTGTAGAATGCTTATTTTTTAGTTAAATCTTGAAGACTAATAATAGACAAAGCAAAAAAAGGAAGAAAAGAGAAACGAAGCACTGTGAAGAGCTGGGTTAGGGGTTCTGTTTTGTTGATTGCCAGTCTAGAGCCTGCAGCGTCTTAGTTTTCATATCTGTCCCTGAATTTTAAAATCTAGGCCATAGCAGCCCAATCCCCCTGTCCCTTACTGCTCTGTAGAGTAATTTGACTACTTTATGAAAAAGACTTAGAGCATTTTTGAGCAAACAAGTTTGATACTGTGGTAGAAGTAGCTCTAATGGCAGGGAGACAATAGAAAATATTGAAGATGATAGATTGTCATTGAAAATTAGTAAAATCTGCTTAAAAGGATAAAAAGACTACAAACCAGTGTTCTTTTATAAATAAACATGAATTGTGAGACAGGAAATTGAAGAAACGGAAAGGGAGAGTCTATGAAGCTAACCACGAGCAATAATTGTCTGACCCAAGCATGTATTTAAAATCATATACGTATTTATAAGGAAAAACACATATTACCCATTTTACTTTAGCCGCTTCTCTGTGTCTTTTGCTAGTGTTGCTTTCCCAGGCTTTGTTTAGCAGTTTATCAGTGAAAGGCTCAGTTTCCTCTACTTGGGCTCAGGACACAGCCTATTGATACTAGTGTTCCATGAAGGAGTCCTAAGTGCATTTTCCTCCTGCTTCAACTGTTTTCCACACAGATGTATAGCATAAGGAACTGAAGCTAATCCTTGAAGAACAGTACGGCCAGCTTCTCGAAGCTATCCACCCGTGTGTGCAGAATTTGTCCCATCACGTGTTTTCAGCTGTGGTATATTTAAGGCAGGGTTATCTGTCTGCTTAGGAGTGTCCTTCCTTCCTTCCCCTATCTGAGAGGGGATGGTCTTTTCAACAATAACTTTTGTTTTTAAGTTGTACATGGTAGGGTTAAAAAGAATAAAGAAATATTTGGCTATTAAGCAGTTTGTTCTTTGTTTACTCTGATATAGTTCGGTCAGTTGTTGATACTCAACTTGTCTCTTTGGAAATACCTGCAGCTGTCTACACACATAGGTTGGGAGGCCTAGCATAATGAAAACATGCAACCTGTTTCTAGTCCTTCCGAGTAGATTAGCTATTAGTCGACTCGTGACTCCAGTTTTAAATTCCTTGTGCTGCAGATTTATCATGTTTTAAATGGGGATAATTTTATTCATTTTATAAGGTATAATAAAAATAATATGCATAAAAATAAAGTGTACTGCCTAAGGTCTTAATGGCTAAAAATGCTTTGTTCTTACCATGTGCCAAAGATAGTTTTGGATGTTTTACATGGGATTCTTCTTTTAGTCTTCTCAAGAACAGTTAAAAATAGCTACTGGTTTTAATTTTATAGATGAGCACATTGATGCATAACAAGTTAGTGTAATAGCATGCTGCTAGAATAAGAGTCGACTTCGTAAACCAGTCCCATGGCTCCGGAGCCATGTGTTGTTTATTGGTATTATTTAGCATGTTAGATGCTAAATTTACAATCTATGATAAAAAATTTGTCTGTACATGATTGTGCACTTCTGTAATCCCACCACTGGAAAGACTGAGGCAGCAGAAGAATCATAAGCTGGAGGGCAGCCTGGGCTACAGAGCAAAATTCTGTATTCCACCACCTTCAATAGGATAATGATGATGATGATGATGATTAGAGAGCTTGTTCAGTCACCCAGTAAATGATATATTCTGACCTCTTAGGTATTCTTCAATGGTAGAGAGCATATGGAGCATAAAATATTACTATATACATTAACATGTCATGATATGTTTATTGTTTTTAAGAATTTGGATGGTGCTGGGTCAAGTTTTTCTGTCTTCCATGGCCATTTTCTATATCTATCTATCTATCTATCTATCTATCTATCTATCTATCTATCTATTTATCTGTCTTTTGTCCATCTTTTGTATCTATCTACCCATTTACTTATCTGTTTATCTAACTTTATGTGTATCTATCTATCTTTCTAGCTATCTATGTATTATCTATCTATTTATATATATATATATATGTATATATATATATTTTTTTGAGACAGGATTTCTTTATGAGGCATTGGACATCCTGGAACTAGCTCTGTAAAACAAGTTGGCCTTGAAATCACAGAGATGACATCTCCTTCTGCCTCTGTCTCTGCCTCCCAAGTGCTGGAATTAAAGGAATATGCTAATGCCACCAGGCTCTTTTATTATTTTTTAGAGCATTATCTCATAAATTTTGTAGTTTTTCTTTATACATACCAATGGGCTAGCTATACATGGTTTTCATGTATAGCTATTATTTACTTTTCTTTCACAAAACATGATAGAATGTTTACAACACAATAGGTTTAAGGTAGGGATGCAGAATGTGTGAGTGACTAAGTAAATGATGGTGTGAGTGTGAGTGGAGAGTCGGAGGAGACCACTTTCAGTGGGTCACCAGATACACAAACAGATTAGAGAGCAGATCTTGGTATGCAAAAGACAGTTAATACCACAATTTCATAACTGCAGTGGTAGTTATTGACATGTAGCTTGTGTTAATGCTGAACTGTAGTCTCTCCTAAATGTCGGCCTCCAAACTTGGATGGCTGTGTACTATATTATATTATCATAACTATAATAAAGAACCATTCTGTATTCATGAAGTTTATCATATTTCCCTTTGGTTGGATTAATAGATGGGATGTTAAACATTGTGCCACCTTTCTCAGAAAATTTTTGAGTAAAAAAAATAAAGTAAAAAGTGAGATGTGTTATCCCCACACAATGGGCAGAGTATTTATGACAATATGACATTGCCTAGGCTTTCTGTGGTTGATGAGTTAGAAAAAGTGAATTGTTGTTGAGTTTACTTGAATTGGTGATCACAATGGTAAGAAAAATTCAACACTGTCCACCATGTTTGTGGTGATATATAAAATCTTAGTTTTAGTTCTTATGGGGCTTCTGAATGAAACAGTCCAATGGGAAATAGGAAAGGCGCTAAATCCACCCTGGGCAAATAGGCTATGTGGCAGTCTAGAGCAGCTAGGGTAGATCATCTCAACAAAAAGATAACAGCCCTCTACTTGAGGCCATCTGTCCTCCTGAGCACTGTACTAAAGTGATGGTCTTGTAGGCCAGGCTGCCTCAGCAGTAAGAGCGGCAGGGCCTGGTGCAGATGTTCCATGGGAGTTGGTAAGAGATTGCTTCTACTTCAAACCTGAAGCAATTCCTAGGCCTTGTGATTCTTTAAACAATTATTCCCTGTCCGAAGTGTGTAGGAAGATAGACCACCAGGACATTGTCCATACAACCTGCAAACATTAACCCTAAGCTAATCCTTTCAACTTTCTCTTAAATAACTAAAATAAGTATGTCTTTCATAAACCAGCAACATTTTCAACATATGCTTATAAATTAAGAATGATGGTGAAATAGAGGGAGACAATGCAACCAGTCCTGTTGAGACCTGATAGGCTAGAGTCAGAAGGGGAGGAGGACCTCCCCTATCAGTGGACTAGGGGAGGGCCATAGAGGGGAGAAGAGGGAAGGAGGGAGGGATTAGGAGGAGATGAGGGAGGGGGCTACAGCCGGGATACAAATTAAATAAATTGTAAGAAATGATAATTAAAAAAGAATGATGGCGAAAGGATGGCAATATTCATGCAATTTCCAGAACTGTGTCTTACGTGTCTTAATTCTTTTTGGAGACACATTTGCTTTCTCTGAAAGTTGATTCCTTATTCAACAGTTGGACCAAACTAGAGTTTTTAGTTTACCTAAAATTCAGTATTTTAAAGATATTTACATATTTCATAATATGGTAGATATTTTTTCTTGTCAGAATGTATTAATATTTTGAGGAAATATCTATAGTTGCTACAGATGATGACAGCATTCTAGATTTTTATTGTCATGTGTCTATAAAACGTTTAAGTAGTAATCTTCTGGCCAGCCTTACCCTCGGCCACATAAATATAAATTTCTATGGACATGATATAAAGTTCCAGTGGAACCACCTGCCACGTGGATGTCTGCACTGAGGTTTAATAGTACCCTGTATTTTTTTCTCAAAAGGAAATAGCAGGATGTTACCTTGTAATTTTTTTTTTACTACTGTGTAATAAAATGTAGATATAATAAATACCATCTAAGCAAATCAAAAAAATTTGGACAGAATCCATTTTGCCGTCAACACTTAGTATATAGTACAGGCTTTTAAATATTTTTGTCCTAAGTGGACTTAATTACATCAACTTGCATTCTACTCTCTTTGACTACACGGAAGCAGAAACCATTATTTTATTATTTGCCATTCAGCCTTAGATGGTATTTTAATACATTTGTCTTGGTTCTCCACTGGGCTTGTTAACATAGTCTTGAGTGTGATCCGAATTATTCTTTGATTAGGTAAGTTGACCTGCTAGGTTACTGTTTGATGTTGGTTGGTTATTTTTGCCATCATATTCATATTGATATTGCTGACAATAATACTGACACACCGCAACTTGTGCATTGTCAAGAATTCACACCCTTTTTTTTTTTACTATCCTGGCAGCAGCAACAAGATTCAGTGCAATTCAGCTTTGTAGGTCATGATGGCTTCAGAATTGCAGGTGGTCATTCAGTGTTTCTTATATTGACTATTGAATGAAATGGCTGAGAACAGTTTTCTTTTTATTTATATTTTCAAAATGTGTGTGTTTGTATATGTTGCCTGCCTTTATGGCTGTCCACCGTGTGCATGCCTGGTGTTTAGGGAGGCCGTAAAAGGACAAGTGTATCCTTGATGTGGAGTCACAGATAGATAGTGAATTAACATGTATATGCTGGGAATCAATTCTGGGTCTTCTGGCAGGACGAAGAACTACCAGAACTACCTTTCCAGGCCGTGTGAACTTGTGTGTGTGTGTGTGTGTGTGTGTGTGTGTGTGTGTGTGAAGGCTAAAAACACATATAGGACCTCTTAGTATATACTTTAATTTTCCATACACTTTCATAGACTATGAATTCAAGTTGAAGGCTTACTCATACTTTGTGGAATTCCTGCACATAGGGCTTGGGCTTTAGATCTGGTGTTATATAATGAGGCCTGGGCTATATACTGATGTTTTCTCTGAAGAAACTCCAAAATAAAACAAGAAAAAAAAATAAAACCAATACAGTAGTATTGGGAAGCTATTACTAATCATTTTGTTAAACCTTGACACAAAAGCTTTTTCTTGGTACAACTGCTGGTGGCACAGGATTTCAAACTTCTCTCTTTTAGAAACACTTCCTTTATTTTTGAGCTTGGTCTGACTCCAAAAACTATGGTGCACTGCTTTTATGGGTGGAATAAACATACAGCAGCCCTGTAAGAAGGGAAATGCATGCCTTGTGCCTGATTTCTTATAAACCACAACTAATACATTTCAAATACTATTGTTAATATGTGGTACAACAATTTCCACTTACAAATGCAAATACAGGTATTGTTATAGTTTGGATATCTAAATTTATATGAAGTGAATAAAGTGTGGTAAATATAGTAATAATAAATTAAAAATAAATTTTTTCAAACTTGAAACTTTAATTCCTGAGGGCAAAAAGAAAACTAAACAGTATTATAGGTATAAGCACCTTTTCTGTATTTCAATCTCTTTCTAAAACATCATTTATTTACTTATTTTTATGTGCAGTGGTGTTTTGCCTGCCTGTGTATCTATGTGAGAGTGTCGGGTCCCCTGGATCTGGAGTTACAGACAGTTTTGAGCTGCCATGTGGGTGCTGGGAATTGAACCAGGTCTTCTGGAACAGTTGCTAGTGTTCTTAAAGGCTGAGCCATCTTTCCAGTCCTAGCACATCCTCTGGATCTGTGGGAAGTTTTAATTTTTTGTTTGTTTTTGGTGTTTGTTTTGTGAGGTAGGTTTCATTTTGTACCCCAGACGTGCTCATAAGTCACCATAGAGCCCACACTCTCCTAAATTCCTAAATTCTCCTGCTCAGCCTTATCTGTCCTGAGAATGGAAGCATGTGCTACTAAACGAGGCTTAGAGTACATTCTTTGAAGAGGTTTAGTTAGATTTCGTGAAATGAAAACTGAATTCACTACTGGGTGGATTTTGAAATTTAATTCAGATACTTCATTTCCTTGGTTTGCTGTTCTTTGACTTTTATTTTTCTGGAAAGTACATTTCAGTATAATAAGTTTCTTTTCTCTCTCTCTTTCTTTTCTCTTTTTTATTTTTATTTAATTTTTTTTTTTTTTTACTTTGTAAGAGTTGTGTGGTTACCTGATAGGTAACATTAATCATTCTTGAAAAAAATATGTTCCTGTATATCTAAGCTTTCCCACCACAGAGCTAACATATTTTAGCTAAAATTGCTTGGGAATAAGGATATGAGATTTCCTTCATGTATATAGTAACTCAAAAACTTAAATATAGTTTTGTATGCAGTTCTTTTTATATACAAAAAATATGGAAGTAAAGTAGAAATATTTCAGAAATACGGTAGTTTGTTTGCATAATACAGCTCTGTTTACCTGAGGCTAACTGTGACATGAAGATATTAAATAGAAAATTCCGGGAATAAATAATTGATAGGCTTAAAATGTAATGCTCTGTGACTAGTGTGATGAAAGCTTACCTTCTCCTTTTTTTGTCCCAGATGAGATGTCAGTCATTCATACTTCAAATGCTGTTTGCTGGGCAGTCACTTGCTAGCTATGGTGGTTTCAGTTCCACCGGCATGGTGTTTCAATTTGTTCAAGAATGGTGAATTTATTTACTGATGACCACAAAGTGCAAAATTACTGTTGTAGATGCTTCAACCATTCTTAAGAGAAGCTATAAAATGGTTCTTTAATTGAAAGAACAAGTATTTTTATTGATAGGACTAAGCTGTGCTTACGTGTTTGTTGTCAGAGGCTATTTTTGTAGCTGTTTATCTTATGAGTAGTGTTGTTAATCCCTGCATGTGCTGGAATTTTAGGTTAAATTCTATCATATGTATGCATAGGAAAGGGCAGTATATAGAAGAACTGGTGTTCTCCACGGTTCCCGGCATCCATTGGTCTCTACTCATAATGGTGGACCCTTGTAACGTCCACGAAAAGGAAAAGATTAACAAATACAATTGTGTATATTCTTTAAACTTTTAAAAGGTGAGAGGCTTTATTATCCTTAATAGTAACACAATATTCATTATTTTTCTGTAATCATTTTGAGTGTCGTGTGTATGTGTGTGTGTGTTGCTGGTTTGTGTGTTATTGTACATGTGGGGAATTGACTCTCTCCTTCACCTCTGCATGTCCCTGGGATTGAACTCAGATCATTAGGCTTGGCACCAAGTGTCTTTATTTTATGAGCCATCTCACTGCCTCCAATATGGTTTCTTAGTTAATGGTCATTAGGATTCACACACAAGGAAAGCTTCAGTTGTTCATGGCTTTATTGTGTGTACTGGTGACCAAGTAAAGACAGGTTTTGAAAAATATTCACGAACAGTGTAGGCAAATACCCTTGTATGGCAGTTCCCAAATTCCAGTGATTGCTTCATTTGATAATAAAAACATTTGTAGATATTTGCCTGTTTTCCCTTTGAGCTCCAAATGTTTGTTAGTCTGTTAGTTTGTTAGTTTCTGATCTCTGCTTGACAGAAGTCTGTATAGGAAATAAAGCATAATCAGTTCTCTGGTGAAAGTTTCTCCATGGTTGAGCTCATCAAACTTTAGTGTACTGTGACCTTTTTTTTTTTATAAAATACATTCCTCGATTCCAGATTGTGAGCCACACTGGTCCAGATTTCCAGATGTTGGAGTCTCAGATAGGGGACTCATTACTGTGGCACAGAAAGCACACTATTTTAAAGACATCAGTAGAGAAGATTTTCTGCTCGAAATCCTAGACAAAGTGGAAAATAAAGCCTCGTGCAATGGACTGCAGTCAGTGTGGGATTGGGAGAGAAGAAAAAAGAATGCCAGGGAAGGCAGAGGAGCTGGGCTCTGGAAACCTGACCTCTGATGTGTAAGCTAATCACTTTTAGAACTCCAGCCAGGCTTTGTTTTTTTTTTTTTTTTCATCTGTGCAAAAACGTTTCATTATTTTGTACTTTCTGCATTTTGATCCCACCCCCACTACAGAGTTGGCACCTTCCCAAAATACTTTGGCAGAGGTCGCTTCCCAGAAGCCTTTTAAAGTTTAGTTAGAATACATTTATTGATTTTATTGAATGGCCAGAGGAATGAAGAGTTTTGGGAAAAGCGCATATAAGAATCAGTGTCTGGCCTGGCAACCCACGCTACTTTAAATGTCTGAGAACACTTCATTAAATGCAGGTTCTCATCGTCTGCAAAATAGTAAAGGTTTCTGCTGTTTTTTTTTTCTTGGTTGCACATTAACTGACCTAGGTAGCCTCATAGAACTATGGGGTAAAAACCATTCTTTTCTAGAACAGACATTTAGAGAACATAAGAATGCAAAAAAAAAGAAAATCAGAAACTCTCTAAAAATTCAATTGTAAACCTATAGAAAATCTTTGGTAGCATTACATGATAACCTTTTCTTAGTCTGTTTTCCTTTATAGACTTTGTAGTAGATAGAGAATAAACTATGCTGTCTAAATTTACCATAAAGGGGAAAATATACTTTGCAAAAACTTAACAAGTGATTTATTCAAATTAATACCCTTCTACTCCACGTACATGTTTTTTTTTTTTAATTTATAACTTATAATTTGGTTGCTAAGCAGGAAGGAAGTTCCTGTGTCCATAACTATGAGATAGTTCTCAAAGCAACACAAGTACTTCTTTAACAATCTGAAGTTCTAGAATTCTGATGCCAAAAAAAGGAAATATAATGATTATTGAGAATGTATAAAACATATACTCAAAGCCTTCCATTTTATCTTCCTTTTACCTTCCATTTCAAAACTATGTTGGCGATGTAAATGAGCATCTCTAATGTATTCAAGGGGGCTTAATGAATGGGCAACATTTCAAAGTTTATCTCTTATAAAAAAGAGGGTGAATGGTTTATATCTCTACTCTATATGAGTGTTGAAACCCGTTCAACAGAGTAGTAGCAATAAGTATAGTAGATTCTATTTTGCAAATTAATTCTATATACTTGTGGATTGTAGTTTCCTATTTGACAGGAATTCTGATGACAAAATTTCCTTCTTGATGTAAATGTAAAAGTTGAAAATATATTAAACATTAAAAGATCATTCCACTTTGATTCTCAGTATCTAAGTGGTTTCCCTAGTAAGGGGAACAGGGACCATCTATGACATGAACTCAGTGGCTGACTCTTTGATCACCTCCACCTGAGGGGGGCGGGGAGCAGCCTTGTCAGGCCAAAGAGGAAAACAATGCAGGCAAACAATGATAGGCTAGGGTCAGATGGAAGGGGAGGAGGACCTCCCCTAGCAGTGGACATGGAGAGGAGCATGTGAGGAAATGAGAGAGGGAGGGTGGGGTTGAGAGGGAATGAGGGAGGGGTCTACATCTGGGATACAAAGTGAATAAATTGTAATTAATATAGAAAAATAAAAATTTAAAAAAATCATTCCATTTCACTGAAGTTGAGACAAATCATAAGAGGCATGCAAAATCTCTTTTGTACAAAAACTTCTCCAATGCTAAATTATTGTGACTTAGTTGTTTGTGAAACAAAATTCAAAATCATTTTCATCAAGTTTTAAGTATATATATAGTTTTATAGTTATTTCATGATAAAAATAAGAGATTGATTACAGTATTTACTATTAGAAAATGGTCATTTAGAAATATAGAGGATATGCATTGTATTATAATTAAGTTTGATAAATCCCATTATTAGAGAAGTAGGAAACCATGATTAGTAGGCAAATATGTCATGTGTAATTACAGTCATAGCAGAGCCATTTTGAAAAGTAAAACCAGAAGATAAATTATATGATTGTTTTTACATTGATAATTTGAGAACCATTTCTCAAGCACAGAATTGAAACAGACATTGCTGAGTAAATCATCTTCCTGGATCCTTACCAAGTACTCTTTATGTGGTACACAAGGGCTTCTGATCATTGTAATGCCATTGTATTAAGTGGGGTAATGCGGAGGTCTCTTTCGCTGGTAGGGAGCATCCACTGAGAGTTGAGGTCCCTTGCATCATATATACACATGCGTCCCAGTGTACATACCTTGTACACTACACCATCTTCTCTCATCACTGCAAGCTGTCTTTTTTCTTTAAGCGATAATGTGTTAGAATTCCCAAGGGCGGAAGATTTGCACTGGTTTTTCCCTTTTATGAGTTACTAGATCAGTATGTAATTCACCATAGAAGCAATAAGCTCATGAGTATTTTTACCTGTGAGTCCCAAGGCAGCCAAACTCAAAGAATAAAGTGCCCATTGATGGCTTTGTGTACATTTACTTTCTTGATAAAGAATAACTACTTGTTTAGTTTTGTTTTGATACTTTTTTAAGGCTGAAAGAAAGCATATCCAAGAGAGACTCCTGGAGAAATTCCCATTCAAGTACAGTAGTCTAGACCAGGAGCTGCTGGGCTGAAAATGTTGTTCTTTTACAAATAGTCCCCAGTGGCTCAATTTATAAATTTTTGAGTTGTGATAGTACAGAATTGATAAACATTTAGTAAAAAACTGTATTTGAATTTGCGGATTTTGATCTTGTCCAAGACAGGTATATTTCACCATACTTTCTTGAAGTTTTAGGAAGCAATTATAACTTCCTGATCCCACATGAGCATAACATTAAAACACTCTAATAGTTTTTTTTTCTAGATTATATTGTTCAGTATTATTGTGTATATAATGTGTGCTTTTTCATGTAACATATGTTTAACTTATAATGGGAATTTGGGACATATCCCCATTGTAACTTGGAGGGTACCTGCTCACACATGGATTTCTCCTTAATCAAGATCTTGCCATGTCTATTTGGGTAGAAGAATCTCTGTCTTGTTAAGTGAAGCCTGAAGGAAAGAAAAGACCCAATCCTTTGGTTTTGATTATCTGTGAGAAGACAGAACTAACTGTGTGTGTATTTACGCTATCCTGTCTGAACCTCTTACTGCAGTGGCCTGGCATACAACAGGGACACGAGTATGAAAGAGAAGGGAGTTATGTGGTAACTTACCCTGTCTTACGAATGCAGACGGGCAAAGTGCCTGTCACTACAGTAAGTTCAGAGTAGTACAAGTAAGTATGTAGACTAATGAGTTAATTTTTGTTTGGATTTCCTGTAATCCTTTCCTTCCCAGTAAGGCTTGTGTGTTATCTCCTGTATGGGTCTATTAGGTTTTCAAACATTAGTTATATTTTATCAAAGGAGGAGAAATTTATCAGTAAGCATATTGAGTTGTTAACATTAATCATGAGCTTAATGGATAGCATGAATGATTTTTGTAGCATTAAGAAATTAGTGGAATTTTAAAAACTGACTCATAGGGTTTTTTAAAAAATCAGTAATCACTTTAACTAGGTCTGTGATAAACCATATGTATTCTTTTTGTTAGTGTTCCTTTTTTTATAACTCTGTATTAGTTTTTCCTTTTATAGATTAATGCGGAAGCCCTGCTAATTGATTCTATGTCAGCCTCTTTTTCTAATTAGAAATTTTAAGGCATAAGATTGTCTTTCAACACTGCTTTTGCTGCTTTCTATAAATTTTGATGTGCTATGTTTAATTTTCGTTCAACTCACAATATGTCTAGTTATTGTGTGTGGTTGATAAATATTTAGGGATTCCTAATTTTCATCACTAAATTAATTTTGTATCATTTAGATAACATTTTTATGACCAGTCTTTTTACCCTTACTAAGATTTGGTTTGTGGTCTAAATGAAAAGTGTAATGAGGGCTGTTTCAGAGCTTAAACAATTCACATGCAAACTGTTACAGGACACTTGTGCACAGAACTTCCATACTTTATCTTGCGTTGACAGTCTCAAACTTGTTAGATGAATGTTCATTTTCTCTTGACCTGAAACACCTGTAGTGGAAACTTTGTATGTTTTCCTCATTGATATTGGGAGAATATTTGCCACCCTACTCACATAGGCCTTCTCAAGTTCAAACTCCAGTCATTTGCATGACGTAATTTATGGTTCCCTGAATCCTGTAAGCTGGCATACAAAGCATTGCATTCACAGATTGCTCTGCCCAGCAGAATCTTCCGTGAGGAATCGGCCCAAGTAGATACCCAAGGTGACTGATGTAGGAAGTTCTGTGGTCACTTTTTTGTTCTTGTTTTTGCTGTTTTAAAATTATGTTTGTTTGTAATGGGAAAAGAAGAGAACATAATTCATTTAGTGAGTTTTAAAACCTAATTTCTATGTTAAGCATTATGGTACAGTTGTAGACTACTGAGAAGAAGCCCTCATTGGAGAAATGAGGTTTTACACAACTTCGGGTACTGTTTACAAGGCAAATTTGAGGACAAACTTAGAAACAAATCACCTCATGAAAAGTTCTCTTATTTGTACTACTTTTATTTTGGCTATCAATGAACAGTTTAAGGATAAGTGAATGGGCTGAGAGTGTAACTCCGAGGTACAATCCGTGCCCCAGAAACCACAGGCTCAACTCCCAACATCTCCAGCCACAAAGCTTCTCTTAACTGTCTACAGAATGATTAGAGATGCACATTCTTGACACTTCTTCACTGCCTCGTGGACCATTATGGGACACTTCAGCAGGTTGTATTATATAATTTTGGAATGAGTACATATAGGAAAAAATCACACTTTTTTTTTCCATTTTAATCTCACACTAATTTGTACTGGGTTATTTTGGGATACACCATTTAACTATCAAAGTGTGAAGGAATCTCTAACAGCAATCAGTGTCATGAATTTCTGAGATTATCTTCTAAATAATTGATTTATAAATGCTTATTTTATCTTCAATTTAAATATCTCAAAGAATGCTTTTTGAGAAGTTTGAACATGTAGAGTCAGAATTTAGAATTCATGGAATAAAGTTTTTCTGACTTTGTCACTTGGCATTTTCTTTGTAAAGATCTTTGAAAAGTTAAATGACTGTCTGAGATAACTAAAATAGAACTTGGCACACAGAGTTTTATTAAGTATAAAATATGTGTATGTCATACAGAAAAAAGGTACTATGTAGTTTATAAATATATACAAAGTGCAAATATGCATATAGACATGTCTTCTCCTGTGTGTCTTTGTCCCAGTCTGCTTCCTAGCTGGAATGTATATGAATTTTGTGAGTATTCTTTTAAGCTCTTCCATTCCCTCTGACTCTACACTGCCTTGAGCTATGCTTGAGACAGTAAATATATGGTGCACATGGACAAATTTTCTTTTAATTTTGCTCTCTCAGATCTGGAAAAATTAGCCATAGTTTTCATAATTACTGATTTAATAAATTGGCAATTCATTTTTTTTCAGCAGTATCTATTTTTGTTATCCTTTATATGTGATTAATTATAATACTTGGTCAAAAGCATAGGCTATTTTTACTTTTAACTAACATAAATCCAGTTTTTAGAACTGAAGTATTTCCATGTACTTCTCAAGCTTTCTGAAGAATTGAGTGATTTTTAAGGTATTGCTTTTATGCTATTTTTGAACCGTTTAACTCTAAAGTAATGAAAATATGAACAGATACTAAAAGACATTAATTGCACTAAAACATCGTCAACCATTAGATTTTGAGTTTTTTCTTTCTTTCTCAAAGTATTTACCACAGCTGTTTTTGAATATCCATCTTGGAATAAGTTTATCCTATAGAAAATAAGTTTATCCACATTATCTCATAATATAGATAGGTGTTCATTAACAAGATGCCTTTCTCTGCTGTTTTATCTACTCTTTGCTCTTCCCTTTGTTTCCACCTTTTCATGTCTAAGTTTTCTTGTTTATTTGTCCTTTCCATTGTGATGCTAAATGGCTTTCACAAGCTGGTCTTAGTCTGGTGCTCTCTACATGAAGTAAGTGATTCTCTAGAGTACAGCCCCGTGGGAGGCACCACCAATATCCATCCTCAGGAAACTCAGAAGTCCAGGTAACCAGCAAACAGCAAATGCAGGAGCAGGAAAAACCAGCAGCAAATCGTCCCCCTCCTACTCTTCCAGGCCACCACTCTTTTTTCCTCTGGATTGTCTTATTTATACCCCTCAAACTCTCAGAAGCTAATTAATTTTACCTAGCAAAGACCATGCTCTGCACAAGACAGTTTACAAGTGTTAACTATAGACTCTCCCAGTTGGGATTATAACAAAAACGTGTTTACATATCATAAACCAAAATGTACATACCACTTGATCATTTACATTTGGGGGAAATTGAAGTTTGAAGAATTAGCCATCTCTAAATATCAAAATTTCCAAGGTGATGCAAAATATCTGAAGGGAGATAATAATTGTGAGCAGGCCTGTGCTGTGACCCAGGACAGTTACATAAAATATTTTCACGATGATAAATACCCATTTTTAAAAAACAAGGGGACAGTAATCTATCAAGTCGTTAGTTACTGGAAGAATACTAGATTTGTTGAAGGAAGGTTATTCATGATAGTTCAAGCAATCGACTTTTATAAAAGAGTTGCTTGTTTGAGAACTCAAATGATTCACATGTGGAGTTGGCTTAATCTTGACAAAAAAAATATCACTAAGTATTCAAATACTATGGAACATTTATTAAAATAGAGCAAATCCTGCTACCTTTATAATTTAAAATCACCAAGTCAGAAGAAATATTTACATTAGAGGATGGTTTCTATGAATTTATACTCGATTTAATTTCAGTCAATAGTGATTTGTATAAGAGAACTCAGTTTAATTTCATGGTATTCGTTTTTGTTTTCTTTATATCTAATTCCTTTTGGGACAAGATAGTAGAAGATAATGGTTTTTGTTATTATTTTGGATTGTGTATAAAGTTGCTCACTCTTTAGGAGAAACAAAAATATTCCTATTGCAATTGCATACAAATAATAAATTTCAGAATAATTACTAGGTGTGTTAATTATATAAATTCTTAATTATGCTCACTAGAAAGTTTTAAAATTGATGTAGCTAAAGAACTACAAGGATACATTAAATTGCCAAATAAAATATTTTGAAGAAAAACATTCTTTTAATATTTTTTGGCAACGAGTTTGGTATATGGATTCTTGGCTTAGTGATTTAAATATGGACTTGAGATAATTTTTAAGAAAATGAGCACAGTATCCTGAAAATTGTTTAAATAAATTTATTTTAATATAGCTTTTAAATTTTTTTTATAATTTTATTTTTCTCATTAGTTACATTTTTGTTAATTCTGTATCCCAGCTGTATCCCTCATTCCCTCCCCAATCCCACCCTCCCTCCCTCATCTCCTCCCTGCCCCTTTCCAAGTCCACTGATAGGGGAGGATCTCCTCCCCTTTCATATGACTCCTTTTTGTCAGGTATTTTCAGGACTGGCTGCAAAGTCCTCCTCTGTGGCCTAACAGTACTGCTCCTCCCTTGGGAGGTGGGGAGGTCAAAGAGCCAGTCATTGAGTTCCTGTTAGAAATAGTCCTTGTTCCCCTTACTATGGGAAACCAATTGATTGCTGAGCTATCACGGGTCACATCTGAGCATCGGTTCTAGGTTTTATCCTCTCATGGACTTTGGTTGAGTGTCCATCTCAGAAAAGACCCTGTGCCCATATACGTTTGTTCCTTGTAGAGCTCCTATCCTTTCCACATCAAACTCCCCTTCTTTCATATGATTCCCTGCACTCTGCTGAAGGTTTGGTTATGAGTCTTAGTATCTACTTTGGAGCACTGCTAGGTACAGTCTTTCAGATGCTTAATTTTTTTTTTATTATTATCATTTCTTGCAATTTATTCACTTTGTATTCCAGCTATGGCACACTCCCTCATCTCCTCCCATTCCCACCTTCCCTCCCTCTTCATTCCTTATGCCCCTCCCCCAGTGCACTGATAAGGGAGGTCTTTCTCCCCTTCTATCTGACCCTAGCCTAATGGGACTATTCAAAACTGGCTGCATTGTCTTCCTCTGTGGCCTGGCAAGGCTGCACTCCTAGGTGGGGGTGATCAGAGAGCCAACCACTGAGTTCATGTCAGAGACAGCCCCTGTTCCCCTTACTAGGGAACCCACTTGGAGACTGAGTCTATGGGCAACATCTGAGCCAGGGTTTTAGATCCTCTCCATACATTGTCCTTGGTTGGATATCAGTCTCTTCGGGGCTGTTTTTATGGCTCGGTTTGTCTCCTTTCGGAGCTCCTGTCCTTTCCATGTCTTTCTCTGTCATCCTTCTTTCATAAGATTACTTGCATTCTGCCCAAAGTTTGGCTATGAGTCTCATCCTCTGCTTCAATACCTTTATAAGTAGAGACTATATCTTAATTTTTTTTTACATTAGACTTGATTTAGATTTTTATAGCTTGGTCTCTTGCTATCACTCTCTCTACCTCAAACACTATCCATGTATATGTGCAGATAACTATACAGGAAGTGGGCTTACCTGTGTTTGTGTATATATTATAATATAACCAAAATGCAATAAGGTGTGTCTCCAGTATCTCTCTTAAGTGGTTTTCAGTTGGTAAATATCATTGAATTTGAACTTGCTTTAGGTCTTAGAAATATATGTTTGTTGTAAGAAACCATAGTTTCTTGGAAATACCAAAACCTATTTTGAAGTCATATGTGTTCTTTCAAGAAGAAAAAAAATATATATTTACGCTACATACTTCTACTTCACTTGCATTCCCAGTAGCATCTTATTTTAAAGATGCCTCCAGGTTTTACAGTTCTTCTCATTCTGCCATGACACTTTTAAGTGTTGTGGGTAAATAGACTTCTCCAGTAATAATAACATTTTATTAGTTCTATGGTTAAAATCCTAAAAGAAAATATTTTTTGTCATCTAATTGTGTCTTTTCTTTTTTTGCAGAAATGTTTAATTCAGTAAGTCAGAAGAAGAAAACATGGATTTTTAGCAATCAAAGAACAAATTAAGGTAATTCATAGAGTATTATTGTTGAATATGTTTCCTAATAATTTAAAATATATTAACAATATGTGTACTCAAGCTAGTGTATATTTTATGAGACTAAATCACATTGAATATGCAACATGTTTAAATGTTTTTTATATGTTTTGAAATGATATTTTCATTTCTTATATGTTTTTGGAAAATAGGTTCTGATATTTTCTGAACAATAACTAATGTAGTTGAGCATATTTGCTATCTATTGTGAAGAAATACATTCTATATTAAAAATAATTTAGATAAAAGAAGTAGTTTTTGTAGCTGCTGCTCTGGAAAGGCACTGATATTACTTTATCAACTATATGAAACAACTATGCCAAGATTTTGGTTTGCATTGATACATAGATTCCAAGACAATGCATTGATGCCATTCATGTATTGTTTGTTTTGTTTGCTGTCAATTTTATATCCAAACTAATATGAATATTAATAAATAAAATACACTAATTTTATACCCACAAGATGTTCCATATATAAAACAGATTATTTTCAAATCTGACTTATTTGGTACAAATTTATTTAGTTCCCGATGAAAATTTTCCAAGTATAAAATTAGGCGGTTGCATATTTCTCAAGCAAATCAGAAAATATAAAACAGGTCTTTATATTCCCAGCAGTGGTAACAACTGAGCATTAAAAACTTCAGTGATCTTCATTTTCTGATTATTTTTTTTGAATGATTAATATTTTTTACTTTTGATTCACTCAAATAATATCTACTATATATTACCATCAGTGTGTTTTCAAAGGTTTTATAGCTAACCTTAAGCACACTCTGTGACTTAAGATTTTAGAAACATTGCAAATGCCTTTTTGGGTAGAAATGTTTAAATTTATAAGGTGTTTTAAATGTTCTTTTCTTAATTTTTAGTCAATGATTTTTCTCTCCATATCATTTGCATATGCAAAGAACATTATCCCTTTGATAGTAGAAATGATTGAGTCATTCAGGATTGACTAGTTTATTATCTTAATATCTAAACGCTGTAGACATTCATCTACTAATTTAAAATGAGATCGGTTTAGTGATATATTGAAGTAAATTCATTTAACAGAAAGCTGGCTCATTTAAGAATTCCTTTAAAAATGTTTGAACCAAATATTACATACATGTGCCCACCAGAAGCTGTACAGGACTGAGAGTTGGTGGCCTACGCTTTAATCCTAGAATTCAAGGCAGAGGCAGGCAGATCTTTGAGATTGTTCCAGGTCAGCCAGAGTTACTCTGTGAGATATTTCTCTCAAGTATAAGACAAAGATATGAAGAGAGTTGCTTCTGTCAGAAATGAACAAAGTCTGTATTATGAAAAAAAACCTCAGTCTCCATGTGGACAAATGCAGCTGTGTCGTTTTAAATGATTCTGTCACTCTCTATTCGCTTCGTTGTGTTTTTATTTACATACATGTGTAATGTGTGCTATATTTTTAAGGCGGGCAGTCTGCTTTGGCAAGCACTGAAAGCTACCTAGATGCCACCCACATGGAACATATTCACCACACCAGATCCCACAGCTGCCCACCGCTTTGCCCCAGCTTAGTGCAGGGAGCCTCAAGGATCTATTTTAACTCAAGACACACAGTGAAGGCACCTGGGAGAAGCACGGGGAAGTGCTCCTGGTTTAGAGACAGTCTGGACACATGACCTTTCGTGTGTGACTTGCGATATCTATGCTTCTGTTTTGTCTTGAGTAGTAAGAGGTTATTTTTTTTTTTAACCACACCACATTTAGAATAGAGCTCAGCATGTCAGAACTAGTGTAGCAATGCTAGAGACTCAAGAAACATGCTGGAGAAGGCATCTTTGCTTTACTAAATGCCTTCTTTGAAATGTGCTTAACCATCACACCAAAGTTTTCAAAATAATAAAGCCTGTTTAGTAATACCCTTCTGACAAAAGTTTACTTGTTGGTCCCACTCTTTCAGTTTACAGGAACTAGGTATAAATACTTTGAGTAATGTTGAATTAACTTCCCACATGTGGTATAGCCATCAGTAGGTTTTGCCAGACTTCTTATCACTCCCTTGGCTACTGCCTTGGGCAAATCTCACTCATCTGCTCTGTAGAAAAGAAACAGTGTGAGGCCTTTTTCTTTGACCCATGTTTACCACCTTTGCCACAAATCACAGCTCAGTCTCAGCCTCTTGGGCACACCAGCTGTTTTGGCTGCACTGCACACTGAACCCCTCCTCCGCCAAGATCTTCAGCATTTGTTTCCCTTCTACCCACCTTCTCAGATACTCAGGACTCTCTATCTAGAACTCCTTTCTTTACTAGGCTTTTCTATACACTGCTGTTTAAAACGGAAAGTACATTCTTTAGGTCTATAGATTTTAGTATGTTTATTCTATATTATATGGCTAATATCCGCTTATAAGTGAGTATATTGCCTGTGTGTCTTTCTGCTTCTGGGATACCTCACTCAGGATGATCTTTTCTAGTTCCATGTATTTACCTGCAAATTTCATGACTTCCTTGTTTTTAATTGCTGAGTAGCATTCCATTGTGTAAATGTACCTCAATTTCTGTATCCATTCTTTGGTTGAGAGATATCTAAGTTGTTTCCAGATTATGGCTATTACGAATAAAGCTGCAGTGAACATACTTGAGCAAATAGCTAAAGAAGGAGGACTCTAGGGGAGATGCTTAATTCTCATTCAGAAGGAAAAAAAGGATAGACACTGGAAGCTGTAGAAGAGAGAGAACAGGATGGGAGCTTACCTCAGATCTCCATTAAAAGATCCCACCCAGCCAGGGGTCGAAGCAGATGCAGAGACTCACAGCCAAACTTTGGACAGAGCACACTGAGTCTTATGAAAGAAGGGAGAGCTAGAAGGACCTAGAGGGTACAGGGCCCCCACAAGGAGACTGACAAAGCCAAAATGTTGGGCCCAGGGGGTTTACTACAGAGACTGATGCATCAACCAAAGACCATGCATGGAGTGGACAGATCCTCTGCTCGGATGTAGCCCATAGACAGCTCAATATCCATTTGGGATTTCTAGTAAGGGGTGAAGAGACAGTCTGTGACAGGAACTGGGATGTTGCTGCTTGGTCATTTCTCCCTGGTGGGGTGACCTAGCTAACCCACAGAGGAGGTGGATCCAGGCAGTCCTGATGGGAGCTGATAGGCTAGGGTCAGAGAGTAGGGAGGGAGGATTTCCCCTATCAGTGGGCTAGGAGAGAGATAAGATTTTTTCCTTGTTTCTTCTATTTTTTTAACAATCTGTAGCTTTATTTATTTTTTTATTCTTATTAATTACAATTTATTCTCTTTGTATCCCTCCTCATCCCTCTTCCCCTCCCAATCCCACTCTTACTCCCCCTTCTTCACCCCTGCTCCTTCCCAGTCCACTGATAGGGGAGGTCTTCCTCCCCTTCCTTCTGATCCTAGTTCATCAGGTCTCATCAGGAGTGGCTGCATTGTCTTCCTCTGAGGCCTGGTAAGGCTGCTTTCCCCTCAGGGGGAGGTGATCAAAGAGCAGGCCAATCAGTTCATGTCAGAGACAGTCCCTGTTCCCATTACTATGACACTGAGCTGCCATGGGCTACATCTGTGCAGGGGTTCTAGGTTATCTCCATGCATAGTCCTTGCTTCTTTAAGTTGGTTCCCGTAGGCCTGGAGAGAGGTCTCAGTTAATGTAGGTTAAACAGTACATACTTTTGAGCCAGTACCGTGGAAGCAGAGATGGACAGTTTCTGAGAAGCTCCCTGTACAGCAAGCTTATTGAACCAGATACACTTCATGGTCCTGTCTAAAAACCATGACTATAGAAAGAAGTTGGAGAAGATGCCTAAGGCCTAGTTCTCATCTCCACACGGATATAAATATATACCTACACATGCACACGTCCACACGTCCATTAAAAGCCGCATATACTTCACCCACACCAAGCACAAGCATGTATATGCACACACACACACACACACACACACACACACACACAGAGAGAGAGAGAGAGAGAGAGAGAGAGAGAGAGAGAGAGAGAGAGAGAGAGAGTATATGTTTAGGAAACATTTCCTGTGTATGGCATACCTATTTCTGTTTCCATGCATCTTTTATAATGTATCTCTGTCTTCACTCATGAAATTGTACAGTATCTACCCGGAAATATCACAGATCACAATGTGAGTATAAGAAAATAGATTATGAGGGCTATCCTACAATATCGCAGTTGCTGTCAAATGAAAATTTAGTTTGAGACAATAGCTAGGATTGAGTGGTGGTTATACCTTTGAGAATATTTCCAAACAGAAGTTGTGAGATCTTCGTGACTGTATTTGAATGATGAGAGGAAAGGTCAAGTCAGGAATAGGTATCAGATTGGGAACTGCAACATTTGTGGTATATCACAGATGTTAAGGTTTCCTTAAATACAAATATATATGTGTGTGTTCGTGTGATATAAATATTTACATATTTATATAGATACGTATTTTATTCTTTATAATTATATAATTTCTATTTTGTAACAATATAACATTCATAAATATTCACATGTTTTATACATTATGTATATGAATATAAAGAAGTGATGTACTGTTTTATGGAACCAACATCCAGACTGATGCTAATTTTAATTTTTAGGTCAAAATAATTTCTAAAACTATGTAATGCATTATTAGACTTAAGGTCATTAGTACCTTTTACTTTTATTTATATGTTTATGGAAAATTAAAACAAAATATGATTTACTAGGAAATTTTATTTCTAATTACTTTAAAGGCCACATAGAGAGTGCAGGATTCTGAAGCTGTCCAGGGCCAGAGTGAAAGCTCATTGATTATTCATACTATCATTCCTACTTATTCCGTGCTTAGTGGTTGTCACAGGCTGTCAGCCACATAGTTAGAGCCCTTCAGAATCCACATCCATACACGACAGCCTTTGGAAATCTGCGTAATGATAAGTCTGACATTGGATAGATAGCTGCCCATCAGTCTAAGACAGCTGAAATTGTCAGCCAGTTTACACCACAGAGCAGGTCATGAAACAATGATCAGGAAAGGCAATATTGGCAGACAGCAAATCACTTACTAACCTAACCAAAAAAATAAACTGTTTTCACTAGTTTATTTCTATAAGCAAGCAAACGAACAAACAAAAAACAATGAAACCATATGCAATATTCAAGTATCCTGGCATCAGTACCTTCAGTGGCATCAGTGTGTTTGTATCTTTATGTAATTAGAATGAATTGATAATTCACTGAAGTACGAGGTATTGAATTCAGAGATTTGTAGATGATAACCAAGATCTCCATCACTGGAATATAAACCTAACCTTCTTTGAATTAGCTTTTTAATGTATAATTTTGAGAGAAGACTCCCAAGTTTGCCCTACCTTGCTTTGAATGTACTGTGTAACACATGCGTGCCTTAAACTCAGTTTCTTTCTACCATGCTTTTTCTGTCACGTGCCACCAGTCCTGGATTAACGTTTAGGGGAGACTGGGGAGCATGCCTTCGTGATCTCTTTGAGCACATACATTTGACTTTCATGTCCACTGCATGGTTGGAAATACACTTGAGATGTGTGAGAAATTTTAGCAAATGTGTGTTTAGTAAGAACCGTAACTAATGTTTATCTATCTTCACTGTAAACTGTTCGTTAGTGTGTTTACTCTTCTTTATGAAAGGGTGTGAAGTATAAGTAAGACCTGTGGAGAAGTCATGATTGCCAAATCAGGATGACAACCAATGTTATCCCCTAAAATTTTCTTCCTGTTTCTCCCAAGTAAACCTCATCTGTATATTCATTATCCTGACCCTTGTAGAAATCATAGGTTATTCTCTATCCCTATGCTTTTAATTTTTTTTTTTCACAATAATGTACAAACAAGCCATACAGTATTGAGATTCATTCTTCTTGGCTGCATCATTAATTCATTCCATTTTTATTGCTGAGTAATGTGATATCATAGTTCATTTATTCTTCTATTAGAAACATTTGGGCTTTAGGATTAGGAAGTGATGAAAATGAAGTCTTGTAAACCTTCATGTATTGTGTGTGAGTGCATCTCTGCATGTGACTGAGTGCGTAAGTTTTCAAGAGTTCTCTGAGGTAAAAACCCCAGAGGGTTTGTTGGGTAGTATAGTTAGAGGAAGTATTGAATTATTTTTTTGTGTTTTATTTTTATTCCATTTTTTATGGATGTCTATTTAAAGTTTTATCGTTACAAAAATAGATATTGTGAAAGCTATGCACTTAAAATTCTGGGTTTTGGCAACTCTCAACACTGGCTTAAATATTATGAGGCTTGAATGTTTTGTTATTCCCTAAATGAATGTGGAAAAATAAATCATTGTGGAAAATTTTGCATTTTTTTTAAATTTTCCATTCTTTTTGTGAGTGTGTCTTGTTGCTACAGTAAATGATGGCAGGTTAGTCACCCACAATAACAATTTAGTTATTTGATACAATTTGATACATTCACTTGCTTAATTATTTTGATTTCTTAAGTCTAGGGTCTTTTACATAGAAAAGACCTTAGAGAGAATATCTTGCATCATTTATAATGGATTTGACTTTATAAACCCACACAGATTTAAACAAAAATGAACTTTAGAAGAATAAATGTAGAATCTAAGCATGAAACTGGCATTGGATATTCATAGTGGGAATCAAAGTAACAAGGTGAAGCCATTATAAAAGCTTGGTTATATAGCAAGTTTTATCCTTTACCCATCAGGTAAATGTTTCTTTTGGTACCCCAGAGAGTGAGTTTTATTCAACTTACAAGTGTGGTCCTGATGGGAAGAATCCAAGGCTCAAGTTGTCTTCGCCACGATTCTGTCTGGCTGTTACCTTGCAGTGAGACTCAGGGAGTATCACATAATCTCTCTGGATTGTAGTATTCTCATTTGCCCAATTAGTAAGGCCAGCATTAGATTATCCATGAAGGACCTTCTTGCTCTAAAAAAATACATATGATGCTGCAATTCTATGATGACCTTACGTCATTGAATAAAGTTTGTGTTTGTATGGAAGTCGTTCTGTCGGAAGTGCATGGCAAGCACATTTTAAAAGGCTTGAGAAATACAAATAACGAAAAGACAACAGTGGTATTGGAGAGGAGTCTAAATGCCGGAGTCATATAGGATCACCAATTTATATAGTACTTTTCCAAATGTTCAAAACACTGAGCATAAATTATATATTACCTAGACATTTGGAAAATATGTGCTCATAGACCACTGCCATGCTTATGGGATCATACTGAGAAATGTGATTTTTAAATTTAACTGAATTTTCAAATTTATTGTTTTATTAATTACAGTTTATTCATTTTGCAGCCCAGCCATAGCCCCTTCTCTCATCTGCTAACAATCCTACCCGCCCTCCCTCTTCTTCTCCTATCCCTTCCCTCAGTTCTCTGATAGGGGAGGTCCTCCTACCCTTCCCTCTGAACCTAGTCTATCAGGTCTCATCAGAACTGGCAGCATTGTCTTCCTCTGTGACCTGGTAAGGCTGTACACCCTTCAGAGGGAGGTGATCAAAGAGCCAACCCCTGAGTTCATGTCAGAGACAGTCCCTGTTCCCCTTACTAGGAGCCTCCATGGACACTGAGCTGACATAGGCTACAACTGTGCAGGGGTTCTAGGTAATCTCCGTGCATGGTCTTTGTTTGGAGAATCATCTCAGAGAAGACCCCTTTGCCCATATTTTCTGATTCTGTTGTTCTGCTTGCAGAGCTAGTCCCCTCCAGGTCTTTCTATCTTCCCCTTCTTTCATATGATTCCCTGCACTCTGCCCAAAGTTTGGCGATGAGCCTGAGCATCTGCTTTGATACACTGCTGAGTAGTGTCTTTCAGAGTCACTTTGTGTTAGGCTCCTGTCCTGTTCCCTGTTTCTCCCTCTTCTAATGCCCATTCCATTTACCTTTCTGATTGAAGATTGAGCATCTTACCCAGGGTCCTCCTTCTTGATTAGCTTCTTTAGGTGTACAGATTTTAGTAAGATTTATATGTCTAATATCCACTTATAAATGAGCATATACCATGTGTGTCTTTATGCTCCTGGGATACCTCACTCAGGATGATCTTCTCTAGTTCCCACCATTTGCCTGCAAATTTCATGATTTGTTTTGAATTGCTGAGTAGTATTCCATTGTGTAAATGTACCACAATTTCTGTATCCACTCTTCAACTGAGGGGTATCGGGATTGTTTCCAGCTTCTGGCTATTACAAATAAAGCTGCTACAAACATGGTTGATCAAATGTCCTTGTTGTATACTTGAGCATCTTTTCGAGTTGGTAATTTGATCTTTTCGATGCCCAGGAGTGATATACCTGGATCTTGAGGTAGCACTATTCCTAATTTTCTGTGAAAGTACCAGTTTTATTTTCAAAGTGGTTTTAGAGGTTTACATTCCCACCAGCAATAAAGGAGGGTTCCCCTTTATCCAAATCTTCTTCAGCATGTGTTGTCATTGTCACTTGAGTTTCTCATCTTCACCATTCTGATGTGTGTAAGGTGAAATATCAGGGTAATTTTGATTTGTGTTTCCTGGATAGCTAAGGATGTTGAGCATTTCTTTTTTTAATTTTTATTTTTTATATTAATTGCACTTTTTTCACTTTGAATACCAGCTGTAGCCTCCTTCCCCATTCCCTCGTTATCCCTCTCTTCCTCATCTTTTCCCATGCCCTCTTCCCTCAAGTGTTTTTCTGCCATTTGATAGTCCTCTGTTGAGAATTCTCTGTTTAGCTCTGTTCCCCATTTTTTAAGTGGATTACTTGGTTTGCTGCTTTTCAGCTTCTTTTGTTCTTTATATATACTGGATAAAGGGTTGGTGAAGATCCTTTCCCAATCTGTAGGCTATCATTTTGTTCTGACACAATGTCCTTTGCTTTACAGAAGCTTTTCAGTTTCATGAAATACCATTTATTGATTGTTGATCTTAGAGCCTGTGCTGTTGGTGTTCTGTTCAGGAAGTTGTCTTCTGTGCCAATTAGTTGAAGGCTCTTGCCTAGTTTTTCTTCTAATGGGTTTAGTGTAGCTGGTTTTATATTTAGGTCTTTGATCACTTGGACTTTACTTTTGTGCAGAGTGATAGATATAGGTCGATTTGCATTTTTCTATATGTGGATATCCAGTTATACCAGCACCATTTGTTGAAGATGCTATCTTTTTTCCATTGTGGTATTTTTTTTTCCATTTTGGCATCTTTGCCAAAAATCAGGTGTCCATAAGTGCGTGGGTATATTTCTGGGTCTTCTATTCAATTCCATTGATCCACCAGTTGATTTCTATGCCAGTACCATGCAGTTTTTATTACTGTTGCTCTATAGTACAGCTTGAGATCAGGGATGGAGATACCTTTAGAAGATCTATTATTGTAGAGGATTGTTTTAGCGATTCTGGGTTCCTTGTTATTCTTTTGAAGTTGAGAACTTTTCTTTCAGGTTATGAAAATAATTGAGTTGGTAATTTGATGGGAATTGCATTGAATCTGTAGAATGCTTTTGGTAAGATATGTCAGTAATTTGTTTCTTTTAGTAGCATTCCATTAATTTTGAAGGCTAGTTTGGATAAAAGTTCACATTTTTGAAATGACTGTGCATTTTAAAATATTTATGTTTAATCATTTATATATATGGATCACATATATGTATTCACATCCTTGCTACCCATGGAGGTGAGGAGAGAGCATCTTATCCTCTGTAACTAGATTTATGGATAGTTGTTAACTTCCATGTGATTACAAGGACTAGAACACAGGTCCTCTGTAAGAGCAGCCAGTGCTTCTAACATCTGAGCTATAATTCTGGCCAGTGAGTATGCTTTTTCAAAAACACAATTATTTCAAACGTATATACTTTAGAGAGATTGATGAAAAGATTTGTTTTGGTTGTGTGTCATGCACAGTAACCACTGATTCTTTATGTATCATCTAAATTTTGAGGGGTATTATAAATTTTTAAAAATAACTTTGTTATTATTTATTTAGCTCCTCCTACATTATTGTTTATTTAGCTCCTGGCCTGTGTAAGATATCTGCAATATTGTGGAATAGTAATGCTCTGTTGACTTGAGAAAATTAAATGCACACTGGGTAGAAAATGTCTTTAGATAGTGATGTCCTAAGTACTCTGGTAGAAACTTTGACACAAGGAGTCGTTTTCAAAGATGGCCATAAAAACATGTAGTGCGTGCATAGATTTTCTTCCAGAAAACAAAATGCATATTCTAAGAAAATGGATGTGTCAGACCATCTTACTTTTCTAGTAACATTTAATGTCTTTTACAGAGACATTCATTTTCCTTTTGTGTGTGTGTGTGGATAATGATAATGATAAAACATTGATAAATAAGATTAATGTAAATATTATTAACTATATAAAATTACATACTTAAAAAGCTGTCTTCAAAAATAGTTAATTATGCTGGGTTGTGTTGGCACATATCTATAGTCTCAGTACTTGAGGGGCAGAAATAAGCGGATGTCTAAGTTTGAGGCTAGATTGTTCTACAGAGAAAGCTCTAGGACATCCAGCGCTAAACATAGAAAACGTGTTTCAAAAAACAAGCAAGCAAACAAACAAATGAACAAGCACATAAAAGAATAGTTAGAGTGATATTTATTTTTTAAAGGAAGATGTCTTAGAAATGTGAAAAACCCATTGAAAATGGGATTAATTGATCAATAAAAATGTGTCAAAAATACCAATAGTCTGTTTTGGTTTTATGCCTAGGAGTGCTATAGCTGCATCTTGAGTTAACACTATTCCTAATTGTCTGAGAAAGCACCAGATTGATTTCCAAAATGGTTGCACAAGTTTACATTCCTACCAGCAATGGAGGAGGGTTCTCCTTTCTTCACGTCCTCTCCAACATGGGTTGGCACTTGAGATTTTGATCTTAGCCATTCTGATGGGTGTGAGCTGAAATCTCAGAGTCAGTTTGATTTGCATCTTCCTGATGACTAAGGATGTGGAGCATTTATTTATTGTTTCTCTGCCATTCAGTAGTCCTCTACAGATAATTCTCTGTTTAGCTCTGCGTCTCATTTTCAGTTCAATTATTTGGGCATTTATCTAAAAAAAATACTGAAACATTCAACAAGGATATATGCTCAACTATGTTCTTAACAGCTAGAATCTGGAAATAACCTAGGTATCCCTCAATGGAGGAAAGGTTACAGAAATTGCTGTATATTTACACAATAAAATACTACTTAGCAAATAAAAACAAGGAAGTAATGAAATTTTCAGGCAAATGGATGGAAATAGAAAAGATCATTCTGAGTGAGGTAACCCAGAAGCAGAATGACACACATGGAATATACTCAATGGTAAGTTAATATTAGCCATAAAGTATAGGATAAACATATTAAAATGTATAGTCCTAAAAAAGCTAAACAACCAAGAGGACCCTAGGGAGATGTTTAATCCTCATTCAGAGGGGCAAACAGAATGGTCATTGGAAGAAGGAGAAAACAGGGGACAGGGCAGGAGCCTACCACAAAAGATCTCTGAAAGACTGTACCCATCAGGGTATTGAAGCATATGTTGAGACTCATAGCCAAACTTTGGACAGAGTGCAGGCAATTTTATAGAAAGACCTGGAGGGGACGGGAGCTCCACAAGGAGAGCAACAGAACCAAGAAATCTGGAGCTAGAGGATCCTGGAGGGACTGATGCACCATTCAAGGAGTATGCATGAATAGAACATAGACCCCCTGGTCATATGTAGCCCATGACAGCTCAGTCTCCAAGTAGGCACCCTAGTAAGGAGAACAGGGGCTGTCTCTGACATAGACTCTGTTGCCTACTCTTTGATCACCTCCCCCTGAATGGGGTGCAGCCTTGCCAGGCCACAGAGGAAGATAATGCAGCCAGTCCTGATGAGACCTGATAGGCTAGGGTTGGATAGTAGGGCAGGAGGAACTCCCCTGTCAATGGACTAGGTGAGGGCATAGAGATGAGGGAAGGGACTATGGCCAGGATACAACGTGAATACATTTATTATAAATAAATAATGAATTGGTAATAATAATAATTAAAGATGCCAGCAAGCCAGAAAACTTTAGCATTCAAAGAGAAAAAAGAATATACAAGTAGTCTCTGCTCTGATGCAGGTTTTTGGTTAACAACCCTCACCATACTTTCATTGAACACTTTGATGCCTCTGCCATTTATATGGCATATTTTAAGCATTTAAAAGTTTCCTTGAATAATTTTCTATATCTTTTCCACCTAACCAGTGCTCAACTTACATATTTTTACTCAATTCCTAACAACTATTAGGGAAATAGCGTTTACTTGTGTAGAAAGAAAAGGAATTAGTTTTCATGATTTGGCCTACTGCTGTCTTCAGGGTTTAAGAACAATAAGTAATTAGCTAAAATGTTTGTCTACAAAGTTTATTCATGGGAGTATCATCTCAAATTGCCTTTTAAAGTACAATAGAAGCAAGTGGTTATTTGTTGGCATTATTTCCAAAAAAAAAAAAAAAATGTGAATGGCTAGATTTTCCTTCAATTGGTGATGATGTTGCACTGAAATAGCAATACTTTTCTCATCAATATATGACTAATTTAGTGATAAACAGTTGAAAATGAAGGTTTGAGTATTCATCTGGTTATGTAATAAATATCTCGGAAAATTTGTGTCTTTGATAAGCAAAGATTTTCCAAACAAATTCTGTTAACTTTCCTTTTGTGACCTATATTATTTCTGTTTACTTCTCTTTCTGCTGAATTTTCTTCACCTCCATTTAACACACCATCTTATTGTTGATCCTTCACATTAAATATGGTGAAATTATATAAAAGGTTATGAGAGCCACTCACCTAAGTATCTCAACAAATGAAAGCTTCATTTAAAAGATAGATCTTGGAGAGGGACATGGGAGAAGATGAGGGAGGGGGCTGGGATACAAAGTGAATAAACTGTAATTAATATAAAAATAAAAATTTAATAAAATATTTAAAAAGAATAAAGTGTGCATAAAAAAAGATAGATGAGTATAACACACAAATGATAAAATCAGAGGATGATAATTTATTTGCAAATATTTTTTATTGCAATTAGATCCAACAGAACACCAGGGAATGAATTTAATAGAAAGCGGCTTTGAAAACACTACTGTGGGAGAAAAGACCTGACTGTGAGTGGAGAAAAGTTTCTCACAGTTTTTCCTTATCTTGTTCTTGAAGAGCAGGACCTAATGCTAACGCAGACATAAGGAATGATGAACTAATGGTTTGTCTACCCACAGCACCTGGTTCACTTACAAGAACACGTGTTAAACCCACATCCAGATTGAGACTTTTCTAGATTGTATTTATCAGCTATTTTCACATACAAAGGAAGAATTGGTTTGTTTGTGAAAAGTCTACATGCAGCATGCGATTTTCCATTCGAATGCATGACATTTTTCCTATGCACACAGATCATCCACCCACAAAATTCATTTAACTTAGCTGAAGCAGAAAGTGAACTTTGACAACATTCAGAGTACATTTAGGAAAAACTAAAATGTTAAAAATTGTCTTTTTAGCACATTCATGTTCAACAGATAATGATAAAAGTCTTTCAATTGAAGAAAAAGGAAATTGTTTTAAGTTTTTTGATATTTCCCTAAATCAGCCCAAACTAGATATTTATGAAAACTTAATGAGAGTACAAGTATCATGTTACCCAGTAAAATTTTCACATATTAACCTGGAAAGGAAAATATTTTTTGTATGCAAAAAGATATATATTGTACATGTGGGTTTGTTATCTGGCTTCCCAGAAGTTTATTTTCTCTTTCTGCCGTGTACGTTCCAGAAATTGAATTCAGATCTTAATGCTTGGTGGCAATCTTCATTACCACAGAGCTGTTTTTCAAGTCTAGAAAATGTCAGTTCGATTTGCACCACGTGTAATAATGCCCACTTGAATTACCTGAACCAAAGTCACAACAGTTTTGTCTCTTGAACAGTTTTCTCTACAACACATTGTGTAATATGGAAAAAAAAATTTAAGAAATTCAACTTTGCTTTCTAAGCAATGATTATTTATTTGTAGCTACCATACTGTCTTTATTGTATACTGTAGTCACTCAACTCTGAGTACTCTTAAAAGCAATTCCAGTAGAAAGAAAGCACCTTCTAACCTGAAGGATACAGGAGTCTTGTATCACTGACTTAAGCAAACACATCTCTTTTGTTCACTTTTGTTGTGTCTGTTAACACTTAAAACAGGAAACATATCCATGTTTAAACTTTCAGCCAGATTTTCTGGCAAGATGAATTTCTGATGACCCTACACAGGACCAGCCTTGAACAGCACCTGGTGAAGCAAGGCTTTCCTGTTTTCTAGGCTTCCCTAGGGTTTCTGTAGCTTGTCACCCCACCTTCCGGGCTTCCTGTGTTCTTTTATTTTTGTTTAACTTTATTTATGGAACATGTGATATAGAACACCATTTTGAAACTTTTGGTGCATCTGTGAAATAGGGAATCTCATCTTCAAAGGACCTTTTAAAATTAGCATTTATACCTGGGCCTGGAAGACCCTTAGAGACCAATATTCCAACCAAGGACCACGCATGGGGAGGACCTAGAACCCCCTCTTCAAAGGAAGCCCATAGGCTGCTCGGTTTCCAAGTGGGTTCCCTAGTAAGGGGCACAGAGGCTGTCTCTGCTATCCATGAACTCAGTGGCCAGCTCATTGATCTCCTCCCACTAGGAGATGCAGCCTTGCTAGGCCACTGAGGAGGACAATGCAGCCAGTCCTGATAAGACCTAATAAGCTAGGGTCAGAGGGAAGGGGAGGAGGTCCTCCCCTATCAGAGGACTAGGGAAAGGGCATACGGAGAGATGAGGGAGGGTGAGTGGGACAGGGAGGAGATGAGGGAGGGGGCTGCAGAGGTGATACAAAGTGAATAAATTGCAATAAATAGTAAATAAATAATATTTTAAAAATTAGCATTTATGTAAGAAGCCAGAACAGAACTGATATCAAGTATCTGTAAAAGATTTTATTAACTATTATTATTATTTTCTTTCACACTTCTTTTGCACATACTTTTACTATGGCTTTTACTTTTTCTATGGCTGTGCCTAACACGCTCTGTGCCTAATGTTACCTGCCACTTACATTCCCACGTGCCTTTTCCTAATTTCTCCTTTCTGAATGTACAGGAAACAATCCTTTACTCTAGGTTTGCTTGAATTTATTCACATGTTCCAACTAGAAATAAAAGTCCTGAATGGCCATTTGTAGTGCAGGACAATCCTGTGCTTGTAACTGGAGTGTAGTCGGAAGTTGGGATTGTCTGTTGTTCATTATAATATTATGTATTCAAATATCAAAGTAGTATTTGCAGCAAACTTTTTTTTTTCATTTAGCTAATACTCAGATCTTTTCTTAAAGATCTATGAAATTTAAATGAACCGTGTAACTTCCAGGATTAAGCATGATTTTTAAAATATTTCTCAGATAAGAAAATAGTTAACAATGAAGGTCACTGTAGATTAGCTTAATCTGACTGAAATTCTGTGTTATTGCTAAACACAAAGTATTTAGGGTAAAAACTAAAAAATTGAAATGATTAATAATATAAAAAAATTATTTCATAATGTAATGTTTTTTTTTTTCATTTTAGGTGAATTTTCTTAATTTTGTTGATCTGGTTCACAGGTGCTGCTATGTGTGGTTCATATCTACAGTTATTTAGAGTTGTGGATAAAGTGGAAAACGTTTTAACAAATAGTGAGGGAGTCATCATTTATCTGTAGTAAATGCTAGATGATCATGTGAAATGGCTCTGATGCCAGTTGTATCAAGATGCCTTTTAAAATTGGCCCACAGTTTCACCCCAAAATTGATTTCTGGGGTTAGTGTATCTTTTTGGACTGTAAATGTGTAATGTTTAAGACTTTTGTTCTAGAAACTTAAATTATTTTCTCCACGTTTCAGAAAAGAGAAAGAAAGCCATTAATGTGTTCTCTTATATATGGTAAACCAAACAAAAGGTACCAGCGGGCCAAGATAAAATTTCCTAATTTAAAATGTTGAATTGACTAAGGCATTTGTCCTTCGTAATGCAATGAGTACCAAGGCACACCATCTGTGCCAGTTTTTTTTTCCATAATATAATTGTTGGGAAATTAAAATGATGGTTAACAGAGAATATATTTCCTGAAGGTAGTGTCAATAGTTTATCAACTCCTGCTTGAGCACTTGTGAAAAGAAGGAGGGAAAGAGAAAGATGCTGTTAAATTTACAAACTTCGGATAAATATGTTGAACATAGTCATAACTTAAGGATGAAAATAAAAAGAGCAAATCCCATATGAAAAGGACAATGTAGCGACTATAAGGATGAACATAATAAGTATAATACTTGGGGAACTAAAACACATTTTCCTTTACTGCATTCGTAGGTCAGAGCATGGCAGAATTTCACTGTAATTGAACATGCATGTGAAATAGACATCAAACTAAAAACAAAATCTCAAGCTCATAGAGTATATAAAGAGAAGACAACTGTACGCGTTATTTTCACCAGGGGATAAGAGAGTCAACGAGAAGTAACTCCTCTGTTTGAACCAGGCCTTTGTAAGAGGCTCCGCACTGTATATTGTTCTTGCATTCCCTAGGAGGGGTGCAGTGTGAGGCTGGGGTAGCCACAGCTCTTTATTCCTTCCAAACCAGCTACTGTGCTCCTAATTAGAATTGGATATTGGTGGTCCTGGAAATGTGGGAGACCATCAATGTTACTTTGTGTTAAATTTTAATCACACAAGTCAGGACATTCAGAATTATGGTTTCCACGGTAACCACAACACTGAGCCCTGTGTGAAGGCATTACAGTGAGGGTCTTTGATTAAGAGAAAGTAAACCAGAAGTGAAACAAAATGCTCCATATGTGTAGCTAAAGTTACCGAAGGGGGCAGGAGCGGGAGGAAAGAAAAGGAAAAAGTACAGTTCCCTTTTCCTTAATTATATTTGCTTAATGGTTGGTCATGTGATCAAGCAATACACTGAACAGTCTGTTGGAATTCTCATGTGGATGCTCTGTTTTCATAGGATTTTAATGATTATTTTTCTATCACCTTCTGATTTCTTAAAATTCACCCTATTTATATACTCATTTTCATTTTAAAGTAACCGATAATGCTGCCTTTGGGGACCTTCTGACTGTTCCTGTGGAAGGAGGAGAGTTTATTATTATTTTTTTCTCTCTGAGAAATTTTCCTGTGAAATGTGGTGAAGCAGAATTACAGTGCTGGTTACTCTGCCTATGATCTGGAATAGTGACAATATGATCTTTGGCCATCAGGCACCTCCAAGGCCAGTATGGATTCCACTGTGTAGTCCACCAGTTAAATCCCCATAATGGTAGCTCTACGTAGTTTCATTTTATTATTTGTGTGCAGTCATCAACATGAAAGAAGTTTAATTCAAAACAGAAAGTAAGTAATTCAAAATGTACTGAATGTTAAACCTGGACAATACGTTAAGTAAGATCAATGGAGTCACTAGTGACAGAACACAAAACATATATAAAATGTTTCATTTTGAAGCATACATTTTGTCAAGAAGTACAGAATTATATTATAGCTTGTCTAATTTAAATTGAAATGAAGACAATTATGCATTAGCTATGCCAAAGCCATGTTTTTAGCCTAGAAATAGAGTGGTCTTCTTAAGTGGACATTTTCACCTATTGCAGTAACATTTTATTAAGCTACTCTTAGGGTTTAATTTTTCCTGAGATTGCCAGTATCTCACTTTATCTCTCAAGGAACAAATGGTCTAGTGAAACTTTGCTGAAGATAAATAAAAGGACAGGTTTCGCTCCATTCTTAATCTAGAAATACCAAAAATGCTAACCAGACTAATAATTCTTAGGATGCACTCCAACATTACATGAAATATGTTCACATTAGGTAATGCACATTCAGTATTCTTCCATGAGTATTTAGGCGGGGATGACTGCTTTTGTCCTACAGTATAATGGTACTTTACAGACCCTTGACCTATTGAAAGGGTCAGAAAGCTGTTTAGTAAGGACCTTGATAGGAGCCACTTTCTGCCTCACAGGAAGTGAGGACTACCCTAACTGCCCACCTCCACAGCACTAGCTCAGACATAGGGTAAATAAAGAGGAACCTCAATGTTGAGTGTGTGTAGTGTTTATACCACAACACATATATAAGTTACTTGATTTGTTCCAACGATTACAACAAGGGAAAACACATTCTTACTTCACAAGACAAAAGCAAGTGGTGGATATTCTTTTGCCATTCAGTAGCTGAATTTTTTTTTTACATTTTTTTGTGATAGCTTTCATTTTTTTTGTTTACATATAGCTTTTAGAATTTTCTACTTATATGACAAAAGTTTGTTCTTTATATATTTTACACTTTTCCATATGTTTTCCCTAAAGACTATATATTTTATGATCTATTCTCTTTAAAAACAATTATGATACCATCTCCATGGACTCAATATATACTATATTTTTGCCACATTTGAGTTTTAATCAAGATGACAGATAAACAAGAATTTGCATGGATTGAGATCAGAATGTTGATAAGTACTTGCAGAATGTGATTTACTCTGGTAGCTACAACGGGTTCTTTTTTTTTTTTTTTTTTTGCTTTTTGTTTTTTAAGTGATTTGTTTCTTTTTAATTTTTATTTTTTATATTAATTGCAGTTTATTCACTTTGTATCCCAGCTGTAGCCCTCTTTCTCCTTCCCTCCCAATCCCACCCTTCCTCCCTCATCTCCTTCCATGTCCTTACCCTAGTCCACTGATAGGAGAGGACCTCCTCACTTTCCATCTGACCCTAGCCTATCAGGTCTCATCAGGACTGGCTGCATTGTCTTCCTCTGTGGCCTGGCAAGGTTGCTCCCTGATCAGGAGGAGGTTGTCAAACAGTCAGTCACTGAGTTCACATCAGAGACAGCCCCTGATTCCCTTATTAGGGAACCCACTTGGATACTGAGCTGCCATGGTTTACATCTGAGCAAGGGTTCTAGGTTATATCCTTGGATGCAGTGTCAGTTCCAGAAAAGACCCCTAGGCCCAGATTTTTTGGTTCTGTTGTTCTGTGGAGCTCCTGTCTCCTCCAGTTCTTCTTTCCTCAGACTAAGTTACTGACATGGACAACTGATAGGAAGAAAACTGGAGATGATTTCTGTTCATATTCTTTGGCCCTGTTTGTTGATGCAGAATAGGATGGTGCCCCTGTGTGTGGCAAAAGCCACTCATCTCATTAGAAACAGGAAGCAAAAAATCAGGAAGTAATCCAGATTTAAGTGTAACCTTCTTAGTCTGGCAGCTGGTGAACGACTTCCTCTAGCTAGGCCCATCCTAAGCTGGTGAAGGAATGGCCAATAAAAGGGGATAGCTCAAACGAGTCCCATTCAAGGCGTACGCAGTTCAGATCCTACCATGATTATTACATCTCTAAGTAGTGTGATGCTATCATGAAATTTATAATATGGAATAATACACTGAACTTGGGTTTCTGTATTTGTGTGCAGTGATAGAGTGACAAGATAGGAGAAAAATGAAAAAAAAAAAAGATCTGGTCATGTCATTCTCTTAAACTCAATTGTTAGAAAAGTCAGTTCTCTTTACTGTGGCAGAACGAATAAAATTTGGCAAGGAATTCTATTAAAACATAAATTCAGCGGGAAGGTATTCCTGTCAATCATTATATTTTCATTCATTCAACCACATCACGAAGGTTTTAGTCGTCGCTTACATTAATTTATTTTTGGCGATGCCAAAATATCATATGGTGGCTATGTAATCTAAATTATTTTCTTATCTTTGTAGAAGATAGACTTCCCAAGTTTCAACTGATTTATCTCTTGGTGAGAACTCTCTTCTTGATGTGAAAGCAGCTGCAGTGTCTGTCCTCCCATGACCTTTACTCAATGAGTGTGTGCATTTTTAGAAAGTTGCCTTGTGTCTTTTTATATGAAAATGTCCATCCTATAAGCCTTTACTTGTGACAAGATAAACACTGTACATGTTTCTCTTCCAATTTACTGACACATGTTCTCAAAATGCTGGCAATCTTTGAAATGATAAGTATGAAGTTCACCTTTGGTTCTATGCCTGAGATACCTAATGGCATCAGCCCTCTGGAAACCCTCAGCATAGGCCCAGGTTGCCAGGACAACCAAATGTGTGATGGGGAGTCCTGGAGGCATTCTGTCTTACTTCTCAGTGTCCAAAGATGGAGGGTTGGAGGTTGACTTGATCACCCATCACCAATTACTTAATCAACCATTTCAGTAGAGTAAAGGTTCCATAAGAATCCAAAGGACATAGTGGAAAGGGCTTCCTTCTGATTTGTTATTATATGCTGCTGATGAGAGAGTAGCAACTGCAGATAACATAGGCTGCTTATGTCTTCTTTGCTTTGTGGATCTGTGTGTGTGTGTGCCTGCATGCTTGAAAGCATACATGTGTGTGTGTTTGAGCTGTATACTTTTATCATTCAACTGTAACTGTACCACTTTAAATAAAGGAAGTTTCTGACTTGTACCCAGTAAATCAGAAGCAGAGATGGCATCTTAGACCTTTGCCTGGTATCTGAAGTTGTCTGCTTCTAGGAGGGGGGTTATCCTGCAGCACGGAGGCCTTAACTTGTGGAATGTGTTGAAATGGTAGTGGATTTGTCATAATTTCACTGAACTGTAGCATACCCATATTTGTAGAATTGACTGATGTTAGTGTAAACTTTATGTTTTTGGTGATTAGAAGTATCCAAAAGAGAAGAAATAATGGAGAGAATGATTTTATTTGTAAAAACAGTAACATTGGTAAACCTTTGCTCTTCCCACGGAAGCTCTGTCTACACATTCAGCCACAGTGGGGATTGGAAGTTCAACATAGACATTTTGAGGGGAATTGATTGAATCCACACAAGCTACTCTATGCAAGATTTTATGCTCAAAGTGGACATAAAATAACAGTTAGTAGTTTCTGGTGTTAAGGTATTTACAGTCCATTCATGGTATAGACATTACGCAAGTTATAGCATTAATTAATGTGTAATTGTAAGCCAAAATAATGTTTCCAAGGAAAGAAATACTCCTTCTGAGACTACTGTTATATTAAGGAATATATAGTTATGTGCTATATAATTAACTAACTCTGCTGTATTGGTTCAGAAAAGAACTACCTGGATAATATTAAGGTTTATTCTATTGAAAGTAAAAAGTAAAAACAAAAGAACAAGATTTTTTTTGTTTTTTGTTTTTTGTTTTGTTAGTTTGTTTTTGAGAGAGCATGTTTCTGTAATTCTTCCAAGATAATACTTGAAGACGAGTGCCTTGTTTTGTTTTTTTTCTTTTCTCAGTGCCACTTAAATTTTGCCTGAACAAATCCAAAATAAGCCCGTGGTTCATAAACTTTATTCTTTTAGAATCATATCACATTACAGGTTTTTTATGGTTTAATGTTCATTATTACAAAAGATGTCTATGTAAATACGACTGCTGAGAGTGGAAAAGTCTTTTAATATATGAATGTTTTATCAGTGTTCTTAGTGAAAGCCAATCACCTAGATACCATGAGTAGTTTAGTTTAATCAATACTTTGGTCCTTTTGCAAAACATGCCCCATACTATCAGTCAGAAGAGAAAACTCCATTAATTGAAAGATCAAGAACATATTAGAATAATAATTAAATTATGGCCTGAGTTAAAAATGTTTTTCTTTGGGGTTTTTATTGGGTTGAAAGTGTACTTATATTTTTAATCTAATCAACATAAATGTAAGACTGTCATAGAAAATGGTAGAATAGATAACCGTAGTCAACTGTATATAAATAAATTTGGGATGAAGATAATTTTACTGGGCACCACATTCTAGAAATTCATTGGTAAACCTTTTCTAAGACCTGATCTTTAAAAGAATTTATAGTACCTGTTTACAGCCATCAAAAATACATGGAAATATTAATATCTGAAAAAATATTATTATTTGAGAATTTCATACATTGTGGGTCTCCACTGCTCAGCCCACCCAACTTTCATGTTCATTCTTAGTATCTGTCTTAGAAATCTTCACATCCAGACTTTCTGGAGTTTGCACTTCTTGCTCAGTCTGCAGAATAAAAAAAATTAATTAATTAGATAGGGTCATGATTTTTTATAGTGAATAAATGTTTCTGGCAACTAGGATCAATGAGGCCTTGTAGTTTTCCACATTATTTTCTTTTCAGTTTCCTTTGTGTGTCAGGAACTCAACCCTCAGTGTAATTAGTATTGGGGAAATTGTGTGCTTTTCTTCTGAATATCTATAGTGAGCATTATCATGTTAAAACATTTGTAAGTCCTCAAGGCTGTGAACCATGGCATATGAACTAGATGGTTCAGATACATATTTATAGTAATATGCAAATGGATTGTTTAGTCTGAGACTTATGATGACAATAAAAACCTTTCGAAGTCACTTTGCTTTTCTATAGCATGAAAGCTGTCCATTAAGCTACAGGCAATGCTAAATTACATTTCATTTATTTCCACTGATTTTAATCTCTTATGGACCTGAGATTAAAATTTTACAATGAAGATTATATACTAACTATTAAAACTATAGGATGTAGAATTAAAAATAAAAACTAACCAAACAAAAAAATAATAAATTAAAATTTGAAGTCACAGATACTAATCCTATTGTTGTCAGTCTTGTGTTAAAAGCATCTTTGCAGTAAATGCAAAACTTTTTCACATTGGCAATTGCTGATCTGAACAATTAACATTACTCCATGCAGTGGTCACCCACAGCAGAAAAAGCATGCAGTTTGATGTATGTAATTCAACATCTGGTTCCCACTAGAGCCCTAAGCAAACCTGATAGACACTTACCAGATGTGGCTTATGGTTGTTTTATATTTTGTGTTGTTAAGCCAAATGTGTTTGAAAGACGTCAGAAATATTTCCAGGAATAAGCACCCTTCAACAGTTTATGGAGTCATTCAATGAAATCGTAAAAACATTCATAATGAAAATAGTTAGCAACAGTTGAAAAGGCCCCGAACACCTGCTATTTACATATAAAATTACTGTATTTAATTTTCAAATGTATCAACTTTGAGAACATTTTGTGTGTTTCTTCTGAAGTAGGTAAGAAAAAAAAATCTATATTCAATGCAAACTCACACAGATGAAGTGGTAAAAACAATCTCTAACTCTATGCTGAGGTCAGGATGCTGTAGGTATTATGTTCCCTCAAGGAATTATGCTAAAGTTTTTAGTGTGACCTATGATCCCAACTCTGAAATAACCCAAATAGCTACCTTCCCTGGGTCAAACAAATTGATTCTTACTATATTCAGTTTGAAGTACATGCTGTTCTTATATTACTTAGCAATATTTTTAAAGATGAAATGTATTAATAAGGGAGAAAATATAGATGCCATTTCATCTATATATTTTCTTTGGTTTATATACAGATTTTGTTCGTGGTTTAAATTGTTTTTGCTTTGTATCTACTGATAGATGATAATGCACTTTTATTTTTTGAAAGAGAACATTTTTAAGATTGTATTTGTGTAGTTTCAACTATTTTGTTTTACTAGGATACAACACAGTTAATAATGAGATTGGATGCTTGGAAATACATTTATATAAAGAGAAACAAGTGATAGAAATATTATAACAATGTTGTACTTGTATAAAAGAAAATATTCAGCACAGCTTGTTCAACATGCCAGGTTAGCAAAAATATAAAACACTGTTAGTATTGTTCTTTAATAGGTGAACTTATCTGCTGTAATGGCCCAATGATGTCATTGGCATTTCCTTCTGCTAATAGCAGTGTGCCACAAGCCGCAAATCATTCTGTGGTTCCAACTGTCATAAAAGCAAGTGAAAGGTTTTATATTCCAAGTAGGGTTCAAAATATCTTAAAAATTAAATATTGTGATCATAATTACCTTAGCCTGACTCACATAGGCTTTATTGCATTCCTGTGGTAGTCTAAGAAAGATAAATAATTATATATGTAATTGAACAAGATTTCTGTGTTTTAGTTTCAGTGATACTATTTGGAGTCATTGCCTAATTAAGATACAATGAAACTTTCTGGGCTTTTATTATAATTTTGAAATATTGGGACTGCAGAGATGGTTAAGAGCACTAATTGTTCTCATCAAGGTCATAAGTTTAATCCAAAGCACCCACCTGGTGGCTCACAACCATCAATACTGGGATCTTATACTCTTTTCTGGCGTGCAGACGGACATGCAGACAAGGCATTCATATAAACAAACAAACAAATGTTTTTTAATGCCTGAGGAATTAGTAATATAGACCAATTAAGGTACTGTTTCCTAACTGGAAGCAAACATAACGCCACATCAAAAATGATATATTAAAAAATTATACTCAGGAAATAGCCTTCAGAAAATATATATTTTTTTATATTACAGAAGTATATAAGCCCTGAGTATATATAAACTTTTTTTCTTAAATAGCTATGAGAAAATCATCTGTGTTCTTTAAGATTTGAATAAAGTCTGAAATCATAGTAAATCTGTCAATTTCCTTTCCTCAAATCATTGAAGCTTCAAACCACAGAGTTCCCTCATCTTCTTAACTCAAAACATCTTGATGGTGTACACACAAGAAGAGAAAGCGGACCTGTGTGAATCAGGTTTTGGTTTACCTTGAATCTCATTTTTCCTTTCAACACTCCACAAAAATAGTTCTTTGTCATCATTATAGAGTCACTTGAAGAATTTGAAAGCAGCAATAGAAATTCAATCTCTAGAGATGGAAGAGGCTGGATTAGCTTATATGTAATGCACATACTTAACCATTAATTTTACAAATGCACACATTTGAAGCAACAAGCTTAAGCATATGAACTCCGTAAATGACGAAGTCAACTCATTGGAAAATGAATGAATAAATGAGGGAATGAGTAAATGAAAGGATTCTTTGTCTATCTAAAATTCAAAATTATAAATTAATGTTCTGTAGTAAACACTCTGGAGTGTACTTATGAGGTATGTTTGGAAGAATACACATCTGAATGTATGTGGTCATGCTCTTACAGTACTTCTGGGATGAAAAGGTAGCGTGATAGGGACAAGAGGGGAAAGAAAAGAAAATAGAAGAGTGAGTTAAAATGAAATAACTTACTAAAACTTAATTGGATCTCGGGAAATCCACCAAAATTCAACAGAGTAAAAGCTTTGTATGTTTTTTAATGTTTGATTAAATGGAAAAATTTAATATTATACTATTTTTGTAGAAAATTTTTCTTTTTCTCCAGTGTATCCATCCCAAAGTTGGTGAACTTATTAACTGGGACCTTGCCGGACCCCAGTTGGCAGATTAAGTCTATTTTTAACTACTGGCTCTACAGCAGGTATTTGTTGCTCATGAGGACATTAGATGCTCTACCCACGGCCCCTTTCTGATGGCTGCAAAGACTTGACTCAATTATGACTGAGCAAAGATTGATTTGATTGTTTTCTGTGTGAGAATTGGATATAAGAAACCCCACATCTATTTCTCTTCTTTTATTGGAAAATTGTTTGGACTCTGGCCATAAATGCTCTTTAAAGGCTTATGGAAAGGGTCTTTTCTCAACTGGTATTTAAGTTGAAAATGAATGTTTGACCCTAGATTGTTTATATAAGGCAAAATGAGCTAGTAATTGTACATGTAAAAACTTTTAGAGCTATAGGCTTTAGACAGAACCTCAAGTCTAAGTTTAATTTTAATTTTCTCCCTCAGAAATTCAGTGAAAATAAATATATTAAATTGTTTGATGAGAAAATATTTTTATTCCCTCTTGATAAGTCCAACGTGCCTTAAAGCTTCTCTGTAAAAGCCCCTGATTTATTCTTGTACATTAATTTCAAAGAACCTTTAGGAATAGGTAAAGATACTGGTTCTTCAAGCTGAAAGTACTTCTAAAGTCTTAATACCTGAGTTTATGAAATAGTTCCTCATGAACCTTAATCATTTATTTATTTACTTACTTACTTATCTATCTATTTGTTTATTTATTTATTTATTTATTTATTTTTGTCATGTCATTCCACTCTGATGTTTTTTGAATCTCTGTGGAGGGGGCAAGAATACACACACACATATACACAGATACACAGACATACACAGACACACACACACACACACACGGTACCCAGGTGGAAGTCAGTTGATTACATGATAAAACTTGTTTCTTTCCTTCCATTATGTGGTTTCTGGTCACAAAGCTTTATGGAAAACAGCACTTTTACACACTGGGCCATCTTGCAAGCCCTCATCTTGACTTTTAACATATCATTGATAACAATCATTTTGGTTGTGAAATCATATTACTGAAATAATTTGTTGTCACAGTCCCCAAGCAGTGAGTTCTGTGCTGAGGTATCCCAGGAGGAGAAAGACACACACAGTATATACTCACTTGTAAGTGGTCCTAGACCTATAAGATAGGATAAACATACTGAAATCTGCACACCTGAAGAAGATAAACAAGAAAGAGGACCCTGGGTAAGATGATCAACCTTCACTTAGAAAGACAAATTCGATAGACATTGGATGTAGGAGAAAACAAGTAACAGGACAGGAGCCTACCACTGAGGGGCTCTGAAAGTCTCTACCAAGCAGTGTATCAAAGCAGATACTGAAACTCATAACCAAACCTTTGGCAGAGTGCAGGGAATCCTGTGAAAGAAGAGGGAGTTAGTATGACCTGGAGAGGCCAAGAGCTCCACAAGGACCAAATATATCTGGGCACAGGGGTCTTTTGTGAGACTGTATCTCCAACCAAGAACCATGTATGGATATAACCTAAAACCTCTGTTCAGATGTAGCCCATGGTAGCTCAGTATCCAAATGGGAAACCAGGTAAGGGGAATAGGGACTATTTTTGAACATGAACTCAATGGCTGGCTCTTTGACCCCTGCCCCACAACACACACCTGAGGGAGGAACACTCCTGCTAGGCCACAGAGGAGGACTTTGCAGCCAGGCCTGAAGATACCTGATAAGCTAGGATCAGATTAAAGGGGAGGAGGTCCTTCCCTATCAGTGGACTTGGAAAGGGGCAGGGAGAAGAGAGAGAGGGTGGATGGGATTGGGAGGGAATGAGGGAGCAGGATACAGCTGGGATAAAAAGTTAATAAGCTGTAACTAATATTAAAAAAATAAAAATTTAATTAAAAAAGAAATAATTTGCATCAAAACTGGTATCGCTTTACTCATTATTTTGATCTTCTGGTTATAGTTTTAATCAAAATTAAGATATACATCACTTAAAAAACTATTTTGTTGTAAAATTACAAGCTATAGGTTTGTCTATCCTCAGCTTTTCCTTCTAGGAAGATTCATATCATTTAATTTTCAGAATGTAAACACAAAGCATTATTGTAGCCTTAATTAATTAATTAATAATTAATTTGCAGCCTCAAAGTGCTATTAGTGAACCAAATTAAAGAAATGCCTTCAGACACTCTTTATGAAGTAATCTGGTTACAGGCAAAGTCAACATACATTTTACATGCTTGTTTAGCAAAATTTTTAAAAAGGATATATTATGTATATTTTAAGTCTAAATTTGAGGGGACTAGAAAGATAGGTTTGTGCTGCTCTATCAGAGAACTCAGGTTCAATTCCAGCACCCACAGATGGAGTCACAACCATCTGTAACTCCAGTTCGTTGGATACTTGAAGGCAAAAAAATTATCATTCATGTAGAATAAAATATTAAAAATATAAACTTAAGCAAAAAAATCTACTTAAATAAAAAAATTCATTTGCTTCATAAGAAAGACTGAAAAGAGGAATGGGTCTTGGTATGCCTTTCTTACTTTAATGGCATAATATATCTTGACATTTTAAGCATGCTTTGAAATTAAAATCATTCTCACAAGAAAAAAATATTTCTGTACTTTAATTAGGAAATCACAGGGTAAGGACTTTCAGAGAAAAAAAAAATGTGCTACAGTTACATTTTTGTTTATGATGATGAACCTGCTAAGTTTTTATAAAAATTAATTTGAGGCCTTGAATGTGTGTTTTTAATTTCCCTTAAACTATAAAGGAAAATGAAAATCTGTACGGTTATTGGAATTTTTCCCTTATTTGCTTCTTTAAAAGAATTAATGTAACATTTTAATAGCTTGTGTTTTTTAACTTGATAAATCTGTAAACACAACTAGGATGAAAATCAGGATATAACTGTGCTCTATAGTGTTACCTAAACTATAAATAAAAGAGATAGCTTAATTAGCAGGACCCACTGCAAATGGTTACTGCAGGCCCTGGAAGAGCGATTAGTCTTTTAGAGTCTCTAGACCAGTCCACGGCAGAGGGAGCAATCTCCACGAGATCGCAACTCCTAACACTTTATTAGAGATTTTTAAAGTTAAATATTTTTCTGAGAAATTTACATGTGATTAGTGTAGTTACAACATTTCCACTCTTCTCTCTCCCCAGTCTTCCTACCATGGACCTCCCACTCATTCTCAAATTCACATACTCTTATTCTAACTTTTGGTGCTTGTGGATGTACTTTCTGATTGAGCTCTACGATGCTTTCTTCTTAGCCTTAATCCTCCTCGAACCTGCATCCAGGGATCATCTCTAAGCAAACCTGCTGATGCAATTTTGGAAGGAAGTAGGATGCCAGGCAGAAGTATGGATTCCTGGGGTTCTGCAGGAAGCAACTGAGACCTCCTCCATCTTCATGAGATAACAGGCAGTTAGGAGCAAAGGACGTAGGGATCACTAATGCTGCTGCTCTCTCGTCATGTGAGCATTTGCTTGCAACATACTAATGCAATGTTAAGAATTTCAGATGACTATCGAAAGCATTAGACACCGCAGGTCAGTGCCTTTGAGGGGGAGACCTTGTGTGCCAGTACTGGCACAGTGCCCCAGAGACAGCCCTGTGTGTAAACTTTATTCAGATGTCTTCAATTGTCCTAATGATAGTTATGACAGAAGAAATTTCCTGCTCTTGCATTACATTCAGTGACTACAAATATTGACTTTCCTTCCCCTGTGCAGTAGTTTATCTGCCTCTCCTTTTATTTCCTGTCACTGTTGTTGATGGGATGGATACACAGGATAATTGTATAGAATGACGGAATGCTTTTGATTTCTTCCCTTCGCATTATCTATTGAGATTTTAAGTCACACGTAATTAGTGATAGAGATACCACATAATGTGAAATTCTTCAGAGCATCATCGACATCTAGTGATGTCACTAATAGTAATTGTCGTTCCTACTTCCTCCGTAAAGATAATGTGACAGAGTATGCAAATTCTATAATTGGCTTGCCAAAATTTTATTTGCCTAAAATGAAACATATTACTTCCAATGTGCTAATATTTGCGCTTACATGAAAAAATAATTTCACATTTGTAATTTGAATCATTCATTGAACTTTTGTGGCTTAATATGCAATTTGTCCAAAAGCTCTGTATCTCCCTATCACTTGCCAGGAAAAAAAATCTATTTTCTTTACTTTATTAAATCTTTTTTAGCCATATTCACAACCTCTCAGAAATCTCAAGCACATCCTAAGCATAGCTGTAAAAAGAATGCTTATGTTTTATTTACTTAATGGAAGGAAATACTTGCATATTTCAAAGATTTCCCAAATACTTTCAGAAATTATATTACCGAGAAAGTCACTTAGAAAATTCAGGCAGTGGAAGTAGCAAATCTATTTAAAGTAAAGATTTCATTAAGCGTTTAAGACTTGTCTAGATTAAAGTTTTGGGCTATGTTAACCACCAGTCCATCTTGTCAATAAGTAAAATCCAAATTCTGAATACTATGCCACTTCTCACATCTCCACCTGAGTGGACTCACGACTTTCTTATCTCAGGATGTCCTCCATATGGCCAGTGTTCCAAGCTTTTCAGTCCATTCAGAGTGTCCCAAGAAAGTTACCAAGAAAGTTACCTGGGCCACACTCCAGGTGGAGAGTAGTTTCAAATTACAACTTTTGTGTCATTTTTCTCTCAGTTTTCTTCAACCTTTGTGGAGCCTATATTTAAATCAAGCAATTTTGTTGTTCTCTCGTAAATGTAACTGATTCTTCCCTTTGTCTTTTGCTGTTGGCTTTCAAAGCATGATGTAGCCCATAGACTCAGTATCCAAGTGGGGTCCCTAGTAAGGGGAACAGGACTTTCTCTGAAATGCATGAACTCAGTGACAGGCTCTCTGGTCACCTCCCTGGCAAGACAGCCTTGCCAGTCCACAGAGGAAGACAGTGCAACCAGTCCTGATGAGACCTGATAGGCTAGGGTCAGATGGAAGGGGAAGAGGACCTCCCATATCAGTGGACTAGGGGAAGGGGCATTGGGAAAGAAGAGGGAGAGAGGGTTGGTTTGGGAGGAGACAAAGGAGGGGCCACAGTCAGGATACAAATTTAATAAATTGTAATAAATAATAATAGCAAATAAATAATTTTTATTATTATTTGTTTTATTTTTTATTATTATTTGTTTTTATTTGTAAATTTATTTGTACAAATTTATTATTTGTATTATTATTACTTAAAATTTCATGTTTTAAATTTTCTATTAGGTTCTTCCTTGGCTTTCATTCTTTGCTAAGATTTCCTGTTGATTGTTAAGACTGTTTCCTGTTTCTTTTTATGGAGTTTTGTAATTGAGCACTGGAACATTAAAAAGATTACTGTAGAAATCTCTGTGGGATAACAAACTGTAAAAATATTTGAATCTTGACAATGGCAAGTTTGGGGTGTTCCTGCTTCTCCATATGGTTAATGTTCTTTTTCATTATATGTTGTGTGTTGAGCTATGTGTGTATGAATTTGTTTTAAATCTTCTGTTTTAGGTGGATTGCTTTTATTACAAAACAAACTATGGACATAGGTTTCTGTCTCATTACTAGTTTGAGTAAAGACATTTAAGTTTGTCTCTGACCCATCGAAGAGCCTGGAAGCTCCTTATTATCAGTGAATAGACTTGGAGTAAGGCTGAGTTCATGACTACGCTCTACTGTTGTCTTCCTAGCCGATGGGCCTGAGTGCCTTATTGCCATTGTGATTTTCATAGACACCAGGGAGAGTAACTTGGCCTTATTTATGGGCAATGGGAGAATTTCCTCCCTTTTTGATTCTTTTTACATCATCATCTTTGTGATGGGTGAGAGACTGTGTGCTTTGCTGTTGCCGTGTGGGGTGGGAATCCAAATTCTTTAATAATCAGGCTGGAGAGATGGCTCAGTGGTTAAGAGTTCTTATTGCTTTTCCATGGGACCCATGTTAAATTCCCAGCATCCACATGGTGGCCCATTACTCTCTGTAACTCTACTTGCAGGGGATCCAACACCCTTATAAAACTAAATAAATATAAAAAAGAAGATATTTAATTTAGGATATGGGGGGTGTCCTTGTTTTTTGGCTTAGTGATGTCTATACTCTCCTAAACTTCTCTAGTGTTATCCTTTTGAGGAGGGACATTGAGTTGTCATGTCATAAACTAGTGGGTATGTAATGAAAGTTTCCTTGGTCTTTACTGATATGGAAAGAGATGGCACCATCCATCATTCCATCATTTAAAAGCAAGGTGCTCTGTCTATAAAACTTTCCTAAAATATCATATTGCTGTCATCTTGGACCTTGGTCTCAAGAGAATTAACATTAATAGTTGGAGGCATTTTTTTTTTACTAACTTTCAAATTTTCTTTCCCTTTTAAAATAATTATTTTGTACTTACTTTTATTATTTTCTGTGTATGTGTTTTGCCAGCATATCTGTGTTCCACAGCACCACAGGCTTGCCTGATGCATGAAGATGTGGTGGGCCTCCATGTGGGTGCTTAGAGTCGAGCTTGGGTCCTTCGTAAAATCAACAAATGCTCTGAACCACTTGTCGATCCCTTAAGCCAACTCTGCAGCTGGGCTAGAGGCACCCCTGATTTATGTTTTCATCTGCTTGTTCTTCTTTTCTGAAAATATGAAAAAAGAAATCCCTGCAGGCTCAGTACAATATTTTCCCTGAATCAGAATATTCTGTCCATCTCTTAGAGTGTTCTTACACTGTTTGGTGGATAATATAGAAGAATCTAAGTTTTACGTAGCTGGGAGAACAGACAAAAATCTGGTTGTACTTCTCTTCCTGGAGACCAAGACCTCTTTAAGTTGCTTTTATGTAATCATGACAAGTTTTTTTTTTTTTTTATGATGTGGTTTATACTCACAAGCCAACTGTTTAACCAGATATTTCAATAAAATTCAAAATATTTTAACACTATATAAGTCTTTTTGGGTGTGATTTAAAGACGTTGGAAAAATCATTACTTTCATACAGCTTTCACCCCTGTTGTCCCCTGGGACTTACAAGATGTTACTGTCTACTTTTAGAGTGAAGTACTTGACTTAAAAATTCATTTTGTTGTTGTGTTTTATTTTTTTAAGGAAAAGTATTTTACTTTTCTTTTTCTTATTTACTTTACATCCCAAGGGTACCCCTCTCTCCTCTCCTCCCACTTCCTCCTTCCTCCTTTCCTTCTCCCTTTCCCCCTGAAAGGGGAACTCCCCCACCCATATCAACCTTCCCAACACAAGTCACAGCAGGACTAAGAATATCTTCATCCCCTGAGGCCAGGCAATGCAGCCCTGCCAAGGAGAAGTGATCCCAAAGCAGGCAAGAGAGTTGATGCTAGCAAAGCCCCGCTTCCACTCTTCATGCACCCCATATGAAGACTGAGCTACCCATCAGCTACATGTGTGCAGGTCCAGATCATGCCTGCTCCTTGGTTGATGTCTCAGTCTCTGAAAGCCCCCATGGGACAGGATTATTTGTCATTGTTGGTCTTCTTGTGAGGTTCCTGTAAAGAGAAATTCTAGATCATTATGTACCTTTTGGTATTAAAAAATATATCAATTTTGATTCCTTTTCTAATGTATTCTGACCATGGGTTGAGATGAATGAATAGGTTCTGGATGAGGTTCCATTATTAGTGAACAAATATTAAAGTGACATGATCTTCTGAAAAGAAATACCTTTGGGTATAAACCCAAGTTGGTACGAAGCTTACTGTGTAGTAGGTTGCCTGAATGCCAGTCCACAATTTTGTGACAGTATTTCTCATTTTTTTTACCATTTTGCTTCGACTCATGTGTCCCTACTGATACTGAAAGTATTTTGTCTTTAATGATCTAGGCACATTTATTCATTTCTCTTCCATATTATTCCAAGTGGAAAGAAAATATTTTCGGTTGTTATTTCCTCACAGTTTGATCATGATGAACTTACAGAGGAGCAAGAAATTGTTGTAATTTTTCCTCTGGGAGTAAAAGAAAAAGCCTTTCCTTTTCAGGAACATCTTCTTCAGTCCTTCCCAGTAAGTTGCCTGAGGATGAGGATGTTGCTCTTCTCTCAAAGCAACTTACATTCGGTCTGTAGAAATCCAGGCATAAGGCCATGTTCCAGAACACCTTCCTCTGTCAACCTTAAAATAACTTACCTAGAAGAGTTATCAGGTACTAACTAGGTAGTATGCCAAACATGTGACTTGCCTCTCTGGAATGGATTGGTAGAGAAACTTAGTTAAGTCATGAACTTTTCAAGTAGTTTCTGTGTATTTGGTAGTTTCTGTGTATTTGGTATTTTCTGGTAAACATTGCCAAACACCGTCATGTAAATTGTCAAACTAATAATCCACTTTCTGACTGCAATTCCACAAGTATGAAAGAGAATCAAGACAAGTCACACAGTCTGCCAATGAATATCCTAAGAGGCAGAAGGCATCACGTAGATAAAGGGAGATGGGAGCTAACTTACTTTCAGAAATTTGAATTCTTTTAACGTTCTCTTCATATCCAATTAGCATCTGTATGTTTTATAACCTCATTTATAAAAAAAAGTTACAAAATGTACAATATATGCTCCCTTTTGTGATATATTAATAGCAGCAGTAGGCTATATTAGTTAATATGACTAATCTACCTAGATTTTAGCAACTTTTTTTTTAAAAAAAGAATATGTAACTGTTATTCCTAGAGAGAATTTTTATTCTTCTATTTTCTTTTGGTAATGGGATCAAAACTTATTTCAGGTAACATGATCCAAATGACTACTTCCAACAATCAGATAATTATGCTTGCTGGTTTTCTTGACTCTGGTGGGTCATTGGTCAGTGAATGGTGTGGAAATTATATTAAAAACGGGAGACAAGAGGCAGAGACAATGAAAATATGATATTAGATTTATTTTTGCAATAGTAGATTGAATCAAAGCGTTCTGTTTCTAGGTATTTTTCTTCTTCATAATCCATAGCTGTAACAAGGGCTGATATTTTTCAAACATTACAAAAGCTGTTTCAACTAAAATAAAATGAGATTGCATTAGTTTATCACTCTAAAAAAATAGGTCAGTTTTCCAATATTTTCTACAAAATAATGAGAGCAGAGCATTTAATTTCTTATGTCACGGTGCTAAGAGTTCAGTTGAGCCTAATGGTGTTTATTTTGGTATTGTTAATTCACCTAATTTTCCAAACACCCTTGCTGATCTTTAAACAAATAACAACAAAACACTGAAACAATGTAAACAGCCTTTACGACTTTCTTGTGTCTCAATGGGAAGAATGTTATAGTCTTACTTACAGCTGTCCTTATTTTTTACACTAAACTTAGAAAATCATTTTAGGTATCTCTTCGTGATGACAGTCTTGAATAAAAAGACTAGCAACATCAGTAATAGGGGTATTAAAATACTAGTTCAAAAATAGATATATGGGCATATTGTTGTGTTTTGAACTATCTCAAACCTCATTTTAAAACACAAAATTTATTAAAACCAAACATGAATACATTAATACTTTTACAAGTTAAAAATTTGGCAGTTATTGAAATACAGTATTTATAATTATTTTCTTCATACTTCTAGAGAATTGTTTCAGATTTTTTTTTTCATAAAAACATTGAGGTGGTAAGAGAGGAAATTAACTTTAGTCTCACTGAATGTTAAAAAGGAATATAATGAAAATTGCTAATATAAAATTGTTTTACAGAAAGGTAACAACAGTGTTAAAATCGATATAACACATCATTGTTTGCCTAAGGTTGAAATATCGTCTTTAAAAGATAATGAGTTGCCAGGCACTGGTGGTGCACTCCTCTAATGCCAGCACTTCAGAGGCAGAGGCAGGCAGATATCCAAGTTTGAGGCCACTCTGCTCTACAGAGTGAGTTCCAGGACAGCCAGAGCTACATCGTGAATGCATGTCTTGAAAAACAAAACATAACATAACAAAAGATAATGAGTGTAGCTTGGCAGGAGTGTGCCTGCCTGTGATCCCAGCATTTGAGAGGTGGCCGCATGAGATTCAGCCATCCAAGGCCACCCTCAGCACATCATAAATTCTAAGCTAGTCTGGTCTTCGAGAAACATTGTCTTAGAAATAATGAACTTAACTTCTAAGTCATATCCAAACTTTGCTACTTCTTACATTTTTTACCGTTTTCTTTTACATTGTTTTTGTTCTTATTTCCTTTCTCTTCCTTTCCTTTTTTTTTCCTACTCAATTTTATAAATAGATATTTAAGTAATTCTTTTAAAAGATTTATTTAAGTTTAGGTATATGGATGTTTTTGCCTGCATGTGAGTATGTGCATTCAGTGTGCCTAATACACGTGGAGGAAGAGGGTGTTGGATGCCAGGGAACTAGAGTTACACATGGTTTTCACCTCCCATATGCATGCCAGGAATTGAACCCTGGTCCTCTGGAAGAGCAACCTGTGATCTTAAGCATGAAGTCGTCTACCGTTACCTAAAGTAAATTTCCAGTGTAACATATTTCTTCAGACTGTTGTGTCACTCGGTAGACTAGGAACATGGATTTCAATAAGCCAATGTAAGTTTTTCTAAGGCAGGACTCTACATGAGGGCCACCTTCCAAGGGTGATGCTGCTGTGCTCTCTGAACTGCTCTTCACTGGAGCCATGTAGTTTCATGGTCACCTTTCCCATTCATCATTCATCATATGTTTTTCAATCATTTATGGTTAAGGAGTTTAGGCTACTATATAATACTGTCTTCAGAAAACTAAAATATTATAATAATAATTGTTCCCAGTCATTTGCCATATGCTTGCTTCTAGGATGCCATTCCGTAAAAGACCATAACACAATCAATTTAAAGTTATGTTTCTAGTTTATTTTTGTGTGAACAAGGTTTTGAGTAAAATCTAAAAGCTTACTTTTATTATTTTTATACCAACTAAAAACTTTAACTTACAAAATTATTTTAAGAGGTAACTAAAATGATATTTTTAATATTTTTATAATATCAAACATGTATATAAGGTAATCTAGTTATTCCCCTCCCCTATTCTTATGCAAATCTCGCATGCCAACTTCTTCTCCTTACCTCTTCTTTTTCTAGATTTATGACTTTTCGTTTTGTTTTGAGATTCCTTTAGTTTAACCAAAGACATCTCTATAACCATTGATTTGGGACTGTCTATGGGTGTATAGTTGGGTCAACTGTAGGTACACAACCACAGGTAATGGCTCCTCTTTGCTCTGAGCCTACCAGTGGGCAATAGTGAGGAGCAGGGTCCCTTTAGCCTTTTTCCATCCAGGCCTGGATGTTGATGTTCCTATTCCACAGGAGGGGATGATAGCTGGCATCATAACCCTACTACAAAAAACAATGGCAGGAGAGGTCCCAGGCCCTAAGTGTATTCTGTTCCTTAACTAAGTTGGCATACTGTCAAAGCACTTCTAACTGTATGTGTTTGCAGCTGAAGACAACTGACATTCTCATCCTTAATCAAAGAACCCTCTGTCTGATGAAGTGTGTGGAGGACTGAGCTTAGTAACCGAACAAGGTGCTGAGAATAAGTGATTGTTTTGTGCTCACCAGGCCTTGACCTTGACCTCCGTAAGGCTCGGGGACCATTGCTGGAGAGAGAGTGGGGAGTAGGTAAGAATGAGAATATAGGAAGCAGGGCTGTGAAATGTCATCTTCTAAATAATTCAAAGCCATTGCAATTATGGACTCTCCATAACTGTGGATGCCTTCACTGGTACAGAAAAACAATGACTTCTTTCTTTTAAATTAAGATATAGTGATAACAAAACAGTCACAAATTCTATAAGCGATGTTATTTATTTCCATTCAGTATTTGATAAAGGAAGGAAAATGGTATCTGGGCACTTAATTGGATTAGCCCATAAGGAAATAAATTCAGAAAAGTCATTTTGTCTGAATAGTTGATTGGCACTTAAAAGGTAAACCGAGTAGGGACTGATACAGACATGATAATTACTCATTTCTATTTTACAATCAATTACACTGGTTTGGAAAAAAAATTCTTCTGGTAATGGTGTGATTTTGTGTGTGTGCCTACTGTGATGTGTGTGTGGTATTTTTAAGAAAGCTTAAAATTTTGATACTTACTTTTTGTTTATTTTGTGTACATTAGTTTAGATGTATGGGTGTCCATTTGCCAAGCATCATGTGGAGGTCAGGACAACTGTGGAAGTTGATTCTTTCCTTCTGCCATTTTGGGTCCCAGGAATTGAACTCAGGTTATCAGCCTTAGTGGCATTTGCCTTTACCTGCTGAACCATGTCCCTTTTCTAAAAAAAAAATTATAGACACTGAAATTGGTCTACATCTTCTCCTGAGAACAGTGTTTCAACTTTATTTCCCAAGCTCATATAAATCCGTATTTCCTACTTTTGAAGCACATCTGCCTTGACAATTTACAGCCTACTCTACTCTTCTTTCTTGGTGTTATGGTATGAAATGTTTTCCTGTATTTCTAAAGTTTCTGATTCTTTTGAATAGTTGTGACATATCCTATCAGGTACTGCCACCTAAATTTAAATGGCATAATCTCACTCTTCATGTATTTCTCATTATGATAGGTAGTCATAATCAGAACAAGTGACAGCTCTTTGCTACCACTCACTGACATTTCAGATGCGCTCATGGACAGAGGCCAAACCCCATCAGTTAATGAGTCTGGGAGTTTAAGTACATCTCCATCAAAGTGTCTTCTGTTTTACAAGAGGATTAAGTGGACTGCTGTGTGGGCTTGCTGCAGACAGCCCCCTTAAAAAAAATCAAACAGAGCAGAACAAAAAGCCAAACAAAAAAAACTTACTTTTGTTAATATCTACACAGATAAGCACGTGTAGAAAGTCAGCATGTTCCCTAAAGTAATAGCAGCACTGTCTTAATGCCATTTCATTCAACAAGACCAGGGAAATGTCCAGTTCCCCTCAATGTGGGAACACTGGGAGGCATTTTTCCCCTTTCTTCATCGGCTTCTGAGACGGGTAATTGCTGAGAATGGTGCACAAGTTCAAGGTGCTCTCCATCACAGTGGGAAACCACAGCACCAGGAACTTGAAGCAGTTGCTTACATTAGTTCTGAAGTCAGAAAAAAATGAATTAAAAAAAGACAGGCACCTGTTGCTCCTAATGTTAAAGAAAGTGTTAATAGATGTTTTAAACCAGATTAAGCTGAACTCCCAATTTTTACATTAGGTAATTCAAATGTAGGTATGATCACAGGTCTCATCTCGTTCCAAATTGAGCCCACTTTTCAAAGACACCTGGGAAATCATGTTGGAGTGAGAGATATTTTTGAGGGGAACCTCCTGAAAAATAATGGTTCAGGTATCTGATATAGCTCACAGGTGGGACTGTTGCCTAGCATGTTTGAGGCTTTAGATTAAATCTCCAGCCCTCTACACCAACAAATCAATTAAAGAAAAAATACTAAAGAAGCAGTAGGTTAAGTGGGATTGGGTTGTTTTATGTTGGTAATAGCTGGACTTTTTAAGCATCAATGATCAGTTTTAGGCAGATAGTTCATTTGAGGGTTAATGTTTTTCTAACTTGCTTAAAGATGAATTGAAAGTAAAATCCACTCTCATTGGCGAGGAGAGCCTGGTTTTTGTCCACCTGTGAGACCTTTGTTTTCATGCTTAAGATGGTGGCTTCAGTGTTAAGGAGAACAAGAAATGCTTTGGGTCTTTGGCTACTGCTCATCCTATAGATTTTCCAAATCATTGTGCTCATAAACTTCTCTTCTATTTCATTTGACCAAATGTCATATGTTCTCCCTCACTGAAAGAATAGAAATGCAATTTCTCATTGAGGTGAGAACTGAACTGCATCCAAGAGAATTGGAGTTTTGTTAATAAATAGAAAGTAGATTTCGGGCAGTCACCAGTCTGCTGTGTCAATCACCTGGTATTCTGAAATTAAGCATATTTTACTGAAATTGAGCATATTGTAAGCCATGAATGTCTAATGGGTTTTTGTATTCAAAGTGTTACTAAATGCACTGTGGATTTTTCTTAGAAATTTGAGCACGGTCCTCTATTGTGTTGCCTGGTAGCACACACACACACACACACACACATACATACACACACACAAGCTTTTATCTACACATGTGTATGGAGAGACAGATATTTGCTTGCACAACAGGGCCTTTTCTTTGTTAAGATGATGCAAACCAATCAATTCTGCAGAAGAAAATGACACTGTATGAAAGAGCACATGGATAGAAAAACTACATCCTGGCCAAACGATGAGGCTTGTTTTGCTTGTTTCCCTCGGCTGTGTTAACAGGAATAATGTGGGTGAGTTCCTAATGCTGCTTTTTTAGAAGGAGGCTATCGGCACATTTGCATATATAGGTGACACACAGAAGAACTTGTAGGAAAAAAAAATAAGTATTTTTTCAGATGCTTCTACTTCAGACACGATAGATATCGTATGCCACATATTTTAGTAGAACCTGATGTAGAGTGTACTGTGGCTTCAGGGGCATTATGCTATTGTTCTCAGACTCATAGCTGTTAAAGCAATAAGTTACATAATAAACGTAAGAAAATTCTGTGCATCATGTTTTCAGTAGATTTTTTTGCAACATTATGACTCTTTTTGGTTTTTATCCCCAGATTTTAAAATATACATAGATATTTTTAATGGTCTATTTTTAAAATAACGTTAAATGTGATTGTAAACTATTTGTGTATGTGCTTGTGCAGTGTGTGTGTGTGTGTGTGTGTGTGTGTGTAGAATATGTTTTTGGAAATCTGTGTGCAAGCACAGTGGTTACACTTGCAGAGGCAGAGCTTGACAAGACTAGGTCTCTCACTTAAAGAGAAGTCCATTGTTTTGGCTTGACTGTCATACCAGCACGCTTGCAAGATATGCCTGATTCTGCTCCCTGAGCTGCAGCTAAAGGCAGCAAAGTCATGTCCATTTTTTAAATTAAGTTCTGGGGATGCAAACTCACATCCTCATGTTTGCATAGCAGTCACTCTTAGACAATCAACTGTCTTCCCAGTCCCTAAATCTTTCTTCTCTGTGGTCTATCCTGCATATGTTTACATGCCATTTGACTAATCCCTTCCTATTTATCTCAAAGTGATATTGAAAGACCTATATTTAAACTATAGCTCTGTTTTACAATGACTACAGAACCCTTGGTAAAATACTTACTTGTTATCAGTTTTTTTTGAAACTGGCAAATGGCATCTTGCAAGCAAATTCACAAGGTTTCTGCGAGGATCAAATGAGATGCATGTAGATAGCAAAAGGCATCGCGTCGGCAGCAAAAATAAATTGTAACTTACTGTGGTGTTTCCAACATGCTTCTTGTTCCTGACTCATATGAGTTGTTTGTTTTTCTGACATTTATCCATGGAAAATAAATGAAAATATTTCTTAATTCTGCATTTCTAAATACATCATGATTCACATATGAGCAATATATTCAACAACAACAACAAAAATTGCCAATGTTTTCAGATAAGTAATGGCTAGAAGTCAAATGGTGACTAGTCCTATATGCCTAGTTCTTATGAGTTCTTATGAGTCAAAACAGCATAATAATACAGATCTTTTGTAGCTGTTTACTATGGGTATACGAGTTTAGCATTCATAATGTCATTTATATATAGGCATGGCAATTTATCATGGATCATTCATTTATTCTCTCATACTTTTTTGATCTTTAAAATACTCATTCGATCTTTGAGCACCCTACTAATTTAAATCAACTTTATAAATCTTTTTTTTTCTGATGATTTCAATCATATAATTGTTATACACAGGATTTCCTAACACAACTCTGTTCAGTCAAAGGCACCATCAAAACAGTTACTGTTTTGTCTGTCCCTGTTTGTCCAGGTCGACAAGGGGCTGCAACCTGTGCTGTTAGTGCATAGTGCTGACAATTAACTGCAGAGACTAAGAGTTCAAATGAGTACCTAATGTTTTTGATGTAGGAATTAATCTCGGTATATCTAGAAACGTAACCAACTAGAATATCTTTGTGAACACAGTTAGCTATTTGCCTTTTCCTATGAGTTCATGAAAACATTTCTCAGTATGTATGTTTATCCATGATAAATGCCAAACATGCTGACTCTATGTTTGTATGTCTGTGATAGGTAGTGGTATTTTGTTACAAATGTATCATGTTTACACAATCACGTAGATACGGCAAAATGGAAGTATCATGATGTATCTCATTTCGTGCTTTGTTATATTATTTAAGGTTTCCAAGATGTTTTTCTGCATACTTAATAAAAAGTTAAATGGGTCCAAAATACTTTTTCTGTAAACGTGCAGATAGGTCTGTGATGCTAATAGAATTTTTTTTCCAGAAATGTACAAAAATGTAATATATATTTTAAGGCTATACATAACTTGTAATTTGCTGTATTGGTTTGAAAAATAAAGGATTTTAAGCTTATGCAATAAAAAAGCAATTTTCACAGTGAGATTTTGATAGACATATGGGGTGATGAAAATAATTTTTATTCTTAAATTTATTCAGAAGCATAGCTGATACCCATTCTTTGTATTTTGTCAATTTTGACATCAGTTCCCTGGAGAAAAGAAGCATGCTTAAGATTTTCGATTATGAAGTGGGTCTTCTTTTGATATTAAATTCCAAAGACGCAAAATCCACAGTTGTATTTAATTGGTTTATATAATGTTTTTACTGCAGGAAGAGATCATTCCAAGAATATGGGATTGAGATTCAACTCCCCAAATCTAGAAATCAGAAAATATCAACCATTCGAGTAAATTTAAGATATTACTAAGATCCCAGTGGTGGGAAGGAGCCGTTAGAGACTGCACTCGGGGAATCACGTACTAACTAGAAAACATGAGCTTTTATACTTCATTGAAGACTGCATTCGTTAGTGTGAGAGTGACTAGGCAGAGGCCATTTCAAGCTTTGTATTATTGAAATAGGCTGAAATCACAGGAAGAGTAAAAGTTTCAGTCTGTAGGCAAAAGAAATTGCTGTAGAGCTCTCAGTGCTAGGAGACCTCTGAAAGTCGAGGCTGTGTTATACACAAGTAATTGTGCGAATATTTTTGAAGGATTAAAACTTCAGGCTAATTTCTGTCTTGTGAATGTTTTTCTGTTTTGTGAATGTAATTTCTGTCTTGTGAATATGAGAATTTTATTTACTTTCTTGTTCTTAAACAATAAAGTTTATAACATTAAAAGATCAAATGTGCTGAAAAGAGTTGAGTGCCATGCTTATATGGCCAACGTCAGCTATGGAAGGAATACAGAATGAGAACACATTAAAGTACTGGACTTCGGTGAACAGCTCTGCTCAAGAAGCAGAGGATGACGAGCAAGTAAAGGAGGATAAAAACTGGTTAATACTAGTGAGAAAGAAAGAAGCAACCTGGAAGATAAGGAGGATGCCACTGTCGGTAATATAGAAGTAAATTTTAAAAATAAAAACCAATCTCTAGTTTTAGATATTACTTATTTTATATCAGAAAGTCTTAGTGTCAGAAATTTACTTTATATTTAAATATTTACCGTCAGAACATTTTTATACAAGGTGGGAGTAGACTTGGGAGCATGTTAAGTTTTCTCTACCTAACAGCTATGCAAACAGGCAAATTTTGCTATGCCTTATTGCTCCAATTTTTTTTTATCTGCAAAACTGGAATGGTAATAGTGCCTACTTGTATATACCGATAGAATCCAGTGAATTTGTCCTTGTAAAATCTTTACCCAGTACATTTGACATTTGTCTGTGTATCTATTTTATCATTTTCTATCATCTCTCTGTCTCTTGTTTTTGTCTCTCTTTGTCTTTCTGTCTCTCTCTGACCCTCTCTCTCTCTCTCACACACACACATACCGAAAGAGAGAAATGTGTATTATAGTCCAAATTTTTCTCATGTTTCATGTTACATATGTAGATACACACACGTATCTCAAAGTCCACATATCTCTGGTGTAATGAAAGGAAGTATTTTTAGTGAAATAATCTATTTGAATTATAGCTCTTTCTATGTATTGGGAGTTCTAAGTTTAACTTGATCTTTAAGCATGTATTTACTTTTCCCTTCAGAGGATAGTGTCAAGGTTTGCTTAGCATTTTTATTAGTGCGGGTCACAATCATAGTATTGTTAGGTATCATAAACCAATGCAGATTAAGACATTGATATATCTGAGACTTGTAAACCACAACTTTATGAAAGAAACTATTTGGCTTGCTACCTATTAAATTATGAGACAAACATTCATACCTGAATCTAAAAACAAACAAACAAACAAAACTCTGCTTTCTTTCCATCATACCATGTTTTCCTCCTAAAAGTAAGAGTGAGTGGGCAAAAACTGAGGTGAAGAGGTAAAGGGGAAGGAGAATCAACCATATGTGAGGGAAAGGGGCACTTTGATTGTTGTCTAAAACAGCATTGAGATTTATGTGCATATGTATTTCTATAACCATCTATATCCATAGAAACTGCACATATTCATTTAAAGGGGATAGTATTTAATTTTATTTTAGCTTTGTTGCTATAGCTTTGAGTTTGTGAAAGGTCGGTAAATGGTTAATTTCTTTTTCTATCTAGTAGGCAGCATGATTTTCAGATTTAGGACTTCTTGCTTAAGTATTGGATATTCAGAGACTGTGAAGGCATTATAAATTGCACCTCAGAAATATGGATGGAAAATAGTCATTTTAATTAGGAAGATACACTTGAAAATGAAGTAATTTTTTTAAGGTAATATCCTTAGTGAGTGTTTTACAGATAGCCTGAATTTATTTACCACACATGCCATAATAAAATGGGTATTTATGGGGTAGTTTTTAATTAGGAATAATGGCTTGTAGAGTTGAAGGGATGAATCATTTTATCCATATATTGGCCTAAGTGGCCCTAATGAAAGATGGTACCATGGACATCTTTGCACTATCCTAACCAAATATTTTTTTCTTCTGATACACGGCAAGATTTGTCCTGGATTTCAGTTAATATTAAAACCCTCTGCACCAACAATGAGATACATAGATAATCAAAAGTAGTAACCTGTGCCCTGGAAACAAACCAGTCATTTTGCCTTTCATCATACCTAAAGCACTTTATAAATTAATGGGAAAATATCTACTATGGCTACATATTTCTAGATGTAAATGGGCTTGGAAGGGAATCAACCAGCCTTGTCAAATTTATGAGCGTGAGTGCAGCAGCCTAGCTGATGAGATGGCTTTGCAGGTATGACGGATATGTCTTTCAGAAGGACACACTGATTCCAGTTAGCTCTTTTCTGTTTGTTTGCATTTAATTATGTCCTAAAAGGATTGGTGTAGAGAATAAAATATACATGAACTAGCAGTTCTGATTTATAAAAGTATATCAATGACATTTCAATTTAGAGTACAACCTTTGAAGGAAAAATAAGGCTGTGTACATGCAACTTGCTTTAGCAATATTGAATTCAAATGAAAATTTATTTTTATTTCTCATTTGTCTTTAGCCAAGATATTTTATTCCTACTGAAATGTACATTTCATGTTGCTTGTACTTAAAACTGAGAATCAATAAAACTGAGATACAAATTCAAATAAAGTTTGATAAAGTATAATGTGCCTAATTTGTTTCTTACCTCATCTCTTAAAAACAGAATGTTCCCTTTTGCCTCTTAGATAATATGAAGTTAAGTAATTGACTCCCCTACTAACTAGCTGATTTTTTTTCCTTTTTCAATTTAGTGTATAGCTCATCTCCTAATATCAGAATATATTTTGATTTCTTTGGTATGGAATATAGCATAATCTAGTGAAGGCTTTTTATCAGGAATGCCTCAAGGTGACAATTGAAAGGGTAATTATCCCTCAGTAGTAGACACCGAGTCAGTGTCTTTGAGCTCAAATAGGCATTGATTAGTGATTCTCAATGTTCCCATATGTTTGGCCTTTTCCTCAGACTGTGAGCTAGAGTCATGTAAGATGCATCTTTGGTCCCATCGATTCTCAATTAATTATCTTTGTAACTCTTGCTATCATCACTTGAGGCCAACAAAAAAAGGAGAGAAAAAAAATCAGGTTGGAGATTACACTCTCTGAGTACAGATTCTGACATTTGAGTTGAAGCAGCCTGTCCTAGGGAGCAACCCAAGGTAAACTACACTGACGGCGAAACACAATCTTGAAGGTGCGTAAACAATCCCTCTATAAAACAAGACCAGTGGATGCGAGGGCCATCTGGCAGAGGCAGCTGCCATCCTGTGACTGCCCTGGTTGAACAGCAGATGCCTTTCTGTGTCAGGGAAAACTGTTGTCTTCCTCGGGCTGAACCTGCCATGGAAGATGACCGCCAGAGATAGAAGACAGCTTCTCTTTTGAGATACCTCTGTCTCTGGTAACTAAACCTGTTCGCTACCATCTCCAAAGGATGTACTGAGAGGGCCTCTTCTAAAATATACGTTTTTAATAGAATTCAGTCAGTTATGTATAAAAATGGAAAACAGAGAAAAACCTACACAACAGTGGAATGAATTAGAAGCAACTAAATTTCTTTTGTGGCATGACACTATCATAAGTGTTTGGAATAGAATGAAAACAGAGTTTGAAATTTAACATTAGGTCTCAGAAAAGAATCTCACATTGGTAATCACTCACTATATGTTTGCCTCATACAGTCCTTTAATACATTTCCTCAGTAATTTAATCCAATATAAAAGACAGGTGATAGCAGTAATAAAAGTACTGCCGTTGTAGGTGACCTTGGATAAATTTTTTTTAAGATTATAAAAATTGGTTTATTGTAAAAGATATTCAAGAATAACCAGTTAAATTCTTATCTGCATGCTACCTACTACAGCCAGGAAGCATTAAACACGTTGGACAGAACAATAGAGACTACATTGAGGCCGTGATTCAAATTCAGTGAGAGAAAGGGTGCTCAGGTTTCCCACAGTCAGGGAGCACTGACAGGCACCAGGGGCTGATGGACCTTGGATAAATTAATGAATCTCATTGTTTTAGTTTACTCAGGAATGAAAGGGTATAAAGGCAGGAATTTTATAGCTTTGTAGTGATGCTTGGGTGGACATATCTTCTGTTCCCAAGTTTTCTAACAGAGAAAAAAAAAATTCCACTCTGTTCATTAATAGTAAATGGAGGCCAGGAGTGTTTCTGTTAGCTTTTGCAGAATTGCTTGCTTTGTGTATGCAACTGACATTTTCTTAACTTGTGTGAAACCAATTACCGGAAACTGACTTAGTTCTTGATATTATTGTAATTATATTGTCATTTTACGACTCTGTAGATGTCATAAAGTTTTGTTGCTAATAATTATAAGACAAAAGTGTTGGAACTTTTAAGTCAAATTATTATGTTAGAAAGATTACGATTGTTCTCCTGTGAGATGCCTCTTCTACACTCATCAGCCTGAACCTTCTCTATCCACCATGAAACAAAATGCTAATAAAAGGTGGGCTTTTTAGTAACTTCTTTTCCTCCCATCCTTCCTTGCTCCCAGCTTCCTGCCTTCCACCCTCCATGACTTTCTCCTGCCTTCATGCCTTTCATTTTTCCCTCATTGTGCAAAGGGATTGACTCAGAGCCTAACATATGCTAAATGTAAACTCTCCAGCCAAACTGCAGCCCAGCCCAGGCTTGAATGTCTTAAATCAAGAGAGAACCCAACTTGGTAAAAACTGAGTTTTTCTCTTAATCTTAAATCAGTGTGCCAAGGAGCTCATTATAATATTTTTCCTCTTTTAGTCACAGCATGGCAAAGGCTTTTTTCATTTAGCAAGCCAACTCTCAACATTAAGCTTTAATATTTATATTGAAAAATGTGATAGATTTCTGAATCCTTTTAATAAAATACATAGGCTCTGTTTCCCCCAGTTTTATAAATTATTTTTACTTTTCTTTCTTCACTTGACCTCTGAGTGTTGACTTTCTTCAAGGTTTATCCTTCTAGTTTGAGGCTTTTATTATACTTGACCTCTCATCCTGCTGTTTTACAAAATTCAACTCTTTGTTGCAGACCCAGAATTTATATTAATATAGTTATTTCATAGGAGCTCCAGACTAATAAATCTTCCGAATAGCTCAATCTTATATCTTTTTTCTTTATTTTAAATTTGTCAGTATTTAAAAATAATTTTATAAATCTTTCTGCCTGCCTATCCTGCAAGTCTTTACTTTTCCATTATTCTTCACATCTGTAAATACTGCTTTCTTCTTTTCAGGGACTTCAGTAATGTTTTCAGCCATTAGTATCCGTTGCTCTTTAGCAATCCTTCATCAGCTTCTGAATATTGTATCCTCTAACATGTTCCAAATGACCCCACCTTTATTAAATTTCTGCCTTCCACATAATGCCAGGCATTTGATTTTCTGATTCTGTTTCTTTATACCGATTGTGCGCCTGTTCTTGGCAAGAATTTGACCTGTGATATTGTGCTTTTTTTCCCAAGTTCAAGTAACAATGCTTGAATCACTTTAGGTAAAAGATGTTCCTTGAATCAATGGATTGATTAGGCCCCCTGGAAGATATGGTTTCCTCATCATTGGTCTCTTGTGTTCTGATAGGGAAGTTTGCACTCATCTCAGGAGGAAGTCAGCAAGATCTGTGTTCCTTGAGATTTATTTTATTTGATGTGAATTCTTTATTATTATTATCATATATTACAATTTACTCAATTTGTATCCCAGCTGTGGCCCCATCTCGTCTCCTCCCAATCTCACCCTCTCTCCCTCTTCTTCCCCTATGTCCATCCCCTAGTCCACTGATAGGGGAGGACCTCCTCCCCTTCTATCTGACTCTAGCCTATCAGGTCTCATCAGGACTGGCTGCACTGTCTTCCCCTGTGGCTTGGCAAGGCTGCATATCCCCAGGGGCGGTGATCAGAGAGCCTTCCACTGAGTTCATGTCAGAGAAAGCCCCTGCTTTCCTTGCTAGGGGCCCCACTTGAAGATTGAACTTCCATGGTCTACATCTGAGCCGGAGTTTTATGTCCTCTCTATGCATTGTCCTTGATTAATGTGAATTCTAACGAACTTTCCATTAAGTTTCCCTAGAGCTTTGATACTCTAGTGTATTTTGACACACTGGTTCCTTTATAGGTGGTAACAGTAATGCAAATGCCATGTATACTTACAAATTTAAATCAAATTGTATGGCATTTGGCTATGAAATCCTATCTGTGCAAATGATGAATGTGAAATCATTGTTTTAGTTTTTAGTTTAAAGAAGAGGTAAAAAAAAATGCATAGCAAATGGCTTCTATCTTCATTTTTATTTATTAAAATGTTCTTAGTTCTTTGAGGCTTTATCGGTTTTGGTAGTATTTGCTCCAACTCCCAACTCTTCCCAGATCTACTTCCCATGCTGTGCGTTCATGTGTGCAGCTCTCCCCTGTGTCTAGAAGATGCTCTAGAGTCATCCATTGTGCCTAGTTCTTGCATTCTTTCCGCACCTTTATCTACAGTGATCTCTGAACTTTGGGAGAAGAGCTGTGGTGGGGGAGATATCTTCCATTTAAGGATGAATATCCTGCAGTCTTCTGTTCTCTCTACCTTGGCCAATTGTGGATCGTTGTGTTAATCACCATCTTCTGCAAATAGAACCTTCTCAGATGAGGGTTGAAAGATGCATTGATCTATGGGTGTAATGATAAGCCATTAGGAGTTGGTTTAAAACTCTGTCCATTTAACAGCATAATATCAGTGTCTTCCTGTTATTACCAGTGCATGTCTAATGAGTGCCATGAATCATGCTATTTTAAAACTCTTCTCAGCTTTGAGAGTTAATAATTTTGAATCCAGCAGAAGTCTTTTAGCAACTGTATTTAGTAGATCTTTGGTTTTTATCCACTGAAAAGTTCAAAATTAACTCAAGGTCTTCAGAAATTGTGAGTTTTTAATACTTTTTGAGTTTTTAATTAGAGTTGATTTTAAAGCATACTCATCTTGGTTTAACTGGTAAGACATGTAAAAAATAAGGTTTGTGAAATTGAAGAAATGAATGTCATCACTTTTGTTTTGTAACAAAAACGGACTTGCACATGCTTTAACTTACATTTATGAAATTTAACTGATTCATATGACAGCTGGATAACAAAATGTAAAAATATCCCTCAAGTTCTACGAGAGGAGGATTTTAGATGTTGATTTGCAGAATAAGAATTTTATAATTTCATCTTTGGAAGATAATATTGAACTAAAATTAAAGTAATAAACATTTTTGAATCCTGGAATAATCTTGCTCTACTGTGTCTATAGAAACCACCCTATTAATAACATATGCTGTCATATAAAATTATGATATTTTTGTTAGCTTTCATGTGATACAGCCATTCAAATTCAATATATTTTGTGCAAATAGAACTGTTACTTTTGAGAAAAAAAAAGTGGCTTCTAAAATTAACAATGATTCTTTGCCACTACCATTCATTTCACTATTGTACATGATAGAAGAATTTATTATTGCTTTCAAAGGAGTTCATGACTATGACTATAAATAATAATAATACAATAGCACATTTAGCCAGTGGAAAGTAATGATTTCTTTTTAAACCTTTGCTTTAGTTTCACCACCCACCAGGTATTTATGGGTTCATTTTAAATATCTCAAAGTTTCCCCAATAGTGCATTTCCTATAAATGCCCGTGTTCCTACTATCAGTATGGAGATGGAAAATTTGCTGTAGCTTTCTATCTACAGACTGAGCAAGTCAATTTGTCTTCAATATATTTCCCATATTTTATCTCACATTTTAAAAATATTCCGTAAGTGTGATGAGTTTTCATCATCTTTTAAATACATGCTCACAAGTGTTAAACATTACCTGGACCATTGCACTTACTTATTGTCTGTCATTTTCCTCTTTTCACATCCCTTGACAATGCATTCAGTTCTGCACGAAACAGCCAGTGAAATCATCCCAAAGGTGAACTGTGTCTCATTACTTTCCTTCTTAAATTTTCCCAGTTCAGCAGAGTTCTTTAGTTATTCTGCCGCATTCAAACTTACTATTAAAGGGAATTTCAGCTTCATTGGGTAGATTGTATTTTTAGTTAGTATGTCTAATAACCACTAATGAGTGGTTTTTTGATAGCAGTCATCTAATACAATTTTAAAATTTTCACTATGCGTGGAGATGACCTAGAACCCCTGCACAGATGTAGCCCATGGCAGTTCATTGTCCAAATGGGTTCCATAGCAATGGGTACAGGGACTGTCTCTAACATGAACTCAGTGGCTGGCTCTTTGGTCACCTCCCCCTGATGGGGGAGCAGCCTTACCAGGCCACAGAGGAAGACAATGCAGCCACTCCTGATGAGACTTGATAGACTAAGATCAGAAGGAAGGAGAGGGGGACCTCCCCTATCAGTGGATTTGGGGAGGGGCATGAATGAAGAAGGGGGAGAAAAGGTGGAATTAGGAGGCGAGGAGGGAGGGGTTTATGGGGGGATACAAAGTGAATAAAGTGTAATTAATAAAAAAATAAAAATTAAAAAAAATTAACATTAGGCTCAAGTATTACTAGGTACACTTAACAATTAAAAGCTATTTAAATACTCTACTTCTAGATATTCATTTATATATTTGGGCAACCAAACATTTAAATACAAATGCTTGTCCTATGCAGCAAGAACTTCTTAGAGCTGTCTTGTAGTGTTAAAACATCTACGTCATCAGAATGTTAACATTTTACTAATTTATTTCTCACGTGGTCATAAAATGATGCCTATAATGTCTAAAAATGCATTATTGCTACATTAGAATTCATTGTTTAGAAAATTGTGAGAAAAAACTATTTCATATGCCTCTTAAAATTAATACTTGCACATTTAAAAATCTATTTATCAGTTCAGGCATAGCTGTGGGTTTCTATTAAAAGCACTGTCTTCTTCCATGTGAGTTTCTCAGTTTTCACATAAGTACAAGGAAATTACTATATACACCCATTCTTATTATTTCATTATCTTTGGGTAATAATGTATGAAATTGAGGGATCGGGACACGGCTGGGATACAGAGTTAATAAAATGTAACTGATAAAAATAAAATAAAATAAAAAAAATTTAAAAAAAAAATAATGTATGAAATTTTATTCTCAGTTCTTTCTTGTACATTATTTGTTTTATTTTGAAGATACTTTTACTTTCATTTCTATGTATGTGTGGCTCACTGTGAGTGTATGCCATTTGTGTGTGTGTGTGTGTGTGTGTGTGTGTGTGTGTGTGTACCCATGTAGGCCAGAAGAGGGCTTCAGATCTCCAGAAACTACAATTACAAGTGTCAGTGAGCCACCAGACTCAGGTGATGATATCAATACTTGGTAATTTACAATAGCTGGAAACACTCTTAGCCACTGAACCATTTTTTTCTCTACCCTTAAAATATTTTATTTCTCCCACATGATCCTCCTTGCTTGCTTTCTTGGCCTGTTCTTCACTAAGTGTTGTTACCTACATGTATGTATATGTAATGTACATCTATAAGCATATATTTCTAAATACAACCTGCTAATTTTTACGTCATGGGTATGTACCATTTTCTTTCTTTCTTTTTTTAATATTGCTATATGTGAATTTAGAAGAATCCCATTCCTTGTGAACACTACTCAACTTGACTAAAACCAAAAGGGTGCTGTTAGTACTAAATTGAACTTTAATTATTGTTTAAAAGGTGAAACTTAAATGCACGTGAATAAGGCAGGGTGAAGATGGATAGTTCAAGGTGATCTGGCTACCACAACATGTTCATTGCAAGCATGGGTTACTTTCGAGTAACTACTCATGAGTTACTAGTCTTAAACAAAACAAAAGTCTAAAAAATATATTGAAGGTCCTCCCTCAATCGATGAATACTTTGAAAAAACAGTTTTAGGGGATTTACTAAAGTTTGAAAATATTCTGTGCATTTTGTGGTATCTGAGCTCATTCAGTATCAACCTGTCATAGACCTGGACATTGCTGGGAGTAAGACAGAGAGATACTGCATTGGATTGTTGGGATAGATGGTAAATTTGATACCTCAGTTTTCTCTACCTGTTCCATTAATTACCCACAATGTCTTATCTACATGATCCTAACAGTTGTGTGTATATTTTCTTACTGTTACTGCTGTGTGAGTTGTCATGGATGTTGTAACGTTCTAACTGAGGAAATTTTCTTTCATGTTCCATTCTTCTTATATACCTACTGGTCTCAAAATCTTCTTTACAAAATTGTTGCTTTTGCCATGATATTTGTCTAAAAAGATATTGAAGCACTTTCATTTGCATGGAATATACAAATGAAAACTGAGAGGTGAGATTCTAAAGAAAACTCTTTTGTACAAGCCTGTCCTATATACACATCACCTGGAGCAAACAGTGTTTCATGCGAAACTAATGCTCATTTCTCCCTTTCCCCCTCTTATTATGCTGTTTCTCTTCAGTGCAAATCAGAGCTCACTCTTGTCCAGGCATTAAGAGCACAGTTCTCCAAATTCTAAGGACAAACATGTCCACATTTTAAATTCAAATCAAAGGTAATTGTTGGTATTATTAAAAGGATTTTTTTCATAGATGACCCCTTAGGAATATTCACTTTGTTTTTGTTTTTTTATATTTATTTATTGGTTATGTATACAGTGTTCTGCCTGCATGTATGCCTGCACTCCAGAAAAAGGCCCCATATATCATTATAGATGGTTATGAGCCACCGTTTGGTTGTTGGGGATTGAACTCAGGACCTTTGGAAGAGCAGCCAGTGCACTTAACCCCTGAACCATCTCTCCAGCCCCCACTTTGTTTTTCTTAAGTACTCGAAAAAACTCATCAGCATCAGTAGTTTGTTTGCTCTTTAAACCTCTTCAAATTCTTAAATGCAACACTACATTAATTATGTTACAGAGTCTACAGGCCATACCTAACTTTCTTGTCTTAGACTGTGTCCTCATGTGCAAGACTGTGCAAGGCAAAATACCATGTGAATGAATTAATTAATATATTAGGAATTGAAAGAATACATAGATTTGGGAAAGTAATGCTACATATGACATATAATATGAGACATAAAAATTGTATGTTACTCTTACTGATGTGCAGAGCCCAAATCTATGGAAAAAGTTACTGAGCAAAATAAATTATACAACAAAATCATAAGCACTCATGAATATGCCGTTCTGTTTTAGTATTTTCTCAAATTAAAGCTTCCTAATAAAGGCACCATTTCTGTCCATCTGCCTGACATGTATTGAAGCAGAGGTCGTTAGACTTAGATCTTAGTGGCTTGAAGACAGTGTTTCATAAGAGCCAACTTCCAGCTTATTGTTCTTTCCATATCTGCTCTCCGGTGATGCCTGTGAGTGATTGTTTTATAAATAAGAGGTGACATTTTTCCTGCTAAGGAAACAGATATAAATATCAACTTGGCTGAATTTTTAAACAGATTTTTCTCTTTATTTTGAGAAGATGGCCCTTAAACAGAAATTCAGAAAATGTTTCATTTTTTTCCTCACTTTCCACCAAGCCTTTTCTTTCCATCTCAGTGTCTTTTACACGTGCACACATGTGGACACAGCACATGGAGACTCAGGGTGTGCAGCTGAGATGCATTAAAAGCATTACACTTTCAGTCAATGCCGTCATTGATGCACACTCTCTACTTGGTTCACGACTCAGTGTGCCTCTTCATTAAGAACCTTTTGGCTCCACAGTTCGGTTCAGAAATTATGACAGAGTTGAGAAGAATGAAGTAATTGGGCACCTCCAGTCAGATCGCAGGTGACTCAAGGCTGCTATTTTTAAATCACCATCTGTTGCCTGCAGTGACTTCTCAGACATCAGAGCCATAGCATAGATGCCGTTCAGCTTTTGCCTAGGGGAATGATTGAGAGTAATTATACAAGTGATTAGTCGAAGGTGAGTTGTTATTTTTTAAAAAAGTTGAGATCAAAACACCCATAAAGAACCCCAGTATGTGGCCTGATGATGGCGCTCTCATTGCTTTAGAGCGATTTCTGTTGTTTCTCCTTTGTGAATTCTTGTGCATCTGTAACCTCCTCCATTTTCCTGGTAGTATTGGAAAACCAGTGAGTATAGCCATCACCACCACAGCGTTAAAAGCGACAGGGTTACACTGGACTTACTGAGATCCTAACTGTCTTATTCAACATGTTCTACTACTGTGAAGAGACACAATGACCATGGCAACTTATAGAGGAAAGCATTACATTGGGGATTGCTTATTGGTTCAGAGGCTTAGTTCATTATCATCATGGCAGGAAACATGATGGCCTGTGTGAGGCCTGGCATGGTCCTGGTGAGGTAGCTGAGAGTTCTACATCTGGATCTGCAGGCAGCTTGAAGAGAGGAAACATTGGGCCTCGCTTGAGCACTGGAAATCCCAAAGCTCCCTGCCTATCCCCCGCCCCTGGTGAAAACTTTCTCCGACAAGGTCACACCTCCTAAAAATGTCACTCCCTGGTGTCCAAGCATTCAAATATATGAGCCTATGAGGGCCATTCTTATTCAAACCTCTGTCCTATTTCTCTTCATTCTTTCCTTTATCTAAATGATGTATTCTTGCACACATTTTTAAACCTATTTGTAGATAGTTCCTACGAAGGAATCTATAACCTTATCTTTTCTAACCAGTGACTGTAGCAAAAGCTTTCGAAGATATCACCGTCTTCATACAAATATATCTACTTCATATCTTTCTTTGCTGATCATATCATAATCATCTTATTACAATTCAAATTATAGTGTTAGCCTGTTTTAGTTGCTACTGGTTTAGGCATTATACTGTTGCTGTAGTCATGTCTTTTGTTTTTAACCTGAATCTATGTTATCTGTTAAATACTTAGGTTCTTTTATCCATTTAACCATTCAATATATTGCACAGCTTTAAAAACCCCTTTGCAAATTTCTCTTACCTGTTGCTATTGGATAAGCGTCCTAAAAATAATTATGAAGTTCATCTTCATATTCAGATTGTTTTCATTGTCTCCATATTTTACAAGTTCACAGAAGTCATTTCTGTCTGGTTTGGTAGTCACTACCTGCCATAGTGCATGCCAGCTGATGCTAGACCATCCAGAAACCTCATTCATAAATCATGACATTCTGTCAAGAGCGACTGCATCTCATGTCTTAGTGATGTCTTTGTGAATATGGCTTATATAACATCTTTTTAGAACTCTATTCTATACTATAACCTCTAACTGGTTTCCTTCTTAAATTCTACCATTTCTTTGTTCCAGTTAGGTGACTCCATAATAGGAACCAGTCCCTCTACTGATTCTGCTCATATGTTTGAATCCGTAATTCATTTTTCAGTGTAGATGTTTACCCAAATTAATTTTGTCCCCGTTTTAAGCCTCATTATTCTAATGGAGATAATTTAAAGCCTTCCTTGTATGTCGTGTCTTTCCGGTTAGAATCAGGATTTCAAACAGCATTAATTGTTAAGTAGAAACACCCCTTCTAATTAGGTAGTATGACTCAAGATGCAGCTTTTTATATTCTTCTTTAAATTGATATTTTGTATTACCTGGTGAAAATTATGAGTAATTGTATCAATTACAGTAATAATTAGAATTCCAGGATATATTTTTATCAAAATTGTCAAATATTTGTAATACATAATTTCACTCGATTCAGTAAAATTATATTAATTAAGTTAAATTTGAGCAACTGTTTATTTTATGTACTTTTCCTTGCTTTGAGAGGAAAGAAAGTGCTTAGAAAGTCACCTGAAACATAATTCCCTTCACCATCTTGTGCTTCAAATTGAGCTCCAGACTTTAGAAGAAAAACTGTTTCGTTGACAGCTATGTTAGTTTAAACAAAAATATCTTGGAAATGCATAGAGGAGTTAGTTACTTAGTATGTGAGAATTGTATACAAGTTTAAGGCTGTCATTCATGGTTAACTTGAAAAGTGGGTGGGTGCTAACGCCACCAATGCAAACCTCACAGCACAGTCATCGGAGAGAGTAAAGAATTTGTTTTGGGCCTGCAAATTGTTCAGCAGCTCAAAGTACTTACCACCCTGAATGAGGATATGGTAAGAGTTTGACCCCTGGGTTCCACATAATATAAGAAGCTGTAAAGTTCTCTGAGTGTGTCATGGCATGTTCACTTGCGCTTCCAGGTAAATAAAATCCAATAAACATTGTTTAAATAATTTGTGTTAATATTTTGTGAAGCGGACAGATACCTACATTCTCTCACTCATTTATAATTTAAAGGTTTGAAAATACAGTGTGCACATGCATGCACAAACACTTCTGCACACACACATACATGCATGTGTGTGAGTGTGCTCGCTCATGTATTTTGAGTTTTGATTTCCTAAACATGGAGATTTTTGTTATTGGTGTCGTTTTGGCCAGAAGTGAGTAGGGATGAAAAATACCACTTGTGCACGTCAGTCATTGCTGTGCAGAATTTTTCAATTTGAATTCATTCTTGTCCTAAATTATGTTTAATGGATTGTGTCTTGGGACCATGAAGTAAACCCTTCAGCATTTTAAACAGAAGCTAACGGAGTTAGATGCAAACCCATTCTGTCTAATTCTAGTTCACTAGTCTTTCCCTTTCTTGCCAAGTCCAGTCAGCTTCAAATGAATGAAGTCACGTAGTTTTCTCAACTAAAGCCACTTAGTCTTACCTTTGTGCAACATAGTCTGTTTACCAGCCACTGAGGTAATTTTTTCCGAATCTCACTGCATTCTCATTCTTCTGTTCTGTTCAGATACATTGCTCTATTTGTTTTCAAATGTTAGATGTGATTTACAGGAATTCGTGGCCTAGGAATATTTCAGTACTTGGTATTTAATTTTGCTTAAAAATTAAGTCATGATTATCTTTTCCAGCAACTGAACCTAAGAAATTTTATCATAAACAGTTATAATGTTTACTACCACATAATACCACTGTGTGCTAAAGGCTTTATCGGTGTTATCTGATCTAAGGGAAGCCTTTAAGGTATTTAAAAAACTTCACACATCTAACATTTTATTCTTTTTTCCACATATTTCCAAACATGAATATAGTAATATTGATCATGTGTTATATTGTTTTATGTGAATATTTTCACTTTATTCTTATCTCTGGTTTGGGAGCAATACACAGATCTGTAATATTTTATCTCCCCATAAATACTTCCTTCTTCAATGAAAAATTGCATAGCAATTTTTCAAAGACAAAACAGAATAGAGACAAGCCATAACTAACTTCAAGATTCAAAGCTTTGTTGTTATTCAGTGAGAGTTATGGTCCATCTAAGGACAACGTTCTCTATAAATTTTGTGAGATTCATATCAAAAGACATTGATTCACTTAAACTGGATTTAGATGGTTTCATTTTTGAGTAGTTGTCATTTTAAATACCTTGCAAAAATATTTGATTCTGATTTTAAAATCAGATGAAGAAGAATGACAAATGATTATTTAACATTTTATAGTACAGATAAAAAGATTACATTTGCTCAAATTTAAAAATATTTCATATTTACAATATCCAGATCTATCCTGTGCATTTAAAATGATAACATTTAGGAATGCAGTGTCAGTCCGTTCATGAAAGCATGTTGGTGTACCTCTCATTTGTATAGTTCTCACTTTAATATGATTGATTCCTTCAGAATGGGCAGCTTTTAGGAACATTGGAATTTTGCCTCTAGTTTAGATGCTGCTTTCATGGTCTTGAAACCTTAGTCTCATATCCATGTGGAGAGTCCACTGCACCTTCATCATCTGAGAAGCTAAACAGTGTCTCAGTTCATTTTGCCTCAACCAGGATTTTTATTTTTTTCTAGTGTTAATCCCACAGATTCAAAAAGAAAGACTACTGACCCAAATCATGGCCAAATTAATTAAATTCAGCTTTTTATTCATGAACACTTACTGTCTTTCTCAAAGGTGGAGTTCAAGAGAACAGCATTGGACATCGGGAAAATAAGGATTTTTATAGCTCAGGTATAGGGCGTTTCCAAATTGGAGATTTGTTAGGCAAATAGGCAGGGTTACAGCAGAACAGAAGCATTACAGGTTGGCTATAACAACCTCCTGAAACAAAGATACAGTTGCAAAGTAGTCATAACAACTTTTTGCAAAAAAAGGCGTGGTTGCCCTTTCCTTGAATATCCAGTATAAAATCATTTGTAGTTAAGGTAACATGTAGGGCATTGCTCAATCCTTCAGACACAAATTTAATCATAAGCAAGAATGAACATAGTTTATCTTTTCTATAAAATGGCTTTCAAGTGAAAAATTGAGGCAGGCTGGTTTAACATTAGACTTTTAGTTTTCCTGAAATAAGCTATGGCTTGCCTTCATTAGTATCTCTAAGTATTTGAAACCAAAATTCTTCTGGGACAACTGAAGTAGTTTCTCCTACTTTAAAATATCACTTTTCATATTTATTTTCATATCTCTGCAGCCTCAGAATCATTTTATATTTTCCGATTTCATTTTTATTTCTAAGACAAGATTTGTCTCAACATGCAATTCACTCTGAGACTAACTTCATTGTGTATCCTTTTTGTGCTCAAACTCAACATCCCCCTACCTCAGCTTCCCAAAGTTCTAGGATCATAAGTAAACATCACCACTTAGGTCTTTGATTTTATTTTGTCCAGTTGAAGTCTTGATATGATTATTTATTACTGTGAAGTGTTTTAGCATTGCTTGGGGTAGTGTGAAATCTCATTCCTTGCTGTTTGTTGAATCTCTACAGTCTGGAAAGGTTAAGGCAGACACTCTGTGTGTTTATATACATTTTCAGACAGATTTTAGGAGGTGAGTTTTTTCATCTTCATGTGTAGATGAGTAAGTGGATGTTCAGAGGCTGCTTGATCAATGTGCAAAATAAAAATGTGCTATCACAAGTGGAGCTAAGTTTATTCTTATGTTTCCCTCATTCAAATGACGTTCATTGTCATTCTGCTGCATTAACTTAGGGACTGGTTATTTCGATGATATATATTAAACTAAACATTCCATTCATGAGCAGAAGGCCTTGATTCATTCATGGAGTGGCACAAAGTACATAATTTTTCAACATTTATAAGTAAATGTTATCATTGTTTCATTTAGGTGCCAAAGTGCAAAGAAAAGTGGTGCTGACTTAGAGACAATTGCACAATGTTAGTGGCATGATAGAGCAGGCCATATTAAGGAGGCAGTAGCATCAAAGTACATTAACCATGTTTACTATAGTATAGAAGTATGATTGCCATGTTACAACGTAACTCATCATCCCCAATTCAGTGTAGCTTTTTCAGTTTTATGTTTCAGACACATTCCTCAAGCTTTTAGTCTAGGTTGGACTTTTTTGACACAAATGCTTTTATAATAATAATAAGTAATATTTCTGCTACAGATATGTGCCAACCTCACCCATCCAGTTCTCCTCTCTCTGATTATTTACACATGTGAAAAGGAAATCATGTTGAGCAATTATAGAGTATATAAACAGCAGCGCTAATGCATGCTCCCTTTACTCCTATTTCAAACCAGTCTGATCTACTTTTACCTCTGTTCTAGCAAACTTATTTATTTGTTTCCAGGCCAGTTCACCTGATCTTCACATTCATTCATATGTTATGGAAATTGAAGGAGCCTTGGTAGTAGTTAATGCTCTGGCTAGTGACTTTCACAGTTGATCAGATGGCTTTAGGCAAACCAAAGAAAATTGATTGTTGATTGGTCATGTTCTACAGACTAAAGACCCCATAATTTGTGAATAAAGGGTTTTAAGTCTACCTTTGCAGTGTGGGGGCCCTTACTATGAAAAAGAACAGGTTGGTGTGCTAAGTAGAATTAAATGTATATGTCTATTTCAGACCTCATAAAGTTTAAACTTTTTTGGGTTTTGTGCCCATATCTTTTAAAAGTGAGTCCAAAAAGTGTTATCTTACTATGGAACCCACTTGGACACTGAACTGCCATGGGCTACCTCTGTGCAAGGGTTCTAGGTTATCTCCATGCCTGGTACTTAGGTGGAGTATGAGTCTCTGGAAAGACCCTTGTGTTCAAATTTTCTGGTTCTGTTGCTCTGCTTGTGGAGTTCCTGTCCTCTCCAGATCTTACTATTTCCCATTTCTTCCATAAGATAGTAATGGGAACAGGGACTGCCTCTGACATAAATTGATTGGCCTGCTCTTTGATCATCTCCCCCTGAGGGGGGAGAGCAGCCTTACAAGGCTACAGAAGATGACAATGCAGCCACTCCTGATGAGACCTGATAGACTAGGATCAGAAGGAAGGAGAGGGGAACCTCCCCTATCAGTGGACTTGGGGAGGGGCATGCGGAAGGAAGGGGAAGGGAAAGTGGGATTAGGAGGGGATAAGGGAGGAGTTTATGGGGGGATACAAAGTGAATAAAGTGTAATTAATAAAAGTTAAAACAAAATAAAAAAGGAGTTATCTTTCTAATACCTCTGTTCCAACAATTGATGATGGATAATTTTTTATTGCCAGAACAATTGGATTAAGGGATACCTATGAGTTTGGTGAAGCCAACTTTTGAGTATGTAGTGATGACATCCCCAGACAGTGAGATCCTCAGAACTAGAAATGATTAACTGATTAACCCCTTGATGGGTTCATGATTTCATTATTGAGAAATGAAGAAAGATGGCAGGTGGGTCTTCTTGGAAGGATTAGGTTTCTGGGAAGTAGGGGCCACGTCTCTGGGGGCTATATCTTTCCCTGGCCAAGTATTCTGCCCTGAAGTGAAAAACAGATTTTACTTGCATACTCCTTTCACTGCTTCTTGGCCCGGAACATGGAGCCAAGCAACTATCAACCCTCTGAAACCTTCAGCTGAATAAACAATTCCTCTTTTGTTTCTGCCAAGTATTTGGCGACAGTTGAACAAAGTAACTGATACAGGTCCCTGACGCCAATCATCTTTCTGGACCTATGATAATTTCCTGGTTTCCTGACCTTAAAAGAAACAGGGGCCTCACTCAGGACATGGCTCATACCTTTCAGGGATTGGTGCATCCTGAATATCATTAACTTTTGTAATTTTATCCTTCATGTAAATATTCTTTTAAGTCACTGTTCTCAAGTTATCATCCTGCAATTAGTACTTTATACTTCAGTGCTGGCTTTAAATATGCTCATTGTGTCTTGTATTGAAATCAGCCTCTCGATTATCAGCTAACTGCCTTCCAACTTTGCAAATATTTTTCTCCTCTTTAGTAAGCCCTGTATTCTCAGAGCATAGGTTTTGGAATAAGTTTCGTGAGCCTGGGATACCAGACCGATAGCTGAAACATTATTAAATGTGACAATCAAACGAAGTCTGGTGGTGCTGGACTATACCTAGCTCCTCTGGGGCCTGAGACAGGAGGACTATAAAGTCAGGGTATACCTGAGCTACAGTGTGAGGATCAGGCCAGCCTGAGCGTGATTGTGAGACCCTGTCTCAATAGAATGAAAAGTAGAAAGACGGTTTCGGTGATGGGTTAGCAGGTAAGCACTGTGTATTAGTTGCTTTTCTGTGCTGTGATAAAATACCATGACTGAAAGCAATTTATGGAAGAAAGAGTTTAATTTGGCTTATAGTTCCAGAGGGATAAGTTTATCTCAGCATGAAGCATGGCAGCAAACAGCAGGCCTGGCAGCAAGAGAGGAAGCAAAGAGCTCTCATTCTCAACCTTAAGCAGGAAGCAGAGGGAAAAAACTGGAAGTGGCCTGAGAGTTTTACTCTTGAAGACTACCTCCAAGGATTCACTTTACCAAGGAGGTTCCACCACCTAAACCTCTCCACACACCACGTTCACATTTGAAACTATAGAGCGCATTTCCCATTCAAACCAGCACAATTGCCGCATAATGTGAGGACCACAATTTGCATCATATCATCCACATAAAAATCCAGTCGGTGTGACCTTTAATTCCACAGGTAATCTCCAGAAATGGGTTCCGTAATCTGGCAAAACTAGTACAACTGGAAGACCCTATATTCAGCAAGAGACACTCAGTTAGTAAATAAAGTAGACAGCCATTGGGGGAAAAACAAAAAACCTCTCAAGTTTAACGTCAGGCCTTTACTGCACATGCACCTGCATACATGTGTGAGAACACAGGGATATACAGATACATGTATACTACATGCAATATATATGGGCCAAAAATGGATTAATAGTTAATAGAAAGTTGAAAATGTAGTTCAGTGATAAAGCATTCACCTAGCATGGATAATGTTCTGAATTCAATCTTCAAAACACAGGCACACACATACATAAGGTTTCCTTGTATGAATTAGTTTAAGATATGGAAAACAATTTGGCCTCTATCTAGGTCAGTGGTTCTCAATCTTACATTGCCCTTTTAATATAGTTCCATATGTTGTGTTAACTCCAACTATAACATCCATCGCTACTTCCTAACAGTAATTTTGCGACTGTTATGAATTGTAATAGAAATATCTGATATATCATCCCAAAGGGGTTGCGACCCACAGGATGAAAACCACTGATCTAGGCAAATGCTGTCAGGATTGTCCATAAAACAAGATGTAGTCTCTGGGTCTGCCTACTGAACTGGAAGCAAGCACTCATGTTTACTGGAGGTTGTTGAAGGTTTCAATAATGGCATGCATGATTATGTTTTTGTTAGACCTGAGCATTTAGCTAATGGTGTGCACAGAACAGCAATGCAGGTGCTGCTATTACTATAAGTGCACAGATAAAAATCTTTTCTGTTTCACTCTCTCTTATAAGTAGTCAGGTGTGTATTTAGTTCATTTAACTGTCTGAAGGTCTAGGCTCATAAAGAAAATATATTTGGTGAAAAACATAATGGGAAATGAATACAGGGTCCATAATGAGAGATGAAAGACTTGGATAAATAATTCTAAACAGCTCAGTGAGCCTGTCTTGGCTTGAACCACAGCCAATTTACTTAAAGTCACATGACCTCTGAGTTAGGGGCTTTGCCTGTCTTGCTTTCACCTACTTTCTTCTTTGCATTAAGGATAATAAAAGGGTTTATTTCAGAGTTCCTGTGACGTTTCAATGACAAAAGAATATAATGAGTTTAGAATACTTCATACCATAGGCTTTATTTGACCAGTGTTATTTCCTAAAGCCCTGTGGTGTTAAAGTAATTAGATTTTAAGTGGATTCAAATGTATAGCATTAGCATCTTTAAAGGGCAAGAATGGCATGCAGGTTATGTATAAGGAATCTGAAAGTGGAAATAGATTCCTTTCTATCAGGGCAATTGATGTTTGTGAGCTAATTGATCACACAAAAAATTAAAGTGTTCACTTGACCTAAAGTTTGGATTATAACTAGAGCCTTAGCACATTTTTGTAGTTATAAAGTGAAACTCTTGATAAAATCACTTTTAGAAATTGAAGCATTGTTTTTACTTATTCTAGAGAATATATAAGCAGGAAGTGATTCAGTATTTTGGAGTCTTTTCCTGCAAATAATATTTTATCTGTCTCGTGTATAAATACTGAGGAAATGAAGTGAGATTGACAAATTAACTCTACTCTCCTAAAATTTCAACCAGAAGGGATTTGCAAGCATGTAGGATGATATCAATGTTTTGATCCTTCTGCTGATTTTTTTGTTGCTTTTGACCTTTCTCATGGCAGAATATTTGAAAGCACACAAGCAAATATTTAATCACGTGACAATTCTCAACAATTTGTCCATGTGCATTGCTATGCTGTGCTTACAGGTTTTGTGAAAGAGACATGTAGTTTGTTTACCATACAAACCAATGAGATGAATGGCCCCTTTCTACTGGATTTATTTTCACTTTCAACGTTATGTGCTTATAATGTGGTGCTGGATCAACACTAAGAGATCGTCCTTTGTAAGTGGCTTGACAAGAAGATATTCAACAGGCCTAACAGTAGCTCTGAGAATTTGGTTCTATTCTTTATCTTAGATATAGGTGACATTCGATATTAGGTTCTACAATTCACTTTTCTCTCATAGACGTGCTGTTCCCTTGAGCTCCTGGGGATACTTTAGCATTATTTTACAGAGCTACATACAAAAGAATACAGCAAAGCCCTGCACTCCTCATTAAATTCATAATGGAAAAAAATTCTTAAACATTTCATGATTATTCTCCTTTTGTTAGCTCATGCAAATGTAGGTAGGCTGTGCAATTCTTAATCATAAGTAGAATTCACTAATGTAACAGAGACAGAGTTGAAAGTTACAGCCTGCTAACTTATCTTTTTAGCTTTAGACTGCTTAGATATTCAAAGGAGAGTGCTGGTGCAAATCCTGATTACAAGGAGTCTGAGTCTGGAGTGATTGGCAATGCACTTGTGAGGCTGTGTGCCTGTAGTCCTAACACTTAGGAGGCAGGGATAGGAGGATCCGGTACTGAAAGACAGCCTTGGCTAGTTAGTGGGCAGATAAATATATGGACTGCATGAGATTCTATCAGAATAACAACCTCCTTTTAAAGAAGTTGCTTCTGACATGGAATCTGTTGCCTGCTTTTGGATCACTACCCCCTGGTGGGACTCCTTTGCCAGACCATGGAGGAAGAACTGTCTTGACGAGACTTGATGAGCTGGGGGGCGTGAGGAGTGTGGGAAGGTGCCCTTCTCTGAGGAATAGGGGTGGGTGGATAAGGGAAGAGGGAAGGAGGGTAAGACAGGAGAAGGGGAGAGAAGGGGGTATGATTGGGATATAACGTGAATAAATAAATTTAATAATTAGAAAAAATTATCTGTTTGTGAGAAGCCAGAAAAATTTCATGTATGGTTTCTTTATATATCCAGGAAATAATGTAGGTTTACTCATGTATGAAAATACGAAGGAACAAAGTTATGTATAAGCTTTCCAGAGAAACCAGAATCTTACAGCATCTTGAACCTTACTTTTTACCCTCTGAGATTTCTGGTAGTTGTATATACTTACGTGATTCAAAATATGCACCACTAATTGGTGTTTCTGCACTTGTTTTGAACTTGGCATCATGTCCTCTCCATTGTGAACACAGGTGATAACTGTCTGTATCAGAGACATTTTTGTGAGCCTTTACCTATCATAGCATACAAACAAATAACGACAAAACTGCTACAGTGTAAACAATGTGAAATTATAAGCCCTTATGTACTTATATTTTAGACTAACTCTCATAAGCTATTTATTCAGCCTTTTACTTACAAATATAATCTATATGCTCACAAAACATTTTTTTTCTATTTTCTTCTGGCCACCACATGATCTGATTTTCAAAAGATTTTATTTTATGTGTAAGAACAAGCTGTGTTGTTCTTAGCTGCCATGACATCTCTCCACCCTTTAGTAGCTTACTCTTTAAAGAATGGATTTGTTACAATAATAGTCCAAGTGTTTGAAAGAAAAGACTTTTGGAGAAGAGGACATAGCATAAATGAAAGCTGATTAAATGATAAAATCTGTGAATGCAATGTTTAACAGAGAGCTTGGCGTGTTTGAGAACCAGTCTTTAGAGGATTTGAAAGCAGTTTTTATACAAATGTACTGACCTTCATCCACAACACATACTTGATAACATATAGATGGCTTAAATACTTAATCTAAAATATGAAACATTTTAAAGGCAAAAAGGAACAAGTATAGCTTGCATGTGAGTGGTGGCAGACATTTTGTGAGATTATGGGTAATAAAAATTATCACTAAAGCTGTGCAATCACTGTATCGAGAGTTCATAGCCTCAACAATTTTCAGGTATTGAACAGGCTGGCTTAGATATCACTAACAGGGTAAACAATGAGTTTATTTACCTAACAGGTAAAAAGAAAAAAAAAAATCCTACAGTAGTCAGGGTGCATGGGAGAAAGGCAAATGATTTTTTTTAATACAAACAGAAGCTCAAATTTGAGCAAAAGTTATTAATAATCAAAGGATGCAGTGCCCCAAGAAAGGGTATCTGATATATTGGATTTATTTTATGTTTCAACAAGGTCAAAGGTAACCCCACAATCCAGCTTTCTCCCTGTTTGTTTTCAGGTGATCCTGCTAGCATGCCTTAGGGTCCTACAAACATTTTATGTCATCACGTGTAGCAGCCAGCTGTGTGCCAGATAAAAGGACACTCCCACTACCTCACCTCTCTCAAACTCTTCGTTCTCCCTGACCCCATGCTCTCTTTTCTCTAGCTCCCTCTCGTGGGTGCCCCTCTTTTGCTCTCTGCCCACATGGCCTACTCAATCCTTTCTCCAGATGCCCTCCCCCTTTCCCACAGTAGACCTCCTTTATGCCAGATCCGTAGCATGGCATGTAACTCTTCAGGAGGGTTTCCATCACACTCTCCACATCTGCATATATGGAGAATGCCAATAGATCTCCTAGTATGGCCGCCACTGCAGCAGACTGGCAGTCCTTGGTTCTTATTTCTAAGTTTAGTAGAATAAGGACAGAGGTCAGTTTCCCAGAAGTGACCGGAAGCCACTCTCAAAGGCAGACCTCTAGAAGAGGAAACACAGATAATTTTTGCTACAATAGACTGAAGTTAGTGGATCTGAACTGTGGTTTTATGACATTCTATTTTCAAAGCCCTTGTCTTCTGCTGACACACAGCAAAGGGAAAGGTTGTGAAGGATCCTTTTTTTCATTGTTGTTGTCCAGTGCCTCCTCAGGGCTGGCTTTCCCATGTTCCCAGTATTTTGACTTCTTTTTCTACTCAGCTGACATCTGCAAGAGATTTCCTCAGCAAAGAAGGTTGTCTCCATGCTTGAAGGCAGGGCTCTGCTCTAAGGATTTCTTTCTCCAATTAGCATCACTATTAGAAATGCCAAAACCTCCTGAAAGAAGTACCAAAAAGAACAACCCTCCTGAGGAGGCCTCAGCCTGTGTTCAAATCCCTGTTCAGCTTTCCCTTCTTCCCAATTCTCCTCCCCTACTTCTTCCTGGGTCCTTTGTCTTAACAGCCCTGCAAAGTTTATCTTCAATATCTTCAGATTAACCTGTTGCCCAAGAGCCTGACCTGAGCTGTTATATCCATGCTAATGCTAGAGATCTTGCAGATACTGTCTCTGTTTTCGCTGGTTTCTAAAGAGGAAGGCAAACTGTTGTTCTTTGTTGAACTTGTGTTGCTAAAGTGTGAGACTCTTTTAACTGATCCTTGCAGTGTGTTTAAAATCATCCAGAGCATCTGGTCAACGATTAAAAGAGGTTTAAGGCATAAAACACAGAAGTCTGATCATGTGTTTGCTTCATTCCACTAGCATTGTTGGCATAGCTCAGATGAATATGGCATGCCCACAATCTGTTATGAATTCTGAGCCTCTATGACTTGTGAAAGTGCTTTCACTTAAAAATCTAAGCAACCCAATTTGTAGCAGGATTTTTTTTATTTCTATTTTTTAGTTTTGTATATACAGTGCTCTATTTTCTAATTTGAATAGGAATTTAAAGTTATTGATGCTCAGAATTTTAATAAACTATTTTAAGTAACAGTTTTCTGAATCAAAATTAGTAAAGAATTCTTAGAAAAAAATTCAACTACTTAACATTTTTATTAATAGATACATATTTCTATTTGCAGTTTATGCGTCATTTTTAATGATATATATTTTAAACTGTTTTGAGACCCTATGATAGTTAAAAGAATCCATTTTCAATACATTTTTGATTGAAAGATGTGTGGATATCTAACAAGATAAAACCTATGCGTAGCATTAGCGGGCCAAATCTTAATTGGCTTTGAAGATTATTATGATAAAATAACATATTCTTCTAAAGGACACAAACATAAGAGACAATACAGAATTACATGATTGATTTAAAGGACCCTTTATAATGGAGAAATGAAATGTGATGAGAACGGATAAGCTAGGGTCAGATGGAAGGGGAGGAGGACCTCCCCTATCCGTGTACTTGGAGAGGGGCATAGGACGACATGAGGGAATGAGGAAAGAGGCTACAGCTGGGATACAAAGTGAATAAACTGTAATTAATATAAAAAGTAAAAATTTAATTAAAAACAAAAGAAATGTGATTAAAAATAGACTAGAGTAGTTTGTAGTCCTGGCTCTGGAAGCTTCATGGTGAATGGTCTTCAGCTAATGACTCCCAGTCTCTCTTACTCAGTTTTCTTTTCACAGGTTAGGAATAATGAGCATGTCTGTCTAAAGTTGTAAATCTTAAATGAGCTTGTTCTTGCAAAGTGTGAAACCCTATGGAAAACTTCTGCTCTCATTGGATGCCTACCTGGAACTGTGGCTTTCATGTAACTATGAATAGAATCCAATAGAATCACCCCTTACAGCTGAGGTTTCATGCACAGAGTATAAAATGTGAAGGGATCTGCCCCACTCTCTGAATTTGGGCACTGATAATGGAGAAAGACCTTTAAGAGAAAGTGCTCTTGGTCTTTTGTTGTCTTGCTGGAGTTGCTTTCATTTTTACTTCTTTAAAGAAAAAAAAAAAAAAACAATTCAAGTAACTTACAACAGGGCACAGACATTTGTACTTTAAAATTAAAACTAGACTGGCCTTGTTTTTTTTTTCTTTCTTTCTTTCTTTAAAAAAAAGAAACAAACAGTGGAGCTCTATGCAAATATGACTTTTTGGAGGAAACATAATGTATTATTACAGTTAACTGGAGTGTGAAGAACTTGATTTGAAACTTGAAAGTTGATATGAATAAATCAAAAACTGCAAAGCTGGGCTGCTTATGAGTATTAGAACACCTGATTTTGCTCATAGATTTGTGGTTATGTGTGAGTATACATAGAAATATTCTGTTATTTATCCTCTCTCGTTATATTTATCTATATATTTGTATATGTGTATATGCATTTATATCCATGTATAGTGCATTTACACTTTGTCTTTATACATAAACGTGTATAATCTATAACACAAACGAGTATGGTGTTAACATTTGTTTCTGTGAGCATCGTATAAAATACTTTTTCTCCTATGAACTGATACCTGCAAATATGTAATTGGAAGATAGCTTTTATCTTTTTTGGTTCTTTTGTTATAAGCAACAAGAGTGTCTGTCTTTGAAGTTTCTTTAGGTCTAAGTTCACTCCCAGAAACACTAAATATTCTATTTATTTATTTCCAAAATTTTCATCATTGACAATGATTATTACAGATTAAAAATGCAAAATTTCTTTATGAAGCATATGGTATATTTTTTTTTCTTGTCAGTTAAACAATAAACTAAACAGTAACAGCCAGCCCATTTTGCCATCTCAAACTAAACTGAAATTTGATTTTGCTTTTTGTATCTAAATTTATGGACTCTAAAGAAGCTGAAATACTTCAAAGAGGCAACTTCTTAAAACCACTTGACTCCTGAAGCATGAAAGCAGTCGCATGAATGATGAAGTAGTACAGACATTGGTGGGAACACCATCAAAGCATTGTTATTAAAAATGAAAAAGGGGGGGTAAATCACAAATTTGAAATATCTACAAAGTTGAAGATATTCTTGTAAGACCTGAGTCACTGCAACTAAGATAGGTAAATCTAAAATGAAAACCTTGACACTTCTGGAGGGGAGAGTCAAAGTCCACTTACTAAATGATGCACTCACTCAACAAATTTAAGAATTAACATTGTGTCAGACACTGAGACCTTGGGAGAAAACAAATCGGAAACCATGGAATTAATTTTCTCATTGGGAAAATCAGAAAACAGAAAAGTATTTGCACTAATTTTGTGGTGTTACATTCTGCAGCGACTCTTCCATTCTGTGACTCTACCTTATGCTATGCATAGTTAGTCTTTTTCTTAATTTGAAGGCATACTCTGTGCCTTGAAATTTATAATTCAGTCACCTAATCACTACTGGATTTATTATTATTTTTCTAGATTAAGTCGTTAGTACATTTGAAAGTTAATTCACAAGGTTGTGTTGTGGTGGTTAAGGGCCTGCCCTTGGGACTCCCAAGTGCTCAACTTTGAAGTTATGCAGAATTGATTATGAAATGTAAAGTAATCTAATAGAGGCTGGTTTTGTCCTTTCACCTGCCTTTTCGTATGTTAGGAAAAGATAGGTAGAAATTTAAGACTAAGAAAATTCTGTGTGTTGGTTGGTTCCTTGCTTCTTTGGCTACAGTTTTCTTACAAGCCCAACTTTCAGCCTTGATCACAGAACAGTTATGTTCTGCAGTGGTTTAGCCTGCAAAACTCCATCAAAATGCAAATTTCATACTGTTGAATAATGGGAATTTAATTAAATTAATGGGCCTTCAATTTACATTTCTAATCCCTTTTGACTTGTTTCATGTTCTTGGTGACTGTCAAATTCAGTGTGCTTTGCAGAATGAGACCTGGGCTGGCACTTCAGATTTCTTGCTTCCAGTTGGAAAGGCCACCACAGTGTGCTTGAGGTTTGGGAGCCATTTCTTACAGCTCTTCGCTTCCTGACTTCTAAAATGATTAGAACTGACAAGATCTGAGATGCTTAATCAGTTGTTGTGGTGGTGTGCTTCTCTCTATGATTTCTGGTCTCCCTTCCACCCTCCCCTTCTCTTTCTTCCTCTCCCTCCTTACTTTCCTTCTTCTGTTCCTCTCTCCCTCCTTTTTTCCTTCCCTCCTTTCCCTTCCTTCCTCCCTTCTTTCACTCCCTCCTCCCTGTGTATATGTGTGTGTGTGTGTGTGTGAATCTGAGTATGTTGTGGGTGTTTCTATTGCCTTTGGCATATGGTTTCTAATTTCAGAAGTTACATGGCCATTCTTTGAATATCAAAGTCTCTTCCAATTCCTAAACTCATGGTTTAGGAATTATCTGGATAATATGAAGTAACTTTTTTGCCACAGTGTTGTAGATTCTGTGTCATTGAATTAATGAAAGTGTAGGTATAATAGTGAGTATACAAATATAAATGATAAAGTAATTTTTGATCATAATTATTGGGGAATTTTTTGAACTATGGTTTTATATTATTCTTATTTTACTTATTTTTACTTATTTTATTTGTATTTATTTGGAAGTGGCCATTAATAAATTGAGAAAGTGAGTATATTCATGATGTAACTTTTAGTTTTTAATCCGATAAAATAATTGACATTTGGAAAATACATTATTTATTTATAATTTAAACTTTGTGAAACTTAATCAACTATTATTTTGAGCCTGGTTTTTGTGAAAATTTCTAAAAAGCAGTGCAATATTTATAATTGTCCACAAAACTCAAAATAATTTATAACAAGAAACATTTATTTAGTGGTACACCCTGAACATGTAATAATTTGATGCATTATTTAGATTGATTACAAATTTTTTCTTAGTTTCTAAACAGGGAATTACTTTTGAATAAACCAGTTTTAGAAAATAACACTGACAAAATTAGTAAGTTCTCAAAATTTGACTCTCAGATTTCCATTTATTTACACTTAAAAAATTTATTTACTTTTATTTAATGTACATTGGTGTTTTGGCTGTATGTATGTCTGTGTGAGGATGTCAGATCCTATGGAACAGGGGTTATAGACAGTTGTAAGTTCCCATGTGTGTGCTGGGAATTGAACCTGGGTTCTCTGGAAGAGCAGTTAGTGCTCTTAACCACAGAACCATCTCTACCGCCCTTATCTTCACTTTTTAATTAAAAAAAAAAAAAGTCTTTCACTGAATGTGGTCACACACACTGTTAATTTGAACACTCAAGCAGAGGCAGATGGATTTCTTTGAGGCCATCCTGTCTACAAAGCAAGTTCCAGGACAGCCAGAACTGTTTAACAAAGAGAAACCCTGTCTCAAACAAACAAATAAACAAACAAAACTTTTTCTTCCTAATACTCTAAATTTACTTCTTCAAATTAACTCAAATTGTTTCTAATATTTCTAACTAAGATTAATTTTAAATTGTATCAAAAACACATTTATGAAGAGCTTATTTCTTTTCCATTCTTTATCATATTTTTCTCTATATAATATTTAGATGCCTGATTTAAAGAAAACCTGAAATTAATGATTATTTCATACATATATGTATTTGTATATACATACTCACACATACACACATATATGCATATTTTTAAATATAAGCTGTTGAGTCCACATAAAGATTCTTGCCTGTGTTTGCTCCTGAACAAAACTAACTGCCATCCTTTTCCTTGAGGAGAACCACCTCTGCTGGGCCCAGCTTCTCTAAGTTACCTCCCATCCTTTTTGTAGGGTTGAGACCTCTAAGTCTTGACCGTCAAGTTTAGAATGTTCATTGATGTCTTCCTTTTGCAACTAACGTTTAGGCAGTCAGGCTGGTGAGTGTTGTTTCTGGGTGTACTAGGAGACACAATCTCAAAGCAAACTCCCTGATCCTCATGAGCCTAGAATCTTTCCACCCCTTTACCAATGTTTCCTGAACTTTGATAGGAGGAAAGAGAAGGGAAAAAGATTGTAACTAAATTACAATGTGAAAAATAGACAACTCAAAACTCAAACAACAACAAAGAATCTACAAAAAACCGAAAAATATTAAGTAAAAACTGTATTATAGAATTAGAAAAAAATGTAATATTCACATGACCCCAGGATCCCAGAATTTCATTGTCCTTTATGTTTGTATCTCCTGCACATTTAGTTTCTTTAAATAAATTAATGGATTTCAAATATCACCAATAAAATATTTGTTCAGCGAATATCTTGATGCTTTGTGGCATATGGCTGGTAATGTATACTCATTCTTTGTTTAATAATAAGCAAGTAACACCGGGATTTAAAGATCATATTGTTTCTTTTTCACTTTCTATTACATAATTACTAAGGAAAGGAGTACTTAAGTATTCAAAATTTATAGCAGAAGAAAAATTATAGCAGATATAGACAGTCCTTATATTCCTTATGTTATTTCTATATTATATTCTGTAAATGTCCTTACATTTATATTATATAAACATAAATATTACATTTACTGTTTGTTTGCAAATTATTATGTTCTGACAGTTATTTTCATTCTTTTTTAAATTTATTTTTTTATATTTTATGTTCATGGGTGTTTTTCTACATGTACATTTATTAATCATGTGTGCATTGTCCTCAGAGGCAGAAGAGGGTATTGGAACGTTTCAAACTAGAGTTATTGGGTGTTGCTAGCCACCACCTGGGTGCTGGGATCAAACCCAGGTCTTCTATAAAAGCAATAAATACCCGTAACCTCTGAACAATCTCTTGAGACCTTCAATAGTCATTCTTGGTTCTAAGTTTGTATATAATATGAAACAATTATCTCTGCCCTTGTGATATATATATTCTAATGAGGTAAACAGAAAACAAATCAATTAGGAATAAAATATGACATTTTATGAGAATTTATGGTGGAATAAAGTTACACTCTCACCTTTATTTATAGGTTAATAACAAAATATATTATAAGCAAGTGAACAAATTATAACTCAAGAATTGAAGCTTAGTTTATCTTACTGATTCATGTTAAAGGTGAAAGGCTATAGAACATTTTAGGTTATGAAGATAAATTCAGTAGTATATTATTTATTTATAAAGTTAAGCAAAAGTTTAACATTAAAGTTAATAATTAATGATAAATTTAAACTCCATTCCTGCTCATTTGATAGTGTACGTTTAAGTGACATTATTAAGAACCAGAAATGATTTTCCAAATCAATAGAATCTAAGCTGTTCTCTTTTTTTGTAAGCCAGTGCCACAAACCTTAACCATCACCACAATAGATGAAGCCATATAAACATATGCAGTCTTGTAATACATCCAAGTAATCAGTGAGATGGATATTTCAGGTCCAGTTTTACTTTTTAGCTGGGAAACTGAAATGTGTCCCTTGTTTTTCTCATTTACCTGCCCAGGCATAAAGCCTTTTCTTCGTTAAATAAAAGTGAAATTAAAGAATCGAACAGACGGAAGTACAGTCATGCCCGAAGAATTTACTATAAGCTGTATAAGAGATATAATAAAATTTATGTGGTAATTAAGTAACTTCTTCTTATAAAATTTAAACTTGACCTTTCGTTTTAATTGCCCTTTTAGGAGTGTGATTATCTCTGCTGAATGGTTACATGGACATAGGGACCGCCTAGAACCACTAATCTCTTTTCAGTACTGATGTGTGAAATCTGTAGTAGGCTTGAATTAAAATGCACATATGCAGTGGGGCAGGCTGACAGCTTCTGCCCCAGTGAGCTTCATACTTTCGTGGAAGAATTTACCAAAGGGTTCCTTAGGTATGGAAGGTAAGGAGTGAGAGAGTGTGAAAAACGACTTTGAAGAGCTGTGAATATTGGCTAAAAGCAGTAGATATGAATGAGGGGAAACTTCATGGCTATCTCCTTGAGAACGTTTTGTCTCTTTGAGCCTGTCCACGTGAATCACCAGAAAAACATGTTCCGTGCTGAAACATAATAAGCAAAGGATGTGGTGGTGTTTTTGTCCTTTGACACACTATTCTTTGTCCTTAAGAGTCATTTACAGAAGTTGGTATTTCAGGAAATAAGACCAGGAAAGAAGATTCGAAGTTACAATGAATGTTCTGCTTTCGACTTGGCCGAGCGTTTTGGGTCAGTCTGCCTGGACAGGTCTAGCAGTGTTGCGGAGGATAAACAGCTATTGTTCTGAAGATAGAATGGCTGTACAGTGCTTGGTTCTTGGCAAAAGGTGGAGAGACAGTACTAAATAACACAGTCCTGCACCAAAGTGATTGGAGATTAGTCACGTTTGGGTACAGTCAGAACCCTTTCCTCAGCTCACAGCACAAATCACTGCGTTTTCCCCTATTTGATTGTGTCTGCCAGAAAAAGCTGAAGCTCCAAGTAACAGAGGTAATAGTTGACCACAGCTGAAGTAGGATGTTAGCCACATTAGTGCTGAATAAAAGTAGAAAAAAAGAACAGCATAACTTCTTTTTCTTTTTCTTTTCTTTTTTTTTTTTTTAAGGAAGGAAGGAAGGGTTTATTTTGGTTCACACTTCTCTTAATTTTCTGAATTCCTGTGTACAGGTAAAGCTGTGTATACAAAAGTAGAACACCACCTTTCAGTTCTTGGATTACTCTTGCTGAAGTACGTTCTTTGTTGCTGTGTGAACTTCTCTGGTGCGATGTGAACAAAAGTCTGTTCACCCTGGGGCACCAGTAACAAAGTGAGCAATGCTGCCAGTCAAGTCTATCCTACGGAACCAATGTGTCCGTTTTTCTGACTCACAGGGGTAGGTAAGGCGTTACTTTCAGGAACTCAGTGACCACAAGCATACCCACTGTATAAAAGGACCCCTCCCATTTCGGCTCACTGTCCACACTCGGAATTTTCTATCACCTCCCAGGACCCCATTCTCAGATGTAGCTGGAGTAATAACACACAGCCAGGGAGGGAAGTGTGGCAGGGAGTGGCCGGAATCTCAGCCGAGTGTTTGAGGAGAAACAGAGATCACAGTATTAGAATAACAAGAGATAAATGAGGCAACAGATAATATATTAAAAACTGGTCATTGCTGTGTACCACACAAAGCCTCTTCATAATAGCCAGTCCCCTGAGAGGCACAGGTTTTTAGAGTAATGCTCCATGGTTCTTGACTATAGTAGGACAGTCACATTGGCAGATTCAGAAGTAGCATTGTGCTCATGGACTTTCTTAATCTGGAGCGGCAGTGGAACAGATTTTTCTTTCTCAAATCAGGGATTATTTGAGGACTGACTGCACTTTATTCTGCAGCTTGACACAGTATGTTTATAAGGTCATAATAAGGGGAGCAAACTTGAATAAGCTCATCAACTCTTAATCTGATAAATGAAGTCTTCGTAGTGGTTAGCTGGGTCGTGGTAAATTAGATTTACATTTGTGATATATTTGCTTCCTGTATTTCATGTCTTCCATACTACGTCTTAAAATTTGCCTTTTGTGTATGATGTTTTAAAATACTACTTTGCTACGTTGACACTTAATTCATACTTTGAGGGTAAAATTTAGTTATCGTCTCATGATCAGAGAATTTAAGTACATGTGCATTATTTTTAAAGAAGCACAATTAATATTGCTTTGCCTAAATAGTTCAGATTGTGTAACAGACAAGTTGTTATTATGACAAGCGCACATACTGCATTTATCTTAATATGAATATATTCTTTATCACATGATTTTAAGTTGCATTAAATTTTAGATAGACTATCTCAAAATAAAGTATATAATAAAGTGCATTGCTCAGTTTATCATGTTCCATAATTTATGAGCCACTTACATTTATAATATAGTAATTGGTGAATGCTTTGGGCACTGAAGTAGAAATGATGGTCAACAGATTATTGTAATGGTTCTGTGATGTCTGTATGTATGTTTCTGTCTCAAACTGGGTAAAACGATTTTGAGGTCTCCAAGAGTGATCTACTTTAAACAAATTGAAGCTCTTTAATTGACATTCATTACTTGACTCCTGATGATGAAATATATTTGGAAAAGTTAAAGTACATTAAAATACTGTTATGATTTCAAAGGACTCATAACAAAATGAAAAATACATTTCAAATGTTACATTTACTTTTTTAAATGCATGCATGTATCGTGTGTGTGTGTGTGTGTGTGTGTGTGTGTGTGTGTGTGTGTGTGTGTATGCATGTCAGGGGACTCTTGTGTAAGCCAGAGGAAAAGTTGAGAAAATTGGTTTTCTACTTTTTACCACATGCGTCCTGGGGATTGAACTCACGTTGTCTAGCTTGGTGCCACTTGGTGCCTTTCTTTGAACCCAATTTAAAATCTTGTTTTAAAAATTTATTTATTGATTCTCTTCACATTCCTAACCCACCCCCTCCCTTACCTCCTCTTGGTCCCACCCTCCCATCCTCATCCTGCTTGCCAGCCTCTCCACCTCAGAAAAGAGTTCTCCCTATCAACCCACCCAGGAACCATCAAGTCACATCAGGACTAAGCATACCCTCTTCGACTAAGACAAGACAAGGCAGCCTAGCTAGGGGGAAATGATCCAAAGCAGGCAACAGAATTCATGTCAGAGACAGCCCTCATTCCACTTATTAGTAGATCCACATGAAGTCCAAGCCGTCCATTAGCTACATATGTGTATGGGGCCTAGGTCCAGTACATGTATGCTCTTTGGTTGGTACTTTATGTAAGCTCCCACGGGCATAGGTTTGTTGCCTCTGTTGGTCTTCTTGTGGATTCTTGTCCCTCAGGGGCCCTGCATCCTTACCCCCAACTGTTCTACAACACTCACTGTGCTCCATCTAATGTTTGGCCATGGGCCTTGGCATCTATTTTTATTTGCTGCTTGTTGGAGCCTCTAAAATGACAGTTATGCTAGGCTCTTGTCTGCAAGCATAGCAGAGTATCATAAATAGTGTCAGGGGTTGATTTTCTCCCAGGGGGGTTGCTCCCCCTTCAGGGAGAGGTGTGAAATACAATTGTAATGATGTAATTGATTATGAAATTAGCCTAGAATTCTTTATATTATACTTTGTCTCAGATTCTCATACTATCTCTTGGAATGTAGAAGAATGTATCTTTGTTATATAAACACATTACAATGAAAATGAGTAAAATTTGTAAATGTGAAAAATGTCAAAAAGTGCTTTAAAGCTGATAATAACAGTCAAAAGAGTTCCCACTAAATATCCCCAATTTAGTTTTATTTCTGTATTATTTCGTACATTTGATACTATCCAAAAATAAAGCCTTGGGAAAAAGTTATCATTCCTAAACTGACTACAAAGTGTAGTTCAGCATACTATTTGAAAGTATAGTATTTTAATAGTTTTACATATTTGTCTCATTAGTATATTTTGGCTACCAAAAATAAATTCCATTATATCATTCATATTCTAAAGTTATAGTTTTTCTGGTTTAACACAGTAGGGGTAAATAAATCAGAGTGTGCATGAATATAATTTACATTGCCGTATTCATGCTACTTCATAACAAAACAGTGGCTGTAAACTGTAAAATTAAAAATACTTATGAAATTTTAGGTTGCATCAGATCATAGGCATTTCCTGTTTTGTTCCCACTGTGTCCTCAGACTTCATGTCTTGTGCAAAGTAGACACTCAATAAATATTTGTTGAATAAATGAACAGTAACTTCCTCTGTATATTTTAAACAAATGATACTTTGGGAAACATTATTATACACAAGTTAAGAGAATAATTTTTAGATCAAACAGGTCCTGCCTAGCATGTCATTTCTGGTAATTTTCTGTGAGCTCCTTGATAGTTTTTTTTTTTGTGTGTTTTGTTTTGTTTTGTGTTTTCAAAGACCTCACATTTGTTAGATGTGCATGGTTATATACAGATTGTAAAGATTTCATGACAAAGTATGCAACTTTGCTTGCATTTTCTTTTACATAAGCTTTGTTTCAATCTGTTGCCCATTAAGTGTCATTGCTTGATGACCTCTTAATAGATCTTTTAAGCACATGAGAATATTATTAATTTGCCTTCTTCCCTCTATTCTAATCTAACACAGATTTTGTGTTATAGATAATATAAAGAATTCTAATGCTTAGTGTATTTCCTAGTATTCTGTATCAAGTGAATGATGACTGCATTATTAACATATCAAGAATCTTGGCTGTATTTCAAGTGTTCAGACATTCTCTGATACAGGTTTGGGGATTCAATAGTTGAGAGTCTTGATGCACTTTCAAAGGACAAAGTTTTGGTTCCCAGCACCCACATCAAAGAGCTCAAATTGCCAATAGTTCCAGTTTCTTAGGCTCTGTCACCCTCTTCTGGTTACCATATGAAACAAACATACATATAGAGGCATACATGAACATACACAAACAAATAAAAATAAATCTTAAAAACGGAATTACATAGGGAATGGTATATTTTTAAAAGTGTTCTCATTTAATAGAGGGGATCAGCTCTGATTTTCTTGTCAAATTTTGTGATAAATGATTTCAATTTGCTATTTGTCTAAAACCTTTTTATCTTGTTTCTAATTTTTGCAGATTTTTATTTTTAACAATTTCGTTAGCTCATTAAAATTAATTTTGTTCTTATATATACTCTGTTCTTTCTCTTAGATACCTAAAACAATTGGGTTTACAAAAGAATCACTAAAATCTTGAGATGAATATCTTTTATTACAAAAAAAGGAAAGGAAAATATATTAAATTTTAGGCATTTACTTATGTGTTAGATACCACAATTACTAATCTTTTGTTTCTAACCTAATTACAGTGTTAGGAATTTGCTCTCAGGTGGCCGATGTGGATTATAAACAGTGTGGATTATGAACCTCTCTTTATTTTGTTTTGAAACATCAAGAGACTTTTGAATTCCCACATATATTCTCTTATCTCTTCTCATGTGTGACACGATATTAATTTGTCAAACTTTACCCTTTTACTTAATGAGTCGTTCTGAGCACCAGAGAAGAACAGGTCATTACAAAAACCCATGTCATTATTATGAATGTGTTCATCACGTAAAGATCAGACCCTGTGTATCTTTTCTCAGCTGCTACACCTGAGGAGACATAGGAAGGAACATAAGTATTCACAGTAAATAATATATCTGTTTCTCTGTATGCGAGGGAAGGAGGATTCTGTAGAGGCAGGAGGTGAAACTACCATGGATGTGATTTATTTTTATTTGTTTTTATTTATTTATTACAATTCATTCACTTTGCATACCTGCTACAGACCCTCCTTCATCTCCTCCCACCATCCCTCTTCTTCCTCTATGTCCTCTTCCTAGTCTTCTGATAGGGGAGGACCTCACCCTTTCTATCTGGCCCTAGCTTATCAGGTCTCATCAAGGCTGGCTACATCATCTTCCACTGTGGTCTGGCAAGGCTGTACCCCCCAAGAGGGAGGGGATCAAAGAGCCAGCCACTGAGTTCATGTCATAAACAGACCCTGTACCCTTTACTAGGGAACCCACTTAGAAATTGAGCAGCTAATGGGCTTCCTTTGAACAGAGGGTCTAGGTCCTCTCCATGCAAGGTCCTTGGTTGGAGAATCAGTCTCAGCTGCTCCCCCTCCCCCAGGCCCAGGTTTTTTTTGGCTCTGTTGTTCTTATGGAGTTCCTGTTCCCTCCATGTCATTCTATCTCCCTCTTTTTACATAAGGTTTCAGGCACTCTGCCCAAAGTTTGGCTATGAGTCTCAATATCTCCTTTGATACCCTGGTGGGTACAATATTTCAGAGGACTCCTGTGGAAGGCTCCTGTCCTCTTCCTTGTCTTTTACTACTTCTGATGTGTGTCCTGTTTGCCCATGTGAGCAAGGTTTCAGCCTTTTCCCTAGGATCCTCTTTGTTGTTTAGCTTCTTTAGGACTGTAGATTTTAGTATGTTGTTGTTGATTATTGATATTTATTATTGATTTATCTTTTAAACTGTGCTTACTCCTAAACCAGTTTTATATGCAAATAACCACACAGAGACTAGGATGTATGTAGTTAACCTAGAGCACAATGCTGAGCAATGATTAATCCATCCTAAACCTCCAATCTTACATAGCTTCCTCCCATTCAGTTTTCCCACATTATATTTACTTTAATTATATCATAGTTCTGGTTCATCTCTCCTGGTGGTTCCAAGTCCTCTCCTCTCATCTCTCCTTTCTGAATTCTCCCATTCATTTTATTCTTCTCCCCTCCAGACCAAATGTCCCACCCTATTCTCTTCATTGCTCAGCACTGGCTGGTTGTTTTATTTACAACAGAAAAAACAAATGGTGGCTTGTTTAGACAAACTTGAGACAGGTAATGCTTAGAATAAACACCACAATGCAATGTCCAGATTGAAATCAGATAGTGGGGTTGAGAAATCAGCATTTGAATGTACAAGGGTAAAGTGTGTACATTCCACAAGGACATTATACCAACAGTAGGTTTATCTTATATTATATTATATGGCTAATATCCACTTATAAATGAGCATATACCATATGTGTCTTTCTGCTTCTGGGTTACCTCACTCAGGATGATCTTTTCTAGTTCCATTTGCAGGCAAATTTCATGATTTCCTTGTTTTTAATTGCTGAGTAGTTTTCCATTGTGTAAATGTGCCACAATTTCTGTATCCGTTCCTCCGTTGAGGGACATCTGGGTTGTTTCCAGAGCTGGCAATTACAAATAAAGCTGCTATGAACGTGGTTGAACAAATGTCCTTATTGAATGTAGGGCATCTTTTCGGCATATGCTTAGGAGTGGCATAGCTGGATCTATAGCACTATTCCTAGTTTTTTGATAAAGCACCAGATTGATTTCCAAATGGGTTGTACAAAGTTACATTCCCACCATTAATGGAGGAGGGTTCCCCTTTTTCCACAACCTCTGCAGCATTCATCATCCCTTGAGTTTTTTGATCTTAGCCATTCTGATGGGTGTGAGGTGAAATGTCAGTGTCCTTTTGATTTGCATTTCACGAATGACTAAGGATATTGAGCATTTCTTTAGGTGTTTCTCGCCACTCGATAATCCTCTTTTGAAAATTCTCTGTTTATCTCTGTACCCCATTTTTAATTAGATTACTTGGTTTGTTGGTGTTTAACTTCTTCAGTTCTTTATATATTCTAGATATTAATCCTCTGTCAGATGTAGGGTTTGTGAAGACATTTTCCCAGTCTGTAGGCTGTCATTTTGTTCTGTTGACAGTATCTTTTGCTTTACCAAAGTTTTCAATTTCATGAGTTCCAATTTATTAATTATTGATCTTAGAGCCCATGCTGTTGGTGTTCTGTTCAGGAAGTTGTCTCCTGTGCCAATGAGATCAACGTTCTTCCCCAGTTTTTCTTCTAATAGGTTTAGTGTGTCTGGTTTTATGTTGAGGTCTTTTGATCCACCTGGACAGGATGATAAATATGGATCTATTTGCATTTTTCTACATGTAGTCATCCAGTTAGACCAGCAGGAATTATTTAATAACCTAAAGTTAAATGAATACTCACATTTGCAATTTTGAAATGATTTATGCTAGACTCTCATGATAGGAAGGAGTAAATTAGAGACATTCCAAAAACCATCATGGCGGTAGTCGAAAGACAGTCATCTCTGGATTCTGATTTCTAACTGTAGCAGTAGAAACTTAAAGTAACTACTGGATTCCTTTTATCAAAAAACAAAACAAACTAAACACACAAACAAACACACACTGGGCATGTTATAAACATTATAGTTATAAAACATATTCTTAAAATCCAGAAATGGTATGACATAATCTGGAATATTTTTTGCTGATGTGCAATGCTGTTGCTTTGCCTAAAATCATATTCTCTGATTTTAATAAATTCTGGTGAAATTTTATACATGTATTCATTTTAATTTGCAATCTCCTATGTATAGTTTGTGAACTGCATCTTTAAAATCAACTATTAAATTTCTAGAAATATCTTGAATTAATTCCTTTTCTAGCAATCAACAATTTTATCCCAAAGCCAAAATTGTATGCAATTCCTACTAAGAATTTTAAAAATGGAGTGAAAAAGTGGATAATTCTTACTATAAAATTACAAGTGAGGGACCCAGGAACATTTGGTAAAGTTTAAACTTTTATTAGAATTCTAATGCTGATCTAATTACCCATGCTTTTAATTTCTGAAATATCTAATTTGATATTCATATAAAATTTATTTCTGGGTGATTTATATATTTAACTATACCTAAACTTTGCCACTCCAAGGGAAACACTTTTTAATTGAATAGAAATACATCGCATCTTAAATGCAATTATGTATTTCTGGTAATCTGCTGTTGTGTCCATTGGAGATATTCATTTCTGAGAAATTTGTTTTTCAGTTTTAGAAATACATAATATAAACAATAAAGTTAGATAATAAAATAGAGCTAAACTCCCATTCTTGAAGAATAGTGGCTACTTTGAGTTTGATACTTCTAGTTAAATATGGAAACATTTCTAAATACAGTAATTCTTTTAAGAGAGCCAACAGAACTTGGAGATTTTGTTTATCCCAGTTTCCTTCTTGACAAGTCAATGTAATGATAACCACATAGATTTACGTCTCACTAATAAAATCTTTCAGTATTTTTCATGTTTGGCCTTCGTCCACATGGCCTCACAGGTTGAATACAATTCTATATGAGCATCAGGACCTTTCCAGATTTAACAGTGATTGATTCTATCTGAGTAATTTGATGCAAGAGACCAATTTATATAAAATTATTTGTCCTTTTTTGGCCATCTTTTTCCATCATCATAAAATGCTACTTTCTGCAATTCTACCTATTCATAGGTCTATGCTATGTACTATGTGCAGTAGTTTTACTTTAAGTGATTTAAAATATTTGAATATATGACATTTATTACATTCTGTTTTTCTTCACTTGCATGCATTATTGTCAGTTCATTGTGACGTTGTAACAGGCACTTTATTGTTATAAAAATTTCTTTAGAATGACAGTTCTTTAAATTATCATGGTACATATTGTAACAGGTGCTTCAGTGAAACTAAACATAAGTGGAAATAAAACAAAGTAAAAACCAAATGGTTGAAAACGCTTGCTACTAGCCTAATTTCCTCCATGACTTCTTAACTAATACTCTACTGCCGGCCAAGATTGTTCAAGCAATAGCCTATACTTTTTTTAAGCTTTAATTGCATTTTACCACTAGGTATATGCATACCTTGTAGCTGAGACCAGTAATTGTTTTCCTGACTTTGTGGCCTTGCTGAATCATTAGGAGGTGCAACTGAAAATCCAGATTTCACTGACTCCAGAGTGATTTTGGTTTTCAACAAATTTGCCTTTGTCAAATCTCTCTTGAAGGAAACGTTCTTCTCTAAAAAAAGTTTTATAGTGTCCCAAAGAATATGTAACATTCAGGATGGTTACAATTTAAACTTAAAAAACAAACAAAGAAACAAACAAAACTCACTGTATTGAGACCTCTGTTTCACTGAATTAGAAATGCCTTGTCCAAAATAAAAGTAGAGTCTTTCAGATTTGCATTCTGTAAATAGAGTTAGAACTATCAGGACTGGCTGGACTTGACACTGTGGTTATCACTAGCAGTTATGAGACATCCTCATTTCCTGTTTGATGGGCTTTACAAAAGACTCCTACAATAGCTGGCAAGCATAGATGAATGCTGCTTATCAGAGCCCACATTCCAAAATCAACAGATGTATCTCATGTGTCTATCAAACTTACCCCTATTTAGAGAGCTCTCCCTTTTAAATATTAGCTAAAACGAAAAATGCAATTAGTTAGGTTAATAAAAACTATGTGAACAGTCAGAGGTAAACATTTCCCTTCTGCTTGTAGCTGAATGAGACTCAACCAGTAGGTTGTTATCTTTGCTCTGCTTACACATGGGAAGGTCTCTGTCTCGATTCCAGGGAGCACTGGAATGCTCTACGATTTTATAGAAAAGCACAGCTTCCATTATAAGTAATTAACTGTCACTCAGCCTTTTGACCTCTTCAGGAAATTACTACATTTTTCTGAGGTCAGGCTCTGCAGCCCACCTACCTGGTGGGAATCAGTTCTCTGCCACCATAACTTGCCTACAGAATGCTTTCTTGGAAAACTATTTGTTATTTTGAGCTATTGTTCTGTGGTCTCTAAGATGGACTGTAATAACAGTATCTAATTTTAAAATGTTGACCATTAAGTGAAATGGCCTTTGGTACTAGGTATTGAACAGGGATTAACATGTGTATTCATTCATTAGATTTAAGACTTCACTGACACATGACGACATGGGTTTTTATACCTTCATGACCTGTGCGGTTCTGCTTTGATGCTTCGACGGGGGTTGCAGTTTGATCTGTCTCCCTGATGCAAGTCCGTGTCTCTAATAGGAGCTTATGACTCTCAGACATTTACAGATTTGTTTTATATTAAATGCACTAATCATGAATCTTCAACATTTTATATTTATGAGTGGCTTATTTCAGAAGTGTAGGATAATTCTAATTCCATCATTCAGTATATGTCAGAAAGCAAAACGTGTGTATCGAGGGAAAGAAAAAGTAACAGCTCAGGACCCCTATATCCAAGTTCTCAGCTCAGAAAATTTATTTACCCCAGAGGGACAGAGGGCAGGCAATAAGAGACAAAGACAAGAGATAGGGAATGAGGGAGAAGGGGAAGGGAAAAGGAGGGGCGTTATATGTCCTGATGTTAAGCAAAGAGCTGCTTTTGGGTAGACAGGAAACAGACATAGCACACAGGAAAATGGCAGTTTATAAAGGTACAAAGGGAAACCCCATCTTAGAATGTAGTGTTTGATTTTAATTGGGCATATTAATTAGGTTGGCCAAAAGGGGAATTTGATTATTGGGCTTCAATACTTTGATAGCTGGATCTTGGTAGTCAGCCTCAGGAGGAGGAAGTGGAAAAATAAGGGAATAGAAATTGGTGGCTAGCTTTAGGAATGTAATCTAATGGTTTATAGCAAGTGAGGAATTGGGAAAAAGGGTGAGGCTTGCCAGAGCCATTCTCACAATGCTCAAGCTGGCCAGAGAACCTTCATCATGATTATACAACAGTGAGATCTAATATTCTTACAACTTTCTATTTTATAAATAAAAATATGAACAAAACACTCTAAAGTATTAAGTGGGCTCTCTCCTACCGGCAGGGTTTTTAATTGTTGGTTTTATCTTCTACCCAGCACTAAGTGGAATGAATTAATGGCACACAGGTATGAAACTTGCAGATAGGAGACCTTGAAGTTCATCTTGAGGTTACTAACCAAAATTATAAGACCTAAAGGTATGGATGTAGCAGAGATAGTAAAGAGAGATCCGTTTTGAAGGACTAGACTTGTGAATGGAGACTTTTGATTAAAGAGTTCTTTCTTCATAAGAGACCTTGTCTGACCTCCTCAGGGCATAGCCCTCTCATTCATATAGATATTTGAAATGTTTATGCTAAGCTGTAGTTACTGGCATTTAACTTTCTTCCTTACATATGATTGCAATTTTTTTTTTGAAGTTAAGGAATCTGACTGAGCATTGTGGTTATGAGTACTACAAATAAACTAAGAAAATTTATGAAAGAAGCATTGAATTTAACAATAGGTTTTGAGTGAATTTTCAGGGAATAATGTAACCTGTACAGAATTAGAGATCAGAAGGTATAAGGTAATTTAGCTAGCGTTCATTTCTCGTGAAAGTGAGTCTATTGGCAGTGAAAGAAAAAAAAAACTTATCACTATGTATTTAAAGGTATACATATGATCATACACATGTGTATATGCTTATGTGTTTGGATATGTGTGCTAAAGGATAATTTTTTTTTCTGAAATTTGTTGATGTAGAAGATAGAGAACAGTGGTAAAAAGTTCCCCTTGTATTCAGCTATTATTGGTACTGTGCATGGTGACTGCAGCAAAGCAACCACAATCAAGGATTTGTTGTGTTGTAAAATACAGTTCTTCCTTCTACTAAAATTGGAGGCAGTGAATATACGATTAAGAGAACTTTCTAGACAGAAACTCAGTATAGCATCATGCCTCTAGCACTTCTTGAATGACTTCTATTCCAACACATTTCTTGAAATTGTTGTGACTCAGTGTGACTTATGTTTTCAGCCTACAGTAGGTAAATCAGAAGAAACAAAACAAAACAAAACAAATATATTGCATTCATAACAGGGCAGAGGCTATGCACTTAATAGATGACTACAGTTGTTATCTGTTTTTGTCTAACTTAAAAAAAAACACTTTAGTTTTTAAACTACTCTTAGTTTGGCTTTTTTTTTTTTTCCTTTAAGGTTTCTAGTTCCTTTTGTGGTGACTAAGAACCTTAATCACTGGTGGTTTTTACTTTGATTTACTGAAGCAGACATTTATTGACCGTATTAGATGTCAAGCCTTGTGCTGGCTGATGGTGACATAACCATGAATAAAACATGAACCTGATCTTTTGGGCCTTATTATCTAGAGTGTGAAGGAAGGAGAGCAATAAAGCAGGCTGGACCGAGGAAGGAATGTAGAATCTAAGATGATGTCTGGAAATTCTAGCAGTGAAGCCTATCCATGCATATGTCGGCTATGGATTATTTTTTTTTTTTTTTGATGGAGAGAAAATGGTACAGATTTGAAGTTGAGCCTCTATGCAATATAGCTAGCCTATCAAATATTTTAAAAGAATGACTTTGAGTTTTCAATGAGAACTGATCACTTTATGTGTAAAATTCTCCTGAATTTTCCAGAAGGTTGCCTGACATTTTCACAGACTCTTCTTTCTCTATTAGTTTCCACACAGGAAGATGAAAAGGAGGGAAAGATGCTGGTACATACCATCCTTTACCTCTTTCCCAGCTTACACACTTGCAGTAGCAGATCTCTTGGTGGTATGACAAACATCACTTTTCCATACTCAGATAATGTGTGTTTATGTACAGTATTTATTGAACGAAGTCCGCGTAACAGTTACAAGCAGGGAAAATTATAAGAGGAATTCTAATAGTACTGTGCTTGCAGCTTCTTTTCCTCCTTATGAAATGACATATAAAGAAACAGAAACGACTCTTCATCAGCATCCTGATAGACTTTACCAACATAAAAAGTCCGCTATCTGCATCCTAGCAAAGGGCATTCCCGATTCCTTATTCAAACATAACTGTACTTCAGTTTAGGAATATTGTGTTTCATCTGTTTATCTCAAAAGCATAGCATATCTCCTCCAAACAGAAACAGCCTTCTCCTGCAAGATTTGAGAGTTCATTGTTAAACTCATGTAAATAACTGACTCCTTTTCATTAAATCACTGCTTCCCAATCTGATCATTCCATTTTTAAATTTAAAATGATTAATCTTCCACCAAAACACGCATGTTCCTCATATGTGTTATGTTAGGCTGATTTAGCAAACTACTATAAAAACACAAAAGGAGAATGAAATAAATATATCCCTATGAGTTTTCTAAGTGGAAATTCTAAAAACTCCTACTAAAAAAAAATTTCCAGTTCAGTTTATTATTTATTTGTCCTATAATTATGCTATTTCCTCTCACTTCTCATAGATTCCTTAAATCTCTATAGAAATAATATTTATTAGACTCATGAAATAGTATCATAGATGGAATAAGTGGAGTATCATTAACACAGCTGCTGTATTATCTAAGCCATGAGAGGAGGGAAAATATTCCATCGTTCATGAATGAAGAGTTCTTCTCCAAAGGTCGGACAGAGATTTATGATTTATTTCCAGTCACTCCCTAGTGGTCCCCACGGTGCTACATCTTTCTTGAAGTAACAAGAAAGAAGTGCTATGACAAGGTGCTTGTTCCAGGCAGATTTGGGAAGCGTTAACAAAGACACTCTGATTTTCGAAAGAATGATGAATTATGACCGCCAAGTACAAGTCATGACGAGTATTTAAGAAATGTGCCTGAACTTTTCTTTGTTTTGTCAAAATTCCTGCCAAGGCCTGTGTAAAGTTCTATACCTATACAGTTTTCTTAGCAGTCATAGTATTATCTCAAGTACTTAAGTTTCAGTGGGGTAGCATTGCATCAAAGATAAATGAATCCTCTAAATTCGATGAACTCTGGAGGTTTGTAGGCTGCATGCATGTAGTGTAGAGAGATGTAAGCATGATCTCATTCACTGTGAAGCAAATCTGCAGACCGTGCTCTGATGGAAAAATGATTCACTTTAATCTCAGAAGAGCTGATCATGTGCATGCATGTTAGTTAATAATTTAGACATAATTCTGTAGGATAAATCAGTTTCTCAGTGAGTTCTGTAGGATAAATCAGGTTAGCAACATTGCTGTTTGTCTTCTCTCACGGGCAGGATTTTCATTTGTTGGTTTGTTTGCTTTTGTTTTTGTTTTTATTTTTTAGCTGTCCTCCTCTTAGATCATAAAATGTCTCATACTACTACTTAAATACGGTTAAACAATTACCACATGTACTGCTTCTTCTGACTGATGTGTTTAAGTAAAAACTTTGTATTTTTTCTTAATCCAATCAATCGTGCAACAGATACCCTTATGTACTGATACTTTTTAATAAGGAGAATGGTTCTGTTATACCTATTTCATCCCAGATTTTATTCTCATTTCTCATCCCTTCCACAAATGAATTTAACTAAATGAAGACTTTGAAATCTATTTCTACAAAACTTTGTATTTTAAAAATGAGAATTAGTGAATAAATTGTAATAAATAAATAAATTAAAATTAAAAAAGAAAATGCAAATCAAAAAAAGAAAAAAATAAATAAAAATGAAAATAGTAATATGAATATAGTAATAGTAAATAGTAAAATGTAAATAGTAAATAATAAAATGAATATAGTAATATATTCTTGATATAGTCTAATAATTCTTTTTGTGTTCCTTTTTTCATTTTAAACAGGGTCTCACTATGTAGTCTAGAACTTGCTATAAAAACCAGATTCACAGAGTTCCACCTGTGTCTGTCTTCTTAGTGCTAGAATTAAAGGCATGCACTAGCATGTCCAACTTATTTCTATTTTTACAAATTTCTATATTCATAGTTTCTCAAAAAGTTTCAGCTTCATTCAAGCTAAACTTTATTGCACCATACATGATCATGCATTCCAAAAGTCAATGATAGCAGAAGCAATTACTAAGACTTCCTGTTACTACTCCTAGCTCACTTTTTATTTGACAATGTGGTCAAGTGTTGTATGACAAGACTTTTCCTGGGGAAATGCAACACATGTTTACATAACCAAGGTAGGGATCCCATGACAGACCAAACTATGGATACCGCCAGAGTCCAATTTGATGAACCAGTGAATTTTTATTTTGGTTACTTACAGGAACAGACATTTCTCAAAGACAGCTGTATCACCAGAGCCCATGTAAGCATTGGTGACAGTTCACAAAGCTAGAAACCTGTAGTACTCTGCACAGCCTGCTGGACAGGTTGGAGGGTGTCCTTTCCAGGTGCTTCAATTAGTGGAAACTTCGAGGCAGCTTAGCTGATTTCTGCTTCTTCCAGCTAGCTCATCTGGTCTTAAGTTTTCTTTGCAACATTGCTTGTCTTAGAGTGACTCCGAAGCTTTTATTGTTTTATTCAAGAAAGAGACCTAGTTAATCTACTCAGTATCAGAGACTTCCTGATGCTATTTTGTTTACCTTATGGATTAAGGAGCTTCCCTAAAAGATACAATGCTACAGACTCAGAGGAGAATGCTCAAGACATCAAGCTATATTGCCTTACTATTTTGTTTCCATTATGTAGTAGTATTTAGATCTCAAAGACAGTAGCACTGTCTATACATTGTCAGTGATACCCACACACAAACATGACTGCAAGCAGTTGATAATTTATTTTCTATTATAATAATTCTAACCCTTTGTAAAATGAATCTCAGGGCATAGGTACTTCGTCCAGAATGTCATGGGATGAGGAACTTGAACTGTGTACCCCTTAGCTCAGAATAGCAGAAATCACTTTCCAGTTGTAGCTTTGCAGTTTTCATCAGATGATCTCAGTCTTTGACTAACATAGCCCAGGCTAGAAGTGTGTGTAGTACCCTGGAGCAGAAGCTTAGAGAGAAATCTCTTTTAACACAGTCCTCTCCTTACTGGAATTAGGGAATTTAACAAGCTGAACATAATTAAACTGTCTTTCAGTGTATCTTGTGGTTGATGGCATTATATCCACGTTTGTTTTGTTTTTAAGGACTTTATTCTGGCATAGTACATACTCATATTTTTTATTGAAGAAGTGATGAAAAACTAGTTACCGTCTAATGTTTAATATATTACATTACTTCTCTTATAAAAAGGCTTGAAGTAGATTTTAAGGGTTTTCACTACTGACAGACAATAATTATTCAAATATGGACTTTGTACTTTTTACATATATTAAGCTATTTTAGTTAATTTCTCCATAAAATGTCTGAAGTCACATGTTTCATTTTTATATCCTTGTAAATTTACTTGGAGAATAGAACATAAAATAATAATCACTTTCATTTGGAACAGTCTCTCATAGCCCGTAAAATGTTGATGTATGTCAGAGTAATTTTTATAGCCATTGAGGATAACTCTAGACCAGAAGGATTAATGCTACATTTGTTTTTAATTTTTAGATCTTTTGTTTAATTTGAAAGCTCATACCGATTATTATTTGTGTAAGTCTATCTCTAGTGATGTCAGCATGGCTCTTGTAGTAATGTTGGTACACCTCAGCTTTCTTACTGGATCACAGAGAAACAGCAAAGCCAAAGAGAAAGGGAGACCTAGAAATGGTGAGGTCGTATCTCTGTGAAGCTAATGGGTACTTTTGGTCTAATGAACTATAAAATGTGTATTTTAAAGCTCCTCAGAATTAAAGGAAATGTCTCCCTTATTTCAGGCATTTTACTCACAGGGAACCTTGATCTTTTCCTGACATCTTATCATTTTTCCTTTCGGCCTCCTTTTTGTGTTTTCTTCTGAGTCTCTTGGCATATTTTGGGAATTCAACATGGTGCTCTTTGACTCTGTTGCCTGGAACCAAACCAGTTACTCTGCAGGAACAACTGTTCTTACTTGCCGAAACAACACTTCAGCCCCATCTTATTTTATTTATCTACTCATCCTTGTCCAACCATATAAGTAACTCATGTAACTTACTGGCAAAAAAATGAACTGGTTAGATTGGTGTGGTGTGCACGTAATTCCACCACTTATGAAGCAGACGCAGGAGGACCAGAAGTGTCAGGCCATCACGGGTTATATAGTAAGTTCTAGACAAGCATGGATTACACAGAGCCCTGAAAAACAAAACAAACTAACAAACAGTCAAACAGGAAAATAAAGCAAGCTGGCTGTTAAAATAATCTACCTAGCAGTCAAAGCAGATACTGAGACTCATAACCAAACCTTTGGCAGAGCACAGGGAATCATATAAAAGAAAGGGGAGTTAGCATGACCTGGAAAGGACAGGAGCTCCAAAGGAACAAATATATCTGGGCACAGGAGTCTATTGTGAGAGTGTTTCTCCAACCAAGGACCATGTGTGGATATAACCTAGAACCCCTGCTTGGATGTAGCCCATGGGAGCACAGTATCCAAGTGGGTACCCTAGTAAGGGGAACAGGGACTATTTCTGACATGAACTCACCCCACCTCCTACCGAGGGAGGAGCAGCCCTGCTAGGCCACAGAGGAGGACTTTGCAGCCAGTCCTGAAGATGCCTGATAAGCTAGGGTCAGATGGAAGGGGAGGAGGTCCTCCCCTATCAGTGGACTTGGAAAGGGGCAGGGAGAAGATCAGAGAGGGAGGGTGGGGTTGGGAGGGAATTTGGGAGCATGATACAGCTGTGATACAAAGTTAATAAACTTAACTAATATTAAAAAAGTAAAAATTTAATTATGAAATGATCTCATACCCTACATAGATACTTCAGAAGACATATAGGCAAAAGAATATGAGAAGGTGTGTGATACCACTAAACATCAGAGAAATGCAAACACAACCTACAATTGCATTTTTCGTAAACTTCAAAATATTTTTATATTTTAAATATGTTTTTAGTTGCAATAAAATTGCATTACTTTCCCCTCTTCCTTCCTCCAGCCATTTCCTAATATCTCTCCTCCAGCCCCTTCCATGCTCCATCTCAATTGATAAATTCCTTTTTGCTACTGTAATCACACACACACACACACACACACACACACACACAGGCCTATGTAAATGCACAAATGTATAAATACAACCTGCTGAGTCCACTTTTGTGTAAGTTTTAATTATGTTAAGTGTAAAGGATTGCAGTTTACTAGCTGAGACATTTTTAATCATTAATAATAATCTATGTAATCATAAAATTCAAATAAATCCAACACACCTCTAGTAATTTAATGGCTGAAATAATAACCTTCATTGGTTTCTGGATTCCAGGGCCTCCTAGTGTATAATTGTCAATACCTTAATTAATACAATGACCTAATTAATTCAAAGGCAGGGCATATCTGAAACATTTCATGCATCTCTTCATCCTGAATAAAATTACCTATTGATTCCAAGTCGTGGTGAAATAGTGAACATACAAAAGTGTTTTCAAAAAGGAAAAGATTGGACCATACAGGTGATTGTACTCTAACAGCATTGTAGGGTATTTGAAAATGCATGGACTGGTCATCTGTTATGTAAGCTAACATGTAAAATAAGAGCTAGAAGAAAGCATCTCAAAACTGGCTGATTCTAAAACGCCAACACAAACTGTGTATGACTATCATGTGGGAAAAAGCACTATACTTTCTTGAGAAAAAGAAATGCTTGGGGCAATACATAGAGAATTCATTAAACAGAATAAATACATCTCATGGAGATGTTTATGTTTCAAAGAGATTGCAAATTTAAGCTAAAATAAATTTTCCTTACCAAGATCCTTCAAATGACCATATTTTACTATCAAGCAAGATATTATAATATCCACTTTCAATAATGGGAAAAAGATAGAACAAAAACGAATGCATGCCATTTTAAAAGTCACTGTTTGGTTTTATATATAAAATAATCATCCTGCTCTTTCATAGAACAAGGTTATCATCTTTAATTTATTATGTTAGTTTTAGAGGAGAAAAATTATAGGGCCTAGTGTTCATTATTAGACTTGGTCATGCTGCATGCATATCATTAAAATATAGTGTTATGGTAATTCATAAGCAAGAATATATTTTGTTTCAGAACACAGCTGTCTTGTGATAATTCAGAAAATATTTCACTCTAAAATGTCATTAAAATAATGTCTAATTGAAATGAGAAATGTATCTTTGGATCTATTTATATACTATTATCTTTTTTTTTTATGTTTGACATGTTAATAAAACCAAAACTGGAAACTATAAATGTTTATTTTAAAAGAGATAAAGAAATAAATTAACACACATATAATAACTATATTAAGGACATTTTTTCTAACATAAAGTCATTTCAGTACTTTCCAAGATTTTAATCTGTCATTCCTATAAAATACATTTTGAGGATAGTTCAGTATTAGCTTAAAACATCCAACTATCCTACTTATATTAATCTGCCAGGTGGGTTGTGTCTTATAGATCTTTCATGAGAGTCAGTCTATACTCCCTGGCTTTGTTTCTATCTTGGAGTCAAGCAATAAACAATGACAACATATATCTTTCTGTACAGGGTAGCAATTGGGGTGTCTTTGGAGGCAAGGTACTCCAGAACTGTCCTTACGATTCACAGATCTACTGAGAAAACTGAGCAAAGAAACGATGTACTTAGAGAAACACCAATGCATTAAAAAACAAACAAACAAACAAACAAAATTGTGTTTCGTAAAACAATCTTACCAAAGGATGAAAAGAAAGACTCTTGCAGTGATCACAACAGTGTCATTGAATAAACTGAGACAATTAAACCATTTTAGGAAATTAAGAGCATAAAATTTTATGAGAGAGTTTCCTGCAGTTTTTCTTAAGGATAATGTTTGTCAAAATGCTTAGGACAGCCTCTTTTCTCCAGATGCTTTACAAGTTTGATATCTTCATTTCACGTGCACATCTTTATTTAGAATGAGCTCACGCTTGGGCTGAGTTGGATCACATGTAACATGAGATAACCATGTAGCTTATCTTGTAATATGATGGAGGCTGATAGTAGCCTTCACTATTGTATCTCAACTAAGTGAGATGCGTTCCCTGCCGTTCCTACGTTTTGTATGTTCTGCATAGTATAGGTAGTTACAGTGGACGGCAAAGACCTGTAGGAGAGATGTGTGTGTGCACTTTTGTGCTCAGCTCTTCAAGTTCTTTCCCATAATTCTTATCAAGACTGCCTCATCTTTTTACTTCGTAGACTGTTCATTAACCACGACATCTTTTGTCTAAAATCAAATCACTGTACATAATTATTTGTCTACTATCTATAACACAAAGATTATAATAACAGTTATATGTCTCTTCAGGAATCATTCACTCTACTTCTGTAAATGAAATGGCAAATGTTTGATGTTAATTGATTTATTTTGATAATATAAAATACACTAACAGATACAGAAGGTATACCTTTAAGAAATGACACCCCTATGTTATAAAGAATTTATACATACATTTTTAACATTCAGAGTTTATTTGATAAAATATTTATGGTGTAGTAAATGGTTTTATGTCATCCTATGTTGTTATATGTCCATTTATATTAAGCATATATAGACATGTATATATGTATAACCTAGTGTTTTTATGGCAATCATGTGTTTTATTATAAAATGCTTTAATGATAAGCCTGATGTATTTTCCTTTACTAAATATTTCTTTTAATATATTTAATTATGCTGTCCTAACCAATATACAAAAATCTTTTCCATGCAGGAACTATCACTTAGAAATTGTCACACACTTTTTTCTTTTGATGCATTGTGGGGTTTTTTTATAATTTTTTTTTTTATCATTCAATTTTTTTTTTTCAATGCAGTTTATTCAGGAATATTGAACAATCCTCGGACCCCGGGGAAAGCCAGCCCACAGCTTAAATAGCCTCTGGGTAGCCAACCCAGGAGTGCCACGGGGGCAATGCAGATAGGTCCACATACATGGAAGCAAGCCAGATCCTCGGCCTTAGCCAAATGTGGAGTTGTTCGTGACAGAGAGCACACATTAGCAATTTTATTTTATTATTTATCACAGGTCATTCACTTGTATCCCAGCTGTAGCCCCCCTCCCTCTTTCCCTCTCATTCCCACCCTCCCTCCCTCATCTCCTCCTCCTCCTGCCCTCTTCCAAGTCCCCTGATAGGGAAGGTCCTCTTCCCTTTCCATCTGACCCTAGCCTATCAGGTATCTTCAGGACTGGCTGCAATGTCCTTATCTGTGGCCTAGCAAGGCTGCTTCTCCCTCAGGGGGAAGGGAGAGATCAATGAGCTTGTCACTGAGTTCATGTCTGAAATAATCCTTGTCCCTCATACTAGGGAACTCACTTGGATACTGAGCTTCCATGGGCTACATCTGAGCAGGGGTTCTAGGTTATATCCATGCATGGTCCTTTGTTGGATAAACAGTCTCATAGAAGACACCAGTGCCCAGATATATTTGGTCCTTGTGGAGCTCCTGTCCCCTCTAGATAATATTAACTTACCCCTTCTTTCATATGATTCCCTGCACTCTGCCGAAGGTTTGGTAATGAGTCTCAGCATCTGTTCTGATACACTGCTAGGTAGAGTCTTTCAGATGCCCTCTGCAGTAGGCTCCTGTCCTGTTACTTGTTTTCTCCAACTTTCAATGTCAGTCCCTTGTCTTTCTAGGTAAGGACTGATCATCATAGTGTTCTTGGGTCTTGGTTCTTTTGGTGTTTGTTTTAAAGTTTTTACTGGTCAAGTCTTTCAAGAGAGAAGTTAGATAAACAGAACAAGAATAGTCTCATTTGGAGATCTTTTTACACTGTCTTTTCTATTCTGCCTCTAAATTAACTCCTTAAGAGTCAAGGGAAAGTTTTGAACAATATAATTGAGTTCCTTCTCCTGGAATCTGTAATGCCAGTATCTCTTCTTCATGTTTTCTTTGAATTATTATCATGAATGAAATAAAACTAAGCAGGAACATACTTTCATGGCTTCCATGGTTGGTACTAAATTGTGTATATTTGATATGCAGCCTTATGAATTAAGAAAATATAATATGTAAGGACTTAAAATAATTACTTTGCTTTTAATATTGTTTTCTTATCTGAGTAATATTGATTAACACTTAGGTAGCTATCTTAAACACCATCTTTCGTAAAATGAGAACTTTCAGAATTTATTAGCTGTCTATAAATTCCAGTTATTATTATAAACATTTTCATGCAGTTGGTCGCAAACAGTAACCTCATAAGCTCTGCTATGTTAATTTTTTAGGAGTCAGACCATAGATATGCATTAAATGAACTCTACGTGAAGCCACAGTAAGCAGAAATATTGCATCATGTGGTACAGCCTTAGAAATTCTCTGTTGACAGTGAAGGTCCCTGGCTCCCTGTAGGTGTTTTAGGCATCGATAATCCATAATGGGCCATTAAGAAAGATGTTTAATTGAGACCTGTCTAGAGGCTCCCTGCTTAAATGAGATAATTTCCAAAGGTGTTTCTCACCTGCTCTGTTGCTACTGCATGCTAACTATAGTAAATTTTTTATAGTAAGATTGCCTGTACAGTTTTGTGAATCACAAAACATAACATTGTCTTCCTAGGCTGTAGAACTATCTTTGGACTTTGAAATATTTTCTTAAGAACAACCTAGAACACAGGGAAACCACGGCTTGAAAAAAAAAAATTACCTAGAAATTCAGTGTGACAGAGACCCATAATCCCAGCTAATTGAGACTGTGAGACAAGAAAAATCACAAGTTCAAGATCATAGTGAGAAAATTACTGGAAAAAATTGTAATATGCATATATATATATATATATACATGAAGATACACATTAGCAATAGAACACTTGTCCATCAAATACAAGACTTTAAGTTTATTCTGTAGTCATTCTCTCTCTCTCCCTCTTCCTCTCTCTCTTTCTCTCTCACACACACTCACACCAATCCATTTTAAAATAATCTAAGTGCTACAACATCAAAAAGAGCTGGAGAGGACAAGGTCTCCACAAGGAGAGCAACAGAACAAGAAAATTTGAACACAGGGAACTTCCCAGAGACTCATACTCCAACCAAGGACTATTCATGGAGATAACCTAGAACCCCTGCACAGATGTAGCCCATGGCAGTTCAGTGTCCAAGTGAGTTACATAGTAATGGGAAGAGGGACTGCCCAAGTGGGTTACATAGTAATGTGAAGAGGGACTGCCTTTGACATAATCTGATTGGCCTGCTCTTTGACCACCTCCCCCTGAGGGGGGAGCAGCCTTACCAGGCCACAGTAGAGGACAATTCAGCCACTTTTGATGAGAACTGATAGACTAAGATCAGAAAGGAGAGGAGAACCTCCTTTATCAGTGGACTTGGGGAGGAGCATGCATGCAGAAAGGGGAGGGAGGGTCGGATTGGGAGGGGAAGAGGGAGGGGCTTATGGGGGGATACAAAATGAATAAAGTGTAATTAATAAATTAAAAAAAGCAAAAAATAAAATAAAACACACACACAAAGAAAGAAAAGCAAATTATTGGAAATTTGTAAAATGTGAAGTCAATGTTTAAAAATCAAATTGCTTGTGTGAAGAGGATATTTAGGACTGACTGAAAATGAAAACTGAGATACGAAATACGGGGAAACTATGACATATTAATAATCTCGAGAGCTGTACCTTCCCTTCTATCCCTCTTTGCTTTGAAAGTGACTCTCTTGCCAGCTTTTTTTTTTGTGGATTTTTTTTTATTTAACTTTTATTAATTACACTTTATTCATTTTGTATCCCCCATAAGCCCCTCCCTCCTCCCCTCCCGGTCCCACCCTCCCCCCCCTTTCTGCATGTATGCCCCTCCCCAAATCCACTGATAGGGGAGGTCCTCCTCTCCTTCTTTCTGATCTGAGTCGATCAGTTCTCATCAGAAGTGTCTTGCCAGGTTTTTGATCACTTCGCCCTGACAGGACTGCCTTACCAGGCCACAGAGGAAGAGGGCACACTCAGTCCTGATGAGATTTGATGAGCTGGGGTAGATGGGAAAGGGGGCTCTCATTAATGAGGAGGGAGGGAAGGTGGATTGGGGAAGGGAGGAGGAATGGGGCAGCAATGAGGATAGAAAGTGAATTTAAAAAAAAAAAAGACAGTATATGTATTCTCCTTACCTAGGAGAAGTTGGAATAAAATGGATTTGAAAGCGACTTCTCCATTCTTGTGCCTTTTATCTTTTAGATTGTGATGCTAATTTTAGTACTTAGAACCACCATTGTTATTTGGAAATTTGTTTTAGAAATGATTTGCTTTTGTTTTTTAGTTCACAAAATGCAGTGTAGGTTGACGTGGTTCTTGCTGTCTGTTTCATTCCTAGCAAGATAGTTTTCCCCCATCTTGATCATGATTTCAGTTGCAGGGACCCTTATAGCATTTAGAAGTTCTCCAGAGGAAATATGGTTTTGTTGGTTTTAAATCAAACTCTGTAGTTGTGCTTATGGTACAAATCGTGTTTGGATATAATATCATTGCTGTTAATCATGAAGTAAGCGGGTAATTTGTTGCAAAATAGCCAAAAATGAAACTAACCCTTGAGCATAAACAGTCCTCCCTAACCATAAACAATCTTTACACACACGCACATGCACACACATGTACTCTCACAGTTAATGTTTAAAAATCTGAGGTTAATTTGGAGTATTTAACAATTTATATAGTGGTATTAAAATAAGTATGAGAAAGTCAGAATATTCTCCTTTGAATAGAATTTCCTTATCTTGCAAACACTTGAAATAATTTTAGTTCCCATTATAAGATGATTGATAACAGTTATAAAGTCATGGTCACTGAAATTATACTGATACACTTTAAAGTCCTTTCAAAACTTTTATTTAGGAATTATTGCTGCTGTTGTTATTTCTAACTTTTTCTATGACTTATGAGGCACTTTGCTTTGCTCCTGAGGGTTTCCAAGGTAATAGCTACTAGGTTCCTCTACCAATGAAGTCACTAGGAGCAAACATGAAGAAAACAGGTCACTTTTGGTATTTAGTATCTGCGAAAATGAACATGTACATGCCTAATGTGAGATGGGAATTATCCAGCAGAAAAATTATTGAGGCCTTCTACTTACGATATGATTCTAAGATACAGATTGTTTATCAACTTGTTTAGTTTTTTCTTTCATCTTTTCACATGCCAGCAATTAAATAGCAATTGCAACATGCTGGACCCTCCATCTTGGTGCCTACTTATGATGCTGAGTCCGTATTTAACTGGACTAATAAAAACCTTTAGATAGAACAAATATTGGGTCTGGACTATTCAGGCACAAATCTAGATACATTTTTTTTTAAAGCAGTGTGATCTCAGTAAGTACTCCAACACCTCCATTTCTCAGTTTCCCCATTTGCAGTTAGGAATAAAATGCCTTTGCCTAAGGGATCACCATAAGAGTAACAAGACATTTTATAATTCAAACCAGTGAGTTACCGTGTAAAGTATTCCTGGAACAGTGCCTGCAGAAGAAGGGCTTCACGTCGCTGTTTCTCATGTGTTTGTTTGGATCAGCTCTCTGTGATATTCTGTATGTCTCATTATTAGTTTACTTACTCTTCATCATTTGTATTTATCATGGAAACATAGTACTATAAATGACATAACAAAGGAATTGATAATTTTTGTCTGAGTTTTTAAATGATTATTTTTCTCATACAAGCTTCTCTCAAAATGCTGATAAAATTTTGCAATTTTTTTTCCTTTTGAACATTTAAAAAATTCTTTTTCTTTTTTGTATTAATTACAATTTATTCACTTTGTATCCTCGCTGTAGCCCCCTCCCTCATTCCCTCCCAATCCCACCCTCCCTCTCTCATCCCCTCCCTGCTCCTTTCCATGTCCACTGCTAGGGGAGGTCTTTCTCTTTCTCCATCTGACCCTAGCCTACCAGGTCTTATCAGGCTTTTATAAATTCATTTGGTGATATAAGAATTGAACCTCCTGGCCTCACACTACCACAGAGTGACCTCTTTCACCTCGTATCTTTATTTGTAAAAAGCAAAGGATTTATACTGGATATTGTGTATATAATGTGATGTCCATCCCTCTTTTAATTTTAAATTATCTGATTGTTGGTAATTGAGTTATTTTCCATAATATTTACACAGGTTATTTGTGTATCTTTAGCTTAAAACTAGTAGCTTTGATTTATGGTTAAACATATCAATGGCGACAGATCTTATCTTATTCAAATTCTCTTGGAAATAAGCTCCATCCTGGTGCTTTGTGGGATTTCAAGAAAGGTTAACTTAAGGGCACTTCCACAAGAAAGTGTTCCTGTAGAAAACATCAGTCTATTTTGTGGATGAAAGATGTACTGCCCTAAAGCCCCAAATAGCAATTTTCATTAAATTCACATTTGTTCCTAATATTGATAAACGTTTACTAGATCATAACACTGCCAGAAAGACAGTTAAATGGGGCGTTTCTTCAAGAAAAGTTCTCATAAAATTTACTATTCTAGAATATTTGTTTCTTAACAGAAATAAGTGCAGTTATTTAAAATGTAATTATATGTAATTAGTCATGTTCCTTAGCCAACCATACCACGACATTGTTTTTGAGCTATTTTTAAAAGTGGACTTTGTCATTTCTTTGCCCAACAGATGTTTAATGTAACTTTAAAATTAAGTGTAATATTAAAATCAATTGAAAATAATTTAAAAAGAGCGAACTTGAAAATTCACTGAATCTCACTATCATGTGACCTCTAGAGAGCTAATGAGGAGTTCCATGGGAGAATGAAAACACAACAAATGCCAGCTAAAATTCTATCATCATTTTTCCAACTTCCCCACTTCTTCCCAATTTTATGATTTTTTTTTCCTTTGTCTTTCTTATCCATCTTAAGTTTTTGGTTGTTTTTCTCTTCTGATTTTCTTCCGCTCTGACAAAATACTATCAATTTGTCTTGAATGTGTTATGAGTTATTTATCTATCAATATAAAACATCACTGCCAAATGTATAATAATACCGTCCTATCTAAAAGTTTTGTTATTCCTGATGAATCCGTTTTTTACCTTCAATAGCATAGTAACTGCAAATAAATATTAGATATTAAATAACATAATAACTGTACTAGAATCTTTTGGATATCTAACAAAATGTTATGAAAATGAGAAAAATGCATGAAAATTAGTGGTGTCATAATTGGATTTACTTGAATACAATTGGTTTACTAATTCAGTGACTCATTTATTATCTCGACATCTGCTGACACCCATAGTAACTGTATATACTTCCATATTAAGAACAAGTACGGGTACATAATCTTAAAAACAGTTTGAAAAGCTATGAGCAATATGCAGAACTATACTTCAAAAGGATGTGCTCCTGTTGAATACTTTGCCCTGGTCGAGAGACAGAGCTTCCATCAATTATATGTGTTGACATATTTCACATCATTAATTTAAATTTACTTTTCTTCGCACTACCTTCAAAATGCTTTCTATTCTCTTGTAGCAGAACTCGTACATCATGTTTTTGAGCCACATGGCTGCAGTTCAGCACTATGCTGCCATTTACCATCTCCAATTTTACAAACCCTTATTCCAGACCACTCTTTCCCCAACTACCATTTCTTTCTCTTTTAATGGGAACAAGTGTTTCAGTGCACACATGTAGCACACATAAATTTATTAACTGTTTTAATGCATTATAAAAGATGAGAGTTTGTTCCTTTGTGAGTCTTGAAGAAACCTGATAGGCTAGAGTCAAATGGAAGGGGAGGAGGTCCTCCTCTTTCAGTGGACTAGGGAAGGGGACTAAGATGAGAAGAGGGAGGAAGAGTGGGATTAGGAGGAGATGGGCGAGGGGGCCACAGCCAGGATACAAAGTAAATAAGGTGTAATAAATAATATAAAATAAAATAAATATGACTAAAGCACTCAAGTCCTTATAGTTTGTCAGTATTTGTTTCATGTAACATCCATTAACTTCAAACAAATACTTAAAAAAAAGAAAGTCTTTGACCCTTGTAGTAATTCTTTAGTTTTCAGGATCAATCTGTTGGGAAAATCTTTAGTGTTATAGAATCGATATGAGCAGCAAAAGGACACAAACTGCAGGCCCTTTCTATTCTACCCGCACATTTGAGAAATGCTGCAGGAAGTATTTGCATTGAGTATATGGATATTTATAAGCTTCAGATTTAAAAATTATAAGTTTCACTTTGAAGATATATATGTTTCACTAGGTCTTTACTCTTTTAAAATGCATTTTGCTTCAGCCCAGTGCTTTGCTCATCAAACTTACTAACATCATGTAAAATGGAGGTGGGAGGGACCTGTACTAGAGTCATCAAATTTTCACTTCGCTGCCCTGAAACCCTCGCCTTAAGCATGGAGAAAGCCAGTAGATAGTGACTCTTCACTGTACGTTTACGTTGGGGAAGACATTTGGGGGAAATAATGTTACCTATCTCTCTGTAGGGCATAGACTGTGATGCATTCTGGTGGATGCTGATGACTCTGGAATAGTCATTTGAAATTCATAGGCCTAGTGCACATTGTGGTGTATGACCTAAAACATCTTTAATCTCGTCATTTTTTCTGTTCCCGCTTTTGAACAGGATTGTTTTATTAAAGTTTCAAGGTCCCTTTTATATAAAAATTAGTCAGGGGCTATTTCTGACAGGAATTCAATGGCAGGCTCTTTGACCTCCCCACCCCCCAAGGGAGGAACAGTCCTGCTAGGCCACAGAGGAGGACTTTGCAGCCAGTCCTGAAGATACCTGATAAAACAGGGCCAGACGAAAGGGGAGGAGGACCCCCCCATCAGTGGACTTGGAAAGGGGCAGAGAGGAGATGAGGGAGGGAGGGTGGGATTGGGAGGGAATGAGGGAGAGGGATACAGCTGAGATACAGAGTTAATAAACTGCAACTAATAATAAAAATAAAATAAATAAATATATATAACAACTAAAAAATTAGTTTGTTTTGATAAGTTACTGATGACATGTAAATTACAAAAATCATAAAATTTTCCTTCTGGAGGAACAAATACTCAGAGAGTGGACAGAGATTTATGTTCACATAGATTAATATATATTAATTTCACAGTATTTTGAATAATTAAGGCATTATATATGTTATTACATGTGAGTCATATAGCACTTATGTCAATATTATTTTACTTATGCATTTTTGAAGGTTAATATTAAACTTAAGTTATATATACTCATAAAGACATATTAACTAATATTTTTTCTTCATCATATGGAAAACTGAGGCACTGAGATATTAAAGGTTAACTTAAGGTTACAGTGCCAGTCGGACAAGAAATTAAGCTGACTGCCAAATCTATGCTCATAAAATTTTTACTCAAATATTTTTAAAATATAAAAATTTGATTCTTGGTAAAGTATTTCAGAAAGAGTTTTATTTTGAATCTAGCAGAATGAAGGTTATTAAAAAGGTAAATATGTATCATGCAAAATTCTTGCAACTAAGTGTTCTGTATTTTAAATTTTATATTTATAGATTTAGGAATATTTGCATATGCTTAATGAGCCTTCTTGGAGATGGGTCCTAAGGTCTAACATAAAGTTTATTTATGCTTCACGTGTCTTTTGGAGTCATGAGGATTTAGGGCGCAAGATTATCCTCAACTACTTAGTGATTTTGACGTCTGCCTGAGCTATATAAGGACTTTTAAACAAACCAAACCAACCAACCAACCAGCCAAACAAACAAACAAACACCACAACCAAAAAGTGTTTACAATAATATGAAGACGATACAATTTTAGGAGTAGACCCATCAAAATTGTGATGTAGGCAGTACTTCAACTTGATTTTCAGTTTTGCAGTTTTAGAAAATGGATAAAGAATATCTTCTCATATGAACATAAATATTCAATCAGTGATCTCAGCTAATTATTTTAAAACAGTGTGTTTAATATTTAGAATTTAACATCATGAATTTCAAAACTTTTATTTTTTAAAATTTATTCACACAAACGGTGATAAGTGAAAATATTTATTCTAATACTAGGTTAACAATTTAGTTGGGGAAAATATTTATACAAGCCCCGTAAACCTTCATTTACATATTAACACCAGAATATTTAAATTAATTTGTCCAGTAGAGACAGGATGATTTCACACGAGCTTGAGGCGGGGATATAAACTCGTAATACATGCATTAATAATGTCTTTCAGATTGCTTATTAATTGTGTATTTCTGCTCATTAAAATGGAAACATGCTTTAGACACAAGAGTTATTCAAGAAACTAATATACAAATATCTTCATTGGATAACCTACCCTTTCTTTTTTATTCTTTTTTTTTTTTTTCTGTTTTGCAGGTGTCTGACTTGGGATACCAGTCTTTATTTTTTGAGGAATTTTTGTTTCTCTTTTTGTGTCTGTTTTTAATCATTGACATTGGAGAACAGAAGAGGAACCAGAAATACACTCATTTGGTTTCACTTCAGAACTCTCATTCCTGAGGCATCCTCGCCTGAGAACACAGCCATGTGGCCACCACAGCTCTTCATCCTCACGATGCTTTTAGCACCTATAGTTCATGGTAAGTTCTGCTGATTTTTCACAATACTGTAGTCACACTGACTCATGCAGACCCTGTCTTTGAAACCTTCTCTTTGAGATGAAGTAACTTTTTCTTAACTTTTATATTAATATCAGCAAGTACTATAATATATATTCTTAGCTACAAATTTACAACTTTCCATTCGGAATCTTTAATGTCCCCTCTTGATTTTGAAAGGAACCTAAAAGATTTGTCTACTTTTTTTTTTTTTTTAAATAGAGCTCCTGCATATTTCATGCTTTAACTTACCAACATATGTAAAAGTCACCTGGATCACTAATTACACAGTTTAGTATGAATTTAATTTGTTTTTTTTTTTGTGCTTAAAACATTTTTAATGTGGGAAAATGAGCATTTGAGGGGGAGAGCGGAGTTTACTTTCCCACAAAAAGGAATGTTTTGCTTTGGATTGGTGTTTATTACTACATACAACCTTTAATACACAAATACAACCTGTGATCTCTCACTAGAAACATGTTGTTCTCATTTTACATCCTTTTAAATACAAAGCAAACAAAATGCCAACATTGGAGAAAGATAATTTTACAAAAATACTGATTAAGCTCAGTATAGAAGACTAAATCCTGCTGTTTATGTAGACTTCCTGCTAATAACCTCACTAGGAGAGTTTACATAATATGTACCTATAATATTTTTTATAAATTGTGCATTTATTCAACAGGGAAACCTATATTTGCAACTTACAATTCCATATTCATTGAATTTCACTAAAAAAAATAGTAATTTGAAATTTTTATGTATGTTCCCTTTGACAGTTTAAAATTTTCTCTTAACTAACATGAGTTTTACATCAAAATGAAGGTGCTAATCTCTCCAAAGTCTCATGGCGCTTTTAGCAAAATAGGAGGACACAGCTTTATGTGTCACTGCTTAGGAGATTTCTGCATACTACAGTGAAAGCCCCTGGAAAGTATCTTTAGCGTCATTAGCTCCTTGGGGTTTTTAACTGGCCCAATGAAAACCAATGTAACTAAAAGTCTGTGAAACTAGGCAATGTTCCCAAAGTGCAGTATGGCTTTCATGAGTTTCATGCTGCTGTCAGTGTGAAAAGGGATAAACTACAGTTTTTGTGAAGTGCGCCTCTAAAGTTAATGCATTTGTTATGGTCAATTCTAACAAATATCTAAAAGGCAGAGATTGTTAACTTGAAAGTAAAATCTTCAGAGAAACACCTTGAAAATAAGGAGATTTATCAATCATTCATTAATGCTTTCTTAATTCAAGTATTGATCCAGTTCTTATATAGTCTTAACATTTTGTGATATGCAATAAAAAATAATAAGGTCATTTAAAAGCAGGTTCTTTTTCTAATTATAGATACATCTAAAGTCATTTAGGTTATACTCTTTACTTAAAAATGAAAAACAAAAAAATCACTTATTAGATTTATTTGAGGATTAAATAAACAACATATATAAAGAGTCCAACTTGTCCTTCGGAACAAGTCTTCAAACATTAGTCTCCTTTATCATGTGTTTGTCCCACAGTTTATTTTTGTTTTAGTAATTATATTAATGAGGAATTAGCTGATCATGAGAGGCATTTCTTTTAATGTTCATATTCAGAAAGACTTATAATAGTACACATAATAATATACATAAATTCATGTTTAGAAAGTCATTCTAGAAATACTCTGTCAGAAAAAGATCTGCTGAAAGAGCAGAAACAATGATGCAAGGGATGTCATTATTTCATAACCAATATTTCTGATTTTCTAAAACATATACCTTCTATAGACCAGTTAGCCATAAACATGGATAAGCCATAGGTCAAGGGTCTTTGCTTTGGGGCCGATAATCTGATTGAGCACTCAGGCAAACACACACACACACACACACACACACACACACACACACGAGAGAGAGAGAGAGAGAGAGAGACAGAGACAGAGACAGAGAGACAGAGAGAGACAGAGAGAGACAGAAATAGAGACAGAGGCAGAGAGAGAATAGAGACAGACAGGCAGACAGATAAAGACAAAGAGAGAGAAGCTCCAAGTAGTAAATACCTTTAATAATTGTTAGTATTCTCACTTTATATTTGTACTAAAAATCAAAATTATTTTGTTTCATATGGAGACCACCTGGATCATTTAAATGTTGTTTATCCTTAACAGTCCAAGTAATACTGAGGCTTTCTATGGATAAACTTTATCTTTCCTACTTTTTCATGTTTTAAAACTTTGAACCATAGAAAGTATGAGTGCATTATCCACCGTGTATGCAAAGCCTTCTCTCTAGTTTGTTTGATGCCCTTAACTTTGCAGAAAAGAAAGAGCTTTAATGATCAGTTTTGATGCCTAGACTGTTTTTCATCTTATCCATACGTAGAGAAATGTGCCACTGATTAGAGCTCAAATATAATAGGATAAAAAAAAATTATTAATGTGCCTGACAGTCCAGGCTGAAAAGAAATACTGCATAATTTGAACCATCAGCTAACATATATGTACAACTAACATATATTGTCACTTAATGGTGTCTTTTTCAAAGAAAAGTTCTTTAATAGTGTCTCTCCTGTACTCTTCTGAGTTCCCATGGCATTGCCCTTTAGACAAATGGATTGCACATATTTTCATAAGAGTGACTTGACTGGAAGTCCCTTCTTCAGAGCAAATAATCAGGTTTAATGCCTACCACATCTATGACCGCAAACACATTATCCGGTTCAGGTCTTCTTTACAACACTTTCACGGCTTTCACTTTTACGTTATCATCATCATTTTTAAAGTATGGAGGAGCTGAGTGGGAAAGCACCTTGGCTGGTGTTCCACAGCTACCAACAACACACAGGGCAATTCTCATCCAGGAACGGCCTCATTGGCACAGGTCCTACTGCCAGCCTAACCCAATTTCGACCAAGGCACTCCTCCTAGCATACAACGTCATCTCCATTATCTTGGAAATTCGAGAGCGAGTGAGGAAGACATTTCAATCACGGGCCAGCCTATAGTCTGAGGGCAGACTGGTTAGAAAGTCAGAAAGAATTGTTGAAAAAAAAGGGGGGGGCTATCACTTACTAGCTCTGTTACTATTACCTGCAAACTAGTTAATATCATTTACCACATAAAGAATGTGCTTGATGCCAGAGGTACAGTAATGTACAGAAGTTTTGTATGTCTGCCCTTCAGGAGCTTATAGTACCTTAAAAATCAGTCAACCTAAATTTCACCTGGAAGATGAAATTCTTGCAGGATTATATTTAGCAATGGATAACTCCTAACATAGTGATAGGCATTTTGTAAACTTTCCATCATTTTCCTATGTCTTGTTTACCTTGAAGTAGCTCTAAACTCCTAAGCCGTAGGCCAGCAAAGTACAGAATTGTCCCTGCCAATAACCTGAATCTTGGGGAAAGAAACAAACACAACGAACAAAATCTTTTTTACTTGAACTTTGCGATTCAAGGGTTGTAAGAAATTTAAAAATACTTACATGTACACAAAGCTATTATCAGTACTGCTATTATCTAGATAAAAGTATTTCCCATATGCAAAGATACTTAAATCATTTCTTGAATTAGTGACAAATAATTGTCAATTGTCAACTGATATACACATAGAAAAATTTAGGAACTAAGCTAATACTGTCCATGCTAATTGAATAATATTCACATTGCCCACATTGTCTAGCCAATGATTTCACAGAGAGAAAAAAATACTTAGTACATGCACATTATACATGCTTGTATATATGCAACTGTAAATAGGAACTGTCTCTGGTTTTATGTTTATCTGTCCACAGTCTGTGTCTCTGTGCACCTCTGTATTTCTTTTCTGTTTTCCATGATTGTCCTCTTACTCCAGAGCCATCGGGCCTATATCTATTGTGAAACAAGCCTGAAGAAGTTGAAAAGTGATGTCCAGTTCTTGGTCTTTCTAGGGTTGCGTCAAAATAAGATTATTTTGTGTCATTTTATAGATGTAATCCAGAGAAAGGAAAGTTGTTGAAATCAAAACTATGGTATTTGGGGTGGTGTGAGCTTTTTCCGAGTGAGAAATAGCCAGGGGATTGAGCATGCTAATCAATCATTCTAGTTCTTCGGTGATCTAGAAAAGCATTTCATAATTCTTTCATCTTTTTCCTATGCCTTATTTACCTTGAAGTAAATGATACATGCCAGCTCCCCACTGCTTTACAATCTGTTTTTCAACAGACTCTCTGAGTTGCCTGGGAATTTGCAATCCTTTTGTTTCAGTTTCCCAAGTAATGTAGATTACTGGATTGTACCACTACCCCTACCTCTTGGTACTCCTTCTGATTGACAGTAAAAGAACATCAAAGTCTAATGTGAAACCTTAAATTAGGAGATCTATTCCTGGTCTGTGTCTACTTTCAAGTGCCAAAGGTTTGAAGTTTGAAAAGGTAGCCATGATTCTAAGATATTTTAACTAGTCCTCAATTTATTCAGACTTTCCTTACAATTATATTAAGTCACAAGCACGATGATGGAAAACGTGATCAGTCAATATACCATGGTGAACAAGAAATTATATTTTCCTAGCATCTTCAAAGGGAGAGAAATAGGTTTTAAAAACTTAAAAGTACCTTATGCATGATTTTCTCCTGCAAGTCTGCTTACTGTTGCTAAAAGTAAATATCCAGTTACATATTTGTGGATTTTATAGGCTAATGTGTTACATTATGTTTGAGTTACTTATGATGAAAAGAATGATTCACTGTGTGTGCACTTATTTATGTTTCTATATATTTTATTTCATTTATATAAAAATAAATTTTATAGTTGTATGTCACTTAATATTAGAGTGCTTTGTTAATTAATACATTTTTAAGTTGCTATAATAGTGTAAGACTTGAGAAATCCAGAATTATATTTAACTATATATTCTGCCTGACATTTTTCTAGGAAGATGTGCCTTATTTTGCGAAGAGGTTGGGTTGACTTCTCGCTCTACTTCACTTTGCTATTTTTAGAAATTAATCATCATTCAACACTTGGGGAGGCAGAGGCAGAAGCAGAGGCAGGCAGATCTCTGTGAGTTTCAGGCCACCTTGGTCTACAATGCGAGTTAAAGACAGCCAAGGCTTCACAGAGAAACCCTGTCTCAAAACAAACAAACAAACAAACAAACACACACACACAAAAGTTAATCATCCTTGAAATATTTACGTTTGGCAACACAGGTAATTTGTAAGAGTAGCAATGTTCTACGTATTTTATAGTCAGATACACTATGCGTCATGATATTGGTATGTGACGTCAATACTAATGCATCTAATATAATTCATATTGGTAAATTTTTAAGTTACAAAATATATACACTGTAAGTCACTATACTTTCTATAATAACAAAATGTTAATTACCAGTATGATCCTAACGCCATGTTTTATTTATAGCAGCTTATTTAAAACTTCCTATGTGAAGTTTCACAACTGAAAAGGTTTTCATTTCCATTTATACCTAGGACTATTTTGTATGTGGTTTTTCTGTGGTGATAATCTGTTAGGAATGTGTACCTGTTAATAGTGCAATATCGCTTTCTTATATTCATATTTTATCTATCATGATTACTCTGGGAATTAAAATGTATCTTAGACTCTTTTAGGCTGGGTTGGAATGTGGCTGCAATTTGATAATTAATGTTGATTGAATTATAAAATATTTAAATATTTAATACTTGTTGTTTCCTTCTTCTTTAGGCTGCTGTTTTCTTCCTGTTTCAGTATTAGAACTCTGATCACATTTGCATTTTTAGCAGCCATAGTACATATTACATACATTTGTTTTCTTCATTCTGTCAAACTGTCTCTTAAGCAAATAGTTTATATTCAATAGCAACTGTGCTCAAGTTTGACATGAGAAACCATTTGCATAATTTTCCAATAATTTACAAGGAGGAAGCATTCTAAAGAAGAGGGAAATTGTCCTAATTTTTTCAGGTTTTTAATTGATAAACTGAGATTAAGCTTTATATTTCACTATCGCTTGCATTTTTATTTTCACTTACTCTGTTTTTACTGAAATATGTTAGTTACACTTTCAGAGTAATCAATGGTCTTCACAAAAAATATAGGAATAACAACTTTTGGTTAGCTTTCTGTTTTATCTACATATGTATATATTGTATAAATTTCAATGCCTTGACATTCTAGTTGGGTATGATCAGTAACATCCAACACCAAAATCATTTTTTTATTTATTTAATTACTTACTTACATTTATATGTCATTTTGTGGGAGGGCTGGGTAAGTGTGTGGGTGAATTCAAAATCCTACACCTAGACCTAGCAATAAGTAGTTTTAGTGATTTCACTATATGTGTGAAAATATTTTTAATTAGAATATTTACTCATTTTTGATTAACATAAAATCTACACTTTGGGTATTATTTTAAAAATTAAAGTAATTCTATGAATCAGCACCACTATGACTTTTCAGTTCATGTGATGGCTTAGTACTGAAGAGCATAGCTGTTTTATTACATGTAGCATTATAACAAAGCATTAAAGAGTATGCTTTAGACCAGATACAATTTGAGAAATTAAAATAGTTACTGTTTTATGGACTAATGATTGTCTTAGAAGACTAGCAATACATGAAAACTACAATTCTGCTCTGGTCACTGCAATCTGTGTAAAATGGTTCACAAGTTTGGCATGTGAATAAAATATAAGGAGTATAAAAAAGTAAATATTCAACATTGCAATATTATTTTTGGCAATATAGTGAAGTATTCAGAAAAGCCCAGATAGCGCATTTGGGCTGGGAAGAGTGTAGCTCAGAGGGAAGAGTGCTTTATGGGCATGCACAAGGTCCTAAGTTCAATGACCACACATATAACAGGACTTGGCAGAGCGAGCCTGAAATCTCAGCAGCTCAAAAGAAGAGACAGAACAACCAGAAGTTCAAGGATCAAGGTAACCCACAGCTACATAATGAACTTGAGGCCAACCTGTCCCCAGGAGACCATATGGGGAAAATGGTAATAATAATAATAATAATATAATAATAATAATAAAGTTTTCTCAGAATTAATGGGAGTCCTTCTTATTCTTATAACACACACAGTCTTAACCAACCGAAAAAAAATATGGAGAACTCTTAGGAAGGTCAAAATCAATAACCCAATAGAAGAAAATTCTTGAATTTTCTTGGAATTAGAAAAGAGACAGTTGAAGAAAAGCCTGAATATGAAAAAAATCATCAAATATTTTCCATATAATCTACCTGGAGTTTTTCATATACTATTGAAAGTCTTGTGTGAGCATTTCTCTGAGTAAGTAAAATACAAATTACCTCAGATATGTAAGATTTTAAAGAAAAAAATAAATTAATAAACATAAAAGACCAATAACAAGATCCTAGCCTGCCTGAATACAAAGTATCTTCATAAACAGAGAATATGGAGTATGTAAAATAGAATCTTCAGAGTCGGCACATTAATAAATTGTAAAAGTCAGACCCACAGAACTGAGCGACAGGTTACCTTTGACTCATAAAGTTATGAGCAGGCGTTCAGAAAACCATGTGCCTGAGAACAGAAGTGATTAAGTAGGGTTCAAATTGAGAGTGGCAGGGAGAACACTTTATAAAATTATAGAATATCAATTCCCTGTTAAAAAATATATTTTGGGTTATTTCACTTTATCTCCACCTTAAAAAAAAAAAAAGTTGGCTGAATCAAGCCATGGTTGTAGTTTACTTCAAAACAGCTTTTAAAGAATACCCTCAATAAAAAAAGAGAGAGAGAAAGAGAGAGAGAGGAATTGAAAAGTAGAGAGAAACAGAGAGGGAGGGAGAGAGGAGAAAGAGAGAATACCCTTATTTGTGTGTGTTCATGTGTGGGTGGTTGCCTGTGCCCTGGTGTGTTTTCCTGTTGTATTACTCACCTCACCAAGTAGATTAAGCTGACTCTCCAGTACAGTTTGAAGTCCCATTTGTCCCCACCTACCAGAGCTACACAGGTCACCACAGCCGTTCCCACATGGATTCTTAGAACCTGCTCAGGTCCTCATGCCTGCACTGAAGCATCTTCCCCCTTCCAAGCATTCCAGGTATTTTCTGGAGTGTCTTGAGGGGAAACTCTTCTCACTGTTATGGAAAGACCCCATTTGCTGTCACAGCACTTCCAAAACAGTGCTGACAGTTCTTCTTGAAGCAGTTTACAGGGAGGGTGAAGGGGTCTTATGAAAGAAAGGTCTAATGCACAATCTGAGTAGGTCCAAACTTCTACTGTCATTTCTGTGAAAGAAAACTTTGTCTCAGAGTCATGGCAATAATAATAATAATAATAATGAAAAAAACCTTAAAAATTTAGAACTGTCATGATAAAGGAGTAAGACATTGATTCATGAAAGATAATACACTTTTTAAAACCCGAACATATTTAATGTAATAATCCCTTTCAAAAACAAATAACAAAAGGCACGTTTTTATTCAGTGTATTTTATATACGATAGAACTAACAAAGTTCAATAAACTTAAATGATGTGCCAGTTGATTTTTATCTCATTATAGTAAGCACTCCAGAAGGAAAACCTATGTGCCTCTTATTTTGTGTCTAGTAACCCATGTGCCTCTTATTTTGACCCTTGGAAACCAGAAAATCTATTTTCTCTCCCTAGGGGTTAATGTTTCCGAAGCTTTTTATATAAATTGCTCATGTAATGCATGTCTTTTGTGATCGCCATTTTTCCCTCTGCCACTTAAAAGTTATTAATATGTAACATGTGTAATTACTCAATTATTTTTATTTCATAACAATATTCTGCTGTAGGCATACACTGCATTGCACTTGTCAGTTTTTGAAGATGTAAATTATTCCCATTCTTTGGCTGCTTGCAATCATGCTGCTTGAACATTCACACAGACTGTTTTATTTTGGGTGTCCTTTCATTTCTCTTTGGTGTATATGTAGGAGTGGAAATATTGAGCCACCAGATAATTCTCTCTAGCATTTTTAAGGACCACTGCTGAGCTCTTTAACAATGGAGAGTAACAGGTCCTTGTTTTCAGCGTTCTTGAGGGTTCTCCTGTCTGTAAGTCTTGCATAGTTCTAACTTAACCTATCTCATGGAGATAAAACAGCAGTTGTGATCTGCTTTTTTCTAATATCTATGATCTGCAACTGTTTCTCATATGCTCATTGCCATACTAATCACTGATTTCTTAATTTTAAGTTGTTTTTCTTTATTATTAAATTATAACTATTGTAATAGAATCATTTTTAGAAAAAAAAACATAATATTTCTACAACAGAAGATGCAAGTTTGATGTGCTTTTTCGTTTCCTTTTTAAATTTTTTTTAATTTTATTATTTTACAATTTACTGACTTTATAACCGGATTTTAGCACCTCCCTCATCTCCTTCCAGTCCCTCCTTCCCTTCCTCTTCCCTCCCCATCTTCTAGTCCACTGAAAAGGGGGAATCCTCTTCCCTTGCCATCTGACCCTAGCCTATCAAGTCTGGTAGGGACTATCTGATTCCTCTTCCTTTGTAGCCTGGCAAGGCTATACTACCAGGGGGAAGTTATCAAAGAGCAGGTAACCTAATTCATGTCAGAGACAGCGCCTGTTCCCCTTACTTGGGAACCCACATGGAGATTGAGCTGCCTACAATCTGAGCAGGGGGTCTAGGTCCTCTCCACACACGGTCCTTGGTATCAGTCTCTGCAGGTCCTCCTTGGCCCATAATTTTTTCTTTGTCATATTGTGGCTCTCCTGTCCCCTCCAGGTCCTTTTGTGCCCACCTTATTCCATAAGACTCCATGCCCTCTACCCAAAGTTTGCCTGTGAGTCTCTGCATCTGCTTTGATACCATGTTGGGTGAAGTCTTTCAGAGGACCTCTATGGTAGGCTCCCATCCTGTTCCCTCTCTTCCATTTCAGATATCTATCCTGTTTGCCATTCTGAATGAGAATTAAGCATTCTCCCTAGGGTTCTCCTTGTTGTTTAGCTTCTTTAAATCTGTAGATTGTAGTATGGTTATCCTGTATTATATGGCTAATATCCACTTCTAAGTGAATATATACCATGCTTGTCTTACTGGTTCTGGGTTACTTCACTCAGGGTGATTTTTCTAGTTCCAATCATTTGCCTGGAAATTTCATGATTTCCTCATTTTTAATAGCGGAGTAGTATTCCATTGTGCAAAAGTGCCACAAGAGATGGCTGAGCCATTAAATACTAGGCTCACAACCATAAATATAAGAGCTTGATCTTTAAAACTGATATCATTAAAACTGACTTCTCTGAAAGTTTTTGCTTAGATTGACTCAAGTCTTACAATTTTTTTGACCTTTAATTCTACATAATTTTTCTCTCCTCCCTTTTTATTTATACAGTTGATTAATAAGAGAATTTATCATTTCAGGGTTGTCCTATAATGACAAAACTTAAAATTGGCAGTAATTGAACTTTTATTCTAAGGAGTCCTGTACAGTGCATTAATATGTTGACTTTCCTAGTTTCCAATTCCCCTTTCCTAGGAAAATGTTGAATAATACTGAATGTTCATCTTACTGTCCCCCAAATTCTCTTTTTTTTGGCAGAGACCAAATTATTTTGCTTCCTGATTTTGAAAATCCTATTATTTGTTAATTAGAAACTTAATTATCTATAATTTTTAAGTTGTGCTATATCTATGAGGTTAATAATTTCTTTATCATAGCCTTTTTTCTTTGCCATGTCCTGAAACCTATTGAATTCTTTTATTTTTTGCAGCTGTGACTAGTACCTTAGACATAAACTATACAGAAGGAAAGATTTTGGCTCAAAGGATTCAATTTAAATTTCATTGGATCCATTGATTTGGGTAAAAGTGAGACAGATCCTGGCATAGTGGTGCATGCCTGTATCTCAGCACTAGGGTTCACAGAGGCAGGTGGAGCGCTGTGAGTTCTAGGCTAATCTGGTGTCCAGGACAGCCAAGACTACACAGAGAAACTGTCTCAAAAAAATAAGGAAAAAAAAGTGAGACAGAAAGAATAATATAGCAGAACAAGCCTACTGCTAGTTTCTCATCCAGGGTATTAATGAAGAAGAGGGAACAGAAGGGGCATCAAAGAAGAATATAGGGAGAAAGGAATAGAGGGAGAAAAGGATAGAGACAGAAACAGAGAGAGACATACAAGGAGAGAAAAGTAGAGATGTTCTAAAATATAGTACCACCGGCCTAAAGAAAACCAATCCTTTAACATATGAGCCTGCAGGTAATTACTGTGGGTAATATTGAAACTGTAACAATGTATCTTTTAATTTATCTCAAGAAAATTATGCAAATTCATAATTTCATGTTTTCTTGCCAAAGCTGTGTATTGAATATTAGTGTCCTTTTTTATCACCTTGCACCGGTCAATCTACAAACAAGCAAAGAGGAGATCCAGCAGAAGAGCTAAGATTTACACCTAAGATCTCATTACAGTGCACTCTTATGATTTCAGCCTGCTATGTTTAATATATACATTAATATATATATTAAATAACATATAAGTAAATATATAACTCATATAGATATAGATATATAATTACTATTTGGGAAGAAAGAATTGAGACCTAAAATAATAGGTGACTAATAAATGGCGGCTGGGATTAGCACTTATTTGTTAAGGAACTAATATGCTACTTGCATAAAGCCTCAAAGTAAAGCTTATACTATTGGCTAATCTAAGCGGGCTTCATGTTGCAATATGCAGCATTCTGTTGAATGATATGTGAAACTCTCTAGCTTTAGACTCTGGTTCCAATTCCGTTACATTGAAGATATATTACGCGAATCAGCTTAAATCACAGCACTCTTATTTGTTAAAGGGGTAATTAGGACAACTCTGTTATAGTCCGAGGACTACATAAAATGATGTATAGAAAGGATCTCACACAAAACCTTATGCATTTAATCCTCGGAGAATTAACTCATTAAAAAATACCTATAGGAATTAAATGAAAAACAAATGACCTGGAGAGGAAGCAAAATATAAAATACAACATCATCTTAGGGTCACTTGCTTTCAACAGTATTTTTCAAAGACCACATTGTATATTCTTAATCCCTGAATGTGACAGTTTCTCTAATTATGTGTCTACACATTTACACGCATTCATCCCATCATTATATTCAAGACTCACCCACTGGACTGTAGCTAAGACTTTAATGAGTTACTAATGAACATCTTAAGCTTAGGTCAGCATTCAGAACAATCCTAAAGAGTGTTGAAAAGCTATTCAGATTACAAAGCTGTGGCTTTTAATTAGACTGTAGGCCCAATAAAATTGCCTGTCTTCACCCGTCTTCCTGTTTTGAGAATATTGAACACCAACTGTCAGCTTTACCCTCCTTTTTTTTTTATCATTAGCCATTTTTGAAGTTAGTAGGGCTGAGTTCAGTCGACCAACTTTGACAAATCATTGAATTGATAATTTAAAAAAAATGAAAACATTACAATAGTATTCTTCAGTGTTTCATTCTTTTCTCTTGGACTTAGATGACTTTAAAACAGATTGATTTTGTTGTTGCATCAGAGAATAACAGATGACAGGAGGAAAAAAATCCAGATACAATTAAATCATGTAGGAAAAAAAAAACCTCCCTGTACTTATAAAAAGAACACACAGTCTGTTTCCACTCATTACCAGTTTTCTTCAAGCTGTTAGAGGTAGCACAGAAATAGTAGTTATAAATATTACCTGAATAAGATCAAGAGTACTCGTTACAGGAACGCTCCGGAAAAGTCACCAATGAGTGCTACTTAACAGTAATCTTTCTGCACCCTTTCCCCCCTACTTTTAAGAGTGAAGCTGGTGAAAACATGCAAAACAGAAGGGCATGTGCCTTCATGAAGAAGGCATGTAATAGGTAAAGTTTGAAGGAGCAGGCTGATTGTTGGTGGCACTCTGTCCAGGAATCCTCCACAAAAGCTTAAACGAGGCCTGTTAGAATAGTCACAATAGCTGGTAGTTGGAATCACTGTTGTATAGGTTACAGGCTGCTGTTGGCAGGCTTAGGTTGATCCCCTGCAACAGATTAAAATATCAATTTTTAGAAGTAGGCGTTTAATAATAATCACAGTATGAATGTATGACCGACACAACATAATCGATCACTGTGACATTTGAGCTTGTTAGTATATATGTTGTGTTGTTAACCAGCAGTGAGGCACTCGTTTTGTGTTTGTGTTGACAACGGGGATGAGATGCAGGTGGCAAAAACCTCTCCCTATAAGGTGAAAAGAAAAAAAAATAAGATAAAAAATGTTTGTATTCTTTTCAACTATTCTCAGAGATGCCAGTTTTGATTAACTTAGCAAAGAGAGACAGAATTCACTAACAAGCCTGAGCTCTGTGAATATATGCATCATTTTTTGCTCATTTTGCCCACACATCAAGGCTAAGTGGCAGTGTGATTGAAGAAGAGTATCCCATTGCCACAGCTGCACAGAATTTTAACGAAATGGTTTATAGCATTCTGAACACACAGCTTCCATGACATTAAGAATTAATATTCCTGAAGAGGTAGCAGATGAAAGAAGTAAAGAAGTCAGTACTCTATAGAAGAAGAAGAAGAAGAAGAAGAAGAAGAAGAAGAAGAAGAAGAAGAAGAAGAAGAAGAAGAAGAAAACATTCCCAAACTAGAGTTTTGTTACCATGAGATAGAATCTGTTTGTGTTTTGTTTGCAAAGAGCAGGTGTTTTTAGTCAGAAAAGAAACATTTACAGTTAGATGCCTCCCCTGTAATGAGTAAGATACGTAATAAGCATTTTGTTTGAATTGAATGAAAATAAATGTGTTTTGGTAAAAAGCCAAATTTATAAATGAAAATTATTAACAGACATTGCCTACTTGCTCATATTCATGAGTGTTTGAGATTTGTGTTGTAGCATTGCAATTTAAACCATCAATACAATAAGTCAGAGCACTCTCCTACTTACATACTTAAAGGATAAAAAATAATACTAGAAATTCCATTAAAAATAGTATCTAACAGTTGTCTTCCAGCACTGCAGAATAATTTCTACACACCGGGTCTATCTATACTGTATGGAATAATGCCACCTGCAGAAAGAGTCCAATATGTTAGATCAGCTTGTACTCAGATTAATCATAAAAGTTGCTTCATCATACAATGGAGGCCAAGTCATCATCGCGAAACTATTTTCACAAGTTCTATATTGTAATTTCCTCTCAGGACATCCTCAGTCAGGTGGCTGAGTTGGAGCTCCTGTAACTACTTTTAGATATTACTTTGAAGCCCGAAGAGAAATCATACAGCAATTACATGTACCTTAGGGAGACAGCGAGGAAAAGTTAATCTTTTGTATGGGCAACAATATGGTTCTGGGGGAACAAGTACCATTCAGGTTTACAAGAGAAGGCAGAAATGAAAAATAACCCTCCCCCCTTTTTTGCACAAAGGGAAATGAAAGCAATAGCCCATCCCCCACCACCCACTTCCTACCTCTGAGGTGAGGGAAAGGATCAAGTAGCCAGCCATTGCTCTTCCATCCTCTTCAACGTGCAATTTTTAATATTTAGGAAGAAATTTCAAGTTAGCTAAAGAGTTATCTCATAATAGTTAAGTGAATATTCTTTTTTTTTTTTCAATGCAGTTTATTCAGGAACATTGAACAATCCTCGGACCCTGGGGAAAGCCAGCCCACAGCTTAAATAGCCTCTGGGTAGCCAACCCAGGCGTGCCACGGGGCAATGCAGATAGGTCCACATACATGGAAGCAAGCCAGATCCTCGGCCTTAGCCAAATGTGGAGTTGTTCGTAACAGAGAGCACTCACCATCGGGAAGGTGGAAGGCGGAAACCAGCTCCATCTTTAAGGCATAGCATTCCGCAGCTCTCTACAGTTCCCCCTTTTTGTTTTAGACGCATCAGGCAAGAGTAGAGGTCTGATCTCTGATATTAGAAATAAATTGGGACTTTGTACAGATGTTCATTTAGGTGTCATCCACCCAAAGAGCATCAGACCGTCCGATACCTTTTTCTCAGAGGCGGGACCAGACATGCTCTTCTCTGGGTCCAAAGCGGCTGACCCTGAGTGCAGTGCTTAGCCTCGCATCCTGAGCGTATTATTTTGGCTTTTTATGGTATAGTTAAGTGAATATTCTTAACAAATAAAAAAAAAAAAACAAACACGATTGTTTTGTGCAATCTTAAGGTGAAAAAAAATTGGATCAAACTCGTTGTGCAGTGCAATGGTATAGATAAGGGAAATTCAAGTCAAGACCTCACAGTGCTTTCTCACAGGCTTCTTCTGTAGAAACTTTGATAATGTTGATACCTCCTTTTTTAATTTAATAGACATTTGAGCTAACCTAGGATGAAAACAGTGTGCTGAGGCAGAGCTAGGATGTGATGTAAATAGTAGAATTTACAGTCAGAAACTGACTCATTTAGTGGAGGGGGCCAGTGTTTTTGTTTTTGTTTTTGTTTTTTTCCTTGAAACTTGATGATCAAATTAAAATGTGCTGAGAGGAAATTTTAGAAGAGAGTAGAAGAGAAATAGGAGGTGCTTCTGATGATGCCTTCAGGTATGTAGTGAACAATCAGGAGGATTTGTGGGAAGACCAAAACTAAAAAAAAAAAAATCAGAGTGAACAGAGAAGCCTGAAGCTATGAGCCAATAGTTTGAGGAAAGGGTTACACTGGTATGAGAAATAACTCACACACGGTGCTTCCAAGAGCTGATGAGAGGCAAAGAGCACACAGGTGGCCAGATTAGCATACATTTCAAATTCTATATGGCTCAAACTTAAATAATAAACAGCACAGTAAAATATAATTTTAAAATGCAGAAACAAATGACTTGCATGAAGTAGTCTTAGTTTTGGAAAGCTAATTCTCTTTGAACCCTCATAGTGTCCTTGAACCCCTTTCAGAAGTATCATAAACCATTGCATTCCAGCCTAGAATTTTATTTAGGTTCCAAAATCATTGCAATGATTGATAATTTGTTTACAAGAAGCCACTAAATAGTTTAAATAAACTGAGGAGAAGGGAAAGCAGAAATAATAAACCTCCTTTGGAAACAATGGATGTATTTTTGAAATCATAATACAATTGTTATTGTCCCATCTCCTTTTCTCCCTGCACACCCTTCCTTTCAAACTCATGGCATCATTTTGCATTAATTGTTTTACATGTATATATGCTCATGTACATACATATTTTCCTACATATGAACTGCTCAGTGTGCATGTTACTTCTATGCATTTTACAAAGCAATGTTGATTTTTGAAATTATGTTACAATGAATTCTCATATTTTCTGTTTACCATTTACCATTCCCGTTGTCCATCTTTCCTTCCTTCTTTCATTCCCTGCTTTCTTATTATTTTGGAAAAGAATCTTTCCATGTAGTCTGTTGTGGTCATGAGCTCATGTCTTCCTGCTTCTTCCTCTCTCAACTGCTCATATTGCAGAACCATACCCCACATTTGGTTCTTTGCTTATTTCAATCATATGTTCTACACGTAATATAAAAAGGCTGGCTAACAGAAGCATTTTTATTTCTTTACACTTAAGAGTTTAATTCTTCTATTTCTTCTGGTTTCTGTCTGCATGCAAACAGCACCATGAACCTTTCATATAAAGATGTCCTCTGATAGAGAGGCCAAACACAGACATGGCATGAATCATAAATCTAGTAGGCTATAAACTAATAATTTTTAAATCTTCCCTATCCACTGCCAGGAGATTATCCACTAGGAAGGCAGAATCAAAGTCCTTAAGTGATGAAAGCCTCCGCCTAGGAAGTGCTAAATGACAGAGCTACAGCAAGAAATTGTTCATGACTGCAGCAATTGAGATTTGAAAACAGCAGATGCACCACTTTATACTAATGATTCCTTATCAGATATGTAATGGTTTAATAACTGGAATGAAATTCGCGTTTCTGTGAAAGTTATAAAGGAGCATGCTGCACTTTCTCTTTACTACCTCTTCAAGAAGCAACATTATCTGTAATCCTCTTGAAATTTTATGTGACAGCGTCAGAGACTATAGGCTCAAATGCCTTAGAAGAGGGAAGGTGAAAGGTGGTTTCTGAGAACCAAACCTGTTATTGCCACATGTTGCCAGTATTTTTCATCAAGACTTGGAAAAAAAATACTTGTTCTCTTTAAGAATGTAGAGAAGAAAATTACGACACCAAGAATGTGAAGCATGTCTCCAACTATCCAAAGTCATCTAGCTTCAAAAGGGAACTGAGGTTTTTGTTTTTTATGTTTGGTTTATTTATTTATTTATTTATTTATTTATTTATTTATTTTTACAGCCATGTGTAGAATTTACAAAAGTTGGGTACAAGTGGGTGGAGAGTGCAAGTACAGGGACCACCTTACTTGACAGGAACAATCTTGCTGCTTCAAATACAATTGTGCCTCAAGGACAGTGTAAGCTTCTAATTGCAGCTTCTTCCCAAGAATGGTGGTGGATCTTTTGGTAAGGGTTATTACTAGCATGTGAGTTGAGGAATTCTTCTATGTGTCAGATTCCAGAGGATTACCAGACATTTAACTGTGGTTGTTATTTTTGATTATTAAATCTTACAATAGTTCCAAGGAGAATAAATTGGGTGTCTGGTTATAGCTGAAGCAAATATATTCCTTGATTTTGTACATAGTATGTACAATATTTTTTTTAAAGATAGAGGTTCAATTTGGGGCTTTGCTGCCACTCTTAGGTGACTATGAAGAGTGGCATATTTAAGTGAGTGTGAACTATATTGCATCAGGCATGGCAGAGTCTCACTTCCTCCAACTTTTAAGAGTTATATTAATTCAACTTCCTTTTATTATTTTTTCTTTCTTCAGACTCTGTCCATGAAATCATTCTCTTTCCCCAGGCAAATGGGCTCTTGTGTTAGATCCTAGATTGCTTCCTTCTTAGCTCTGGAATATATTCTTTGTAGTTTATCTGGAGAAAATGTTTATGTAGATCCAGACATGATTGGTCAGCTGATGCTGAATCGACTGCATATGAGAATTGATCTGCTTGTGGTAGAATTGCTCCCTCTCCTTTTTTTGGCAAATATTTGATCTCCACTGCAGAGGAAATTCCTGTTGTTTGTTTGTCTGTTTGTTTGTATTGCCGTTTCCTGTCTTGTCATTCTCTTTCCTCCCAATAATTTATCCTAGACAAAAACTTTGAACATGACTGTTACATACACAATTCCCCATCCGGCTGTTGCTTACTCTCTGGCATTCCGAACTATTTTCCTTAACTTCTACAAATACTGAAACAGCTGTGCTAGCTCCTGAACAGTTCAAGGCTGTTCCACACAGAACTCTACCAGAGCCCCAAGTACTCTTCACTTCTGATTTATATGACTTTTGTCATACTTTGGCATGTTATTTTGTGGTTGTTGTAAATCGGATCTTACCAAAGGGGTTGGGGAAATAGACTGCGCTGACATTTAGCCCCATGAACGTCTTCCATAAAGCCCCCAATACAGCTTCTTAATGTTCACTGCATTTTTATTTTCTGAGGACTAGCCGTATCTCTATGGAATGTTTCTTTTTTATGTGTAAGTTTCAATAGCCACAGCTAGGTGGGTTGTTCATTTGTGTGACCTTGTAATCTGCTTCATCTACCACCCTCTCCTATACCCAAAAGAGGAGTCAACACTTGATGAGAACTCTACATTTATATGTTGAGTGAATACAATCAAACAAGTTCACCTCCCAGTATTCCAAATGAGCCTGTCTGTTTATTTCACAAAGAATAAAATCTTTAACTATCTTTTATAACAGATGCTTTCGGCATAAAGGCATATAACACATTCACTAGCGTCTTGATCAGAATGGTTGTGAAGACATTCAGAAACGTGTATTTGTAAATAATGCCATACACTACACACAGTTGTTTCATTATCACTAGGGGTATGGAGGAGAGGAACTTGAGAAGTCAAATGTAGAAAACTTCTCAATATAGTAAAACATCATAAGAAGCAATTACATACACACTTTTATTTTCATTGGTTCTTAAAATATTGAAACGTGTTTTTTGACACTTTCCATTTATGTAGCTGATCAGAATGCCGTTTGAACTCTCTTGGTATAGATAGATAGATAGATAGATAGATAGATAGATAGATAGATAGATAGATAATGCTGAGTTTAAATGTAAATCATAATTTTATATCTGTGTTATAGGCATTAACATTAGAGTTTTCCAGTAGGTGGACTTTCTGAATCTTAATATTTATTTTTGACTGTGTAAAGGTTGTATCATTTTATGTGAGGGAGCAATATGGTTGATTCTTAGTTTGCAAGTAACACATATTTCAATATATTGAAACACTCCTATATAGCCTTGTAGTAGATGGTTACCACAAAGTATTTTTTCTTCATTGATTTTCTTAGTTTTTCTTTATTGTTTAACGTCAGCAATATAGACTAACAATGTGTCTTTAAACATGAACCTGTAATGATTAAAAATGTATGTATACACTATAGTGCTTTCCTTTGTAACTCATTTGCTTTCTGTTGACAGGTAGATTTCATTATCTTTCTTATGGAGTAAACTAACCGCAGTTAGTGTAGGCAATTGTGTATCTTGTTTATCAATTCTCCATAAATCATGTACTTAGGTAGCTCTGTTTTTTCCATAGCATATAATATTGTTATGTCAATTTTTTAAATATCATATGTATATGATTTTATTTTATCATTGTTGTCTTGGTCTTCCATATTTATTCATTTATGTAATATGTAACATTTGTCAGTAAAATATCACTGTGTATATGAGTGGCAAAAAAATGTATGTATATCTTTTCACATTAAAGTACATCACAGGTCTTAATACAGTTTCTTTCAAAAATGTTGGCAAATGACCAGAAAACATATAAATAAATACTAAACATTTAACTCTGCACCAGAACAAAACAAACAACAACAAAGCAAAAAAACAACAACAAAATCCCTTTAACTGTTAAGCATTTCATGCAAAAACTGAGTTTGGTAGCCAATGCCCAACTTTCATTTGGGTAGATGAGTGTCCATAATTCGTATCCCAAAGCAGTGAGACTGTTAAAATATAGAGAACGTTTATATGTTATAGGAACTAGCTTCTTCAGTTTCTGTGATTATGTTTAATTATCTGATCGTGTGAGGAATGGGATGAGAAGGCTTTCTTTCCTTCCTTCCTTCCTTCCTTCCTTCCTTCCTTCCTTCCTTCCTTCTTTCCTTTCCTTTCCTTTCCTTTCCTTTCCTTTCCTTTCCTTTCCTTTCCTTTCCTTTCCTTTCCTTTCCTTTCCTTTCCTTTCCTTTCCTTTCCTTTCCTTTCCTTTTCTTTTCTTTTCTTTCTTTTCTTCCTAATAAGGATAATATTTATAATCTACAGGCCACAAGAATTCATTGCTCAGCCCTAGGTTTTTCTGAGTGGGGATTGGGGTGGCTGGTCCTGAGCCTGAGTCTGCAGTAGAGGCCCTGAGATGGCCTCTACTGGGCTCCTTGGAGGCCTGAGTACGCGGGGGTCTGATGGTACGCCCTGCGGTCCCCGCAGGTGGCAAGCACAATGAGAGACATCCAGCCCTTGCTGCTCCCCTGCGACACGCTGAGCGCAGCCCAGGAGGCGCTCTACCTCCCAGACATCTCCTTCAGCAGCCAGCTGCGGAGCGCGCCACTGCTCACCGAGGACAAGGGCCACGTGGAGCTGCCAGAGGAGTTCGTGGACCAGGTGCCCCGGGAGCGCAGATCGCAGCCCAAGGTGCGGCCGGCGGTGGGGAAGGGGCTGGGGTGGCAGGGCAGGGGCCGAGGAGAGGGTCAGGTCCAAGAACGCTCCAGAAGTCTTCTCAAGCTGCATTCTACATTTGCCAGTGGCCTGTGTTTTCACGCAGTGCTGACCTACCAAGCTGCTTCAGCAATGCGTGCCTGTTCAGCTCTAGAGCCACGCTCTCATCTTGAAACATTTTGTTTAAAATGCGTGGTTGTGTGGGAACCTGGTTTAGTGACACACATCAGTTATCCAGAACAGTGAGAGGTGGAGACTGTGTCCAAGGCAAGCCTAAGCCATGTAGCGAATTTTCAGGTCAGCCTGGGCTTCCTGAGACACTCTCTGTAAGAAAGACAAAAAACAAACCAAGGAAAGGGAGACAAACTAAGGCTGAGTCAGAAATATTATTTTGCATTACCGCTGGAAACTTCCAATTACCTTTTTAGTAAAACATTTAACTAACTAAAATTTCTAAGACTATAAGAGATGAGCAGGAATATTTCTAATCATCTAGTTTAGGGGGGAAAAAACTCATCAATAGAAACTAACAAGGTTTTGAAAAAAAAATATGATTAAAGCATCTTGGTAAGGAATTATGCACCGAGATTTAAAACATAAAACCCCACGAAAAGCTAATAATCTCATGAAAATGTTGGAACGTACTTAACGATCGTGCTTCGCAGCTGGCAACTCTATTGAGTGATGTCCAGCTACTGAAACGACGTTGAGGAACATTATATAATGTTTCCATAAAATTAAATACCCTTTTTCCCCATACTGTATACTGTAAATTTTCTCGCCGCCCCCCACAAAACTCCATAGGGTAGTCTTATCCCTGTAATTTCCCCCTGGGGAACGTGACATTCATATCGTTGTGTGCTACAATGTGAGAAACCCTGGGAAATATTTGGCTGAAAACCATGAATTTCAAGCTTACCCTGTCTATGCTATAATTTTTTTTGAAGGGGTAAACTGTAAGAAATGCAAAGGGGGGGGGAGTGAATATCACAGTATTGGCTGTGCTTATTGTTTCCGGCCCCATTGTGGCAAACAAATGAAAAGCAGAAGGCTTTGTTTCGATTGAGAGAGGTGCATCATACATCCGTTTCAGGTTTAAGAGACCGTTGAGAGGGAAACTCGTTTCTTCGGTCCTACAGAGCATACAGTGTGCCTCAATAGTCATGAAAATTTACTGATAATTTTGATTTTTATTTGCACTTTACAATAATACTTCAAACAAATAATATTTAAGCTACTCTACTTATCCATTATCATTGGTAATTTCTAGGAAGCATTAAGAATAAATCCAGAAATTATGTTTAATTTTTATTAGTAAAACTTATAAATATTTAAGTCAGCACATGATCACACTTGCTTGAAATTTTATCATCTGATAAAAATTCAGAACGTTGGGATTTTTTTTCTTAATATAGAACTCTTAGTAAGAGTTATTTATATTTAGACAGTCCCCAATATTTATTGTTTTTATCTGTTCCATAACATTTTTCTATACTATTAGTTTTTAACTCCTGACTCTTATAGTCATAATGCAAGGTGGTGGTTGGCTTTAAATCACAAATTTCTATAAAAAAGAAAAGGGGGATCATATTGTATTTTATTTTAAACAATGATGAAAGTGGAGGTGCTCTGCAGATTTCATGGAAGCTCCTAAATGGAGGATAAAGGCTGTGTATCGCCATGGGAACAGAAGGAACCGTAAAAATCTATTATGATTGGGATATGCTTAGAAAGTTGCTGTTCTGTGGAAGTAATTTTTCAGTGAGACAGCAAGACTGAAGGTCATTTGAGTGTGTTCCCCACAGAAAGAGGAGAGAGGAATAAGTAAATCTGACAGGACATAATCCTTCCCTGTAGTCAAGAGCGTACTCACAGCCCACATGCTTAGATTTGTCTTAGAAATGAAATTGAAGTAAGAGATCTTGAACTCTTTAAGTTGAAAAGACATGGCAGAATTCAAAAAAAAACAAAAAGTCCGGGAATTCAAGTTTCTTTTCTACCCCTTTGTGTTTCTCAAGGAAAAAGCAACAGACTCTTCTAGGATGAAGATGCTATAAAAATGTAACCCTCAGAAAACAGTTTAAATGATGGAGGCCAGTACTAATATGATCATTTTGGGGCTTAAAAAAATTCATAGTGCCTTAAAAACAACCCCAGTTTTACTCTATAAATATCCAAACAAATAAGTAAAGACACAACAAACCCAGCAATGCAGACAGAACAAAGTCCTTTTTCATCATTTTGACATTTTGATGTTGGTCCTTGATTTTATTTAAATTTTTCAGAATTAATAGAAATTAACAGCTAATGAGAAACCAGAAATTTAATGTACAGTAAGAAAGTGTGTGTGTGTGTGTGTGTGTGTGTGTGTGTGTACGTGCGTGCAGGATAATGCTTTAAGCCAATCCAAACCAAATTCCAGATATAAAAATATTCCCTGGAGGATAGAGAAAGGCTAACATGCTTTAAAATAATTTTATTAATTCCTTGGGAATTTCAGACAATATACTTTGATAATATTACTTCCCTAACTCCTTCCATATCAACTACTACTGTCATAATCCCCCAACTTTATTTCTTCTTATAGAAAAAGTTCATCCAGTCTTACTTATGCTGCCCATAAGCTCCTGGGTTTAGGCCATCCATCCACTTGGCTTGGTGTATGTACCAAGAACCCCCACCAGTTTTGGGAGAAAACTGACTGTCCTTCTCCTCCAAAACCCCATTAGATTGTTGTCGCCCCTACATTGGTAGTGGAGGAATGAACATCTTCCTATTGGACAGTGGACTGGCTTTATCTTAATCAGATCTTCTGCAGGCAGCCACAGGTACTGTGAGTTCATGAGTACAGTAGTCCTGTCATGTCCTGAAGTCACTTTACTCTGGTCTTTGCCAGCTACTGACTCCTACAATCTTTCTGTCCCTGAGACCCTCAGGAGTGGTACTATAGATGTCCCATCTGTGGCTGATCACTTTACTGACATTTATTATCTGCTGTTTGACTAGCTGTGAGTTTCTATGTTAACTATCAACCACTGCACAAATAGATGTCTCTGATGAGATCTGGGAACAGAACTAATATGTGGGCATAGATAAAATTAGAGGGTATTAATACTGTGTCCATTTAACAAAATGATAGTAGTAGATTGACTTTAAACCACTTTGTTGTTGTGGCTGATATAATAGTAATCTTCTTGCAGATACATAAGAAGGCCACTAAAGATTTCCCATATGTACCCACCCTTCCCCCTGAAGGCCACACAGATTGTACCAGATTCACACAGCTTTCTTTTGGAAAACATATAAAGCAATCCAGAAATGTTGAAAAAAAATCTTTTGAATTCTATCCTAAACTCATTTTAAGGCTCACTTTCCCTCCCACAGGAGCCAAAACTTTGTTGTATTAATTGTATTCATATATTCTTTCAAACTTCTTGAAGAATCACATAAAACTCTATCATAACTTTATTTATCCCTCATTCGTAGGTATGAATGTTTATAGATGGCAATGTTTATATTGTAGTTATAAACAAAGGTAAATCTCCACCTAATTATTAGACCACCAGCAACAAAATAAGACATAAACACTAGAGGCTTCAAGAAGAGATGTAGAGCTATCTACTCATAGGAAATACGAATTCGTTGTGTGGTGGTTGACTCCAGGAAGGAATGTCCAAGGAGAAAACATCTGTAGTAAAGGGGATGACAGTGTAGCTTAGTGCATAGCATCCAGGAAGCCCTAAGAGCTTTTGCACCGTAGGACCCCAAATAGTTACAATGAGGCCCAATCAATAAGATTGAAAGATTCATTGTGTGTGTAAGTCAGAGAAAACACAAGAAAGACCAAGACCACTTCTGGTTTCGACCATTAAACATAAGCAGTTTTCCATCTTATGTGATAAGGGAGACAAGTATAGATGGTAACATTAGCAAGGCATGATGAAGTTGCTGACCAAGCAAAGTCATTCTCATTAAAAAATATAAGAAAGACAGTATTATTCTTTAATAGCACTGCTTTGGCCAGGAATGATAAGATATGCTGAAACACAAGAACATCTGCTAGGATTTCACTCAGTCCTTTACTGCCCTGTAACACCTGGCCGGGATACAAGGGAGCCAAGATTAGATCTGAATTTTGAGCTTTTCTGTATTCACTTTGATATACTCAGTATCTGTTTTTGTTTTGGTTTGGTTTGGTTTGGTTTCGTGAAGAGTTCCGAGTCAAAATCTAGAGAGAAACAGGACACCCTTCTGCTCATATTTGCTCTCATTTAGCATGTAGCATACCACTTCAAAAGAATAATAACTAAAAGTAATCTCCACATGTCTTTTGAGAATTCCTCAGAAATGAACCTTGATTAATCTCTTGCCTAATTAAAACTGATTATTAAAATAGCTTATCCCTTGACGACAGAGTAAAGTGGTGCTTTATCTTAAGGAAATGGTTAATGTTCTTGCTGGTTAAGAAGTTTTGAAAATAAAACCTCTGCTCACAAAGGCCTCTGCTCTCAGAGTTTTTGGTCCATAGGTGTGCTTGGAAAGCTCCCATTATTTTGCATGGGAGGTGTTAAAATGACTGAAGTGAGCGTGTTATTAGAGACAGAAGTTCATTTGACGGGTTACATGTAACCTCATGATGTGGGAATCCCGCCAGTTCCTGTGTGTACCACAAAGTCACTCACTTGATAGGGCGAGTCATAGATACTGAGATGAATGAAGAACATAGTCAGTGCATGCAAAATGCTTTGAAACCTACCAAAACCAGAATGCTAAGGAGAAAAGGCTTAACATCAGACAGCACTATTGTTCTTAACAACTGCAAACTTTAGTCACATGTATGCATGGCATCGATGGTTTGGGGGTTATTCTTGATGATGAAATGACATCTATGTATAAAATCATAATTATCCAAGAACAAAGAAGGGAGAGTTTCATTAATTTGCTGTTGAGCCATAACCTTTTGACCCATACCTTTGAAGGACATTACCTTTCTTGTTGGAAGGCCCTTCGCCGAGTCTTTTAGGTCAGCAGCTAAACTTACAGACAATAGGATTGGCATACTTTCCTCTGTTTTCCATTATTCCTCCTGTTGCTCACTTTTTTGGGAGGATCCCAGAGAGGATCTTGCTAAGTGCCTCACGTTTCACTCTGTAACTTTGGCTGGTCTCAAACTTGTGCCAGTCTTATATCTTTAGTTTTTGAGTTTTAGTTTGGGGCAGGCATGTGCCACCAGTTCAAACTAAAACCTGGGCGTGGTGTTGTTTTCTTTTACTTCTGGTTGGAACAGAATCTGACCCATGCTAAGTCAGCATGGAGATGTGTCAACAGCCTGGCTGCTATTATTGACAAAACAGTTTCTGTGCTCCTGCATTTGAATTGAAGTGCTCTGAAAGTGTGTGTGTGTGTGTGTGTGTGTAGGGGTGGGATGGATGTTTGTGGAGGGCTGGAAAGATAGGGAGAGAGAAACATATCACATCTCTTGGGTATTCTATCTTTATTTTTTTCTAGCATTTAAATTTTCATCTGATACAATCATTGGAATAATTGAAACTTTGTTAGTCTAATTATGTTTTGATTACTGTTATTCATCATGACAGCAATGAGGTATCCTTCTGGCATGTTCTTACTCCCCATATTCCAAAATTTAAAAAAAAAAAAAAAAACGTTGTCAAAGTTTGTTATTATGTTATAGATGAAGTGACACATCTAGGTGAAGTCTAGGAATTCCTGGGGAGATAAGAAGGTGACAGAAATTGTGACAGAAGAACAGGGATGAATGTTGCCATGGCAATGGAAAACCTTCTGTTTTACCACCTCAGCCTTTTGGATGTAACTCCTGCTGTAGAAGAATAATAGAATGTGGCCTACAAAGCACTGTGTTAGCTTTCTTGTTTTATATGTGGCACTATAATATTATTTCAGTTAAAGCCCCTGTTCACATTTATATTTGTCTTCCAGAGAAGCTTTGTGATTTTAGAGGCTTCTACTGCAGAAGATATGCAAAATGTGTTCTTTGCACATTTTGCTCTCAGAATCCTCTTTTGTAGCTATCATGATATTGTTATGTGGGAAAAAGAGGAAAATGTCCCTAAAGAAACAGAAGAGGTGTTAAGATTTAAATAAAAGTGTTGTGACCTACACATGACTTGGAGGAATTTCTTTAGGATCTTGTTTCTTTTTAATATAGTCTAAATACCGAAGTGATATATCCTATTGAAAGTAAAGGTGTTAGTGAGCACAGACTTCAATATTTTTATTAAAATGCTAGAAACAATATTTTCTCTTTGTCTGAGACAAGTTTCAAAGTACTTTGACTTTTTTTTTCTGATTCAAAGTTTTTGTTACAAAAATTGAATAGTGGGATCTGGGCATGTAGCACATGCCTTTATTCCCACCACTTGTTGAGGAGAGGCAAGTGGATCACCGAATTTGCTGCCAGTCTGCTCTACAAAGTGAGTTCTAGGACAGTTACAGAGAGAAACCCTGTCTTGAAAAATGAAGTAGGAGAAAAGAAGAGGAAGTCGAAGAGGAGGAGGAGAAGTGGAAATTGGTGCTAACCTTTACTGTGCTGGTCTCAAAATGTTTGACATTTGAAACCTGCTCAGGTGTAGAGCTTTTCGTTATTTCATTAATTGGTTGAGTATTACCATGTTGTGAGAATTGTAGGTATGTTTCAAAGAAACAAATTTTATGCAAAAAAATGACTAGCTTTTGTCCTTGTTGTTTTAGGATCAGATTATCAGTTACTTCGAGATTTCTCTTAATGTTGTGTCACCTTAATTCAAACAATGTGTCATAGTATAGGAGATCTGAAATGTTTCTTACACAAGGGAAGTAAAACTATACTGTATTTATAGGACACATACTCAAAATGACAAGGAAGGGCAGGCAAGCCAGGACAGGGCAGGTAATATGATAAGGCAGAGAATTTTTTTCCTTGCTTTGTAAACATATCTTTTTGTCTCTGCATTTTTCTTCTGTAGAGTTCACTGGTACATCCAGGCAGAAATAATGACAATATTTATAATGTGTTATTTCATATACTGATTATTTCATAATCAGTTTGTTAAACTGATTATTTTTTGCCAATACCAAACATATATAATGGAAGACTCATGAAGAATATTCAAAGAAGTTATTTCTTTAGATATATTTTTGTGTGTGTTGAGGAGAAACAACAAAATAAATTCTAAAGGACTGATTTTGTCTGAGGTATGTCCATGCGTTGATAGCTAGAGTAACTGCACATTCAACACAACTGTTACTCAGTTCACTTATTTGTTGTGCCATGGTGTATGAAATATCTCTTTAGTTCTGTTCCTGTGCTTACTAACAACAGAGCTGGTGTTAAAAAAGAGGGTAGGTAAGCAAGGTGCACAGTTGCTTCCATGATTTGGTGGAATAGGGTGTCAATGAAATGAACTGATTCACTCATGCCATATTACAAAGCTTTATCTATCCTCTCTGCTCCTGTGTCCCTAGGACAATTTGTAAGCACAGCAGGAAAATGGTAGAGGAGGCTATTGTGGTGAAGTGGATGATGTGAACAAAGTTACAACAGGAGAAAATGAGCACATTTTTATGTAGCTGAGGATACTGTAGCAGAACAAAAGATCTGAGGAAAGAAATAATGGAGGGGCCATTTTTTCACAGCCCACCTGTGAAAGATGGGCTGAGGCCCTCTTGTAGGGTGGTCGCTTTACCTGCCAGGCTGGAATTTTCTGCATCATTTTGCCTGTAATGCAGATTCTTTAGAAGCTTCTAACGAGAGTTATAGTTTACAGTGAGCAGGGATTATGGGGAAAATTCCAAAAGAGAAGAACTTGCAAGTAAAAATCGATTATATTGTTGCGGTAGGAAAGAAGGTAATGATATTAGATAGAGCAGTATCAGTGGTAATGGAAAGCAGAGGAATGATATGAGAGGCTTAGGCTTTGAATTTGCAATGCTTGGCTACTAATTGGACCTAGCAGCGAAGGGTGAGGGAAAATCAAAACTGCCTAGGTGACTGGATGGTACCATTCATAGAGTTAGGTCTTCAAGGGGCACATTCGGCTTCCAGAACTGAATGAGGAGTTTGATCTTAGTGGCATTGAAATGGAGTTGCCAATATGAGACAGATAGAGAGCATGTGCATCTGGCTATCAGGAGGTAACTTAATCCTTGGTAATAAAAGTTGGGAATGTCTGACAGAAATCATTACTTCACTGACGTGGAGGCTGCCAAGACTGAGCACAAGCATGGACAGATCTTGTGGATCCATTATGTAAGGGAGAAAGCACTGAAGGCAGCAGTGCTGGAAACAATTGGTTAATTAAAGTGAAAGTCCAAATTTGCCAGAGGGCTGACTCCCCTGGCTGGCTCTGCTGATGCTAATCCAAAGAGAGATCATACATACGGACCAGATGATGATAGAGCCTGAGCTAGATGGATGAGGAAACAAGAGTCGTTTGGATACTTACTGATAGATTACTGACTTAATGACCTTTCTGAAATGTCCTGTATATAAGAAAAACAAACAATGGAGGAGTATGCTTGTACATCTAAGTGACAGCATGAGGATGTTTCACTACCGCTGGTGATTTTCTCCATTTTACAGTGTCCTGCTTCCTCTCAGTTTTGATCACTGATTAATGAGCAACTTTTCAGGACACAGCCGAAATGAATATATCTGAGAATAATTTAATGAAATATTAAATTTGTCATTCTGAGAATGTTTTAATATTAAAAAAATATAGGAAGAGATGCCGGGATTCTAATAATATATGGAAATCAGCAATTTAATGGCAGGCTATATAGTGCTATAAGTCATGAATGAATGACTAAAAATATTTTAGGTAGTCTGTGGCAGCATCTAAAGCAAAACGCACACACACACACACACACACACACACACACACAGGAAAAATCCGTAAAGGATAATCTCAAAGTTTCAGAATTATAGCATGGCAGAGTTATCTACAGCAGTGACTTAATCATAATGAGTTGAGGGAGCTTAGGGATTAGCACAGACGTAGAACATTCACAGAGCAAGCACAAGTGCCTCTAGCTCCAGAAATACTGCTACTTTCTTATACACAAAACATTTGCATCTACCTTTATTTCTGTATTGAATAGTATGTACACTAACCGTTTCATTCTCAAAAATTCTTAGGTATTTACAAATAACAACAATGAAAAGCACTGATTCTATTTTTTGTTTGTTTTGTTTGTGTTTTTGTTTGTTTTCTGCGCTCTGTAGCTCAAGCTGGTCTTAAACTTTTGATCTCTCTGCTTCTGCCTCTCTAGGGCCATGATTTCTAGTGGGAGCCATTATATTCAATTTAAGGTTTTGATCTTGTGAAAATGTTTTATTGTTTGTTTGTTTTTTTTAATTTCCATATGCTCTTCTATTTAGGGCAATCCACTGGAGCATGGTGGGCCTACCAGGGCCACATTCTTAAAAAAAGATGGATTTCAATCTCTTAGAAGCTATCAACTAATTATTGCATATTTATGTTGAAAGTCATTAGACAGTTGATCACTAGAACCATAAATAAGGCATAAATGCCACATAAATATATGTTGGTAGTTCAAGGGATCCTCCAGGTGAAATATTAAATTTTTTGTTTATTGATTTTTTTTTGCTTTGTTTAAACTTTGTACTCTTAAAGAACATTTTTTTGTTAATTTAAAATCCTAACAGTTGGAGTTAATCTTTGTTTTCCATCTTATAAAATGTATCCCTGTTATGAATCTGTGATACATTCATTTTCTATTGCACGTTTTCCTTTTTATGGCTTCAAAAAAATTGCATTGCATGTATCTGTCACGTTGTTCTTATCCAGTCCTCTGCTGAGGAGCTCCTATGTTGTTTCCATAATTTGGCTATTGTGTATAGTTTTGCAATAAGCTTTGGTTTGTAGGTATTTCTGTAATATGTTGACCTAGAGTGCTTGGAGTAGATACTCAGGAGGAATTTGTCTGGGAATGGTCCATCTATGTAGCTGTTTGAGAAACTTCCATAGTGAGCTTCACAGAGCCTGTACAAGTTCATATTCATATCAGCAGTATATTAGGTTTCACTATACTCCACATTTATGTCAGCTTTTGTTGTTGTTTGTTTGTTTTTTTCTTAATGACTGACATTCTAACTGAAGATGGAATGTCAATGTAGTTTTGACTTGAATTTCTCCGATGGTTAATTAGGTTTTTTTATGAATTTATTGGCCATTTGCTGTTCATCTTTTGTGAACTGTCTGTTGACTTCATTAGTCCATTCATTAATTGTGTTGTTTGTATTCTTTTTTTCTTAGTTTTATAAGTGTTCTGGATATTAGCTCTCTGTCTGAATAGCTGGCAAAGTATTTTTTTCCCCTATTCTGTAGGCTATCTCACAGACCTCTGTTCCATTCATTATATATTGTGTCTATGGATACTTAGCCCCTCCTCTTTCCCTTTTTACAGAGTGAGAGATCAAACTCAGGGCTTACTACATTATTGAAAAATGCCGTACCTTTATGCTCTCAGCCATTATTCTTTATTCTGAATACATCATATTTATTCTATGTATGTCTCCCAAACCACATGACTGTACAGTAAATAATTCAACACACATGCTTTGTCTACTGATTTTTCATCTTTTCTTCTGTCATACATTGAATATTCTCAATTACAACAGCAGCAACATACTGCATTTATCATAGGCTAACCACACGCCCAGGTTTGTGCACAGTGATTATAGTGACTTTAAGTATAATCTGCCATTTGATACCTACAAAATTACGAAGTAACACAGACAATAGAATATCTTATGTATAACATCAGTGGATAGGAGAGACTATACATAGTCTTTGCCCATTCTAATATTACTTGGAATTTGCAGAAACAATATAAAGCTTTTATTTGTTTGAGTTTAACCGTAGGACTCCTACACTTTAAAAAGGATTTTTTTTCTTGTTTGTTTAAAAAATCAGTTGTAAGTGCAAGTTTTATGTAAGTATATGCACCAACTGCATTTAAATGTACAAAGTTGAAATTTTTAGGCCAAGATATTTGAGAAATTATGAACATAAACTTTAAAATTTGAATCTAAAAACACATTTGTTAGTTTAATAGAGTATATCAAGTAAAAGAGTCAATTCATGAGACATGACTTTGAATTCAACCAATTTGTATTTTGTTTTGCTGTGCATTAATCAAATGGTTGGCAAAAAAAATGTTTATTTATGTAGAAATCAGTTTTCAATGTGATGTATTTCCTAGAGACTATAAGCCAATACTGTAGACATTTTGAAAATGATAGGAGTTAAGTTAATTCAGATTTTCAGACTCTGATTGAGATATCACCTGCAAATAAACAAACTTCACATGTTTGGGAATTGTCCTAAGAGCATAATTGTTGGCGCAGAAAGGTAGTAAAAATGTCATATGCATGTCCGCTGCTGTCTCCACTGGTCAGCTGTTCCCCGGGGTTCTGTCTAGGTTCATAAGGAAATAGTTACCATATGGCTGGGACATAGCTCTGTACTAAAATACTTGTGAGGATGCAGAAGGGCCTGTGGTTACACACACAAACACACACATGCACACACAAGCCCCTCCCCCACACATGTACACACCCAGAGGACAGAGAGACTGACACAAAGAGAGAGACATGGAGACAGAGACAGCAAATCAACATTTACTAATGGGGTTTACTCTTTTAACAAATTGCACTCCACGGATATTTAAATTATATATTTTTATGCAAGTTTTCTCATTTCAACTCTAATTCTAAAAAGTTCCCAACTCAGTAAAGGTTTAATGATCACAGACCGAGCAAAGAAAGATTCTGTCTTCAAGAAATCCATGCTCTTGTTCATGGGTGTGCATACATATAGTTTTTTTTTTAAGTATGCCACTTGAAACATGGATATATATTTGCAGATCCATAATTTATATAATTAAGCCCATAATTGTATTTATTATAATAAAGTAAATAACTATTTATGCTTTAGAGGTCACCACCTCTGAAAGCATAAAGGTGCATTGAAAAGATTGGTGTGATTATACTAAGGTACCACTCATGAAAGAATGTTAGTAAACTAGTTAGGTATTCTGCTACCTCCTGAAATAGACTGGTGTTCTGCTGGCCTGAGTTACACTGGAGTAAAGGGCTACAGCAGTTTTGATTTCAGTTGTTTGCTTCTGGGATTTGGGGGAGCTGTTTAGTAATCCTTTGGGATTACTAAGGGGGAGGGCGGGGGAGAGCCTTGCATCACGCTGTGGTGGCCTCGGGGGTTCATTCAAGTACCTTAGTGGCTTGCCGTGGTTGAACACCCATGAACAGCCTTCCAGTTCAAGTGACTTTGTAATTAAAGTGCTTGATTTCGGGCACACAGCGAGAACCCATTGCGAACAAAGTCTCTGTGTAAATAAGTGGCCATACCTAGATACATGAAAGAACATTTAAGATTAAACTCCTACTTGGGAAGAAATTACAAATCAAAAGAGGAACTATTAAAGGGTAAAGCAAACTGATTTACCTCACTGCTGGGGTGGGGGTGGGCAGGGGAATCTTAGGGTGATAGAATTTCCATGTTCAACGTGCCTCTAATTTTCAAATAACATAGTGTTTCTTATTGTCTGAGTTGTTTGCTATAGGAACTTCTCTACAAAAGCAAGTGCACCTTTGGAAATATTTCCTTGGAAATATTATTTTCACCTCCCACTGCGTGGCTTTAGAGTATGTAACAGAGTCTCTGTGTGTTGTGCCGTAGGTGTATAAAAGTATGCAAAGGATCTTTTTAGCCTAAAATAAATTATGTATTTGGGTTCATTCAGTCGCTTTTATAATAGAAGGCAGTCAAGAAGCCGAAACTCATATTTCGTAGGGTTGACGATGTCTTCCCTTAGGAGTGATCATGGAATCAGAAGGCCTAAATCAATTTAAATGAGGGTCATGGGTTTATACTGACAGTGTGGGGATGGGGCGGCCAGCTCTGCAGGACTGCACTTAGCCAACAGAAGTCTCACATTTGTAGCAGAACACTTTTTCCTTATCTTCAAAGTTAGAATAAAAGCTTGCGTGACTAGGAGTGAGGAGGGAAAAAGAAAAAAAAAACTTTATCAGCAAGATCATTAATAACTGGGGACTCAGCTTTTCAAGTTACAATTAGCTGCTCAACAGCTGTGACCTTCAAGAGCTACTCATTATTGTGGGCCCTGATTGTTCGCTCCCACTCCAGAGCTCTTTTCTGAAATAGTTTCTCTGACATCATTGACCCCAGGGGTCAGTGTGAGAGATGAGTCTTCAGGCACTCATTTGTAAGTCTTGTTTCTGCAGCATGCTGCGTGTGTGTGTGTGTGTGTGTGTGTGTGTGTGTGTGTGTGTGTGTGTGTGTGTGTGTTAAAGAATTCAGCTGGTGCTTAGTTAAAGCCTCATGGTAAATCCAGCTGTTTGGTCAGACCCAACTTAGAGTGCTGCCTGCCAGAGGAAGGGGCACTCTGGGGAGCAAGCAGCAAGGCGTTTTAGTGGCCTCGAGTGCAGAGTAGAGCCGATGGTAATAACACAGACTCTGCTTTATTTTGATGTGTTCCTAAAGGTCTCAACACACAGACTTGCCAAACCCTGTCACACACTGCACCGCCTCTCAATGGATCAACGGGGATTTTAAACCTGCTGTGAGTTTGGCATAGGCTGCAACCCAAGGAGAAAGTGGGGATTAGAAAACTGTAGTCAAGTATGAAATGAAAGCTCAGTTGGAAAAGGAGGACTGGATTATTTTCAACTTCTTGCCTCAGTTCCTTTCTGTCTGAAGAACATATGACTCTTAAGAGAAGGGAATTTGCTTTCTTGGGACAAGGTGTGACCCATAATCCCTCTGTTCAAAAAGTAGACTTAATTAGGGAAATGCTATCCATCACAGCACGAAAGCATAAACCCACTGGCAGGAGGAGCAATACATTATTATTTTTTCATTGATAACAACTTTACTGACCAATCCAAATCCAGAATTAAATCTTGTAGCCACCCCCCAGAGCATCTTGTCAGTAAAATGTACTTATGATAAAAGTTTTATAGTGAACTCTTGGCAATATCTGAAGTCATTAAAGCAAGGCAAAATGGGATCTCTAGGACAGAAAAGGTGGACTCTGCTCTTGCTGACGCACTTCCAAACCATGCAGGCCAGGATAATGCTTCTAGCTTGTGTGTCTCTGAGTTCTCATTTGTTACAGTGCATAGACCAGGTAGACCTGACAGTACAGAAAATTCCTGAGAATCTGCCTTATATTTCTGTCCCACTCCCATGATAACTTTTAAACTGGTTTCTTTTTTCCTTATCTCAGAAATAGAAACCTGAGGGAGGCAGAGCTACTGTGTGAGATATAATGTATCTTGATTGGGTAGCTCCAAAGCCCATGGTCACAGTCATCCCTAGTTAAACTGGGTGGGTCACAAAAACAAAAAGAAAAGACTTGAACACAGGAAGAAGCCTTTATAGGAATTGGCCAGCAGCTGGTGAGCTTGTTGAACTCTCTTGCATTATTATTACAAAGTAAGATTACACTTAAAGAATCATTTCAAGCACAATATTATTGAGGGAATGTTAGATAATACCAATTATCAATTATGTAAATAAAGAAATTGAAGAAATAAAGACTCAAGACACAGTTCCATAGTCTACTTGAGCTTGCATTCATTGTGTCAATGTATTAACATATTTTAAGGTCCAGGTTGATGAGAACTCTTTTAAGAGTCGAAATCTGGATGCACTGAGGATTTAGTGATTGCTGTAATTTCTTAGGTATAAAATGGGCGTATTTGTTAACTACCTAAAAATAATAAGCTAACATATGCATTAATCTTATCAGAAATATCACTAATATACATTAATCTTATCACTGCAGGAAATATTCAGCCACGGGGGAAAAAATGAAATAATGATGTGCTTGGGTTGTACTGACCCAGAAGCTTCATGAGCAGAAGCTCCAAGGGTGTCGTTGTTACTGGACAGGGTGAGATGGTGGTTCTGCTAGCAGTAGAGAGAATTACAGAAAATGAAAGATTCAGGGCAAGTCAGGTAAGGAGTTCATAGCCCCACAGAGGAAAAAAAAAAAGAATAAAAAAGAAAGTTTCTGAAACAGCTTTACACTGCCATTTTGGCTGTCTTTATTTGCTTCACCCCCAGTGAGAGTTCATCCTGAGAGAACATGGCCAGCAGGTGAGAGTAACAGAAAACAGCTGGCTCTTAGTGAGGGCAGCAGATGCTGTTTTCTGGTGTGTGTGTGTGTGTGTTTCTTTTTCCATTTTTACTGACAGCTGGGCAAGTCACATGTAGTTGAGTCTTCTGGCTAGACTCTGTAATGGTCCTTTCTATATCCCCATTCCTGTGTCCTTGAGGGCTTGTCTGTCAAGTAAATATAAAGAGAGAAGAGACTGGAGATGAAGACCTGACATTCCTCTGTAAAGATGATGTCTTCCCATCTCCTAGCTCATTTCCAAAGCTGCTCCCAAGGAGAGAGAAGAAAGAAATGTGAGCCCTGTGTCCCTGGCTTGCCCAGAGAGCAGATCCTTGTCTTTCCAAAGTAAGCTGTCTGTTAAAAGACAAACTCCTCAGTTATCCAAAGATCCCTTGTGGTACTAAGGGTGACCTCTGCCTTGTTAGAGCAAATCATCTCTAAGGAAGGACAGCCAAACAGGCAGGTGAGCACAGAGACTAAATGCCATGAAGAAGTATGTACTGCTCTTTGCTGAGCCGGCTGCAGCTTTGAAATTATCCCATATTGGGTTATATCCAGTATGCCAATGCTCTGAAACAGCCACATTTATGTGGGGTTGCAGGAAATTTATGTAAAGACTTAAACAGTGCATTGTTTGCACCTTTATAGTTTTTGACTGGAACAGTTGCATAGTGTTCCATGTGGGTGATAATAAATATTTAAAAGCCAGAGTATAACATCATTCTGTGTATTCTTATAAAATGTTTGATTTAAGTGGAACATTTGTGATCATATCTTCCCTGAAGAACAGACTGTGGCCACAGATTTTAAGACACTGCTCTGTAGCTAGTGGACTGTGTTCCAGTTCCAATTCCATTCATAATTTGTAGTATGTTATGAGCAAATATATATTTTAAATCAAATATTTATATTCTAATTTTTGGTGTTGAAATAAAAGGGTTGGGGAATATCCCAGTATTTCCCAACAATAACTGAAAAAAAATATTCAGTTCTAAAATTAATGGGGACTTAAAAAAAAACTTATAAGAAAACAAATGTCACACATCCAACTGCCAAAAACACCCACTGTAGAGGCTTTCATGCCATTTTTGGTATTTTTATCTATTCGTGTATTTTTTTAATATAGTTTTGAGAGGAATGCGTGAGTAGCTTTTATCTGCCTTTCTTTTTTCAGCTAAGATTCTGAACTCACCAGACTGAAAGTGTTTACACAGTTGTCTTTGCATGCTCTTCCATTAGGGAGGGAAGGGTTGACTTTAATGTGAATCTCTTGTCTGTGCCATTTCATTTCAACTAAACATCTTTGTACAGCAGAATTGCACATTGTTGAAGTGACATGATGTGTCTTTATTCTTCTCCTGAGAGCTTCTACTCAGCCTATTTTAATCACTACATTAACATTGCTTTTACTAAAATCACCATGTGTTTCTGTTTGTCCAAATTCGGTATTTGTTTCCTCTGCCCTTATCCTAATTTGCTTCTCAGCATCCTTTAACTCTCTCGACACTCATGTCGTACTCTCCTTCCCTTTTCCCTGTTTCTAATTTTGCACATTCACAGAATTGAATTGATTTTTATTTCTCATCCAATGGCACTCTATTACAATTCTTTGTGGATTTTTTTCTATTTGTTATTTTATATGTTTTCTTTCCTTATGGTAAGAAAACTAGTGGTGGTATCTCACAATGACACCCATACTAGAATCTCTGGAAGACAAGAACAAGCCATCATGTGAAAAAGAAAAGGAAAGGACCTTGAAGTATATATAGGTTACCATAGATTTGTCTGGTTGTGCTCATTGTAGTCTAAAGAATTATTTAAAGTGGAAATAGAAGTTAGAGAAAAACACAGAAATATAGTATTTATTGTTTGTGGGGCAGAAACAAGTGAGCACCCAGAAGTTGAAATTTATTCTGCCAGAGCAGAAAGGAACACAAATGCACTGCCCTATCGTAGCTCAGTGAGATCCAAGCCTGATTTGACCAACTTAACTGTAAGAGAAAAGTTGTACAATAGGGGTTGGGGATATGGCCTAGCAGTTAAGAGCATTGACTATTGCTCTTTGAGAGGACTTAGGTTCAATTCCCAGGACCCACATGGCAGCTCACAGCTGTCTATAACTCCTGTTCCAGGCGGTCTGAGAGACATACTTGCAGGAAAAACACCAATGCACATAAAATAAAAATAAAAATAAAAAAAAACTTTAAAAAAAAGAAAGGAAAATACAATTTCTTAGGGCTGGAGAGGTGGCTCAGAGGTTAAGAACACTGACTACTCTTCCAGAGGTCATGAGTTCAATTCCCAGCCACCACATGGTGGCTCACAACCATCTATAATAAGATCTAATGCCCTCTTCTGGCATGCAGGCAGAGCAGTGTATACGTAATAGATCTTTAAAAAATGTACAAGAATAACTACTTGTTTTAGGGGTAATTTATTAATTCATCCAGTAGATCAGGCTGAAGAAATAGGCTTCAGTTAGGAGCACATGCTACCCTTGTGGAGGACTGAAGTTTGATTCTTAGAACCCAAGTAAGGAATCTCAAAACTGCATTTAACTGATGCCTAAAGTGGCTTCTGGTGGTACCTATACTCACATATACTTATCACAGACACACACACACACACACAACACATACCATACATATGCACTATACACACTACTGCAGAGAGGAAGGATGGGCAGAGAAAGGCAGGTTCTCATTTGGATGTCTTTTTACTGCCCCTTTATTTCCTCCACTCCAACATACCATTCAGTTGTGCATCTAATATTCAGAATTGCTCTTCTCTCTCCAGTTAACCGTCTACAAACAACCACGTAAACATACATACAAAGTGTGTCTCACTCATGTTATAGGGGATTCTAAATACAGTAAATTTTTAATCATCACAAGTCTATCTTTGATCAACCTGACACTCAAACTACATTACTTTAAAGCATAATGTTCCATTCTTAACCCCCAGAAGACTTAAGCCCATCTTTTAGTGCAAAGTGGAATCAATTCTACTTCGAGAGTCCTCATAAACTTAAAAGTCTTTACACTGATCAAAATTCCAAGTTTAAAGTCTCTTCTGAGACTAACTTAGTGAGTTAACTGTTAGAGATGAACTTTTGAAAACTCATAATACTCCCGGGGTACAACATTACATAGTAAACATTCCCATTCCAAGAGGGAGTAATATAGAAGCACAGAAAAAAAAATTGTGGGGCCAAAACAAGACCAGGAAACAACAGGGCAAACATTAAATCTTGCAGGTCTGTGCCTAGTACGAGGAAGGGAGGGCACTTTGATATCATGATGTGAGTTGGGATGGCCTTAGCAGCCTTAATTTATGGTTGACTTTTGTACCTGTACTTTCCAGCTAACCAGTTCCCATGGCCTAAAAAATATCTGTGCAAGTTTAAGCCCTGTAACTGATTGTTTCTGCCCATTTTCTGTGTTAGTGAATACGATGTCACTACCACTGCAACTCCTGATGGAACCCGCCACTCACAGTAGTTGATTCAGAGGATTAGTTCTTCAGTTGCTTCATAATACTCCCCGGGAGTATTATGAGTTTTCAAAAGTTCATCTCTAACAGTTAACTCACTAAGTTAGTCTCAGAGGAGACTTTAAACTTGGATTTAGAGAAGGTAGATGCAGGGAGAGGGCCAAACAGAGGTAGCCTTAACATGCGCAGGAACCTATGTCTTCCATTTTGGCACCACCTCCTGCATTATACTACTTTTCAGTAATACTGTTGTTATGTATGAATTCAGCACACATTGATTGTGTAGCGTTCTCATGGGCTAAATGTGTCTAGTCATGCCAGCACAGCCACAGCCACAGCCGCAGTTGTACCTCATCTGTGCCCTGGGTGATTGTGAATCCAGTCAAGCTTACCTTTGAAGATTAATCACTATAGGTGACATTGTCACTTTCATTTTATTTATTGCTATTTTGGGGGGTATACCTGTGATTTTTATTTTATGTTTTGATTTAGGAATCATAGGCCTTACTTATACTAACAAGCTGATCTGCACTCCCCTCCTTTATATATGACACCAACGAGCTCTATCAGTATTTTTAAAGAGTGGTTTAGTTTAGCAAATTTAACTATGTCATATTCCATTATCTGACAGTTGCATTATTGAATCTTATTTTTCATCTCAGTTTTTTAACCCCCACCACCACCATTGTGCAGCACAGAAGGAGAGTCTGTGTGAAGCCTGAATATTTTAAATCATAGTTGCTTTGTAGTCAAGACGGCTGCTTAAGCAGCACTCTCTGAACACACACCCATCTCTCTTCCTCTGCCATCTTTTTACACTGACCTTCAGAAGTGTTCTTATGACCCAAAAACAGAATGGACAGGGATTTCTTTGTTGCCATGAATGTGGTATGTCGGACCCTGTCCTTGAACAAAGATGCTACTGCTCCACCTCAGTCCCCAGGCATCCAGGCACTCTACCTGCAAGTCATTTAGTCACTTATTTACTTCCTTATTTATTTATGTATTTATTTAATTTATTTCTATTTGGTGTTTCAAGACAGGTTTCTTTGTGTAATCCTGGCTGTCCTGGAACTAGCTCTGTAGACCATGCTTCCCTTGAACTCACAGAGATCCGCTTGCTTCTGCTCCCTGAGTGCTGAGTTTAAAGGCATGTGCCATCACTGTCCTGTGAGCCTGTCTATTTCTCCACCAGATATATAATATATATAATATAATAAGCCTGAAGCCTCACTTATATAATTTTACACTTAAATTAAGAAAGTGTGCCTACGAGAAACAAATTTGTATTCCAGTTGTTAAAACCCAACTATTATCGATACTATATAATCTTGCAATGCAAGAAGTGCATGTATAGTCTCACAGTGGAAAATAAAGGCAAGAGGTTTCATTGGAAGAATATATCGTAACTTTCATCTTGCCTCTTAAATAGAAATATCAACCAATATGTATTCAGAGCTCTGCCCTTTATCAAATACAACAGTATAGTTTGGATACAGACAAATGAGTTCCACAGAATTCAGTGAACACCTCCAGAGAGGACCAGTGAGTTTACAAAAGTATTCTATATTTTATTACTGTTTAAAGGGGTGGCCTGCAGATACTTTGTGTCAGTAAGTTCACAGTAAACCTAATGTTTGCTTCTTCATGCACCCCCCTGCCCCACCCCTTTTCTTTTCTTTTGGAATAGCCAGGTAGGGCTGCTTTGTTCTCACCCATTACATTTCCCTCAAGGTGAAGTGGCTGTTTTTAACAGAGCTCTCACATGGGAGCATTGTGTTCGTTATTCCTTCTGTTTAAATGGTTCTTCTTCACATTTATATTGGAAGTGCTTCTGTAATTCTCAGCTCAATTGACACCATTGAATAGAGACATTTTTCTCTGACAGAAGTATTCATCAACCCCTGTTTATTCTATTATTTTATTCTAAGTGTCAGTGGAAGATGAGATGCTATTTTTATGTTCTTTAAAATATTTACTCCTGAGTTGAACCAGGTGGTTCATGCTGTTAATCTCTGTATTCAGGAGGCTGAGACAGGAGGATGGTCATCAGTTCAGTTTCAGCTTTAACTATAAAGCAAATACCAGGCTCTCCCTCAAAAAACATTATATATATATATATGTAATATATATTATATAATTATATATTATATATACACTTTGTTTCCTCAGTTCTACTTCTATCACAGAAAAATATTAGATACCATCATATTTGAAACATTTTTCCTGGTTTAATGATTGCTATTCCTCAAAAGACTTTCAATGATATCTACAACTCATTAGTCATGCCCGTGCTTTATAATAATGTTCCTGATTAGAACTGTAAAGTTAATGAATCTAGTAATTTATAAACAACATGATCATATAATAGGTTGATAAAATTTTAGTTTCTGTGTAATTTATTGATAATCTTCACCTCAGCAATAAAGCTCGTTGGAAGACCAGTTCTATATTGAGTTTCATAGAGTATCTATTATATTTGTTGAAAGAAAATCTATTTTAAGTGTAGCAAATGTAGTTTTTAATTTGTCTTTGCAAAAATATTTTTATATTCATAATTTTACTTTTTCACACACTGAAATTACACAAACTCAAAGGTTACATGACATTGGGATTCAGTTGAGACTCCAAAGACAAGCAGAGACTCAAGACTGGATTTTTATTCTACTAATGATAAGACCATATTGAGGATGTTGAAGAAATATACAGCACTGTTAATAAAAGAACCAGCATTACAGATTACAATAATTTCCTTTTTTTTAGAAAAAAGGATTGTGAACTTGTGGGTTTGTTTCACGGCAACTCATGTCTGCATATAAGCCTATCCATCCATCTTGACATTGAACATGCAATACCATGTTAGGAATATTTGGATTACTTTGGTGTTCTTTGATCTTTACTAAATTATTTTGTGGTTCAATACAAAAAGTTTTCTAGGTACTTTAGGTGACTGGTGCTGGCTTGGTGCTATTGCTAGCTAAAGGGTGTTAAAGAAAGAATTTGTGTCAGTCCAGAAGTACTATTCTCTGTGAGACTAATTGATTTTAAGACATTGGTTAGGACTGAGCTTTAAAGCCATGATATAACTATTAATTCACGGGTCATTAATCTAGGGAGCTGGCCAACCAAGTTGTTATCCAGCTAAATAATTGCTCTGCAAATCCAGGTGATTCCTAAGTATCTCAGCATTGTAAGTCAAGGTTCTCTTGTTCTTTCGTGTCAGTGTGGCCTTGTGGTGTGTGAGTTAATGGTCAGATCTAGTGTGTGTGTTTGTGTGTATGTGTGTGTAGGGGGAGTCCATATGATTGTGTGTATATGAGTGCAGAGTTGCATTTATGTAAAACATTTGAAAAATTATCATTGAAGTATTATTTATGGTGTTACCATCTTTTCATATGAAAGCTTGTGTTTTATCACACTATATATAAACACCTGACCCAAGGTGACTGTCCATGGTCCTTTTTGTTTCGAAAGGATTCTAATGTTACTTCTCTGATTTCTGTTTTGCTACTATATTTAATATAATGTAAATTATTTCTATTATATTTTTATGTCTATAAGATTTATATTATCAAACCAGTGATATATATATAATTTTGAATCAGTTATGTGATCAAGGAAAAGATATCTCAAAACTTAAAATTCATCATTTTAGCCAGAGTTTTAAATATTTAATTACGTGTCCCTTGGCTGCTAGAGATCACTACCTTTTATTCATACAGGGCCATGCTGGGCTAACTATAAGCTGTGGCAGAATCTTTTGCATTAAAGAATGAGTTGGATGTGTCATATTTTGTTAAGACATTTTCTTACCTCTTGGGCTGCTTAATCTCTAATTGTACAGACTAGATATTGCATACATTAACTTCAAACAAATATAGTCATGCCTGGGCTACTACATGAATTTACAGAGAAAATATTGGAGAATAAATCAAGTCTTGGGGTGTTCACGAACTTCAAAAACAAGAACCCATTCTAGTAACTATAGAGTGAAAACGCAACTAGTACTCTGAAGAAGCTAAATTCGAAATTTTAAATCGATCTCCTTACTATGTATATTCTGTGCAGTATATATTTATGCATGTATAATATTATCACTTTTCTCCTTTACCCCATTCACAATGCTGTGCATTCACTAGAAACGATACTCCAGGTTATAAATTTTTATATTTTCCTCAGCCTAGCAATAAGAGTTGCCACTTCCTCTTCCAGTGTTGGGGTGCATTCAACGTGCAGTTTCCAAGTCAACCACTGCATCTCACCTGGAAACAGTCTTTACTTTTGTAGCACATTATGGTTTTGGTGTTTGAAAAGTTAGAATCATCAACTCTATTTTAAACTTATCAACCTCTCCAGTGAGTCATGACTTCATAATTAATCTAGACACATCTGTATACACATTAGCACGTTGAAATATGAAGGTTACCTCTCTACCAAATACAACATTTTATTAAATAAACTGAATTATTTTAACGATGTCAGTTCTACCAGTGAGTAACTAGTTATTTAAAGTATTTAAAGTATATCTTGAGTGAGCTAGAAGTATAGCTTGGTATTTGAGCTCTTTCCTGGCAGTTTTGAAGACCTGGCTTATTTATATACTCCACTCTAGGTAGGTACGTATACAGATAATTTCGCATTAGTTATAGGTGCGATTTATATTTTTAATATTTAATTTTTATTTTCATGTGCATGAATGTATCTGTGTAAATGCTTGTGATTGCAAGTTCCTGCACAGTAGACAGAGGGCGTATATTCCCCTGGAGTTACAGGTGCTTGTGAGCCACACACGGTGTGAGTCCACCCAGGGTGGGACTGAATGTAGGTCCTTGTAAGAATAGTGTTCCCTCTTGACTGCTGTGACATCTCCTGAGCCCCATGCACATATGTTTTGCCATGGAGTTCACTGGACAAAAATTGTAAGTGATGGCTCAATGACAATTACAGACTCACATGCTACTTAGTGGACTCATTCGGCTGCCAGGTACTGTTTTAATAAAATGTTCCTTCGCAGGGCCTGTTACCAATTGCTTTATTTCCTGTCTAAACTTAGCTCAAGTAACTACTTACAGACATTTTCTTCACAGTGCTAAGATAGAACCGAAGGCCATCTGTGTGCTAGACAAGATTAATACCACTGAGATACCCTTCACTCTGCATAGCATAAACATTTAATTTAGGCATTTATATCTATAGTCATTCTTTGTTATTTTATTATTTAGGAAATCTTCAACAGATCTCCTAGTTGTATCAGGAGGGTACAACGATCAAAAATAATCACAGTCTCCTCTGTATACATGGGAGAAGTTTTTGTCATTTGTCTTTTTTAATATCAAGGCTAAACATACTTTTAGCCATTGTAAGCTATCGATATAAAAAATTACCTTTGTCTAGCCCTTTTCCCTGCTTTTTAAAATTTGTTCCTCCTAATTTCCCCTCCATTCCAAACTTTATCTCATACTCTCCAGTTCCACTAATATTTCCAAAGACTCAGTAATGTTTCAGACAATGACAAGTACCGGGAAATAAAGGTGCATATTTTCAGTTCTGCCCAACTAGAGTGAAAATGATATGGGAATATTGGAGCGCTGTCGAGAGCTGTGTAGTCTGTCTGAACTCTTAGCTTGGCTTAGCTCGGGAGGTGGAGTAGGGCCCCTATTAGAAGGTCACCAAAGTAGCTTTTGTAGCTTTCAGGTCGTTAATTAGAAGAATGAAATTCATAGGCCACAGAGGCCGAGTTTCAGAAAGAAGAATTTTATTATAGGGAGTTTAAGAGCAAGTCCCTGCGCAGCAGGAGAGTCCTTGGGTGTGGGGCACAGCCTAGGATGTAGTCTGGAGGAGGGGCGAGAGGATTTAAGGTGGAGGCTGAGGTTAGGTATGCTGAGAGGGATAAGCTGGTTACTAGTTGTCCCAACCAGGTCTACAGGTAGTGCTGTTTAATGGGGCAGTGGTGGCACTATGGTAGGCTCCTGCCAAGGTGTGCCCCATAGGAATTACACCCCACCCCTAATGCAATAGCTCTGGAATAAAGGAGGTTTATTCTGGGAAAGGATGAGGGGGGCTGAGGAAGGGATAGAGTGAGTGGGTCACTCTATAGAGAGAGGAAGGGCAGGGAGAGAGAAAGGTATGCCCATGAGAGAGAAAGAGAGTGAAAGAGAGAAAGAGGATGTGGGGACAGAGGGAGAACAGGGAGATCCAGAGAGCTGGGTGCCAGATGATGTGCTAGGATACTGAAGGCAGGCCAGCTGAATCCCCTGTACAGTAAGAGTGCCACCTCTCAGTTTCTCTCATAAGTCACGTGCAGCTCTTAGACACAGGTGCCCATATGTCAGTAGATAACAAAGAAACAGGACCAGAGCTGCCTTCTGCACTTCTGCCTACTTCTGAAATTGCCAAAGAATTGCTGGCTGTGGGGGGTGTCTCGGCATGGTTTGACCAGTTTTTATCTCTTTTTTTGTATCAAAGCAATGCATAACATGTGATTTTGATCCATATAAAATACCTCTTCCTTGTTCCTTAATCACAGAAGTTAAATCTTAAAGCATAAATTTTAAGCTGACGCTTGTTACTTTTACAAATGGCGGAAATCCTAGACATGTATTTCACATGAGAAGATGTTAGTGACTAGCTAGCTAGACTCGAATCAAATTTTATATAGATGTGAAGGAAAGAAGGTGTCTTGAACATAAGTGTATCTGGACTTATAACTGAGATAAAAAGAAAATTGTAAAAACTGGGGAAAAGGACATGAAAAGGGTACATGAAAAATGGACATGTTGACAGGAGGTGGGGAGGTTACAGAAAGGGTAGGGTGTAGCAGGACATGGCAAGATGGAGGACAAGAGGTTCACTAAATATACTTTGCTAGAAAAAAAACCTCACAATGAATCTAACTCATTATATGCTAATTTTAAAACACAGAAGTGGGGAAGGAATTGTAAGGAAGAGGAGTTATAAGAGGGATGGGAAAGATAAAATGCACGTGTGACAGTCATCAGAATGCAGTACACAGATATGAAATTGTCAAAGAACAAATTTAGTAAAAATTAAAAAAAAACAAAATTAGTATAAACAAACTTTCAATACTCTATTCAAACTTGAACAATTATAATTTTTGTTAGAGGAGCAAAGGAGAAGCTTTCTTTAGCTGGGTTAAAAATGTAACAATTATTCTCCCACAAAGAAATAATATGTTCCTGAATACTAAGTAAAGCTAAACAACTTAAGCTATTTAGCATTAAAATACAGTAGGCCTCCCACACTGATTACACAACTGGCTGGATGAGCTATTTGACTCTCTTATTTTTTTTCCTCAACAACGTATTGATTACTGGCTAACCTCAACTTCCAGAGATAGGACTGATTATAATTTCTGCTACAGAAGTGCGGATGAAAAGAAATTTCAATTATCTAATTTCATTGTGCATGCTTCTCTCAAGTGCTTATCCTGTCCTCAATGCTTTGCCCAGAGTCAGTGCTATGCTAGTGAATGTCGAGGCAGCAGGATGTTGTGTAGACTTGGCCCAAGCTCTCTAAACTTCTCAATTAACTCCTAGGATTGACATCTTGGAGCTTCCATGTTGTGAAGCCAGAAGCAGAGTTAACAGCCCATTTTTAAATTAGCTTATGCAAATGAAGTGTAGTTGAGCTGAAGCAATCTAAATTTACATATCAATGTTATGTGGAATTCTCTTTAAATTACTACTTGAGCCCTGCTTCTTCAGGAACTGAGAGTTTTTGAGTGAAAGCTGTTTAAAGGGAAAAAAAACAATCCAATGGCCATTCTTTCCATCTTGTTTTGGGATAAAGTGTAACCCAGGTTAATTTGTAAGATAATGAAGAGCTATTTTTAGCTTTCTCAAGTTTGAAATTATAGCTCCTTAATGATAATTTATATTACATTAGCTACAGACATTTACTATGAAACAGACTTGGACTTTTCTAAAAATTCTGCTTAGTTAGCATTTTAAAGGACTACATTTGCTTATAAAAGCTTTCTCTGCCAAATGAGTGTTGGGTTCTTGCTTTTATTTATGTTTTCCCTTATTCATTTCTTTAGCTCTATGCATACACTACTAAGTTGAGGGGGACTGAGAGAGAGAGAGAGAGAGAAAGAGAATGAATTTAGTAACTATTGAAATAAATTCTTTTGTAGGGTCTGCTGGTATAGCATTTTAATCCTAGCACTCTGGAAGCCAAGGAAAGTGAGTTTGAGGCCAGCTTGGTCTTAAGGAGTTACAGGCCATCCTGTGCTACTTAGTAAGACCCTGAATTTTGCTTCTCAGAGGGTGAATCTCTTTGCCTTAATAGGAAGAAGGGGACACGTTCACATATGTGGATTTATTTCCTTTATGAAATGAAAAATTGGGCCTGGTTAAGAGCGCTGTTAGTTCTTCGAAAGGACCCGAGTTCAATTCTCAGCACCCACATGGCAGCTCACAACCAAGGGATTTGACACCTTGACACTAATGCACATAAAATGAAAATTAAAATAAATTATTTTTAAAAAATGAAGTGAAAAGTTATTCCCTACTTTTACACTAAAAGGAGGAAGTGGCTCTTACAAATTTTACTTTACATATTATTTACTTGGCCGTCTAAACTGTAGCAGAACTCTGGACTAATGAGTCTAACAGGCATGTGTATATATGTATGTTTTTATTTGACGGTTATACTTTCATATATATATATATATATATATATATATATATATATATTAATTTTCTTATTTTCAGTAAGCATCTGTACTCCAGATGCTGAGAATTATATAGTAGAGTGAGAGTAAGTGAGACAAGATACACTCTCGTGGAATGCACTCTAGTAGAAACAGAAATGTATAAAAATTTGGTTTGGAGCTGGAGATATGGTTCAGCAATTATGAGTACTTGCTTTTGCAGAAAATGTAGCTTCAGTTTTCAACACCCACATCCACCTGTACTTCCAGGTCCAAGGCAATCTGATGCTGTCTTCTGCCCTCTGGTGGCCCTTGCATTGACATGATGTACACGGAAAAGCAGGAACACACACATACATATAAATAAAAGTATGTTTCCAAATATGCAATAAAGCAATAAGGCAGGGCAGGGGAGTAGGATCCCTAGGAAACACACTCATAGAAGACCTCAAGGACAAAGTGACATTAGCACAATGTAATATCTGAGAGACAGGACTAAAATATCAAACTCTGTGAGACAGAGGTTAATTTGACAAGTGGGGAGGATTCGAGGTAACCAAGGCAAAATTTGCAAGGAGTGTAGGGAATGTGCATGATGTTGGTGGTAGCTAGGGGACAGTGTTATTTGGGGAAGAATAAAAACTTAGGGTCTCATGAAAACAACAGATCTTTAAACAGAGCAGCAAATACCTGTTCAAAGGCTGACTTGCCCTTAGCAGGATGTTGGTAGTCACTTTCATGAGGGAAGGCCTTCCTAATGATAAAACTTAGGAGCTAAGCACCCAAAACTGCGTGTAACCCTGTCAGATGCTTAAGGCCAAGAGATTAAGCTGAACAATTAAGATGACTGGATAAATGGTGTCAGAGACAGCAGTGATGATGGTCCCTGTAGGATTGGCTGAGGGCGCCCTTTGAGGGCCTTCTTCATCTCCAGTTTCACAATGTGATAACATGAGCTCAAGTGTTGCTGGGTCTTCAAGACCTTCGGCTGGAGAGATGGCTCAGTGGTTAAGAGCACCATCTGCTCTTGCGTAAACGACCTGGGTTCAATTCCCAGCACCCAGCTCCCAATGGTCTGTAATGCCAGTTCCAAAGGATCTGCCACCCTCACACTAATGCACATAAAGTAAAATAATTTTAAAAATAGACCAAAATAGTGTATTCTGTATTGTCTCCAGAGTTATAAAAATACAAGCAATAGATGTAAAATTGAATATAAATGAATAAATGTAAAATAGATGTAAGTCAAAAAAAAAAAAAAAAACCTTCAGTCTATATTCTCTGGCTCAAAGCAAAATAAGACAAAATATTTCACCACTGGTAAATATTAGGTGCGAGGTTAAAGGTGATGAAGTAGAGGGTAGTCTCAAATTTAGATCATTTCAGGTATATCAATATTTTCTTCTGAAAAATATTTATTCATATGCACATAATAATTTTGGCCTAAATTAAAGCATTAATGATTTTAATGTGCTCTTTGTTAAAAATGATTCTTAACACAGACACACATTAGACTACTTCATTCTTAAATAGCAGGAATACTCATACACATATATAATCTAAAACAAATTTCCATTACGGATTCTTAATGGATGCATGGGTCAGTTGCTTTTATTACAAATATGTCATTGATTCACAGACCTCAGGCACCAGGAATTGCTGGAGTCTATAGATTCACAATGTAGTTTTAGTGAAAATAAAACAGTAAAAGTCGATAACCCATTTATTATCAATGTATGCCACTATAGTACTGGGCATTTTAATGATGGCACTGCTGTTCCAGTGGATAAAGCTGCCTTTCAGTGGCATTTATAAGTCATTACTAATGTAAAATTATCCAGCAGCCTGACTGCTTGTCTTTCATTCTTTAATGCTAAAGTGCCTCAGGTCTCTAGAGTCACAATTAATAAGAGCACTCAAAAATAACCTCAGGAATCTCCCACAGGGTGTGGTTTCTTCATGATGGAAGTTTGCTCTTGGGCTCTTTGGCTCTGAATCATTTATCAAAGTTGGTATCCTGTACGTTTATTATTATTGTGTGTTTTTTTTTTTTTTTTACAAAGCGTGGTAGAGATCTCTGAAGGCTCCAGCAACTTTGTCAAAAAGAAAGTCAGATTATATGAATGAAAACATTTATTAAATTGGGGAGGAGCTATGTGAGGCCAACTCACAACCCAACAAGTAACTTACTGATGAAGACAGCTGTGTGTGAAGAGCGTGTCAAGGGCCACTGCTAAAGTGTTGCAGGTTTTGAGATTATTAAGACACATATTTCATATTTTATTGGATGTGTAGTGTTCTTCCAACATGAGTTATTTATTTCTCTATGACATTCATATATGTAGATAGCTACTTAACATTTTCCATACACTATCCCAAATTCTCTACTATAAAATTTGATAATACTCCTCTCAAACAGAGATTTGTAGAACTGTACTTTTAAGAGCATTGCCTGTTACGAAGCTGGGCAGTTTTGTGTAGTGAGAATTTTGTAATTTTGGCTTCTTTAAAAAACACAGAACTATTACGGGTATATATTTTTGTTTTTATACCAGGTGTGGGGATATGAGGCTGCTTCACAGCAGGTGACTATAATTTGTCTCATGCTCTAGCAGAGGCATGACTTTTCCAGCTGCAGATAGCTTTTCTGATTGTGATATTTGGAGTTCTGGGAATTTTTTTAATAGGGTATATAAGTGCTAGAGCCCCAAAGGTGTTGTTGTTGGTTGTGGTTCATTGAGTAGTCATGAATAAAGAAAAAACAACAAGAAGAAATTAGATATCCTGACCATGAAGAACAAACTGCCCCAAAGAGCTTGGCATCCCAATTAGCAGGAACTAGTCTAACAATAAAGCCACCCCTTTCCCTCTCTTCTTTCCTTCATGTCTAGTGGTATGGGGTTGAAAGTGTGGGAAAAGGTGGAAGAAAAAGGAACCTACAAAGTAGCAAAACAGTGTTACGGTGGTGGTGCACACATTTAATCCCAGCAGTCAAGAGGCAGGGGCAGGCACATCTCTGAGTTCTAGGCCAGCCTGGTCTACAGTGATTTCCAAGATAGTCAAGGCTACATAGAGGAAACCCTATCTTAAGAAAGCAAACAAGCAAACAAGCATATACAAAAATATGCCTGGCCTCTTACCTTATTTGATTTTTCTAATCTGCATCTTATGGGTGAGATAAATGACAAAAAGGGACATTTTGAAATTGCTATTTGGTAAAACACTGATGTAGAATTATTTTGCTTTTTGAGTTCACTGTCTTTTACTAAAAAGATAAAGTTATATAGGTCATTTTCCCTTTTTGAATATCTACCTGTCATTCTATCTCACTACTAATCACCTAACTTCTATCTGTCTGTACATGCCATCTGTTTATCATTTATCTATCTCTCTGAATATCTCTGTTATTTATCTTGATTTATATCTCTCCTCTTTAAAATAGCTGGGCATGCATCCTGGTTATTACTCAGTTGTTTTTCTCAGAATGCCTTAGGATTCCTACAATGAGGCTATTTTACTTTAAAGGGGGTTCTTGTTAAGCTTCTGGCAGAAATTGGCACCACTTCCTAGCCTCCCAAGCGTGTATCTATTGTATCCAAATCCATGTTAATGTTTCAAAGTGCTGTTGAACAGTGGTCATAGGACTTGAACTTTCTTTTTTTGCTTTATTGGTAAATGGGAGATTATACAACCATTGCCTTAAGAAGTAAAAGAGAACATTGTGTGTAAAATCATTTTAATGAGGATTAATGAGAATAATCCCTAGCAGAGGTATTGGTGCAGAACGAGAGCTTAGTCATACTTGAGGATTATGATTTTCATCACATATTGTTCTATGTAAGGGATAAAAGAGTGTTTATATAATACACCAAGCACTGTGCTTGGCCCAGAGTAAGCACTCAGCTAGAGTAGCTACTTAATTATTGCTGTCATCACCACCAGTATCCCCAAGCCTGGCTACCCGCTCACCACATCACATTCCAGCCTTTGTTGTCTGAGCAGTAAATGAACTGATTTATTTGCAGAGGGATGACTCAGTGCTTATGAACTGTATTTCCACTCCTGCTCATTTTTGTCTGGTGAGCTGGATATCTTCATTCAGTAGTCTGTCATCTGACAGTATGAGCTGCCTTTGTTTATGGCCTTGGTGGATCCTTAAATAAAAATTAGGAAATGGAAAAGTTTAAAAATAAAAGCTTGGATTGCACGACTGTGGCATTTAGTGTGATTAGGCTGAATTTGGCTATTACTTCTTCCCTAATAGTCAGTGAGTCTGACACACTGGCAGTCAGTATTCCCAGCACAAATGTTCATGCTTTATAATATCTTGTACTTAGGGTGTTGACATATTTGTTATGTGTTACTTTTTTCTTGCCAGTGCCATAAGGGGAGGAAAGTGTGACTCAAAATGTAGGAAACAACAGAAATCAAGAGTAAAATATTTGTGCTTCTTCGTCCTATTTGCTTGTGTCCCTATTAGTGTGTATAGCTTCCTACCTGAAAAGGAAATGATAGAGCATTTAAACGTCCTTATGTAAATTATTATCTGGGGTAATGTATACCTTATAAAACAAAACATTTACTTTGGAAGCTCGTGAGATAGCTCTGGAAGCAAAAAAAGAAAGAAAGAAAAAAAAGCTCTTCATGTTTAAATCGAGTTACCTGTGTTCCTGGTGACCCCACCCTGACTCTCATTTAGAAGGTAGAGGAGAACTGCTCAATAGACTTGTCATCTGATATCCACTCTCAGGTTGTGGTGGATGGGGGCACTCTCAACATGATACCATACTATAAATAAAATTCTGAAAGTGATTTTGAATAGTAGAAAATGATAGCTGATGATCCCTGACTTTCTTTTCTTTACTAACGCGTTTGTCCTCAACAAGACATTCTTTGCTTTCCCTTTGATCTGTGGACACCCTCTACTGACTAACAGGATGAGATCCCAGGAACACTTCCAGATGCAGTTTCCTGATCCGTTTCCTGTGAAGGAAGCCCTTCCTTTCCCTTAGGCAGAACTGAAAACTTTCCCTGCCCCTCGGTGTTCATGAGTCTGTCATGGTACCCAACTAGCACACTGCTGTTAATCACTTACCTGGAAACAAAGCAGAAAGAGAAACTGAGGAACAATGCTGGATGTGCCTTTTGTCAGTGTCTATACCCTTACTTGTTAACTTACTGGGTTTATGAATATAAGTCATTATTTATTTATTTATTTCAAAAGACAATTCACATTGGCCACAATAGTTAATGAGGCAGGCTTGATGTAAGCATTCAAGCATCTCTCCCCTTTTGGGAAGAAATGCTTGCATATTAAATACATTCTCTGATAGAAAAAAAAAGGTCAATTCTGTTCATCTGTCAACATTTTAAAGTGCTATTTTAAGATAATTTGAAAGACTGGATTCTATTTCTAATCCTATGGCATAAGAACATTGTTGAGAAAACAGCATGTGTTATGGAGGAGGAAGACATTTTATTCATCAAGATGTAACTATTCAAATTGTTTCTCATTCATGATCTCATTTAGCTCATCTAGTTTTACAAGTAACAGTTTTCCTGGTGTGTCTTATTTCCCACAAAAATAAATGTATGTAACGTCCTGATTTAAAAAAAAATGACTAGGGAAACAGATGAGGGAGGAGAGACTAAACATTTCTTGGAGCTATTGACCTACTGGCTTTGTCATTTTAGAAAAGCAGGGAATTTTTTTTTTCAAGCCTTCTCATGGGTGAATATTCATCAGCATTTTAGAAACCAAGTGTTCTCTGAACACTTTTCTCTTCATTATGAAACACAGCTTTTTATATCTACCTCATAAATATTTGTAAATTATAACCAACAAATCTTGGTGAAACACCCATATAAATTATTATTTTTTCATCTCAGTGAAGTTGACTTTAGAAGTTGTCTTTAGCTGAAACATCAGCCTCAGTCATACCCTCTCAATAAATGTTTTTGTTTTTGTTTTTTTTTTTCTGTATCATTTAACTCATTGTTGGTTAGTTTTGTGCAACTCAGATTTTCCATCCTTGTGCATAGTTAAATATAGTATCACAACAATGCAGAGGGTGCTTGAAAGCTGTCTTAAAATTTGTATTTAATGACGCATTGTTTTGGTACCACTGATTCTGATATAAGAAAATCTTGTTGAGAGGACGAAAAATGGAAAATGGAACTTGAATAGAAATACTAGTCAGTGGGACTTGGATGTATCAATTTATATTTAATGACTCTGATTCTTTGGTTTGGAGGATCTATTAATGCAGATTAACTGTGTTATTCTCTGAAATAGCCTTCCCCTGTAATTTGCTCGTGCTTCCATTGATTTCTAGACTATGAGTTATGAGGATTTATGATTTCAAGTTCGTGATTGTGAAAAGTCTAAAGCTATTTGATCCTAGGCCAGATCTATGAAGGAATTAGCTCAGAGCCCTGTATCATAGGAGATTATTAATTTGTTAGGGCTGCTGTATGACAGCTTAGACAGTTTAAACACAGAATTCATTTCCCTGCAGCTCTGAAGTGACGGTTTCTGCTTGGTTCCTGCTCAGCACTGTGAAGCTTACAACCTTTTGTCTTAGGTTGTAGATGACCATCACTTCTCGATGTTTATCCAACTTGTTCCTTTTGTGAGAACAAGTGGGACACTCTAATGTTATCATCCTATTATTCTCCTCAAAGACCTGTTTCTAAGGAAGAGGTCTGAGGGAATAGGACTCAGTATAAACCTTTGAGGAGTGAGGATTTAACTTGTGACAGGAAAGGTTGGATTTTAATAAATATCTGAAATATTCTTTTGCTATTTTCCTATCAAGAGTGTGCTTACATTTTTATTTGCCTGGCTATTAATTTTATTTTCTGTATAAATTTCTTTTTTTATATATGAGAAATTAAACCTGGCACTACTGCATGCTGAATGTAACTTTACTGCAGATCTATATGACTCCATTTATTTCTGGTTTTTGCTTTTATTTTCAGGTACTGGGTATTAAGGCCATGGCCTTGTGTGTACTGGACAAGTGGTCTAATTTTTAACCTTATTACCAGACCTAAGTTATTCTCAAGATAAGCCATGTATTGGTGTTTGTGTTATATATTAGAAGAACTTAAATCTTTTTTGTGGGATGGGGATGGCTTTTGCATAGTCTCGATAGTTCTCCAGATAGTGAGGAAAGTGAATAGTGTTAAAAACTAAAATTATGAATTGAATATGGCAGTTTACATGAGCAAGTTCTTTGCTATTTTATAACAGTTTTATACTATACTATATTATCATTAACAATATTACCAATAACAATTTATTGTCATTAACAATATATTTAATGTCATTAACAACAATAATATTATAATTAACAATAAAATTAGTTTATGTTATTATTCCCTGCATCTGTTTTGGAGGGAATGTTTCAGAGTTTTCTTTTTTCTTTCGATAGAAATTTAATCTATTTATTCTACTAAAATATAATGTCTCCACCGATGTGACATGGAGTAGCCCATATTGTCTCATCAATCACTTTCAACTTGGACTCTGAGCTTTAAGGATGTTATTAATCACTTCCTTCACTTTCCACACTTTTTGATAAGGAAATAGATGTCTATTACAAAACACTATGTAATTAGTTGAAATTGCAGGACAAAAACCTAGATGTCATAGAATAAGAAATGACTTTTGTAAGTATAAGGCACCCTGAAGCTGATCAGCCCTAATTTTCCTGATAAAAGAGTGTAGGCACTGTGAAGGCAATAGCTGAGGTCAGAAAGTTAGGCAAATAGGAAACATGCACAACTACGTTTGAAACAGATTTAAATCTGTTTGTGAACACGTGTGTGGATTTAAACATAGGGCGGAGGCATGTGGGGGTCAGAGGATAACTTGAAGAGTTCTTTCTCTCTTTGTACTGGTGTAGGCGATGTGGGGACTGAATTCAGTTCATCAAACTTAGCAGTAGGTGTCTTTATTTACTGAGCCAGTTCTCAGTCTTCCTACTTAGTGATGCATTCAGGTTAAAATCAGTTTAGTTAGAGTCAGCTCAAGGGATGTTTTAGGGACTCCAATGATCTGGATATTTGTGTCCCTCTAATGTCATACTTAACAATTAATCACCCAGAATGATAGTAGGAGGTAGAGTTTTTGAAAGGTGGTTAGATTCATGGGCTGAGACCTAACAGATGGAATGAATACTCTATTAACAAGCCACAAGGAGATGCCTTTTTCTTTCCAACTTGTGAGGACCAAGGTATAGTCTAAAAGCAAAGAATATGCTGTAGTGGCCATGATAGGCTCTGACTGTTCCAAAGCCACACCTCAGTTCTGTCACTATCACAATACTTGCTAGTGTTTTTTAATTAACAAAAACGTTGTAACAGTTAAAGAAAACCTTTGTCTTTCCATGGTCTAAGTATTCCTTCTGGATACAGTTCCTTAGCAATCCAGGTCTTCTACTGAATTCACCAATTTCCTTCTTACATCTATTTTCCTTCCTTCCTTCCTTCTTTCTTATTATTCTTATTTCTTTCTGTTTATTTATTCTGCATGCATGTATATTTGGTATACATGGTATGGCACACATGTTGAGGTTAAGGACAACTAGTGGAAGTTATTTCTCCTTTGGCAGGATTGGCAGCAAGCGCCTAATGTACAGGCTCAGTCATCTCACTGAGATGATGCCCCTTACATTTTTCTTGTCAGGGCAGAAAATAAAGTAATTCTGGTTATCTATTTGTTGGATAGTTATCTTTCCAGTTATTATGGTACCTTATAGTCCCTACATTCAATTTCGCCTTTTTTATATAATAATTATGTGATTATTATATTGCTTGATATATCAAGTATTTGTCTTTCTCACTGTCTAATCTTATCTCTTTTCATATTAATTTCTAGCCTCACATAGCCTCACATACGTTACCTTCATCTAGAGTCACATAGGTTACCTTTAAGCACTTGGAAGCCTACTCCAACTTAAATACTCTATTCTCTCCCCATTCTTTTCTAATCCTCTTACTTGCTATTGTACGAATACGTTAAGCCGGAATTTAATCTTTATCATTAATGGATCCAAATTCTTCTTTCCCTCTCTTACCTCTTGGCAGTTCAGAGTCTACTGAACAGTGCTACAGAAACAACCATTAGTAACTGAAAGCACCAGAAGGAAATATCTTAAGTACTTAAGCTCGCAGACAAAGCTCTGAAAGTTTGGGAAACATATGTTCTTCTACGTTTAATAGTTGTACACACGTGGAGGGATGGCCAGTCATCATAATATGGTGCCTTCCTCTATTACACTCCGTAGTATTTTTGAGCCAGGATCACCGAAGTGCCATTCACTCAATGGCTAGATTGGCTGTTCAACAAGGTCCCATGATTCTCCCGTCTCTGCCTCCCCAACATTTAAATGAGAGATAGATATGTGACACCACAACTAGATATTTACTTAGCTTCTAAAGATCAAAACCCAGGTCCTCATGCATGCATTGGGAGTTCTCACTGAGAGTTCTCTACAGCCCTATATAAATGTTTTATAGTCACTGAAAAGCCTAGCAGTATATAAATGGCCTAGATCTATGTTACTGGCTGACCACTATGTTTTGTTACTGTGCTTTAGAACTGATTTAATTCCTTGGAGGGAAGTTCAAATTAGTAGCCTCATTTAATCCGCCACTACTTGTATAAAGTTTGCAAAAGTTGCTTAAGAACTAATAGCTTTTGGACAGGAATCATAGCATTCATATTCATTACATTCATATTCATTTCCCAGAGAATAAAGCTCATTTCTTGGCATATAATAAAACTCAACAGCTGTTTTTCGAATGAATGGTTGAGATAGATAAATAAATTGTATTAGCTTACCAATAATAAGAGGTTCACATCAGATGATTTTTTCCCAAATGAACTGTTTATGTGTTTTTGAAGATTTTAATAACATTTGTTAAGAGAGTGTTTGAAAATTCTGTTGGCTTCTTTTAAATCCCTTTCTTGGCAAAACTTGCCTTAATAGATTTAGTGTTAAGGAAAACAAGCCCATAAACCACACAAAACACTATAATCATGTAATTTATCACTTCTAAACATGCGGATATTATTCCAGTATGTTTGCAATGCCTCTGCAGAAGCTTACAAGTAATCTTCAAGTACTGAACAAACTTTAACATGTGTAAATATTATGTGGGCACTTATTCCTTTTCTGCGTCATTTTGTGCTTCATTGAAAACCACAATTTGCTCAGTTTTCCACATCTTCTCTCTGGCTCTGTGAACTAGTTTATAGAAGGGTACATTATTAGATTTAAAAGTTAAAACACAGGGTACACACATGTAGTGAAAAAGTATTATATGTATGTAAATGTTATAAATAGAGTAATTTGCGAGACAGTTATAAATTAACAAAATGACTACGGTAGAATCTATTATCTAATCCATCTCGGTTGAAAAATATATTTTTTTCAATCCTTAATAAACTAAAAGTATATCTCTTTGATTAGTGGTTTTTGTAGCAGTGTAACATCTCAAAATACTATAAATTATTTAACAGCAACTCATGATTAAAATAAACCTCCATTATTTATGTAACAAATTGTTTTTCCCATGAATAATACTGCATTGTTTTGTGTCTTATGAAAGTAAACGCCACGGCGTTTTATAACTATTCCAGATGCAGAAGTTCCATGTGGTTGCAAGACTCCATTGTGTGATCTGGCCTCACTTGAGACCACCCAATAACAAATTTTGGTATGCTGGACTCCTAAGGCTCATCTTTTACAAAAATTCAAAAGTTTTTCATATCAAGTGTTTAGGGAATGTCTGAAATAAGTTACGTGGGTCAATTTAGCCACATCTTATGATCAAAATAACAATTATCAGTGCAGAAAATACAAGACATAGAGAAATGATGATGATGATGATGATGATGATGATGATGTGTGTGTGTGTGTGTGTGTGTGTGTGTGTGTTGTATTATGTATTTATTTTGGGGTTATATGCAGAGTTGCGTGTCAGTGCATCTGTACATGTGTCCATGTGGAAGCATGGGGTTGAGATCATGTGTCCTTCTAGTTCCCATTCAACCATATTGTATGAGACAAGTCTTTCTCCCTTTTTTTAAAAAAAAAAAAAAAATCTGGATTCTTTTTTAAATTATCGTTTTTACAATTTATTCAATTTGTTTCCTGACTGTGGCCCCCTCTGTTGTCTCATCCCAATCCCACCCTCCCTCCCTCTACTCCCCTTATGCCCCTCCCCTAGTCCGCTATAAGGGAAGTCCTGCTCCCCTTCCCTCTGACCCTAGCCTATCAGGTCTCATCAGAAGACCTGGTTGCATTGTCCTTCTCTGTGGCCAGGCAAGGCTCCACCCCCCTCCAGGGCAAGGTGTTTCTCTCATGTTGTCAGAGAACCATCATCAATGACTTTTCCCTCCAGGGCTGACTGCTCTTAGAGAAGACCTCTCCAGTCCTTTTTATCTGGGTTCTAAGGATCCAGACACAGGTCTACATGGTCATGCCATAAAGTGGGCCTTAAGGTTGTACTAAGTATAATTGGCTGTTCTGATATACAGCAGGATCTGTTTTGTATTTGGAAAACAACTTACCTAAGAGTATATATGTTGCTTAAAGAACACTTATCCAAAGTAAAGACAATATATGTGTTATTTAAAAAAAAAAAACAAAAACAACAACAACAAAAAAACTTCCTGAAGTAAAGGTGGGGCATGCATGCAGAAAGGGGGGGAGGGTGGGACTGGGAGGGGATGAGGGAGGTGCTTATGGGGGGATACAAAATGAATAAAGTGTAATTAATAAAAGTTAAATAAAAAATTTAAAAAAAGGTGGTGTGCATATTATTAAAAAGAAGATAATTGTACTGTATATAATTCTTAAAGAAAACATAGAAATTAAGGTGATAAATATTTCTTGTATTAGTACTAAAATTTTAATGTCTTGAATATTGTTGATTCCTATTTTTCTTCATGATTTATTTCCTCTCAATTAATAACCTTGAAGTAGTCAAATTGAATTTAAGTTTTACTCTATTGCAGTACACATATTTTAGATATATCTAGACATATCTTAGCTATGGTTCTCTGGAATGAAAAAAAAAAAAGAAAAAGAAAAGTTTTATGTGCAATTTTTTTGTCTCTAAAAGTTTCATTATGTAGTAAAAGATACAGAGAACCCTTAGAATACTCTCATGACTGAATGACCGTGTTTCTCAATTTTAGATTTTAATTCCACATCCTCTCCTATAGGAGAATGTTCTATACTTATAATTTCGTACAAGTTTTCACCCTGAAAATTAATACTTCTGCAATGTTAATAATTATATGTTAATAACTAGCTGTGAGATGGAAATCTATTAATTTGTATTATTTTCAACCCATGAAACTAGACTCTTTTGTTCAGAAATTCTTGAAAAAAAAAATCTGGTCAGGTAAAATTCATTTTAAGTATAGAGAGAAAAACTAAAGAAAAAATACTTCTACATAATAATATATTGTTGCTGCTGTTTTTTAAACTATTTTATTTACATTTCTAATGCCTCTTTCTCCCTACACTGCACCAATCCCTTCTAACACAAAGTACTGAATTTTATTCATTTTCCTATAGGCTTGGCTCTGTCATACAAGTAGAGAAAATATAGTAAACATGTCTCCATTTTATCATAAACAGTATTTGATTTCAGCAATGGCCAATCTCTTTTTTTCCCAGGAAACACACAACAATGTAAAATATAGATTGAAATAATGTACACATAAAGAAAAAATCTAAAGAATGTTGAAAAATGCATTAAAGCACCAGGTGGTGGTGGAGCATGCCTTTAATCCAGCACTTGGAAGGCAGAGACAGAAGTAGAAGCAGGCGGATCTCTGAGTTTGAGACCATTCTGGTCTATAGAGCAAGTTCCAGAATAGCCAAGCATACACAGAGAAATCTTGTCTTGAAAAACCTCAAAACAAATGAACAAACAAAATGCACTGGAGCATTTAAACAAAAACTGTTTAAAGAGATATAGTTTATCAAAATAATGGGTTTCTGTCACTCCCCTAAACCAGTCTATGTCTAGGACCTTTTTACATACTCAATTATCACGAAAATATATTTGAATATATCGTGAAAATATATACCAAGGGAAATGGTATAGTTTTATTACGAATTAAGGTAAACTTAAAATAAACCATCATTAGTAGAAAAATAACTTGAAAAGCACTTTCGATAAGATTTATAATCATATATACATTTTTGTGTGTTTATACGTGCATGTATAGCTTATATGCCGATCATTACCTTATATACAGTTAAAATGTCCGAATTATTGAAGAACACCTATAAAAGCATAAATAAGTATATAGATATAATTTCAAACTATTAACTTAATCATGTATAATATTCCAGATATTTAATTTTGACATACAATTTTGGCAGATGCCATCAGAACTTTTTGTTGTGAGGAATGAAATCTTCGAAAAAGCGTGTGTCGAGTAGTCAGACTTAAATCATAAAGCAGAGGGAAATTTATCATGATCAAATGAGGATCTTCAAAATACTGCAGGACAGCCAAATGTCAGCCAGAAAATAAGTGACAAGACTATGAAAAGTAAAGTTCAGTTCATAGAGCAGTGTAGGTCAGTAGCAAGGAGCATTAATGTAGAAGACCATCTATTATTTATTGATTTTGAATACTGGTTATATTTCTTTGAGCAGCAGTATGATTTGAGAAATAAAGATTTTGTTTTGTTTTATTAAAGAAAAAAGGAACTGTACGTTATTCTCCAGAGATAATAATCTGTAGTCTTACCATCATAGCTCAGTAAATTCATAATAAAACTACACACATTATTGTGTACTTCTATTGTAATGCGCCAGTGTTCTGTTATTACTCGGGTTTTGTGAGACTGGGCCACTTCATACAACATTCAACTCCCCTCCCCCTTGCCAGTCACTTTCCTATCCTGAGTCTTTTTTTTTTTTTCTTTTTTTTTGGAAATATGTTTTTTCTGTGTAGCTCTGGCTGTCCTAGAACTTGTTCTGTAGACAAGGCTGGCTCAAACTCATATAGAATTGCCTGCCTCTGTCTCCTGAGTGCTGGGATTAAAGTTTTGTGCCATGTCTACCTGGCTGCAGCTGTATATCTTTATTCTATACTCTCTTTTTTTGGCAATATTTCTTATACTTTATCTGGATTACATCACAGATCTCAAAATACTCCCAATAGCCAGTTGATACTTTTTAATACTTATGTTTGCATGTTCATATAACATGAAGTATTAACTTTGAAGTGGGCAAAGGAATTTCCCTTTGTATTTTTGATAGGAACCCCAGAAGGCTATTGTGAATTTAAGAATCCTTCCTACCCTGCCTGTTTTTAATGCTCTCAGTTTCCTGTGCTTTGAGATACAGAAAGACTTGCACTCTTTCACTTTGATTGACATAGTCAAAAGATGCTTTATCATATTAAAGAAAAAAAATCCTTCGGGCAACTCTGCCTTCGTGGGTAAGCGAGGGACATACGGAGTTCAGATCAGCAACTGCTGATATATAAACTGCTGGTTTTTCTTAGCATATTGCATTCTGCTGTCAGGCACTCAAGGAGAATCATTGCACTTTCCCCTCTCTCCCTCCCTGGAGTTCTCCCTTACTTCACTTTCTTACCTCCTCGGTGTAAGACGGTTTCCTGTTGTAACAAGTGAGAATGATAATACTGCAAATATTTATTGCTGAAGTTCACATTTAAGTGATACTTTCCTAGTGCTTGAAAGCCAAGTTATAAGCGTTTGGAATTTTTATTGTTTTATTCCTTATATGATGTGTTACAATAGATTTCTCATTAATTGTGATTATTCCTTATTCTAATAATCTAGTAAGTTATTGACTGGTGTTTCAAGAAATTGATTTCATTATTCTTTATAAGTTTATGTTATATTATTCCATAATCCGTGTCCTTAAATTTGAGTTGTGTTCTGACCCCGATTTTATGGCCCTCTTTGATTTCACTTTCCCATTTATATTTTATGCACTCTACCTGGAATATTGTATCATTCCTTCACCTGTGTCCATGTCTATGCTTTATTAGAAGTTTAGCATGTTAATTACTGTATTTCCCTTAACGATGCAGAGCTCACAGATCAAGCCTCTTGCCTTGTGTCAAGGACATGGAGCACTTCCTGTTTCTTCTGCTCTCAGTCACAGGAGCATCTCCTCTTTTCTGCTTAGAATTTTCCAGCATCCTATCATCCAATCCACTGTGGCTTTTCTTAACCATGGACACCTCCTCCTACCTTTAAGACCTAGTCGCACTCCCATGAAGTTTAATCACTTTCTTGACTTCATGCTCTAACTCTGGAGCTTCTGTAGATGGTTCAGGCCCTGTTCTATGCAAGACCAGCTGAGGACAGAGATGACACCCAAGTGGAGAGAGATTTTAGGCAACATCCATGGCCTAAGTGTGTGTGATAATTGTACATTTAGAACCAAAGTGGTACAGCTTTTAAAAAGTTTCCTTCTGAAATATGTAATCATTTTCATGAGTCCTTGTCTATCACAAAACTATAATTGTTATTATTAAGGACATGTTGAGCATCTACTTTGGATTTTTTGACATTTAGAATATTGGGGAACTCATTATAATGTGAAATTTGATACAATTTTGGAACATTTTTCTCATAGGAATTTAATTAGCAAAAAATGTAGAATAAAATTTAATAATTGTTGAAAAGATACAGCAACTACATGTGAGCTTACTATATCAGAGACATCCTCCATAAAACTATATCTGTTGAAGTCCACGGCTTTTATATATATTATATATATATATGTTATATATAATATATATATATAATTCCTAAGCCAAAAGATAACTGAAGATAGTTTCATAATGCTTTATTCATTAGAAATTTTTCATTTACATTTAATTTTTTACATTGTATTGTCTAAATTACATGCTTTTGTTTTTGACTATAGAACTTAATGTTCTTTTTCTCCTTTCTTACCTGTGAGTTTAAATTTTGGGGATATTGTGCTTAACTGAGTTCTGAAATTTCATTAAAATTATTCCTTGAAGTATTCTTGCTGAAATTCAGGCTATTAAAGTAGAGATAGAAGATGCACCTAATGTAGATGTGGAGTTGATATTTCTTTGGGTTTCCAATGATACTTTTTCTTTGATAACCATTTTGGACTGTATTCTCAGACATAGTTTTTAACGCTTAAATCAGTGTGTTGGCATCTACCAATGGCACAGAGAAAACATCCGTATTTAAGATAATTGTGTCAAAGTTTCCATTGAAGGATGAAAACAGGTAATACCTGTTTCATGGCCAAAATTTTAGTAATGAAATAGTTGCCAAAATCATTGCCCACAGAATAAAAACATATGCCTTTTAGCACCATATTTCCATCTGTAATTAAGAAACACATTAAATAGTCTTTAGTCTTCACATACAAGTAGTTAATTAACTTCTTCCTCAGAAATCACTGGATATGAATCATTTTTAGTTTTCAGAAGATCATTTTTCTTATAATCATTGGGATTCAAGGAAGAGATTTTTAACAACTATTAATAATCAATGATGTTTCCATATAGATTCTATGTAGTATATACAGTATCTATTGAACTAATTTTTTCTAATAAAAGAGATAGTAATATTAAATCATATGCATGGGATATTTGTAATAATTTTCTGACACTGGGGTAGTAATTATCCAGTATCCAATAGCTTCAATGTCAATTTTAAATATTCCTTCAAGCAGAGCTCTGAGTTTTATTCGGTAGCTTTAAACTCAGTTGATTAAAAACAAAACATTCATTCTTTGATAATCTCTGTGTATTAGGACTCTTGGGATAGTTGCATTATATGCATGTAGTGAAAAGACAGTGTTAAAGTGTTACAGTGAAGATAGGCAGGCGACTTCCACTCTGACACTTTTGTAATTACCTGTAGTTGTCAGCAGAGGCTCTCCATTTTCCTCAGGCTCTTCCTCCTCTGCTGGGCTGCCTGAGTGCTCTTTACATATACAGGTATTATTCTGACAGCCTGCATTAAGTGTGTATCATGCTGAATTATTTATATTACTTTGTATACTGTCCTCAACTAACTTATTTATTGCTGGCCTCTTAAACCATTTGCTTGTTACTTCGTATTGATGGTCTCCCACCACACAACAACTATGTCCTATATAAAGCATCATTATTTGAAAGTCCTCTGTTAGCACCCTAAGTTTAGCCTTGAAAGTTTCGAATCCCTGTACTTGGATTCCTGTCTCTTCGTATGTAGATATCAAACACACAGGTCATTCAAAGCATATACCAGCAGGCAGCATTGATCAGGCCTGATGACAATGGAGAGAGCCCAAGGAGGGAGGGTCTCACAAAACATAAAGACTTTTAAAAGGGAATGGCTGAAGGTCCTACATAATGAGAAAAGTTATGAAAAAGACAAATTCTCTCATCATTAACCATTATATAGAAGATATTTTTTAAGTCTACCTTTGACATGTAATTTGGGGCACATTTTGAGACTGTCTCTGATCTCTCCCTCTCTCTCTACACATACACACACAAAACACACACACACACAGGTGTGTCTAAGTTTGAAAGAGAAGGGAAATAGAATTTAAAAAAAAAAAAACAGCCCATGGAATTAGGAGCACAATGCAGCAGAAGTACTTTAAAAAAATTGTTTGTTCGTGATGGCATTTAACATTATACTAAACAGCTCTTTTAGGAGCTAACTAGGTAATATTGTAGTCTCCGGGAATGCATTCATTCAAACAATAAATGCTTCATTTGTGGAGTGGATTTTGTCAGTAGGTTTCCAAAATAGATAAATTATGTGTTAAAAGAAAGAAATGGAACTTGGTACTTTACATAAAATATCATTTGTGCGTGCACCAGAGAGATAGAGAGGAAGAGAGAGAGAGATTGAGGAGAGAGAGAGAGTCATCTTTATAGGCCCAAAGTAGATATGTGGAAAATTTGGTTCTCCACATTTTAGTTGACTTTGCCTCTACCTAGTGTTTGATTCGTAATGATGTTTTTGACAGTGACAACCCAGATTAAAGCTATGTCAATGTTTTGACAAAACTGACTGATGAGTTTAATCAGCCAAATTGTCCACTTAGTCCGACATCGGCTCTGTTGGTGTGGCATAGTTATGTGTTGGTTCTTAGTGAAATTAAGTTGATTTCAACCTAATTGTCTAAGTGAGCATAATATAGCCAGATAAACGCAGCATTCAGACTATTTACAAAGTAATTCTTCTTAAGTAACCAGGTTAAGAAATAGTTTGTTTTTTAACAAAACAAATGTTCAAATTTTATTTTAAGGCATTATAAAACTTATGTGTTTAAATATATTTTCTGAAAACTAAAGAATCGGTATGATTCCATTTTAGAGACAAAATTCATAAAACTGGATTCATGAGCTGGAACCTTCTTTTATCATTCAGTCTTTTTTTTTTTTACTTTCAAATTCAAATAAAAAAATATCTTTATTCATGAGGAGAGAATTTTAATATTAGAAAAGTATGAATGTTTAGAAAGCTGTGCAAATTTCTTTATGGTAAACAGGGATATTTTAATTTAGGGACAGCAGATATTGAATTTCTACTTTGTGGCAATATCCTGCCAAAATGTTGACACTAAACAAAGTAAGAAAATAACTTTTAGTCAGACTATCACAGTTGTAACATTATGATGATCATCATGTCAGTGGTCAGCCAGCGTTGTTACAAATGTTCTACATTCCTGTGTGTGTGTGTGTGTGTGTGTGTGTGTGTGTAATTCATTAATGTGTCCCTGTGTGACACTCAAGGTTTTATCCACACTATGGATATTTCCATTTTTCTAATGTGTAAACTGGGGTTGGATGCCCTAAAGTGTCCTCACCAGGGTGTGGAAGGTTAGACTGCATCAGGTTGTCCACTCAGTGGGACCCATCCTGAGTCCCCTTCCAACTGCTTCACATAATGGGGTGTGGCAACACCACGCATTTCCTTGTAGGGAATGAGAGCTAAACTATTTGGGAATAAAGTTGGGGCCAGCTTTTTGTAGTAAGGAGTAATCCAGATACTTGAAACAGGTGAGGTTTCCTCTGTGTGGTGTCTGTGTGTGTGTGTGTGTGTGTGTGTGTGTGTGTGTGTGTGTATAAAGAGAGGGGGAAGAAAATAGAACATAATCAAGATATATGGTATGTTGAAAGCCAGCCATCCTGGAACCAGATTACAGTGTATACAATGCAGCCAGAAGTGCTTTTTATTTTTATTTTTTGAAGATTTTTTACAATTTATTTTTTAATTACATGTCAACGTGTATGCCTGTGTCTGGGTATGCATGCCTAAGGCTAGATGCCCCAAGAGTTTATCAGATCCTCAGGATCTGGAGTGCCAGGATATTGAGAGCCCCCTGGTGTGCGTATTGGAAACTAAACTGTGATCTCTGGAAGAGTATCCGTACGACCTCTGTGGCATCCCTCCAGCCCCAAGCACAAGTACTTTAAGAAGTTATACAGGGTCTGACATAAAAACAAAAATAAGATAAAAGTTATGTCATTCTAAAATTTAAATAATGGATTTATTTTCAAAGAAATCATTATCTCTAAAGTCAAAATAGTTGTAATATTGACCTTGCTCGGATGCTTCTTTTCATATCTCTGCTTCTCCTTACAGCCCTTTCTTCCACATTTCATGCTTAGGAAAAGAACAAAAATTAATATACTGTAAATACTTATTGTTATGGATAGACACATTAGGGAATTAACCAGCTGTGCAAATTTAATTTGTCCCTTATGTTTACCTATGACCATGTTTGTTATTTAGAAATCTTCTTATTTCACAATTGGTAAATACTTCAAGTATAATTTCAATTATATGTTTTAAGGAAAACCTGGTTAGTTTATTTTTAATTAATTATTTTACTTTTTGTTTATTAAAGTTTATTCACTTTATAGCCCACCCAATCTTACCCTTTCTTTCTCTTCTCCTCCCATGCCTCTCCCCCAGTCCACTGATCGGGGAGGTACTCTTCCATCTGACCCTATATTATCAGGTCTCATCAGGACTGGCTAAATTGCCTTCCTCTGTGGCCTGGTACAGTTGTACTCCCCTAAGGGGGAGGTGATCAAAGAGCCAGCTGCTGAATTCATTTCAGATACAGCCCCTGTTCCCCTTAGAATTCATTTCAGAGACAACCCCTGTTACCCTTAGAATTCATTTCAGAGACAGCTCCTATTCCCCTTACTAGGTAATCCCCTTACTTGGAGGCTGAGCTGATATGGGCTACCTCTTTGCAGGGAGTGTAGGTTATATCCATGCATGGTCCTTGGTTGCAGTATTAGTCTCAGAAAATACCCCTTGGCCCAGATTTCTTGTTTCTGTTGCTCTCCTTGTGGAGCTCCTGTCCCCTCCAGGTCTTTCTGTCTCCTCCTATTTTCATAAAATTCCCTGCACTCTGCCCAAAGATTGGCTGTGTGTTTCTGCATCTGCTTAGATACCCTGTTGGGTAGCATCTTTCAGAGGCCCTCTGTGGTAGGCTCCTGTCCTGTTCCCTGTCCCCTCCCTGACTTCCCCCCACCCCCACTTCTGATATCTATTACTCTCTCAGTGAGGATTGAGCAACTTCCCTAGGGTCCTCTTTCTTTACCTTTTTTAGGAGTATAGATTTTAGTATGTTTATTCTATGTGATATGACTAATATCTGCTTGTAAGTGTGTATATACCATGTGTGTTTTTCTGCTTCTGAGTTACTACACTCAGGGTGATCTTTTCTATTTCCCATCATTTGCCCACAAATTTAATGATTTCCTTGTTTTTAATTGCTGAGTAGTATTCCATTGTGTAAACATACCACAATTTCTGTATCCATTCCTCCGTCGAGGGACATCTGGGTTGTTTCCAGATTCTGGCTATTACAAATAAAACTGCTATGAACATGGTTGAGTGAATTTTCTTGTTGTATACTTGTGCGTATTTTGGATATATGCCTAGGAGTGCTATAGCTGGATCTGGAGGTAGCACTAATCCTAATTTTCTGAGAAAGCGCCAGATTGATTTCCAAAGTGGTTGTACAAGGTTACATCCTAACAACAATGGAGGAGGGTTCCCCTTTCTCCACAACCTCTCCAGCATGTGTTGTCACTGGAGTTTTTGATCTTAGCCATTCTGATGGGTGTAAGGTGAAATCTCAGGACTGTTTTGATTTGCATTTCACTAATGAGTAAGAATGTTGATCATTTCTTTAAGTGTTTCTCTGCCATTTGATATTCCGTGATTGAGAATTCTCTGTTTAACTCTGATCCCCATTTTTTAATTTAGATTACTTGTTTTTTTTTTTTGTTTTGTTTTGTTTTTTTGTTTTTTTGTTTTTTTTTTTTGGTGTTTAACTTTTGAGTTCTTTATATGTTCTGGATATTAGTCCTCTGTCATATATACGCTTGGCAAATTTCCTTTCCCAATCAATAGGTTATCGTTTTGTTCTGATGACAGTGCCATTTGCTTTACAGAAGCTTTTCAGTTTCATAAGGTTCCATGTATTGATTGTTGATCTTAGAGCTGGTGCCATTGGTGTTCTCTTCAGGAAGTTGTCTCCTGTGCCAAGGAGTTCAAGGCTCTTCCCCACTTTTTCTTCTAACAGGTTTAGTGTGTCTGATTTTATGTTGAGGTCTTTGATCCACTTGGACTTAATTTTGTGTAGGGTGATAAATATAGATCTATTTGCATTTTTCTGCTTGTAGACATCCAGTTAGACCAGCACCATTTGTTGAAGATGCTGTCTTTTTTCCATTGGATGGTTTTGGCTTCTTTGTCAAAAATCAAGTATCTGTAGGTGTGTGGGTTTATTTCTGGGTCTTCTGTTCGGTTCTTTTGATCCGTCGTTCTCTTTCTGTGCCAATACCATGCAGTTTTTATTACTATTGCTCTGCAGTACAGCTTGAGATCAGGGATGGAGATACCTACAGAGGATCTTTTTATTGTACAGGATTGTTTTTAGCAATTCTGCATTGTTTTTCCAAATGAAATTGAGAATTGTTCTTTTAATCTCTGTAAAGAACTGTGTAGGTATTTTGATGGGAATTGCATTGAATATATAGATTGCTTTTGGTAAGATGGCCATTTTCACTATGTTAATCTTACTGCTCCATGAGCATGGGAGACCTTTCCATCTTCTGATATCTTCTTCAATTTCTTTCTTCAGAGACTAGAAGTTTTTTTCAAACAGGTGTTTCACTTGTTTGTTTAGAGTCACACCAAGGTACTTTATGTTATTTGTGGCTATTGTGAAGGGGCTTGTTTCCCTAATTTCTTTCTTAGCCTTTTCATCTTCCGTATACAGGAGGGCTACTGATTATTTCTAGTTAATTTTGATCCAATCACTTTGTTGAAGATGTTCATCAGCCTCAGGAGTTCTTTGGTAGAATTCTTGGAGTCACTCATAGATACTAGCATATCATCTGCGAACAGTGATACTTTGAATTTGGTTAGTTTTTAGGACAATTAAACATATGACTTTCAATGATGTACTGGCCAAAAGAGGAGAAAATATTAAACATTTTAAAGATTTATGTTAAAAATATTAACATGAACTGATAGAAATATTATGTAGCAAAATTAAGTATATATGTGTACCCATTATTTAAAATGTGAACCCTGAATATTCACTTATAGCAACTGTAGAGGGTAAATATGGAGTTTTCTTGATATTTTAAAAAGATATTTATAACAGTATACCTCACATAAACTTGGCAAAGTAATTCACAAAAAAGAAATATAGGCCAAAAATTTCAAATATTTTTTTTGTAGAAATAAGATATTAAATTAAAATAAAGACATGATGCCATTGTTTATCCATTTGACTAAATTTAAGTTAATTGATTACATTTAATTTTGAAAAGCAATATGATATTGGTGAAGTATGTTTTTTAGTGTTAAAAAATGATTATCTATACTTGACATTTGCCTCTCTTGAAATATTAATTTCATATAAAAATTAAAAATAATTTTTGCCACTGTAAAGAACAAACTTAGAGGTAGCTTAAGCATTCAAGAAGTTATTGCTATAGTTGTATTGGGGGAGGTTGTCATTGGTGTTGCTGTAATGAGAAATATCCTCCATTACTCAAAATTATGACTCCCAGCTGTTTTAGCCCTTGTTCTAGTCAACCCAGATACTGGAGAAGCAAATGTGTGTCATGTCCTTGGATGTGCAATGATGATGATGTCTTTCTACCTCCTCCCATAGCTTTCAGCCGTGCCCCAATTCCCATGGCAGTGGTTCGCCGAGAGCTCTCCTGTGAGAGCTACCCCATTGAGCTCCGCTGTCCCGGCACAGACGTCATCATGATTGAGAGTGCCAACTACGGGAGGACAGATGACAAGATCTGTGACTCTGACCCTGCTCAGATGGAGAATATCCGATGTTATCTGCCAGATGCCTATAAAATTATGTCTCAAAGGTATGGCGCCTCCAGACCTCTTTCTTCATTTTACGTGTATGTCAAAAACCATTGTAAGCCTGCTTGATAGACTGAGCATGTATATGAGCATAGGAGCATTAGGTGGTGTATGTATGTGTTGTTGTTGTTGTTTGTTTTTAAGAGAATTCGATAGTTTCCCGTGTAGATCATTCCCCATATCACCAGAACGGTGGTGCTACCATTCACCACGGTACTTGGACAATAGAAAAACTCATTAGCATTATGAGTAAGTTTAACGATGTCATCTGCCTAGCGTCGTATTCTGACGGTGTTCTCTAAAAATGGGTTGGTTATAAAAGAGACAAAATTCGTTTTTTGTTTTCGAAATTTTCTAAGTCAGAGTTTTCTCTAAAATGTCTAGTGTGGAAATCATCTCACTCATTTTTATTCCCTAATTTCATAAGGATAATAGAGAAAACAAAAAGCCTGGTCAATGATATCAGTGATTAAAGCAGTTGATGCTCTTATGGAGGACCCCGGTTTGATTTTTAGCACCCACATGGAAACAAAACACCAACTACTGCTTGTAAGGACACTTTCAGGGTCTCTGATCCCTTCTTCAGGCCTCATTGGCACCTGGACAGCTTTGGTGCACATGCAGAAAAGCCAACATAGGCACACACATAAATGAAATGAAATTAAATAACTCAATGTGTAATTTATATTATAATGAATCAAAACATAGTCAAAGGTAATTGAAAAAGGATTATATGAACTTTTGGAAAATGGAAAAAAAATACTAATTTGTATATACGATTTGAAGTGTATTTAATATGTGTGACTGTTTAAGCCATGTGAAAATGTATAAACTAATTATGTGTCACATAATTTCTGAGATAAGGTAAACTGTTTGAGTCTGAGAAGATAGGTCTATAGATATCTATAGCAAAGAAGATTTAAGAAGATTTGCTATAATAAATGTTTCTTGCAAGTTAATTATATAGATAATCTCTAGATGTATACATATATGTAAAGAGAAGGAACACATATGTAAACATTGTTCCCTACAATGATTTCTCAGAAATATTTACACACTTTATGTCTTCCTACTTTATCATTGTGATTAGTTACCAAGTAATTCACCAGTAAGTTATGAATTTACTGGATGCATTTTATAATTGAGTAGGCTCACTTTTTCATAAGAATTTTTACTTGGACATGATTGATTTTCTCATAAAGGAGCTATTAAATATGAGAAGAAATTACATCACAGAGAAAACTAAGCAGTTTGAGGATTAAGCACAAATACGATGCAGTGGCCCTGCTCTGTGCCTAAACTCCAGGGCTAACTAAGTAGCACATACAAAACAGAGTCTTCTCTATTTTGGCTCATGAGATCCATCCTTAGTTTTACTATTTATCTTCTTTTAAAAATATTTTATTGTGGGGGCTGGAGAGACGGCTGCTCTTCCAGAGGTCATGAGTTCAATTCCCAGCAACCACATGGTGGCTCACAACCATCTATAATGAGAACTGGTGCCCTCTGCTGTCCCACAGGTGTACATGCAGACAGAACATTGTATATATAATAAATAAATAAATCTTTAAAAATATTTTTTTATGACTTGTCTGTGTACAATGTGCAGGAAGCACAGACATGTCATGATGAATGCGTGGGGCCCAGAGGACCGTTTTTATGGAGTTGGTTGTCTTTCCAGCTTTACTTGGGTTCAGGGATTAAATTAAAATCTTTAGCCTTGCTCTGAGGCATGTGTCTATGCACTGAGCTGTCTCACTGGCCTCAATTTATTTCTTAATATTTTTTTATGTCTATGTGTGGTTAATAGGCTATTAGAGTAAATATTTTTAGGTTAAAGATAGATGTATATGTTATTAGTACATAACATATGTCTGATGAGCAGGTCATTTGAAGGATGCTGGAGGGAGAATCCACTTTGCACATGCTGTGGACTTTGGTCTGTCTGTAGATAAAAAGATGACTTATGCTAAAGCAGGTGTTGGAAAAACATATGAGTCTGCTCTTAAGGATCTGTTTGATAAAAGTTAGACAGCTTCTTTACTTGTGTGTTTTTTTTTATTAACATCGATAAAGTCCATCTAGTCTAGATGTCCTTATATACCTGAAAGGACTTTAGTCCTTTCTTTATCTCGCTGTAATATTTCCTCTGGAAAGGTTTGCAGAGTGGCTAAATATTTATTTCCGTTGGGTAATCACACATAAGACTGCATTGGTTCTGTAAGAGGTGTTTTGAGGTAGTCCTGATTTTCTGAGAATAGGGGTAAATGGGGCATAGAAAAATCCTGAACTTCATTAGTTTTGTTCTCTATGAGACTTTCCTTGAAATTGTTTTAGGCGTCCACTAATACCACTCCAAAATAATCCATTAGTCTTGTAACTATTACAAAAACTAGTAATGATGGACTGCCATTGACCGAAGTATATAGGCTGTGTACACATGGTGACAAATGTGCAGTGGGCGACTGCCTTCCGCACTAACTAAATCCTTGAGGAAATCCTCCTGATAAGATCTTAATGGAGATTTTTCAGGTTGGCTGAAATAACTGTGGCCGTTCACCTTTGGGCTGTTTAGTGTACTGCACTTTCAGTTTCCAAAATAATTGGTTTGATCTTTATAGAGAGACGTTTGGGTCCCTCTTGTCAGAAGACTAAGGCTACAACGCTTCTTTATAATTAACTATTACGATGTCATGTCAACCGTGGCATGTCAAATAATGGTAATAATTACCAACTATGACACAGGGATGCTATGCTGATAACATGAATATGCTAAGCAAAACAGCATATTAAAAATGAAATAAAAATTAAAAGTAACCTTTCTGAAGTGTATATTAGATAAATGGATTTTTGTTGTCAAATTTAAGCTTTTAGAAAAATATTTTTTGGGGGGTATAAATATTAAGTGTGTCTTGAGGGAGGATTATTACTAAGTACAAAATTATTGTTACTACATCCTTGTATAAGCTTGTGAAAGGCTTTCTAACTTGCTTAAATCTCATAGGTTAGACAGATGAGACAAAGAGACATATTTTATATTGAATTTGGACAAGTTACATAAGCTAAAATTTGAACTAAGTTTCTGATAATGAAGTACATCTGTTTATCCTTTTGAAAGTTCTTATCCCTCCTTATTGTGTGTGTACATCAGATAGTCCAAGTTACAACACAGCTGCTTGTCTTTATCGGGTTGTAGGTCTCTAGAATGCTGAATTGATGTTTTTACCTACAACCAACTTTAGTGTCTAAAGTTTGAGGCTAAATTTTAAGTATAAAAAGTTGTAAATTTAATTCAAATAAATATGATAGCAGACATACACATTGGTCTGCAGTAGAACCATCTACTCTGATATCCTATTGAGAGATGCTGCTTGGCTCACAGACCTCAGAATTGCTCGGATATAAGGCTGAATCTTTGGTCCGTTGGTTTGATCTGCAGTGCACATACACACACACCCAAACTGCAACCAGTTTTCCCAAATCTAAATGATCTCAGGCCATTGCTCCCATCTGCTCAGCCTCCTTAATATTTCATATGTATTGCATCTTTTGCATATTAAAGGATTGATTTAAATGGTGCAGTACTTTTATTTATCTTTCTGAAACTTCACACCTCCTTATTGTGTGTGTACATCAGGTAGTCCAAGTTACAACACAGCTGGTTCTCTTGGTCTAATTGTAGGTTTCGAGAATGCCGAATTAATGTTTTTACTTCCAACCAACTTTAGTGTCCAAATGAGTAAACACATAATGCTCTCTAATTTAGTCGTGTTCATTAACAACTCTCTCCACTTTGATATTTATATGGCTTCTCCTCTTCGCATGTTGTGTTTATATATTTCAGGGATGTTTTAGAAGGAATATCCCACATAGTTTTGGGATCTTAGTGTGAAAATAGCTTTTAGCATATGCACAACTTCAGGAAGTTTCCACGTAGACTCGAGCTAGAGTTTCATGTTGGTTTCAGCTATTAACTCTGATATGTGAGTCATTAACTCAGTCAGCTCTTGAAAGTACATAAATGGGGTTTATTGTGACAGTCAGGTTTGATGGATAAATAAGCCAGGCATGGTTCCTGCACATAAAATATCCTGGACAGATAAAATGCAGCCAACGGGATCATTTAACTCAGCATCTTATACTTTCCTCATTTACATGACTCGGAGCCCTTACTACATGTTGGCTATCGTTTCTCTTTAATTGTAAGAAATCCGTATGTCATGTACATTGACATTTAACCTTTTTTTGAATTATCATAGTGTCTGTAGCCTCATAGCCTTATTCTACATATGCCTACCTATAAATTTTACTGTAAAAGCATTTGCAGAGAGGTATGTGAACACACATTCTTGGGCATATTTATTTGGACATGTAGTTTCACTCACCTGTGCATACAGAAAATTGCATAAATCAAATGTATATAACTCAGGGGTTTTTCAAAAGTACACTCATCCATGTATCTAACAACCCGGTGAAGACATTGAACATTAGCCACACCTCTCTGTAAGGATGTCTCAATTCTGACTTTGAACAACCTAAATTAGTTTCTGATCATTTTACAATTAAAAAATGTTTGTCATTTTAAATATAATTATTTTTGTACCACTTTTATAGAGCAGGGAAATCTTTATAATGAATTGGTTTCAAAACATTTTTATTACTATTTTCTCAGACCGGTTGCCGTTCATATCCCTTTCTCCTCAAGAATGCCACAACTTAACCTATTTTTCAATGTGTTTATCCTTGATACATATTTTTAGGCTAAAAAGTAAGTATTTAAAATGAAGTTAACTTTACTTCTCAGTGGTGTTATGAGAGAGGCACAAAAATAAATCTGTCATTAACATTTGAATTAACTTAGGATCACAGGTCGTGAAGTGCATACAGTAGAAATATATGTTCTAATTAAATAAAATGCCTCATTTTTTATTATAGTTTCAGGAGTATTTTAACAGTATTATATTTTTGGATGTTATAATCACACAGGGGACGTGGAGGAAGAGAGGGAGCTCAGAGAAAGAGAGAATTGTTTCTCACCTTTTGAAAGTTACTCCACAGTTGATATCAGCAGCACTGCAGGGGATTTTACAGCTTCCTAAGAGTTGTTGGTTTCTGTTGTATTCATTTCCAGAATAGTTGAAAAAAGCCTTCTATTACAGTAGAAGAAGGATGCCAGTGGCAGATTTTGTGTGTACCTAGCCTACAAAGTGTTCTCAGTGATGGGGAGTTTACATCTCCTCCGTACTTTGATGGATCCATTGCAAGATATTTCATGATTCCCTTCAAAATTACAGAAAACAACCAAACCAAAAACAACAAAACAAAACAAAATTTTAAATGCTTGTATTTTTTCAAACTGAAGTAGAACCTATTTATGTTGCACATTGGATTGACATTTGTTTTTAAAAAAGAAATGAAAGACGGAGAGAAAAGCAGATGACCCATTCTCATAGCCCCAATATACACCGAATATAGGTATTCAACAAATGGTCTCATTTGAGAGTACTTACCTATGTTTTCCCACATTTTATTTTCATTTGTATCTGAGAACCTATTATTTTCCAAGTCCACTTCGCAACTAACTTAATTTTGAAAGAATTTTTGTGTTTAACAAAGTTTAAGGAAAAAAAGAAATCTGGTTCTTTCGTGATATTATTCTAAATGCAGAAGTATCAGAACAGCTAAATGTGTAAGTTTGTGCTGCTGGAGACTGCTTTTAATAAAGACTATTATTGATACCATTTTTTAAAGGCAAGTCTGTCATATAGTGACCAAACATTAAAATCCTTTTTCTATTTTGAATTATAATATAATTACATAATTTTTCCCCTTCCTTTTTCTCCCTCTGAAGCCTCCCATGTACCTTCCTCACTCCAGTTCAAATTCACAGCCTTTGTTGTTGTTGTGTATTTATCGTGTATGTACACATGTCTGCGCATGTCATTTTTTCCCTCTAAATACATAAATACAATCTGCTCAGTTTGTGTAATGTGCGTAGGTACATGTTTTCAAGGCTGAACCCTTGGTATCGGATAAGAAATTAGCGTGCTCTTCCCTGCGGAAGATTCCTTCCCCCTGTCTCAGCGTTCCTTACTCGCCTGTAATTCTTAGGCGCGAGCTTTCCGTCTTCCGCATTAGTGTATCTTTTGTTGCTTTCCTTGTTCAGTTCCTGTTTAGATTGGCGTGTTTGTGAGATTTCGTGAGCGCAGATTCTGCCGTTTCTAAGAAACACAACACGAAACTCCCTGTTACTCAGGCCCTTACAGTCCCTCCACTCCAGCTTCCCCAGTGTTCACTGCGCCTTAGGTGTAATACGTTTCGATTGGTTGTAGTTTTCTGTACTGGGCTCTATCTGTTGCAACATTTCCCTTAAGAGGGATCCGGAGTACATTGCTTTGTGTGTATAAGCACACAGGTTTAAAATGCAGTTAGGGATTGTGCTGGTTTAGTAAAGTGGCGGTTGTAAATTCTCCTCCAAGATCCATCACTTCACTATCCCTGAACAGTTACATCTTCGGTACTAGCCATGCTCTCCTGCTTGTTGAGTGGATGGTAGAATTTCTAAAGGATGCTGAGGAGAGGTCTTCAGGTAGTTTCCTAAACTTCTGATAATTCCCTAAGAAGATAGCATGATCCAAACTCATTTAACCGTCTCTTGGCTCACTCAAGTGAAATGGAAAACACTACTGCTCTTCATGAGTGAGGCAACTAGCCAGGGTCGGTGGCCTGTAATCCCAGCACTCGGGAGGCAGAGGCCAGCTTGGTTTACAAAGCGAGTCCAGGACATCCAAGGCTACGCAGAGAAACACTGTCTTTACAAACAGACAAACAAACAAAAAAAAGAACAGACAAAAAAATGAGGCAACTAAAAAAATGGAAGCTTTAAATAAAATCTCAAATATTCACCAGTGCCTTGCTGCTGACAAAGAAATACTCATTTTCAGTGGACGGTCTTGTTTTTCTGATGCTGGGAGTATTTTGTGAAGCTAATTAAATTAAGGAGCATTTCCTCTTCACCTTTAGAGTTTCCAGCTGAAGACAGGCAAACGTTAAAATTACACGCTATGAGTTTGTTAATACTACCAACACTTTGTATTTCATAAGGACGCCATTAGGTAGAGTAATGCTTCAGTAAAAGCAAATTTACTAGTGATCTTGGCCAATAATTTGAAACATGAATAGTGTTGGTAATAAACAGAACATATAGCACTTTGTAAGTTTGGGAAGAGTGAGGTCTAATGAGTGGTAAGTTTTATGAGACCTTTCTAAGCAGAAATGAAAAGGTATACATTTTCTCAATGAAATAAACATAAATGAAATAATCTGTGGTGACTAATGTTTTACATAATGAAGTTTTAGAAAGATTAAATCTCCATCAGCAAGGCTTTAGCTCATACATGAAAAAAATGTATGTGTTCTATTTTTTTTAACTTTTTGTCCCTTATGCAGTAATTTTTCATTATAGTCATTTATTTTTATTTAGTATATTGATTTTATTATTGTTCCCATTCAAGTGCTCAGATTACATTTAAAAAAAAACTGTGCCTAAGCATGACTTGTTAAAGGGACAAAGGGACATAGTATTTCCTAAGGTGCAAAATAAATAAATAAATAAATAAATAAATAAATAAATAAATTCACTATCCACCAGATATTTGTTTATTTAAAAATAATGTGTTAGCTAGTAGTACTTTATGTAAAGTATTTATCTCTTGTGTAGGAGGAAGCTGTGTGGATCATATCTAATTGTAATTAGGATTAGCAAATGGCGAACAAAATCTGTTCTTCAGTCATTTGTGTTGACTTGGAGATATAAATATGTATGTTTGTTTAGGTTTAGGTAAAAAAGACTTGTAGGCTTTCCAAAACTGCCAGTAATCCTAATTACTGGTGCCATCAATCTCAGAAAATAAACATTTGGATCTACTTCTTGGACCTGTTAATATGGTGAGTAAATATTCCCTGGCTGAGAGTACAAGTCTACAGAGATGTTGTCATCCAAAAGTAGAAAATATACTGCGACATAAAGAAAGGACAAGAGATAATACTTGTGTCAAAAGTGAGACTGCGTAGCCGTTGGATCACGGGCTGTATTGCCAGAAGGAAGTGAAGGCATCCTTTCTCCCAAGAGGACTGCTGCTGCTGAGTTATCTAGAGGTACTTTGTCCCCAAGCATTCACTGCTGTTCTGAACAACTCTTTTCCTTTTTCACTCTTAGAGGTTAAATACTGAGCTGTGTAGGGATTTGATTTGACTTAGCAAACAGGGTCTTCGGTGTTAGGTGAAAGATCGGTGGTGCTCCCACCAACACAAGCACCTTAGTAAAAGTAATGTTATGGCTATTGTCTCATGATATATTACCACGGACGTTTCTGTTTGTTTCTTGGGAATAGTAGTGTCATGTTAGAATTGTTCTCAGAAGGTGCACATCTTTGGGACTGCCTGTTACGCATGGTACTGTTTTTCTAATAGACTATGCCTTTCTCTTTCTGATTTTATACAGATATTGTTTCATTTTTTAATATTTTGGTTTTCCTAATACCACATGTATTTGTAATTTTAGTACTGTACACTGTTACTGTTCAGTTTCATCAGCTAAAAGTCTTTCTGGGGCAAGGTATTTTAGAAATTATGGTTACAAAAGGCCCTCCTTTCCCACAAATTAGTATCATAAAAGGCTTTTCACCTTTCCAACAAATCCAAGTCGCTCATCCTCGCCTGAGGAAACTCGGCTCTGAACTCCTTTTCCTGTTCTGCTGGAAAACGTGGCGTTCTTCAAATGACACTGTAGCCAATTATTTCCTCCAGTTGTGATTCAGTGCTGTGACATTAACAAATAATGTATGGATTGCAATTTGTTAATTTATGTCTGAGGTGCGGGGAGCCATTAATTAATATGAACCATTAATTAATTAATGGTGTGGGACTTCAACATCCTACAGACTAAATGATCTGACCCAGTATGATTTGTCCAGCTCCAGTAAGTTACTCACAGTGCCTGCATGTACGTGAAAAGACAACCCGATGTAATGTTGTCTGATACACATCTGACACATACTTTACTAACTCATTTACATATTATAAGAAACAATTATAAAAGAAAATTTTTGCATGAGTCTTATCTAGATTGTTTTACTCTGTGTTGTCAGTTTTCCTTGTAACATTTTATTTATTTTTATTTGATGTGTAAGAGTGCTTTGCTGGTACATATGTATGCGATCCACATGCATGCATGGTGCCTGCATGGGCCAGAAGAGAGTGTTAGGTTCCATAGAACTGTTAGTACAGCTGTTTAAGTGCCACCATGTTGGTTCAGGGAACTGAACACAGGTTCTTTCCAATAGCAATTGCTAATAACTGCAGCCCATCTCTCCAGCTGTTACAGTATTTTTATGAGTGGGAAAATGAAGAAACATTTTGTTTTGCTCTTTGTGACATGATTTAAAATCTACTTCAAAGTAGTAGCTTTGCACACAATTTATTAGAATTGTTGTCATATATGAAAATACCCACAATAATCCAAACCTACATATAAAGGAGACCATGGCATTGAAGCTTATTGTATATTTATGATAAAAAGGGTAGAGATTAAAGAAAATGTACTATCAAATAGTTCAGGATTTCAGAAATCTGACTTTTCATTTATTAAAAACTGCATGAACATATTTTTTATGCAATCTAAATCTTTTCCTTAGTAATACTGGGCATTACACTTAGGACTTTAAGAATGCTAAGCAAGCATTGGTCTACATTCCCTACTCTTAATGTTATTTTCATTTGTTTGTTTGTTTGGTTACTTGTTTTGGATTCTGAAAAATACATTTTGAAGAATGCATTTTTATGGGAACTTTCACTTCTCTAAATTTTAGTTCTTTGGCACATATTTTATGGAGCATGCAATCTCTGTTTTACATCATTTTCTTCTCTGAAACTCTTTCTCCTTTCTTCCTCACTCTCTCTTTCTGTTTCTCTCCCCCCTCTCTCCTGGTGGTCATATGTAATGCCTTGTGTGTGTTTTTAAAAGCACTCTGCCACTGAGCCTCATCCTTACTTATTAGTCTCTAGATTTTTTCATTTCTAGATATATTAACAAGCATCAAGTAGCCCAGTCCAAGAATGATACTTTGCTCTTCTTTTAAGTTATATGAAGCAGTCCCCACCACACTCTTTGCTTATGTATTCAACAAGTCCTGCCAAAACTCTGCTCTTTCATTTTATACTAGCAGCCTTAGAAATCTGTAAAGCATGTTTTTATTTCTAATGACTACAAAATATTACAAAAGCATTTTTCTGTGCTTAATTTATGTCTATTAAACACATTTAAAAAATATGTACAAACACCGCCTCAATTAGCAATGCATTACCGCCAGAGTTTTGGGAACAGGATTTGAACACGTTATGCTCTGTTTATGAAACCTACATTCTTCAGTCTCTGAATAGAACAAGAAAAGCATCTACTTATATGCTAATATCTGTAACTGTTTGTAAATTCATTTTCCCATCATACATCACATCAGTGGTTGTACAGAAGGGTCTGTTAGTGCTACACTGTGGACTTATATCAAATTTAAAAAAATTGTTTTTGAAAACTTCTATGTACATTCAAAAGCAAAGATGGCTTTATATCTTCCTTCACAGGTGAGTGGAAATGCTGCCATTTCTACATGTTTCAGTTTTTCTTGTGCTTGCAAATAGTTTTTGTGTGTCATAATAAACAAATTGTGTGTTTATTTTTTTTAATTTTTTTTATTAAGTATACAATGTTCTATTTGCATGTACACTTCAGGCCAGAAGAAGACACCAGATCTTATTACAGATGGTTATGAGCCACCATGTCGTTTCTGGGAATTGAATTCAGGACCTCTGGAAGAGCAGCCAGTGCTCTTAACCTCTGAGCCATCTCTCCAGCCCTGTGTGTTTATTTTTATCAGGATGGTTATATGTAATTTGTTAGTCTATATATTGGTTAATTTTTTCAGGGGTAGCTAGAGATATGGCTCAGTGTTTAAGAGCCTTTGTTACAATGACAGAGAAGCCAGGTTCAGAATATAGGACACCTAGTGGCTTACATCTGTCCTTCACCCAGGTTCCAAGGGATCTGTAGGCTTCAGACATGCACACACAAACACACATGCACACACATTATAATTGTTTCATTGTTTTCCATTTATTTATTTATTTATTTATTTCATCACTTTACAGCCTGATCACAGCTTTCTCCCTCCACTCTTCCCAGTCCTGGCCTTATACCTACCTTCCCCCTTCTCCCATTCTGTTCTTCTAAGGGAAAGGGAGGACCACATGGGGATAGTCCCACCCTGACACATCAAATCACAGCAGGGCTAAGCTCATCTCCCACTGAGGCCAGACAAGGCAGCCCAGCTAGGGGAAAGGGATCTAAAGACAGTCAACAGAGTCAGAGATAGCCTCTTCTCCCATGGTTAGGGAGCCACATGATGACCAAGCTGCACATCTGCTACATATGTGTAGGGGGTCTTGGTCCAGCCATTTCATGCTCTTTGATTGGTGATTCAGTCTCTGTGAGCCCCCATGGGCCCAGGTTAGTTTATTCTGTAGTTCTTCTGTAGGACTTGACCCCTTTGTCTCTCTCCACTCTTCCACAGAACTCCTAAGCTTGGCCTATTGCTTGCCTATGGGTCTCTGCATCTGTTTCCATCAGCTTCTGGATGAGGCTTCTGTCTGCAATCGTAGGGGAATATCATTAATAATGTCAGGGGTTTGGTCTTTCCCATAGGGTGGGTCTCAAGTTGGTCTTGTCACTGGTTTGTCATTCCCTCAGTCTCTGCTCTCTCTTTGTCCCTGCACTTCTTGTAGGCAAGACAAATTTTGAGTCAAAGATTTTGTGGGTGGGTTGGTGTTGCCCTCAGTCCACTGGGAGTGTCCCCATCCGTTGGCTACAGGCTCCATATCTCCTCTGCCAAGAGTCTCAGCTAGGGACCTAATTTTTCTGTACATTTATTTTTTTAGTTTTATGTGAGATTAAAACCCCAAAATGTTCAAAATAGATATTTAAATACGTAAAGGGAAATGCAGTGACTCAGACCTCCTTGGGAAGGAAGGTCAGATGCATTGTTAATTCCTGCTGATGGGTTTGGCCTCCTCATCATCTCTGCTCACTCTCCTTTAACTGCCTCTTATGTGTATAAAGCATGACTTTGCTTAATCCCTGGTAACTGAGCCTCCTTCTTCAAATCTAGCATAGTTTGGGACTCAGTAAACCCAAAGGATTTTCTTCCATCCTCGCTTTACCAACAAAAGAGCAATTTATCCTCATAGGATCAGCTTGCTATCAAATCACTATGGCAATCATTTGGCTGGAAGATTGGGTACACAGGTTATCATAAGCCAGTAGTCCTTATCTCAAGGTGAAATTTTCTTCCATTCGACATATGTCAGTGCCTAAAAATGGATGTGGAAGGTCCTGATGACATGTGGTATGAGGGAACCAAAGGGGACTTCTACCCCAGGTGAAGCCAGTACTTTCAGATTTAGAAACAATGGCTCTTTTTCATTGCATAGTTCAAAGGCAAGTTAGTGTTATCTGTGGAATAATCACAAAATATTTTTATTAGAAACAATGCCAAGTTAAATGTCATATATTACAACTATAACCAGGAGCAGTATTTCTCTGAAGTTACCAGTTTGAGACTTATCTGTGTTTTTAAGATAGACTATCTTTTGAACTATGAAAATGTCACTATATTGATAAGAAATGTGGCTTTTTTTATCTCCAGAGTTGTTTCTTAAACTTGATATTAAACACCAGATTTTATAGTTATTTTTTTTCTTGGTTATATGTAAGATATTTCGAGCAATAATCTGTAGATTTTTAAAGAAAGAGGTCTTATCCTTACAAGTTCTGTCTAAGCAATGTCATTTAAGTCTGCCAGTACGTCTGAAAACATGGAATAGGCCCAAGGAACAGTCAACACACTCTCTTTACATTACTAATTAACAGAATTATAATTCAAGGAGCGATGGAGGGCAAGGCCATATCTCCAATGCTTAAATCTGTCGGGGAGGAGTGGGCACATGACCAATGTAGTGTTAGGTCCAGCATCCTTCCTAAACCAAGCAGACTGAATTGTGGAATAGAAGTCATTAAATCCAAGGTGCAAGGTTTGAATATAAAAGTTGCTTCTGGGAAAAAAAGATGTTATGAGTTACATTTTTTAAGGAAATGCCTCCCAGACAATCCATGCTAGGTGTTTAAGACACTTCAGGGTTATTTCCCAGTACGTTTTGATGCTAATTTTTCTGTGCAGCCTCTCTTCACTTCACAGGATAAAAGGTCACAAAACAGGATCAAAATTCTTCTTTGCTTAAGAGGCACCCCCTCCCTCAGAGTGGAACGGTGAATATTTAAGCAATCGTGTTAGGCACACCCTAGAGCTTGCAACTGAGGAATCCATTCTCTCAAAATGTTTTCAGAAAGAAAAAAAACTGAAGGAGGAACAATTGCCTCTCAAAACCACAAACAGCAGCGGCACCCCTTCATCACCCCCCACACTCCTTTTTACCCTTTCCCATTTTTATCTGTATGAGATTCTCATATTACATTGAATGACAATGTTCACCCAGGTCACAGAGACTAAGAGTCCCAGAATATTCAAAGTTTCTGCAGTAGTGGAACTCCTGAGCCAAACCCCAAAACAGATGAATCCAATCACCCTCTCCTTGTTAGTGGTTCTTCAATTAAGAAAGAAAACAATGCCACGGATCTTTAGTATTGGTCTTGAAGTGTTTTAAGCACTGGAGAACCTGTGATCTGATGGAAGAATTCAGTAGAAAAAGACACTTGTCACAAGATAATTTCCATGTTTTCTTTTTTCCTTTAATTTTGAGATTGTAACAAAATTATATCATTTCTCCCTTATTTAAAACTTCTGTGAAATTTATCTTTTGTCATCACTGGTCTGTTGCAAACACTGGGGAAGAACAGGCTTCTTCCCCTAAGGCTCAGCTGTTTGTTGCTTCAGGCTTGAGACCTGAAGACCTCCTCTAGGACAGCCCCTCTCTACATTTCTGGGGTGCCAAGGCCAAGGTAATTAAATTTTAAACTATTTGTATAAATGGGGCTTGAGAGATGGCTCAGCCACTGTTTAATAGTGCATACTACTCTTAACAGAGACCCAAGTTGAGTTCCCAGCACCCAGCAGCTCCCAACCACTTACAACTCTAGCTCTGAGGGAACTGACCTCTCCTTCTGGCCTCTGCGGTTACCTGCATTCACGTGTACTCATCCTCACACACACACACACACAAACACACATACACATCACGCAATTTAAAAATATTATAAAACGTCCTATTTATGCTGAGAAATATAATGTCCACGGGGACAAACATAAATAAATACTGTTCCATTTTCATCTAGAAATGAAATAGCTATTGGATTCCATGATGCCATTATTTCAATGTTTAGAATTCTATACTTTGACTTGGCCAAATGGGTTTTGAAACAAGGTGAAAACTCAAATGATCCTTCCTTCTTTTGGATTGTGTGATATTAAGTGATAATACACAGGAGAAAGGTTCAGTGCATTCTGCTTTGAAAGCAATTGCTTGGAAACCAAGAGAGTGCTGTCCTCTCTCGATTACTAACACATAGCTGGAATGAAAAGGTTGTTTGCTACAACGTAGTATGTGAGTCAGTTGTATCAGAAAACAAATGTTCTTAGCAATAAACATGTACTTCAAAATTATTTCCTGACTCATTACAAATAAAAGATAAATAAAAAATGTCATAAACACTTAGGGTCGATCTTTTGAAAATTTATAAAGTATGATTATAGAAAAAATAAACTGCCTTACAATAAAATATTTTTCTGGGTTTCTTGGAAGACATTCGTACATTCACTTTTACTGTGAAACAACCATACAATTTTCACGGAACTTAGGATTTCAAAGAATAAAAAATCATTTTATCCTTTCTGTGCATGCATGGAATAGAGAAGATTTTCAGTTCCAGCTTCTGAAAGACTTCTTGGTATTTCACAATAAATGAAGATGGTTGATAAGTGTCCATGGCAACACTGAAAACCAGTGAGTGCTACTTCTCAGAAGTGTCTGCTGAGCCCACTTATGTCAGAAAAATAAAAGCAAGAATAAGCACTCTCATTTATCATCTATAGGCTCCATCACCAATGTGATGTGCACTTATATGGGGTCATAGCAGAGACATGGCTAAATTATGTATCATTCAAGATCACTGATTTCAAACGAACGGAAGAGATGGGAGCAGCATGGAGGGCTTTGAAGTCTGGTCAGAAAGAGCATGTCTGCATGGAAAGTGTCTGATTTGGGTGGCTTTGGACTGTATAACAAAGGAGGCTTAAGTGAGAGGGTACCATAAAAACCCAGTGTTCATGGTATATAGAACGCAAACACTGGAAAGGTACGAGGCAAATTCACAGATTCACCTTGGAAACAGCGTAAATGTGGTTAGGGCTCACAGGAGTAGGACATTAATATCTGTAAAGTCTGAGACGCTGCTTAGTCCTGCCTTGATGCTGGACTGCCAGCTATCCACATTTGCCCTCACAGCTTTGTCTCTTAAACCAGTCTCTTGATGCTCTTGGCCTTGCTGCTTTGATCTACCATCATGGTGTCCTCCAAACAGGGCAGATGCTAATATCTGTCAGAGCTAATTTTTTTCTCCTGGAGTTCAAGGTAACTGCAGGACCATTTTCCATGAGCTTATTAATGCTTAGAACTGTTTCACACTACATGTAAAGAAATAGATCCTTAAGAAAGAAATCTCTTAAATAAATAGAGTTGATGTATAAATAAACTTAGATAAATATAATTTTAAAATGAAAACTGGAGGCAAGTCTTACAACGCACAAGGAAATAGGATTCTCTTTGCTATAGTTTAGTTTTCTTTGCTGTCTGCTTATATATAAAAATAAATTCCTGTAGAATGGGGTGACTTTAAAAATTGTGCTAAAGTGCTAAAGTGATATGTATTCTCTAGATAGTCTGCTACATTGACATATTTTGCTAACCAGGTTACTAGTGTTTAGCATTAGGAGAAGTCACTTTGTAATATAAATCTAATTGTGTGTGTGTGTGTGTGTGTTTGTGTGTGTGTATGCCTTCACATGTCAGCTGGAGTTACAAGAGGTTGTGAGCACCCATAGTCTTTTATAAAAAAGAGATAATGAAAATAACATGGTTTAGATTTTTTTTTTAACTTTCAAAATAGCATCTGCTATACTTCTCAGGATGGTAGTAGGGGAATGAGGACTGAAAGGCAGTCAGGATCACGATGGAGTCAGGTCAAAACTACATCTTATAACTAACTTCAGTTAGAGCCATATGATCATACAAGATTTATTTTATGTGTGTACGTGTGTGCTCATGTTCATGTGTGTACTACACAGGTATGAATTCGTCTACATGTATATACATTGCAGTGGAGGCCAAAGATACATACCTGGTATCTTTCTCACTCTCCAACATTTTATTTTTTATAATTAGAAATGATTTTTTCCCACGGGATCCAGAGTTTATGGATCCAGAGCTACTGGCTAGATTGCAAACCCCAGGACTTTCATGTTTCTACCAGCTCTGTAATTACAAGCCTTATAGGTGGGGAGCACTGATGTCACGTCCTCATCCTTATACACGAAACAGTTTTATTGACTGAGCCCTCTCTCCAGCCACATTATACTAAATATTTATAGACTTAATTAGAAATCGTTTCTCTCAACACAATGTATTAGAATTGCCACTTACTTGGATTTGAGCAGATGCTGCCTAAGATTATCAGATCAAGTGGAGCAAATTATCTTTGATTTTTATACTTGAGAAATACAGAAATACAATTGGCAGAGCCATGATTATAACTCATTCTTTAGTCAAACCCTTCGGTTGTTACTTAACTGCGCTGCCATTTGTTTGCTGGTCTTTTTGCATGTTTTACTATGTGCACATGGAGATAAGTGTGAGGAAGTAAAATTTTCATTTCATGACTTTTCTCTTCTGCCATCATCCTTCTTTTATGGGGCCAAGTCTTTGATGACTTGACATATAAGGTCACAGAAACGTGGAACTATTGATACCTATTTATATGTACTATCAACCGAGAGCAATCTAAATCATTTATTCATCACCATCCTAAAGCCATGACTGAAAATACAGTTGCAAGCATTGCCATGCAGTCAGCTGAGTCAGATGGCAATATTCTAAAAGTAGATATTGGCCTTTTGCCATGTGAATTCATTTTCTTGCTTAAGACTAAGGAGAGGTTTCTCTCCTCCAATCTAATATGGTCCTACGTCTAGATGAAGTGTTACAAACATTTAATGGTGTAGTGAAGGAGATAATCAGTCTTTCCCAGGGGTGAGCCCCCTAAATGGTTATCCAGTTTAGGACTCTAAAGGCAAATAATGCCAAACATAATCAGCAGGTTGTATATGAGGTGGTGACATACAAGGGGTTAAAGGGAATAAGGGGAGAAGGGGAAATAACATAACTATATCTTAATAAAAATAAGGCTAAAATTTTAAAATATTAGTATTTTAAAAGGGTAGTATTTTTGTGTTACAGGCTAGCAAGTTGCTCAGTTTTAAAGGCATTTGTCAATCCCTAGAACCCACACAGTAGGAGAAAATGGATTTCTGCAGCTTATTCTCAGATCCTACACACAGACACACACATATACACATACACAGACATACAGACACATACATGGACACAAAAACACATAGAGATAAACACACACACACAATAATTCTAAAAAATGTGTTTTAAGAACATTGTTAGCGTTCTTTTGTACTAGAAGATAATACTTATTTGTTGGCGTTTATGTAGACGCACTATCAACTGACAGACTATTAACTGCAGAAAAAAAGCCACAGCAGGTTCAAGGAAGGAACATGATGGCCAGCAATGTTTTCATTGGTTTGTTTGTTTGTCAGCTTTTCATGGAGAATGGAGAATATATATCCAAGTTCTGGATTATTTCATGTTGATATTAATTAGAAATTACTTATCAGTAGTTCCAGAGAATTCCACGTTGTTTCCATTGTTCACCTTCTAAAATAATAAATTTTAACACCGCTGACACGTGCAAATACATAATTAATAAGCAAGGTGCAACGTGCAATATGTTCTATTTTTGACTATACACTAAAGGCTGTTCTAAAACATTGATGAGGTTTCATAACTCATTTGTGAGTAAGAAAGTGATGATTAATTTCTATGGCTGTTAATATTTTATAGTTCAACTCTTAAAATTAAGGAAGTAAACATGTGTAAAATGAAAATTTTTATGTATTTGAAATTTATTTTTAAATTATTTCCTATACAATATCATTTGTTTAGTTCAGTTTGGTTTGTATTTGAGAACTCTGGTATTCTCCCACCTGACTTCCCTTTCCTGAATTTATGCGTGTAGACAACCTTCCTTTTGCAACCCAGGTTCACCTGATACTCTTATGTCTTAATCTTTTCCCTTGGGCTTGTGCTATGTTATGTTCAAATGTGTGACATTGTGATAACACATATATTAAATTAAGACCCTCCAGCTTCTATCAGAACTTTAAAGTATTCTGTGAGAAGTCATTTTTAATATACCAAATAAATTGAGCACAAATTAGCCATGGTTTCTTTGGCTTCCTTTAATAAGATCCCTCCTCACAAGCATCAGAAATGATACAGCTTTATAATAGTTAAAGATGTATAGTATATAATGAGAGATATTTTCTCTAACTTGAACCAGTGATGAAAGTAAAATTGGGCAGTATTAACAAGTGTTTCAATATTATATGGGCCTACCTACCGGGCCAGAATACTAACTGAGATATTTGCTTAAAGTCAAGCTACAAGAATAGATTATATATTTGTGTGCCTTCCCTGCTGAAATGGGGAAGTGATATAAATACTTTTAAATAAAATTATCTAATTTTTATGCATATTCATATCTGCTATTTGAATAATTAATATATATAGATATCATTTTTGCTTTTGGATTTCTTTTATGAGATGGGTTTCATATACACTAGGGTGGCCTCAGATTTTTCATGTAGCCGAGATGGCCTTGAACTTCTATTCTTCTTGTCTCTATGTACTAAGTACATGGATTATAAATGGGCAATAAAGCCTTTAGTGTGCTGGGAGGCACTGTGCCACCTATGCTATACCCTCACACCATACTTTATAAATCTCTAAATTAGTGCCTTTCTTTCCGTCACTGTCACATGTCTATAGCCCATCCTCCAATTTAAACCTAGCTGAAAAATGCATTATTTTCTGTCTCCGATGAGGTCTTCTTTGAATCATTGCTGTGGGGATGTGTGAGCACGACTGTGTAGAAGTGCATGATTTCAAATTTAGACGTAGTAGGTCCCCTTAAATCAGGACTTATCTTGAAGGTATATGATGGATAGGGAAAAAAAAAGTCACTATGGAGAATCAAAATTTAACGTAAATGATGGGGCAGATTAAAATACTAACCTGAATCCAGAATTTTTTTGAGTGGTTTTCTCAAGAAGTAATTTCATACTGATTATTATGGATGATAGCTTTGAGTATGATGGAGTAACCTGAGAAGAACACATTTTCCTTGTTAGTAAGAATATAGAAAAAATATTCAAATGTTTAGTTGATTGTCTTGACCTCTTATCTTGTCAGTAAAAGGATGGAGGAAAAATGGATCTAACTATAGGGAACCCAAAATTTCATTAATTCATCTAAAGAAAAGGTATTTCATTTCTTTGAGATTTAAATTAATTTTGTAGAGATCAAAAGTAAATAGTGAAATGATGATGTGGAAGTGTTTACATAAGATGGCATTAGCAATTTTCTTGAAAAGTGGCAATTACTTATCACTCTTTTATATACTTAAGTGACAGAGAAAAACACTTATTATTATTATTTCCCATAAAATCCATTCTGTCAAAATTCCAGAATGTTCAGAACCAATCTGTCACAGACAGATTTAAACTCTCTCATAAATAAGCTCTAAATTTCAGGTGTTTAGTGCACAAATGATTATATTGGTGTCCAGGGTGATTTTCTTTGATATAAAACTTGGGATTTTGTAACTCCTAAGTCCTAGGGATCTCTTGTAACTATTCAGCAGGACAGACGTAGGGGACAGAGAAATGACACTAACCCTACTGTTCCTCCAAACCTCTGTCCTGGAGAGGTCATTGTGACATCCTATCAAAATCCAGCCCTGCTTACATAGCCTCACGATGTTGTCCGGCTCCTGTATAGACTTCAGTGCATGGCCAGTTTCTTCATTCAACAGTAAGTACCCAGGATTTTGTTGTAAGGATGGCGGATTTTACCATAGCACTCATGGTAAATTTCATTTCATAATGTGTATCTATTCAGTATGTGGTGCACTATGACAGTTCTCTGAGATAACAGATTTAAGAGGAAGACATCTCTAGTGAATATCATTCTTTCATCTTGCCTTACTGTCATATGCATCAATTTCCAGTGCCCTTGCATTAGTAAAATGGAAAGTTGGTCATTTGAGAACAATCAAGTTGAAGTGTGAAATAGGATCTGTATATTTCTGTTGGGAATGTTGCTGTTGATTCCATGATTGAAAAAAGAAAGTAATTTATCCTACTCAGATTGAAATGTGGCCAACTTAAGCTTATGATAAATAAGTTTGTAGAAGGATAGTGAGTATAATATAATCATGGCATGAATTGGATACCATTCTATCAGCTATGAGGTCTCTGTGGATTTTATTCACTGTACTGTCAGAAGACTAGCTTTCCCGGCACTGATGGATCTCCAGGAGATTCAGTCTTTCATAAGGCTCTTTAGAAATCATACTCAACATTGAACACTAAACCTATACTAGGCTGTGGAAATATTGATGACTATTCATATTTTATTTGTTGGAGCAATGGATATCCTTTGCTTTTACAGGATGGTTCTTACCTATAGTACATTCAGGGACACACCATGAGAAAAATCTTGAAACAAAATTTCTTAAACACCTTAAATGGAAAAATATTTTCATGAACCCTCCTCAAAGATTGCAATATATGTATAGGATTTTCAATTGTTAAATAATTATTAATATTTTACTAAATTAAAATGTTAATGAAGTCAATTGGGTCTGAAAACCATACAGTCATACTTATTGTGTTGCATGACTTCTTTGTATGTTCCCCATGACCACTAAACTCCACTTACATGGTATGCACTTTGAATAGGTTCGTTACTTATTCATTCTTTTAGTGTTTATTTAATAAACAAAAAGATTGGATTTATTTTAAAATTTTCATACTTGTGTCATATGTAAGGTATTTCAATGGGATTTACTGTCCTTGGATTTCTTCTTTAGAATGGGTTGAGAGAGGCTTAGGTACAGACCTGCACAAAACATACTTTCCATCTCCTCTATTTGTCTTACTTTGATTTTTTATACTAAAATGATGAATATCATCTTATAATTCTCATAATATAGGCAATATGAATTTCGTTGCTGTAGACATTTTTTACTAAAGCATTCTAAGGATTGTTATGTACTAAAACATTTTAGCTGAATGTTGCAGCCATAGAGTTAAATGTAATATTAGTATCTAGAGGGATGAAATACATCATCTGAGAATGAAAGTCAGGAGTATATCATTCCAGGAAAAATTATGATAGGAGAACAAAGTTGTACTTGATGCTACAGAGTGTCAGGACTCCAACTGTGACGAAAGGGGCAGCATAACAGTCTGTAAACAGCATGCACCAAAATCAGCAGGAGCACTTTATCTGAAATATGTTGGCAAGGATGCTTGATGAATAATGAATTTATTCCTCACTTGTTAATATTTAACAAAAGTGGAAAATCATATTTTTACAATGGAAACAAAAAAAAAGAATGCTGCTATCAAGAGTTCAGGAATGTATTAGCAAGTAAAACAATCTGTTCCTAAATATATTTGCAAATTCTCAGTCAGGAGCCATCTTATGGGTAAAATTCATCTGTAAAGCCGAAGGTTCAAAGACTGGCAGACACAGTTCTATCTCTAATAGTATAATACATGCTTACATTGAGAATTGTCTTAAAAAAATGAATTCATCCCAAGTGGCAAACTAGCAAGGGATATCATTCTTAACTTTGTAGCATGCAGTTCGGAGAGTGATTGATCTTATTTAGCAGTTGCTGTTATCTGCTATGAAGGAGTCAAAGTCACTACTTATCCTATCCATATGCCATCCGTTCCTGCAGCAAATGCTCTAGCTGCAGGGTGTGACTAATCAGCTGGGATCTGTACAACTGAAATGTAAAGAACAAGCCCCACTAGGATTAAAGCTCTATTTATTTATTTATTTATTTATTTATTTATGTTTTATAATTTATTCACCTTATGTGCTGATTGTAGCCCCCTCGCTTGTCTGCTTCCATTCCTACTCCTTCTATCTTTCTTTCTTCCCTCTCCCCTCATCCAGGAAAGGGGGAGACCTCCTTCCCTATCATTTGACCCTAGCCTATTAAGTCTCATCGAACTGCTTGGTTCCTCTTCCTCTGTGGCCAGGGGGAAGTGATAAAAGAACAGGCAACAGAGTCAATGTCAGAGACGGCCCCTGCTCCTTTTATATGGGACCCACATTGAGACTGAGCTGTCTATTGGCTACATCTGAGCAGGGAGTCTGGGTCCTCTTCATGCATGATTCTTGGTTATGCATCAGTCTCTGCAACGACCCTAAGCCCATATTTGTTGGCTTTGTTGGTCTCCTTGAGGGGCTCCTGTCTCCTCTGCGTCCTTCTATCTTCCCACTCTTCCACAAGATTCCCTGCAATCTGCCCAATATTTGGCCACCAGTCTCAGACTCTGTTTCAGTCCCCTGCTGGGTGGAGTCATGTTCCCTCTCTTCAACTGCTTCCTGTGTCTATTTTATTTGCCCTTCTGAATGAGAATTAAACATCCTTCCTAGTGTCCTCCTTGTTATTTATTGTTTTTTAGGTCTATGGATTTGAGTACAGTTATCCTGTATTATAGGACTAATATCCACTTATAAGTGAATATATACCATGCATGTCTTTCTGCTTCTGGGTTACCCCATTCAGGATGATCTTTTCTACTTCCCACTGTTTGCCTGAAATTTCATGATTTCCCTATTTTTAATAGCTGGATAGTAGTCCATCGTGTAAATGTACCACAATTTCTTTATCCATTCTTTGGTTGGCCTCAACAATCTAAGTTGTTTCCATAAAGTTGATATGAACATAGCTGAGCAAATGTCCTTGTTGTATGGTGAAGCATATTTTGGTTCTATGTCCAGAAGAAAAAATGGGGTAGGGAAGAACCTTGAACTCACTGGCATAGGAGACAAGTTACTGAACAGAACACCAACAGCATAGACTCAAAGATTAACAACTAATAAATGAGACCTCACGAAACTGAAAAGTTTCTGTAAAGCAAAGGACACTGTCAACAGAAAAAGACAGTCTACAGACTGGGAAAAGATATTCACCAATCCCACATCTGACAGAGGATTAATATGCAAAAGATGTAAAGGACTCAAGAAATTAAGCATCAAGAAACCAAACAATCCAATTAAAAATGGGGTACACAGCTAAACAGAAAACTTTTTTGTGCATTTTTTTTAATTTTATTTTTCTTTTTTGTTACATTTTGTTAACTCTGTGTCCCAGCTGTATCCCACTCCCTCATTCCCTCCCCAACCCCACACTCCCTCCCTGGTCTCCTCCCTGCCCCTTTCCAAGTCCACTGATAGGGAAGGACCTCCTCCCCTTTCATTTGACCCTGTTTTATCCGGTATCTTCAGGGCTGGCTGTAGAGTCCTCCTCTGTGACCTAGCAGGACTGCTCCTCCCCTGGGGGAGGGGGGTAAACAGAGAATTTTCAACAGAGGCATATAGAATGGCAGAGAAACACTTAAAGAAATGCCCACTGTCTTTAGTCATCAGTGAAATGCAAATAAAAATGACTCCAAGATTCCTCCTTAAATCCATCAGAATGGCTAAGATCAATACCCGTGTGACAGACAGGCTGGCAAGGATGTGGAGAAAGGAGAACACTCCTCCATTGCTCATGGGAGTGTAAACTTGTACAGGCTCTATGGAAATCAATCTGGTGGTTTTTCAGGAAATTGGGAATAGCACTATGTCAAGACCCGACTATTCTACTCCTGGGCATGTACCCAAAAGATGCTCCAACATACAACAAGGATATTTGCTCAGCTGTGTTCATAGCAGGATGATGTTCTCTTTAGCTTAATCTCTTCTTAAAGGTTACTTTATTAAAGGAGCCTATCGCGAGGGGGTAGGGAGAGAAGGTGACACGTACCTGTAATCCCAGCACTAGAGGAAGCAAAGGCAGGATCATCTCCTTGAGTTTGAGACCAGTGGGTCTACCAAGCAAGTTCAGGACAGCAAAGACTACCCAAGAGAAACCTGGCCTATCCTCACCTGACTCTAAAATGGGGCTCGCCCATGTCACATAACATTTCCCAAATATGATACCTGTGGAACTGTCCACTTTCCTCCACTTGCTCCCTACCTGGTACCAAACATTATACCACATGTCACTGTGCCAAGCGGTCACTAGAGCTTGTGTTTAGTCAGGCTTTGCACTCCCTTCTCTGGAAGGAAACATAAACATTTATTTTGTTTGATCCAACATGGTCTCTGAAGGGAGAAGGCCATTTCCTACATGGAGTAAATTCCCTCCACGGTGTGGCTGTTAGTTGTTCATTATTTATGGATACCTTAACTGGGAGGAAAATATATTGGGAAATGCTCATTGAAAAATTATGAAGTCTTAAGATGAATCAACATCAATGAATAAAACAAAGAGGCAAATGAACAAGAAAAACTGCAATTCAGTGGGCCATTTTACTCTTTTGGAGGAATTAATAACTTGTATTGAAAACTGCTATTGCTTTTTCCTTATCTAAGAAACATAAGTTATGTTAGAAAGGATTACAAATGCTTCTGTATTTGAACTTCCAAGGATAGTAGATGAAATCATGATTATATGAAATTAAGTTCAAGTTCTGTGCCCCATCTTAACTATGAGGAAGACATTTATTCTATTGAAAATAATAGATGAGGAAAATGTGTGTCTCTAAGACTAGGCACATAGAAGACAAATACATAACAATCATATTGAAAGCTTGGAGGAATCAATGAGGTAAACTGATCCAAAGTTTCTTTTTTTAAACTAATGACAAGTAAAAAGTAAATAAACTATTAACTTGATTAAGTAATGTGGTTAGAGACACATAATAATGTTATATCTTTGATGTAGGATTATATTTTACTAAAATATTATTAGAAGTAAAAGTTTTAAGAGCAATTAAATATGAAATACATGTAGTAAGATGTGCTGTTTGTATTTAAAGGTTTAAAGGATCATTTGAAAAACGTTGAGAGTGAAAAAAAAATTGAGAGTGAAAGTTACGGAGCAGTTCAGTGGACAAGACAGTGTAATCTTTGATAAAGATTAATGTTCATTTTTGTATTCAGAGAAGGAAATTTAAATTTTGTTGCCCTAAATATTGGGGAGAATTTTAAGCGATCTGAGGAGCACAGAGAAGCAATTGTCCTTTGAATGTTGGTTGTTGTTGATATTTCTGTTTTCAGAAGTGCTGTCCTTTTAGTGGGATACTGAGTGTCTGTCCAGCCATTGACTAAAACCACCCACATTGAACAAGAAGTCCTTTATGGTTTTGATCCATATTTGGAATATTAATACTGCTTTTTTAGTACAAACTTTGGCTTTCAATTCTATTTGCTATACAGTGTGATTAACTTTAAAAAAAAAAATGAAGATAGGTGCTGATGAGGTAAGGCTTCTGCTGCCAAGACTGAGGATCTGAATTTGATCCTCAGGCCTCGCATGGTGGAAGGAAATACCAGTTTACCACAAGTTGTCTATTGACCTACACGTACAGGGCTGTGTCATGTATATGTGCACACACATACACACACACATTAATAAATAAATAATTGTAAGAAGAAATGTTCCTGGCTCAGTCAAGGAGACAAAATAAATAAATAAAGATATATTTTAAAGATATTTTACGTAATGTCTTATTTCGATTTCCAAGTGAGACGCATTTTCAATTGAATGAATACTTCATATTTCTACTTTAGCCTGTATTTTCCCTTTTCCTTAAATGTTTACATTTATTCTTTTGTCAATATTCCTTCTGTTTATTACATTTTATATAAAAACCCTAGAATAAACTTATTGGATTAGTCTTCTATTTTTTTTTCAATTTTATTAGCATATACTAATTGTATAAAAACCTTCACTATGGCATTTTCGTACATCTAATTTGGTCATAATCATTGCCTTTCACCTTCTCTTGCTTGTCACCTTTTCTTTTGCTTACTGATCTTCTTATTCTTTCTCCAAAGTCCCCTTTTTATTTTTGTCCTCTTTATTTCTATAATCTGACTTCTAGCTAGTCAAGTTGGCATAGGCTTAGAATGCCAACCTTTTCAAGGGTGATCAGAAGTTCAACGGCATTCTATACTATCGAGCAATTTTGAGACCATCTAGGGCTATGTGAGACCCTCTCTCTATGCAGAAATAATAATGCTGCTGCTGACAATAATTATGTACATCCTGCATCTGAGAGAAAATATACAGTACTTGTCTTTCTGAGTCTGGCATATTTGCCTAAAATGATGATCTCTCTCTCTCTCTCTCTCTCTCTCTCTCTATATATATATATATATATATATATATATATATATGGTGATGGTTTCTTGAGAACACCTTGTTATGCTTTCCATAAGGGCTGGACTAGTGTACATCCTATCAGCAGTATGTGAGCTTCAGCGTCGTTCGAAAATGATGAAAATTTTTAGTGTAGTTTGGTTTCTGTTTCTACAACAGTATTTTAATAGTCACCAGATTGGTTAATTTTGATCCCTAAGAGACTGAATTATAAAACACAGGCCAATGTCCTCATTGTGTACTTGAGCAAATTTGGGGTATATGCCTAGGAGTGGTATAGCTGGGTCTTGAGGAAGCACTATTCCTAGTTGTCTGAGAAAGCCCCAGATTGATTTCCAAAGTGGTTGTACCAGTTTACATTCCCACCAGCAATGGAGGAGGGTTCCCCTTTCTCCACAATCTCTCCAGCATGTGTTGTCATTTGAATTTTTGATTTCCAGTTTCTTGCTATTATGAATGAACATGTTTGTGAAAGTGTCTCTGTAGCAGAGAGTAGAGCTTTTTTAGACATATGCTAAGAGTGGTATGGCTGGATTATGAGGTATATCTGTTTCCACTTTCCTGAGGAATTGCCTCACTGATTTTTACAGTTAGATTTGGTTTATTTAATGATACTGGGCTGTTTAGTGGAAGAATAATAGTGTTAGGTTCTCCCTTACAGTTCATGATATATCTAGCCACACAGGTTTCTGGCCCAAATATCAGTGCCAGGCATAGATTTCATCTTGTGGAGTGAACCTTAAATCCCATCAAAAAGTGATTGCTCAGTTATATAGCATTTGAGATACTATTACACCAGTGGGCATATTTGCCAGAGTGAACATTGTTATAGTTCTCAGGGTACATAGTTAGGTGAGATTGGTGATTGTTTTCCCTATTGTAGAGTGAATAACAATTCCAGGACTATGAAAACCAGCCAATGGGAGTGAAGTTTCTAGGTTGGTATCAGCTTTATTTCTCCATGTTCTATTACTCAAGAAAGTTTTCTTCTGCAAGTCCTAAAAGCTGATCAAAGACCACAGCAATAACCTGTAATGTCTGGGAGTCTATGGTACGCCGCTGAAAAATAGCTCCCCAAAAGTTAAACCATTCCTGGCACTGAGGTTTTTTATTTGACAGACAGTTATGTTTAGGAGGAGTATTTCTCCTGTAATAAGAATAACCCCATTTAAACTATTTTATATACTCACACCCTTACATTTTAGAAGATTCTTCAGTAATACTCAGTTTACATTTGACTTTTAAGTGGTCATTGGGATTACCTATCCCTTCTCATAATCCCTTTTCTACTGCCCCTTACCACCCCCACCTTATTTAATCTTTCTTGCTCCGTATTCCTCATTTCTGCTCTGTAGCACCTGTGGTCTTGCTAACTGTACAACTTGTTCCCGAAGTTAGAAAATGAATAGTATATCTTGGATTTCTTTCCTGAGAAAAGTCCTTTCGTAAGCAAAAAAAAAAAAAAAAAAAACATTTAACTAGGCTCTTAACGTTTGTCATAAATTCTCCTTTAATATTTTTCCACTTCTTTTACGTACAAGTATCTCTGATAATGCTCTCTGTAGCACTGAGATCAGTGTGCCTACGGTAATAAATTCAGCTCAGTAAACATTGGTGATGCCTAATATTTAACATTTTAAATACAGAACTGAGTTTTAAGGTTTCAATGGCAATATGACTTCTAGGCTTTAAAGTTGACAGCCTAGTGGACAGCAAAATCCCACTGATACTTTTAGCCTAATTTTTTAAGCTGTATGGGTAAGCAGTAATTTTTAGCTTGATGTTGACATTTAGGAACATTTATCTAAAAATATGTTACCTTGTTAAGTAAGGGCAGCAGGCAAGTATTTAAAAAATTCCCCTAAATCCAGAGATATGGAATAGGATGGAAATAATAAGGAACCTGTTTTATGTTTCTATGAAATACAACTTGTATTTTAATGCTTTAATACCTTTTTAATTAACATTTTAACTACAAATAATAGTTATTGTATTATACTTACAAGGTCTACCGTTACATAGGATTGCTGTCGAAATCAGTTTCTCCAGTTTCTCCATTGTTGGCTTTGGTGTTTGTTTGTTTGTTTGTTTTAAATTATCATATCACATTAAAACTTAACCTACTTCAGCAACAGGTCCACACTCATGCCTGTAAGCTGTGTCTTTTGTTTGATCTGATCTTGACCTGCAGGACTGAAGCTTGCTGGACCACATGGCCAGAGTCAACATTTGTAATGATGAGCATTTGTCATGATGGGCAGTGATTTCGCTAGCTGGGGAGGAGGGAGGTGAACCACCTTCCCTGACCTGGGGTTCCCATTGGGGATTGTGCATCTACTCTATGTTTCCAAAGAACGGCTAGCAAGAGTGAGACAAGCTGATGTGCAACGACTTTTAAGGAGGCTTTGGTTATATTTTAAAGAGTAAAACAAAACTTCATTACATTTATGGATTTATTTTGGCCCAGGGGTAGCTTGCACATGTTTGGAGAAAGGTTAAGTTGTGGGTATTTGCTCTCTACATCTCGGAGACAGGATTCGGGGACGAAGCTCGGGAGACCTGGCAGCACTCACCTGCATCCAGAGAGCCATCTCCCTCAACCTTAAGTCACATTTTTTCATGATTTTTTTAGCCAAAATGTGCCAAAGGCCAAACTGTGAGGAAAGTAAGTTGCCTAGACAATTTGTGCAAAAACAAATCCTTTCAACTCAAAACCCTGCCCACTTACATCACAAATAGAGTATTGGTATGAGTATTAACAATCTTTGTGACATTCTTCCCAGCAGCCATTTTACCCTGTAGACTTCAGTACATCATTATTTCATACCATTTTATTCCTTTCCTTCACTATGTTTTTTTCTTTTTATTTATTTTTTTTCTGAAATGCACCTTCAAATATACTATGAGTCTGGTGGTTACCTGTACATTTTAAGAAAAGTCAACTTATATATGTATTATTGTTGCTCTTAACTGTATACATTAACTACTTCTAAATCTTGTTCGTTCTTTTTAGTTGATTTTTTATTGTAGTCTTCAGGAAACAACTTCCTCTAGCACTTTTTTTTTTTAGTTTTACCTTAATAACTCTTAGGAAATTAAAACCAATAAAAGTGTAGAGTTATCTGTATTATCACTAAAAAAATTAGACCACGATACATTATCTATATGTAATAAAGATAGTGTCTAGGCCCCTGCAGAATGTGTTCTAGACAGATACGTCTTGAATCAAACCTATTATAATATCATAAGTTACAGCGCATTTATTACACATAAACTAGCAACACACGGTGATGGTATGAATTGCAACAATTATCACTAACTGAGGAAAATAAATAAAATTTTAGAATGGAGACCATGGTTTTTAGTGAGTGTATGTCACTGTTGCATTACTGTAAAGCTACAGAATCACAAGTGTCATAAACCTTAGTCAGAAAAAGATGTATGCATGCATAATTGTCTTGCATTTTATGTGTTAGATCCATGTTTCCCATAGATAGTAATTGACACTCAGAAGATGACTCACTTCCTGCCACCAGGGTGCGTTCAGATCATCGGGGCTACTTAAGCTTCCTGTTAAAAATCCTAGGGCATAAACATGTATTTCTGTTTCTTTCTTCATTGGAATTGTACCAGATGCTTCAAAAGAAAAATGTAAAAGAGCATATGCCAGTAAAGAGGTTTGCATTCCAGAGGAAGGTAACTGCTGAGTGAGAACAAGCACACAGTGGAAATATCTGAAATATTTCACTTTGTTACTGACATACAGATCCATCTAAAATTTATATCAGGGTTTTAAGGGTGTAATTGTATCAGATGCTTCAGGAAGTGAAAACTAACAGTAGGAGAGATGTAGTACTGGAGTTTTCATCAAAGTCTCATGGATGCTTCTCATTCTCTCTTTAATTTTTTTCTGAACTAAATTTATTTATTTACTTATCTGTTTATCAATTGGTTTCCATTTATTCACTCTGTATCCCAGCTATAGCCCCTTCCTTCATCTCCTCCCAGTCCCACCACCCTCCCTCATCTCCCCCTATGCCCCTTCTCTAGTCCACTGATAGGAGAGGACCTCCTCCCCTTTTATCTGACCCTAACCTATCAGGTCTCATCAGGGATAGCTGCATCACCTTCCTCTGTGGCCTGGCAACTCCAAACAAGGACCATGCATGGAAAGGATCTAGACCACTTGCTTAGAGGAAGCCCATAGGCTGCTCAATTTCCAAGTGAGTTTCATAGTAAGGGTTACAGGGGCTGTCTCTGACATGGAATCAATGGCCAGCTCATTCTCTTTTTATCGCTTTTGTAGGAGTAGAAAAAGTTTATCTTGTTTTCTTCCCTGTATAGAATACATTTCTTGTAAATTTTAACTTCTATTAAGATAGTTTCTATATTATGGCCTGAGTTTTGCATTGGTGAGTTTTTAAGGTAAAATCTGAAAGGACAAAAATGTTATATATTTATAAAAGTCTGTGTGTGTGTGTGTGTATGTGTGTGTGTATGTATGTGTGTGATAAAAGTAGAGAGCAGAAAAGGAACAAAGAAGGAGAAGAAAAAGAGAGCCTCAGGGAGATAATAAAGAAATTCACCTGACCTGACTGCAGAATGGAGGATATTGTGGAAGGATGGGACCTACAAGGAGATAAAAAGAGAGATGAGAGAGGGGAATAAATAAGTGAAAGATGAATTTTAAAAATGTGAATAACATAGGGTAAGAAAATGCTATAAGAAAAATAGTCATCATTGAATGTTGTCATATGTTAAGGTTTTGTTTTCTTTATCCTTTTTGTGTAGCATTAATGTGAATGTAAATCTATCAGCTATTTTTACTATTACTAACACAACATTTTTAAATTAATTTATTCTTCACCGATTACAGTTTATTCACTTTACATTCCAGCTATAGCCCCCTTCCTCATCCCCTCTCAATTCCACCATCCCTCTCTCATCCTCTCCCATACCCCTCCCCTAGTCCACTGATAGGGGATGTCCTCCTCCACTTCCATCTGACCATAGCCTGTCAGGTCTCATCAGGACTGGCTGCATTGTCCTCCTCTGTGGCCTGGCAAGGCTGCTCCCCCTTCATGGGGTGGTGATCAAAGAACCAGCCACTGAGTTCATGTCAGAGACAGCACCTGATCCCCTTCCTAAAGAACTTACTTGGATACTGAGCTGCCATGGGTTACATCCATGCAGGAGCTCTAGCTTATCTCCCTGCATGGTCCTTGTAACATAACATTTTTGATTACTGAGAATAATTTAATTCTTCTGGATAGCTAATTTTCTTTTTGCTTGCCATCACTAAGGTAGTAATTAATTAATTTGGATAAAATTTGGCAACTTCTAATTTTTCTTTCCTTTTTGCTTTTAGTTTTTTTCCTGAAATTTAAAATTTAAAAAAAGAGAGTATAAATAGCTATGCCTTTCCTGACTTAAAAAAGAAAAGAAAATTTAAAAGATTATTTGCTTAAAATGTATTCAAGGGAAGGCTGAAAGCAGAAGAAATTACTGTTTTCATCCATGTCTCCACTTACAAGTGAGTTTTCAATCTGAAAATTAACCCCCAGGAATTATTCATCAAGAGCCTACATGCAGGCTTGTGGCTAGATTGGTATATTTGTATCAAGTCAGTTTGATTACAGAATTTCTTCAGGGTTTTTGACAGCTAAATCTAGGGCACATATATGAATAAAATAAAACAACAAAACAAAAGAAGCCGAAGCTTTCAAATATGTTGCAACCAAATTCCCACTAACCCCTTCAAAATAGGGAATCAATAAGATGAAATTAGGCATCGCTAGAGACTTGGCATCAGTGAACTGAACTCCTCACTTTTATTTTTATTTAAATACATACTACAGAGTTGTTGTTTTTTTTAAATTCAGGCATTACATTAATCTGTTAAAATAAGAGGTTGTGGACTCAGAAGGTAGCTCAGTTGGTAAAAAGATTGCTGTGTAAACCTGAGGTGCTGATTTTGTTCCCCAGAACCAATTTCTTTTTAAACAAACAAAAGAGTCTTGGGGCTATACACTTGTTATTGTTGTCCTGGGGAGATGGGGATAAGGAACTCCCTGAGGCTTGCTGGCCAGCTGCCCAAGCAAAACTAGAAAGCCATATGTCTTAAAGAGTGACCCCGTGTCACAAAACAAGGTGAGTAGCAACTGAAGAAAACATCTGAGATTGCCCTCTAGCCTCAACATAACTGTGCACACGTGTGCATCTGTGCACACATATATATGTATGTGCCCATGAAACGACTGAAGGCTAATTCATAACAATAGTGTCCTTGTGAACATTGAATTAAGGAAAGATTTTGCTATAATTTTCTCACTTGTTTTTTAAATTCACTTTTTAAATTAATTACAATTTATTCACTTTGTATCCTACTTGTAGTCCTCTTCCTTGTTTCCTCCCAAACCCACCCTCTTCTCCTCCCATGACCCTTCCCAAGTCCACTGATAGGGAAAGATTCCTCTGACCCTAGCCTATCAAATCTCATCAAGACTGGCTTCATTGTATTCCTCTGTGGCCTGGTAAAGCTACTTCTCTCTCAGGGGAGGTGATCAAAGAGCCAGCCACTGAGTTCATGTCAGAGACAGCTCCTGTTTCTCTTAGTAGGGAACCCACTTGGACACTGAGCTGCCATGGGCTGCATCTGTGCAGGGGCTCTAGGTTATCTCCATACATGGTCCTTGGTTGGAGTATCAGTCTCAGAAAAGGGCCCTGTGCCCAGAATTTTGGTTCTGTTCCTCTCCTTTTGGAGCTCCTGTCCCCTCCATGTCTTTCCTCCTTCTTGCTTAGCTTCTTTAGGTGTACAGATTTTAGTATGATTATCCTATATTATATGTCTAATATCCACTTATAAGTGAGTATATACCATGTGTGTCTTTCTGCTTCTGGGATACCTCACTCAGGATGACTTTTTCTGGTTTCCACCATTTGCATACAAATTCATAATTTCCTTGTTTTTAATTGCTGAGTAATATTCCATTGTGTGAATGTACCACAGTTTCCTTATCCATTCCCAGTTGGCGGACATCTGGGTTGTTTCCAGATTTTGGCTATTATGAGCAAAGCTGCTACAAACATTGTTGAGGAAATATCCTTGTTATATATTTGAGCATATTTTGGATATATGCCTAGGAGTATTATAGCTGGATCTTGAGGTAGCACTATTCCTAATTTTCTGAGAAAGGGCCAGATTGATATCACTGATTTTTTTTTTTTTTTTTTACCTTAGGATTTATATCCGGACCAAAGAGTATGAACATGTTGAAAAAAATATCACTTAAATTGTTGTTACTATTTCCTACCAGTTTTTCCCTAGCTTTTCTAGTACTTTCCAGTCAAGTTTCTTTTATACACAAGGCAGGCTAAAATTAATGTTTAAAATTATGAGAATACATCGATCATGAGACAGAAAAAGGATAGACGCTTATCAAATACACTGTATTTAAGGGATTCTTGTGCCTCCTGTGTGTTGGCTGTATCATTTTAATATTCATAACAGAAAAGTAGATAAAATTTTTGTTTCCACCTTAACACTTTGATGCACTACATTCAGAGTAGCCTAACAGGTAAGCTGTGGATCTCAGAATAATAATAATGATAATAATAATAATAATAATAATAATAATAAGGCAGACCTGTTTTTATATTTTCATTTCTCAATGGCAACTCTTTTCAGAAAGAGTTGAATAAAAATAATTAAAACAAAACAAAAAAAAAACACAAAATTATAGGTTAAACCCATTTTTCACCCCAGTGTTTTTACTCATAAGGGAAACTATATTGGAAAAATTTATAGATGATGTTAACAGAACAATTGAGTAAGAAATAGTTTTAAATCCATCTAACTCACAGCTATTTACATGTTTTATTTTAGTTTTTATCAATTCTTTGTGAGTTTCTCATCATGCACCCCAGTCCCACTCATCTTCCTCTCCCTTTGTATCTGTTCTCTGCCCTTGTAACCTCCCCAACAGAAGAAAATAAAATCAAAGATAAAAAAGTTAACAAAGTAAAAATTGAAATCATTTTATTGTGGAATCTATACATGTCACCGTGTGTCACATAGTGCACCCTTTTATCTATACAGCTTTACTTGCAAATGTCCATTGGAATGAGACATTGTTCTGGTCTGAGGCCTTTGGCTTCTGCTACACCATCAGAACTGGAATCTCACCGGGACTCCTTCTGGTTATCCTGTAGCTATTCTGTGTCATGGAGAGCCTGCAGCATTGGATCTGTCGGACTGGCTCCTTCACATGCTCTAACGTGTCATAGATGTTGGGGTGGGCCAACTTAAAGCGCTGGATCTGGGCCTGGGTGGTAGCTGTGTCGTTCATCTTGCCAGCTCTGCTGCACTGCCCTGGCTCGCTCATCCAGTGCCCAATGACACAAGTGGCAAAGGGCAGGGCCAGCTCTCCAGCCCCTATGCCCTCTGCGCAGACTCAACCTGAGCACTTGCCACCAGAGCCAGTTCTGCTGTGCTGCCCAGTCAAGGTGCAGAGCGCTCTCTCTCTCTCTCTCTCTCTCTCTCTCTCTCTCTCTCTCTCTCTCTCTCTCTCTCTCTCTCTCTCAAGTGTTGCAGCCAGCAAGGGGCTGGGAGCAGCTCTCCCACCCAGGGTGGTTGGTAAGAAGGGGAGGGTATCTCTTCTTTGCCCACACAGCTGCATGGCAGATAGGAAGCGGGGTCTGCTCGCCTGCACCCTCACCACCAGAGTCAGCTAACCGTTTACACTTTTAACAACTATTAACCCTCACACAGTTGGATGGAATAAATTGTGAAGTTTGAGGAAACAGTGCCAGGCTCATCTACCTCAATCCTAATTCTGTGCCTCTGCCCAGACTCTTTTTCACACCTCTTCTTCCTTAGCTTAATGTTTTCATTTGCCCTTTCTGATTCAGTTTATGCATTCATGTTTCTTTCAACAAGTCATGGTTTTCGATACAGGCCATGTTGCTCTCATGGAACAAAAATGCATAGCTCTAAGAAAACAGACAAGTCAAGACAGGATTTTAAAAGACAGCATCATGTTTTAATAGATTTTGTTGTCACTGCTTCTCTACGGTAGTTTCAAGAAGACTTTGGTACAAACGAGTTTGCAACACAAAATAGGATGACCATCTTTCTTTTCTTTTCTTTTTTTCGTTTTCTTTTTAGTTTTTCTAGACAGGGTTTCTCTGTGTTGCCTTGGCTGTCCTGTACACACTTTGTAGACCAGGCTGTCATTGAACTCAGAGATCTGCCTGCCTCTGCCTCCCTGAGTCCTGGGATTACAGGCATGTGCTACTGTGCCCGGCTTGCCCATCTTTAGTGTTGAGGTTAAAGTTTAGGATGCAATCTTTCTAGAGATAGTTATTTGTAATGCATCAGTCTTTGAGGAACTTGTGCCTCTTCTATCTTTATATATCAGTTCTTCCTCAAATCTGAATCTTGAAGTAAATGCTTACTAGTTACTTAAGCCGTTATTGATCTGAGTTACATGAGTGATCTCAGCCTTATGTGGTTTTCTAAGTAGGTAATGAACCACTTCGTTTTGGCACTTCTAAAATTATATCTGTCTTGAAACCTTGTAAGGTTTGTGAAGATAACCAAGTCATCTTATGAATGCTTCATTATGTAGAACCCAGTTGAGGAAAGCGGGCCTCCTCTACTTTATTTGAATCTGAAGATACAAAATATCTGACGAAATTTGAAATGAAGAAATAATAGTATCAAAACAAGTTTATCTATAAAATATAATTTAATTTAGTAATTAAGGGACAGAAAACATGGCTTTGTATTTTGTTATCTACAGTCAGGAAATAGCATTTCAGAATTGATTTAACATTTTTTTTTCAAATTATTTTTTCTTTGTAAGTATGCATCACAAATATGCTGTTTCTTAGAAATTTAAAGAAAACGTGTACAACTTATTAAGAAATGCAAATAATGCTTCCTTAAATAATTTCTGATTTATGTATAGATTTAAAAAAATAAATCCAGAAATTATGAAAAATTTCCTATACAGATTTATGGCCAGAGTTTTAAATGTAACAAAATGAAATGTAGAAAATGGAACACTGCCATATGAACTTTGAACTTGGTGTATAATTACATTAAGGCAGCGTATTGTTTGCCATGCAGTCAAGTCATCCAGCAATTATTTATTTAATGCTTGGTATGTGCCAAATTGTAGTCTCAGGATGGGAATAAAGCACTGAGCACAGTAGATAAAGTGCATTTAACTCTGGGCTAAGGACGCCAAATAGCTGTGTATATAGTATTTTGAGAAAAGAACAGTCATGCAAGAGTTTTTACTGTTGATTTTAAAAATTACTTGAACCTAGCTTATGAACATTAAATTTTCTATGTTAATTTTTTCTTAGGGCAATATTTATCAGTATTAGAATAAAGTATAAATATATGTTTTACATAAATATATATGTTAATTGGTGTTACACACCAACATTAAATGGTATTTTTATATTTGTGTGCATATGTTTATCAGTGTATAAATTGGCTAAGGTATTTAAAATTTCTCTCTATACACTCAGGCCCTTTCTGCTTGTTAATTTAAATTCTTTGGGATTTCAATATACATGATTTGTCCTTTCAGAGAGATTATAATTTTTTCATGTTGAAAACTTTATTTTTAAAGTATGGTCTTGTGATGAGGGATAGTAGCCATTACAAAAATTCTGTATACTTAATTTAAATTACTTATTGAGAAATAATTTTTAATATAAAAGTAAAGCTAATAATGTTGTGCTTTTGCTGAAGTTAAGTTCTTTATGCCCTGTTTTCTTGGGTGAATTTGTTTTCATTGGATTGGAGTTTTCCTTCTAGTATCTTCTGTAGGGATGGTTTGCTGTGTAGATATTGTATAAATTTAGTTTTGTCATGGAATATTTTGTTTTCTCCATCTATGTTGATTGAAAGCTTTGCAGGGTATAGTAGTCTGGGTTGACATTTGTGATCTCTTAGAGTCTCCATGATACTTGCCCAGGCCCTTCTGGCTTTCATAGTTTCTGATGAGAAGTCTGGCGTGATTCTGATAGGTCTACCTTCATATGTTACTTGGCCTTTTTCCCTTGCTGCTTTTAATATCTTTTCTTTGTTCTGTAGATTTAGTGTTTTGACTATGATGTGACGTGATGTGTTTCTTTTCTGGTCTAGTCTATTTGGAGTTCTGTAGGCCTCTTGTATATTTATGGACATCTCTTTCTTTAAGTTGGGAAAATTTTCTTCTATGATTTTCTTAAAAATATTTTCTGGACCTTGGAGTCTGGAGTTTTCTTTTTCATGAATTCCTATTATTCTTAGATTTTGTCTTTTCATAGCATCCTTGATTTCTTGGATATTTTGTGATTGGAACTTTTCTGATTTTACTTTTTCTTTGAGAGAAGTATCCATTTCTGCAAGTGTGTCTTCAGCTCCAGAGATTCTCTCTTCCATCTCTTGTATTCTGTTGGTGATGCTTACTTTTGTGGTTCCTGATCTTTTCTCCAAGTTCTCCAGCTCAAGGGTTTTCTCATTTTGTGTTTTCTTTATTGATTCTAATTCTGTTTTCATGCCTTGCACCATTTCTTTCATGTGTTTGAATTTGGATTCCTGTCTCTCTACGATGGCCTCTATTTCTTTTTTCATTTCCTTCTTATATGCCACTAATTTTTCCTCTACTTGTGCATCTATTTGTTTGGCTATGTTTGCCTGTGTTTCTTTAAGGATATTGTCTATTTCTTCTTTCTTTGCCTCCAATTGACTGGCCATCTCTTTGAAAGACTTGTTCATTTCCTCCTTATGAGCCTCAAATAATTGGGCAAGCATGGCTTTAAAATCATTTTCCTGTGCTTCTGCTGAATTGGTATATCCATCGGTTTTGGGGTTTGCTGGTGAAGTCATGATGTCCTGATTTATGTTGGAAGTGTTCTTTCGCCTACCTCTGGCCATTGGCTTATCTGAAACCTTCCCTGTTTGTTTTTGGATTCTGCAGATCAGACTGGTGCTGTCTCTCTCTGGTGTCTGGAGAGTTCTTCAGGAAGCTGAGCACTCTCAGCATGTGCTGAGGACTAGCTGTACCTGTGGGAGGAAAGTACGCAGGCGCAAACGGGGCAAATGCAAGCGTGTGTGCGTGCGCGCGCGTGTGTGTCTGTGTGTGTAAGTGTGTGTGGATGAGTTTCTCGAGGGACAGAGTGATGGCTAATGTTGAACCCTTGAGTGTGTGGGAGGGGCTCTGCACTGTATATGTCGCAGGCGCTAATGATGATCGCAGCGCAATTTCTGGCATTAACTGTCTTAGCTCCTCAATCAGGCCCTCAGGGCAGGAACTTCAATGTCCCTAGTGCCCCTCTGTTTCCCAAAGTGGGTATGTGGGTGGGAGGGGGGTTCGATGCCTGGCTTCTGATTTAGAAGGATCCAGGATCTGGGGAACTGCAGATTCTCAAGGGTGCACTCACTTACAGGCAGGTCTCTTGGCCGAGATCGTGGTATCCGGGGCTCTCTGCTCTCTGGTTTGGCCCTGCTTCTTTGATGTGTTCCGCCAGTTCTGTGCTGCTGTCACTGCCAGGTTCTGAGGTCTTGCTGCAGCTGGAGATTTCAGGGTGGTCACTTCAGCAGGGATGGGGTAACCAGGCTCTCTGTTCTCTGGTTTGGCCCTGGTTAGTCTTCAACTGGAGGGCTGTGGTGCCCCGCCAGTTCAGTACTGCTCCGCTGCCACGTCCCGCTGTAACTGGAGACTGGCTTGCTAGTCCCAATGCTTTCTGGGATCTCTTCGTTGTGCTCTCCAAGCTTGGGAAGCCCAGTGCCTGGTGTGTCCAGGTTGTATGACGTTTCTGCCTGGTTTCGGTGAGTATATAGGGTATTCTCGGTCACTGTGGGATTGGGCGGGCCGCTCCTTCAGTGATGGCGATCCTGCGGAGCTAGTATGGTGTCTAGCAGATTCGCGCCCTGGGAGGATGGTGCAGCCGCTGTGTGAATCTGGGACTCCGGGGCACGTACTGCTGGCTTTTGTCTGCCGCTAAAGTGCTTGGGGCTCCGTCTCAGTGGTTGTATACCCCAGGCATTTAGGTCTGCGCTGAGAAAGATGAGTCCGCTGTGCCGCTGTGCAGAGGAGGAAGGAGGTCTGGGGGAAGGGAGTGCCGCAAGAACAAAGATCTTTTCTCTCCTTCCCCAAGCAAGTCTCCGGGTGACCGGAGGCCAAAGTTTTCACCTCCTGCGATGTTCTCTGGTGTTCAGAAAGCCTCGCTGTGGTTTTCCTGGGTTGGGGGTCCTTCCATTTTCCAACTCAGAAGATCAGGTATCCCACCGCTCAGAAACTGTGTGTGCTAGTCGCCATCTTGGCTCCGCCCCCTGAAGTTAAGTTCTTTTTTTTTTTTTTTTTTTTTTTTTTTTGTCCATGGCCAAATTAACCACAACTCAATATAAGCACTGTGCTTGCTAACTAAAACACAAAACTGTTTTTAGATTCAAAATGCATACAGTAGAAATCATTAATTAGTATGTACTTATCCATCTACTAATGACTTAAATAAAATGGTTTTCTGGTAGAACAGAATAAACAATTACATAGTTTTATTAAATTGTAATTTTTGTAATATTTGATTTTGAATAAGACTGCATTATGATCCTTTCATTGAAGTTTTTCAGTGTCTAATCTTTGGTTTTGTTTTTTGACATTGTTATTTAAAATAGTTTTTATTCAAATAAAATATCCTGATTCTGGTTTCCCCTTCCTTTACTCCTTTCATTCTAACTCACTTCCCCTCTCATCCTGAACTACCTCTTTTCTGTCTCTCATTAGAAAACAAACAAGCTACTAATGCATAGTAATAAAATAAATATAAGATAAAAAAATATCAGACATTTCATAATATGACCACACAAAGAAACAGAAGGAAAAAAAGAGCCCAAGAAAAGGCGCAAGAAAAACACTCATAAAAACACAAAACTAGAAGCCATAATATATTTTCAAAGAACATATAGGAGTAGAAAGAAGAGGGAGAGAGAGAAAGAGAATTAAAAAAAAATTCAAAAAGAAAACCTTGACACAACATTTTTAGACAAGGAACGTCCAAAAATACCATTGAGTTCTAATTCTGTTGGCCATGTACTTCTGGGAAGTGGACTATGGACAGTTCGTTTCCCCCTTGGAGAAAACCAAATTTTCACCTGCAAGTGGTTATCAGTTGGAGATTGCTTCTGCTTCCTGGATGGAGGCGTGTGTCTGCTTCTTTCAGCTCTAGGACCTCATGTGGTGCAGACACATGCAAGCGCTGGGGATGCTGCCTCAGTCTCTGAGTTCACATGTGCATCCGTATCACTGTGTTTAGAAGGCCCTGTTTCCTTGGTTTCCTCCATTCCATTTGGCTACTCCACGCTGTCTGCTCCTGAGTCCTGAGGGGAGGGATTTACTGGAGACTTCTCACTCAGGGCTGAGTGTGTCAAGGTCTCTCAGTCTCCGCATTTTGGTTAGCTGTGAGTCTCTGTATTTGTTCCCATCTGCTGAAGGAGGAAACTGAAGAGCGATTATCAATAAGAATTCAGACAAATATGCAGAAACACAAAACACAAAGCTGTGAATATACAAGAGACTTTATCATGCTATTTTGAAGAAGGCTTCTTGGAGAAGATAGGTCAGCAACTTGGAGAACAAGTTGATTGGAGTCTGGGTGGGTGAATTCCAGGTAGATCTTTAAAGCTAATTTTTAACCATAAATAATGGAAAATGCATCTTCTGACAGTATAATTTTTGCTATATTTTCTAAATTTCTGTGTCAACAATGATGAAACAGTTCTCCAAATGTGTAACTTCTATGTAGAACCCTAGAACCTCTGCTCGGATGTAGCCCATGGTAGCCCAGTAACCAATTGGTTTCCCATAGTAAAGGAACAGGGACTATTTCTGACAGGAACTCAATGACTGGCTCTTTGACTTCCCCATCCCCCAAGGGAGGACCAGCCATGCTAGGCCACAGAGGAGGACTTTGCAGCCAGTCCTGAAGATACCTGATAACACAGGGTCAGATGAAAAGGGATGAGGTTCTCCCCAATCAGTGGACTTAGAAGGGGGCAGGGAGGAGGTGAGGGAGGGAGGGTGGGATTGGGAGGGAATGAGGGAGCAGGATACAGCTGGGATACAGAGTTAATAAAATGTAACTAATAATAATAAAAAAAATATTGGGCCAGTATAGACTAACCATTTACTTTTTTCTTACACCATGTGAGAAAGCCAGTTAAAGGTGTTCAATAATATATCACTTACAGTCTATCAGAATCAACGAGATGATTCTTCAATATGATTTAGTGATTTTATTCGTTACTGATTAAATAAACTTTCATAGATAATAATTTTACTTGCTATGTGTATACATCTCCATCTCTTTTTTTTCTCCAAGTATTTATTTATGAGGATTTGCATATTATCATCAGTATTTGTATTTTGATACAATTCACAATTTAGTATTTTTCTTCAAACACTGGTCTAATTAGAACTCATTGGAGCTACTCATATCCGATGCTTGTGTTCTCAAGTATTTTAAATACTATTTTTTTTTCTTTAGAACTCTGGCACAATATGCTGCTAATATTGTCTACACTCTGGCAAGACTAAAGTGAAATTTCTTTTCAGTCAAAAGGTATCAAGAACTACAAATCAGCGATCCCGACGTAGTCTTAGAACTATTAACATGTATGGGTGTTAGAGTGATGATTTAGTGTATATATGGCCTTCTTAAAAAATATATATGAGGACTGGAATTCAGATAGCCACAATCCACACATAAAGCCGGTAATGCCAAAACACCAGGACAGAGACAGGCTTCACTGGGGGATTCTCACTAGCTGAACTAGACAGCTTCAAGGAGTGAATGGCTTAATCGGAGAGCTCACCTCAATTAGAGGTGGACACTGAAGAAGACACCAGATGTCAGTTTTGCCTCCACACACAGGCATATGCACTTGTGCACATGTATCCACTCACATAGAAACACGAACATACATTCAGAAAAAAAACATGGAATAAGAATATTTCTTAATTTATGCTTATCATTCCCCTACTTTCTGTTAGCAATTCTGTTTTCTTCTGTGTATTTATTAAGGAAAACTCTTGAAGTAGTGGATACTGATGGAAAAAAAAAATCTTTCAAAGTGACCTGGACCTCAATAAATAACTCCTCATTCATCACTGAGACTACCATTACATAAACTTCCTGATTTTTACTATTGTAATATTTGGAAGGAAATAACATCAAAGGCATAATTTTCAAGTAAATCAAATTAAATGACATTATGAATCATAAAACAATGTGTCTGACATGGTAATACAGTTATATATTCTTTTGGCTTCTTATCCTCATTTTAAATGAAAGATTTTGTCATGATATTTTACCACCTAATATAAAACTATGCCTCATCAGGTCATGAACTTCCTCCTTTTCAAGTACATTACAATAAAACTTTGTTTCCTCTAAATAATATTTTATTACCAGTTACTGTTTTTTTTTTCTTTTCTCATTTTAGGGGCATTACTACTCTTCTGCTAAAATTTACCTTACTATATCTTTTTTTTAAATTACTTACTCTTTAATATTCTAACTATAGACTCATGAATAGAAGCCATTTGTCCTGGAAATACTCATATATTTTCTACCCTAAATGGTTTAGTGGTGATTGTTGACAAGTGTACCTTCTTAAAATGATCACAATCGTATTAATAAACTACATCAAAAACATTACAAGTGGTAAGGTTTAGATGCACCAGGAAAATACCATCCTAGCCTGTTGTGTATAATGCTTGATATTGTGATAATTAAAAATTGTGCTCAGTTTGAATATTTCTTTCAAATCGTGAGAATGTTTTGAATAGATAAAGAGGGTCAAGAGAAGAAATAAGGTTGTAAGTGTAAGGAGCAATCTTAAATAGCTGGGGTCTAAGACCTATTTGATAACCTATTACTTTTTGGAGTTAAAAGTTAATTTTAGTAAGCATGATGAATGCAAGAAGTATGCAGTATAATTAGATAACATAGCTATGTGCATGTTTATCTAATTTTGTAATAATCCGTCACTACACTCCAAATAATTTTCCCATATACTCTTGTGGAAAGTGCTTTCAGACCAGAGAGGTTAGATAAGCTGGTCAATAACAGGACAGCTACTTAAAGAAGCTACATGTTGACATCGGGGTCTGTCTGCTCTCAAGACCACCCAGTCTCTGATGTATCCCCACCCACTGCAAACTGCTAAGGTCACTGAGTAATCAGCAAGCCAAAATCAAAGCACATTTTTGACAAGTTTGCTCTAAGACAAAAACTTTCTAGGAGAATGATGAGTATTTTTAATGAGGCTTATGCATGCCTGAACTCCTTAAGCAATCTCACCTTTTTATTCATCTTTTTGCTGAGTATAATCAAGTTAAAAAATGAAGGCTATAAATCTAAGTATCAGTTGGACATCTTAACCTCCCAAAGAGGAAGTCTTGGTATGGCTCCCTATTACATAAAATATAGTTCTTTCATTTTCCCACAGATTTTTCATGATATTTTTGTTTATTTGTTCTCATTTAAGTCTGGAGGGAAAAGCCACTCGTTTCTCAATGAGATGGCTGCGAAAAGATTGAGAATTACTTTTCCAACACTCAACTAATTTACTTCATAATACAGCTCAAGAAAAATCCTTTTGTGAATCTTAATGCCATCAGCCATGGTGATGTAGCACTTGGGAAGTGGAGGCAAAGGATTGAGAGTTCAAGTTCATCTTCAGTAACATAATAAGTTCAAGTTCAGCCGATAAAGGTCCTTATATAGGCAAAATAAAACACAAGAGAGAATCTTAATATTAAGAAAAAGACTTGGGGTGTTGTTATCTTTGATAGTATAGAAAACTCTCAAATAATAAGTGCTATTTTGGTGTGGTATTGGGTCCTGGTCAGTTCTGTTTACATAGCACTTATTTATATGAAACAGAACATAATGTCTGTCATGTAAAATCCTCAGAGTCATTCTGAAATGTGAGGTGAAGCCACAGCAATGAGCTAACACATCAACGCTGAGACCAGGAGTGAGACTCAAGTGAGAATGATTTGCTTTGCAGATCAGCAGGGTGGGAATTACTGAAATTTACTGTCCAAAAGTGGAGACTCTGAAAATTCCTTTGACTTAAAACAACTGTAGGGATGAAAGGCGTTTTCACTTTCTGAAAGGATAGCTTGTAACATCTGCAAATGGAAGGTGCTGGTAATCTTAGAAGTTGTAGGAGAAATGCTTGTCTTCCCAAGGACACAGTAGGGTTGGGCCGCGCACTCACAGTCACTTACTTTGTGAACTAGTATTTGCGGTTTAGTGACACAAGTTTCATGTTTATTCAGAGCCATCGGCTGTTAGTGTCTGAAGCCGTATTTTGTTTTATTCCTCCATTTTAACAAGGCCACGTTATTTGGACTCATTTACTAATGAGAAAACAGACCTCCAGGAGCAGAGTTTTCTGCACTGGACATGTGTTAATTGTGTCCATGTGGGCAGGCACCACATGCTGTTGCAACTACTTCAAGTCAGTTCTGTCTTTCTGCTCTGGATTTCCATCAATTACTATGCGAAGTCGTTGATAAAATTTCTGCCAACCTTTGGCATTTTTCCCCCAGTACTGCCATTTTAACACCCCAGGGAAAGAGCGGTGTGACAGATCTGAACATTTACATGTTCTGCACCCCAACCTTGTTAAAAGGTAAAAGACTCCTCCAAAGAAATCACAACGTCAAGGTCATTATGCTCCACATGGAATTTAATGTTCTGCTCTAAGGTATGAATTGATCTGAATAGATTGAAACATTATGTTGTCCCAAGAATTTTTTAACTGTATTAAGCATTAAATCCTTCTAGTGTTTATGCACAGGTAATATTTCAGACACACGTTAATGTTTCTACCTAATAAATACAATGTTTCTTAAAGGTGAAGTCATTTTACTCCTTGGCATTATATGATATATATATACATACATATATATATATATATATATAATTATTCATGACATTTCTGTTTTATCATCAGTCTTTTACTGCAAGTAATGGTAACTCAGTAAAGAATATCTTAACTGAAAAAGAAAAAAAATGAAATAACATGTTATTCACTGACATCACGTTATCCTAGGACAAAGAGTGGAGGATGCATCAGAAACCTACTTCTTTCTCTCGTTGACTTTTCTTTTTTCATTTATACTTTTATGATTCATATCCATATCTTTTCCTGTTTTTTTTCTGTCAAATACATCTTATTTCTATGGTATGAAAATAAACCCCCCAAAGTCTCAAAGAAATTACATGTACATGTCTGATGCTTGCTTGTACCTCCACAAATATGTAGCCAGACATGAAAGAACATTTGGATTAGGTGGTGAATCTTGACCTCAGAGCTGACACTGAAATGTACAGGACATGCAAATGGGGCTGTCTCTGGGGCGGGAAGGTTGAGGACACTTTTCAAAGGAAATCAGAGCAGATACCATGTTGGTACCTGTTTGAAATTCCTTTTAGTGGATTTTGTAGTTGAGCTGCAGAACTGTTTTTGTTGAAACAGGATCATCACTCTCTCCTCAGGAGACACCTTATGAGTCTCAATAATACTTACGAGTCTCAATAGTACTCAATAATACTGTGTACCACAATATCGAGTGAATGAAACAATGGATATCAGGATGAAATAGCCCAACTCATCTTAATAATTATATTAATTTATTGTTTTCCAGGCTGTAAACCATAGCATAACCTTTTGTTCTTGTCTTGTGTACTCTTATTGTGCTTTAAGGGTTTTTTTTTTAAGATTTTTTTTTTATTATTTCTAAGTTTGCATCTTTGTCTTTATATCAGGAGCCACCTCCCAAAGTCTTAATCTTTGGATCTGGAAATAAAATATGGAATAACATTTAAGGTCCAATAATTCTAAATTCCATGTTTTGTTGTTGAGGCTTAAAGTCCACATTACTGCTTTCAAATGTTCTTTCGTAGTTAATGAAGGAAGCAGCAGTTATCATCAAAGCATATATTGTTTAAAAAAAAATCAGTGAGGATTCTGCCCTCTTTGTTTCTTCCTCCACTGTAATATTTTTCTTCTCCTTTCTAGAATCATAGAGGTCTTTGTTCAGCATTCCCGTGAACAGTGTGATGTTATGCCTTTTAAGTCCATGATAGAATTGAGCCTGAGTCACACCTAGATCCTGTTCCTCCGTGTTCAGTGTCAAGAAGCTAATCTCTCCCTTACCAAAGCCTTGTTGCAACTTTCTATTTGCTTGGTTATTTTTGTCTTGCTAAGAAGAGCTACAGATAATTCTTGTTGCTTTTTAAATTTTGACTCAAGTGTAAATTATAAACATATGTGCCTCAGCAGTTGACAAAACAACCGTTTGAATTTCCAGAGTAACTTCTCTTTACTTAGTATAAGATGCATGGAAACACTGACATATAATATACCAGTCCAAGTTATTGACATTTTAAAAGAATCATCACCTACAGCTTTTAGGAAATAACATTGATAACATTTAAATGTGGAGCTTCTTGACTGTGATGCTAATGTTTAATAGGCATTTTATTGTGACTATAGATACCTTATTGTACCCCCAGCATCTCTGCAAAGATTATAGATGTTAATATTACATGTTAGGAAAGAATGGGTCAAATGCATGCTAAAGAGAGAGAGGGAAGGAAGGAAGCAGGGAAGCCAAGAAGGGAAGAAGGGAAGGACAGAAGAGAGAGAGGGATAGAAACAGAGAGGGACAGTGAGGGCAGGAAGAGACAGGGGGAGAAAAAGAGGGGGAAGGAAGGAAGTGGAAGGTAACATTGAACCCTCATTACCACAGTTAGTGTGGAGGCAGAGACTCCAACCCCATCTTTCTTGCTTCTTTATTCCTAAAGGTAGAACTTGATAGAAGTGTTTCTGTGGTGCAAACTTTTGTTTGTTTTCCTAAAAGTAAAAATATCTTGATATCAATATGTAATCCAGGCTTACTTGCACTTCCGTGTGTTTCCCCTGTCAGGGAGAAATAAAGGAGACAGAATCTAAAGGTTAATAGTGATTGTAAATCAACTCTGACCATAGGTCAGAGCTGAGGTCATATAAATACAGATACCATACAGACTGAGCAAGTCGCACTCATGCACTTAAGAACATGTTTTTGCACGTGCGTGTGCATGTGTGTGAACACTTAGAGAAAAAGAGGCCTTGAACTCTAAAGAAAGCAGAGTGAGGTACATGGGAGGTATTGGAGGGAGGAAAGGGAAGTGAGGGGAAATGATGTAATTATATTATAGTTTCAAAAATATTATAAAATTAAAATAATCAGACTCATATAAGTCTATAGGTATGTTATTTCATATATTTGAAGGGTCTGGGAATGAAGCTAGGGTTGATATACTAGGATTAAAAGTACTGTAACAGCTAAGAACTCTTTACAAAGTCAATTTACGTGGGCTCACATTCAGCCATTTTCAGCCCTATGGCCTTGTCCAAGTTACTTGAGACACAAATATCTTACCTGTAAAGGAAAGGTCATTACAGTCATTTTCTTTTTAAGGTTAGGTCTTCGTTACTTTTCTATTGCTGTGATACCGCTACATGACCAAGGTGATGTATAAAAGACCGTGTTTAACTGGCATGCAGTTTCAGAGGGTTAGGGGCTGCTGGAGAGAAGGCATGCTGGCAGAAACAGCTGAGAGCTCACGTCCTGATCTGCAAACAGTAAGCATAGAAAGAGAGGGGAGAGGGAAAGGCAGCTCAAGCTAACTGTTGCTCCCCAACCCCCAGGGCATCTTCCTCTTCAAAGGTAATACCTGATCCTTCCCAGACAGTTCCATCAACTGGAACTACCACTGACTGTTTTAAAATCAAATAAGTTGTATAAATTGTGCAGTATCTGCAATATGGAAATATTCTTAGTATACATTGGTTAGGAGAGTGCTTCCCTAGCATGCAAGAAGACCTGCGTTTGATCCCCAGCACCACATAGAATAGGTGTGGTGATAGAAGCCTGTAATCCCATCACTCGGAAAGCGATGCAGGAAGCGAAGGTGATTAAATTTATCTTTGGCTATACAGAGTTTGAGTCTGGCCTAGGCTATAAGAGACCCTGGCATTAAAAAGTTCACTGTATATTGATACATTGATAATAGAAGAGAACAAATTATAAATATGTACTAATGGGATAGTGGATACACAAAAATCTAATATATTCCTACAATAGAATTACCAATTGGAAGGAGCGAGAGTACTGGGTAAGTGCTTTATCTCCAAACAGCTCCTCCAGACCCAAACGAGCTTAAACAGCCATGCTTTATCTCTGGTGGCTGAAGCCCATGAAAGTTAGTTGCTCCACTTTTCAATAGGTACTTGCTCTTGGTTTTCATTTGTATGAAGTAGCTCCTTCTCCTTCCTGATGTCTTAGCTGTCTGTTGAATTGTTTATATATTCAAAGCCTGTCATAGTGTATTATCAAGTCTCCGAAAGAGGTGCCATTACTTAAAGTAGCCAGATTACTGGTTATCGTGAGATTTTTTTTCCTATGTGAGAAAAAAAAAATACATGGAATGGAGGAAATGGAAATTCAAAGCATCTTTAACTCTAAAGTGGAAAGCCTATTTTAAGTATAAATGTTTTATTAGTTCGTTGAAAATTCCATTCATGCCTTAATGTATTTTAATCATGTTCTCATGCACTTCTCCCCTAACTTGGTCATGACCTACTCCATACTTCCTTCCAACTCTGTCCCCTCTTAATTGTTCTGTTCTTAAACTAATCGCCTACAGAGAGCTAATTCTTCATTCCCCGGAAGTGATGAGCTCCTCAGCTAGGGCTGAGACCCATTCTCCCTCCTGTGTGGGAATGATGACTGACTAGATCTTGGGTAGGCAGCCACAACTGCAGTGAGTTCCTGACAGCGCAGCGATCATCCTGTTATGTCCAGAGGACGCTGTTCCAGTCCTCCCTGAATTCTGGCTCTTACCCTCTTTCACTTTCTCTTCCACTGTGATAACTGAGCCAGCCATCAGAGGGACAGGGTGGATGGAATACAGGTGTTTCATTTGTGGCTATCTTCCAGAGCTAAAACCACCTTTAAAGATAGAAGACTGTTTATACATGGAAGGAAGGGTTCTTTTAAAATTTAACCCAGAATTCTATTGAGTAGCTTTTAATAGTCAGAGAATGAAGTCTGCTTTCTCTTATTGTTGTTTTTGAAGAAGAACAGCCTAGTGAGTACTTTTCTGGTTTGACTAAATTGAAGTGAAATGCATTCCATTCTGGGTCACTAAGTTAATCAAGTTTAGGGTTTTTTTCTTCATTGTCATTCTTATCAGTCACTGATATAATTTGCATTAAAAAGGTTTGGGATTTTGTTGTAAAACAGTCTTTTTCTATGACATGTGATCATCTTTCAAGGAAAGCTCCATGTTTAATAAGTTGCATCTCTATTCTCTAACCCGGGGAGAAGGAACAATTTAGAATATGAAACCTTATTGCCACCTTTAACTAATGAATGAAGGAAAATGAGAATCCCCTTAGTAGCCGTTGTGTGCCAGGCACTATTGAGAACCTCACATGAGACCTTTCATCAAGGTATTGGTCCACTTTTATTGATGTGAAAAATGAAGCCTGGTGGATGTGGTAATTTTTTTTTTAACGTTCGTTTCCTCCTTTTAAAAATATGATATTAGGTGATTCTTGAGAAACATATTTCCCTGAGAAATTGGGAGTAGTTGTGGAGGGTCACAAAAGGAGTTAGGAGGAAAGGAGGGGTAGGAACTATGTAAATACAATACTTATATATTAAATTCTTAAAAATACATTTTTTATAGAGAACTGAAATTTATTTTGTATCTGAATTGATTATAATCTCTAAATAAGTAAACAACACTTGACATATAACATTTTCTTTTTTAATTTTTAATTTTTTATTATTACAATTTATTCACTTTGTGTCCCAGTTGTAGCACCTCCCTCATTCCCTCCCAGCTCTACCCTCCCTCCTTCTTCACCTCCCATGCCCCTCTCCAAGTCCAATGATAGGGGAGGTCCTCCTCCCCTTCCTTCTGAACCTAGCCTATCAGGACTGGCTGCATTGTCTTCCTCTGTGGCCTGGTAAAGTTGCTACCCCCTCAGGGGGAGGTGACCAAAGAGCCAGCCACTGAGTTCATGTCAGAGACAGTCCCTGTTCCCCTTACTAGGAAACCTACTTGCAGACTGAGCTGCCATGGGCTACATCTGAGCAAGAGGTCTAGGTTATTTCCATACATGGTCCTTGGTTAGATTATCAATCTCAGAAAAGACCTCTACCACAGAGGGCCTCTGAAAGACTACACAGCAGGGTATCAAAGCAGATGCTGAGACTCATCGCCAAACTTTGGGCAGAGTGCAGGGAATTTATGAAAGAAGGGAAAAATAGAAAGACCTGGAGGGGACAGGAATTCCACAAGAAGAGCAACAGAACTAAAAAAAAAAAAAGAAAAAAAAATTAAAGTTAAAAATAGGAGCACAGATAGGGGCGTGTGAGATGGATCTGAGAGGAAAGAGTCATGGTGAATATGATCAAAATGCATCCACTCCGATACCAATTTCACATTCCCATTTTCTTTTTGAGACAAGGTTTAACTGTGTAGTCCTGACAGGCCAGGAACTCTCTGTGTAGAACAGGCTGGTCTTGAACTCAGTGACCTGCCTGTCTCAGCATCTGTCTTCCCAGTGCTAGGAACAAATCTCACCTGGCCACCTGGCCACAACACCTGGCCTCTTTTATTTTTGGCAGTCTTGTTGTCTGAAATGATAAAGGGCATGATGAAAACATGTGTTCTATGAATGCAAATCCATCCCTTGAGGTTATTTATATACTATCTAACTTTTTAAGTTTTCTATGAATTATTATATGTTCTCAGAGTATGAAACTCTGGTTTCTAGAATCACATGTCATCACTTTTAACAATGTGAATATATGTGATTGCTACTCATATTGACTACACATAAGAAAACGAAGTCTTATTCTTAATGCAATACATAATTTGCACTTACAATTTACTTTGGAAATGCATAGTTTTAAATATAATGCTATGCCTAGTCCTGCTGCAACTTGATATGCCGGGGCGGGTTAGTACCTATGGGGGAGCCGCCCCTTTTCTGAGGAGAAGGGAAGAGAGTTATGGGATAAGGGAGGAATGAGGATAGAACTGGGGAGAGGAAGCAGAGGTGGCTGTGGTTGGGGTGTAAAGTGAATAAATAAATAAATAAATGAAAAATAGTACTACCTGGTTCTTTGTGATAGTTAATGTCAGGATATGCTATCATTAATGTATTAATAAAAATTAGGACACAAGTTTTATTGTAATATCATAACCACTTAGGTATATTTCCATGATTTGATAATGTAATAATAATGTGCATATCCATAGTTAGTTAATCCTTGAGGGTAGCAATAGCTTTAGCACATTAAAATTATTGAAGATAAAAAAATTTTGAGCCTTAACTCCTTTTTTGTTCTTAGGCTGTATTTTCCTCTTGTACGCCTTCAGGCACCAGGAATTGTTATTTCCTTTGTACTTTATTCCTTGCTCCTCAATATGTTTTATTTTCTTTGGATAAATTAATAATGTATTTATATTCTTTGTAGAGTAGGTTAGATTTTTTTACTCCATTTTAATGGTCTATGCTTTCAATCTTTTTGTGCTGAGAAAATTACAAAACCTCTTCTGGGACAATTTGAGTGATTGCTATTTTATCATTTTATCCTTGTTGCTTAAGAGGTATATCGACATTCCAATTCCTTCTTTGTAGATGAGCAAATAATTGGGTCAAATTGAAAATTATACAACTAGTCAAAATAAAATAGAATCTGATACTATGATAGTGTATTTTTTTGTATCACTGATTACTGCTATAAGATATTAATAAACTATTCAACTGAAAATGGTTGAGTATTCATATATGCTTGTGTTAGAGGAGCACAAACATATATGAATACGTTTTCTAGTATCTCTGTCTCTTGAGTGCTGCAGTCAGCTAACAGTATAAAAGTAGAGGAACAGCGTAGGACAAGGAAATCTACAAAGACAAATAACAGCTTTTAATTTTTGTATTAAAAATCAGTGTGTCTCTCTATCATAGGCTTTAAAGACTGTAAAATGTATATATTAAGCAAGAAAACTATAATGCAATAAAATTCTTACAAACATTAATCAAAAGTAGGCATAAGTTTCCTTAGTCTGTAACAAATTAATTTTTAAAACAATTATTTGTGAAAATAACACATACTCAGAAATAGGGGGGAAAGGCCGTGAACTTGGGGTATAGTTGTGGGAGCACAGAATGAGTTAGGAGGAGCAGAGGAGGGTGGAAATTATATAAACACAATGCTCATATATTAAATTATTCAAAAGAAGAAGTTAAAATGGCACAAGGATGTGGCTGTGTGAGGTGGATCTGAGAGCAGAGACGAAGTGGTGAGTTTGATCAAAGCACGTGGGTATTGCTGTGGAAAACTCTCAAAAATCAAAGAAATATTATGCTAACAAACAGATCAAATGAAAGCACACATTTTACCATTTCATATACAGCCATATTATCCATAAACTTATCTTTTGTGAAGTTTCTCCATTGAATATTTTGTGCAATGACATATTACTAAAATTTCCAAAGAGCAGAGGTGTGAATAAAGCCTTTGTGTTTTATTGTTGTTGTTTTTTTGTTTTTTGTTTTTTTTTTTTTTTTTTTTGCATCTTTATTTCAGTTTTTTTGTTTTGTCTTATTTGGTTTCCCCCTTTTTTGGTGTCAGGGGCTACCTGAGGGACTCACAAAATTGACTACCAAATATACTAATGAGTGCTGATAATTTGACTTTGGTTCTTAAAAACTAGAGAGGGCGATTTGACCATTATCCTGGATGCAGCTGGGAAAGCCCATGAGCATTTAGGGCACAGAGTCGCTAATCACTTTATGAGGCCTTTTTTCTCAGTGACTTCTGCTGTCTGCGCAGTCCAATAATGAAGCGAAAGTGAAAACAAAATAGGTATCCAATAATTGTGGCAGATCACATCACTCACTTATTATTCATGCTCTGCTCTCATCCTTTATGTCCTTGAAAGGAAATTATTTTTGCTTGTAGTTTTAAAACATTGAGAGCAAAGGTCTAGCTTGCAAAGGCTGTGTCTGTATGAGAAGAGGATAGAAATTTTTATCAAATCATTAACTGTCCATTAGAGTGCAGAAATGATTTTTTACATCATATTGTCAGGATATTTGAAAGCCCTACACAAAGAAATTAGAATTAAAAAGAGATAAATGTGGCTGCGAGTACAAACATTTAGTATTTTATTTCCTGATTCACTAAAATACCACAGAATACATTGCATCTTTTCTGTGAGACTATCAAAAATTGCTAATATTTCTGATCCAACAGTTAAATATGAGACCATTTCTAGTGTACAAGGTGCTCATTTATCAAAAGCTGGAAAAATGCTTTTGATATTTGTAATAGAAACTCCTAATCAAGAGGCCTATGTCCTGGAGGGTGAGAACATACCCTATTTATTGAGACTTGTTAGTAGAAAAAGGGATTTTAAAGATGACTTTAATCATGTTTAAAAGGAGTCTTACTGGTATCTTACTCACATTTAAGTGTAGGTCCCATTGTTGGAGATTGCCAACAAAGATAAACTGAATGCTATTTTTGTAGACTTTTGGTATCATACCGCTTTGTTTGGGCATATAATGTCTTGCTGATCGTGCGTATGTGGTTTCTTTTTTCTTGTAGAAAAACAATTACAGTTTATTTTTGATTAGTTTGTTTTCTAAAGAAAGAAAGAGGTATGAAGTTGGGTAGGTAGGGCAGTAAGGAAGGTCTGGAGAAATAAAGGGAGGGAAAACATGATCAAATAGTAATTTTTTAAAAAATAAAAAAGAAAGAAAAATAATGTTTCAAAATAAGTTTCTATTGAGACTATTTATAAATACAAAAATAAAACACCTTATATGAAGTATTATGTTGACTGATATTTATTACAAAATTATATGTCCACATTTTAAAAATACTTCAGGCCACCGTGTATCACTTAGTTTTGTAGTTGTGAAATAGCTTTTCTTTCTGAAACCAAATCTCACTGCTTAGCCCTGGGTGAGCTTGAACACTGTATGCAGTCCTGCCAGTCTCAAAAGCATGATCCTCCTGCCTCAGCCTCCTGTGTGCTAAGATTACAAGTATATTCCTCCATGCATGCAGAAAACAGAATTTTAGTAATTACTTTTGGGGATCAGCTCTCTCCTTCCAAAGTCCACTTAGAACTTTGTGGAATTTTTTTTTCTTTTATGTTCTATGCCATTCTAATGCGTGGTTTAAAAATGTACCATGTTGTCATGTGATCTGAGTATGCTCTGAAAAAAACCTGTCAGTTAATTATTGTGTATCTAGAAATACAGAGGAAAGCAAGAAAGTAATAGTGATTTAAGAACGTAGTTCTTGGCTTTAATCCCAGCACTTGGAAGGCAGAGGCAGGAGTATCTCTGTGAGTTTGAAGCCAGCTTCGTCTGCATAGCGAACTCCGTAACACCTAGGACTACATGGAGAGACACTGTCTTAAAACTAAACTAAACTAAAATAAAAACTTGTTAAAAAAAAGTTTAAAAAGAAGAAAAAGGAAAAAAAATCAGTTTTCTCTGTGTCAATTGCTTTTTCTAAATGAGTCCTGAGTCTGTCCATTCTTCTGTTTAGTTTTCCACATGCCATCCTACTCTTTCCTCCCCCTCCTTTTGTTCCTGCTCCTCCTCCTCCATTTTTTTCCATCCCTCCTCTTCTGCATTTTCCAACAACAGCGTTCTGTGACTACCAGTATGTGAATACATAATGTATGATTTTCCATCCATTCATAAAGTCTGAAATGCAGGATCTGTCCTGTCTGTGTTATGGAAATGAGCAGTTTGGGGCTCAGACGAGAGTAAATAACTCACAATTCTGTAATAGTTGGTAATGACCTATGATTGATTCTCATGTTTGTCTAATTTCAAAGCTAATGTTCTTACTTTATGCTAAACTGCTTCCCAATCTCTGTGTGTATTTCAAAAACCATATGTGTGAAAAGCACCTTTTTTAAGGAGCTACAGTGGGTACAATCTGATAGTCTTCATTAGCAATTTCTTTGTGATTTCACTCAGTAGTAAAATGCTTATATGAGCAGACTCGTAAGTCATACAACAGCAAATAAAATGTATACAGTTTAGAAAACACCCTAAGAAGAAAACAAAAAAAAACTTTCACATTTAAAAATATTAACATAAACAATAGATTGTTTTTGAGCAAATGTCTCTCTTTTTTATTTATTATTTTGAATAAGAGTGCCATGGTGGTCAGGAGCAGCCAAGACCTTTGTATTTCTCTGTACTGGAAGAATTATTAAAAAAATAATCCACTGGTTTCTACATTGCCAACACTATGTTAAGCTTTGAAATGACAAATTCACTTCTTTTGATAGATTGTTAGCTCATAACTCTGGCTCTTGGGGAACTTTCTCTCTGTGTAGCTTACACAAGCTGTGAACTCACAGGGATCCTCCTCCTTCTGCCTCCTTGTCTTTTGAACTACCTGAAATACTTTATGCTTTATCCCTTCGAAATTCACCAAAGTGATTAACATCCATTCTATAGCAGTCAGTTTTGGTGTCAATTCTGCCAACAAACATGCCCCAATATTCTTTATTCTCGACAGAGAGTGTGTTTTAGACCCTGCGACAACCATGAGAAAGTGCTATGAACTAGGCGTTAAAAAGCAGCCACTTTCTCTTGTACAGCTATGGGGCCAGAAGAGCTGAAGTGCCAGACAAGAAGTACTCAGGGAAGTATCATCATCGGCTCGCAGCTACTTCATTCCATTGTTTGCCTCTGCCACCACATGCCAATCTCCACGTGTGGATCTGTTTCTGTCTGTCTTAGTTGTCCTCTTCTTTGAGGGTTTCATCATATTAGGCTGAGGGACCATCCTACTTCAGTAAGTTCTGATCTCAATTTGTTCACAACTGCAACAAGCCTATCACCAAACAAGGTGGCCTTCTGAGGTCTCAAACGCTAATAATTAAACATGCCTTTTGCAAAATATGGCTAAACACTTACATGTTATGTATATTTTCACATCACCTGGGCGTGTGTGTGTGTGTGTTTGTGTGTGTGTGGTTGTGGGTGTGTGTATGTATGTATGTATACCCATTCTTGTTCACAATCCATTATGTACAAATTACCAGGTTCATGTGAATCTATCTTCTAGGTTTTGAGCTCCTATGTTTTCTGCAACCGTACATGGGTAGACTTTCAACTTATGCTGATTAAATGTAAAAGTCTTTATTCACTACTAAAAAAAAATCTGTGTTATCAAAGATTACAAGGGCCAATGATGCTACATAACATCTAATAGAATGTATTTTTAATTCAATCAGCATTCTAAAGAAAGAAAATTGAAATACTGTGAATTGGGAATAAAGAGAATTTAGTTCTTTTCCCACGGTCCTCATTGTTTCAGAGCCTTGGGGAAATTACTTAATTTCTCCATGCTTTCCTATAACACATAAATGAAATAAATTATAGCTTTACAGATTCACTTTCAAATATTTATGTTTTGCATTTTTCATTCTAGAACCCCCAGAGACTAATTTAATCAGAAAGTCCAGGCTACATGGGAAGAGTATGGCATACCATGCTAACGAGTTCATTTTTCATTTGGAAAATTTAAAAGGAAAGTGGAGCATCATGAAGGTGAAGGCAAGCTGACAGGAAGAGCAGTAGGGAGAGCTGACTGAGAAGTCACACACGGCGGACTGGGTGGACTCACAGGAGAGGGAGCTGCCTGGATGGTGTGAGGAAGGGAACAGGAGGGGACAGGAAGTAGTGGTGGAGGAAGGTGTAGAGCACGTTACCAGAAACGTGATACCAGAAACACGCCGGAATGTTATATCCTGTAACGATAACTTCCCTGCCTTTCTCCGTAGCATAGTACAATACAGGGAGATAAAACATGATTGTGGGTAGTTTGCACAGTGGTTACATTTTCCGAATGTCTTTTGATTAGAAAGATCTTTTCTTAATGTAAAGCATATATAACAATAATACTTTCTTTGAATACACCTACTTATTCCCCGTTATCTTAGCTTCAAATAGTGAACAGATAATTTACCATTTCTATCTGCAGGGAGCTCTTTTGGCAAAGCTAGGAATAAAACATTGGTTCAAAAATAGAGATGGTTTTGAATTGCAGCGTAACTTAGTGTATGTAATTATTTCTTAATATTATTTGAATTAACCAAGAGAATTTTAATTAAAACTCTTCAGGTATAAAATGTATTGACATGATGGTTCAGTGTGAGGGAGGGAAATGAATTTTCCTAAACTACATATCTGCTTTCTTCTTTACATTTTTACGTTGAACCCAGAAGTAAAAATCTGAAATTTGGATTTTGAATGTTTTATTTAAATACCTACAAAGTTATTTAAAATAGTTATAATTTCTAATTAAATATTTTTATCAGATTTAATTTTTGGATCAGCCATTTTATGCTGTATAATAAAGCAAATTTGCTTGCTCATAGTTTAAATAATAAATATCATATAGCTTAAACTCAGGCATTTACGAATTGTGTACATCTTCTGTATTAAATTTTCATTGGGTTACCCATTGCTTTTAAGCACCAAAATAATCACAATATATATATATATATATATGTAATCAGAACATGGCATCACCGTTTTCATATTTTACTTGTTTCTCAAAATGCTACCAATTAAATGGAAACTGCACTTTTGAAAATACTGCAAGCTTGTTTCTACCTCAGACATTCTCCTAATTAAGCGACATAATTAAGTGAATAGTAAGGTCTACTTAGGAATTTATAAACGCATTCGACTTGTAATGTTTGGATGCTAATTATCAGGAAGTTTTGAAATGTTGTTCCTTTTAATTAAACAATCGGCAAACAAAGGCACACTATGGCTGGAGACAAGGCTCAGTCAATAGGTGCTTGCCTTGTGCAAGCATAGGGATCTGAGTTTGGACCCTGGGACTTTTGTGGGAGCACTCCTGTCGTCCAAGTGAGGCTGGGAGGCAGAGACAGTCCTGGAAGCTCATGGGCCAGGGAGGCTCTTCCACGTGGTGCAGTTCCAGCTCGAAGACAAACCCTGTCTCCGGCAAACGTGGAAGGTGCCTGAGATGGTACGGTACCTGAGGTTTCCTTTGACCTCTGCATATATGCCAAGAACACTTGTACCCGGACCGCTCCCACAGAAACACAGCACACACACGCACACACACATTTTTAAAATAACGTAGAAACTATTTATGCAAAATAACATGGTTATATAGGATTTTTCCATTTCTTTTTGATGCCTCCCAGAAGTTCAGGGTGAGATCCTATTGCTGAACACATCATACATTTTGGACACAAAAATCACTCCAGAACAGACTTGGAAACCTCTTCCCCGAGGATTACATCCCATTGTACATTGAGGACTTATGCAAGCTGCCAAGGGAGAAAAGCAATCGGTTGTCCTACATAGCTGTAAAGCTTACAAACCACAGCAATGACCAGCATGGCAACCTACTCCCAGTGCTACAGTAGGGACACCTGTATTTTGGGAGCAATCGACGATTGTCTAATTGGACTTTCAGCTTTCTCAATATGAAAAGAAAAATGTATCACCGGTGCTCTAATCCTAGCCAACTAAGTGCATCTTGTGGGATCCTGGAGTCTAGCAGAGAACCTGCTACAAACCCTTATCTAAACTAACATTCTTTCTATGTGCAATCTAATATGTATTTGAATACCCATGAATAAGAGTAGTTCTCACGCTTGCCAAATAAGTTTCTTTTTGTAATAGAAAGAACACTTCAGAACCTACCCCTGGCTGAAATGAAGAAAACAATTGACTGAGTATGACCAAAGCTACTTGATAGATATGCAACAGAATGCCTTAACCTAAGAATAAGGAAACATGGTGGAAGAGAGCTGGAAATATTCCAATAGCCACAGGACAATGATGTCTGAACATATGGTAGCTAGATTGACATTGTGCCAGATACCTTAAGTAACTAGCGCCCGCTAATTTTATATAGAAATGGAATCAGTACTCGAAATAAATGTATGTGTATCTTTAAATGCAAAGAAAATATCTATTTAAAAGCCAGATGGAAGGAGAGGAGGACACCCCCTCTCAGTGGACTCGGAAGGGGGCAGGGAGGAGATGAGGGAGGGAGGGGAGGATTGAGAGGGAAAGCAGGAGAGGGCTATAGCTGGGATACAAGTGAATATATAAAATTATTTAAGAATAAAAAATATAAAAAACTTATAAAGTCATCAATTCAGAGAAAATCATCCTTTAAATAATTTAAACATGGGTTCCACTGAACGTGAAATAATGTAAGCAGGTGCTCTTCCTCAGAGGAAGAAACATAAAAATATAATTCAGACACTGTCTCCTGCTGCAAACCCATTTTATATTCATCTCCTTCATAGCTATCAGACCCTCAGTTGGCCAATGTTTGGTAGCTATCGGATCTTAGAGAGAAAAGTGGCTCTAATGTGATATGCAGGCTGTGGATGTCATTCCCAGGTGCAGTTATTTTAGCAATGAGTATGTTGACAAGCCCAGCTGAGGCATGCTGAATACCATATAGAACAAGGATGTCAAACTATCCATTGGATCACAGTAAGCTCTTTAGTGGCTAAACAACTGAAGATTATTTAACCAATGGTCAATGGTTCACCAGGGCTTCTGGGAGCCTCCCCCCATCCATGGCTGACTTTTGAGAGGCTCAGTCTTATGTAAACGGAAACGGAGATGAGTGCAACAGCTGTGAGTTCATTATTACCTACATCATGACCAGAGGAGAGTTTCACAGCCCTGCTTCCTGTCGTTCTGCTTTTGTATCCTTTCTGCTTCCTCTTCCCGTGTGTCCTGAGACTTAAGGGGGTGGTACATATGTTCTTGACTGAGCGTTCAGTTGTCTATTTATCTCCAGCACTTACAGAGCAGCCATGAGGTTCTACATTCACAGCTGTTCACTGCAAGAGTATACTTCTCTGATCAAGGCTGAAAACACTTGTGTATTGATACAACCGAAAATAGAGAAACCTCTACACTTCATAGTTACTTTTGAATTATGCTTAGGAGATATTTTTCATCATTTTAGTTGTGTATATGTAGGAGGCAGAGTATATATGGGCATCAATGTAGGTGCTTAAGAAGTTCAGAAGCATCAGATCTTGGACGTAGAGTTCCAGGCAGTGTGAGCCATCCATCCAGCTTTAGCAATGGAAACCAACCCAGGTCACGTGGAGAGCAGCAAATGCTCTTGACTGCAGAGCCATCTTTCCATTTCCTTTCAATTATTTATAATATCATTAAAGTGTGTGTGTGTATGTGTGTGTGCTATTTAATCCGTTTTTAGCATTTTATTAAATATCAGTGTGTAAAAGCTGAATAATCTTTTCCTCATACACCATGAATTGTCTTTTGAGGGTTTTAATAATTTTCTTAATATACAAATTAAATGTATTTTTTTATTCTCAAGGTGCTACTCTGCCTATATTAGCTATCTTGTTTATAAAGTTTAGTTTGGAAACACAAAAATTTTTTTTTCTAAAGTAAATGACTCTATGACACCCTTCACCTTTTTTTAATAGCTCAGAGAGCAGAGGAATGATTTTCATCAATCTCATGAAATACCATGAAAATTGCAAACAATATAATAAGATAGCACAAGGAATTCCAGAAAATAGATTCACTTACTAATGTCCTTCTTAGCTAACACTTGGAAAAAGGGACACGCCATTTAGGAAAAATATAGGCATATAAAATGTGTATTAACTTATCTTTTTGTAGGTTTGTATTTTTTAACCAAACCTACTTTATTTATGGTTCTTAAACATGTATACCTCCCTTCCCACTGAACAGAAGTAGGGGAAGAAAGAAGATTAATAGATAAAGAGGGTCATAGACCTTTTAGAAGTAGTTTCTTGGGATGAGTCCACTCTTTGCTGTCCAGATACCACCAGTCCAGTCCAAAGGTCAACACCAAGCAGCAACATGAACCAGGATGATTCAGCAGGTCAGAACAAGTCCGTGAAAACCACAAGACCCAGTTGGATTGCCCTGAGAAGTTCTCTGGAACAGTTCTTTCTGAAAAGTCAAGTGTCAAAACAAGATAAGCTCAGTGATGTCGATCCAAACAGTGAAGTTGCACTGTCCGTAGGTTTCTATGTATTTCCTCTCCTCAGAGTCCAACCATGGATGTTATCAGCTGGCCAAAGTCATGCCCCTTGCATGAGAGAGCTCACAGCAAAACAACACAAGACAGATTCTAGCAAACATCACCTGGCTCAACTGAGTCTTCAAAGAAACCTGAAACTTTCACTTCACCTGAATATTCAGGTTTCCTCAATCTGTTTATTAAGACACATATGGTATATAAGAAGCATTATATGATACCTACTCTACATTATAGGAAGGTTACATAAAATAAATTAGTATACTTTATAATATAGGAGGATTAAAAGGTCCATATATTAGCATTCTATAGAATATGAGTGTCCTGTGGATGATTGCCCTTTACACTTAGAGAAAAGCCAGGATTGCTATTCACTACACTTGCAGATATGAATTCAAGTAGACACTTCAATTTGTTTGGCTCACTTTACATACAAGTGAAGGAGATTCAGCTTCCAAATGATGGCATATGCAGATGGTTATAAAATAATGTAGATTCAATTCCATTTATTTTTAATTGAAAACATTCATAATTCTAGCCAGCCACTGTTAGAGAGTTTAGTGATGGAGAGATTATAGCTTACACTGCATACACTATTATAGGACTGAAATTGTTTTCTGTGTGAATTTGTTTAAATTCCCATTCCAGGAATATAAACCCATGAATGTTACAGAAACAGCACAGAATGGAGGTTGCCTATGTTGAGGTGTGGTAGAAACAGACAGATTCTGATCAAAGGATGAAATGTTTTAGAAATACAGAATGCTGGAGATCAAGTCTGCAGAATGGTGGCCTCAGTTATTTGTTCTGAAGTTTATAATGATAGTAGATCACAATTTCTTACAACAAAGAGGTGACTCTGTTAGATGATCATATATTAATAAGCTTGCTTTATGAGAGTAATTTTATTAATTATATGTACATTAAAAGATCACAGAACATATCTTAAATATATAAAATTTCATTTCTTCATAAACAGGAAAAATGAGATCAACTAAAAGTAATGCAATATAGGATATATGTGAACACTTTTAAGTTTACATTACTAGAAGAAATGCTTTTTCCAAAAATCTTGAATTTATCCTAGAATATATAAAGGAAAATAGTTTGCATGTGAGAAAGAACTTGTCATATGGTTGGAAGTTTTGTTTTGCTTTTTGTTTGTTTTTTTATTGTTCATCCTTACATGGTTAATTTTTTCTATATTTTCTTTTAAATTTACATTTGTGCTTCATTATTTTAATTAATATGTAATTGCATTATTCCCCTATCTCTTTCTTCCTTCAGGAGTCTCTTATGCACCTTGTCTGCTGTCTCTCAAATTCATGACTTTTTTATTTAATTGTTGTTGTTGTATACATACACACAAATATGTATACAAACACAACATGATCTCTTTAGTAATGCTTGTGTATGTATGACTACAGAGCTGACATCTTTGTATTGAACAATCAGTTGGTCTGCTCAACCTTGAAGAAGAATATTTCTCCTGTACTTTGCTTTTCTTGCTTGCCTGGAGTTAATAAACCTCACCAATATATTTGTTAAAACTCCAATTTTAGGAGTTTTGAGTTTGTTTTTTTTTTTTTTGTTTGTTTGGTTGGTTGTTTGGTTGATTGGTTGGTTTGTTTTTGGTGGAGTTTTATTTTATTTTTATATTTTAGAATTTTTATATATATATATAACAGTGCCAGACAAAAGGGGAGGAGGTCCTTCCCAATCTGTGGACTTGGAAAAGGATAGGGAGAAGCTGAGGGAGAAGGTGGGATTGGGAGGGAATAAGGGAGCAGGATCCAGCTGGGATACAGTTAATAAAATGTAACTAATAATAATATTTTAGAATTCTACTTGACATTTTTCAGTGTCAGCTTTTAATGACATTGATATTAGAGTAGAGATGATTTTCACATAAATTATCTAATGAAAACAATACTGCAGATGATAATAATGTAAATAATCCCTCAAACATTTTATGATTAAGGTGTTTTCTTTTTATTAGTGGATTAAAGTTTATTTGAGCAGTCTTTCATTCAAAAGTTTATTGCAATCTTTTATTCTTTATTGTGAATTTGAAAGTATCTGTAGTATAAGCTTTAAAAGATATTTGAAATCATTTTAATTTGTTTATATTAAAAATAAACAATGACTCATCAAAGCTTAGCACATAAGAATGCTGAATTATTATATTTCCCTCTATTAAAAAGACTTTATTTTTTATTTTGAAATTACTGTAAAAGTAGGAATTGTTCAAAAACTTTTGACTTGACTTGACATTAATTTCTTTTGATTCAAAGTAGCTGAAGAACTAGCAGAAAACTAAGAGGAAATATTTCTTTCAATTTTGTTTTCCAAATCTAGCATGTCTTCAAAAAATTTAAGCACCTAGTACTATGATTACATTATGTTTTCTACAAAGATTAAAATGTAACCTTAGATAAAGAGAACATTCCACAGATTTCAACATGCTTTTCTTCCTTTGATATTCACAGCACTTTGTACTGAAGTAGTAAATTATTCTAAGAATAGAAATTACAATATTTGGTCCTGTTTTACATAACACATAGTGCATATATCATCACGTGGTAGTTTTAGATTTTGTACCTCTTCACATGGCATCTCTCATTAGCTTCGAGGTCATCATAGTTGTTCATGAAGTAAGACGCAGAGGTAACTAAAACTGTAAGCGAAGGCCGTCTGTTTAAGTGTTCATTAGTATAGATCAGGAATCTACCTGTAATTTGTGAAATATGGGAGCGCTGTATTGTTTTAGGTACAAATACCCTGTAATTTAATGTGATGCGTGTTCTGTAATAAGGAGGCAGTGTTGTTTTCCATGAGGATACTACAGCACACTGCTCAGTGGTCCTGTGTGTTAAATGACAGTCCCGTTGACCTTGCTGTTAAGATACAGCACCCTGGCTAAGAGAGCGGGTGGCACAGCCAGAGCGGAGAACACTGCTGTGTGTTAACTCTTTGGGTTAAGCGCTGAATATGATTTTTTTATTTGAATTAATCTCTGACTCATAACATAAAAAATGTTTTTAAGCTTCAGACATTCAATAAATTCCTCCATTTTAATTTGAGACTAAATAAAATTCTCATTCAGCCTGAGAAATATTAACTTCAAGTAGATACTTTTTTTTTTTTTTTTTGGTCTAAATCAAACTGAGCTCTGTGCCTGAATATTCATATTATGTCAAGGTCCTACGAGTCTTCTAAGGCATGGATTTCATCAAGGATTGAAACATTTCAGAAGGTGACAGGAGCTGGTAGTGTTGGCACACACCGTTGTTCCCTGTACTCAGGGAGGCAGAGCCAGTCGATTGCTGTGAGTTCAAGGCCAGCCTGGTCTACAAAGTGAGCACAGGACAGCCAAGGCTACACAGAAAAAGCCTGTCTTGAAAAACAAAAACAAACAAACAAACCCAAAAAAACAAACAAACAAAAAAGTAAGGTTGAAGTTGTCTTCCATACCTGAAATGGATAAGCAAGAACATAAAACAGAATAGTCAGTGTGGGCCATACACACTGACTATCCCATACACACCATGCCAATATTATGGGTTTGTGGAAACCATTAACCATAGTTAACTAATGTATAAATTACTGAACCCAGAAAGTTTCTGAGTTAAATGTATGGTAACAAGGCCTCTATCAGCTAGATTCTTTTTCAGAGGTGATTGAATTTAATTATATATATATATATATATATATATATATATATGTATGTATCTTTTTGCTCAAGGCTGAATCAGCCAAAATTGGCTTAATCCATTTACCATGCAAGTGCCCAAGTTTGTATTTCTGCTATAATTGTAGTATATCTACAGAAATGTATAGAAATATTATTGAATTGCATAATATTGACGTACATGACATATACTCTGTGATGTTGGTGTCATTATTAGATGAACTGAAAAAACACGGAGAATCAGTTATTTAAAATGGTGTTACTATGCAGTTATAGCAAATATGCAAAATAAGTAGGTTTCTGTACTTAATTGGTGAGTTTAAGATGGTTTTAAACATATTTGTGTGTATGTCCTTATTTGTGTGTCAATGCACATTCCAACATGTCACAGGAATTAATTTTTTTCCCCTTTACCTGATTAGTGTTGGGGATGAAAATCAGTTTATCAGGCTTGATTGACATCCAACAACTTAACCAGTTGAACCATCTCATTGAACCTTAAATACTAAGTTTTTACTGTTTGTTTGTTTGCTTGTTTTTAAGTGTGGACAAAGGTTTTAAGAATAATTTTTCACTCATTTAGAATGAATTTTTATCATTCATTGAGATTTTACAACTTGTCTAAGAAAATATTTGGGTCTATTCTGTTAAGTGTAGTTTTTTTGAAACGGGAGTGGGTCTTTCCTCTTAAATAGTCCTTCCCTATTTCACATTGCCAGTGTCCTATGGATGTCATTCTATTTCTTCAGCAATACTTTAGTGCTACCTCAGAATTATACCCCTTTTAAGAAAACATGAGTTACTCTGAGCAGAGTACACAGATGGATATATTAGTGTTTGAATTTTTAAAGCAAACCCTCCGTTCATAAGTCCGAAGCCCTAAGTCAGCAAACCTTTAATTCTACGTAACTGAAGCAAAATAACATCAGTGTTGGTGTTCATGATGATTTAAGCCTGCATAAATTTACTATTTCTTTGTTTCTTTTGATTTCAGATGCAATAACAGAACCCAGTGTGCAGTGGTGGCAGGCCCTGATGTTTTTCCAGACCCATGTCCAGGAACTTACAAATACCTGGAAGTGCAGTATGAATGTGTCCCTTATAGTATGTATACTCCTATCCTTTTCTTTTAAAAGATATTATTATTTAATTTGCATGTATTGACAAAGTTCTCTGTGATGCCATAAAAAAATATGTAAATGTAAAGAAGGTAACAGACCTGACATTTACAAATTCAGACTTTCTTTGATTGCATGTCCCTAGAGCATCTAATTTCGATGATATATAACACTGATGATAATGTATATGAATGCCTATGTTAACAGTGTTTTTATTGCAAGAACATGCAATTCATAAAAAAGCAAAGAGTGGGTAGTAAGTCCACTGTGACTCTCTCCAAGACTGAGCAAGTGGAATTTGGAAGTAAATTTTATACACGTATATGCAAAATAACATCAAAATTGATCTTTTTTTTCCAGTGTGATTAAAGTAATTATATCTAAGTTTTATGTACTATCAACCTTTTGAAAATCAGATGCATATCCATTCACAGGGTTCAGACTGGAAAGTAAAAGGAGGCCATGAATTAAGTAACACTTCAGAGAATGTTTTATACAGTCCCAAGGAGTATGTCTACAGCCTTTAGATCAGCCATGATATAGAACAGTAATGTGTTGTGGTTTGTTTTTTTTTTTTTTTTTCTTCAGGAATAATGAAGAATGAAATAACCTAAAATGGAACATTTTTCTGACTTTTTATCCTAAAGGAAGATTCACCATCACAAAAGATTTTTTTTTTGTCTTACTAGTTAATTATTCATGGGATTTTGTGGTGAAAATCACACAGGAAATCCTGTAGTCTCGTGTTAGATATTCAGCTCATGCCAGAGATAGAGAACACCTGGGATCATAAACAAATCCCAGGTTCCAACTTCCTTTGATGTCTCAGAAGGAGAAAAATATCTGGGGATCAGCAGGTTTACTGTGCCAAGAGACAGCTCTGAGCTTGCTCATCCATGCTTATTTCAAGAAACAGCACATTACTCATGAGCTGGAAGTGCGCACACTTCCAAAATAGAGAGAACTTTGGCCAGCAAGAAATGAATTTTAATTTAAAAATAATAAAGAGGCAGGATAAAATTTCATTTTGAGTCATTATAGCATGACTGAGTGGTGAGAATTCAGTGAATTTTATGTACTTACATTCTTTGTTTTGAAAAATGAATTTAAGTATATAGGTTTAATTGAACTCTCAGTTGTGTTTCATAAGTTATTATCTCCACAGGGGCCTCTGTGAAAAGTATAAAGCTCCTACTGACCATTTTTTGTTGACCAGTGATATTTTAGGAAATGAAATGCATAAACCATGTTTGAACTGAGACAGCTCTACGTTGCTTGCATAATGAGATCTTTGTGAAGTATGCAGAATGCTCTAGCAGAATGACGTTTTATGAAAAATACACAATAGGCAAGATTTCATTTCTAAAATAGTTCTGGAAAATCTACATTAATATTCTAAATTTTAGATTTCAAAGCATGAAAGCAAAGAGAAAACATCAGATTGCAGATTTATATATATATATAATTTATATATATATATACACATATATATGTATATATATATAATTTGTTAATGCAATGAAACAGTTCAGAGCTGTCTCTCCTGTATTTCATCAGCTTTCTTTTAGGATTACAACTCTAAAAGCTTCTGCCAGATTTATTCTGAAATGTCCACTGCAGAAATCACTTCAGTATAAATACGAAGTTGTTCACACACTTTTGCATAAAAGGATGTGCTTTACCACCTATGTCTTTTTTCTCATAAATTTTCAACGATGGAAACATGATTCTTTAATATCTATATTTGGAGGTTTCTGGTAATCATACAAATTTTTGGCTGCTTTAAAAATATTTCTTAGTACATTATTCATCGGGTTGTTTTCATAATGAAAAATTACATAGTTCAGCATACCTACTAGCTACCCTATATTATACGAATGTGTAATGTATATTAGAATCATGTTTAAATTATCTTGAATATATTTGTTTTAAAGGGTTGTGCAGAGTTGAAATGCATTGAGCATGCTTACTATGATTTTAGGAAGAAATCACCCCCAGAATGTCTAAACTGGGCCTGGGATGCTGCTCGGTAGATAGACTGCTCACAGAGAATGCACAGAGCCATGGGTTTGCTCCCTAGAACACCATCCGACATGCGTGGTGGTCCCTCTATTTAATACAAATGCTAAGGAGATGGAGACAAGAGGATCCGAAGTTCAAGGTGATCCTTAAGTATATAGCAAGTTCAGGGCCAGCCTTGGATGCATAAACCCTCTCTCCTGAGAAGAGTTCTCAAATATCAAAACTTGTTGGAAAGTCACATTTCCTTAACAGGACAATGATGTAAAGACAACATGGATTTAGAACACGGTCTGGTTGCTTCTAAAATAGCTGATTTCTCAGTCCATGTAAGCATTAACATGTTTTAGCATTCCCCTTGGAGACCTTCCATGATCTATCAGTAAGTCCTGATTTAGATCAATACCCAACTCTCTCTCTCTCTCTCTCTCTCTCTCTCTCTCTCTCTCTCTCTCTCTCTCTCTTTCTGAAACACAAAATGCATGCTTTTCCTAATGCTGGAGTCACTTCCTTAGCATCACTAAGATTTATTGATGCCACCACATGCCATTAATCCCATGGGTTGAAGGTTAACGTACATTAGTGTATTCACTCTCAGAAGAGCCTCCCTAGGAATTATGAAGATTGCCTTTTGCTGCAGAAGAACCTTGGGCTTAGCATGCTAGATACACGCCCTGTGTGCAATGTAACTAGAGAAATTGACAGCTAAGAAATTATCTGCCCTCGATGCCCTTTCTTAAAGAGCTGTGATACTTCGCCATGTAGATTTGTTGATAGCCATGTTGATAGTCTTACAAGTTATTGATAATTATTTCTCATCTTCCAACTCAGTTTTGCCATATAATGAAACCACGTGTTTCACAGATCTGATCCTGTCTTCTTAACCTCTCAGCTATTCATTAAAGAGTTTGCATTCCTCAGAGTAGTAATGAAATCACTGCAAGCTTGTTTCTCCAAACACTTCATGAAACTACAGACTTTAAACTAGTTTGTGTCTCATTAAAAATGCTACCTGTAACTTATAATGAATTTCGTATCTATAGTGAATTAAGAAATTGATTTTAGTTGTTTTTCTTAGGGAAGACTTTGAGGCATGCTGAAGCTAGTGTTAGGGTAACTTGAGATTTATGGTTTAATCTTTATGTTGGAAATTTTCATTCAACAGTTGAGCAGACAATCCACGTAAGGACATAGCTTGTTTGCCAAACAAATCAATATTTCCTGTTCCATTTCAAACTTAAGACCATAAGCTGAGGGCTGTGAGAACAGCTCCACCTGAAAACTGCTTCATTTCTAAGCCAAAGGAACTGAGTTTTTTGCAACCCAGAGCTGTCCAGGCAGATGAAGATAGCCAAATCCCTAGCATTCCTGGGTCAACCAGCATGGACAGCCAAGTAATATTCCTCTGGAATATAAACACATCTATATGCACACAACTACTCACACCACACATACACAACTACTCACAGACACATGAGTGACAGTGCACCACATATACACGCTCACATGTATGCACCCATGAAGACCACAAACTACGTAATGTAAAATCCACATCTGTGCTGCGTCACGGAGTTCTGTGCATGGTAAGGTTACATATATGACTGCGGTCCTGTATCACTAAAATGAACCTCTAAAGTTCCTCTGGCCCAGTATGCTTACTGTACCTTTTGTGTGAATAGATGTGTTCAGATCCACAAAGGTCATTCTACTACAATCGCAAACCTTGCTTAGCACAAGCTACCTGTATGTAGTCTAAGATGGACAGTGTATGGCAAATGGGGCATGGTAGGTTCTACTGTATAGGTTTCTGTAAGCTTATTAAATGACATTCGCACAATCACAGAATAAATAATTGTTTTTTTCAGGAAGTGTCACCATTAAGTGACAAACACAGTACCTTTGTATCTATAAAGGCTTTCTTCTTAGTGGTTGATAGAGTGAAGGAATATTATCGCTGGTTTTTTTTTTTCCATTGGGCATATTAATGATATATTATTTAGTTTTATCTTGTCGTGATGAGCGCCATTGCTAAAAGCAGCTTGTAGGGGAAAGGTTTTATTTCATTTTGCAACTTGCAGCCCGTCATGAAGGGCAATCAGGGCAGGATCCTGGAGGTAAGAACTAAGGAAGAAGCCATGTTGAAAGGCTGCTACCTGCCTTATTAAGACTAGCTCAGCCTGCTTTCCAACAACACTCAGGACCAATTGCTCAGGGGCAGAATTGTTCATAGTGGTCTGGAGCCTCCCTCATCCCACCCTTAATTTAAAAAGTGCCCTGCAGACTTGCCAACGCAAAATCTGATAGAGACACTTTGTCCATTGAGGTTCCTGTATCTTGTGTCAAACTGACCAAAAACTAACCAGGAAACTGTGTGTAATTCACAAGTAAATATTGTATCTCTTAACATTTACTTATTTGCGTGTCACAAGTAAATATTGCATCTCTTAACATTTACTTATTTGTATGTGTGTGTGTCCTGTGTGTACTCACATGGCACACAACAGGGCGTGTGCAGAGATCAAAGGGTAATTTGTGTGAGGCTGTTTTTGTCTTCCCCCCTGTGGGTCCTAGGAGTGAAACTCAGGTTGTCAGGCATGGCAGCAGGGCAACCGCAACTCATTACGCTATTTTGCTAGTGCAAAAAGATTTGTTTTTATTCACGTCTATGTGTGTAACTCTCTATGTGCATGTCACATGTGTGGCTGTGCCTGTGGAGACCAGAAGCTGTTAGGTGCCTTAAAGCTGAGGTTACGGGCAATTGTGAGCCAACTGGTATGGGAACTGACATCAGATCTTCTTCAAGAGTGACAACTGAACCGATACTTTACAGCCCCCAGTATTGATTTTTATAGTAAGATAATTTTCGTGGTTAGCAGAAACATAAAGGAAAGCTTATTAACGATAATGAAACACATCCGAGCTAATGTAGATTCAAGTTCAGCTTTGTCTATTGTGTTAGTTAAGAAAAATAAACTAACCGGGGAATGCCTACCAAACTAATGCTCAAGCCCAGCCACCTGACCATGATCAGTGCTCCAACAGGGAACTCCATTCCCAGCACAACTTAGAATATTTTTCACAGAATTCAAGGACTCAACAAGATGCTGTAGTTGAACAATAATTTTACATAAAATCTTAACCTAATTAATCAAATAATATCACTCACTTTTGAAGATGTCATTAGGGGTTAAAAAGAGAGAGGAAAGAAAGAAAGAAAGAAAGAAAGAAAGAAAGAAAGGAAGGAAGGAAGGAAGGAAGGAAGGAAGGAAGGAAGGAAGGAAGGAAGGAAGAAAGAAAGAAAGAAAGAAAGAAAGAAAGAAAGAAAGAAAGAAAGAAAGAAAGAAAGAAGAAAACAGTGATGGCAATGACCTAGTAAGTTTGTTTCTTTGAGTGCTTTGTACTCAGTTTTTTTTTTCCACGTTCACTAAAGTTATATTTAACTTTACTAAGTCATCTTAACTTCTGTCTTTTCTTGTCTGTGTTCACAGGTACTGTTTCTAATGATATTTGGGGCAAGTGAATCAATACATTTCTCTGTTCTTGTCACACCTTAGTTCCATTGTGTCTTTTATAGTGTCTGTGCTTTCTTTTAAGGTCTGATTTTCCTCCTTATCAGGTATCTTCTTCCTAGGAAATGACCCATATATTCAGGGGGTTAAACCTGGCCATTTACCAACACCTCAATTTTTATCCTGTCTCCCTTCCTCTCCAGCTCCCACCCCTTCTGACCTGAATTGAGGTTGGAATTGTGGCATCTTCAAGCACAGCTGCCTTCGTTTAGCCCAGTTACAGGGACCACTTGTGTAAGGGAGAGAACAATAAAACAATGAACCTCCTACTCCAAGTATTCTGAGGAGGCAGTCTTCCTGTGTCTCCTGCTGACAAATCGAGTTTCTTCCGAAGCATACAATTTCATGCACATTTCCCACCATGAGTGCCTGTCTCCTCTCACGATCCCGCTTTTCTCCACAGATCTTTGTTTCTTCCTTTTAGAAACATAAAGCACACATAAAATTTCCTTGCAATCTCTCACGGTGTTTGTGTTAAGAAATTAAAGGAGGAAATACATAATTTGGAGAACTCCTACACATGAGCGTTTGATTAAAGCAATCTGTACTATGTAAGACTTTCCCACTTTTCACAATAGCCATCCTCACAGGGATCTGAGTCTTGTCTTTATGAAAAGGAATGAATAATGAGTATTATTGGAAAATTAATATTTAAAATGATTATATGATTTTAGTTGTATCTCTTTTAACAGTAAGGAAAATGCATCATGCTTTTAGCATTAAAGTTCCAACTTTTTATAAAGTAATGGAATATTTTTAAGCAATTAAATAATGTTGTGAGTAATGTTCAAATTGATGCATATTTTAATATATACATACTTTAGTTTTTAATATGTTAATAAGTGATTGTATATTTTTTAACTTATTGTACTACTTCTGCTGAAATTAGTCAATACTGTTCATTTTTGAGAGACTAAGAAATACTAAAAGCTACTATACTTCAGTTCCTTTTCAGACATATAGTAGACATTTAATAAATATGCATTGACTAATTGAAAAGGTAATTAGGTCAAATGGCTCCTCAAAATGTGTTATCGTCCATCACTATAAGAATAAATACAAGAAACCCTTGTCTGCCACTAAGATGTTATTAACTTAAATGAAAGATTTTTTTAAATTTTTATTTTTTATATTAATACAGTTTATTCACTTTGTAGCCCAGTAGTAGCCTCTTCCCTCATTTCCTCCCAATCCCACCCTCCCTCTCTCATCTCCTCCCATGTCCCTCACCAAGTCCACTGATAGGGGAGGAAAGGAAGATTTTTAATAAAAATAAGTATCATTTAAATACTAGTGTCTCAAAAGTAGATTGTTATGTAACAAATTGTCCTCTTTTCCTCCCATCCTTTTCTCACTAGCTGTAGCCTTTTTTCCTCTCGCAAAGAATTTCTCTTCCTTATCAGTTTCTTATACTTAACAATAATCTGTAAATATTTTGAATTATTATATTTAAAGTCAGTGATTATAATTAAAGTTTATGTGTCGAAATTATAAAGTATCTCTATAAATTCAGGCACCTTTTTTTAAAAAAAGGAGTTGCCAGTGGGAATACTGTCTTCTATGTCCTTATTTTAAGTTGCCTCTCTTACCTGGTCTGGTTGCTTTGAATGTGCATGGAAATTGTCTGCAGTAGATTCTATTATTGGCTTGGGAGGTGTCCTGTTTTTGCCATCTTTTTCCCGTTCTTGAATATTTACCACATACCAGATACGTAGAAAAACACTGGCAATGTTTAACTCAGAAAACAAAATAAAGTGTTTGTCTTCACAAAGGGCTCCTACCAAAAAAAAAAAAAAAAAAAAAAAAAGGAAAGCAGAAAAAAATTTGTCCTTGAGAAGTTAGTCCAATGAAGTCAAGCTGCCCAAGGAGAGTTAAGTTAGTTCAGTAAAGAAATTAAGCACTAAAACACAATCTTATTAAAATTCTTAATTATTGTGTATATAATAATGCATGTTGTTGCCCACACTTGGAGGTCAGAGGAGTCGGAGGACACCCTTTGAAAACAGTTTTCTTTTCCTAGTTGTGGATCCCAGGAATCAACCTCATGTCGTCAGGCTTTGTAATAGACACTTTACCTGCTGAGCTGTCTTGCCCAAATCTCAGATCAAATATTTAGTGTTATGCTGAAAGGGGATGATGCTTTGCTGGGCCAGCATAGGCATCTTCAGGCTAGCTTTTTTTTTTTTTTTTTTTTGAGACGACTTCACGAGGTAAGTCTAAGAGAATCACTGTGTATGCTAGATATAATGTTTAGGAACAACATAGCATATATAGAAGGAGATGAAGCTAGAGGTAGACAAAGTAAAATCATAGATATTTGCTATGGTTACACTGTGTGTGTGTGTGTGTGTGTGTGTGTGTGTGTGTGTATCCTTAAACTTTACCTTCCACGCAATGAGTGGAATAGTCTACATGTTCTTGTAGATATGTCGAGATAATTCATTCTCTTTAAGATTATTAATAATAAATCCAGCAAAAAAGGGCCAAGTTAAATTAGTAGTTACTGAAACCAGCATTACTCTATCATGTACATTGTATTTACAAAAGACACTAAAATAGCAAGTTGACTGTGAATATATAAGTTAGATTAATGCATAAATATAGATAGTGGGTTTACATTCAAGTATTTGTCTTTAAGCAGACAGATACTCCTGACAGTAACTACTTAAGCATTTGAATTAAATCCATGCTTACAGACATCTAATTGTTCTGTATGTGTCTTAATTTAATTTAAGTTCTTTCACATTTAAGGCTTAGTTATTTTGAAATGTTGTCCGAAGTCCAAATGTTGCCAATAATGTGAATGCAGCCAGTCTCTAGCTTCCAAGAAGAACCCAGAAATCTAGCCATCATCCTTTCATCCTCCACGTAATCATATCAATTTAGAATCAAATACTGGGAGGGAAACTCCACACGACTTAGTCCTTAATACGACACTTTATGAATGTATTTGTTCTTCACTGAGCTTATTGCTTTCCTCCTTCAACTAGAAAAGAAAGTAATGCATAATAGAACAGTAAGTGATATGGAGGGCTGCTTTTAAGTAAGTATCTATGGCAAATGCATATTGATAATTTTAGATTCCCCCCACAATTTTTTTCTGACAATGCTTTACCAGGCTCTCCCATACATTGGGAGGGATAACTTAGTGGTTATGTGGAGTCCAATGAAGTTGATTTTACATTCTGGCTTCAGTAGATGCCATCTGAGTTCTAGTGAAGCTATTTTACTACTACTAGGTATGAAGTTGACTGGAGGGCTAAACAGAAAAGGGAGGGAGTGACTTAAAGACAGGCCAGGCTTTCTTTCAGAGAAAAAAAAAAGTGCATAGAGGGGTCTCTGGTGCCAGAACTTACAGACTGGGCTAAATATAAGGCAGAAAGGGAGGTGGTAGGGAGGAGTTTGAAAGGTTTCTTTTTGTCTCTCTTCTCAGTAGGCCATTGCCAGAGGTAAACCAATGAGTTGTCAGAGAATGCTAGGAATTTGATAAGTAGCTCTCACAGCAGCTATTACTGGGAGTCCATAGGGTTGGAAAAGATGAGAATCAAGAGAATCAAGTTGCTTTTGTTCAAGAGACAAAATTACTCCATTTGGGGGGAATTTTATTAGCTCAGTCAAAATAGAAAAGCTTTACAAAATGCTACTGCTCTGGCTAACAGTAGGAAATAAGGATTATAACCAACTCATCATATGTCTGTCAAACCAAGTGGAATATATGCCAAATACTTTGTAGAGTGACCATCACACTCTACAGAGGTTCGCATATGTGGACCTAAGAATAATACATAATCACGTAATCAAAAACTCATAATCAGTCAAGTTAATATGCTAATTGCAACAAGATTATTTTCACTGTCTTTAGAAAGTCAGTGTTGCCCCGCCCTACAGCCTAGAATTCCTTAATGCTGACTGCCAAGTTATCCCCACAATGTGGGAAGCCCCAAGCATAAACAATTCTTCTATTGTGGTATACATAACGTCACAAACAAACTACTGTATGCTTTAAGTAAGTGTTCACTTTTTCAAACGTGAGATTACCAATGACCTTTGAGTTTGACCCTGAACCTCGCAGAGGTTGTCTTTAGGGACATATTCTATATGATGTCACTCTTAAATCAGCTTTTTCTTACAGAATTACTATCTTTAACTTCAGAGAGTCAGTCAAATTTCGCCTCAGCTCACTTGACTTCTGTTTTTCTTCATTACCTGAAAGCCCTGATCTGTATTCCCTCTGGACTTAACTACTGGCACTGGCTGTTACTCAAAGCAAAGCTTAGCTTGGTAGTCTATGGACACTGCTGTTTGTTTCCCTTCTTCCTCCACTGTGCTTGGTACAGTCACATTTACTGTCAGCCCCATCATCCCCATGTTTAGTAATCTCCCTTCTCTTTGACAGTTGTTAATGTTCTCAAATGTGTCCATGTTCTCAATGTGTCCAGGTACCCTCCAGCCACCTTCATTCATTTCGTTCAGCAGGTACTGAGCACCTCTTTAAATGGGTCTGTGTACCCAGCCTTTATATTTCAACTGTGGAGGGCAAGAACGGAGCAAAGTAAGTCTATCTTTTAATGATTATTTTATGGGTAAAAACTGTTTTAAATCACAAAGCAGTGAAATTCTGATCTTTCAGTTAGAACCCACTGACTCTGTTGCCATCTGAGGATTCTTTTATTTCTTGAAACAGTGTTTACATTTCCAAAATAATCTCTTTATGAGTAGACCTGCAAGGGAGATTAAGACTTACTTTCGAAAGCCTAAAAGATGAAAACATATTCTCTCTAATTGAAATTTGGCACTGTACACAGTATCTCATTTGAATTCAGTTTCTCTCAGAGAAGTTTCAGAATACAAAATGGTCTTAATGTGACTGCATGATATTTTGGTGCTCATTTGCCTTCAGTATGGCCTATAATTAAGACAATTAATGATGACATATGGCAATATCAAGAATTCAACTTTCTCAATATTATGAAAGTGCAATCCTTCTGTGCATATGGTTGAACCCTGAGCATCATGGCCTTTCTCATAAATTTAGTTCAAATTGCCTGAAAAAAGACAGCAAGTGAACATTTTTAGGGACGGTGGGTGTGCAGTTTTCTTTGATGTGCCCAACATTATAAATCACTGTAGTCTAACCATTTGCTTCTTGGAAGCCTTAGGACATGCATCCAAATTCCTGTAGGAAAACTTTGTCAGTTCTAGTATTTAGATCTGCTTGAAATGAGTTCAGTGCTCAGTTAGCAGGGAGAGTTCAGACATGCCAAAATTGTCTTCAAACAAAGTAAAAAAAAAAAAAAAAAGAAGAAGAAGAAGAAGAAGTAATGGAATTACATAGTGAAGGGGGAATAAATCTCTCTCCACTCTGCCCTCAACTGTTTTCCTTTATTCTGGTTTTCCTTGACTCCCTTTCTCTCTTGCTGTTCATATCTTTTAGACAGCTCATTTACTGTTGTTTACTCAAGATAACAGAAAAATTTCAAAAGTGAGATCATAGTCACAATTCTTGGAGGTGAAATATGACATATGTTTGTTTTGACAATAAGGCCTTTTTTCTTTTTTCCCCCCTATTTTACAGAAAACTAATAAAGTCTTAGCTGGCTAATTGTGTTAGAATCTAAGAGGACTTTGGTATGGTAGAATTCTATCTCTCTAGCTCTGTTATGAGCTATGTTCCCAAACCAAGCAACATAACTTCAAGAGAAAGTTCCATGCCTAAAAGAGAAGAGCATTTCCCTTAGTATTAAGACAAACCTGTAGATCCTCATTTTGCCATATCAGGTACAACCTGATGTTTACATTAAATGGATTAAAATACCAAGCTTCAAACACATTAATTACGAACAACAGCCCCATCTGCAGCAGAGGTCATGTGGTACTCTTTTAAGACTGAATGATAAGTTAGGATGAGAAACTGTCCGTCCACGTCTTTAGGACATTTCTTCAGTCATTCATCAATATTGGCTCATATTTTTTAAAACTTTTTATTGATTTCTTGTGAGTTTCACATTATGCACCCCCTTCAAGCTCATCTCCCAGTCCGCTCATATCTGTCCTTTGCCCTTGCCACCTCCCACCCCCCAAAAAATAAAACAAATACAAATAAACAAACGATAATAAAAATATAGCATAAAAAAAAAACATCTCAGCGTGGAAGCTGTGACATGTCACAGTGAGTCGCTCTGCCCACATTTCTTCATTTGCATATGTTCTTTGCCGGAAGCCATCAGTCTGGCCCAGGATCTCTGTCCTCTGTGACACCATCAACACTGTATTTTCACTCGGGCTCCACCTGGTCATCCTGTTGCTGCCCTGTGTCATAGAGAGGATGGGACCCTTCACATGTTCCATCTGCTCGCAGATGATACAGGATTTGGAGCTGGTTGACTCAGAGCACTGGATCTGGGCCTGGATTTGGGCAACCATCTTTCCTGATCTCTAATCTGCACCACCAGGGCCAGCACTCCAGTACTGCTTCCGGCTTGGCCACCTATTACCACCATCAGCAACTCTCCTGCCCGCATTCCCTCAGAGCCGGCTAACTTGCATCCACATCTCCAGAACCAACTCCACTGCACTGCCCAGCCAAGGCACAAGGTCCACTCTCTAAGTAGTAATACCGATGAGGGGTTAGTTCAGCTCTCCTGCTCACTGGTGATTTCTAAACATCAGGGCCAGCTCTACTGCCAAGGCAAGGTGCAGGGACCCACTCTCCTGAGTGCTGTAACTGACAAGCTGCAGGACCAGCTCACCAGCTCTTGTCCTCAGGGTCAGTTTCCCTGATGGCCACATGGCCCATATTTTTTATTAGCACTGAATCTATCACATATTTCATGAGTTCATGATATATATCGCTTCCACTAGATGCACTTCCTTGAGTTATGAGATGATATTTTCCAGTGTTTAATCTTTATCCTCAGGCTGTAGAGTAAAAACCAATAGTGTCAATCACTTGAAAGTTCATTTATTATTAATTCTAAAAGGGTTGAACTTCCAACTCTAATTAGCATTAACCTATAATAAGTATGGCAGGGGTGTTGTAGAGATGGCTCAGCCGTTAAAGGCTAGGCTCACAACCAAAAAATATGAAAGTGTGGATTGAAGGCGTCCTTCCTTCCTTCCTTCCTTCCTTCCTTCCTTCCTTCCTTCCTTCCTTCCTTCCTTTCACCTTCCCATTGTTCCTTCCCTTCTTCTTTCTCCACCTAGCTTATAGGAAGCAGGACTTCCTCCCGTTCCGTTCATGAACATTATGAATCTCTGTTTACTGTAAATATTTCAAATAATTTGATTGTTTAGAAAAATGATTTATTTCAGAACACAAGCAATTACCCCAGTGTTGTACTGACTATTCAAATGAGTCATTTATGTAATAGAATTAAAAGTTTCCAGAACACAGTTAGTGTCCATGAAAGTTTTCTTTAATTATTTTCATTATGGTATTCAACTGACATTTAAAAACTGAATCATGAAATTTCCAATACCAAGTTATTTTTTAATAAAAAAAATGTAGTGTAATTTCTGATTTAAATTCTTAAAATGGTCTATGTGGATGTGTTTTTAAGAGCTAACATTTTGGCATTGACTAGTATTCCTCTGTCGTTGAACCATTTAATAAGACTGTAGCCTTCACAGAAAATCAGATCTAATTTTATATTAGGGATGGTTGCTAGGTAACTATTTGATGCAAATTAATCATTAAACATTTAGCAGCTTATTCTCTGATTGGAGTGGATGCCGGAGTGACTTCCAAGCTGACAGCTCAGCAAACAACTGATCGAGGAAGACTATTCTGAGATGCTTAATAAAAATAGCTGATGACTCTTCTTCTTGATTTTCTTCCTTTGTCATAGTCACAAAGGAAAACAAGAAATTGACAAGGATACTTAACAGCCTTTTCCTATTAGTAGATGCTGTTTAAGTGGAAGTTCTAGAACCAAAATTGCACTAAAATGCTTTATGGAGTATTTTCAGGGCAACTTGCACCATTAGAGGATTCTATCTTATAATTAATCAGCCTGAGAATATAAATTAAATAGATCATTCAAGTATGTTTTCCCAGTAGGAATTTGAACCCAAGTCCTTTTGAGTCTTGTGTTGATGTCATTTATTTATGATAGAACAAATATAAATATCTTCACATCAAAGAGCCATTAAAGCTTACAGGTTTCACAAAATGCACTAATTCTCAGGGATATGGTACGTAAAAGAAAAATCCTGTGATACAATTAGCTTGACTTCAAAGGATTTTTATCAGGACATAGGGATGAGTTCTTCATTATGATCTAGCGTCCACTAGGGAGAGGACACCTTGCAGGTGAATGTGAAGTGTCACTGTCAGATTCTGTGAACCCTTGCCAGGCACTGCATCTTATTTATTATGTTCTGTTGATGCTAAGGTTTGTTTAGGTTTGTTAGTATTTGTGTCCTGATGCTATGGTGTCCGAAGAACCAATAGTGGGGTGGCTAAAACACAGAATCCTGTTTTCTTAGAGTAATAAAAGTAATAAAAGTAAAAAAAAAAAATCTGAAACTGTAAAATAAAAGTAAAAAATATCTGAAACTGTAAAATAAAAAGTAAAATAAAACTGTAAAATAAAAGTAAAAAAAAACTGTAATCTGAAACTAAGATTTCAAAAGCAAGCTATTTATAGGCAAAAAGAAAAGTCCTTTTAAAAATCTGGCTACAGAGAGGATGGGGAGACGACCAAGTGTTTAAGGACTCGTATTATTTGTGCAGAGGACCCACTTTCAGTGCCCACTACATGGGGCATCTTACACTGTCTACAAGTCTAGCTCTAGGGTTAGGTAACCAACACCCATAGCTTCTGTTCAGAATTCCATTCGCATCAGCATAAACATAATTTCAAAAATACATTAAATTTAGAAAAAATGCAGTTACATACATAAGAAGGCAAATAAGCAGAGCCAGGTGAGGGGGTACACATCTTTGCTCCCAGCACCTGGGAGGCAGAGGCGGGGGAGGTGGATCTTTGAGTTCCAGGCGAGCCTAATCTGTAAGTCTCAGGCCACTGGCCAGTGTTACATACTGTTTCCTTGTCTCAAAAGTAAAAATAATGACAATGGCCACTCTCAGCTACTCCATCGTAGTATCGAATTCTCCAGTCCAATTACCTAAAATATAGCTCGACAATTGTTTAGACAGATTTACAGCACAGGAAAAATTCTCATGTTATATGCTAGTGACTCAAAGTCCAGCATATTTTCATTGACAGCCAAGTTGAGCGATTTGCCATAGGGTATCAATTTGCTCCTGCACGAGGTCAATCCTCTGATTGAACACCATCAAGCTTCCTTTTAGTTGAGCATTAATTCCTTTATGTACAACTAAGGCATGAGCTACATTGGCTAAATGATTGTTCAGGGTCTGAGCAGTCTGCCCAGTATGACTCATGGCTAATGCCCCGGTGGTAGCTCCAACAGCCGCCAATGAGATGGTAGTAACAATGGTGGCTGTAGTTCCAAGATCCCTTTTCTGTCTGAAGAGAGTCATAGCGTGAGGGGCATCAACGGGCACAGGCACGCAGTGAGGCATGCGAGTAACCAGGGCATACCTAAATTTACTAGCATTCCAGCATTGGGCAAAAAAGCAAGTATCATCACCACAATTACTTGGCTCTATCTGGCTAATAATGAATAAAAATGGGGGATATAGACAAACAGGTGTGGGCTTATAGGAAATATTATGAGAAGCCTTAACCCCCTCGTTGGAACATCCTGCGTCAGTTCTAGAACTAGCAGTGGTGGTGTCCGAGGTCTGAGTAGGTTCAGGTCTGAGTAGGTTCACGTGTCCCCAGGGGCGAGACGTGCTCCATGCCAATTGACTAACTCCATGTTTTCCTCCACTTTTGAAAGTCATCTAAGGTTCTTAAATTATTTTTTTCCCTTTTTTTTAAATTTTTCATCAATTACACTTTATTCATTCTGCATCCCCCCATAAGCCCCTCCCTCCTCCCCTCCCAATCCCACCCTCCCTCCTCCCTCTGCTTGCATGCCACTCCCCAAGTCCACTAATAGGGGAGGTTCTCCTCTCCTTTCTGATCTTAGTCTGTCAGTTCACATCAAAAGTGGCTGCATTGTCCTCTACTATGGCCTGGTAAGGCTGCTCCTCCACAGAGGGAGGTGATCAAAGAGCAGGCCAATCAGATTATGTCAGAGGCAGTCCCTCTTCACATTACTATGTAACCCAATTGGACTCTGAACTGCCCTGGGCTACATCTGTGCAGGGGTTCTGGGTTATCTCCATGAATAGTCCTTGGTTGGAGTATGAGTCTCTGGGAAGTTCCCTGTGTTCAAATTTTCCTGTTCTGTTGCTCTGCTTGTGGAGACCCTGTCCTCTCCAGCTCTTACTATTTCACAGTTCTTACCTAAAATTCCATTCACTCTGCCCAACAGTTGCCCATCAGGCTCAGCATCTGCTTTGATAGTCTGAAGGGCAGAGGCTTTCAGAGGCCCTCTGTGGTAGGTTCCTAGGTTGTTTCCTGTTTTCTTCTTCTGATGTCCATCCTCTTTGCCTTTCCGGATGGGGATTGGACATTTTAGTTAGGGTCCTCTCTCTTGCTTAGTTTCTTTAGATGCACAGGTTTTAGTGGGTTTGGGACGCAGGACTAGCCACAGGATTATCGTCATGGATTGCTGCAGCCATGAATCATCTGAAGGAATGGGCGGGCATGGGAGCATTAGCAGGCCTTCTGGTGTTGGTCTCCTTGGTTTGCCTGTGGTATATATGCAAGATTAGAGTCTCACAACAGTGTGATGCAGCCTTGATCATTCAGGCCTTTACAGCCATTGAAGCAGGACATTCTCCCCAAGCATGGTTGGATACCATAAAAAGCTAAAATGTTACGCTCAGGATGCGAGGCTAAGCACTGCACTTAGGGTCAGCCGCTTTGGACCCAGAGAAGAGCGTGTCTGGTTGCATGCGGGTTGATGACCCAGGTCCCGCCTCTGAGAAAAAGGTATGGGACGGGTCTGATGCTCTTTGGGTGGATGACACCTAAACGAACATCGGTACAAAGTCCCAATTTATTTCTAATATCAGAGATCAGACCTCTACTCTTGCCTGATGCGTCTAAAACAAAAAGGGGGAACTGTAGAGAGCTGCGGAATGCTATGCCTTAAAGATGGAGCTGGTTTCCGCCTTCCACCTTCCCGATGGTGAGTGCTCTCTGTCACGAACAATTCCACATTTGGCTAAGGCTGAGGATCTGGCTTGCTTCCATGTATGTGGACCTATCTGCATTGCCCACGTGGCACGCCTGGGTTGGCTACCCAGAGGCTATTTAAGCTGTGGGCTGGCTTTCCCCAGGGTCTGAGGATTGTTCAAGGTTTCTGAATAAACTGCATTGAAAAAAAAAAATAATGGGAAAGATACTATAAATGAATAAAAAAATGAAACTCAAGTTTCTTTAAGTTAGTGACATTAATCTCACTGACATTTCTGTGCTTTACTTGTATGTATATCACACATTATATGATTTTACAGGGATACGAATAGTCAGATATATTAAATGTCTTATTAAATATAATTATATCATATATGAAATACATATTATTAGATATATTTATATATGAGAATGTTAAGTTCTTCGCATTTCATTCTATGTTTATATTTATTTTGGAGAGTTACACATGAAAATGTTTTGTTACAAATACACGTTCAGATTATACATACATCTTGTTTTTCTTCCTCTATAATTATCTAGTGAAATTTCCTTTGAGTCAGCTAGTATAAAAATATTGGCATGTTCTTTTAGTTTTTCAAGTCCATAGCTTAATGTGTAAAGGATTCAGTAATTTACCTAATGTTAAAATTTAATTTTGTGTTTCTACATAAGTGATAAAATGCATGATATCAAAGAATTCATTTCTAGGAGTTTCTTTTTTGGTTACTTTTCAAACAGATGGGAGGCACTTGTTCATTTAGCATCTGGTAATCCATTTGCTAAAACAGTTACTTAACTGCTCAAGCTATAGGGTAAAAGCAAATTGGATTGAAACTCTGATTGTTAACTCAAATCTCTGACGAAGTGTCTGACCCCATCAAATTGGTGGGGTTAGCCTTTGCCAACACTTGAGGCGTATGTTTTATTGGTCTCTGTTCTGATTCAACTAGGAATCATTTATATTAATAAACTTTGGGGTGGCCCATAACATCTGTCTCTGTCAGGGAGCTTACTCAACCAAAAATGCCTAAATGGTAGAAAACAGGTATCTTTGCCCTACTTAGAAAAAGAGTGATTCATACACATGAACTAATGTCTATGTGGCAGCAATGCTGTAGGAAATTTGATTATTTAATGCAGTTACATGTACTTTAAATGTTTAGAATTCATCTTTCCGCAAAAGTTTCCACCAACTTAATAACGATATTATTTTTTTAAAAAAATCACTGGAAGCTCAGTTTTAATTTAAACTTTGTTTCAGAACCCTGTGTCTGCAGCTGTTGTCCATGCTCATTTGCAAAGTTCTTCCTACTGGTATCTTCTACATAATCTCTAAATGTTCTTCTCGGTCTTTAAACATTTCATTCAAAATTTCAGGCTTATATAACCAGAAACAATCTTTTAAGGTATATTTAGCAATCTTGTCTTACTCTTTTCTATATGTTCTTCTATCGTTTTCTGTTTTTCATAAATCATATAAAGAATTACATAGGTTCAATACAATCTTCCATGGAAATTCCAATGCAATTCATCATAGAAATTGAGGTTCTGCATTTTATTTCATATGGATATATGAAAGACCCAAGAGAGCCAAAACAAACCTGAACAACAACAACAACAAAACAAACAAAAATACCTCGGGAGATATCACTATTCCAAGTTTCAAGTTATAATCAAAAGCTATAATGATAAAATGATAGTTTACTAATATCATAAAAAAAGAGATATTGAGAACCTATGTATAAAACCACCCCTTTTTTGGTGTTTAATTTCTTTCTTTCTATCTATCATCTATCTATCTATTTATTTTTTATTTATTTATTATATTAATTACAGTTTATTCACTATGTATCCTAGCTGTAGGCCCCTTCCTCATTACCTCCCAATCCCACCTTCCCTCCTCATCTCCTCCGATGCCCCTCTCCAAGTCCGCTGATGTGGTAGCATGCCCATTTAAAAGTATTAATCTTTCCAATTTATGCATGTTATTTTTTTTTTCATCTTCTGGTGTTGTCTTCACTATCTCTTTTGAGTGTCTCAAAGGTATGTAGCAAAAAGATGTAATGTGTCTTCTAATTCAATCTCTTACCATGAGTCTCTTTATTGGAGAGCTGAAACATTAATATTAAAATTCATTATTGATATTGTATATTTAAAAAATGATTAACAAAACATGAATTTAAAATTGATCTTTCTTCCCCATGATCTGTAGGCTACCCTCTCCCTGTCTTTCCCTCTTTCTGTCTCTCTTCTTTCCTCTCTCCCTCACTTCCCTACTGTCTTCTTTTCCACCTTCCTACTCTTTTCCTTTTTCTTTCTCTCTTCAGCTTTGTCATTTGTAGTATAAATAATTACTTAAAAGTTGAACAACTTCTCCCAAACTCAACCTCTTGCTCTAAGTTGTAGTTTGTTTGTGGAATATCTTTATTTTTCATTTTTTAGTAATTACAATTTATTCACTTTGTATCTCTCCCTGTACCTTCCTCCCTCCTCCCCTCTCAATCACACCCTCCCTCTTCCCCACCTGTGTCCCTCTCCCAGTCCACTGATAAGGGAGGTCCTCCTCCCCTTCCCTCTGATCCTAGTCAATTAGGTCCCATCAGGACTGGCTGCATTGTCTTCTTCTGTGGCCTAGTAAGGCTGTAACCCCCTGAGGGGGAGGTGATCAAAGAGCAGGCCAATCAGTCTATGTCAGAGACAGTACCTGTCCCCATTACTATGGAGGTCACTTGGATACTGAACTGCCATAGGCCACCTCTGTACAGGGTTCCAGGCCATCTCCATGAGTGGTCCTTGGCTGGAGTATCAGTTTCAGAAAAGACCCCTGTGCCAGACATTTTGAACCAATCGTGGACAGATGTGACTTTTGTTGGGAATTACTGTGATCAGACCCTCATAAAACGTGCCTAGAGCTTCTAAGGAGCTGTAAAATTCTTTTGTTATCATGATTCCCTAAATGAAAATAACTTATAACTTAGATTAAAATGTCAGAAGTTCCATTACAGAGATGTTATTTGTCTTTCTAGGAATGGGCTGCCATAGTTAATATAATGTCTTCTAGTTCTAGCCATTTGCCAAAGAAAGAAAGAAAGAAAGAAAGAAAGAAAGAAAGAAAGAAAGAAAGAAAGAAAGATTTGCATGACCTCATGTTTCTTTACAGCCTCATAGTATTTCATTGTGTACATGTATCGCTTCCCCAACCCCCAATTTGGGTATCCAATGGCAAGTAGTAATTTCTGGAATCATATACATACAATATATACAAATAACATTATGCAGACTGAGCAGAGTGTGTGTGTGTGTGTGTGTGTTTGTAAGAAAGAGATATCAGAAAGAACAAGGGATACATAAAAAGAGTCAAAAGGAGGACAGAGAAATGTTATAGTGGTGCAATTATTACTTTATTTTCAAAAGATTTTTTTTGTACACCAGGCTGGTCTTGAACTCACAGAGATCCCCCTGTCTCTGCCTCTCAAGTGCTGGAATTGAAGGCATGCACCACCACACTCTGCTCAAAAGAATTTTCAAAGTTAATCCAAAAGTAAATAAAACTGTGAAGTCTATGAAGAAAATTCTTTAAACTTAAGAACGATTTTCATTCTTAAAATTTTAAAGCTTAGTGATCTTCTATACGGTAACATGAAATAATAATAATAATAATAGGAGTAAAAATAGAATCAATATCATTTTGTTGTATCCTATTCTCTTATACATAATATATAATTTGTAAGTTATGACTACACTTTATCTCACTACAAAATTTCTTTTGCCCCATAAGATAAAGTATCCAATGGCTTTGGGAATTTAGTGTGAGAGACTAATATTATTGCTGTTTTTTTTTCTTTAAACTGTTTTAATTAAGCATAAACCTGCTTCCCAGACAGAATACATTCGATATGGAATACATATGAAGGGCTTTAAAACATCCTAATTAACCTTTAAACTATCATGCTCACTTTTCTGGAGAATCAGAGAAAATGCTAACTCGAAACCTACACAAATTTTACTTTACTTCTCTTTGCATACAATAAACAAACCAGTGTTTAATATGCCCTAGCTGTAACCTGCATACTTGAGTCCTATAATGCTAGAACCCTTAAAATCAATATCATCAAATAAACAAGATGTTTCAGAGTGCTAGGATGAAAATTATGTGAAGTCTTAAGATGAAGCTGTTGCATCAGAATAATTTGATTTGTAGTCTGGCTCCGCCACCTCCATTAGTGATCGCGTCCTCAACAGACACAGAGTTCATCCAATTTCACTTCTCATTGTACAGAGGTATTGATGTTTCCATGTGCTCCGGTCAGTCAATAAGGTTAAAAGGATAAAGTTTATTTAGTTTTCAACATTGCCTTCTTGAAGTCAAATGTCTATTTAATTAAATTTTCCAATATTTGGCAAGACAAGAATGGTAGTGTCAGCTTTCCTTAGCTTAATATTAAATAGCATCTTATGCAATCTGGTAAAGACCATCTGCAGTAATATGAAACAGACACACTGGGTAGCCACGGACGGCAGTGGTGGGCAGGCCAAATGCTTCACCAGAGAAGTCAGTGATTTCCCAGAGTTTCCTGATAGGAAACGTATATTATGTCTTATCTCTGGATTATGATGATATGTAAAACACTTTTGCTTCTTATATTGAACGCACGTACACATGTGGACACGTTAAACAATTCTCTAAATTATTCCAAGCCAAAGTTAGTGATAATGACTTCAAAATACAATGTCTTCTAAATTTAGCTCTGACTCTTGATCTGGGAATGCATATAACAATGTTATATTCTGCCTTCCTATGTGGAATTTAATTTCTTTTTAAGTATGTTCATTATGTGTATCAGAAATCCAAGTTATGAAATTTTTTCTTACTTAGCGGATGTTGAATAATTTGCTATTAATATAAGTAGCATGTTAGATGCTTACCATATCACAGCTACCAGGATGGGTAAAAAGAGGTTTTGCTCGCAATGTATTTTCTTTCTAGTAAAACAAGTAGTAATTACATTCAAGTAGTGATTGGGCACATTTTTTCAGAAAAAAAATTAAATTAGAATTAAAAAATGTGATATGTGTGGTTCTAGTAATAATCTGCATTATAGCATGTTACATTCCGGGATGTATTTTGCTTCTTTGGAAAGGTTATTGCCTTTCCAAGAACCGTACCAGTTATCTGCAAGTGATAGTGTATCTTGATGGCAAGTCCGCCTCTATGAAAATTGTGTATTAACTGTGAATTTAATTACTTCTCTCTCTACTAGTATTCTCATGGAGTAAGTTATGATTTATTAATTTAATTACTTGGTAGAATTAATGTACACCTAGCTTACATTTTAAATTCTGTGGATTTAGATGCTATCCTTTAAAATTATATATATATATATACATATATATATACCGCAAATATTTTTTCATTTACAATCTAAATATTTACTTAACCCCTTTATCTGAGTAATAGATTATGCAGTTCTGTGATGCCTGTTTAATCAATACTGATATATCTTTCTTATTTATATTCATAAGCCAATATGTCCAATTACCCAGGATAATAGAAACCTGTTAGTGTTAATAAACCAACACAGTATCTTGAAAAAAAAAAAAAAAACCTTAGTACTTATCATTAATAAGTGAGATAGCACAAATGAACAAGTAACTACTGTAATGCTGGATGTAAAAAACAAGATTATCACCAAGTTTTATAATAGTGCTACCTAGGAAAAAAAATCAGGATAAATTTTCTTTCCTTTCTTTCTTTCTTTCTTTCTTTCTTTCTTTCTTTCTTTCTTTCTTTCTTTCTTCCTTTTTTCTTTCTCTCTCTTTCTCTCTCTCTCTTTTTTTTTCTTTTCTTTTGTTTGATTGTTTGGTGGTTTCTTGTTTGTTTGGTTTGGCTATGCTGGATTCTCTTTGTAGACCAGGCTGCCTTGGAACTCACAGATATCCAGCTGCCTCTGCCTCCCCAAGCGCTGGCCTGTACCATTGTGCCCAGCTTGAAAATCAGGATAGATTTTAATAAAGAAATAACATGTATGATGAGATAATTTTGAAATGGACCTCAGGTTTTATATTGTTGAGTAACTGAAAAAAATAGGTACAACCAAAAAGACTAAATAAAATACCAGAAGTTTAAGCAGCAAAGGTGTACTATCCACACAAACAAACAAAACCAAAAACAGAACAGATAAATACTTGTCCCTATTTCTCTATGTCCTGAGTTATCTGGGTGGCCCAGGAGTTGTAGCATACTTTCATTATGCTTGGTGGCCATGATTATATCTTTGAACTTTAGCCTGTACTACCTTAGACAAATCCATAGGCGTTCTCATTTACAAATATAGGGCAGCAGACCTTTGTCAGAGGGGCTGTGTTACCAGTATGATTCTGTCTAGGATCTGATGTTAGCCTCTGTTTACAACTTACCCATTGTTTGTGGCAACTTTCCGTGTTACAATTACCCGAAATAATCAATTTATATGAGGAAATACATATTTTGTATTGCAGTTGTAGAGATTCCAAGCCACAAGTGGTTGCCCCTATTGCTCTTTTTGTTCTGAACATCATGATGGTAGTATGTGGTACAATAAAACTGATCACTATGTGGAAAATCAGGAGCAAAAGATCAGAAGGAATACATCAGCCCCACAAATATCTGCTGTTGTGGTAAATAAATGATGAGTGTTGGGGTATATAATGTTATTTATTAGCCCTGTGATTGTCTCAGCAGTATTATCTAACCTACTATCTAACCTACAAATAATAAGACACAGACACCTGTTAGATTTTATAATTGCCTTATTTACCTTGGGCCTGGCAGATATTTCACCTATGCTATCTCAGTAACCTCACCATCCATCTCCAATCTAGTGTTAGTTGCCTTACTCATACTCATCTGGTCTACCTTCCATACATAATCCCAACATACTTGCTTTTATTCTTCATCTGGACCTTTCCACGCCATTATTGGAGTCCTTCCTCCAGGCCCACGTGATTCCTTCTCCATGCTAACCCATCATGGTGTCCTTCTCTCTTCCTGTCTGTCTGTTAAAAGCCCAGGAACCTTAGCCATGCCTACCTTATTCTGCTCTACACAGGTATAGGCCATTTAAATCAGCCAATCAGTTAGGTTTACACAATAAAGATAGGTATATCCAGGCAACAATATACAAGCATCAGACAGACCCCAACACTATCCAATGGTACAACAATCTCCTTTTAGATTCTATATCTTTAATTTTTACCTTTTCCCAAATGGCTTACTCAAGGATGAGGCTTTAGTACATAGACTTAAGAGGAAAACAATTGTCATCCCTAAGCTCCAAGAACCATCTCACTAAGAAAAGTGCACTCAGTCTATTGCCAAGAGTCTCTGAAATCTTAACTTAAAAGTTTTGAGCTCGTATTTTAACAGAAAAAAAGAGAAACAGGAGGAGGGGATCAAGAAGGAGGAGTGGGATGGGGTCAAAAGAAAGTTGCATACTTCCAAAATATAATGGTAGACAAGCATTGATATAAATTCCTAGTCCTAAGTTGGGTAATCAAGAAACAACCCCCCCAAAAAAGCAGGAAGAAAGAAAGAAGGAAAGAAAGAAAGAAAGAAAGAAAGAAAGAAAGAAAGAAAGAAAGAAAGAAAAGCAAGAAAGGAAACTGAACCAAAAGAAGACTAAAACCTAGCAAGGAAACATTAAATTATAAAGCTACTGTCTAGCATTTAAGGCATTCTCTAATGCAAAATAGGCTCCCACAGCATAAGTCCACTCTGTTCTATTACTCTGCTGCTGTTACTTATATGCCTAGTCTCTAGACTAGGTTTGCATGCTTCGTATATCTTCTGTTAGCAAATTTTACATGTTTGTGATGTCTGTTCCTTTCTGGAGTCTGTATGTAGCATTGAGTTTATTCGGATGGCTCCACAACATTTTACCAAGAGATTCTTTCAGGTAGACCAGCCACACAATGCACTACCTGGTCCTTCAGGTTTTATTTTGAAATCTTGGTAGAAATCTCCGTGAAACTTTAACTCTTGCATTCTGTATTCTTGCAAAGATGAACAACACAAAAGTCAACCAGTAATGTGTACTTGGCCCAGTTTTGAACCATGGTTACAGTGGTTTCTAAAAGCATTATTTGCTAAACCTAAGGAGAAATCCATAATAACTCTGAACATAGAAGGGCTCTCTACTGTTCTCTTTAGAAATGTCTTTTGGAAAAAAAAAAATATTACACTTCTCCATATCTGAGACTGTGATATCAATTGCCTCTGATTCTTGAGGTGTTCTTGTAGCACCTTTCTTATGGTCTTGGTAGACAGGACAAGACTTAGGTTTTTTTGTTTGTTTGTTTGTTTGTTTTTTTGTTTTTGTTTTTTTTTGTAAATTAGTCACTCATAACTTCCTTCCTTTACACATGTAACTTTTCTTCCCAAACTGAACAGCTTTCACATTTCTGTTTCTTTTTATTCTCAATTCTGATGGCAAACTTTGCTTAAAAAAAGCCAGTAGTATCTGTACAATAACTTGAGTGTTTTGCTGCCTTGAAGTTTCCATTGTTTTATTAAGCAGTCCACCAACTTTAGATTCAACTCTTGAGCCACAAGTTCTGTGCCACAATGTAGCAATGGCCAATTCTAGCATAGTATCTCATAAAATCCAATTTCCATTTGAAATACCATCACTGTTACTTGTTTCTACTCTCACTCCCATTAGCATTTTGATCATCTCAGCTCTTGTAGAAGTGCCCAGCAAGTTCCATAACTTTCTGCACATTAGCCTAATCCTCCAGGTTTTTGCCATTAACCAATTTCAAAAGTTCACAGTCTCAGGTCAAGAATCCCTATCCTTAAGTGTCAAACTTCGTGAAGTCAATTTCCCTTACTAAAAAAAAAAAAAAGAAGTTATAAAAATCAGCTTTGAGAAAGAAGAGACTAAGCATTTCATAGTCCCCTCTCCATCCAGGCATGAACTATTTATAGCCTTGTGCAAGACCACACACTTGGGGAGGGTTTGGGTGGGTAAAAAGTATTTGACAGAGCAAAACTAGACCATCACTAAGATGTAAAAAGAATGGTGAGGAAGAAAGAACAAGGGTGCTACTTTCCACATGGAGACATGGAGCACATACCTACAGGGACAGAGACCTCCCACTAGACCTCAACACTCCAAGGCTACTAACAGTATCTCAGAGAGTCATGTTGAAAACAAAGCTTTAACAAGTGACCCTATTTGGAACATTTAAGACACAAAGTATAGCAACCACAAAGAAGCTTCTGACACATGAAAACCACAAATGGTCATTAAACCAGATCTGATCATCCTTATCAATCAAGTACTGAATAAAATTTAGAATCAGGAAATACTGCTGAAGGTTCTTTGTACCTTAAGGAAGTATGACTCATAGAAGAAAATGCAGCTCATTCTTAATTTTCTTTCTAGGGTTTCCAACTCTTTATTTGTGGCAGCAATTGCAAACTAGCTTGGCTAGGTGAAACTGCCCACATTTAATGATTGTGGTTTACTGAATCATTCTGAAACATTTATCAAGCTCTAGGGATTTCAGCTGGGTCCTGGGTTAACAACTACGACCTGTAGTGGCATTGTAAGATGACAAAGAGGTAAAAAACAATTGAGTTATTCTGATATTCTAACGTAGTTCCATTTCACAGTCCATGCTAATATTTGGGTGAAAAGGTTATTTACAGAAATTTAGGTACTTGTGAATTCATTTCTATAATACATTTTAATTTCTGAAATGAGAATATAATTATATCATTTTGTTCCTCTTTCTTTCCCTCTAGGCCTTCCCATGAAATCCTTCTTGCCTTCTCATAAATTCATGGTCTCTCTATTTTTTTATTGATATTACATACATTTCTAAATACATAAATACAATCTGCTCCATTGGAATAATGTTACCTGTATATATGTGATACACATTATCACACATACACATATTGCCAAGGGCTGACCTCTTGCTATTAGATAACAAATTTGAGGATCTCTTCCCTGAGGAAGACCATTTCTCAAATCCTCTGTGAATTCTCCAGCAACCCATAGGTTGTTGACTAGTGTCATGGCCTACCAAGCTTTCCACCTCCTGTGTTAATAAGTATGTTAGTGTCTTCATTGTTGCAGTCCTGCTTAGACAGCATGTTGCTGTCTTCATGGATGTGGCATCTCTCACATTCCTAGATGATACACCTCATGACAAACTTCCCATTCATCTTGTTCTTACAATCTTTTAAAAGCCTTTTTCATGAACATCTCTGAGCCTAAAATGCAGGAATTGCATTTGTGAGTTAACCCTGGGCACCACACTATCTCGTTTCCTACATTCTGACTGGTTGTGGTTTTCTGTGATCTGTGATGATCTTTTCTTTTGTTACTGTTGTTGTTTTTTGGGTTTGTTGTTTTTTTTTTTTTTTTTTTTTTGATCCAAAGAGAAGCTCCCTTGATTAGGGCTGAGGACCACACTTATCTGTGATGATGAGTATAAGGAAAAATATTTCCATGGTAGTTAGGAATTGTGCTGCTTTAGTAAATTGGCAGTTTTACGTTCTCCAAGATGCTTGGCTTTTCTAGTCCTGAGTTTGTGGCTAGGTTTCCAGAACAGCATGGTTTCTTCCATATTGACAAGGCTTAGAGTCTAGTTAGTGAGGTTTGGGCTACCACCAAGGTATGAAAGTATCTCTTGCACTCTTACGATTATGGTGCTACCATGGTTGTTTGAGGGTATAGGCATTCTATGGATGCTTTCATGGCACCTTCGGATACTGTAAAAGCTAGTCTTCAGGGAGCAAGCTTTCAGGTTAAATTTAGCTTGGGTCCACTGGGTTCTGTCTCCAAATACATGGTGTCTTCATCAATAGGGATTTCTACCTTTAAGAGACTACCAGGGAAAACAACAGTAGCCTATAATATTTTGGAAGTATCTTGGACAATTCTTAATGGCTCAAAAGGCAACTTCTGTTTAGAGTTAAAGTTTTGTTAGATAATCTCTGGCTATTGGGGGGACACTGTGGGCTCTGATGGGAAGATTTCATTGAAATCATTAACTTATATATGAATATACCTTAATGGATTTATATGTAATTTTAGGTACATAGAAATGAAAACTTAAGACACTTTCAGACACCTTTAATGTTATTCTAACCTCCTTCCTCATTCTGTATTTAACACTCCCCCATCTCCCTAATCAAAGCCCCTCCCACTTTTCTATTTCCTCCTTCAAAACACTTTTTCTGTTTTATTTTTAAGAAATGTATGTGATGTGGTATATATTAAAGAACTGTTGCAACCTTTCACTTAAGACCCTGTTGTGATCTGAGATAATTATATATAGTACAGAGACTTCCAGGAAATCCACTTTGAAATTATATCTTATGTAAATGGAAGACTGTTCTTACACAATGGGTGGCATTATTAAATTCAGTTAAAACTACTTTCTTTCTAACTCTTCAGTTTTGATTTAAATTAGTTTATCTTTGGTCTTTAGCATCTCACTTAAAACATTAGTGTGCTTCTTCCTCTAGGGACGTTCATTTATACTTTCCCATACGAAATGTAATTCTATCAGAAATTGTAATATTTCTCAGTGCTCCATAGTACCCATCATCCAAAGACCTTGTGTGCACTTTGAAATATGAAATTGGTAGTATCTATAATATCTCTAACCTTGGGCCAGGCAACTGGAAAGGATTCTTTAGGATTAGAGATGGAAAAAAAAAAAAAAAAGGATTAGAGATGGAAAAGCTAAATGAATGAGAGCAGGAAGAGTTCTCTAAATGTGACTTTGAAGAAAGGCACTGGTGCAATATTGTGGGCATTTATAAATGACTGAACACCTGAGGGATTTGGTAAGCTGAGTATCTGCTACATTCTAAAATAACATAAAAGATGAATGAATTTGAATTTCTCATTAATCTGCATATCTGATCTTTCTCAGGAATTTCCGTTAATCAGTTACAAATTACTACCGCCCTTCACTGCAGTGAGTGGCAAGTTTAGCAGTTAAAATAATAATAATATTAGATAGCTAGAAGGTCAAAAATAGCATCAGATCCAACATGGCCTTGATAACCAAGTAAAGAATTATAAGCCTTGTCTAAAGTTATTAAGAAGATTAAAGTAAGGTTGAAGTTAAAAAGAAAATATCCTTGCTTGAAAGCAGAATGTAAATTTTATGATGGTATCCAGACCCATGAAGGTTTGTATTTATAACAATGCATATAGCCAGTCATTGTCATATCTCAGTGATTCCTAAACACATGATTGTGACTTCTAGAAACCCTATCTAGTAATATAAATTAAAAATTTTAGTGTGGTAGGGTAAAATCAGATTTGTGATCAAATATCAATATTTAGATAGAAAGATACTTAGATAGGTAGGCAGATAGATAGACAGACAGACAGACAGACAGATAGATAGATAGGATATATTGACATGGACACTATATATCTGTAAGTAGTTGTATATGTGGAAGGATAGGATAGATAAGATAGCCATTCAGAAAAGACACATAGAAAGAAGACTGACAGGAAGAAAAATTTGTATATTAATCAGTCCATAAAAATATGTGAAAATAAATTTAATAGAGTACTTGTTATTTTGTAAGTGCTATAAAGTAATAAAGAGGATATAGGTAAAAAAAAGAAATAGTACTCAAAATATATATAATTTCATTTTAAACTACATTGCTAAGTGAATTGCTATAATATCACAAAATGAAATTGTGAACAAAGAAATTCTTTTCAGCTGGGAAATCCAAATAGGCTTCACCTCATAAGACAACAGAAAATAAAATAGCTTTTATGTAGAAGAGAAAGGAGTTTTCACTTAACATTAGTTTAAAAGATAATGAACATATTACTAAAACACCTTTAAAAAGTACTATTGCATTTGTATTCAGGACACTTTTTATTACGGAAATAGATAAGGCTAACGATTTTAACAGCTAAATGCCACAATTAGGTGCCATGCAACTTTAAATGAACTGAGAAGTCAGTGTTGGTGCTAAGACAGATAAAGTTTCATCCAAGGTAGTGAGGAACTTTGATAGAAACTAAAAATTTATTTAGTGCACTAACGTTAAGTGTCTGAGTTTTGAGCCATAGTAATTATATATGCCTCATACAGTTGTGCGTCATAGGGAATAAACAAACATGTTGCTACGAGGTGTTTGTGAAATATGCAGTGGTTTGGGAATCAGCATAAGGCTGATACATAGTAATAATAAGTGCTTGAAGAATTATACTTGAAAACCTAATTTAATTTTCAATATATGTTAATAATATACTGCAGGTACCAGAGATCTCTAACTAGCAAATAGGGGTATTTTTGGTCTTTTCAAGGATAATCTGAAAACAAAACAAAAAAAAAGTAAAGACCAAGCATACGGAAAATCAGGAGAGACCTGCTATGGAAGACACCGCAGAGCTATACATGGAAAAATGTGTCTACACAGAAGCCTAGCTAATGCAGAATGTAGCAAAGAATATAATTTCACCAGAACTGAGAAAAGTTTGAAACAATTTAAACAAAACAAACAAACAAACAAAAAACTTTCCTAGCCTTAGAATCCTGCAAACTGAATTCAACAATTCTTCTAGTGAGTGTCAGTCACTTTGTGGAGCATTATAAACAGTTTATGGTCAACAACAACAACAAGAAAGCTTTAAGACACACAATAGTAAATTAATTGCATTATTCCCTATGACCTCATCTTCAAAATAGCATCAATGACACAGGGAAGTAACTGAGGAAGGGTGATGAGACTCTAGTAATGAATTCTTTTTTTTTTTTTTTATCATGAGAAGATGATTGTCACCTCCTTTTTAACAAAAGAAATGTATTTTAGGATATGGTGATGTTTCTACAGGCAATATCTCAAGCTATTAAGAGTCAAAATCTGTATTGAGATGATGCTAAGAGCTAGAGTCATTTGAACTCTAGCTTTAAGGATTAGAGTTTAAAAATCAAGAAAAATCACAAATCAGAAACTGAAGAAAATTTAAATAGAAAGATAGAACTACAGGATTAGTAACTGTGCATTAAATCTGATCTGGAAGCTAATCACATACAGGGCAGACTAAGGACATTGAGACTGTGTAAATAGTGATAATAATATAATTTCTGCCATTCTGAAGCCTTTTCTTCTAAGTACTGCGCTTTTTTTGGGTCTCGTGGTTACTACATAAACCTCATTCTCTTTCACCCTCTAGACTTGCTACCATGATCACCTAGGTTCAAAATATACAGCTCAGAACTAAAAACAGGGCTTCGCTCATTGTCCCAGTGCTCTCTGTAATTTCATTTTCTTGGCCACATAATCAGGGGTTTGACTCCTTCCATGTTTCTGTTAATTTTATTAAATGTTCAGAAATTTTTAAGATATCCCAGTAACTAACTATACAACCTTTTTATAAGATGAAAACATCTTTGAAAGTCATGTTATCAGTTTATAATTTCATTTATATTTATTATTATTTTTTTCTGTGTGAGTTTTGTTTTTGTTTTCTGTGTTTGAGACAGGGTTTTTCTGTGTGTGGCCCTCATTGTCCTGGGACTCGCTCTGTAGACCAGGGTGGCCTAGAACCAGAGATCAGCCTAACTCTACCTCCTGAGTCCTGGAATTAAATGCTGTACCATCACCACCTGGCTTAAATTTTATTTTATTACTCTTTAATCACTGCTTGGCATTTAAAGAGTTTTTAAGTTTTCATCAAACATTTTGTTAGAGATGTGTGAATTCCCGTCTTGCTTTTATGTTTTCCTTTGATGTCACTACTAATTAATATCTAGGTGATCAGACTTACAGATAATGTAAGTTGTTGGACATGAGCTACTAACCTAAGAATCTGTGTGTCCCCAAATCATTAGATACAAATTTGAGTCAGTCATATATTTATCATAGCATTTAGAGTCTAGTTATTTTTTCTGCTTGAATTTTCTAGATATTATTTTTGCCTAGAAAAAGAATTGTATTTGCCTGAAATAATCTGACTGGTTCTGTTTTCAGTTTCTAACATGCAGCAGCCAACTATTTCTTCATTTATTGCAAAATTTTGCCCATGTTTTAACTCAGTAACGCTGTATGTTTCTTTTCTTGCAGTTCTGGGGATTAAATGGAATGTCTTATGCATGCCACAAATGCCATTTATCTGTCTGCTGCTTACTTTTCCACGTTTCTTTTTATTTAATGAGTTTAGTTGTGAAGCCATTTGATCATTTTAATCATTGAGACTTAATAATTTGTTTGAATTCTCTGTGCCATGGTTTCTAAATCGGCAATATGAAGACATAGTCCTTACAAAGATGTGGTAATTAAATATATTTAAACATTTAGAATAGGGCCCAAAGCAAGAGATACATTCCACAAGTCTTGGTTATTTTTTTGGTATCTTAGTCTCTGTTAACATATGTTAACCATTCACAACTCTGTGAAAATGCTTTTTGAGAACTCTACTTTTTGAATAAATACAAGAGCTGTTTTCAGTTACTCAGCCAGAGTGCTGAAAGAGTTATTCTGGGAATTAGAGTTGAATGATTTCTTTGTATACAGTTTGAGGGAAACATCAATCTGATAAACATTAATATTTACATATCCACCCACATCTAAAAATACATAGTTTTCAATTAAAACATGGATGTCTGATAGCACCATATAATATTAAGGAAAGTAAGTCCAATTATAAAACAGCGATATCAGTACTTTCATTTCTATTGTTACAGATAACAAATTAGGACAGTCTTGCTGGGCAGTGATTCAGAGAAGCAATAAAAGCAAAGAAATGGGTGCTAAAAAGAGACCAAACTTTGTCATCAAGAATCTAGATTCCCTTCCTTCAACAGAATATGTGATTCTCCCTGTCTGATATTTTTTCTTCCATTGTTTGCTTTGATGTTTATTTTAAACATTTCCCGCTGTAAAATAAAAGTCTAATTTAGATGTCATATAAAGAAAGGTATCTTCACTTCAGTCCTGGCCAGTTGTCATCACAAACTTGAGATCCTTTGTGTACATAGTGTTCAGCGTCCTCTCTTTAAGGTGTGGCAACGTTGCCATTTTGAAGAGCTAATGTGAAACACTCTTGTGCTTTTGATTAGCTGCCTTCCTAGGAGAACAGCATTGCTTGCGGAAGGGTCTTAATTACAGTTTTATATAAACTGTAATTCCTGGAGAAAGTCACATGTGCTCAATTTTTGTTATTTGAGATGAGTGCATCTAAAATTGATAGGAAAAGCTTGAGTGTTCCCAATTACCACTCAGAACACACGTGCATGCTCTGTGTGCTTCTCGGTGTAATAACTCTCCCAAAGAAAGAAAGAAAGAAGAAAAGAACAATGCAGCAAAATCACTTAACAAGTTCTGACTTCATTTAGTGGATACTGTCATCTCCCCAATTTCTTTTTTTTTAATTTTGTCTTTATTATTATTATTATTAATTATAATTCATTCACTTTGTACCCAGCTGTAGCCACCTCCCTCATCTCCTTCTTGTCCCACTCTCTCACTCTTCTCCCCTATGTCCCTCACCTAGTCCACTGATATGGGAGGTCCTCCTCCCCTACCATCTGACCCTAGCCTATCACATCCCATCAGGGTGGTCTGGATCCTCTTTCTCTATGGCCTAATTAAGCCACCTCTCTAGGGGGAGGTAGTCAAAGAGCGGGCCACTGAGTCCCTGCTCCTCTTACTACAGCACACACATGGAGACCCGAGATGCCCATGGACTATATCACAGCAGGGGCTTCTAGGTTCTCTCCATGCATTTTCCCGACTTCAAAGGTATTTATCTTACCTTGATTTTCATCAGAATGGCCCTATGTAACATTTGTTTAAGCAAATGATTCTTTAATTTATATGATCAAATCTTTAAAATATTTTTCACTACTTACCAGTACACTCTGATTTTTCATTAAGTAAATGAACTTTCACTACCACTGATAATAATACAAAAACACAAAACTCTAGCATGTCCTGTGCATGTTTTTTTTTTTTTTTCCTGTACTCTAGCATGTCCTATGTTACAGCAGCTAGGCCTCTCCCATCTCCTAGATCACTGATGACATAGCCCTGAGTGCTTTGTATGCCTCTCAAGTGTTAAGAGGTCCCTGCCACTGGCCTTGGGGAGGGGCCTACCTCACCACCTACTCTTTGTACTGAGTGGATACAAATTTACTGCCAATCATCCTCTCTTGCATGCATTTATATCCCCCCATCCCAATTTTGGTAAAATGCATGATTTTTTTCCTAAATTGTATTCCAAATCCAACATTCAAATTTCACGTTCCCTTTTGATAGCCATGTTTCACAGGTCACCTGGCAGTTTTACAAGCTCACTTCTAAATCTGCCAGCTCACTATAGCCTGACATTGTTATGTGGATTTATTCTGGCCCTGAGAGAAATCGGCCGCTATGCCAACAATAAGTGCCATTTAGGATGCACAGGGGTTTAAGGCCATTTTCAGCTGTCCTACCCCAAGTATAGTAGTGTGCTACAGCCCTAAATCTGGCCTTTCAAATCCCTTTTTATCTTGTTTTCAAATTTTTCCATACTGTCTTCAAGAAATATTTGAGTATTCTAAGTTAATATTTTAAAATAATGTTTAAGTTATTTTTAAGGGTACTATTTCAACTATCACTATGACTTAAATTTTCAAGGCCTTTGGTCATTTTGTTTAAAAAGATTGTTGAAAATTTTAATTCATTAAATGTATGTTATTCTTTAAACTAGAAACAGGAAACTAAGTGACTCAAAAAAAGGGGAGTGATGTTTTATATTTATGTAGATATATTTAGTTAAAAATTAAAATTGAAAGTTTTAATTTCAACTGCCAAGTTGAAATGCAGGCTGTTTTAGCCCTGCTAAATTAAGCTTTAAGCTCTTGCACCTTGATCATTTCCTAATTGGTCATATTTCTCTTCTTACACTTCACTGAACATTTATGTAAAAATTTGCATTTGCTTCTTAAATTCCCTATTATTTTATTTTAGCCCAGTGTATATGTAATTTGGTACTCTATTGCTAATGTAGCCTACACACTTAATTTTGTAGTTATTACATAATATTCTTATCTCCTAGCAAAATTATAAACCCATGAAAAAAATACCATATTTTCTTGTGTTCAACCTTTAATCTGACATGCATGTGAATCATTTGTTAATAACAAAAACATCTGGGGTAGAAGTGGTCAATAAAATAACTCAGTAGTAAAGGAAAGAGAACTGATCCTCATAAATTACCCTCCGACTACATGCTCATCCAAATATGTATAAATACGAGAGACAGAGATGGGAATGGAGTGGAGAAGGAAAGGAAAAAATTTCTCTGTATTGGACACTGTTTAAACTTTACAAAATTCTAATGAGACATAAACTTTGTGCCTTTTTAACACGAAGAGAGCCAAATGAAGAAAGATTTTGTATAATTTACTCCACACTACATAGGTAATATGTAATTCTTTACAACTTTGTCTCTCAAACACTCTTGTATTAAAAAAATTAACATGGGCCTGGGAATGTGGCTCAGTTATTATTTTGCTTGTACTCTGTATACCAAAACCAAGGAAAATATTGTTGTTTCATGAAACTGAGAGAGGAAGATGTATTACCTGTGAACAGCTGTTCTCACTTCTCATGTTCGGTCAATCTGTTAGAAAAGCTCTACATGAATAGTTATGTAAGTGTTGTGGATAATCAGCACCTTTGTGAGGGAAGAGTAGAAGAGATAGCGAAGAAAGTTCTTCTTCAAGGTAATGGAAATTTGCCTCTACAGTAGTACTGACAAGAAGGCTACTAGCAATTCCTGTTATTTTTATCCCCTTAAGTATAAATTTAAAAATACCAAACAATGAACTATGAATATAGCTCCTTGGTAGAGTGCTTGCTTAAGTGTGTATGACACTTTAGCTTTAATCCCCAGGTTCATTGAGAAAGTGAATGAATGAATGAATGAATGAATGAATGAATGAATGAATGGACAGCATTCTTATAGGGCAACATAAGCCTTAACTTTTTGCTTTTATTTGTCAAAATGAAAGCCAAATAGGTTTACTAATCACTATTTTTCTAATGGTAGATGTAAGATGTCAGGAAAGCGTCTTATTTTTAAATTTTACTTCTTAATTTTTTATTTATTACAGTTTATCCACTTTGTATCCAAGCTGTAGCCCCCTCCCTCATCCTCTCCCTCATGCCCTCCCAACTTTGCCCTCACTGCCTCTTCTTTTCCCATGCCTCTCCCCTAGTCCACTGATAGCAGAGGTCCTCCTCCCCTTCCATCTGACCCTAGCCTATCAGGTCTCATCAGGACTGGCTGCATTGTCTTCCTCTGTGGCCTGGTAGGGCTGCTGCCACTTCAGGGAGAGGTGATCAAAGGGCCAGCCACTGAGTTCATATCAGAGACAGCTTATGTTCCCCTTACTAGGGAACCCACTTGGAAACTGAGCTGCCATGGGTTACATCTGAACAGGGTGTCTAGGTTATTTCCATGCATGTTTGGACTATCAGTCTCAGAAAAGACCCCTGTGCCAAGAATTTTTGGTTCTATTGCTATCCTTGCGGAGCTCCTGTCCCCTCCAGGTCTTTTATCTCTCCCTACTTTATAAGATTCTTTGCACTCTGCCCAAGGAATCTGCTTTGATATCCTGCTGGGTTGAGTCTTGGAGAGGTCTGTGGTAGGCTCCTGTCCTGTTTCAGGTTTTCTCCCTCTTCTGATGTCTATCCTCTTTGCCTTTCTGAATGAGGATTAATCATCTTACCCATGGTCCTCCTTGCTTAGCTTCTTTAGGTATACAGCTTTTAGTATGTTTATCCTATTTTGTATGTCTAATATGTACTTATAAGTGAGTATATAGCATGTGTGTCTTTCTGCTTCTGGGATACCTCACTCAAGATGATCTTTTCTAGTTCCTACCATTTGTCGGCAAATTTCATGATTTCCTTGTTTTTAATTGCTGAGTAGTATTCCATCGTGTAAATGTACCACAGTTTCTGTAGCCATTCCTCAGTTGAGGGACATTTGGATTATGTCCAGATTCTTGCTATTACAAATAAAGCTGCTGCATGGCTGAGCAAATGTCCTTGTTTTGTATTTCAGCATATTTTGGATATATGCCTAGGGGTGGTATAGACTCTAAGATCAACAATCAATAAATAGGACCTCATGAAACTGAAAAGCTTCTGTAAAGCAAAGGACACTGTCATCATAACAAAACAAGTGCCTACAGACTGGGAAAGGATCTTCACCAATCCTGTATCTGACAAAGGCCTAATATCCAGAATATATAAAGAACTCAAGAAGCTATAAATCAAGTAATCCAATTTAAAAATGCGGTATAGAGCTAAACAGAGAATTCTCGATAGAGGAATATCGAATGGTACAGAAACATTTAAAGAAATGTTCAAGGTCCTTATTCATAAGGTAAATGCAAATCAAAACAATCCTGAGATTTCACCCATTAGAATGGCCAAGATCAAAAATTCAAATGACAATACATTCTGGAGAAAATGTGGAGAAAGGGGAACCCTCCTCCATTGCTGGTGGGAATGTAAACTTGTACAACCACTTCAGAAATCAGTCTGGTGCTTTCTCAGAAAATTAGGAATAGTGCTACCTCAAGATCCAGCTATACCAAAAAAGCATCTTAACAGTTTAGTCAGTTAATCTCAGTTATCTAGCCTTTTTTTTTTCTAATTAAGAAATTGTGTGCCTATAAAAACAATAGATTTTTAATTTTTTTATTATTACCTTCACTGACCCTTTTTTATATATTTCCAAGTAAAAATCCTAAATCCTGTTCTATTTAACTGCCATTTATTAACATAAACAAGGAAGCATTGTTGCCAGGGAAAGAGAAAAAAGGAATTTAACCTCTCTTTTCTTTCTTCTCAAAGTCTGAAAGATAAATTGTACTGATTCTAAATGAAAGAAAACATCAGCAGACTGGACAGATTTATTGAGTTTGCTTGTAGCAAAATTAGTTTGTTCCATTTTCACATACTTTTTCTGGTAGTAAATGTTTTAATCTATTGATGTCATGAAGAAACGCTACATTAGCTATAAACTAGACAGAGTACTCTGTTCAGTGACAGGACCAGTAATATGTGTAGGGCAATAAACACTTTGCAAGACTTTAATGGCCCTGAATTCAAATAGATAATATATAGTTCACTAAACTGAAGGAGAAGATTCATAGAAGATGGACGAATCCTAAAAATGCATCAACTAACTTGCACATAATATTAACACATTAGCTTTACAATGTTAGAAGGAAACTATGTTTGGTGTTTAGATGACAACTTCACTTTCAAAACATTGAAGCACACCTGTGATTTAAACTGGTCTGTGTTATAGTGTGCAGTCATTCAGTTTCTAAGAAGTGAATATTTTCTGTCACAACTCTCTCTTCTTTAAAGTTAGCAGGCGTATTAGTAGAGAAAAAAGCTGGACCAGGCTCTGATCGATCCATGTAGAATACATACATAGACTGGTGGTGGGCTGCCATTGTTGGTGGCTACCATATATTAATTTGATAAATATAATAAGCCTAAAAACCTGTCCCCACACTCTGATTACAAATGTATACATCAGTCAGGCATGTGGTACACAGCTATAATCCTAGCACTCAGGGAGGCAGAGGCAGGCAGATCTCTGTGAGTTTGAGGCCACCCTGGTTTACAAAGCGAGTCCAGGTCAACCAAGGCTGCACAGAGAAATTGTCTCAAAACAACAAACATAACAACAACAACAAAGAAACACAAAATGAAACAAACAAACAAAAAAAATGTGTTTACTTGCAAGTAGAAGCTAGGTTCTCTAGGCCACATACTATTAGTATATAAATTAAAAACTAGATCAAATTTACAAATGAAGATGTTATTCAACAGATCCTATTTGTAATGCATTTTAACCCACTGACACTTAAAGAAAGAAATTCAATACTTGCTACTTTATTTTCTAGATGACAAAAGTATCTTGGTATAAATTGACTTGTAAACGTGTCTCCTGATAATGTAGAACATCATTTAGTTGAAGTCTAGGAGCCAAGTTACATCTTATAAGTCCCCAGTTCTGGCTCTTTCTGGAGCTGGGAACTTAATAAATATCTCAAAAGTTTCCTACCCTATTTTTCTTCATCTGTAAAACTGTATTATCAAATTCAGCTGGCAGCTCAGGGTGATAATGTTGAGCTCCAGGCATTGTTTTAATCTTTAGATGGGTCCATAGTAAGTGTTTCTACATAAGGCTTGCACAATGCTGCTAGCTCTGGTGATACATACCTCTAGTTTCAGGTATGCATATGTCCAACCATACTTTTAAAGCTCCCCAATGTAAACTCCTATGTCTTTAGTTGGCATTATATTTAAAAGTTCAGTGGATGGAAGAAAGCATAGTAGCTGTTTCCTCCACCTTTTTAAAAGTGTTTAGTAAATTAACAAAAAAACATAAAACGAAAACCAGTAAATCATGGTGCTGTTTAAACATTGGAAAATATAAACTTCAGCATAGCTTTGTAACCCACACCCGAAGCTACGTTTCCTTTAATTTCTCATTTGCTAATACAAATGAAAAAGTGTCGTAGTTCGAGAGCATGGGAAGTGGAGAAGTCTCGCATCCTAGAAAACCTAACACATCTTAAATGAAGTAACCTCTCTGCTTTAGGCACCCTTGTAGGTGCTGAGGCAGAGCACTGACTAATGTATAGAAACATTACTCTCTAGGAGATTAACAAAGCAAGTTCTGACATGTGGGTTCCTGAGAAAATATATTTTCCATCTGAAATGTATTTTTTTCTTTGAAGTTACATTTTCTAAAATGATCATGTGATATAGTAGATATGCAATGTTCACGAAGTACTGACATTATTATTAAATTGAAAAAGTTTTCACATATACATGAAATTAAAATTGCAATATGATTTTTTTTTTGCTTCTGTTTCATTGGATAATTCTAGAGCTGGAAAAAGAATGCCTATTGGTAACGGTGCAGACTGCTCATGCAGGGGTCCTGAATTCTGTTCCCAGAACACACATCAGGCAGCTCATAGCCACTTATAATTCCAGCTCCAGGGGCAACCAATGCCACTCACATGCACACACACACACACACACACACACACACACACACACATACACACATGCACACACACACATGCACATACACACATAATTAAAAACAAAATCTTTAAATAAATAATCTATCTTTTTTATTTTTCCAATCACCTTTTTCTTTTTAATTTTGGCTAAATAAGTAGAAGAAAAGGTTAAGAATGAAGGTTATAAATTGCAAATATCAGATCTACAAGTAGCTGGTTATATGATTTCTATACTCTGTTCATTATTTATTATAATGATAGCAATAATCTTAAATAATGTGAATGTGAGTATTGAACAAGATGATAGAGATAAGACATCTATAAATAGAATACTGTAATGTAACTGTCAACTGAACGATACTAAATTTAAGTGTGCTTAGAAATTCGCTTCTTTTCTAGCAGTTGACTTTAGAATATTTCTGCAATATTATGTAGAAAGTGAGAGGTTCAATTGATTTATAAAGTACCCACAGATGATTTCATATTCCTATTTATCAGAAGGAAACACATGCTTGTCCATCTTAAGTTTGTTTATACAACTGAAGAAACTACACCAACGTCACATTCACAACCACTTTTCTCATTGTTTGAAAGTTTGTCAGTGCAAAGATTGGCCACAGTTGGAATGGGACATTGAGTTAGCAAGTTATCGTGACAAAACACATAATACTGAATTCTCTGACTCCGGGAACCTCTGAGTATTTTCAGAAGAACAGAGAACAGTAATGAATGTGAAGTGTTCATATAGTAGCAAATGAGGGCTGGAGAGATGGCTCAGCTCTTAAGGTTAGGCTCACAACCAAAATAAAATAGTAAATGAGACTATATACATGAAATGAGTTGAAGTAGAGCTCAGACATTATGGCAATAAAAAATAATCCAATGAGTTCTTTTGTTTGGGTTGAGAAGCTCACAGTATCTTTCATGTTTTAAGGGTTGCTAAAGCAAGCAAACAAAAAAGAAGTGAATGCCCATGTGACCACGCTTATTTGTAGCCAAAGTATATCCCATCTGCCTCTTCTCAAAGATGCTTTGAAATCTCTGTATTCAATTACTGAATGCCTTTCTCCCTTGGAAATTGTGTTTAAATTTAATGAAACTTATTTGGGCTGTTAAAGGTCAAGAAGGATTTCTGAAAAATTAGAAGATGGTTTAAACTAAAATGGTTTAAAATCTAAAGACTGAACTTGTTCTATGAATTGACTTCTATATTTTATAAATCACATACATACATACATACATACATACATACATACATATGTAGATAGACCCCAATCAAAAGTGGATGTGGAGAGAGAGCTCAGTAGTTAAGAGGATTTGCAACCCTTGCTGAGGGCCCGAATTTAGATCTAAGTATTGAAACGGTAGCTAAATACTGTTAGTAACTCTAATTCCAAGGTATCTGATGCCTTCTTATACACTCATGATCACCAGGCATGTATTAGGTACACAGACAAAAATACAAGCAAAATATTCACACTCCTCAAATGTAATAAGTACATACATTTAAATGAATGATGATTGTAAATTCATAAAAAATTATATATTTTCTACTAAAATTTTTTTATAATTTTTTATTTTTTATTATTAGTTACATTTTATTAACTCTGTATCCCAGCTGTATCCCGCTCCCTCATTCCCTCCCAAACCTTCCCTCCCTCCCTCATCTCCTCCCTGCCCCTTTCCAAGATCATTGATTGGGGAGGACCTCCTCCCCTTTCATCTGACCCTGTTTTATCAGATATCTTCAGGACTGGCTACAAAGTCCTCCCCTGTGGCCTAGCAGGACTGTTCCTCCCTTGGAGGGTGGAGAGGTCAAAGAGCCAGCCATTGAGTTCATGTCAGAAATAGTCCCTGTTCCCCTTGCTATGGGAAACCAATTGGTTACTGAACTGCCACGGGCTTCATCCGAGTAGAGGTTCTAGGTTATATCCTTACATGGTCCTTGGTGGAGTGTCAGTCTCAGAAAAGACCCCTGTGCCCAGATATATTTGGCCCTTGTGGAGCTCCTGTCCTCTCCAGGTCATACTAACTCCCTCTTCTTTCATGATTCCCTGTACTCTGCTGAAGGTTTGGTCATGAGTCTTTGTATCTGCTTTGATACACTGCTAGGTAGAGTCTCTCAGGGGCCCTCTGCGGCAGGCTCCTGTCCTGTTACTTGTTTTCTCCTACATCCAATGCACATTCCATTTGTCTTTCTAAGTGAGGATTGATCATCTTATCCTGGGTCCTCTGTCTTGTTTATCTTCTTTAGGTGTATAGATTTCATTATGTTTATCATATCTTATAGGACTATACGAGTGAGTATATACCCTGTGTGTCTTTCTCCTTCTGAGATACCTCTCAGAATGATCTTTTCTCGATCCCACCATTTGGCTGCAAATTTCATAATTTCCTCCTTTTTGATTGCTGATCTACTAAAAATTTTAAGCTCCAAGTTAGTATTTGTTTCAGTTCTAGAAATCATATATGTAGTATTTGTTTTGATTACTAATCTTATAATTACCACATACAAATAGTGTTTTGTTCCTTTGTCTAATGAATGCAGTCCTAAGTTTGCTGAGGTTTCGTAAATAACCAGAATGTGTTCTACTTCCTCTATATTTTGAGGCTAGCTCCACAAATGTTGACTTTGTTGATATTAGTTGTTTTCCAACCTTCATGATTTGATTTTGTGTGGGTCTGTTTAAAATGCTTTTCCCCATGTTCCTGAAAAACTCTTATGAATAACTTGCCCTGAGTGAATGAACATCCTGAAACTCACCCATTGTTAGACTGTAAATTTCCCAAAGTAGGGACCTATTTGGTCATAACATCGATAAAAGTTCAGGGTTTTGTGAGGATGTGACTATACAGTAGTGTTCAAGGAGGACATAGTTAGAAACTGTGAGAGTTCTGAATCCCACCTCTTCCACTTGTATATTTTATTTATCTATTTTTTTTCATGTGAATACCAGCATTAGTTACCCAGAAAACACTGAGTGACAGTAATTATTCACACCACAGAAGGTTAATGAGAACTCTAAAAGTCAAAAGACATGGTTGACATTACTTATAGATATGCTATCAGAGAGAGGCAGCACAGGACGTACAAAAGAATACACATATGGTCTTGTCCACAGAAGTGACTGTCTTCATGTTTTGTTTAGCAACTGTAAGTCCCACATAGTTATTATACAGTACTGACAAATCATTGCAACAAGGGAGCTATACTACTAAATGTAGTATTGATTTTAAGTATTTCCAATAATAACTTTGAAAAATTATTATTTACACTAGAGCTGTTACAAATAGGTTCTCACAAGAGTCGGATAATAGCCATTTTCTTTTAAAAGATGAAATTAACAGTTTGAAAGGTTTTACTGATCCATCAATGAAATAGAACATTAGTACAAAATAAAGAGCCATCCCTTTGTCTGCAGCATCTATAGATACTATGTTTAAGTGTTTAAATTAGAATGTAGCTGGTGAAAGCATTTTATGAATTATTGACGTTTTCAATCTCCACACTCCAAGATGAAATTCATTAGGAGGGGTTAATTTTGGATTCGCATTGTATAAAGCCATTGTAATACAAGGTGCTTAAATGGCACTTTTATTCACTGGTGCATGGGTATTATTTGAAGAGCATAATTTAGAAGCTGAGCTGCAGAGATTACTCCTGTATCTCATTAAATAAAGAATTAGCACTTTGTTTACTGAAAGAGACAGATGTCTGTCAGAATTTTTGATATGCAACACACCAAAAATTTTAATGAACCTCACAGATCTTGTTTCTATTTACTAAGGAGATTTTGTGTTGCCTTGCAAATGAAAGAGACAATCATCTGTCTCAAAAAACTGAAAGAATAGACAGGAGGGCTGGAACAAAGGTTTCTAATAAAAAGACTAATCCGGTTTTTTGTTTTGTTTTGTTTTTGTTTGTTTGTTTGTTTGTTTATTTGTTTTGCCAAGAAATTTAGAACCCATTTCCTCCCTCTTATTCTTATTAGAGATGTTATGTATCTCTAACCCTGTGAGATAATATCCCAGAAAAGGAGGGTCATGGAATCCCTTTCTTTGAAAGTATCACTGAAGAATCGCAAGTGTTATTTGAGGTTTTTCTATGTGTTATGCCCTGGACATGAGTAGGCCATGTTTTATAAAAGGTCAGTAATGAGCAAGGTCAAAGAATACAATTGAGTCCCAAAGCTAACATTAACCATAGAATATGTGCCTCTTTGTGCCTCATATTCCTCATTGGAAAATGTAAAATGAGAATGACTTTCTTCAGGATCTCATATTAAATAAGTGATAGCTGTGTGTCAGCTTTTTTCGAGTCCTTTAACCTTTCATTTTTTTGTTAACTCTTTTCTGGTAGTAATAATAAGTACCACATGCCAGTGATGTTTGCTGACTTAAATCTGGTGACTCCAGAAAAGACATTTCTTTACAGTATGATGTGCTATTAAAATAGAAGCTGTTATGGTGGACTTAGACTATGCTCCTATAGAGACTTCGAGCATGATGTAATCAGCAAACTTTTCTCATAGATTGATGTTTGGGTGTTACTACTCAGGATGTTATAGGTTGCCCAAATGTATTTCAACATTCTAAGATGGATGTAACAAGAAAAATAGTTCTGTTTAAAACACTACTGCACTTCAGTAAAAATAGTTCATATTTTGTATTGGTATTACAAAATATGTAATTATGGTATTGTAAGTATATTTTTGTTTGTGCGTTACAGACATATAAAGACATCATGAGACTATAACTTTGAATCTTTATATTGTATATAGAAAAGTACACTCTAAAACTTACATTAGAAAAGACAATTTAACATTAGAATCAGATACAATTTCATAGATTTCAGTTATGGCAATAACAATATTTGGTATACAACAAATTTGCTTCTCTGTAATTTGCAGTGCAATATGATGAAACTTGGTAATGCATGGGTATGTTCTCTGATCCATACCTTTCTAGTTAGAGAATGTAATTCAAAAGTATTCCACATGGTACAGAAATGGCTTGAACTGATAATATCTTATTGTTCTAAACAAAATGCCTATAATGTATATTGGTTTTCTGAACACTTGAAAGCGGAAAGAAAATATGTATTAGTTGGCTTTTTTCAGTGTCTTCCCTCTGTAAAAAAATAAAGTTATCTTTTAGTTGTATCGGTCATTTACTGAAACCACAGGATATAGCTTATAACATTATGCTTGATGAACGACAATAATGAAATCACTTTAAGGAAATATACAAACATAGTTACCAAGGCTGAAATGACAACAAAACTACTTTCAGGATTAAAAGTGAAGAGAGTAGAGGCAGATATTTTTTTTCCAAGGAGATTGGAAATGAGAAATGACAGTTATAATGTCAGAATTCAGGATATTGAACTGGCTAAAAGGCAGGAGATTCTAAAGAAGGCTAAGCCACAGTTGTCACCATATAGTTCATTTATTTATGGTATCATTACACAGAAGAGAGAAGGGGACACTTTAGTCCTGTGTTTTAAAAGTGTTTTAGTCTGTTTTATGTGAATAAATTTTTTCTATCAGTTCAGCTGGACCTTCCACTTTTATGTTGTTTCTTCCCAGTTTTACGTTGAGAAAGTTGGAGATACCACTTCCTCATATATTTTATTTTCCTCTAATCCACTAAAATATTGACACATCTTACATAGATAATGACTTGGCTCTTATGACTTTACCTGGTTCACCACTTATTTCTCCAGCAAGCTCAAAATACCTAAACACAAAAATACCTTCATTTGAATTAAAAGCCTAATTCATGAACTTTTCATTAGGTGCTTATTAGGTGCCATCAACTGTTACTTCCAGAAGACACGTTCATATGCGTGTTTCTCATGTCCATTTTATTTGATTTTCCAGGGTAGCTTAGCTTCTAGCATTAGACTCAGAAATAAGCTAAGGCTGGCCAATGCTAAATGTTACCAAGCTTTTTACCAACAAATTATGTCATCTTGCCAGTTTTTGTTATGGAAATATGATTTGTGTGAGCTTGTTTCGACTTAAATTATAGGACTGCTTTACTTCAGTCTTGAAAATAGCAAATAAATGATGAATGAGCTACAGCCAGTCACGACATGGCAAGACCGTAGTAATTATTCTCCAAAGTAGAACTGCCTAATCGATCTTAATTCCGAGTAGCAGGAAATAGCAAAGCAACAGTGTGGCTCGTTCTACAGGGCATGCCAGGTTCCTAGAAACTAGACTAACACTAAAAGGTTAAAATAAAAACTTTATCAAGTAAGAGTTGAGGATAGAGAGGTCAAATATCTTTGAAAAATAAAAATTGAAGTGAAAGAAATTCACACAATGTAAGGACTGCATGCTTTTAATACTTTAAAAGTATACCGTAGTACCCTAATTTAAAAATAAGTATATTTTTTTGCATGTTTGTAAGACACTTATGGGGCTTGAGAGCCAGCTCAGCTGTTAGTAGGGCTTACTCTTCTTTCAGAGGACCCAGTGTTTGATTCGCAGCACCCACAGTAGGCAGCTCACTAACATTGGTATCTCCAGATCCAGGCACTCCAGTAGCCTCTGCCAGGACCAACATACACTTGCAGACAGACAGACAGACACTGACACAAACATACACATACACAACTAAACACGTGTAAATAAAATAAAAATTTGAAACACCTGAACTATCTCTGACAAACACATTAGGGTATTTGTCTTTTACGTGAAAGAAGGATGAAGTTTTGGTATTTTAAAATATAAATATTTTATGAGTAATTTTCAAAGTACTATGGGAAGTTAAAAAAAAACAAAAAACAAACAAGAAACTGATTAGTTGGAAATTCTTCTTTGACTGGGAATTGAAAATGTCAACTTTACCTTCCCAGGCTCAACCTTGATTGTAATGAACATCAAGTTCAAGCTTTTAGGTTCTCAATTGAGTCAATTTTAGGTTGCCAGTTGTACTTCCTTTGTATTTTTTGGTCAAATTTTGAAATGAATCTTTTAAGTTAAGCTATTTGATTCTAAGGCAAAATTAAAGGGTGTGTAATTTTAATGCTTGCTGTAATTAGCTGTAATAGAGACCCGCTGAACTGTTGCAGGCATAGGACAACCAGCCTGAGTTGGTAAACATATTTGCCCACTAACCAAAAGAACAACACTTCCTGGACTTAGGGCCACAAGAGTGTGGCGGCAGGAGTGGAGGCAGCCTGGCTACTGGCTTTTTGCTCTCTGTCTTCTCCCGTAGCTCAGGCCTCAGAGAATTTGGATTATCCAGAAACAGACACTGTGACCCAACTTGTAATTGTCATGTTTTTCTTGCCCTCATATCTCCTGTGGTAGCCATGGAAGAAGATTCCTCCAGCTCAGGCCCTATTTGCATCACAACAGAATGAGCTTACTTTGAGAGCTGGCAGGGTCTAGCCCTACCACCCTTTAACCCTCTCCTAGTTCTGGCTTTCCTTGGGCCCATAGTGACCCGCAGCCTAACACTCACTCAACAGAGAATAAATGATCTGATCGACAGTAGCAATACTGGAATAGTGGTTCTGAGAGAATTGTAGAAACGATGTTACAAATCAGGTGTGTAAATAAGTAAGATGCAACATTCCTGTACACACACACACACACATATGATGTGTATCTGTGCACATATGTGTATACTCATGTACATTCTATAGGTTGTGTTCGTACCATATCTTTCCAATGTAGGATACTACGCTTTCAAAGGAGTCTATAAGTTTTATTTTGAAAGGAACCAAAACCATGAGAATTATAAAAGCATAGAAATTGCACTCAAATATAATTATTCAAACCCAGTATTTATTGTTCGTTTTTTTTTTTTAACATCAGTGGCATTTTCAATTTATTTGCGTATGGTAAACATGATCACTTCATCCCTCTACTACAATTGCCTTAGTTTTCCAGCATTTGTACTGATTTTTCATGTTTGTATTAGGAACCCATTCTTTTCCCAATCTTTGCCTTTTTCAGGTTATCCCCTTTTCCTCATTAAGATGTAGGCGAATTGCTTCTACTTATACATGTTTTCAGGGTAACGAAGGTGCCAGTTAATGATTTATGGATACGTTACATTTTCTCATTTTTTATTGGAACCTTTAAAATCACAAGTCACACGTACACATAACATTTGAGAATCTCCTCTTCTTCCTACATGTTGACTCTGTTAAGAATCTCAGAAAAGGCCAAACAGAGGCAGTAGCTCATTATTTGCCTTAAAATTCTGGTTGAAGATTTTTTTTTTTAAACAGTATTTTTTCATCATAATGTCGGGTGTTGAGGGGTGCAGGCGAAGATTGTTTATAAAAATGCTGAGTGCATTCATTCATTTACTCAGGGTAGGTTCCACCTCCGTTTACTTGTAGCGTCACACGTTGGATTTCTTATAACTCTGACAAGGTATCCAAAGTCCTAGGAAATGAGTTGCAGAGGAGTCTCCTCTAAACGTGTCGTCTCTGTGAGATTCAAAACAAGCAGAGCTATTCTAGCTATTCTGTTAAATAGTGATAGCCACTATTCTATTTGTAAGTGAAACTAACCAAATCGTTTGAACGTTCCAGTGTATAAACTTGCTGATCTTTCTTTCAAATGTAACTACTGGTGTTCTTGTTATGATTGTTGCAATCCCCATATTAATTTTTACAGTAATTTTTGATGTTTATGCTGTATGCTAAAGCTTATAATTATTTTGAAAATATTTATTTTTGTGAAATGTTTTTTTTTAAAAAAAACATAGTATTCAATTAAGCAAGCATGATTACAATAAATAATTTACTTTCAGTTTGGAAAAGGTGAATAAAAACTGCTTGGCCAATACCGTACCATTAATCTATTCTCTTTTCTCCTTTCTCTCTTTACTTCTCTCTCTCCAATAGAAGTGGAACAAAAAGGTAATTAAATACCTTTCATAAATTATATACTATTTATAGGCTAAGTTATTTAACAGTTTAACATTTAGTTAAATAATTTTGTTATTAATTCTTATTTTATGCAAATTTATTGACTACTTCTGCTGCTCAACTTCACTTTAATCTGTTTTACTGACCAGTGATGGTTTGATCCTTTTGTCCTAACAGAGATTATTAATTTAACAAAAATCATCAACACTGCATTTTATTCCTCTTTATCTGAAACTAGTAATAAGAAATCCAGTGGGCATGGTTAATAATGATTGCTTTAGGTTTGTTCCTCGGTCTCTCTTAATTTCCCTTAGTTCTGCTGTGTTTTTCCTTCTGCATTAACCCTTAACTACTAGAGAAAGGGGAGAGGATATTCTTCTTAATTATCCTGAAAGACATTAGTGTCTGTGGCCACACCACTCTGAGCACACGCAGTCTCCTCTGCTGTTAGCAACCAAGGGCCCATTATTAACAATAACATAAAGCTTATGTACAGTTTTCAGTCAGAGAGTAACCTGTTTTTATAATAAAAGGTTCTATATTAAAACTCCTAAGTTTTATAAGCATCAATATTATTATTGACCAAAAATTTATAATGGCCCCATCTTTGCAGAGTTTGAAGGTCAACTTTCCCCACAAAACTTTTCATTTCTTTAAAATCAAAACTTTGAATATACCAGGAATGTCCTTTCATTTCAGCCATCTTTAATGCATAGCTGACATTCGTCCTAGACTGTTTTACAGGAGTTCTGTGTTTCTAGTTACTACTAAGGAGCTAATCACTAACACTGAAAGGATAATCCTTTATTCATTAAAAAACAGGTCAACATCCAATTCCTTGTGATTTCCTCATTTTTTTTTTTCACTCAGGAATATTCTAATAATCTCAAACCTAACTGCGGACTGCATGGTTATTTTTCAGTGTGTTTGCCTTGCAAATAGTTGCAAGCAACGCTTCCCAGAGCAGGTTCAGCAGGACACAGTCACCCAAAGTGACTCCATGGAAAGGCTTCCAGGATCAAATTGTGCAGCATGCTCACTCACCCAACTTCTGATTTAGAGATTCACCAATGTGCTTGAGCTAGTATAATCCCTGCCACGGCTTAATTTATTATCCGTGTCCTAATTGAATGTGGCTACGGGTCCCTTTTCTCTTTGTGTGCAGCATTCAACTGTGCCACATCTTCTTCAAGAACCACCCTTTGGGAAACGTTGCTTTGTAGCCCCTTCATTTCAGATGAACCTGCCAAGCTTCCTTACCACCATACTTAACAATGTTCTCCAGTGATTCATACTAAACAGCAAAAAGAATCAGACGATTCCTGCCCATTTTCCTTCTGAAGTATGAGCAGCAAAATAGAGCAAGTAATCTTGTTTTTCAATGCTTTTCTCATGTAACAGTAAAAGGTACATGTTTTTAAGTTCCAATAATACTGTACTTAACAGGACGTTTTTAACTGATTAAAATCTAGCTCCTGGGTTCTTTTCTGTAACCTTTCACCCTTTCTTCTTTTCTGCTTCCTCCTTTCCTTTCTTTCTCTCCCTTTCTCTTTTTCCTTCCAGTATCCATCCATCACTCATCTTTAATTGAATGGGTTGCATGCTCTGTGTGTGTTGCAGCAGCTTTGAGATTTTTTTTTTCTTTCTTTTTCTTTTTGGCTAGAAGATTCAGTGGCCTGTGTTGCAGATCTTTTCTTTTCCTTTATTTAAGTAATAATAATAATGTGAGCTATCGCTTTTTAGTGATAAATAGCTATTGAACAGCCAATTTCATCACAATGGAAACAGTGGATTATCATTTTCAAAAGAGATACAGTTCTTCAGTGAACTAAAGAAAGCATCATGTGTGAACTTGGTACTTTGTTATATGTCTATAGAACTCATAGACATATGCTACACTCCAGACATGCATCAAAATATGTGTTTGCAAAGGTAAAAATCAGAAAAGCAGAGCTTCTTCTATAAAGGCTAACATTTTTCAACAAATGATATCAAACTGTTTGAAGGCAAAAAAAAAATCCAAAATTATTGTGGACAAATGCTTTTTAATAACAGAAAGGGACGTCACAAAATAAGTGGTGGTGGGTATCGGCTATTAGAGTTGCATTCTGTTTGCTGAAAATGAGAACAGAAGAGAAAAGATGCAATTAATATATTTATTATTATAACTTTCCCTCCTGACAGTTTTTCTTTGTCCTGGACTGCTAAAAGGAGTGTACCAGAGTGAACACTTGTTTGAATCTGACCACCAGTCTGGGGCATGGTGCAAAGACCCTCTACAGGCTTCCGACAAGATTTACTATATGCCCTGGACCCCCTACAGAACAGATACCCTGACAGAGTACTCATCCAAAGACGACTTCATTGCTGGAAGGCCAACGACTACCTATAAGCTCCCTCACAGAGTGGACGGCACCGGATTTGTGGTGTACGATGGTGCCCTGTTCTTCAATAAGGAGCGTACCAGGAACATAGTAAAGTTTGATTTGAGGACTAGGATAAAAAGCGGAGAGGCGATCATAGCAAATGCCAATTACCATGACACCTCCCCATACCGATGGGGTGGCAAGTCTGACATAGACTTGGCAGTGGATGAAAATGGATTATGGGTAATCTATGCAACAGAACAGAACAATGGCAAAATTGTTATTAGCCAGTTGAACCCTTACACCCTAAGGATTGAGGGCACGTGGGACACTGCATATGACAAAAGGTCAGCTTCGAATGCATTCATGATTTGTGGGATTTTGTATGTGGTCAAATCTGTATATGAGGACGATGACAATGAGGCCACAGGTAATAAGATTGACTACATTTACAACACCGACCAAAGCAAGGATAGCCTGGTGGACGTACCCTTTCCGAATTCCTACCAGTACATAGCAGCTGTGGATTACAACCCCAGGGACAATCTGCTTTATGTGTGGAATAACTACCATGTTGTGAAATACTCTTTGGACTTCGGGCCTCTGGATAGTAGATCAGGTAAGTTTGATTTTTGGTAATTTTTTAAGGAAAGCTACTTTTTCTTTTTCTCCTCAATAAGATGACTTAAGTTTTTATTCAGTTTCCTATGCCATTTTCTGACCTGGGTATCTAAAAGAAAATATTCGTTGTCTTTTCATTTTAGAAAGGTTGGTTGCAGTTATTTCCTCTCCAAGAAAGTGGTTTTATGAGAAAGCGACTCTGTCCTTTGCATATAGTTTGTCTCATAACTCTTCCTGCTTCTTCAAAATATATTTATTTGCTATATCCCAGTCGCCTCTTTGTATAATGCAGTCTATAAAGCATCTGCTAAGATTGCATGCTGTCTTTTCACATTAGTTGTGGAATGTTCTCCAGTTTTTTAGCTAGAACATATGGGAAGGTTAGCTCAACAAGATGCTACTGGAGCTGGGTACCAACAACTTTACCCCACAAAGAGGATCACATAAGACTAAGGTTTAGGGAAGTATGGATGGCTTGAAAGTGCATGTGACTCAGCAAATCTACTCAATAACTCATAAGTACAATAATTCGCATATTTGAATAAATGAAAATAATTCAAAACACGGTAATGATTAAGTCTGAAATGATCTTTAATTTCAGTTATTTGAATATTTTTCCATTCTGGAACACACTATTAACTTTTAATATTATGTAAAGAGGACTATAAAGATCTTTAATGCTTTTTAAAAATGTTTTATTATTGTTATATATTTTTTTTGATGGGCATGGTGAAAAATAAAAGCAAAGGATGGAAAAAAGGATGGTTAAGGTACTGAGACAGCCAGCATAGGTAGGAATAGCTGCACAATCCGAGGTAAATAAGGCAATTATAAAATCTAGCAGATGTCTGTGTCTTAGTATTTGTGATAGCAGGTTAAACAACACTGCCTTGAAAACCTTGGGGCTAATAATAAATAATACATAGTCCAGCACCACTTTCTTTTTATTTATTACAACAAATGGTGCCCAACAAATTTAAGTATCACACCCTTTAAATCATACTTTATCATGGTTTGATGGGAGAAATAAGCTCCCAGCAAAACAACCCAAACTTGAAATCTACAAACTCCCAGGTCAAATACTGTCCCCTTAAGAGAGACTCTTAAACAGGCCCATAAGTCAAAGAAGGCCTACTGTGGCAGAGGACAAAGGGGATAAACTCAGCAAAACTGGCCACTTCCCAGGATACACAAACATTGCTGCTTACTGCTGCCTGCTGGCAAGTTGGAGAGGTAAAACGGAGGCCTACAGACCTCTAGACACAGCCTGAAACTGCATCTTGAAAAACAAACAAACAAACACCGCGGCAGAGGATGTTTGGATCCCTGTTGGCTTTATTTTGGTTGTCATAGTCATGGATCTGGTTTCGAAGTGTTTAATGGTGATGGCTCTTCTCCGAAAATGGGGAGAAAGCCAGGGGATGCGATGCCAAGTGTCAGACTATAGAAAGGACACCCTTCCAGATAAAAACTAGACTAACAGAGGGTGGAATTCCAAGCTCTCCTGCTGAAAGGTGCTTCTCAGCTCCTTCTGGGAAGGGCCCAGTGATTTACTATAGCATCAACTAAGTTCCAAAAAAATGATGAACTGGGCTTTGTGTGTTACAGCCTAAATGGGCACAACTGGCCCAAAATTTAAAATTTTCTTGTTTCCTTGCTTGATTTTCCTTCAAAGGCTCTGAGTTACAATGATACGAATTTGAGATAAAATATTTGAACAAGATGTTGACAGCACACGCCTTTAATCCCCAAACAAAGGAGACAAAAGAAGGCCGATCCCAGAGTTCCCTATCAACCTAATTTACATATTAAAAGCCAGTTTATGCCTGTAATCTCAGTGCTTAGGGGGCTGAGACAGGCAGACAATCTTGCCAACAGTTCAAGGCCAGGCTTAGAAATGTGCTCCAGGCCAGCCTAGGCCACAATATGAGACCTTATCTCAAAAGTAAATTAAAAACAAAACAAAACAGTAACAGTTCAACATGGTAACATACCACAATAATTTTGTCCAAGAAAACATAAGCTGGAAAATATTGATATGTGTCTGAATTTTGGTAGTAATATATAATTCAAAATAAATTATATCATTAAGAGTTTCATTGTTGCCTGTCCATGGTAGCACTTGCCTTTAATTCCAGAACTCCAGAGGGAGAGAAAGGTGGATCGCCATAGGACTGTGGCAAGCCTGGTTTACAAAAATGAGTTCCAGGACAGGCAAAGCTACATAGAGAAACCCTGTCTTGAGAAAGTAAAAAATAAAATAAAATTAAATTAAATTAAATTAAAAAGAGTTTAATTGTTACCATTTCTAATTTTCTGAATTATGTAGCTTACTCTTGTGAGCATGCCATTCTACTCTGTAATTTACCCCATTGGGCATATGTATTCATACAGAAACAGGTTAATTATGTCCAATAAGTATGCCTCACCCACCTTTTTATTCTGTGTCTGCTCATTATTTCCTTTCAGACATTAATATAATATATTGTGTATATAGAAAGAAGGCTCAATAGACTTTTGTTGAATAGACAAATGAATAATGGCTTTCTTCCTCTTCCTCAAAAAAACCTGACAAATTTGGTATCATTTTGTCTAATTTTTAAGAAGCTCAATCAGAGTGATATTATGTCTTTCCACATTTAGCAGTGCTGATATTTTGTTGAAGTAACTTTTCTACAAAAGTTACTTCAGCCCCTCCAGTAACAAGTTGTAGCAATTTTTCAAAGAATGAATGGTAACTCTCCTAGACGACATAGACAGCTGTGGTATGCACTTCTCAAGGGAGGACCTAAACCCTCAGTGATGTAGAGAATTGTCTGAAGTCCATGTCTCACAGCTGTGGGCTTCCTAAATGAAAACTTGGGATTTTTCTGTAATAACACTGTTTATGGATAATATGAAGTCTTTTTTTTTTATTCTACACAGGCATAAAGTAATTTATAGTAAAACAAACAAACAAATAACCTCCCCCCACACACACACTGAAGTATACCATGCTTCAAGTATACCATAGTTCAAGAATAAACACACCTCACATTTCGCTGAGCTAAGAAAGATTTTATTTTATTTTATTTTTTGACCTCTCTTTGTAGCCCTGGACCAGGATGACCTTGAACTCAAAGATCTGCCTACCTCTGCTTCCAGAGAGCTGGGATTAAATGTGTGTGCCACCACTGTCCAGCTAAGCTAAAATATCTAATCTTATTTTTTATCTGGAATAAGCCTAAAACTCATTAGAATTGCTACTTTGAATTTAATAAAGTAACACAGTTCTTCATCTAGACTTTATAAATTACCCTTTAAGAAGAATATTGTACTTTTGGTTTATGCATTTACACACTTGCCAAAAATATGTCTATTATGCACCCCAAAGCATATGTATTTAATTTCTCATATATAAGAGTATATGTATACATGTATACATATATAAATATAAATATACATATATAGAATGAGGAATAATGTTAATTGTTTACATAAGAAAAATTATACTACTCATTTAAATTTTTTGTTTTTTATGAAAGTTAAAATATGGAATATCTTGCTGACAAATATTAGTTCCTTATTCATTAAGATGCTGTTATTGCAGTGAAAATGTTAAGAAATTACAAATTTCATTTTAACTGAATTCTTTTCTAAAAAGAGATTTAGTTTTTATTGTTTTGAATGATCACACTTAAAAACTTTTTCCATTTTTCAAACAGTGGGGTTTCACCTGCATTGAATTTGTCAACATAATCACCAAAAAAGTACAATTTGCATGCATGGATGCTCAAATTAAAAAGCTAGTACTTTGGCATTGGACCTACTGCAATTTAGAAGTGTAGAGAATAACTGCAGAAGTAAATTTTATGCATGGTATGTGTGGATATGAGAATTTCAATTAGCATTAATAGAAGCTGTTCATCTTCTTCCACAGAAACAGCTTTAGCTGGGTGTTTTTCAGAGTAAGTTACACTGGCATTTTTCGGATTTTTCAAAGCAGCTGCCGTAGTGAATTCTTACTGCCATTTTGTTATGGGTCTGCTTATGTCTGTATACAGAGACTTCAGCTTAAAAGAAATATTTTATGGCCAAAAATGTAGAAAGGAAGGAAGAAAGGAAGAAAGGAAGGAAGGAAGGAAGGAAGGAAGGAAGGAAGGAAGGAAGGAGAGAGGAGGAAGAGGAAAAGGAGAATAGAGGAATGAAGAATGTAGAACAAAGTGTATTTGTCATTTGCTGGTATTCAGCTGAGTCATTTTTCTCTGATTTAAGTTCTGTTCTGTTAAAAAAAAAATAGGACCCAAACGTTCATGTACAGAGTTATGTTTGTTTTACTTCTGCTGTGTGTAACTATTCTGTACTCTTTGGGAAAATAAAATCTCTTTGACAGCTGAATGGATATATATGTATATGTATATGTATATATACACATGTATATATGTATGTATAACTATATATATGTATATATAGTTATATATAGATCCATCCATACATATACTACATATATGTATATATAATTATATATAGTTATAGTTATAGATACACATAGAGATATATAGATATATAGCCTTAGCTATGCTCACCTTATAAGAAACATCTGCCTTTGAACATGAACATGAGAGCTTAAGGCCCTGCGTTTGGATTCTACACTGGTTCCTTGGCTGAATGTGCAGTTTTAGTCTTGGCTTTGACAACTATGGAATAGGAAAAATCATGCCCATCATACAACATTGTTAAACTTTAATTAGGTAATATGGTTACTAGAGACATTAGTAAGCTTAACCTAATGGCCACATGCTGTTGTGCCCGAACCGCGACACCCCAAAAGACCACCACCAGGAGCCGACTCCGTTGTAAACCACATGAGGATCTTTTTATTACAAATTACAAACTGAAGCTTAGTCCCACACCCCCACTGGCCGAAGTGGTGAGAGCTGAGAGCCCCATGCTCAGGTTAGTTGGGTGATTTAAAGATTCTGGTCCCTCCCCAGCATGCCCAAGGCAGGGGAGATTCCTGCCTGGCAAGCATCTATTGGTCAAAATGCTACATTTTGAATTGATTGGCTATAGAAAGGTCCTCAAACCATTAATGATCTGGTGTCCCTCCCTAGGGGGAATGGGCCAGTTTCCTAGCAACTGTATCTCTAGTGGGTGGGGAAAGAATGCAGTAAGGCAGTCCTTCCCCTCAGGGCATTCCTGGACTTCTCCATCCACCTAGTTCAGGCCTTAAATATCAATAATAGCTGCTGATTTTTAATCTTTTGGTCTCTCAATGCCAGTTATTATTCATGTTTTATAACTGAGAGATGCAAATTCTTGTAGCTGATACTACACTTTTTAAAGATCTTTCTTGAGGGTGGGCACGTAATGATAATATAATAATAATAACAATATAATCTTTTTAAATAGATCTTTCTTTGTGTTAAGTTTTTCTCTAAATCAAACACCATTGAGAGTTTTGCTGAATTAAAATAGCATAGACAGCTGGGATACAAAGTTAATAAACTGTAATTAATATAAAAAATAAAAATTAAAAAAAATCAAATATAAAAACAGCATAGACTTCAACTCTAAAACTTATATCTGTTCTTCCACTATGAAATCACGTTTTTGTTGTGTTTATTATATGCAACACTTTTAGGAGTAGTAGAAAGGCCATCTTTGCTCCTCAGAACTATTCTAAGAAGTGGTTTTGAAGCAATTTAATTCTAACTGCTTACTCATCTCCTGGCAGCAAATTAATTCCTAAGAGTTCAAATCAGCTCAGAGTGTGAAGAGGCTTTCACTTTGGTTCACTTTCATGACGATATTTGCTTTCTTTTCCAAAAAAGAACGTGTGTGAAACAGATTGCTTTCAACAACATGTACGTAAAGAAATTAATTTAATTCATTCACATTAAATCTTAATTCAGATGTTCTTTTTAGACTGTAAGTAACATTCCTTTTGGGAAGCTATTCAGGACTTATTCTTCTTAGAAAAGCTTAGAAGTTTAATGTTTGTTTCTTATTTTCCCCAGAAAACATTAGTTTCAGAACGTTAACCTCTCATCATTTATTAGGCATTTATCAAATACAAAATTGTCACTCTTCATATGGTTTTCAGCATGAAATTACTGTGAAAATAAATAGAAACTTACACTGATGATACAATTTCATATTCACATTTAGCATTCAGTTATAATCTGAAAATAATTTTCTTAAAAATGTTAATAATATGATATGCTTTACATTAAGGAACTCGGTGTGGAGAATCCCCAAATAAACCTCTTTTTGGAGGGATGCTAATAAGACTTGGATTCACGAGATATGTCTGTTGACAGTGTTTAGTCATTTTTCTCTGCAGCCTTTTTTGACTGCCTGATAAACAATAAGCATCTCACAATAATTTGTGCTGAATGATTTCCGAAACACATGCGTGAATGACATTTTCTAGACTTGCTTTTTAGGGTTGCTGACAGATGAAAATGTTATTCCTGTGCTCCCTGGGTGGTTGCCTCAGTGTTTGCCTAGACCATTTATTGCCTGGCACTTTTTTTTTTATAATTTTTATTTCTTATATTAATCACAAGTTATTTACTTTGTATCCCAGCTGTAGCCCCCTCCCTCATTCCCTCCCAATCCCACCATCCCTCCCTCATCTCCTCCCTGCCCCTTTCCAAGTCCACTGATAGGGGAAGGACCTCCTCCCCTTCCATCTAACCCTAGGTTACCAGGTCTCTTCAGGACTGACTGCAAAAGACTGCTTCTCCCTGTGAGGGGAGGGGGGGAGTGGGGGAGGAGGGGACGTGAAGAGCCAGCCATTGAGTTCATGTTAGAAATAGTCTCTGTTCGCCTTACTAGGGTACCCACTTGGATACTGAGCTACCATGGGCTATATCCGAGCAGGAGTTCTAGATTATTTCCTACATGATCCTTGGTTGGAGAAACAGTCTCATAAAAGACCCCTGTGCCCTGATATATTTGGTCCTTGCTCCTGTCTTCTCCAGGTCTTACTAACTTCCCCTTCTTTCATATGATTCCCTGTACTCTGCTGAAGGTTCGGTTATGAGTCTTAATATCTGCTTTGATACACTGCTAGGTAGAGTCTTTCAAAGGTCCTCTGGGGTAGGTTCCTGTCCTGTTACTTGTTTTCTCCTACATCCAATGTCCATCCCATTTGTCTTTCTAAGTGAGGGCTGATCATCTTACCCTAGGTCCTCTTTCTTGTTTATCTTCTTTAGGTGCCTGGCAGTTTTATGATGTTTGGCCATCTTCCCCATTCCCACCTCCTCATCTTCATCCTGTGTTGTCAGTTTTCTTGGTCCAAAAAAAGTTTAGGGTCAGGAGAGGTGGAAAGGTGCCTCCAAGGTTTGATTCCAGTGCTCACATGACCACTAACAACTATCTGTAATTTCATTTCTAAGGGATCAGACACCTTCTCTAGCCTCTGTGGGTGCCAAATATATATGTGCTATAAAGACATACATGCAGGCAAAATACCTAGTATTTATACACCTAGTAAATACATAAATAATTTTAAAAGAAGTTTAACATGTGTTAAAGAGACATGCTAAAGCACATTAACACCTAATATACATTTTTGTGTAAGCAATTAAGAGAAAGTAAAGTCAGTGGTTTTATAATATGGAAAAAAGTGGCCAGCTGTTCAAAGAATTTTTCTTTTTATTATGAACAAATTTCCAGTTCACAAGTTCCAAGGATTCCTTCAACTTAAAGAAAATAAAAATTGTCTCATGTTTTGAATGGGATGGTGGTTGTCCTCTACTGAAAATGTGCTTTGTGTTCAAACAAGAGACTCATTGTTGATTAACCAGGAAAAGAAACACTTATTAACAGCCACTGAAAAGTTTAAAGTAGGTGTGAAGGGCCTGTTTGTTTGGGCATGGCAGAGCGTCAGATCTATAGCTCTGAAATTTACCTAGAATGGAAGATCTATAACTATTTTATAGAATTTCCTTCAAAATGTATTTTAACTACGTCTACATCCTATCATATCAAACCAATGTGCGGCACACATTCATAATCACCTCACTTTCCTATATTTCGTAATTACCTCGCTTTCCTATATTTCCACCTTTTGCATTAACTATTTTCTAGGAACACTTGGTTATTAATAGATGATGTGGTGACCCTCATATGAGAATCATATTTCTGAAACAATACATGATGTCCTGATAGACCTATCATTGGGCAACCAGTTGTGTCACTGACTTTTGGTCACTGTTCTCGCTGTCTCTTTCTCCCAGCTGCTTTTCCTGCCAATCTGCTTTGTGCTAAAATCAATACTTATTACTGAAATGGCGTAAAGGCTAAGATATTTCCTTGGCCTCTCACAGTTTGCTTCTTATTCATATAAAAATCTAAGAATCAGTCTGGAGATATGGCTCAGTGTTTAAGAACACTGTCTGCTCTTCCAGAGGTCCTGAGTTCAATTTCCATAAACCACATGATGGCTCACAACCATCTATAGTGAGATCTGATGCTCTCTTCTGTCCTGCTGGTGTACATGCAGATAGAGTACTTATATACATAAAATAAATAAATCTCATTTATGGGGCTGGAGAGCTGGCTCAGAGGTTGAGAGCATTGGCTGTTCTTCCAAAGGTCCTGAGTTCAATTCCCAGCAACCACATGTTGGCTCATAACCATCTAAAATGACATCTGTTGCCCTCCTCTGGCATGCAGTTTTACATGCAGACAGAACATCTTTTACATAATAAATAAATCTGTTTAAAAAGAAAAGTCTAGGGATCCCTTTTCAAACTTACAAATATTTCCCAGCATTTTCCACAGAGGCAAAGTCAAGTTGGTTCTACAAGTAGGCAGAGAAGCCTGGCATCACAACTTCCTAAACTTATTATGTCTAAGATTAAAAAAAAAAAAAAAAAAAAAAAAGAGGCTATTTGTTCAGCATGAGTGGGAAATACATGAGACAGTAAGTACTAATGAAAGAATGCTGAGGACAGGCACTACAGGCCTGAGGTGTCCTTCTTCCCAAATACAATCCACATTTTCTCAGAAGGCCATTAAGATTATGTAAACGAACAGTTCTTCTACATGCTTGAAGAGAGCGGGTTCTAACACAACAACACACAGCCCATGCACAACAGTTGAACAATGCAGATTAGGTGAACCTTCTGTCCTCATAATATGCTAATTAGTGCATTTCTGTTTTCTGCAAAAGCTCTGGCAATGTCGTGATGAATAAGAACTTTAAACACACATGACACCTCGTTAAAATGTAATTTTCACATCATATATCTGAGCCCTTTACTTTGACAGCTGAGTAATGTGAGTGCTGGGCAGAGAATCCTGAGCATTTTGAGACTGCCACATGTTTGTTAGGTAGCTGAATCTGCTTGGCGAACGGCTTCCTTCTATGTGGTGCGCAGGAAATCATCCTCCGGCTGCAGGCTATGGTCACTTTGCAGTTCTGCTTGAGACACCATACTGTCTCCAAAGTTTGGTCCACTTCCATCCTTGTTGCTGAGTGAAACTTGCGAAAAGAAAAACACCCAACAACTTGTTGCTCATCTCAGTCCCAGCTGGAGTTTTTGTTCATCAGCTGTTTCCCTGTGTGGGAGGACTCCCTCCCATTCCCAGGCTTCTTCATTCCTGGGGTGACAGCTGCTGCTGATTGACATCGCTGATGCTGTATTTTCAGGAAGCACAAGGGAAAACTTCATGGAAAATTTCTACTGCACGTCAACCGAATTCTCTCCCACGATTTTTACCTTACCTGTATTTCTCTCTCATCACTAACGGCTAAACTTCCCAGAATGACACAATCTGACTTTCAGCTTCTGAATAGAAAAATGATAGTCCTGTATAAATCAAAACTGGACCTCCTTTTGCACAGCTGAGCCCAGTGTTTCTTATGAACCTGACATCTAAATGACCTTTCTAATAGATGTGCTAGTGATTAAAAAGGGGTCACAGATGCAGTATTCCTTTTTTTTTTTTAATCCTACAAAGTGATGTCTCCAATAAATGAATACTGATTAGAAGATGGTCAAAATTATTTCTACATATAACATTCAGGGCATAGAGAGCTGACTTCTTTGTGAGTGAAGCGCTCCAGCTGTTTCTTCAGGAGCACTGCTCATTGGCATGTCCACCAGAGGGCAGGCAGGTGGAACTGAAATGGTTTTGTAGCACCTTATGAGCTGTTTGGTAACAGCAGCAAAAAATGTGGTTACTGAATATGGGGGTGAGGAGGACGTTCCTTAGAATCTTATACTCTGGCCTTACGAACACCGAAAAAGGAGACTCAGCTGCATGATGGTATTAGCTGATAAAATAGCTAAGTCCAATTTATGTACTTAATGTCTAATTTTAAACATTTGAAGTAGGGACCCAGGTACCTTAGATAAGAGCTTGCGGGCATGATTTTTTAAGTACAAATCTATGTCTTTCTCAGTAACTACTTTTCTAGTAGAAATATGAAATCTCCAATAATTTTGAAAAATTATATAACTCAAGATACGTAAGTGATAGATAAAAATCTATAATGTTATGTAGACTAGAACTTTTATCAGATCCCTCTGAAAATAAGTGGAAAGTATTTCTTTATATTTGTTTTGGAAGAATACTGTTATCTTTTCCTGTTCTTTATGCAATGGTACAAATTCACAAATACTGTGAATCTATGACCGTTGCTGACGATACAAGTCAAAATTATTTTGTACTTTTTTCTGTAAAGTGCTTCATGAGTTAAATTATTATAGCTATAAAACTAAAGTTTAAAAACAATCTTACACAGAAAAAATCTTACCAACATGTAAATGTAAGAAAACAGTTAGCTGTGTTTACCCTCCTTTGTCCGTCTGGCCAACCTGATACTCAGCTTCATCATGGTGTCTCCACCCTTGCTTTAGGAGAACGAAGACATCATGACTAAAATGCAAGGGGAAAGGAGGGCAGACATTATGTGTGTGTGTGTGTGTGTTTGTATGTATGTGTGTGTACACTAGCCATTCAGTCAAAGTGAGTAGAGAGAGAGAGCCTGTGCAAGGATATACTAAACAGAGACAAGCAAGCTTGTCTACTGTTTTAGAACAGCCACCAACCTTTGCGAACTGTGCTAGATTTGCTCTTAAAAAATACTAGAAAGTCATGAGTCCCAAGAAACTCTACTTAAAAAAAAAATGTACATGTGAAATTCAAAGATGACCGATTTGGAATCATGAAGATACTTTTATACTCACATCTCAAAAAGCTCTCCATGGCACACAGCCTGAAAGAGAATGTGACAGTGTGTTTTTGAGAGATGCATGGAACATTGTTATGGCAACTTCTTGGAAGCACTTGAAGAAGCAGATTTAATTACCAAAGGATTAGAAAGATTAGGTGGAAACTTTGAAGAGATTCTGAGCAATCTTAAGGACTTTAGAGATTTGAGTACTTAGATCGTTATTAGATTTAAATCTACTTAGCATATTATATCCATTTTCTGAATTCAGACATATTGCTAACTATACTCATGCTCATTGTCTTTAAACAAAATTGGCAATATGATGAAAATTAAAGTGAAGAAAGGAAAAAAGGAAGAGAGAAGTATGGAGGAAATAAGTGCTTTTCCTTTGATAAGCATGTGGACATTAAATCAATGAACGTTGGGCGTTTCCTTTAAAAGGAATAATGAGCTATCATGTATTTTTCATTGTTAAAATATTACTTCCCAAGGTTGATTTAACTAGCCTTCAGAGGGTAACAATATGATTAAGAGCAGCATAAGGAATGCTTACACATTTATAATTGCAATGTTAAGTATGTAAACCATTTCTGAGCAACTTAACTGTAGTTTCATAGGAAAATGAAAAACAATTTTTTCAATCTTTCAAAATTACCTACTGAGACTTCATAACCAAAGACATATTAATGAGATAAAAGAATATAAATCTCTGCTCTTAGTTATTTTTTTTATGGAAAAAGAAAAAAAGAGCCTTGGCAAGGAATCAAATACCTAAAGCCAAACAAGACTATTTAAACTTGAGTGTTATCATATTACATTTGATAAAAATGGAAAGATATTCTAATAGATGATAGGGCAAAGTATCTTAGGAGTAATAAGTTCCTTCTTTGGATTTGAATGATCAAATTAAAAATTCCAAAATATTATTGAGGAAATAAATGTGAAAGAAATGGCCTTAGTATTTTCTTGTTTGAGCTAAACATAAAATAACTATGTAGCACTCCCTTCATCCATGATGGCTACGTTTAAGCAACCCATGAGGAAGCAGAATTCACCAAATATTACCAAATTCGACATGAACTTCTTCTTCCCTATGCCTTCATACCAGTTATAATATTTAATTTATTAATTTTTCCATTAGAAGTTAATAAATAATAATATAATAAAACATGCATTAATACAGTCTGTGTTTTGAAGACTTTGCTGGTCTCTTGGACACAGCACTGCAATGTTGTAGCAGCTGATCTGGTAAACTAGGCGAGTAGGAAGATGCAGAGGAGTACAGTATGGACCTGCAGGAGAATTTGGGATTCTTTTCATTCCAGGGATAAGAATGATTTGGACTACAACTCATGAATAATTTCTGGAATTTTCCATTTGCTAGTTTTGGAGAAGACTTGCCCATTGGTAACTAAAGTAAAATAATAATAATAATAATAATAACAAAACCATGACTAAGAGATGCTGTTGTGGATTTTAAAGTCCTGTGCATGCTAGAGTCTGTTTCTATCTCTTGGTTAAGGAGTTCTGAAGCAGTACTTAGCGTGTTCTTGAGACTACTCCCACAGAAAGAGTATGATGAAGTGGCTTATCTATTCTACCAGAGAACTCAGAAGTACATCCGATGCTCCATTCCAATACTTGGTGGAGGGATAATCCCCTGTCACAGTGGCTTTCGTTTAATTTCGTCAATTGAGGAAAGAGAAAAGGGAAAAAGATAAAAAGAGAATCGCAAGTATAAATACACCTTTATTGAATTTGAGTGAAAGGAAGACCAACCATTCTAATCAATGTGAAATTAAACTTTGTACTTTTGCTTTCATAGTAAATCAATTAAAATTGTTAGTTTAGGGCATTCATTTTTCATAGAAACATGTGACTATTGTAGGAAATAGTATGTTCACTAAAGACAATTCAGTGAGTGCTTTCGGTGAAGGAACCAGTACTGGCAGCCATAAGCATGTTATATTCAAACCAAAAACCATTTTTACAGAATCATTAATGTGATGGGTTGCAATTTTATTTAATCAGTTGGAGGAAAAAGAAAAATGTTTATTTTGGCAGTTGTTTTGAACGTGTTGGTAAAATAGAAGTATCATTTCATGTTTTGCAGCAAAAGTATTTAAGTGCATACAGAATAAATGTCAGCCCTGTGGTCAATTGAATTTAAAGTGTCACATTGTACCCTACATTGAATCAGAAATAGTGAGAGTAGATTCCCACATCGATCTTGAACACACAACTGAGATATTTAGTATTATTGTATAGGACATGATCCTTAGTAGGTTAATAAAGGAACAGGTACAATAATACCTTTGACTTTTTTTTTATTTTTGATGATTATATTTGCATTATCTATTTGGCAAGCTACAATCTAATGACTCACAGCAAGGAGGATATATATGTCACTGTGAGAGCTTGTTAAAATGCCCTTTTTCTACCTGTATCTTGCAGTCTGCATTATCTGAGTCCTAAGCCATGCATCCAGTGCTTGAAGTGAGTTCCAAAAACAGTAAGATTCTCTGTTAGATAAAGAATCGCTGCTCTAGGTACCTAACACTCAGGCAGAGCTTGTGTCTTAGCGTGAGTAATTGTCTGAGTGCATTAGAAGGCTGTGGAGCCCCGTGTATCCTAAGTCTCTGTGGGCTCAGGCTGTTCTGACAAGGAACTACATCACTTTGTTTCATTAAATGGCCCTGCTTTGTGTCCTCACAGAATTACAGTCTGGAGGGTTGTCAGAGAAGAGCAGCAGCCTGATCCAGGTTAGACATGTCCCTTTGTGAGCTTGTCCTGGCAAAGCAGGGGGCCATTTATCCTCACCTTGAATAGATGGGGGAAACTGGCACATGGAGAAGAGCTCTGAGCCTAGGCAACAGTCACGCAGATCTCTGCAAAATGATCTTGCTCTGTTCTCGTGTTGGAGAGGTGTTTTCATGGGTGGGCAGAAAGACAAATTAGAACTGTTACCGTAGTGGAAGGAATTTTGGAATGTAAGCAGCGGGGCTTCATTCTTACCGCAAGGAAATCCTCGCATCTCCATGTTTTAAGGCAAGGGTATATTTCATCCTGAAAAATGGAATTAAGTACAATTTGAATTTTTCATTTAGGCTGCTAATCTTTGCAGGTGTGCTAGCACATAATATGTCACACATGACGGGTGCTTTCTTCCAGCCCTTTTCACTGATTTCCCTAAGCATGGATAGGTAAGGAAATGTTCTGAAATGTTTGTCTCAGCCATGAGACCCAATGCTCTTGCTGGCTATGTTAATTTATTCTGCCTTCTCAGAACCAGCATGAATGACACCTTTCTTTGCCAGAGGAGGTCTCAATGGAGGCAGAGATCCACAGAAACCTAACCCCAATCAGGCTAATACATAAACTCTGGTCCAGCCTTAGTTTTCTCATTTTTCTCTTTGCAAACAGAAACATCTGGTGAGCATGACCCAAGTGAATGAAACATTCAGTTATATTTATGGGACTCTAATGCCACATGTATCTTTTTAGCATGAATTTATTTTTCATTTGTGTGGACATGGGCCCACGTGGACTTAGGCACCTATATGCAAGCAGGTACACTTGGAGGTGAAAGGGGGCCATGTTCTTTGCAGTTATTAGCAGCTGTGAGCCACCCACTGTGGGTGCTGGAAAGTCAGGCCCTCTGAAAGATCAGCATGCACTCTTAACTGCTGAGCCATATCTACAGGCTTCATGTGTGTCTGTGTGTGTCTGTATGTTATATATATATATATATATATATATATATATATATTTAAGTTTTAAAGTTGATTATGAAAGTACAAGTGGCTGTAATGAAATTACAGTTAATTCATTTATTCATTTTAGGCAGTTTCTCTATTGTAGCCCAAATAAAGCTAGCCTACAACTAACGATGTTCCTGCCTTAGCCTCTTGGCTGCTAGAATTCTAAGTATAACCCCACACTAGATAAAATGTTATATTTAAGTAAATATCTCTACTTTGACCTCTTTTGTTTTTTATCATTTGGTGGACATCTATGGTTATTTTACGAGGTGCAGTATGGGCTGCATCCTGAAAGTGTAAGCTCTCTAATTCTGATGTCAGCAGCTGTGTGAGACTCCTTTTCTTTTCTTTTTCTTTTTTTTTTTTTATTAATGAGTAGGAATAATATTCACTGATGATAGATGCAGCATCGGTCATTGTCTGTGGAGCTGTATGAACAATGGGCAGCTGTATCCTTGTTTATACTGCATGGTTTTGTTTATGCGTTTAAAAAATTTTGTGACAGTAGTATGGCTTTATAGCATGCTTATGGTAATGTAGAATTAACAATATTGAACAAACCTTGAAGACTTGAGTCTTAACAAGTAGTGCTAAAAACATTAATGGTAGTCATCTGTAGATAAACATAATAAGCCTAGGTCAAAGGGGAGGAAATGGTCAGGTTATTTTAATATGTCATTTGAGAATTCTGCTTTCAAAAGACTCATGCAGGCAAATACATATTCTTTAACACACCAAAAATGAAAACTGCTATTTCTCTGGTAATTTTCCTTCTCTTGACTAAAAATACCTCATGGTATAAAATGGATGTTTCTTCTAGCAGCAACAATGACAAAATCGTTTTTAATAATAAATTCAGTATGATAGAAAAAGACAACTCTGCCAGTAAAGAAAGCAGGCAGCTCACCGGGGATACTGGAATTCTAGGAGCCAAGTCAGACATATTGATAGCAACAGTCTGAGTGTTCCAAAGAAGTCTTAATTCAAGCACTAGGCAATCCATAATTGGAAGGAATCCCATAGTGACTGCTGATTTTCCCTCTAATTATAAGGGAGTTTGTTGTGTCATAAACCCACTTAAGAACTCCGGTTTCTGATAAGGAAAGTGTCCCCAGGCTCCTCTGCTAGACTGGGTGTTACCAGAAATTTACTTCAGTGGCCCAAGCATTAGACTGTCATGTAGTAATCAATACAGTGATGTGAAAACACTGTCAGAGTGCTTAAATGTGACATCCATTCTGCCCAAGGGCCCCACAGAGTTTGATCTTGAACTTTGCACGGGAAACCTACTCTCTTCTCTGACTCACTGGGGGTTTTGTTGTGACTGTAGAAGGTGATGTTTCGGCATTATTTTATGATATCATCATGAGCCGTGGCTCTGTGTGGGAGGCAAGTATATGCTGGATTGCCATAGAATAAGGAGGTGTTTTTTTAGTGAGAGAAGTATTTTTATTTGTGTGTAAGTATCAGAAATAGGAACATACTCTGAGTGAAACTTGCCAAAAGATACGAAAGCCAAGAAAAATAAGACAGACAAGGGATGTTTTGAAAAGGGGCAGATCTCAATTACATATTAAGTCTCTCCATAAATGTTCCACCTACATGAGTTATGACCACACTCCAAACACTTTATTTCATTTTTTCAACACTGGATAAGTGTGTATTATATACAAAACACATAACTAAGGGCTTTGGTATTAAAGTGTGAGTGCAATAGATTTTTTAAAAAAGGTTACTATTTAGTTATAAAGGCAACACAGTTCATAATCAAGTCATGCCAAGAAGACAAATCCTATGAACATTGTGTTTTACATGGGTTTATTGTTAGCTGAGTAAGATATTTAGCAAAATCTCATTTGATACTCAGAAGATGAGGAAGGTTGACTAGGTTACATTGTATTGAGATTCATGAGTTTTTCAATATTTGATAACTTTAATTAAAAAAAAAAACACCCAGTTCATGTATCTTTGCTCAATAGCACATAGCATCTTTATAAGTGGTTTGAATTACCTCACAAAAGTAAATCAGTATATTGATTCATAAGAGTTAGGCTAGAAAGCAGTCCCCTGTTTTTGGTTTTCTCCCCCACAGTATTGTTAATCACTGATGGTAGAGAAGATGTCAGTGTCATGGCAAACTTCGTTGATAGATGAGAGATTACTGAGCAGTAATATCCTAGCATACTGGGTGATAAAACCAGGAATCAAACGGGTCTGGACATCCACATGCAAATGATTTTAAGTAGAAAGATAAAATCAACTGCAAATGAGTGCTAAATCTTCTGTTTATTATTATTGCTTATTATTATTATTAATGTTATTATTATTACACAGTTCAGCATGAGAATCCTTTTTAGTTCGTTGTCCATCTCCATCTGCACAGGCTTCTAGTATTTGAGGGATCACAGGTTCAGTTTTTACCAGCAGTTTCCAGTTTGGGTTGGAAAAGATCAATGTAGTTTTCAACTATATTAATGAGCAGCAGCACAATAATAATATAGAATTCATGTGAGGATTATTTTTCTGTCCCATTTCTTCTGGCAGTTGCTTAGGATGGGTTCAGGATTTCTGGGCAGTAGCTTTTAAGAAGCAGGTGTGTGAGGGCCGGTGTAAAGAATGCTTGGAATGTACTGTAGGAACCCTGAGCCATCTGATGAAAGTTACCTAACAGTGTCGCATTCATTCTCTGGGCTCATAAACAGTCGTGCTAACCTACTGTGTGACATGATAATCTCCTGTGGGCTTCCTTCTCATCACCTGTGAAATTGTAACAGCTAGGGCATCTCAGGCTTGTTAGAGAAAAATAAGTTCATATGTGTAAAGTACTTCAAACAACTGGCATATGACCTCCAAGTTAGGAATAAAGACAAGGATATGCAGATGTAGATAGACAGATAAGTTGTAGGGAAACTGAGGAAGGCAGCAGATATCTTCCACTTTGTTATGAGACCTCTCTGGAAGAGAAAGCATTCAGCCTTCATTCTTTCAGTGGAGCCAGAAGATGTGACTAGAAAAAAATATATGAAGACAAATCTTATCCTTTGGTCGTCTGCAGTTAAATTTTTCTTCACTGTTGTTTAATTCTACTGTGCTTCCCAACTGGCCAAACCTTGGTCATTTCGAAAACGATTTAAAATTTGAAATTAACTTCCACAGCTCTGCTACTTGACAATTTTCATCTAAAATAGTTGTTTTTTTTTTTAAGTTCTGGGTGTGAAAAAAGGATATGGACATATTGTTATCTCCTAAAATGGAATGAAAATTATTATGAAAATAGTTTCTGAATACTAACATATCTTCTGAAGCTTTCTTGTACTAATGACTGAAGGTCCTTGAACCTCTGTTCTATGACTTCATCTATCAAAAAGGATTTTGATAAATTCATATAATTTTTACTGTTAGTCTTATTTTTTTAACTAAATAAAGGATCCCAAATGCAATGACATTTATAGCATTATCACATTTTTTGTAGGATCTAGCCATGATGCATGCAGCTCTTGATTATACTTAATGGTCTTGGTGAAATCTTTCTTGGAAACATTAAATCAATGTAGTATTTTCAGAGAATAATAAAAAAAATTTGGAAGAAACCGAGCAGCTTTTAAAATTGTTTCCTTAAAAGGCAATTGCTTTTCCCTGATATACAAACCATGTAATATTTGTAAGCTACCCAAAAAATAATCCAGAAAAAACAAAGTCAACACATTTTTTGACAATGGTTCAGTGATATTAGCAGTACTATATAACTGAACAAGAGAAGTTTCCCTCTTGTAACTTAAAAGATATAAACCTGAAAGAATTTTGACACTTCCTGGGTAATACACACAATTTAAAAGCAGAATGTTCATTTTGTGACAATACTAATATACTATCATCAGTCAAACTAGTAAGAAGGCATTCGGTATTTCTATGGTTGGTTTCAAACTGCCAATATCTTTAAATTCAAATGTTTAAGGTTTGAATATTTTTGGTAGGTGGTCAGTTTTTATCATTTAATAAGTATGTCTTTTGCTCTTAAGTATTCTCTCATTTACCCTGTCTTTCACTCATTGTCGTCAATGAAGGCTGTTCGCCAGGCATTGTATTTGGATATAATAGATATCTGTTTTGTTAAATAAAAATGAAACCAGAAGGAGTATGGATAGTACAAAACCATGCGGTTTGATATCAGGCTAAAGGAAGTCTCATGAAAACACTCTTACCTTATCTGCTCTAGCTGTTATCCAGCACGATGACATTTCTTGTTGCCTTTGCTTCTTTTTATTTTCTAACAGATCTTTCATGTAAATGGAATATAATGTTAAATTACATAGGCAACTATTTCACAATTATATATCCTTTCTCCACTGATGAGCTTATAAGTTAATATCATTTTATAATAAAGTAATTTTAATTTCCCTGCAAATTATACTTATCCACTTATTTTCTTGTACTATCTCATTTAGGGTTAATTTTGCTGTGGTGAAACATCTTGACCAAAAGGAACTTGGAAGAGAATGATGTGGCTTACATTTTGATATTGTAGTCTATCATTAATGGAAATCAGGACAGGAACCCAAGACAGGCAGGAACCTGGAGGCAGGAACTGATGCAGAGGTCATAGCAGGGTGCTATTATCTGGCTGTTTTCATGGATTTCTCTGTCTGCTTTCTAGTAGAACCCAGGACCATGAGCTCAGGTGAGGCACTATCCACAATGGGTTCTTTCCTTCTACATAAATTACTAATTACTACCCTACAGCCTTCCCTAAAGCCTGATCTTGTGCAGACAATTTCTCCACTGAGGTTCCCTTCTCTAAGATGATTTTAACTTGTTTCAAATTGATATAAAACTGTCCAGCACATCCATGTTTCTTAAAATATAATGTATCAGTTAATAGGAAGATATGGGTTTAAGAGCCTCTTAGCATTCTAGAAATCAGAATGGAATTTATCCAAGAATAACCACAGTATCTTTTTAATGTGATTGTAGACAAGGTAAATCAGGCATCTGAGAAATAATCATTAATTTCTTGAAAAAATAAAATGCTTTATATTCAAGATGGTTCCTTTAATAATCACAATAAAAAAATCCCAGAAAATCTTACATTAGTTGCTTAAAATATTCTCCAGTATTAACATAGGAGACAGAGTAAAGTCAATAAAACCACCTGTGCATAAAAAATAAACATCAGGAACAAAATATTTTAATTAAAATAAAGTTGTTTTGTATTTCTTAATTTATTCTAAGTTGGCCTTCAGAGGCTGTTAGAAGCAAGGAAAATTGTAGAGATTCCTCTTATATCCTCCAAATGATTAAATTTGTGAATAACACATTTGTGAATGAAAGACATCTCAATTCAAAGTATTGTAAAAATGAATCAGCTGATTATTACTTAATGCTATCCAAAGATCATCACATATCCTGAAAAATTAAGGTGCATCTGGAGACAGAGAAAAAAAGGGGAAAAGAGTTTGTCTTAGTCACTATTATTTTGCTATAAAGACACATCATAACCAGGGCAACTCCATTTTATTTTTAATTTTTTCTCATTTATTTATTTTATTCACTTCACATCCTTTTAACCCCTTCACTCCTCCTCTCCTAGTCAGACCCTGTCTCCCTAGTTGATCAAGGGAAATGAATTCAAGACCCCAAAATAAACCCATGTACCTATGGTCACTTTATTTTTGACAAAGGATCCAAAATCATACAATGGAAAAAAAGCAAACGGTGCTGGTCTAACTAGATGTCTACATGTAGAAAAATACAAATATTTCATATTTATCCCCTGCACAAAAATCAAATCCAAGTGGATCAAAGACTTCAATATAGCACCAGATACACCAGAAGAGACAGTGGGGAAGAGCCTTGAACTCATTGGCACAGGAGACAGGGAAACTCTTAGGAAAGAAAGCATTTAACTGGGGCTTGGCTTACAGTTTCAAAAGGTTTATCAATTATCATCATTGTGGGAGCATGGTAATAACACTAGTTATTCATCGAATTCGAATAACACTAGTCCTTCATCATGATCTTATGGAAAGTAGGTAGAGAGATGGGGTGGGGAAAAAAGAAGCAAGGAAGGAGAGAAAGAGAGAGACCATGACTACAGAAGAGGGAGGAGAAAGAGAGAGAGAAAGAAAGAGACTCAAGGCCTGGTGTGTGCTTTTGAAACCTAAAATCCACCCCAGTGTCACACATCCTCCAAGAAGGGACACCTCCTAAGCCTAATCAAACATTTCACCAAGGAACTAGACATTCAAAAAGATGTGCCTCTGCCTCTCCAACCCCCAAGGGAGGAGCAGTCCTGCTAGGCCACAGAGGAGGACTTTGCAGCCAGTCCTGAAGATACCTGATAAAACAGGGTCAGATGGAAGGGGAGGAGGACCTCCCCAAGCAGTGGACTTGAAAAGGGGCAGAGAGGAGATGAGGGAGGGAGGGTGGGATTGGGAGGGAATGAGGGAGCGGGATGTAGCTGGGATACAGAGTTAATAAAATGTAACTAATAATAAAATTTAAAATTAAAAAAGTTAAAAAAAAAAGATGTGCCTCTGGGGGCCATTCTCACTGACACCATCACAGAATTCAAGGTCATCCTTAAGGCCAGCTGACTGCCTGAGACCCTACCTATAAATAGATGATAGATAGATAGATAGATAGATAAATAGATAGATAGATAGATAGATAGATAGATAGATAGATAGATAGATAGATGAAGACAGATGATATATAAGATAGACAGGGAGAGAGAGAAAAAAGAAAGAGTGAGAGAGAGAGAGAGAGAGAGAGAGAGAGAGACTCAATTCCTAAACAACACTTAGGTTTCTGTCTAAGAGAAAAGGGCTCAAAGGATCTAAAAATTGAGCCTTCAGTAGTCTGTAAACAAGTCTACCCCTATACAATAATTCCTGTCCAGATACCCTGAGAAGTATCTGCACTGAGTTTCTCACCAGAACAAGACAAGCCTTATTGGCTTCTTCACCCTGGAGACCAATAATGTCATTGATCATTATGAAACTTCACCTCCCAATCCCACCCTCCCTCCTCCCTCTGCTTGCATGCCACTCCCCAAGTCCACTAATAGGGGAGGTTCTCCTCTCCTTTCTGATCTTAGTCTGTCAGTTCACATCAAAAGTGGCTGTATTGTCCTCTACTGTGGCCTGGTAAGGCTGCTCCCCACCCCCCAGAAGGAGGTGATCAAAGAGCAGGCCAATCAGATTATGTCAGAGGCAGTCCCTCTTCACATTACTATGTAACCCAATTGGACTCTGAACTGCCCTGGGCTACATCAGTGCAGGGGTTCTAGGTTATCTCCATGAATAGTCCTTGGTTGGAGTATGAGTCTCTGGGAAGTTCCCTATGTTCAAATTTTCTTGTTCTGTTGCTCTCCTTGTGGAGACCCTGTCCTCTCCAGCTCTTACTATTTCCCAGTTCTTACCTAAAATTCCGTTCTCCTGCTCAACAGTTGCCCATCCGGCTCAGCATCTGCTTTGATAGTTTGAAGGGCAGAGGCTTTCAGAGGCCCTCTGTGGTAGGTTCCTAGGTTGTTTCCTGTTTAGATTAGAGTCTCACAACAGTGTGATGCAGCCATGATCATTCAGGCCTTTACAGCCATTGAAGCAGGACATTCTCCCCAAGCATGGTTGGATACCATAAAAAGCTAAAATGATACGCTCAGGATGCGAGGCTAAGCACTGCACTCAGGGTCAGCCGCTCTGGACCCAGAGAAGAGCATGTCTGATTGCATGCGGGTTGATGCCCCAGGTCCCGTCTCTGAGAAAAAGGTATGGGACGGGTCTGATGCTCCTTGGGTGGATGACACCTAAATGAACATCTGTACAAAGTCCCAATTTATTTCTAATATCAGAGATCAGACCTCTACTCTTGCCTGATGCATCTAAAACAAAAAGGGGGAACTGTAGAGAGCTGCGGAATGCCTTAATGATGGAGCTGGTTTCCGCCTTCCACCTTCCCGATGGTGAGTGCTCTCTGTCAGGAACAACTCCACATTTGGCTAAGGCTGAGGATCTGGCTTGCTTCCATGTATGTGGACCTATCTGCATTGCCCACATGGCACGCTGGGGTTGGCTACCCAGAGGCTATTTAAGCTGTGGGCTGGCTTTCCCCGGGGTCCGAGGATTGTTCAATGTTCCTGAATAAACTGCATTGAAAAAAAAAAAAAAAAAGAAACTTCACAGGGTAGCATCTCACTCTATAGCTCCACCTAGGCAAGGTAACAGCGATTGAACATTACAGCAAACTTTTGACACCTACCTCCCATGATATGTTTCAAGGAAAAAATATGAATAAAGGCTAAATATGTCAATGCAATATTCTAAGTGTTGATAAAACTTGGGTAGAGAAATTTTGTTCCCCACTGTTTATTTTTTCATGCAACAGATGACACTGTAATGGATAATATTGAACCTCTAAAAGTCATTGAATTTAAATATAAAAATAAAAGTAGAAGAAATGACTCAGAGTTTAATATTATGTACTGTTTGTCTAGAGCAGTGGTTTTCAACCTGTGGGTTTTATCCCTTTGGTTGTCAAAAGACCCTTTAACCCACTGTCGCCTAAAACCAACAGGAAACACAGATACTTATATCACAATCCATAATAGTAGCAGCAAAATTACAGTGATGAAATCAGAACAAAAATGTCATGATTGGGGTTACCACTAATTGAGGAACCACGTTAAGGGGTTGCGATATTAGGAAGGGCGAGAACCACTGCTCTAGAGAATCCTAGTTCAGTTCTGAGAAGCCACCCCATGTTTTTCACAACTGCCTCTGACTCCAGCCTGAGAGGATCTAATGTGTTCTTCTAGCCTCTGGGGCACTTACACCAACGTTCACATACTCATAGACACATACATACACATCTTTTTTTTTTTCATTAAATAAAGCTTAAGATAAAATATTAAACAGTAGTAAATGTTTTAATCGAGTCCATGTAGTAGCTATTGTAGAAATTGATCATTTGTCTTTCACACCTGTTGATTAATGCTGTCCTCTTTAGAGCATCGTTACATTTGTTCAGCAGTTATTATGATAACTGGAGTGTAGGTTTTAAACCATGCTTACTTGTAGGATGAAAATCATTCATGTGTTTGAATTCTTCCACAAAATTATACAACTGAAGTTGCATAAAAGCTGGTCTCGATGAACACATAAAACCCAAAGTAAAGAAATAGCCTGAAAGTACCTTGCTGTAACAAGGTCTTCAAAGCAGACCAGTTAGCATTATCTCTTTGCAGAGGAGAGTGTAAAAGCCTAAAGACAGGTCTCAGGTTTCATCATAACTTCTGTATGTGTTATAAAGTACATTACAATTCCAAATAAGAATTATATTCATTTAATCTTCTCTTCCTACAAAAATTTGAATGTACTAATTTTTGTTTGAACTGTTCTAAGTATGCATAGGGATACATACTAATAGCACACAAAACTTTCTTTTAATTAGCATACTTCGACTCTAAGTAGTTAATTGGCACTTCACACAAAAAAATGTCTAACGGTCAACTTTCAAAAAATTCTCAAAGGAATGAAATATCTTCATTTTTACTAAAATGCAATTAAAATTTAATTATATTTTACTTTCCCCAAAAATATGTTAATATGGTAGAACAAACATTATATAACTTTAGTACTGAAGGTTCCAGAAGTCACTGACAAAGTGTTACATAATAGAACCAGATGTAAAATACAAAAAGTAGAGACACATAAATGAGCCATGCCCTTTCCTTAGCACGTTATTAAAAATAGAATAAAAGTCTTCCTATTTGAATCCCTTAGATATGAGTCATGCTAAGAGCTGAGCTTTCTACTAAAGTGAGCATTTTTAATCACTAAAACATCTAAGATATTTTATTCTTTTCATAGAAATGGTGCCTGTAACTTTTATACCCTACTTTTTTAACAACCAAATTAACTTTCACTTTTCTTGGATAGTGCAGATTATTATTCTGAGTTTTGATCTGTTTCACATAGTTCATATTTAAATTCTTAGTTTCAAAAAAATTGGTTACTCTACCATGACATTACTGGAAATTAATTTTCCATGATTTAAAACATATTGTAATTAAACACAAAGTCTAGGATTTGACTTTGGGGATATTATATAGCTCCTATCATTGTTATTGTCTATGTGTTTATTCATCTTATTATAGATCCCTTTTCTTACACTTAAAAATTGTTTTTTCTTACTTAAAATAAGTTATAGCCTAAAATTAAAAGAACAGTGTTGACAGAGTAATTCGTAATACAACACTCAAATTTATTCTCCTCAATTATCAGATAATAGATATGTGAAAGGAAGATATGTCTAAGGAAGAAAGTAGATGACATCACATGGAAATCTCCCTCTACAATTCACTTTCCCCCTTCAGTTTAATCCATCGATTCAGGTTTGGGGGAAGCAGGGAGAACTTGGCTTTAATTATTACACCAACGCAGATTTTATTCTGAAACCTCATTATCTTCCATAGTTGAGAACCTTTGCTACACGAGTGTCTAAGTGGGCCTTCCATTTACATGTTTGGAGGCTGGAAATCAGCTATGCTATTGATACAGCTATCTACACTACCTACCCATACTCTTTTTTCTTAATCTTAATGTTTTATTAATTACACTTTATTTACTTTGTATCCCCCCTGTAGTTCTCTCTCTCTCTTCCCCTCCCAATTCCTCCCTTCCTCCTCCTTCTCCATGCATGCCCCTCCCAAGTCCACTGGTAGGGAAGGTCTTCTTTTCTTACTTCTGATCCTACTCTGTTAGGTCTCATCAGGAGTGGCTGCATTATCTTCCTCTGTGGCCTGGTAAGGCTGCTCCCCAGCAACTAATTGCCTCCAGTCTCAGCACATTTCTCTTCTAGCCTCATTCCCATTCTCTATAAGATTGCCATATGGATAGTGGATACTTCCAAAACAGTAATTTAAATCTTGTAGTTTATTTTCTTAATTCCCCATTGCTCTTATAATACGATTTGTAAAATCTATCATAAGAAATAAAACCTTATCCTACAGTCTGACCCATAAATGACATGTAGTCATAATCTTACCTAATTCTATATGTGAATGAAATCTATACACATTTCGAAATAGAAGAATATTAAGGTTGAGTAAAAACTAAATTTCAAATCTCCAGAACATCTGTAGAAGGCAAAATAATGGCATAGAGTAGTGTATCATGACCAGCACAGTGAATTGTGGAAAAAGTACCTTTTATATGTGCCATCTTTATAAAGGCAGGACCAAAGATGCAGAGACATACATGACCATGACTGGTAATTATGTACTACCCTTGCGGAAAGGAGGTTCATTGTTACCCAGTGAGTCTGAAACATCCCGTATAGTTTAGTTGACAATACTCAGATGTGCTCTTCTATTTCTTCTGTTTACCAGTAAGTGAGGGGGGGAGTCGTTGTTCCCCGGATGTTAGCCAGGCAGTCACATTGTCCTTACAAGGTAGGAGCACAGTAGATGAGTTATTATAGCTCATTGTCTTCATACTTCTTCATAAACTCTTTAGGAGTTTACCCCTGTGATGTCCTCTGCTAACATAGTCAAAAGATAGAGGGGATTTGTGTTCTTAATCCCTTCTGAAAAGACAAAATTGGTTGGTTTTTCAGCCAATTAATCTAAGAAGAGAGCACCTGTCATTTCTTAAATAATGAGCCCGATGTTTTCCCATGAATACGTTTTTTAAAATAATGCTGATCAGTGGAGCCATAATTCATTTCTAGTCATCTATTTCTTCCAATTTGAAACAAATAAAAGCTTCCTGTTCTGGAAGCTCCTGGGAAGAAAAGACAAGTTGATTGTTCACTTGCCTGTGGAGATATTCTCAGTGAAGAGGAACTCAAATGTACTTGGCAGTGATTGGCTTGCTGAGAAGGGTAGCAGTGTTAGAAGAGGCACTTGTTCATTTGGAAGTTGTGGAGCCCAAACGAGGTAGACTGTTAGAAGGCTCCTTCAGTTTTCTGTCGTGTTTGCTTGTGAACTAATGACCATTTTGAGCATAGATATTAACTGCAAGTTATTCTAAAGAAATCCTCTCACTGCTGCTGCTTTCACATGAATGACTCCTTATCTCTCAACCTGCTTTCACGCTAAAGCAGCTCAGAAAATTCCTATGCAATAAATTCATTTTACATGAATAGTTTTATCTCAGCCTACAGATGAGAAATTGGAAGAACTATTCATAGGATCTCTCTGTACATCAAATAGAAAATAATAGCTATTTTTCTAAAAAAAAAAAAAGAAATAAAATAAGTTTTGTACCGAAAAGGTTTATAAAGAACACATCAAGAACAGTTAGAGACAAAGTGCTGATTAGAATTCCTGTGTTTCATTTCTTTTGGTTCAGAAATGACCTTGAGCAAATCATTTGCAATCATCTCCTTTTAACTGAATATGTTATGTGAATTTGAAAATGAAATATATATGCATGTGAATTGTCACTTTTCTAACTTATGAACTACCATCTGCAAATGAATTATTTTTGTATATACCAAGGATCTGCTTTTTTTTGCTAGAAGTAAGCTTCCTTCCTAGAGAAAACCAACAAAACTGCTGGTCTTTAGCAGAGGATCTTTTAGTGTTATTAATTGTTATCATTGGTATGATTATTATTATTACTAAATTTATTCTTCCAAACAGGTTACTATGTAACTATAAAATTAAAAATGCATGATAATGTTTATTAATAACTCATATTAATATATTTATATTACTACTTCTTATCATATATCCTATTTCTTATTACACCTTTTAGTTTGTTTCTCAACAAAAGCCATAAGACAGTGCAGCACTTGCCTTCTTTACTATTACTTATTGGATATGAACTTTTTTTCAGTAATGGGGCTCTTAAAAAAGATTCTAGAGCATAGTGCATATATACTTTCACAAAGAGATTCAGCCTTCTTCCCATCCCAACGTGTCTGGTGAAATCTTCTTACCTATGGAGCCTGTGCTCTATTATTATATTATTTGAAAAAAAAAAAGTGGAACTTGATATCATCTAGATTTAAATCCACAGATCTGACATGAAGTGAAAGGGGAATTATTATGGGACATAATAGACATGTATGGAAATGTCAGAAGGAAACTCATTACTTTCTCTTTATTAATTCATTTATTTTTTATAAATTACAATTTATTGACTTTGTATCCCAGCTGTGGCCTCTCCCTCCCTCATCTCCTCCCATGCTCCTTCCCCAGTCCACTGATAGAGGAAGTCTTCCTCCACTTCCATCTGACCGTAGCCTATTAGGCCTCATCAGGACTGGCTACATTGTCTTCCTCTGTGGCCTGGTGAGGTTGCTCTCATTACTTTCTATGTTAATTAAATAACCATATTAAAAATAAAAGAAGAAAGGGCCCCCCTTCCTCTCCTCTCTCTCTTTCTTTCCTCCTCTTACTCTCTTTCTCTCTTTCTCTCTCTGCAACCCCCCCTTTCCCTAATAAACCTCCCATGTGGAACTGAAAAAGAAGAAGAAGAAGAAGAAGAAAGGGGGTAAAAGGAACAGAGAGCAGCTCTGCAGAGTGTCATCTACTGCAGGAGAACTGAGACAGTTGGAATTAGATAGTGTGATTTGGTGGTAGTTTTAAATTCCCTGTAGCTCTTTTGAATTTCAGCACTTACTGCCCTCTCTTTTCTTAGGCTGGCTCTGCCCTGACTCCTCAACCACAGAAACCTGATATGCTTCTGCAAATAATTTAAAATATTTCTTAGAAGTGCTTGGTCTTATAAGACCAGTTCAATTCAAGTTAAATGAGCCTTTCCATCTTTCAGTTTTTTTGAGAGTTTGTGCCTCCTGAGACTTTCAGTAAGGCAAATTCGTGATGTAAGAGAAGTAGAAGTGGGAGCAATGGCACCTGCCTGCAGCCTTAGATACCCAAGAAGCTGAATCAGGGGGATCCCCCGACTCCAGTCGTTCCTTATCGATATGGTGAAAATCGATCTCTAAATTAAAAAAAAAATGTTATTAAAAAATCTTTTCGAATAAAACTAGTAAAATTTTGGTCAGAGCTCCAATGTCTAAGATAGGCGGACACCTAGTCCTCCCTGCACACAATGAGTTAAACTTCCGAACAGCAACTGTTCAGCTTTGGACAAGTATGGAATTTAAGTATTCCACCAAAGAGTGTGCCAAAAGCAAATTCTTCCTATTCATTCTGGAAGCTCATTTGCTCTGAAATCATCATAGTGCTAAGGCAAAGAGATAAAGGGAAAAAGAAAAATCAAACAAGCTTTGTACTGTGATGTGATTGCCCATTGGCAAATTGGGGGCAACGTTAGAAACTATTTGATTTTATTCCTTAGTTTGTGTGAGGATAAAAACTTGAGTTTTAAAAGCTCTTAAAACAGACCTTCACAGACAGTTAAATATATGACAAATATCCATACTATAATTATCGTCATTTTTTTTAATTAATTTATTTATTTTTTAATTTTTTATTTAACTTTTTTTTTTATCAGTTACATTTTATTAACTCTGTATCCCAGCCGTGTCCCGATCCCTCATTCCCTCCCAGTCCCTCCCTCCCTCCCTCCCTCATCTCCACCGTGCCCCTTTCCAATTGTACATTGCATTTTTTTATTTTTTATTAATTACAGTTTATTCACTTTGTATACCCCCAGAAGCCTCTCCTTCCTCCCCTTCCAGCCCCACTCTCCCTCCCCCTTCTTCTCGCTTGCCCCTCCCAAGTCCACTGATAGGGGAGGTCCTCCTCTCCTTCCTTCTGATCTTAGTCTATCAGATCCCATCAGGAATGGCTGCTTTGTCATCTTCTGTGGCCTGGTAGGGCTGTTCTCTCCTCAGGGGGAGGTGATCAAAGAACGGGCCTATCAGATTATGTCAAAGGCAGTCCGTCTTCCCATTACTGTGGAACCCACTTGGATACTACGCTGTCATGGACTACATCTGTGCAGGAGTTCTAGGTTATCTCCATGCATGTTCCTTGGTTGGAATATGAGTCCCTGGGGAGACCCCTGTGTTCAAATTTTCTGGTTCTTTTTCTCTCCTTAAGTAAGAAGTGGAAATAGTAAGATCTGGAGAGGACAGGAACCCCATACATTGCATTTTTATAGAAATAAAATTGATTAAAGAAGGAAAGTCTACATGGCCTGTTCAAAATGTCTATTTTGGGGAAAAAATCTTAACAAACATGTATTCTTTTCTGTATTTAATTTAGCATGTAAATAAATTCTCAGTTAATTACTAGGTTAATTTTTCTTTTGTGTTATAGTTCTATATCAGGAGCCAGGATATTATTAATGTTAATAATTAAATTATCACTTTTATTATCTGTTCAGTTTTAATCTCCCTCCTGGACTTGGGTTTGTAGCTTTGGGGAATTATTAGCTCTTATCCCATCTGTTAATGTGGAAAAGCATACTTCTAGTATAATTTTGCAAGCAAGTTAGATGCATAAGTATTACTTTCTTTTTCTGAAACAAATTCTACTAACTCAGACCCCAGGGTGCTATTTTGCAGTAGTGGAAGGCATGGTGGGTAGGAGTGTGAGGAAGACTTTCTCACACTCTCAAGAAGCAGAGAGAAATGATGTCATCATGAATGATGACACGTGTGTCACTTCCTCCTTTTTATTTACACTGGGATTCTTGACCATCGAATGGGGCTTCCTATATTGAGTATGGGTCTTCTCTCTTTAGTTAACTCAATGTAGAAACCTTCTCATTGATGTGCTCAGAGGCTTATGTCATAGATGATTATTGACTCTGTTATGGCGACAATCAATGTCTGCTACCATGTAGGGACATTTGAACATAAAAAAAAATATGGTGAAAACTGCCTTATAATTATTTTCATGGCGTTGTTTTAAGGGGCCATTCTTGTATCTACTATCATTTTGCCCAATTTCTGAATAAAAAACACAGTGGTTTTTAGATGAGGATGCCATCAGAAAATTTTCCAGCCACAACAGAGAAGAAAATCAAGTGCTGTCTGGAAAAATTAATGTAGAGTGAAAAAAAAAATCCCAAACATTAGAGATCTGAGATTGAAATGTAAAATCTTCAAGTTGTCAAGGAAAAGAGCCTGCCAAGTTTTGGAAAGCTGTCGAACCTTTAGCGATAGAACAAGGCTAAAGCAAGTAGGTTTCTTATTAAAGGGCATAACGGGTTCTACCTGTGCCACTTTATCACTTCCTGTGCTACTTCCTGTCCTTCTCGTGTGTGGACACACTGTATTCCTGCCCCACATCGATGAACTGTACCATCTATAACTGCAAGACAGAGTAAACTCTCTCTTCACCAGCAAATAGAGAAACGTAAATTCTCCTACAACTTTAATGGAAAAATAAAGAAACTTCACTACACTTTTAAAAATCTTAATTTCAAAGATATTTTCATGAATTGCTGTAATCAGAAAGATTTATGATAAATGCTCTCAGAACTTTCACTTTTTTTTTCAAAGTAATCATAAGCTATAAACTATAATGCTATGGGCTTAGTTACAATGCTTGGACATGGGTAATGTGACCAAATATTCAAGCAGGACATTCCACCAACTCTAGTTTGGCAAGCCGGTGAGTTTAGTGGAATTACTGAAAGGTATGTAAGTAAGAGAACCCAAACATGTGTATCATGTAGAGGTATACACCATCATGGACAATGCCCTCATGAGCCTGAATCATGATGTTCTGCTTTCAGTTTATCTTTCACCTTCTAGATACATCAGCATCTTCACACTATACCCAAACCTATGTACAGTTTGGGAAGCAGGATGATGTAGGAGGCAAAAATTCCATGAAGGGTCTGATAACTTCCCTTCTTCTAGGAAATGTCAATGGCCTCATTACTATTACCATATATCTATCACTTTATCACCCTCCTAATTTCATGGTCATGACTATAGGGTTAAAATTTGTTTCTACTCCATGACGGTAATGAGATGGTCATATTAGACACATAGAAAAGACAGCTATGATGCATAATGGTAAAGTTCTGAAAATGATCCACCTGTGTGACTAATATTGTCAGTATAATAAGGCAAAATAATTTGCATTAATCAGTTTTCTGTTGTTGTGACAGATGTTTGAGAGAAGTTGTGTCATTGGGGGCAGGGTTTCTTTTTGTGTTTTGGAGTTTTCCATCCATGCTCAGGGGTTCCATTTCTTTAGGTCTAAGGTGGCACAAAACATCATGGCAGGAAGAATATATAGATGAGGCTGTTCACTTCATGTCAGCCAGGAAGAGTTCGAAAGAAGGGATGAAGACAAATTATTTGCCCACAAGAACAAACCTCCAGTGACTTGCTTCCCCCAGCTAGAACAATGTCTTGTAGTATTCAGAGACTCATAAAATGGAAGGATAAGTTGAAAAAGAGTCTTAAGCATATTAGTTTACGGAATAAATTTCATACTCAAACCATAGCCGTTCTAAAAATAATTAATTAATTTTTTACTTTAAGATCATTTGTTATGGAAGAAAGCTCAGTGTTTTATTTTTATTTTATTTTATTTTATTGGCCAAGTCAGATGGCTAATTTTGTGGCAAGATATATTCCTCACTCCAGTTTCAGCACTGATCTTCTTCAGACTTGTTTTACATAGAGAGGTGTGCTGTCTTACACAATTAACTGCGCAAGTGGATCAGATTGAAAAGATAATTGAGGAGGTCTTCATTTTCTGCCTCCAAAATGTATAGTGACAGATAATTCAACAGACCAGTATTCAGTATTTCTTCTTTCTCTTTACACCTATGGGTAAAACCTCATGCTATTCTAGACCAATCTCTACCTGTGAACATCTTTACCATTAGAAGTCAAGTTAGTCATTGGAACTTGATAAAACTACCTTATTAAAGCTATCACAGGCTTATTTTTCATAAATGTATTCATAAATATATTTAATAAATTTATTTCATAAATTTATTTTATGTATTTCTGTGAGTCAGTAGCATTTCGTACACTGAGATTGCTCATGTGCTTGAACAATATTAATAATAGTAGTTATTATTTTAGAAGAATAATACTAAGAAAATTATACAGATTGTAACACTGGGTACCTTTTAATTAAAAGTTAACTATCTTACAGCCATCCTTTTTAAAAAATAGAATTTCACATTCATCTCAAGAAAGTTAAGGGGTGTGGGAGGGTGGGATCGGAAGGGGAGTAGGGAGGGCCTTATGGGGGATACAAAGTGAATAAAGTGTAATTAATAAAAATAAAAAATAAAAAGAAAGTTAAGATGTTGTATATTAAAATAAAATGTAGAAGTAAACCATTTCTTCTTTGAAATTATAGTTTCTCACTGTATATAAAACTTGACATTGATTTTGCAAATCCAAATAAGTTAAATACAAAAGGCAACATGTAAAAATACAACTATGATTCCTGAAGATATTGTAACTCCCTCTAAACAGTATGTGATAATAGGTCAACACTAGTACTTACTGGAACACTGCTCCAAAGGTTGTCAGTTTTAATAATTTATGCTGTCTGAATTTCAGAGGGATACAGTCTATCATGGTGCAGTAGGCAAGACAGCAGTTAGGAGAAGCATGGTCACAAGAGCAGAAAATAAACTGATCATATTCCATCCGGAGACTAGAATCCAGAAAGATAGAGAACAGAAATTGGGATCAGCCTATGGATCCCAGAGGCCATGGTCAGTGATGTGTACATCTGCCAGTAAGCCTTCACCTCCTGAAGGCTCCAAGAACTTCCCCAACAGCAAGGCCAGCTAGGCGGTTAAATAGATGAACCTGTGGGGGACAGTTTTCATTTAAACCACCAGAAACTGGTGTCTTTTTTCCATTGAATGGTTTTGGCATCTTTGACAAAAATCCGGTGTCCATAAGTGTGTGGATTTATGTCAGGGTCTTCTATTCGATTCCATTGATCCACCAGTCTGTTTCTATGCCAGTACCATGCAGTTTTTAGTATTGTTGCTCTATAGTACAGCTTGAGATCAGGGATGGAGATACCTCCTGAAGATCTTTTACTGTAGAGGATTGTTTTAGCAATTTTGGGTTTCTTGTTGTTCCATATGAAGGTGAGAATTTTTCTGTCAAGGTCTGTAAAGAATTGTGTTGGTAATTTGATGGGAATTGCATTGAATCTGTAGATTGCTTTTGAAAAGATGACCATTTTTACTATATTAATCCTGCCAAACTATGAGCACGAGAGATCTTTCCATCTTCTGATATCTTCTTCTAATTCTTTCTTTAGAGACTGGAATTTTTTTCATACAAGTCTTTGACTTGCTTGGTTAGGTTCACACCAAAGTACTTTATGTCCTTTGTGGCTATTGTGAAGGGTGTTGTTTCCCTAATTTCTTTCTTGGCCCTTTTGTCTTTTGTATACAGGAGGGCTACTGATTTTTTTTGTATCCAGCCACTTTGCTGAGGTGTTAGTCAGCTGTAGGAGTTCCCTGGTAGAATTTTTGGTGTCACTCAGGTATACTATCATATCATCTGCAAATACTGATACTTTGATTTCTTCCTTTCCAATTTGTATCCCCTTGATCTCCTTCAACTGTCTTATTGCTCTAGGATAAACCTACTAAAATCTGTACACCTAAAGAAACTAATCAAGAGGGAGGACTCTTGCTAAAATGCTCAATTCCTATCCAGAAAGGCAAAGAGGCTGGACATCAGAAGAAAGAGAAAAGAGGGAACAAGTCAGGAGCCTGACACAGAGGACCTCTGAAAGGCTCTGCCCTGCAGACTATCAATGCAGATGCTGAGACTTACGGGCAACCTTTGGGCAGAGTGCAGGGAATCTTAGAAAAGAAGTGGGAAACAGTAAGATCTGAAGAGGACAGGAACTCCACAAGGAGAGCAACAGAACCAAAAAATCTGAGCACAGGGGTCTTTCCTGAGACTGATTACTCTAACCAAGGACTATGCATGGAGATAACCTAAGACCCCTGCACAGATGTAGCCAATGGCAGTTCAGTATCCAAGTGGGTTCCATTGTAATTGGAACAGGGACTGTCTCTACATGAACTGATTGGCCTGCATAACCAGGCCACAGAAGAAGACAATGCAGCCACTCCTGATGAGACCTAATTAACTAGGATCAGAAGAAAGGAAAAGAAGACCTCCTCTATCAGTGGACTTGGGGAGGGGCATGCATGCAGAGGGTAGAGGTAGGGAGGGATTGGTATGGTAGGAGAGAGGGAACCACAGGGGGGATACAAAATGAATAAAGTGTAATTAATAAAGAATAAAAAAAAGAAACCACAATAGCTTTAAACTCAAGAGAGGAAATAATAAAATGGGTAAATGTAGTGAATGCTTATATTTTGCAAATCTTAAGTTATGTGTGATTCTTAAGACCAAAGACGTAATTTGCAGTGTTCATACGTCTTACTCATTAAATTCTTCTATAATTTAAAAAATAAAATAAAATAAACCACCAGAAACAGTAATTAGTAACTTTAAAGGGTTTGTGTATTGCACTTCCCCAAGTATTTTTATTCAAAAGCAGTGTAGCAAATTACATTCCTTGAGCTATATATATGACTGAATAATCATGTTTAAACCATGACAGTAGACTTTTCAGTGTCCAAAAATAAGAGCTGGAATAATTTCCTTTCAGTCTGCATACTTTTTTAAAGGAGAATAATGCTCTGGTTTCTTAGACGTACAAGCACATGTTTGCAAACATCCTGAGTCACATTGCTTTTGTTTTACTATGAGAAAAGTCCAACTCAAATTAACCAGAACTTAAGTGAGGAAATTAACCTCTACTTGAGTTCCAAAGAACAGAGCTGGCTTCTCAATTAAAATATTTATATTATGATATCAAAGCTACCCCAGTCTAGACCTAAATTCTGCTATTCTTCAGTGGCTGCTTTATTTAAAATTTAATTTTATTTATATATTTATTTATTACAATGTATTCACTTTGCATCCCTGCTGCAGCCCCCTTCCTTTAAGACAGAATTCTGTATATTGCTTCCAATTTTTTTTGTTGTGAATATACTGTGTAAAGAAATGTTCCTGTTCCCCAGTGAGCCACAGCAGGCTCTAGGAACATTCTGGCCACACCTCTAATCTGCAATATAAACCACTGAGTAACTAAATTTGGGAGATGGATTTACCTATTAGACCTTAGGCAGTACTAAAGAGTGAAATTGGGATGAAACCCAGGGCCTCCTGCATACAAGGCTAATGCTCTCAAATGAGATATACAGCTACAACCTCTTTTAAACTGTTAATTAATTCATTAGTGGTGTTAGGGTCCAAATTTAGAACACCACACAGCCTAGGCAAGCCTGTACCACTAAGGTGCATTTCCCCCTTTCTCCTAGTTATTTAAAAGGAGCAAGATTAACAATGAAGGCAAAGTTTATAACAATAAATTTTACAAATATATTCTAGGAGATATTTTTGTTTTGTCATTTCTTGTTTCGTCAAATATGATTTTTAAAACATTTTTATGTGTAAGAATTACCATTTTAAATCCCTCCAGAAGTAGTACGTGTGGCTTACTTGCTGCTTTAAATGAAAGAATGAGACTATAATATAATGAATTTTCTCCTTTACATTCCCATTTCTCTTCACTACTCTCAATGAAAATCTTTAAAGAGTTCGTTAAACAAAACTACAGAAATTATGCACAGTCCTTATCAAAGTATGCATTTGGTAAATATTAAATAATATTTGATAAGTATTAAATAATTTAATTATAGAACAAGTTATTTGAAATTGATTTTATTTTACTGATTTTTTTTCTCTGTGTGTGTTTAAATGTGTAAACAGGTGATTTTATAGAAAGGAAAGCCATTTTTTTTGCTAACATTGGGACTCTCAACTGTCAGTTCCACATTGTCTTCTCTAGATGTTTTCCTACCCCTTTCTAGATATTATTTATTTTAATGAACATCACATGGTATGTGTTACTTAGTTAATATTTCTTTCATTTGTAGATTTTTCAGTTTTTAAAACATTTTTATTTTTCCACAATTTATTCATTATATATCCTGACTGACGCTCCCTCCCTCAGCTCCTCCCATTCCCACCCTCCCTTCTTCTTTCCCTCATCCCCTTCCCCTAGTCTACTGAAAGGAGAAGCTCTCCACCATTGCTATCTGCCCGTAGCTTGTTAAGTCTCATAAGCACTGCCTGGATCCTCTTCCTCCACGGCCTGGGAAGGCTGCATCGTCAGGGGCAAGTGTTCAGAGAGCAGGCAACTGATTTCACGATGGAAGCAGCCCCTGCTCCCCTCACTCAGAAATGTACATAGAGACTGAGCTGACAATTGGCTACATCTGAGCTAGGTCATCTTCGTACATGGTCCTCACTTGGTGCATCAGTCTCTGCAGGACCCCCTTGGCTCAGATCCTTTGGCTTGCTGGTCTCCTTGTGGGCTCCTGTCCCTTCCACGTCCCTCTATCCCTACTCCCTCTTCTTCCATATGACTCTCTACACTCTGCCCAAAGTTTGGCTGTAAGTCTCAGCATCTGCTTCCATCCCTTGTTAGGTGGAACCTTTCAGAAGACCCTCTATAATAGGCTCCCATCTTGTTTCCTCTCTTCTACCGGTTCTAGTGTCTATTCTGTTTGCCATTCTGAATGAGATTTAAGCATCCTCCCTAGGATCCTCCTTAGTGTTTAGCTTCTTTAGGTCTGTAGATGTCTATCTTGTATTATATGGCTAATATCCACTTATAAGTGAGTGTAAACCATGCCTGTCTTTCTGTTTCTGATTTACCTTACTCAGGATGATCTTTCTAGTTCCATCCATTTGCTTGCATATTTCACGATTTCCTTGTTTTTAATAGCTGAGTAGTATTCCATTGTGTAAATTACCACAATTTCTGTATTCATTCCTCCACTGAGGGAGATCTAGGTTGTTTCCAGATTCTGGCTATTACGAATAAAGCTGCTTGCATCTTCAACAAATGGTGCTGGTCTAATTGGCTCTCCACATATAGAAAAATGCAAATAGATCCCTTCCTATCGCCCTGCACAAAATTAAAGTCCAAGTGGATCAAAGATCTCAACATAAAACCAAACACACTATATCTGTTGGAAGAAAATGTGGGGAAGAGCCTCGAACTCATTGGCACAGGAGACAATTTCCTGAACAGAACAACAGCTCAGGCTCTAAAATGTTCAGTTAGTAAATGGGACCCCAAGAAACTGAAAAGCTTGTGTAAAGCAAAGGACATTGTCAACAAAACAAAATGACAGCCTAGAGACTGGAAAAAGATCTTTACCAACCCTGTATCTGACAGAGGGCTAATATCCAGAATATATGAAGAATATATGAAGAAGTGAAACCCTAAGAAACCAAATAATCTGATTTAAAAAAGGGGTACAGAGCTAAACAGATAATTCTCAACAGAGGAATATTGAATGGCAGAGAATCACTTAAAAAATGCTCAATGTTTGTAGTCATCATGGAAATGCAAATCAAAATAACTCTGAGACTCCTTTACACAAATCAGAATGGCTAAGATAAAAAACTCAAGTGACAACACATGCTGGAGAGGTTGTAGAAAAAGGGGAAACTTCCTCCATTTCTGGTAGGAAATTCGATTTACACTTTGGAAATCAATCTGTCACTTTCTCAGAAAATTGGGAATAGCACTACCTCAAGATCCAGCTATACCACTCCTGAGAATATACCTAAAAGATGTCCACTATTCAACAAGGACATTTGCTCAACTATGTTCATAGCAGCTTTATTTGTAGTAGCCAGAATCTGGACTTTTCATTTTTTTTTAAGTTTTGTGTGTGTGTGTGTGTGTGTGTGTGTGTGTGTGTGCCTGTCTGTCTGTGTGTTTACGTGAATGTGTGACTTTATGTTGTATGCTGATGCCCAGAGGAGTCCTGAAGAGATGATTCAGGTGCTACGTGGCCAGAGTTACAAGATTTGAGCTTACCACTGTGGATATTGGGAACCAAACACAGATGTACTTTACTGAAATATCTAACGCTGGCTTTTTAAAACATTAAATCTTGCTTCTATTGAATAAAGGCAAGGTCTATTCATTCATTTCTTTGCTGTGGTGTCTCACACTTATTCATAAACTCTGTTTTAATTTTAATAACAAGTACTCTGAAGTGTGTTATTTCTCACATAGAAAAGAGAACCAAGGGCAAAGGATATACCTCAGTTGCAGAGTGTTTGCCTAAAATGTAGAAGGTTTTGGGGTTGGCCCTCAGCATGGTGGGGGACAGGGAGTAAAGAAAAAGGAAGGAGCAACGAAACTATTGTGATGCAATTAAATCCACACAATACATGTAATCATGTTTCCAATTCCGATAATAAAATTGCATAACATTTTCAAAAACACAAAGAAGCATCCATCTATGAAGACAGGAAACATCATGGAAGATCACATATGTCATAAAATAATGAAACTCCAGCAGTTTTCACTATTAGAGATAACTAATATCAAGATCTTGTGCCTCCACATTGTGCTAATGATCCTGTCCATTCTGTGTGTGTACAGCTAAGTTCTGAGTTTTCCTCTTTCCTTTGATTGAGACTGCCAAAGCTGAAGTAGGATAGGTCTGTCGTAAATGAACAATTTGCACGAAGTTCGTATTTTCAAGCTTATAGCTTTTTTTCTTGTGCAGAAGGGAGTTGTCAAAATTTCACTACATGCTACCTCATTCTAGGCAATATTTTAAAAAGACCTTGAAAAGAATACGATTGTAAAATTTACTGTTACTATCCTAGAAAAATACCTATATATTTTTTTATTTCTCTCTAGACTGTTGTGGTGTTATGCTTGGGTCATTCTGATCATGCTATTGTAAGTTCCCAAATACGGCGAGTTGGTATTGAGTTTTGGGATTGAAGTCTCTGCTGACATGTATTGATCTCAGTTAAGTAACATGCTGTCAGGTTCTGAGGTTTGTCACCCTGACTAATCGCCGCAGATCCAATGGATTGGTAAAAAGGAAAGAGGGGTTTTGGCCTGAATATAGGATGAGTAAAATCTCCTTGTGTCTCTTGTTTAAAACTAACATGTGCATGTGTATTTACTCTTATCAAAATAAACCAAAAAGATAAATCTCTTAATTCTTTCTTTCCTTTACTTGTGACTGTTTTGAACTCTGAAATCATGACAATATATTTTAAAAGTTCGTTTTTCTCTGAACTTAGTTGTTTCGCGTTTAGTTAACATGATCCTAGTACCCAAAGTTGTTTTTCCATTTCTGCAGAGAGTCTTCTCCAAAATCTGCAGGCTCAGTGGTTGATACTGAGTAGAGTAGCGCTTGACGGGCACCACGAAAGGGGAGTCCATTTTAAATAGTTTCTGACTTGAGATCGGTATATCGTTCTTCAGCGGTAGCGTCTGTTCAGTTAAACCTAGCCAGCTCCTTGCCGTTTTCAGGGGCCGGGGGAGCAGTTTGGGGGCACACTTCCCTGGGCTTGTGAAGAGGGGAAGGGATAACATTCTGTTGCTCTCTATTACCAATCCTTGTTTTGGGTGCCTCTAATCAGATTCCTTATTCAAATTTTGAGCTGGTGTTTTGAGGTCTTTTCTGATCAGCAGGACTGAAAATACAACGTAGCATGCTGTGCTTTTGCCGTATGCTAGGACAGCCTTTAAAGCAGAGCAGTGGGCCAGCACCATGGCCAGGTTGTCCAGGGAGAAAGCTCTCTTTTGGGACTCTGAGCTGTGCTTTTCTCCACACTTATTAGCTCCTGTGAGTCGGAAAGCAAGTAGTTTTCTTTGAAGTAATGCTATCACTTTCAAATACTGTGACCCTTTCCCCTAAACACATAGTTCCATTTTGTATGTGTGTGTGTGTGTGTGTGTGTGTGTATGTCATTGATTATTTTCAGTTCCATTAAATGGAGATGAATAACAAAACTACAGTGCCAATTTATGCAAGGTTTTCAGTTTCTTACCATGACAGAATTACAACCTATTTAACACCTCTAGCCTTTTAGGAAAAAAAAAAAAAAATCTGTGTTTATCAAACTGTTCTGTAGTTCAGTTGGTAAAGAAATATTTCAAGAGTCCCATGGACAGGCTCTGCTGTATAATGCACAGACTCAGTATATATATACACACATTGAGTTTTCAGTGTCTGAAGTATTCCAGTGAGTTTTAAGGTCAGAGGGATCAAACGTGAATTCTAACATATGCTTTCAAACCTTACCAGGGAGAGTCATAGCTAATGTAACTATGTATAGTGTTTATTAATGTGGCCTTTTCACTATTCCTGTGTAGACAGGGTCAAAGAAGTGAAAGAATAACTTAACGTTTATGAGTTTAAAATTCGAGCAATGTCACATAGTCTTCATTTAAGAAACTTTAAAATAGAGTTAGGAATTTATAGCTCAGTGGTAGAGCACTTACCTAGAACATCAAGGTCCTGGGTTCAGCCCTCAGCTCGCAGGAAATAAAAGAAAAGAAATCTTAAAATAATTGCTAACAATTTGTTGCTAAGAGGCATATGTAAATTCATATGTAAGTAGAAGTTCATATAGTCACATATTTGCTATTATCCTGTTTCATTTACAAAGGTTTTCTGAAAAACACATTAACAACAGTGTCCACATTATATACATCTTTATAACAAATGTAAATATAAAACCCGCTTTGCTTATATGTGTTCCTGAAATTTGATACCTGGGCTGCGTATTGGCATATTGATAAGAATTAAGTTTTCATAGGTGAACTGAATTAAATACAAATTGAAGAAGTCTATAAACTACGACCTTTATGTTGTTTTTGTTTTGTTTTAGGAAAAGTTCTTCATTCTTTTAGTCTTTCTCTTACATGGGAAGTACCGTGTGCTTGCCTAGCATGCAATCCGGGATCTTACCCCTAGCAAGAAAATTTAATTAAGTAAATAAGTAAATTAAATGAAGGGCCAGTCAGATGGTTCAGCAAGTGAAAGTGCCTGCTGCCAAGTCAGATGACCTGAAATTGATTCCCCAGAACTCACACGATGAAAGGAGAGAACTCATTCTCACAACTCACCCTCTGACCTCCAAATATTCACCATTGGATAGATGCACTAATATACACATACAAAAAAACTACAAAGAAAAAGAATAAAAAGTACCCTACAGTGTGATGGATTAAATTTCTAAATACTGCAAGAATATTAGGAGTAAGACAAACAGGCTTTACCCTGGAGCGGCAGTCACAGCTCGGGCCTCATGGTTCTTCTACCAACTTTCTCCCGTCACCTGCCTGCGATGTACTCCTCATTTGTCACTATGAAATTTGTTATTTTGTGTACAAAAATAGCGCAGAGCATTAATTGAATACTTCCTGGGATTTGTATTTACTGGGCTTCCGTTATTCTAGAAAATGCTCTTTTCAGCTAAAATCCATAATTTTATACATCCTGGATTGTGAGATTCAAGGATTGGGGTTTCAGTAATATCTTCCTGTACTTCTGTTAAGAACGTGGTAGCATGCATTAAGTATCCACATGAACAAAAGGGTAATGGAAAAATAATGAGACCTCATTTGTAATCCCTTTCTTTTTCATCATTATTGCCAAAGTACAAGTTTGCTCAATATTATAAGGTCCAGATTCAAATCAGTATAAAAACCACATTATACAATTTACACAGATAACTTACAATGTGAAAATGACTCATTCTTGAACAAAAATCAAGAATATAAAATACACTTAATTGTCACAGCCACAAGCAAAAATAACTGCTATCCTTTTAAATGTAGTATTTGATTATTACCTAGCAAAAGAAAATTACAAAATTTGAATCAGCAGCCAATTTTCCCTGTATTTTAGGATGCAACAGCACATAAGCAGGGCATTAGCAGAATCTAAAGAGAAAGATTCTGGCACACAAATTTTTCATGCCCCAATTTTCTCACTATAAAAGTTAGGTTGTCAAAATAACTTAAAATATTTACATTGTTTAATATTCCTTTATTTGTTTTATTATTGGTTTATTATTTGATTTATTACTGATATACCTTGTAATGAGTAAAACTTCACAAATGCACAAACACGCTGAAATAAAACTATAGGAAAGTATATGTTACAAGATTCGTAAAGGAGAAGACACACAAGTGTTGATACTTTCTTATTTTGCTGACAATTCTGTACTAAATTTATTTTAATGTGTGTTTTTTTAAAAAGTGTCAGTATCAGCAGGATATTGTAGGAGATTAAAAGAACTCCTATGTAGGGTTGACAAAGATTCAAATGATAAAAAAAAGGTGATATCATTTATGGTGTCTAGGAATTGTTTCAAAATATTCTCTGGTAGGAAAGGTACTGTCTAAAAAGGAGCTGTCTTACTCAATGTTCTATTGCTGTGAAGAGGCACCACGACCAAGGCAGCTCTGATAAAGGAAAGCATTTACCTGCAGCTTACTTAGAATTTATTCTGTTATCATCGTAGTAGGGAGAATGGCCCGTATAGGCAGACATGGTGCTAGAGGAAAAGCTGAGAGTTGTACATCTGGCTGTGCAGGCATCAGGACAAGAGACAGAAACAGTGGGCTTGGCTTAGATTTTTGAAACCTCAAAGCCCACCCTCAGTGACACGCCTCTTCAACAAGGCCACATCTATTCATCATTCTTAAGCAGTGCCACTCCCTAATGACTAACCATTCAAACACATGAGCCTCAGAGGGCCATTATTATTCAAGCCAGCACAGGAGATAAACCACTGAAGGCCTTGAATTGACCATTCTGGAAGCTGGATGTCAGGAATTCATTGTTGGCTGCATTTTCAATGAATTCGTGAAGGTTTCACTATTTGGCAATTATCTATTTATGACTGCCCCACACAGGCTCCCTGGCTTTTGTCCTGGCTAGCCCTGTGATTGTCATTTACAAGCTTCCTCTATACTGCCCCTGGCCTTGGCTCAGACCTCTGCTCTTCCCTCCTGTCTCCTGAGCTAGAGAGAGCTTCGGCTTTTTCTCTACCCGTGTGCCCTTCACATTTCCCAGGAATTGTTGCATCTTGACACAGCCTCTCAGTGGAGAGATGAGTCGTCTTGCTCGTATTGAATCCAGTGTGCTGGCTGCATAATAAAAGTTGGAGCCAAAGAAATGTTTCCACACCTTTGCTTTAGATAATACCACCTGTGCTTTCTGGGTCCAGAAAGACTGTACTGTCCTCCAGGAAGAAATCTATCCGTGACCTTTGTACTCCGTCGGTGACATATGCTCTGAGTAAATCAAGAATGTAGTTCTTCCTCTGCTTCCTCCTACTTGGCTAAATTCACAATTATATGTTTGATTAAAAGTTGAAGGGAGGGACTGGATAGACCCATCAGCCATCAAGTTCACTTACTGCTATTGCAAGTACATGGGTTTGATTCCAAGCACCTACATCAGGAACCTCCCAATTACCTGTAACTCCAGTTCTAGGAGATCTTAAGTCCCCTGGACTCTGCAAGCATGAGCACACACATAGAACACGTAAACTGGTACAGGGACAGCCTCATATATATTGATAAAAATATTAAATATGTTTTTTTAATGAGTTGAAAAAAATCAGAATCAGAAGGTTGGCATCTTTAAAAACATCTTTTAATAGTTGTTTTTGATTGATGCTAACCTTGTCTCCTGAAAGCTGATTTTAGTGATGCCTGAAGCTATGCTTGGAGTTGAATAAAATAAAATAATAAATTAAATAAATAAAAAGTTATAATGCTGAGCATGAGAAATTTTTCAGAAGCACAAAGAACTCATTGACCTTTAGTAGTTTTATCTGGAGTAAAGATTACTTTCAACAAGAATCAAACTTTTTAATGATAATGTTAAGCTGCTTTCAGAGTTGTTTGCAAACATGAACTTAAGAAAAATTACATATGCCATTCTTAAATACAATTTTTGTTCTAGTATCTTTTATTCTTACATGAAGTCTTTGTTGAAGAGCAAAGAAATGTGACTTATACTAATGCTAAAATTTCTCAAGGCAAAATAATAATATCACATTAGGAACAGAATATACCATACTTTATTGTCCTTTAAGGGGAAAATATTATATCTCTGGAGGGAACTAATGAAAATGATCAACTGAAAAATTAAAATTTTAAATAAAGAAAAAAAAGCACATGATCTACCTAGATGACAAACTATAAAAATTGGTTTTAACACTGTATAAAAAAAATGAAGAAAAACTGAGTTGAGAGGTAGCATAAACAGAGAAACCAGTGGGTGCTTTGTGGTAGTAAAATAATAGTTTTACTTTAGGAAAACAAACAAACAAACAAACAAACATTATGTTGCTTTCCCAAATTATTTATTTCCATATTTTATGTACGCTGTTTTTAATCACTGTTTTTAGTAGTGGTGACAGCATTATTTTTATCAGCGTATATGCATCTTGAAGTGAGACAGGAAAAAAGCCTTTCCATATTTGCTGGCTTAAACCTTAATCATTAAAAGCAGACTGAAGTCTGGTCTTAGTGCGAAGTACTAGAACCCTTCCTGTTCCTATCCTTTGCGTGTGATGCCATAACATAAGCCTGTCTGCTTAAAGTGTCACTCACCAACTCGAGGGTTTCCTAGGAGCTGGTGGAACCTTGATGATGTGTTGTGCAGTAGAAGAAAGTGAAGTGGTTGTGAGCCCCTCAGAGAAGTCGAGAACACTGAGTACCTTTGCCTCTTATCTCTCTTACATATCTAGGCACCATATATTCCTCTGCATTTCATATATTTCCTAACACCTACCATAAGCTGAAGCCTTGCAACAGGCCCGAATGCAAGGGGCCAAGTGGCATGGACTGATATTTTGGTGCGAAAATAAACATTTTTTTCCTCCTCGATGCTCTCGTCCCAGTTGCTTGTTTTAGCTATGAAAAGTGGTTAACACAGTTAGCAGTCCAGGCTCTGGGTTCAGTTTCCAACACACAAGCTAACTGATGACATTGAACGTGAACCTTGAATTTTCTTTTAATTTTTTTTTTTAAATATTACTGTCTGTATACATGTGCAGTCAGAGGACAGCTCTATTTTAAAATGGAAAGGAGTTCTCTCTTCGCACCTTTATCTGGGTTCCGGGATGGATGTAGGTTTTCAGGGAAGGGCATTTACCTGTCACCCATCCTGCTCACTCCCTTTTTATCTTTCCATATTTGTCCATTAAAGTCATCTCTCCAGTGCTTCAGAGGATGCAAGGATTAGGTCTTCTCCTAGCCTACTGTGAAAACTTGAAGCCTGACTCTCCCACCTGAACTCCCTGCACTTATTTTTAAGCCTTTTCTGTTGCCCTTAGCCTCTAGAACCCATAATATAGTTGATGTAATTATGTTTATTGCTTGCTTTTTCTCCATCTACTTAAGGATATGAATTAGTGCTTTCTTTATTGTGTGATAGATGCAAAACACTTTAAAAGGTACCTGTGGCTGATGAATTATTAATGAAAGAATGAATCTGTAATTAAAATAGCTAAACATTGCTAAATACTTAATTTTGTACCAAACACTGTTCTAATAACTTCGTGTTTACAGATTCATTTAATGTTCAGAATAACCTCTGAGGTCAGTGCTTTTATAAACCCATCATACAAATGAGGAGATTGAGGATCTGCTGCCTTATTTGTTGACCTGTGTGGCTAGGGAGTGGCAGAATTTGCATGCTAGCATAGGAAACCTGTGACCAGAAATATGATCTTATATGTACCTGCCTCTAATTGAAGAAATCAAATACATATTTCCATAGGCAAACAGCTCTCAACCTCTTAGCATCTCAACACTTTTGAAAGGTCATGCTACACACACCTGGAAGCAGTGCCTTATGTGCCTGCCATCCCCGGTAGCAGAGTAAAAATCCTACTAGATCCTTTCTCACTGTCTCTAACATCAAACCGACAACAGCCACTAGGACCTGCCATTTGAAAAACTCTTCAGCTTCTCAAGCTGTCAATCTTCTCATACTAAAATGTGGGTTTGGGCTATAAGCTATTAAATATCTTTCTGTCTCAAATTCTATGGTTCTGTAAAATGTCTTTCTTCTCTCAGATGTGCACATAAGGTATTGGGAAGGAGAGAGAGAGAAAAAAAAAAGCCTTTGCCCTACAGAAAGCTGGTCAAATCCTTTCTATATTTGAACGCTAGTAGAAATTGCATGGGGTTCTTCAATGAATAGAAATTAAATGAAAGTTGAAAAGACATTGAAAAGAGAAAAATAGTGCTTTTTCAGAATCCACAGCACCCTGAGGGTTTCGCTACAGCTTTGGGCTGTATTGACCAGACTCAAAAGTTTTTGCGTTTTGACATACTCAGCACAGAATATCTTAGATTTTTATTGTAAAGCACGAATCACTCTTTTTTCTTATTCCACCCCCCTCTCCTTTCTGTAAGAGTGTCTTCACCTTGTACCCTCTTAGTATGGATGAACTACACAACCCTAGGCCCGTATTCTCGGTTTTGTTTTCTGGTACTTCGTTGGAGAGACTGCTTATTTTCTAGATTTCAGCTGCCTTAACTGGGATTATTTCAACATCTGGACAACCTAGAATATTGTTCTGTTGTCTTAAAAGGAAACAAACCCGGGAAGAGCCCCATGGTGTTATGAATGCCACCTTGCTGTAGAAAGCAAAATGATAGTGTCTTTTGATATCAATCTAGCAGTTCTGCAAAAGTATGTGAGTATGGCAGGAATTTCCATAACATATAGTAATCTGCCTCCCAGGTGGCTATCCAAGAAAAATGCACAGAAAAAGATCAACTTGCAAAGTCCCAACAGCATTTTACATGATAGTCAGAGTATGAAAATTATCCGAAGTGCCCATCCCATCATTTAGAGGTTACATAAATAATAGATGGAAAGATTGTTAAATGAAAAATTATTTGTTAAGAAAAAGGAATGAGATAATGATTTGTACTACAACGTAAATGAGTTTTGAAAATTTATGTTGAGTGACAAAAGCTGATAACAAAGTAGGACATGAGTTCCATTTATATGAAAAGTCCAGAATAAGCAAACACATAGAGAAAGAAATTAGTTGAGTGATTGCCTAGAGCAGAGATAAATTAAGAGGAAATGTGGAGGAGGGCTAATGAAACTGGGGTTTGTCTTTGGTGAATATTTTGTCTACAATTAATTATAGGGGTGTGTTGTGCAATTCTGTTGATGTATTTGCCTAAAAACATTGAATTTTATACCTTGAGTGAATTTTATTGTACCTGAATTATATCACAGCATATATATGTATATGCCTATATATCCTAGTGTATTATTTGACCTCAAACATATTTGAATGAAAATTAATTTGGAAGTTAATCTCTAATTCTGTTCTTGTCAATCTTCTTTGCTAGGAAGAAAAACGTTTCTTTTTTTTTTTTTTTGACTTACTTTCTTTGAATTTGAGAAGTCACCCAACAGAAAACAGATTAGAAAGAGAAAACACAAAGTTTTTATTAATATTTAAATATTTGTAAAATAGCATTTAATTTCAGAGGCTTATCTATTCCTTTAACAAAGGACCAAGAATTTGAGCTTTAAGACATGATTTGCCTTGGGGAACAGATGATGCCATGCATGGGAGAATTAGCTGAACTTTTGGCTGTTTGCTACAGACATGTCACACTCCATGGTAGGGCCTATCTCCTCCCCTGGTATGCTAGAAGGAAATGCATACTTTGCATTGAGACAAATATGAAGATGAGCAAGGAACTATTCTGCATGATTTTATTCTCAGTTGTCTTTAGCTTAATACAATCCTCATGCCTAAACTGCACATTGTAGGGACGCACATGCTGACCCCGTTTGATTTGCTTGTTGTTGTTTCAAGAACTGATCTTTCTTTGTTGTTGTTGCTAATATTCCTGAAGATTTGTTTTTGGCTGGACTCCGAAGGGGAAGCTCACACTGAGGACAGTGTAGGTCTCTTGGAAATCTGTGCTATGTCGTTCCCCACCCCACGTACTTCATTCTCTTGGCCAAAAGTTTAGCATAGTCTGCAGCGTCCTTCCTATTTTTCTGAATTAATGTGATGGAGTTTGCTGTTGCAGGACTCAAGGAGTGGTTGTACAAGTTTACATTCCCACCAGCAATGGGGGAGGAGGGTTCCCCTTTCTCCACATCCTCTCCAGCATGCATCATCCCTTGGTTTTTGATCTTAAGCCATTCTGATGGGTGTAAGGTGAAATCTCAGAGTGGTTTTGATTTGCATTTCCCAAATGACTGAGGATGTGGAGAATTTCCTTAAGTGTTTCTCTGCCATTCGATATTCTTCTGTTGAGAACTCTCCGTTTAGTTCTGTACCCCGTTTTTTAATCGTATTGCCAGAGCCAAAATACCTGATGGCCTGCAGAGACCGATAGTTACTCCAACTATGGACCATGCATGGAGAGGACCTAGACTCCCTGTTGAAAGGAAGACCGTTGGCTGCTTAGTTTCCAAGAGGGTTCTCTAGTAAAGGGTACAGGGGTGTCGTTGACATGAACTCAGTGGCTGGCTCTTTGATCACCTCCCCCAGGGGAAGTGCAGCCTTGCCAGGCCACAAAGAAGATGGTAAAGACAGCCTTGATGAGAACTGATAAGATAGGATCAGACAGAAGGGGAGGAAGACCTCCCCTATCAGTGGACTAGGGAAAGGGCATAGGAGGAAAAGAGGGAGGATGGGTGGAACAGAGAGAAGACAAGGGAGGGGGCTACAGCAGGGATACAAAGTGAGTAAGTTGTAATAAATAAATATATAAATAAAATGAAAATTTTAAAAATGCAAGCTTACACATATATAAAAATGTAAAGTGTAAAAAAAAAAAGACTGAATGCTTTCAGGTTCTGCCAGCTCTTTGGATCTCCACCCACCTAGGCACACTAGTATCTGTCAATCAAGAAATCAGTCTCTGTCTCTCTGTCTCTCTATCTGTCTCTTTCTCTCTCTCTCTCCCTACCAAGTAAGAACATTCAGATTGGCATCCACAACGGAACCCAAACAGACCTGCACACCATCTTGCAGCTTCTCCTTGGTCTGTAAGAACAACCCTCACTCAACAGCAGTGCACACTGCTGTGGTCAAGACCCCGTATTCATAGGAAAACCGTGTTTGTCATTCTCACCACTGATTTAAACCACATAATCTTTCCACTCTTCACCAGCATGTCAGCAGCTCCATCTGTGGCCACACATTTCTTCTAAAAGAAAGAAGCTTATGTCCTATCCACTTCAATGGGTTCTGAAACCAGTCATTGGAAAAGACATACTCTGCTTCATCTTGACACAGCTGACCACCTAGGAGACAACACACACATGCAGCACACACACACCCACCTAAATGCAAAAACTAGTCATCAGCAAACAATAACAAATATATTTAATTAATGCATCCTCTTACCACTCTATGCACCAAGAAAATAGAGCTCCTGAGGTCCCTCACAAAAATAAAAGAGACAAAGTTATAAAGAAAACATCAAACTTCTACTTAGACTGGAAGAAGTAGAATAGTACATTTCAGTGGTATGCCTAATGAAATGTTCTAATGTTCTAGAAATAGTAACTTCATTCTATATAATAAATATTATTTAAATAAAGAAGAATCTCAGTTGGGCATATTCCATGCTTCCCAGCTTCAAAAAGGAGAGTCAAGTGTTCAAGATTATCCTGAACCATTTAAAAAGTTTGCATTTGAGGTAGTACAGTCTGCATGAGACTTCATCTTTTAAAAGCTCAAACAACAACAACAGTAATAATGCAATAATGAAGTAGTAATCTTTTAAACATGCAGTGGAAGAGTTTTAATATTTCTTCTCTAACTCAATATAATTTAAATCAAAATTTCAATAGTTTTTTTCCCGTAATTCAGGGGAAACAAACTAAAATTCAAAAGAATAATGGAAGAAAAGTATCTTTGATTTGGATAGCAGGAGTGGCAGTACTTGAAGATGTCTCACATTTGAGTGTGTACCTTAAGACTTCAAGGTAAAGTATGGGGAGAGCCACCTTGGTATATATGATTAAAGAACAGATGTATTTATCTAAGAAGACTTGTCAAATCTTTTTAAATAAGAAGTCTTTACTAAGGTTTGTTTTGTTGTTGTTTTTGTTTGTTTGTTTGTTTGAATTTGATAAGGTTTTCTTTAGCTGATTTTAGGGGATAAGAATAGTTATCTCTTGGTAGTTCTGGGAATTGAATGCAGGACCTTAAGTGCCATAGGCCAAACTATCTATCAACAAGAGCCTTCCCAGCGCTGAGCACGTATTTTATTGGAAATCATCTCTCTTAAATTCTAAGGAAAGTTATTGTGAAGCTTATTAATGGTTTTAACTTTATTTTAAAATAATTATTGAGTTTTACTTTTTTCAAAAATATTTTAGAGATTTTTAAAAAAATTTTTTTATGTGTGTGGGTGCCTTGGTTTCATGTAAGTCTATGCACTATATGTATATAGTGATTAGAGGACAAGAAGAGATTGTCACATCCCCTGGAACTGGAGTTACTAACTATTGGTAGCCACGATGGGGTGCTGAGAATCAAACCCAGATACTCTGGAGAAGCAGCCAGTCCTCTTAAATATTGGCCATCTCTCCAGCCCCTATTGAAATATTTCTTTTTATTTTTTCTCTTTTTTTAGCTTCTTTATTTATTTATTTATTTAAATTTTTATTTTTTATATTAATTACAATTTATTCACTTTGTATCCCAGCTGTAGCCCCCTCCCTCATTCCCTCCCAATCCCACCCTCGCTCCCTCAGGTCCTCCCATTTCCCTCTCCAAGTCCAATGATAGGGGAGGTCCTCCTCCCCTTCCATCTCCCCCTAGCTTATCAGGACTCATCAGGACTGGCTGCATTGTCCTCCTCTGTGGCCTGGCAAGGCTCCTCCCTGTCGCGGTGGGGGGCAAAGAGCCAGACACTGAGTTCATGTCAGACCTTTGCAGAGTCAGTTGTGAGTGACATTTTAATCTGCAGGTGGTTCTCCCCATGCTCTGGTGAATAATCTTAGTCAGCCTCACAGTAAGAAAGACATCATATTTTTCTGTATCTTTGAAGAGATGAATATATGACTACCACTGATGTAATGTGCATTAAAAATCATTTAAAATTATATGTTCAATGCTAGCAAGGCAGTCAGCAACAAGCTTCATAATTTCTAGTGTCCGTTCCCTAGGTCAGAACTCGCCATTGGCAAGGCAAGAATTCATTGTTTTTCCCCCTTTCTGTGATTCTCATTTCCAGCCAGTATAGTTTTTTCTGAGATACTCCATCTTGCAATTTACTAGATTTTTCTCAGGATAGAGAAATAACATGATGATAAAGCCGCTTCCATAGCCCTTGTCTTGGTACCCATAGTGTAATCTCTCTATTCTCTATGCTTGTGGGCCCTGAAGAGAAAAAAAAAAAATTATGAACTGCCTGTTTTCTGCAAACTGAATATAACAACAGTTATAACAGTTCTATATTTCTCTGTAAAATCTGTTCACGTTTTCCAAGGATTTAGTATACTGAGACTCTCTTTGAGGAAAAAAATACTTTGATAAATTAAAACCACATTTTGATCAAAACATTCCCAGCCTTGCAAGTGCTTGACAGAGTTGTCTGTTTCTTCATGTTTGTTTCTTTGCTTCATAGGTACCCACTCATGATGCACATAGACCTCATGGTGGCAGTTTTACAGTTGTAGATGTCTGGTAGCTATTATCATATATGGTAAAAAGCTATGGTCCAATACCAAATGTAGTTTTATAGGTAAGCTGATCTGTACTTTTTAATAAACAGTATTAAGCACGGACTGGTAACTGTGCAAAACTACTAACCTATTCCTTTTATACTTGAGCTTGAAGTATTCCACTGAAACATGGCCAGTGGACGTGCAATATTCTTAGTTACCATTCTGAGGGGCTGTGTATATTATATCAGCTCTGCCATCTCTACTGTTAGAGGGGAAGACGCTGCGAGCAGCAGCAGCTCTTATCAACAGGGAGCCATATTAATTATTTGGAATGTGCCTCGTAAGAGGAATCAACGGTGTTTATTACAAGTTGAATATTACTTGAAACGGCAAGGTTACTCTAACTGTTATCATAATCTATGTATCATTAACTTTCCTTGTTTAGGAAAAGAGATTAACAGCCCTGAAATTGCAATAGTAAATGTGTGAAGTATAAGTACATATTCCCATGCAGAGAGAAAGCGGAGGCTTCTCCGCTTCTGCCCAAGTCTTCTTTGTATGAAGCAGCTTCAGAAAATGAAATGACTTAGTAATTACTCTTTCTTGCTTCAGAATCCTAATTGCTTGCTATATCATCAGCACAAATGATAGCTACTCTGAATGTTAGAATTTTTTTCTTTTAATTCACATCAGTCTTTCTTCTTTTTCATGTTTGTTGTTGGGGAGGGGAGGACATAATTGCACTGTCTTGACAAGGCTAGGCAAAAAAGTGAACTTTGTGAAACTGATCCTTTTATTTTTCAAATCAACATTAGTATTTTTTTATTTATGAGACAAAATATATTACAAAGAAATATGTGAAGGGTTAGAATTCTCCCTTAGAATAAAAAATGAACCCATCTACGGGATGCTTGAATTTTGTCTAGTTCTTTCTTTTCCATCAAATTACAAGTAGGTTAGAATGGTTTTGTATTCAAACTGTGGAAGAAATGCCTTAAGGAAAAATATGCTTGTTAGGGTTTCAGCATCTCAGCCATCCAGTTACTACCTGTCCATCAAAAGCCAGTCTGAAAATTGTTTAGCACTTATGGGCAGTGAAATAAATACAGCTGGCAGTGCCGACAACACTGCAGCCAGAAGACAGCGTGCTGAATTCTAAATAACTTTACAATAATCAGATGATATATTTATGTTTCTGAGGGTTTTTTTTTTAATTTTTCTTAAAACTCAGTTTACCACTCCATAATATTTATAATACCATTGAAGGGAATACACACACGCAGGCACACACACATTTGTAGTTCCAGGACTTGGGAAATATAAGCGAGTTAATTTTCACTACATTGTAAGTTTAAAGTCAGCCTGGGCCCCACAAGAGCTTATAAAGAAAGGAAAGAAGGAAGGAAGGTAGAAAGGAAAGAAGGAAGGAAGGTAGAAAGGAAAGAAGGAAGGTAGAAAAGAAAGAAGGAAGGGCAACTCCTAAATAATTATATAAATCATTTAAAAGAAAAATCTATCTTGGGTAGAAAGAAATATCAACTAATTGGCTGGTGTTTTGGTTTATGCTCAAGAAGATTGTTTTATAATGTGCACTGTCTATTTTTTTCTGTGTGGAATAAAAATGTTAGAACACGGTAAAAATTTTAAAGTAAAATACACTGTTTATTTGTTGTGTGTGTGTGTGTGTGTGTGTGTGTGTGTTGTATGTGTGTGTGAACACTCAGTCCATGTGTATTCGATTAGAGGTTGAGTATAGCTTGTAGGAGTCATTCCTCTCCTACCACCATATTGGCACAGCGGCCTGACTTGGTAGCAGATATTTTTACCCACAGAGCCATTTCACGGTCCCTATGATGTCTTACATTTTCTTCTGTGTTCACAGGTCCAGTGCATCATGGACAGGTTTCCTACATCTCTCCACCAATTCACCTTGACTCTGACCTAGAAAGACCCCCTGTTAGAGGTGAGTTTTCTTGATCTAAGGAAAAAAGGAGCAGTGTTCGGCGCTGAGCAAGTGTAATTAATGAAACTAGGTGTGATTGTAATATGCATCTGCAGTGCAGTGCCGGTTTCCAAATGAAGAAGAAAAGTGAATAATGAAAAGTAAATAAAGAAAAGTAAATAATGTGAATAATGGGTCAGAAAAGTTTACCTGTAAACAGAAACATGAAATAATGTTCCAAGAAACAGATGAATCCATTGACTCAAAACCTAGGTATCCTGAGGCATCTAAATAGACAACTCTTTGAATCCCTGTTTAGAGTAACAGTTCACAAGACTATTGCTCAGATCTATTTTTCTGTTACTTAATTTTTTTTTTTAGAATAGGATGCTTATTTGTGATGTCATAATCAAAGTCGTAGTGAAAGAATTTTTCTTGGAAATTAGTATTTTATGAATAATTTTAAGTCTTTGTAATGTCAATATTATTTTTTATTTGTAAAATCATACAAATTAATATAATTTTACATGGCTAGCAACAAAATCCATTTGAAAATAATTTTTTTCTCATACACAGTAAAAATTAGAAGGTAATTAGTTACTCAAAAATGTAAACATAGAAGTCATTTAGAAAATTTGTAAAGAAATTCCAATCCCTAACCTACAAAATGTTTCATAGTGTTCAAATGTAATGTCCCACAGTCATGCCTTCCAAGTTTACAACTAACAACCATAAGAAAGTTAATCTTTTGGTTTTAGAATATGGCATAATTTCCAACAAAACCATCAGTGGTTTGACAAATGTCAGCAGGAGTAAGTTTTATGAGCATGCCTTCTGCTTGAGCAATTCCTTCTGGCAGAAGTCTCTTATCTCTTGTGTATCCTGTAAGGTTCCAATGGATTAGAAGACCTAGCTCTCCCACCTGTCTGGCAGTGTTCCTTGGCTTTCAAAGAGGCCTTGTAGGCTCAGTGCCTCCCTTGGTTATTTCCCCTAAGACATTGTATTTTGTTGGTGAGTGTGCATGCTTCCCTCCCTTATCTGTTTGCTCCTGGGATTTACTTTTTCCCAGCCACTGGTCTGAGCTGGGTGTGTAGTAGAAAGTCCTCCAGTGATTTCTGTCCAAATGACCAACAGAGAAAAGTGATAGAGTAAACACTGCTGAAATTTTTTTTTTTCTGTTTTACAAGAGAAAGGGATACAGGGAACATAAGGGAATCCCATGGAGAGAATACACAATGAACCAACAGAGAAAGCGCGAGTTTATTTTTGTTCTTCCTTAAGAACAAAATTTGTTCTTCTTTAAGAACAAAAATAAAGAGGTTGAGAAGGAAAGGCGACTCCCATAGCTGAGGTGAACGATGATGGGACACTTAACTGGAATTCTGTGAGCAGTGACAGAGGGATCTAAAAATATCATTGGAGGTGTGATATCTCACTGTATAGCATAGGGATGGGGCAGAAGTGCCTCTGTGGTGACTGTGTTCATTAGATTGACTGCTAATGTAGCTTGAGTGTTTGTATCCTTCTCAGGTTTTATGTTGAAGTTTAGCTTTCAAGGCAACAGGTGCAGGATAGGGCCTCTACCCTCTACCCTCCTGGATGCATTGATGCCAGACTAAAAGGAGAGGAGACTAGTCAGATGCTTTGTTGTACTCCTACCCTGCCACATAAAGGTCTTAGATCCGGAAAAGAGCCTTCTCCCACCCAACACTCCGTCTGACTGCCCCTTGCTCTTAGATTTTGGACCTTGCAAAACTGTGGAAATATATGTTCATCTTCTTTTAAAATTATCCAATACCAAATATTGGCAACACAAAGAGACTGATATACCTGCTGGTAACAACAGAATCCCTCACAGAGAATGTGAATTGTTACATTGACTTATACATGCTAATTATTAGAATATTGTTCTTACCAAGGATGAAAGACTAGTTACATGAGTGAGTATTTTCTCATAATCTCATTTTTTAGATGTGACCTCAGTATAATTTGAGAGTGAGTATGTAGAAGTTATGGCTGGAGTGGAAAAAGCATCTACTCCAAAATTTAATAAATCTACACAGCAAACATAGTGTCATGCTGAGAGCTGGTTGAAATGACTCTGTGCTGATGTAGCTAGATGCTTAGTCTGGCTGTTTTGTTTTTGTTTTTGTTTTTAAAGGAATAGGTCACATATTTTTGGCAATTGTCTTGCTGTCGTATAGGGTAGTGACCTCATGCCTCTGCTGCTGATCTTCAATCTGTTCCACTACCTACACTGTCTTGGCAGAAGAGGGTCCCCGTAATAGGAAGGCTAGCATGAGGGCGAGCCTCTGCTTGAGTCGTGCTTGCTAATGTCGAGTTTGTCACCGCAAGTCACGTAGCCAGCCTCAGACCTCGTAGAGCAGAAGTCAATTGTTTCTTGTCAAGGAAGAGCCATAGTTCAAGGAAACCTGGATACATGAAGAAGAGGAGTTTAAGACATTTTAAAGTCACGGATAAATAAAATCAATTCAGAATGGCTCTGAAATGTCTGATTTGGAAACTTTAGGTCCCTTTTGTTTTGAGTGTCTTTAACAAAGTCACAGACTTGAAGGTGGAATTTAATGTGTTTGTGAGAACTATGGAATGGTCCAGAGTCTGGCATTTGGCTGGTACTGCTATTTGAGTTCATTGCAATGGTGTATGGGAAAAGAATAGGGTTTCGAAGGAGGTTTATCTGCCATCTGTCCCAACCAAAACAATACCAGACCAGTCTGGCAGGCTTATTGGAATGAAACAATACCTGTTAAGTACCTGCCTCATACCATATCTTGAGAAAGTCACAGAAAGTTAGGTAGCCAGTGTTAAGAACCTGGATTTCAGATCGCATCTCCTTCATGCTGATGGGGGTTTTCACCTGATAAAGAATAAACAATCACAGTCAGTGATGCCTCAGACTGTATAGAGATTTTTATTTTTGTACAGCTTAAAAAAATTTAAAGTCAATGTAGCTAAGCCATGAATTCTCTTCAATGTGACTGTCTAAAGAGGACCCAATAAAGATGGCATCAGTAGACATGCAGCATGGATGGGAGATGCCCTCATACGTAGGATGTCTGTTTCCAGGGCTCCCCATGCTCAGACCATCCTCAACAGGAAATGAACCACAGATGTTCAACCCTACACATTTATAATCACTAACTCATGTAAATCAACCTTTTGTTTGTTTTACTAAGAAAGACCATTCAGGGGCTGCAGAGATGACTCAGTGCTTAAAGCGCCTGTCCCACAACTGGAAAGATGACTCCAATCTCCAGAACCTATATAAAAGCCGGAGAGACTTGGTGATTTGCTGGTAATTCCATTGCTAGACAGACAGTGATGGCAGCGCTACAGAGCAACCTGTGTAGTCAGACAAACCAGATGGTGGGCTCTGGATTCGGTTCAGAGACCCTGCTTCAGTGAAGAAGACAGAGTGGGATTGAGAAAGACCTCCAACATCTACCTCAGACCTCCATGCACGGATGCACTGCACGAATGCCTGCCCACACTCACCTGCATACATACATGTCACACCAAGAATTTAAGAGGCTGTTTAATTAGATAGGACTATGAGAAGTTATCAAAATCTAATTACGTAAAAAATTTCAAACATTTTCAAAGACCATCATTTCATTCAAAGGGGGATAGTAAAAACGACACTGAGGTGGCTTAACAGTGTCAGTAGTTTCCAGCTTCATTTTGTGGTTGTTTTTTGGTGGCTTTTTTCTTGGGGTGGGGGTAGGGGTCAGGTTTTGAGGCAGAGTTTCTCTGTGTAGCCCTGGCTGTCCTGGATCTACTTTGTAGACTAGACTGGCCTTGAACTCACAGATGTCTTTCTTCCTCTGCCTCCCTCAGGGCCGGGCTTACAGCCATGTGCCACTGTGCCCAGCTACTTTAAAGTATTTTAATTTAGCTATCGAGTGTTATATTTACCGACTATTTTTAAATAGACTGTGTACTAATACTGATTTTAAGTGTCATCAAATTATACTTGCAAACTATGCATCTCTCTCTACATTCATGTCCTTTTATTAGTGAGAAGGAGAAGGGAGAGGAGAAGAGGAGAGATTTTCTCTTGCATGTTGTAGATTTTTATTGGACCCTAGATGGCACATTAGGATTTTCAAATATGTGGAATTCTATTTACAATACTTTTGTGAGGTTAGGTAGCGATTCATATTGAACTATAGGTAAACTAAGAGGAGCTAACCAATTAGCTTTTTCTTTTCCTATGCTCAGTTGCAGTTTGATGTACATTGAAAATAGGAAAACTATCGATTGATGTTCCCTTTACTCAGCTGCCTGATTGCTTCATCCATTCTCTTTATTGCCCTTGCTGCATCATTTTCCCCATTTACCATACATTATAATGACTCAGAAACTACTTATTTATTTTTAAATATTAGTTTTTCTATTTTATGGAATTTAATATATTCTTAATAAAACTGTAATTAATTTCTGATTTTCACCATATAATAACAGAAATAAAAATATTTAAAATATGTTAATGTAACTTACAATATTACTCTAGGAAGCTTGTCTTTATCAAATATGAAGTAACATAAGAACAGGGAAGCTATCTCAGAATCTTTGTCATTTTACGTTAGTATAAGTAGAACTACTTTAGATTACTTTTAAATAGTAATTGTGCTTCGAGTGTTTGAGAAGATGAAGTAATTGGTGATATCTTTGGACTTATGTTTTAAAACTGGATGCTGGAGCTGGAGAGATGCCTCGGAGATTAAGAGCATTTGCTTCTATAGGATCAGAGTTCGGCACCCATATCAGACAGCTCACACAGGCCTGAGACACCGTCTCCAGGGGATCCGACAGACCTGTCCTGGCTTCTGCAGACCACAAACATACCCAGTACACAGTCACACAGACATATATATACATACTTAACTTACTTTTTTTTTTTGAAGTAGACCTTTCGAAGAAAAAGAACACCCCATGTTGCAAACTTTCCCTTGTACATGTTTACATAATGTAAACATGCATTCACAGCTACATCTGCTTCACATTGTCATGCCTCTCTACGTGCTGGCTTACCCGAGACTCACTTTGGGTTTGGTCCATAGGTCCAAAGCATCTGTCCTGTGCACAGCCACTCTTTGTGAGCATGTACTTTATCGTATTCCTCTGCTTGTTTTTCAGATGTTTCCTTTTGATTCTGTACAGCTGAGTTATGTCCAATACATTCTTAGGAACCCAAAGGAAAACAGTGTAACAACTCAAAAACACTCTTGAGTAAAATGTTTTACTCTCCATGGCTATAAAGTGGCCGTCAAATATAAATTCAGTGGCACTTACCCACTAATGAGTAAATTTGAGAGTTTCTATTTTTTAAGCCCAATGTGATCATACGTGGCACTTGGTCACATAATTTATGCCTGCAATGACTTTATGTGCATTCTTCAATTTACAGATTTTATTACTGAATAGGGGTGTAAATTCCAGTAGTTTACTAGTGCATTAATGTCACAATACATTACAAGGTAATTAACCAGAGATGCCACTATAAATAGAAAAAATAGTCACAGCCTTCACCATAAACTACTTAATAAAAGTAAGCTCCTGAATCAGCATTCGCCATTATAGTATTTTTTTCTTGACATATGTCTCATTAATCAGTACTTCTAAAAAGAAAAATAAACACTTGGTCTGGAAGCATTATTGTTTTCAAACCTTTCATTATTAAAACATTTGTTACAATTTGTAGTCAATGTAATGGAATTCATTGTTTATTTCTGCATAAAAAATAAGTGAGTGCCTTTGAGACACATTCCCCAATTTTGTGCATGTGAATACCAGTAACCTTGGCCATTTTGTGGCAGATTTGTAAATTGCATTTTCTAGGAGGGTTCATTAGGAGTTTCAGTTCTTGGGGCTGGAGAGATAGGTCAGCGATTAATTCACAGCACCCATATGGCAGAGAAAGTCTGTCTGCAGCATCAGTTCCAAGAAATAGCTTATCCTCTTCTGGAGTCTACAATCCCACTCTTTATTTTGCCTCCCAACTCCTTATTAGCAAATTGTCCTCCCTCTGAATCATGTCTTTGTGACAAACAGCATCATCCAGGGAAGGAGACTGTGTGAGAATTTGGGAAGCCTCCTGAGTCGGAATGCAGAGCAGAGCATATGTACGCTGAGATTCAGATGCACCAGTTAGGACATACTCTTCAGTTGACCCTTTCTTTTCAAGTTTTGTTCAGCTTTCGTTGTTTTTTCATCCAACGGATTATTCATACTGAATTATTGGATTGTTCATACTGAAATGAGTTAAAGGGGTTCACTGTGAACTCTTTGAGTGGGTAGAGACTTCCTCGTTTTATTAGGGCTTTAATTAAGGAGTTAGGGTGCCCAAGGAAGTGGAGCTCGCTGAGGCCATTTTGTAAAAGGGAAAAAAAAATGTAACAAGAAACTAGAGCAGGAAGCAGTACCTTATTCTGTCATTTTTGGGGTTTGGCCAGGACAGAGCCATGGATATGTCCGACGGACAAAAAATTGAGGAACTTATCCCTACACTTCCTGACCACTTTATGTCTTCTGTTCTCACCGACATCAACAGTAATTGTAGTTAGATGAATGTGCATCAAGTTCACACACCCCAAAAAACAAAACAAAACAAAAACAGGAGTTTCTGAGTCTTCCATTTGTACTATTAGTAATCACGATGTTTTGGTGAATATTTTTATCTATGAAAAAGTTGATAGCTACTGAGGCTAATGTGCCTTCCAGGACGGTAAGCCACTTATCACACTGTATTTGTCATATATATATATTTCATATATATATATATATATACATACATATGTATATATGAGGTCTAATGTGCATTAATGTTTGCTTTTTTAAAATTTGAGTTACAACTTGTATTCTGAGAAAGAGCTAAAAGGTTTACTTACATTTGAATGAAATGTTTATTTTTAAGCATTTTTTTCAGGAAATAAATTTGGTAATATAAATCATGGTTCAATGGGCACATAATCAATGAAGTAGAATAATGCTAAGCATTAAGTTTTGTGTGTGAATTGAATTACATTGAGCAAATCCACACACTGAAAATATTTTTTAAAGTTCAAAATAAACAGATGGTGCCAGCGTGATGCATCTACATTAAAAATAGTCTTTAGCCAACGATTTAGCATCACAAATTAGAGTCGTTAACACAAAGTATCATCCAGTAAAATGTAAAAACATTTTAGATTGATTAAAATAAAATTCGACCGTGACATCTGTCATTCTTTCTCAAGAGTTTCTAGGCCTGATCTCTGGTAGTCTATGATGGTGCTTTTTCTAGCCTATCAACTTGTACACATTATATGATGAGATATAAATTTCTTAGCTTTCCCCAATTTTTTTTTTTTCCTCAAGAGAATAAAATGAAACTTGCAAAATGAGTACTGCAGTCATAGTTAAGTGCTCTGGCCATGTGAACACAATTTCATACACTTCTAAATGCCACACAATAATTTTTGGAGAGGGGATGTAATGTAAAGTATCCTGTGAGGGTCTAGAGAGCTAGCTCAGTGGTTAAGAGCAGCTGTTCTTGCAGAAGACCTGGATTTGATTACCAGTTCCCACAGGACATCTCACAACCAGCTATAACTCCATATCCTGGGCATGTGACACTCTCTTGTGACTTCTCTGAGTACCAGACATGCACGTAGCACACAAACATATGCAAGGAAAACAACCATACACGTAAATAAATCTACAAAGACTGTAAAAAGCACACTATAAACATCTGTGAGATACAGGTGGTGAGCATAGCCTGCTGTTGGTCATAAACTAAGTGTGTTTTATTTAATTAGTATGGACCTTGGATCAAACAGAGGAAATAATAGTACACATTGTCTCATGTAGCCTCAAAAATATCCTATGACTTCTTTGTTCAGATTTACAGCACCATGGTATTTATAGTCTTTAGTGCACTGCCATCAGACTATATATTTTTAATTAAGTTTTGTTGACTTTAATTGAAATGAAAACCTAAACATAATGGTAAAATAAGTTTTTATTCAGTATTGTCAGAATGAGGATCTTGTAAGAATGTAACATGTTTTTAAACAAGTTGTATGAAACTTTATTGTTATCATTTTGGAAAAAAAAAACTTGTTACATCTTGTCTGGTCTTTTGTGGTGTATACAGTTCATAGGCAGAGAAAAATTTCTAAAGCAGGCAAAGTGATCTCGTAGTTTATTTGTTGTTGTTGTTGTTGTTGTTGTTGTTTCAAAATCGGGCTTTAGAGGGTTTCTGTTGTACTCAGCGTGTGAAGGAAAGAGGAGTTTGGCCAAAGGCGCCACAGATGTCGGTTTATGGAATGAGAGTTTTGGTCCTCATGGACCCTTAAATTGAGGCATGTGCTGTGACTCTGAGCATGCTCCTCCAGCTTTAGCAATAACGACCCTTGCTTTGGACGCGGTTTTCAGTGGAGCTGCTGCTCACGCAGGGAGTATCAGCAGGATGAAGCAGTCTCCAAGAAGCCGTTGCCAGGTCGTTTTCTGAGCTTTGCCTACCCCACAGCTCTGTGCCCACTCTCTGAAGACTGCTCCGGGCTTAGCTTTTCAGAGATTGCCACCGTCAGTTCTAGGCCATTTATCCAACTCCGTCTCATTTCACTATTACTTTCAGTCAGAAAAGTATTACTAAAGTTGCTTGCTCTCTGAGCGAAAATATTTTCCAGTCTCACAAGTCTTTGCAATGAGGCACTGTAGAAATGATAAACAGTTAAATTTTACTACATATTTGTGGGAAAGGCGCAAGGTATGGAAGCCAGGACCGCGGGAATGTGAGAAAACACATTGTGCCGCTGAAGAACACAGCCTAATCTATAAATCAAATTCAAACTGAGTGTTCAGACTAAAGCTAACCAACATATTTCTCACGTGCCTATTTCCAAATAAAGTCGTTCATAGCCATGTTTATGTTTATGTTTTGTTTATTTATTTATTTAGTTTTTGAAATGCCAACTTTCTGAGTGGACTTGGTGTGAGTACTCACTGTGTGTCCCTTCCTTGCTCTAGTGTGTGCGAGTTGGCACTGATTATTATTTCAGTTTTGTTGTGAATCCCATAAAGTGGATTATGTTACTGCTCTGTGTGTGTGTGAGAAAGAGAGAAAGAGAGAGAGAAAGAATATAGGGAGAATTTTACCTTCTTAAGGATAAAGAAAGTATGACAGCCAAGATTGGAACCTAAGCATGTACAAGAATGTACAAGGGCATACTGCCATGGATTCAGAATGAACTTTGGCTTAGCTTCACACAGTATGCATTAAAATGAGTATTTCTTGATGAAACATATTACCAGCAAGGTAATGAGAGAGTTTGACCATCCCTGTCCATCTCATTTTAAGAAAATCCTTTATCACTTCTAGTATTCTTCTTATGAACAAAATAGGATATGAACATTTGAAAACAGATGCAATACAATTTTGTCACAACTGTGTGTGAGGTAATGTGTTATCATTTATTTGTGAAAGTATATCATATTTTTCCATTTTACCATCCTCTCCTCAACCATGAATGTGGCACAATCGCCAGAAAATAATTGTATACCTGTACAGTGAAAATTAATTACCTCACTGCCTGGAGCAGACAGTTGGTTGGTGCTACCAAAGCCTGAGGGAATGCAGGAGGTCTGCTTTGACTTATCCCCCAAACTGAACTGTGTGCTTCTGGGGACATTCCTTTCTTTCTTTAATTGATTTTGTTTGAGTATGATGTAAATTCTCAAGATTAAATAGTAACAGAAAAGACTAGCACTGTGTCCTTAGATTTTGCTAAACACATATAAATGCATTTGGATCACCTAGTTTTCTTTTTTTTGTTAGTTACCTCATTCACTTTACTGTTATCTTAGCTACTTTTATATTGCTGTGATAAAACACCGTGACCAAAATAACTTGTTTAAAAAGTATTTTAAAATGGAACACTACTCAGCTAATAAAAACAAGGGAATCATTAAATTTTCAGGCAAATGGTGGGAAGAGATCATCCTGAGTGAGGTAACCAAGAAGCAGAAAGACACCCATGATATATGCACTTATAAGTGGATATTAGCCGTATAACATAGGATAAACATACGAAAATCTACAGACATGAAAAAGCTAAAGAACAAGGAGGACCCTCGGGAGGATGCTTAATTCTTATTCAGAATAGACACTGGAAACGGTGAAATACAGGGAACAGGACAGGAGTCTACCACAGATGTTTTTTGAAACCCAGCAGGGGATTGAAGCAGATGCAGAGACTTACAGCCAGACTTTGGGCAAAGCACAGGGACATTTATAGAAGAAGGGGAGAGGGGAAGATAGAAGGACCTGGAGGAGACAGAAGCTCCACAAGAAGAACAACAAAGACTGCAGAGACTGATGCATCAACCAAAGACTATGCATGGAGAGGACCTAGACCCCCTGCTCAGATGTAGCCCATTGGAAGCTCAGTCTCCATGTGAGTTCCCTAGTAAGGAGAGCAGGGAGTGTCTCTGACATGGACCCTATTGCCTGCTCTTTGATCATTTCCTGCAGAGAAAGAGGATCCAGACAGTCCTGATGAGACTTGATAGGCTAGGGTGAGATGATAGAGGAGGATTCCCCCTTTCTGTAGTAGTTGGGGAAGACGGAGAGAAACTGGGACTGGGAGGAGATACAGGAGGGGGTTACAATCAGAATACAAAATGAATAAATTGTAAACAAAATGATAAAATAAAAAAATTTGAAAACTAAGTTTTAGAGGGTTAGAATCCATTACCATCATGGCAGGCAGTATGGCAGCAACAGGCAAGCATGGCTGTGAAGAGTTGGAGGAAAGCAGAAGGCAGGGGAGTAAAGGTAAGAGTGAGGGAGGAAGGAAGCAAGGAAGGAAAGAGGCCAGCGAGGGAGGGTGGCGTGATTATAGAATGCGTCTTTTGAAACATCAAAGCCCATCCCCAGTGACACACCTCATCCAACTATGCTTTCTCATCCTTCAAAAAACAGTTCTTCCTAACAGAGGCCATGTATTCAAATTACAACCCTATGGGGGCAGTTCTGATTCAAACTATTCTATACCTGTAACCTCACTGTCCATGTTACCGTTATGTCTGAGTCTCAGACATATTATTAATTCTTCTCGCAAATCTTTTGTTGCTTTTTTCAATGTCACTTATATTCATATACTTATGTACTTTACCGCTTGAAGGGAGGCATCTTGCTGTACAAAATGTATATGTGGTTTTTTTGGTTCTAAGATAAATATGTAGTTTTATTGATCAATTCTTTGGCCCAGGATGTAGACTTTAAAGTGGTGTGTGAACCAAACCTTCCGCAGAGTGCAGGGAATCATATGAAAGAAGGGGAGTTTGATGTGGAAAGGATAGGAGCTCCACAAGGACCAAACGTATCTGGGCACAGGGTCTTTTCTGAGATGGACACTCAACCAAAGTCCATGAGAGGATAAAACCTAGAACCTCTGCTCGGATGTGACCTGTGATAGCTCAGTAATCAATTGGTTTCCCATAGTAAGGGGAACAAGGACTATTACTAACAGGAACTCAATGACTGGCTCTTTGACCTCCCCACCTCCCAAGGGAGGAGCAGTACTGTTAGGCCACAGAGGAGGACTTTGCAGCCAGTCCTGAAAATACCTGACAACAGGGAGTCATATGAAAGGGGAGGAGGTCCTCCCCTACTAGTGGACTTGGAAAGGGGCAGGGAGGAGATGAGGGAGGGAGGGTGGGATTGGGGAGGGAATGAGGGATACAGCTGGGATACAGAATTAACAAAATGTAACTAATGAGAAAAATAAAATTATGGAAAAGAAAGAAAAAAATAAATTTATAAAATTAAAAAAAATAAAGTGGTGTGTATGTGTGTGTGTGTGTGTGTGTGAGAGAGAGAGAGAGAGAGAGAGATCATTCTCAAATGCTTTCTCTATTCTCTGCGGATTCAATTTTTTATAATTTGGGGGAAAAGTTCTATGTCCTTAGAAGTTTTTACTAGTTTGCTGTACTGATGATTCAGGGTTTTTGTTGTTGTTGTTGTTATGTGTGTGTGTGTGTTTTATTTTGTTTCTATTTTTATAAGTTCACATTTAACCTACATTTTTTTTTCTTTGTGTGGAAAACAACACATCTTGGAAAACATAACTTAAATATTGTATATAAGATAGTAAAAGTTAGTAATGCCCATTATTTAAGAAAGTTTGCAAAGCGTAAAGTTTAAAAAAAGGAAGTCATATTTAGAGCTAGGGGCATGGGGATGTTTTTCTTCACAACTGTTAGAAGATACACATTTCTGTACAAGAAATAGTGGCTTTAACTTATATTTGTCCATTAATACTGAGTTAGCATACCTTCACACTAACAGGCACTTGGCTTTCTTAATAATAAGTATTTTTCTCTGTTAGCTCTCCCTCTGGGTCTAGTGACAATTTACAACTTTTAAGAGTCCATCAAAACATAGTATTCTTTGCTATTAATTTACCATCAGGATCTCATGGACAACATGAACTAAAGCAATTAATGTGGATACCCATGCATTCAGTTTTGATACCTTAATATGCTGACCATGTGACTGAAAGCCACAGTAGTTCACATTTTCCAACAATCATCTTTTCTCAAGATTGTATGACTTTCTGCCTTTGGAAGTAAATTACTCTATGGTCTGTTCAGTACGATCTGAATGCTGGTTAATTTACCTTAGTAATATTCTGTCACTGTAGCAGGAAGCCCATATGTCAGGGATGATTAAGATACAGGAAAGTATCCAACAGGACTCTCAGTGTTTTTCTCTTCCTCTGACACTACTGACATAATTATGATACAATTTCAGTTTTATGTAACAAACGGGTGTATTTCTTTCTGAACGATACACACTAGATTTATGAGCTCTGAGTTAGTTTATTAGACATATAGAAAACTGTATATCAGCTTTCCTCTGTGCTGCCTTTAAAAGACTTGACTCAGATTGAGTGATTATTTGTTTATACAGCTGAATGGATTAACTCTACTTATGAATGACTTAGAGTTAAGTTGCTGGGTAAGCAAATCACCAACTCACAGAAGGAAAAAACATCAGAACATACCTTCATTCATGTAAACTATGGTATGTCCAACAATAAAAACTCGGGAAGAATATCAGAAAGCCTAACTTTAAAATAACCTCAAATCTTTCTTTGGTGTGGAAATGTTTATGTGATAAGAGGTGTGGGAGACAGACATCACAGGAAGTACGATCAGTACCACCCCAGTCACTCTGTTGCTTACTTTTAATGATTTATAGGCAACTAGAATCTTACTGCTATAATTTTTTAGATATAGACAGTTTAATTTGAGTCTAATTAATTTTTATAAGACCATAGTAGCGCAAATACTAAGAACAAACAAGAAAATAGTAAACAAGAGAAAATAGATCTCATCTTCTTGGAAATGTAGTGAAGAAAGTAAGTGATGATGAATTATTGACTTAATCCATCAAGATTATAATTAATTATCATTATAGTTATAAAGAAATACATGGTTGATGTTCAAGAAAAGCTGCTCGGGAGATGAGATACCTGAACCAAAACAAGAATAATGAAAATCATTTGACTATGATCAAAGTCAAGAATAATGTATCAATAGTCCTCTAAAATGAGAAATCCATGGGATTCATTTGTCCTGTGTCAGGATGTCCTCTATTTGGGCATGGATAGAACTGGTCAGAATTTCACTATCTGGCAGCAAAGAAGCGAGGCATAACATCATTTTTCTTGAAATAAAAGCCCAATAAATGGATAAGATAATTTCTGGAACATAGAGAAGGGGCCGAATGCATAAGGTGACCATGCAGACCCTTCTAGACCGTGCAAGGAGTGGGGCTTTAATTTTAAGAGTGGTGAGTATCCCTGAAGGGTTTTTTCACAGAGTACTACATAATCTGATTTAGATTTTTAAAAGATGACTCTAGCTACAGGATGGAAACTGGCCCAGAGGGAAGTAAATCCAATCATACTGGTGTGGCCTTTCCTTAAAATTTCATTTACAGAGCTTCCTCTTTCCAGGCCAGTTCTCTGAAGATTCTCTTTCTTTCTTTCTCCTCCATTTTCCACATTAGCTACTGGCCCCTAGGTAATGTGTGACTTCTGTGATCCAGTTATAGCAGAAGGGCTGGGAAACAGCCAAATTTGACCCTCAGGACCAAGTCTGAGCCCTCAGCATTAGTGCCTGAGGAAACACATGCTCACTTCCCAATAAATGCCCCAGGGTTACGTTTCCTACAGAGAATCAGAGCATACGCTGCTAGAAGAGAACCAGCAAAAATCCCACATCTGCCAAGCCCTGAAGTCACTTTCTCTTGCTAGGCAGAACATTGAATCCTATTAGAGCAAAAGTGTTTTTAGATTCTTGGTTGGTAGATTTCAGGGATTTTATCTAGTATCAAGTTGGTCTCTATTGAGTCTAGCAGCTAGTAAGACTTCATTGTGAATAAATGATCTAGTGAACTAAGAACAGATTCACAAAGGAATTGTAGCTGAGACACTGTGTCACTGTGGCTGATGCTTGTCATTCTAAATGTCTTGGGCACAGTGAGAAAACACAGAGAACTTTCTTCATGGAAGACATTAATGATACTGTCTTTGCATAGGAAATATTTACACTTGTGCTAAGGTGAGGGTGGACTGAGGGCACAGAGCATTACTTGGTTGTTTCATGAAAGGTTAGCAAGAGTGCAATGTGATAAGACAGCAAGACAGCGGTAGTGAATAAAGAAAGCATGATAGATGCATGGACACTGCTGTTAAAGTGTGATAGGAGTTAATGACTGTTTGGATATATTGGCCATGTTGAGAGACAAATATAATTCCTTGATTTCTAATTTGGATAATTCTGGTTGATGCTGATGGGGTTCTGGAAGACAAGGGCAATGCGTGTCAGCGCTAATGATCGCCCATTTCTAATTCTGTGAAAGCATGTTCAACATGAAATATGATTGGAAAATGTTTCCTTTCAGACTTCAGGAGAAGTAAAAAAACAATTTCAAGAGTGTCTGGGACCTTTAGCCTTTCCTAAGTAATTGAATTGGCCCTTGGTTATCAGGTGGTTAGTTATCCCATGATGTAATTTATTTAGAAAAGTATGACCGCTAGATTGATGTGATATCGAGTCTGATAGAGATCTTTCCTGGGATGGAAGGGCACGCCTGCCAGGCTTTATTTGGCTTTTAATGAATGAATAAATGAAGCCAAAGCCCCAGAGTGAGCACCACCTCCACTCACCAAATGGCCCATGCAGTCTCCTTGTTTTAGCATTTTGAACAATTGTACTTATTTTTTTCAAATCCATGTGTTCATTTGAGAGAGCACCTCAGGGCACACTAGTTTGCTGCTAGCTAAAACCGCTCTGAAAGACACAAAGCAGAACTTAGAGGCTGAACCTCAAGCATGTCAGATCCCACTTACCAGGTGGAGAATGTCTTAGTCTTTTACTTCTGGTGTCCTCATAAAAATAAAAGTCAAAAAAGAGAGAAAAGAAAAAAGGAAGTAGATGTTCAAACATGGCTTCTGTTGTATTCTGCTGTTGTATTAAGAAGAGCAGTGAGTATCCTATAGAAAATGAGTTTCTAAGAGCAAACTCTCAGTTCAGAAAGTCTCCCAACCCTAAAAAAACCTATAGCAGCATTTTTTCATAAAGCATGTCATTAAAATATCTTCTGATGAGTTTAAAACACATATGAACCACTGCTCTGAAGTGCTGCTTAATTGAGTACCTCATTTTGCACTTTATGGAAATGTGTACTTTGAGAACATTGGTGACATTTGCGATTTCTCACCTGGTTTCACTACATCTGGAACCTACACTCCTGCAGCCCTCTTCCTAGGCAAATGGCATATGAAAAGGTCCTTCACGGGCCCTTCCTCCATGAGCATGCAGAGGATAAATGTAAAAGCAGAATGTTTATTCAAGCTCAAGCAGAAGTTTTTCTTCTTTTTTCTTCTTCTTCTTTTTCTCCCCTTTACATTCCTACTGCTCTTAAAACCATTGCTGTTGGTCACGCTCTTAACTGAAATATTTACGAAGAAAAGATTTGTTTTAACTGAGCAGATGGACCAGTCGTAAGACAAGCTGCCCTATTAATAAACATGTGTGGTACTTTATCAACAAAGGAGCCTATTTTGACATTTCTTGAAGATGATTTGTATAGGCTATCATGATCACACCTGGTGCAGGGACAATAAATGGGCACTTAATAGTCAAGCAGTGTGCAGACACCTTCCATTATAACTGCATTATGTCTGATATAATCATCTATTACTGAATGTCAGGCATTTAATTTATGATCACTTGCCCTCTGGAATTAGTGGCCATACAGATGAAGAGTCCATCCAGATCAGTTTTACTGTATTTCCTTCTCCCCTAAATAGTCCCTTATGCACATAAAATTGAATCGAGGTCCTTGCAGAATTCTTGAATATATAATGTTTTCTGTGTGTAAAATTTGAAACAAGGGTAGCGTGTGGATCACAGCTAATAAAGAATTCCATGTTCAGATATGCTAATGAACATGTATCTCTTTAAAGTAGTGCAGATAATTTATTTGTTTACTATTACACCGGTTTCATTATGGTTTAGCAACAATACTTTTGGAAAAAAATGCAACTAAATTTCTTAGCTATCTACTATCTATCAGTGGACATTTAACTAGTAATACTATGCAGTAGAGTTAATAGTTGGGTAAGGAGACAGGCCTGGAGAGATGTTTCATCAGTTCAGAGGTGAGGACCAGGGTTTAACCTTCATGAATATTCACAGCCATCTTTTTTTTTAATTTTTTTTATTTTTACTAATTACAGTTTATTCACTTTGTATCCCCTTTGTACCTCCCTCCTTCTTCACCTCCCAATCTCACCCTCCCTCTTCCCCACCCATGTCCCTTTCCCAGTCCACTGATAAGGGAGGTCCTCCTCCCCTTTCCTCTGATCCTAGTTTATCAGGTCTCATCAGGACTGGCTTCATTGTCTTCTTTTGTGGCTTGGTAAGGCTGCTGCCCCCACAGGGGAAAGTGATCAAAGAGCAGGCCAATCAGTTCATGTCAGAGACAGTCCCTGTCCCCATTACTATGGAACCCACTTGGACACTGAACTGCCATAGGCTATCTCCGTGCAGGGTTTCCAGGCTATCTCCATGAGTGGTCCTTGGCTGGAGTATCAGTTTCAGAAAAGACGCTTGTGCCCAGACTTTTTGGATCTGCTGCTGTCCTTGTGGAGCTCCTGTCCTCTCCAGGTCTTACTATTTCTCAGATTCCCTGCACTCTGCCCAAAGTTGAGCTATGAGTCTCAGCATCTGCCTTGATACCTTGTAGGGTAGAGTCTTTCAGAGGCCCTCTGTGGTAGGCTCCTGTCCTGTTCCCTGTTTTCTCCCTCTTCTGTTGTCCATCCTCTTCCCTTTCAGAATGGGAATTGAGCATCTTAGCCAGAGTCCTCCTTCCTGATTAGCTTCCTTAGGTGTACAGATTTCAGTATATTTATCCTGTATTATATGTCTAATATCCACTTATGAATGAGTATATACCCTGTGTGTCTTTTTGCTTCTGGGATACCTCACTCAGGATGATCATTTCCAGTTCCCACCATTTACCTGCAAATTTCATGATTTCCTTGTTTTTTTTTCACTGAGTAATATTCCATTGTGTAGATGTACCACAATTTCTATATCCATTCTTCAGTTGAGGGGCATCTGGGCTGTTTCCAGCTTCTGGCTATTACAAATAAAGCTGCTACAAACATGGTTAAGCAGATGTCCTTGTTGTATACTTGAGCATCTTTTGGATTTTTGCCTGGGAGTGGTATAGGTGGATCTTGAGGAAGCACTATTCCTAATTGTCTGAGATAGTGCCAGATTGATTTCCAAAGTGGTTGTACAAGTTTACATTCCCACCAGTAATGGAGCAGGGTTCCCCTTTCTCCACATCCTCTCCAGCATGTGCTGTCACTCGAGTTTTTCATCTTGGCCATTCTGATGGGTATAAGGTGAAATCTCAGGGTCGTTTTGATTTGCATTTCCCTCACAGCCATCCTTAATTATGCTTCCTTCCTTAACTACTCATCCAAAACACCAGACTTTCTCTGGCTTCCTTGGGCACTAGGCAGACACACGATGTAGATACATGCATGCACATAAAACTTTCATACACTTCAGAAATAAATCTTTTCAAAGATCATATAAGGGTTATTTCATATTATGTATTTCTCCCCATAGTTAAGAAGACAGCACTCTCAGCTGGACAGCATAAACAAGTATTCAGCTAACAGCGGCAACAACTATAGCACTATATAAAGGAGCCAGTGTGAAGCAAAGGTTGGGTTTGTGAAAGGGGAGCTGAGGGAAATAAAAGGAGGGGGACAAACCAGTGCTTTGTGGGTTTTAAAAATTACTGTTCCCTGCTGGTCTTTGAAGAACCTTCTAGTCCCTTTCTTGAGACTGAGGAAAATGCAGTCAGAAATGCATTCAAGGGATTATCAGTTCCTGTCAAGGCTTCTGTTTGAAGCTGCTTTCTATGGAGACCTTTCCAGGGATCTTTAAACTACTATCTACTAAGGATCCCAGGGATGGAGCAAGAAAACCAAACCCTTGGGAAAGGAAATCTCAAAGGTTGTGTAGCTGTAAGTTACATTATTGTCCAGCCTTATTATGGAAAACCCAATGTTACAAAACAGGAAAATATTAACTAAGTGATAACAAAAATGAGTTTTACTGAAATCAGTCTAAGTTGGATTCCAACACTAAGTTACAATTATCTTGTGTGTGTGAAAGGCTAGAGCTGCCAAAGAGATCACAGAATTTCTGACCTGGCTGTCCTCCATCAAGTATAGCCTGCATTCTGTCACTCTTGATGAAGCAAAGTGGCAGAAGACCATTAACCTCTTTGCCAGAGCTTTGAAAAGAAACTGTAATTTGGAAAGGACGTTTTACATATCTTCTCCTACCCTCTCATGGAGATTTGAGGGAAAGATGCTCAATTAGGGACAAAGAGGTTTACTATCCTAGAAAATGAGAAAGTGGGAAACTGTGAGGGAAGGCAATTATCAGTCTGTATTTAGCATGGTCATTCTGTCCGCAAACTCTTTTCTCTATAGATACTGGTGGTCACAGTTACACAAGAGACTCTGCAAGAACGCTGTCCCTTGAGTGACTGAGGAGCATCCTGAGGATAGGAGATCTTTTCATAATAAATCCAATAGTATATTGCTGAGAAGCCAGGTAACTCTGTCTGAGACTCTTAAGCCATATAGGCATCTCAGAAGAACTGACCCAGAAGACTGGGTTCACAAGTCTGAAGCCTTGGCAAGGAGCCAGGAGAGAAGGTGGCAGGACTCTCTACAGGCTGGCTACATGGACACACACACACCCCAAAACCAAAAAGTCCCAACCTTGCAAATTCAATTTCACGTTGGTGATCCCTGAGGCACCACACAATTCAGTAGGCCTGTCAGAGGTCTGAATTATGTTGTATAGTGTTTTATTTCCAGCTATTGTTAATCCTGAGATTCTCTGGAGAAAAACCAATCCCACCATGTTGGACTGAATTTAACTAAGCAAGTTTTATTAAATATTAAATTAATACTGACCAAGGGATAGACCAAGAGTCAGGACCACTGCTTGGAATTTCCCAGCTGGAATGGCCTCAAGCTATGAGTTTCAGGGGCTTATAATAAGAAACCTATAGGTCACTACCAGGTAATGTACATAAAATGCTCCGACCACCCCAGATTTCTCTGTGTCTCTCTCACGTTCTCTCTTTCCCTCCCCCTCTTTCTCTATGTCCCCACTCTGAGACACGCTTTTCTCCCCCTCCCCCAATAAACCTCTTACCCTAAATCTGTTGTGTGGCCTGATCTCTCACCAGCACACCTTGGCACAGGCCCACCAAAGCTCCCCCACCTCCTGTTTTATCCTAGCAATAGGTATATGCATTATTTAATACAAGACTTTAAATTACTGGGAATTTGGAAGGACTAATTAGATTTCTTTTCAGAAACTGATTGTAGAACTGGTGTTAGTGACACACACCTATACTCTGGGCAATTTTAAGTGAAGACAAAAATGATCAGAAGTTCCAGGCCATCCTCTGATACAGTGAGTTCAAGATCAGCCTGAGCCACAAGAGAGCCTTTCTCAAATAGCAAATCACAAAAGAACTGGATTAAAGAATATGTAATCAACAGAAAATGTAATTTTTAAGAGATGCCATTTCTAAGTTTTACTTTCTTTCTTGTTGTGCATAGATTAAATTAACATCTTAGTTTCTGAGCCGCCCAACACCATTCATTACGCTTAAGCTTCAAAATTCCACAATCACTGTAAAAAAAAAAAATTTTTTTTTCGTAAATACATTCTTCTTCAACTATATAAGCACATAATGCTGCGTACTGTGAAACAATATTTGTCATGGAAATTTTTGTTTTCTTTACAAAACCCACAACAGTTTTGTTTACTCTGAGTAGATTCTATTGACTGAAAGATGGGAGATTTTATAGACTCATTCAACTTTGTCAATAAAATTTGATTTGTGACATGGAGGACATTATGTAGTTCTAAAACTAGGAATTTAAAGTATGCATATTTTTAAGTCAAAGTCATGTAGAAGCCAAATGTCTGCCTTATGCTAATGTTTGTTCTTGAATAACAATGATATTCATGAATACTTATTATAGTTCTTATTAACATTTTGTTTTTAAATCACTGTTTATCAAGCAAAATTAGTTCTATGGAACTTTCTATTATGCTCTTGATAGAGAAAAATTGATGAGAGATTTCTATTTATTCGTCATGCAAAATTTTTACTTTTATAAACATGCAATTTAAAATGTGACTTTAATCTATATGCGGCTTCTCTACAGCTGTAATTGTCATATTGACTAGTAGAAAAAAAATTAAAATCCATGTTAAAGTTTTTATTTTAATCTTTATTATTTAAAAAGGTTTGCAAATAAGAAAAAAAATTACATATGGAAATTAACTAGCCCCAAAGATACACAACTCAATAACTCAAAGGTTAATTTATAGGTGTAATTCGCATGCGAACATAGCTGGCTCAGGAAAGGGTAACACTGAGCCAATGATTAGAATTTGATGGGTGTATGTCTAACCTAGTCACAGACCTTCTAAACACTTCTAAGTTAGAATGATGTTAGAGATTCTATTAACGAATAAAATGAAGACAAGTGCATGGCTGATTAGTGTCAGATCTAAGGCTGTTTTTCCAGTTTATTTCCAATTTTTATGAAAGCTTCCAAGATACATATTTTTATCCATTTTTTATGATTTATTTATTTGTTTGTTTATTATTTGTACAGTGTTCTTCCTGCACGTGTGACTGCATGCCAGAAGAGTGTAACAGATCTTATTATAAATGGGTGTGAGCCACCATGGGGTTGCTGGGAATTGAACTCAGGACCTTTGGAAGAACAGCTGGGGCTCTTAACCTGTGAGCCGTCTCCCCAGCTCGTTTTTATCCATTCTATGAAATAAAATGCCAAGATTGGAGCAGACCTGATAGCTCAAAGAATAAAGACACCACCACATTCCAGCAGTGGAAAGAGAGAATGTTCTTTTGCAGGTCACTTTATCCTCTGACCTCTGCCCAAGTTCTCTGGCAGGATACCTCCTGTATGTGCAAACACAAAAATGAATAAATAAAATGTAATAAAACATGACAAGACTTAGAGATATAAAAATTAGTTATCCAACTATTGTTGCTATAGGAAGGACTCTGGAAAAATAATAAACAGTAACTACTTATTGGTATGTTTGTGTGTGTGTGTGTGTGTGTGTGCAGTACAAGATATGACAGAGATAACTAAACTTGCTCTGAGGGTTAACTGCTGAGGTCTCTGAATTTAACTGACAAAAGACATTGTAGCCATTAGTAAGAATGGCTCAGATACTTGAGTGCTTAGTCATCAGGGAGTGGCACTACTTGAGAAGAATTAGTAGGTGGGGCCTTGCCGGAGTAGGCATGGCATTAGTAGAGGAAGTGTGTCACTAAAAGCAGGTGGCTTTGAGATTTAAAAAGCTCAAGCCAGGCCCACTGCTTCTGTTGTCCTGTTGTCTGCTGATACTGATGTAGAACTTACATCTACTTCTCCAGCACTATGATTGCCTGGTCCCTACAATGATGATAATGGCCTAAATCTCAGAAACTATAAGCCAGCCCCAATTAAATGCTTTCTTTTCTTTTATAAGAGTTGCCACTAGGTTCATGGTGTCTCGTCACAGCAATACAATGACCAAGCCAGACATCTTGACAAGAGGAAAAAGTTAATTTTCAGGTATAATTCACATGTAAATAATAGGATACATAGATATCTCAGATATGGGTAATTTTGTGTGGATGATTAGAATTTGATGGTTATATACCCTAGTCATAGAAGGGAGAGGAGGGTGAAAAGGAAAGAGAAAGGAAAACCCTCATACATACATTGAATGCCAAGAACCAAAATACAGCAGTAGTCCAAAGTGGGGCTATGGGCAAGTGAGTAGATCATGAAATCTTATTCCCTCTATAGATTAATCCTTGAATGGATTCAAAATTTGACCCAGTACTGGAAGCCATAGAAACTTAGAGAGTGATAACTGGGTGGAGGTCTTTTCCTTTGGAGGCTATATCTTGTTTCTGATCCCTCTCCCTTACCCTTTCCTCTCCTCCATCCTCCTTCTTTCTTCCTCCCTCCATCAGATTGGTAAGCTGCTTGCCCAGCCCATTTTTTTTCTGGCTAATGTCATCCTTCACCACAGGCCCAGAATTAATGGAAACAGGTGACTATTGATGAAAACACACCATAACCATCAGCCAGTTTTACCTCCAGAAATAACAGCTACTAGAGACACCCTGAGAAGGTTTCACTCAGCACCTGCTGAATCAAAAGATCTGGGGTAAAAGCAATGATCATGCTGGCTTGGCTTTTCCAAGTGGTCCCTACAAGTAATCACCTCTTATAAAACCACTGGAGGGTAGCAGCCATTACAGTCTTCAGGAAGATAGGATTGTACTGTTACCAATAAATAGTGTTTCTCTCGGGGTGGAGGTGGCCCTGCATTGTTCCAAAGTCAAATGAAGGCAATATTTCATTGGTGGGATTCAAGTGGAGAGTTGTTTATGCTATGCAGGAGCCTTAGACTTGTCTTAGTTGTTGTTATTGACAAAGTTTGTTATTTTCTCCACAAATCCTCCCCATCAAGAGCCACATTATCTATCCAGACCTCCAGCTGAGTGAAGTCCTCATTGTGATAATGACCACACTCACCGACCTCTATCATGAACACAAGAAAAATAAATTGGCATCAGCCACTCTGACACTGTCCTTATTTACAGAGGTAATCTAAAGCCAAGAAGCCTTATACTAGTTTCTGAAGCAATACAGAAAATGTTCCGAGAAGTTTAATATTATTTACCAGACTTAATGTGAAGTTGGGTCTATAAAAAGAAGCAGGAATAAACAGGAAATGTCTACAGACTGTCTTGTGGCCATAAAACCTTGATCTTAAGATTCTATTTAGTGTCAGATTGCCAAGTGGTTAAATTCAGGATTATTCTGTTCACTGGAACTGTATATGAGGGAAGTTGAACATACCTGTGAACATGTAAGGTTACATGAAATAAATGCATATGAACATGTACAGTTAAGCTACATTTGCTAATAAAGCTGGATATCTGACACATACACAGCGTATAAAATCTTCTATTGTAAAACTTAAAGATCGCCAACTCTGCTTTACCGCTGAATAAACTTCATCACACACACAGTTGTAAAAGGACAAGTGTTATTAGTTACTTTTCTGTTACTGTGATAAAACATCATGATCCAGCCTTACAGAAGGGTTCATTTCGGTTTATGGTTCCAGGAGGCTAACGTCCATAACGGCGGGCAGAACCAGCAGACAGACATAGTGGCTGGAGCAGGGTGCTCAGAGCTCACTTGTTCATCTGCAGACATGAGTTAGCAAGAGCAAACTGGAAGTAGGTTAGGCTTTTAAAACACCTGAATGTTCCCCAAGGGACATACTTCTTCCAGCAACGCTGTACCACCCAAACATCCCCAAGCCGCACCACCAACTGGAGACTAAGTGTTTTAATGTCTGAGATTCTCAGGAATAATTCTTAATCAAACCGCCACGGCCAATGTGATTAGTCACACCAATAATCCCGTCAATTTAGGAGGCCGAGGTAGGTAGGAGAATCATTTATGAGGTTAAGGCCAGCCTAGGCTAATAGTAAGTTCTAGTCCAGCCTGAGATATATAGTGACACTTTGCTTTTCAAAAACAAAACAAACAAATTGGTATGGGGGGCGGGGGTGTGCCACAAACAGACAACTATCATTTTCCTGTTTAGAAGCAAAAGGATATTTACTCCCTAAGATCTAAAGATGTTATATAAATTCTTGATGTATTATATGTGAGCAAAAGTGAAGAGGTTGTCTAAAGTTAATAAAAATGAGAGACGATTGTAACTTACCTTGCATTAACTTTTGAAATGCCTATAGGAAGCGATCTGTAATGAAATACAGGTTCAAGGCCAAGAACCTAGCATTCAGTTTGATACTGAGTATAAGCACCTGCTGTGTTGTGGGAGCTTTTCTGAGTAGGTAATTTGAAGGCAGGGTTGAGTGGTGTGAGGACAAGTTTAAACTGGTTGCACCTTAATTGATAGTTTTCTGTTGAGTGCTGTAACATTACTCAGAAATGTGGGAATTCGGTATTTTGGAATCTTAGTCACATTAATAAAGAGTTTTTAGAAACATATTGGGGAGGAGGCTTGAGGACAAATGTATTAGTGTTTGCTTGAGAGAAAAGCTTAAGTGCCCCCAGCTTCCAGGAGGAGAGATGTGGGGACCAAAAAACAGAAAGCCACCTATGCCTTTCATGTTACATTTTAAAAATCGAGTAGCGTGTTTAAGAGATGAACTTGGGAAACCATCATATGACTAAAGAGATGGTGATGGTGAAGTGTCAGGGAATGTAAACGATTAGGCTCAAAACCTCCAGCAAACTAAGGGGGAGAGGTGGTTTAGAGAATGAATGACAAAGGCTGAACTGCCAGAAAAGCCTGCCCAAGCTTTAGGCCTGTAGCTGAGAGACAAAGATGTGGGAAGAAGGAAAAGGAAGTGTGTGCTTTTCTGAGTGACTCAGGAAATTAAGCACCTTCATGGAGAAGGGGTTTCTGGGAAGAATAAATATATATTGTCTAATTAAAGGGACAAATGTTCATCGCCTCTCTTTAGCATGTCTGTTAACTCAGCTAGAGAGTCAGTGTAGGGGATTCCTAGCCAGGTGCTGAAACTCACTGCTGATCTTTGGGGCAGATCAGAATGTCATGTCTTTACCCAGGCCCAGAGCTATCCCATTCTTTTTTATTTCCTTTCTTTTTTTTATATTTTCTTTATTATTATTTATTTATTGTTTTTTTTAAATTCTTTATTTATTTTTATTTATTATAATTTATTCACTTTGTATCCCAGCTGTAGCCCCCTCCCTCATCCCCTCCCAATCCCACCACTTCTCCCTCCTCTCCTCCCATGCTCCTTCCCCAGTTCACTGATAGGGGAGGTCCCAGGAGTCTTTTCTGAGATTGATACTCCAACCAAGGACCATCCATGAATATATCCTGGAACCCCTACACAGATATAGCCCATGGCAGCTCATTGTCCAAGTAGGTTCACTACTAAGGGGAACAGAGACTGTCTCTGACATGAACTCAGTGACTGGCTCTTTGATCACCTCCCCCTGATGGGGGAGTAGCATTGCCAGGCCACAGAGGAAGACAATGAAGCCAGTCCTGATGAGACCTGATAGACTAGGTTCAGATGGAAGGGGAGGAGGACCACCCCTATCAGTGGATTTTGGGAGGGAAATGGGAAGAGAAGAGAGAGGGAGGGTATGACTGGGAGGAGACGAAGGAGGGCGCTTACAGCTGGGATACAAAGTGAATAAATTGTAATAAATAAAAAAATAAATAAATTTAAAATAGATAGATAGATAGATAGATAGATAGATAGATACATAGATACATAGATAGATACATAGATAGATACATAGATAGATACATAGATAGATAGACACACAAACCAATAAATAAATAAAATCCCATTCTTTTGACCAGGAGGCCTAAAGCTAACACTTAACCTTTCAGGGAACAGGAGGTGGGACCAAGAAGGAGAGGTTCATCCTCAGTGGCCTCTGTGCTTACTTTAACATTCCTTTCTCCAAAGATGAGACTCTAAGATCATTTAGAAGATGGGCTCATTCTGAGGAATATAACCATGTTTATCATCAAGACCCTGGCTGGGACCAGGTGTGGTGACACACAGCTGTCATCCCAGCACTCTGGGAGGCAGAGGCAGGTGGTTACTGTGAATTTGAGTCCAGCCTGGTCTACAAAGTGAGTTCAGGATAGCCAAGGAAACCCAGTCTTGAAAAAACAAAACAGAACAAAACAAAAATTTCTGGCTGGGCATGCTGGTACAGCACTCCTTTGATTTGTGCACCGGGGAGGCAGAATCAGGCAGATTTCTGTGAGCTTCCTCTACTTAGTGAGAGCCTGTCTCAGAAAACAAAGAAACAGGAGTCTTGAGAGATCCAATTACAAAGGGCTCACCAGAGGGATGAGTGTTTGGATGGAATTTCCATCACTTCCTCCTGTATAACTTCCACGCCAAGATGCCTGTTTAAAACAGAAGAGATTAAGAAACCAGAGCTGCCTTCTGGCATTCCAACCTGGGGCCAGAAGAAAATCAAAGGCATTCTTGGAACCAAATCTATCTGACCAGTTTTCATCCCCTGTTCTCATCAGTGAAGTGATCTGTGTGTTCTTTTTATTTTCCTTTTCTCTTGCTTTGTTTCGTTTTTTGAGATAGGGGCTAAGTTGCAACCACAGACATTATGTTTCTTGGATTAACAGACAGAAAGAAAAAAGGGAGTGGTGGTGAGGGTTGGGGATGAATGAATAGTTTCAGGATCATTTGCCTTTAAAACGGGCAAAATTTGTTAAGTTGTTCTTCTTTTCTAAATCGGTTAGTTGTTTTTGTTAAACTGAACAATTATGGAGAGGAACTTTTAAAATGAAAGGGTTTATTGACCCTAACAGAATCTAGAGAAATGATCAGTGTGGGGAACAGGTTCCTTCAACTAACAGGAGCGAAGAGAGATGGCAATTAGAAATGAATCTGAAAATGACAACTGTAACTGGGAGAGAGCTTGACTAGTAGACTCTAAGGCCTAGGTTTGGTGCCCAGGACAACAAGGAAGGGGGTGGGGTCAGGGGTGGGAAATTAAAGCCAATAGTATTGCTTTATCATGAAAATTTGGACTAAAATTTTACAAAGCTTTTCTTTCTCTTTGTTTCTTTTTTCTTTCTTTCTTTTCCTCCCTCATTCCTTCATTCCCAGTGCCTCTTAGTTTCTTTACATATTTTCAGTATCAGGGATTGAATACAGGGCCTTATGTTTCCTAGGCAATCCTCCCAGAACTTGGATATACCTCAACCCAAGGAAAGTATTTCTGGATTAAGTGAAATAAATTATTTATCCAAGAAGTAGTTTTTAGTGCTAAATGTCTATTAGAATATGGAACTCAGTTGCATATGCCCATGCTTTCTTGACTGCCTGGAGTTCCTCTTATTCTCATAGACAGTGCTGTAGCACATATGTCTTCTGGGAGATGGGGCATGAGCGGAGGCCAGGAACCATGAAGGCTGAGGACTGAATGTTGGCTTCAGCTGTCCTTTAGTAAGAGCCAGAGGGGTTGACACTGGATATATTTTGCAATCATTTGTTTAATTAGCTGAAACTCCTAAGGGAAAATTTGATGAAATGGCAAACTCTCAAAGCCTAATTTAAATCTGTTTTTCTATGTCTAACAGAATTTTATGATACGGAGTCTTTTAGAAGGCACTAGTGAATAAATTGTATGTAGCCAAACCTTTGAGTACTAAAAGCAACTATTACGGAGAAATGTGAAAATGATTATATACTTTAAAATACCACTCACATGAAAAAAAAAAGTAAATATTTGCATTTGGCTAAAAAGAATCACGTTTTGGGTAAATCTTTTTACATGGATATGTCACCTTTATTTTCAATGCTATACACATCAGTATATAACCAAGTTTACATTTGTCCCTGTCTAATACATTTTAATGCAAGTAATGTGTATTTCATTTCTTTTTAAGGAATTAAAAGGCTTTCTTTAAAAGCTGCACATTCTAGTCATTCTGCTTTGGTTCTTTCAGGGTATAGATCTAGGGGCCTGGCCGATTGAAAGGCCAGTGGGCTCTTCTTTCTTCTGTCCTTGAGAAGAAACACAAAGATAGCTGGAACTGTGAGGCATTTACTTTACAATGCCTCCCCTCCCCCAGCCAAGAGAACGCATCTGGGTAGAAAGCCATCTTCTCCGAAGCTTTTGCTTTAAAAAATAAAATAAAATATAAAATAAAAATCAACTATATTATTAAGAAAATCAAAATCTCATTAACGTATTGACTCCAGATGAATAAAGACCATTGGCTCTGTGACAATCCAAAGGCTGGAGGTTGAATGCCTTTTGTGTTTTGAATGAAGCTGCCTCATTTTCTGTTTCTAGTGGCAGGTGACTTTAATGCACTGTTACTGAAAAGATTGTCTCAATGGAGGCTCCAGCCGTGAATGCGCATAGTATATGCGGGAGATGATCATTCATGTATTGGAAACTGGAAACAGGTGTCCTGGCGTTGGTTCATGAAGGGCTGCTCCGAGTAGCAGACTAGAAGGATTTGCTCTCCCCACAGTTACACCCCTCCTCTCTCTAGGACAGAGACACTGATGGAAAAGCTTAGTAAAGAACACCCAGCGATTAAATCTTTCAAAATGTCAGCCTGGGCCCGGAAAGGTATAGGAGGAAGACAGCGGCAGGGACTGGTTCATTTTTCATTATCTGGAAGTTGGCTAATTTTCTTCACAGAGGTTGAGTAACTCGATGTTATATCAAAGCATGTGTATGAATTTTTTTTTTTTTATATTGAACACTGACGTAGCAGAAACAACTAACAGGAGTCTCAGATTGCTTCTCCTTCTGCTGTGTTTGAACTCTTTATTTTGAGGAGGCCAACTAGCTACTTCAAAGAAGAATGTGTTCTAGCTTTTCATTTCAGCGAGTATGTGTTAGCCAGCAGTGTGACAGACAGAGGTGCTAAGTGCTGTTCCCAGTACAAGTTCTTTTTGTTTGTTTCTTTAACTTTATTTATTTATTTATTTATTTATTACAATTTATTCACTTTGTATCCCTTCTACAGCCCTCTCCCTCATCTCCCCCTAAGCCCTTTCCCTAGTCCCCTGGTAGGGGAGGACCTCCTCCCCTTCTATCTGACCCTAGCCTATCAGGTCTCATCAAGGCTGGCTGTATCATCTTCCTCTGTGGCCTAGCAAAGCTGCTCCCCCAGGGAGAGGTGATCACAGAGCCAGCCACTGAGTTCATGTCAGAGACAGCCCCTGATCCCATTACTAGGGAACCCACTTGGACACTGAGCAGCGTGTGAGCTTTCTCTGAGCAGGGGATCTAGGTCTTCTCCTTGCATGATCCTTGGTTGTAGTATTGGTCTCTGCAGGTCCCTCTGCGTTAAGGTTTTTTGACTCTGTTCTGTTTGGTTCCTGTCCCCTGAGGTCTTTCTATCTCCCTCTTCATACAAATTCTTGAGTGAAGGTGTTCTTCTGTTTTCTGTTGTCTGGTTCCATGTGCTATAGGGATCATTGTGGATCAGTTCTCTCTCTCCTTGTGATAGAAATAAATATATCCTTTGTTTTGGTTTAATTTGTTTTGGCTCTTTTCAGGGTCTCTCTGTGAGGCTCGTGGATGTCCTGGAACTCTGTAGACCAGGCTGGCCTGGAATTCTGTAGACCAGGCTAGCCTGAAATTGAGGGATCCATCTGCCTCTGCTTCCAGAGTACTGGGATTAAAGGCACCACTCTCCTAAAATGTCACTTTAAAAATTTGCTTATTTTTATGTATGTGGTGTGCTAGGGGGAGTTTATGTTCAACCTATGAGGCCTGAGGACTTAGGATCTGCTGAAACTGCTTACAGATAGTTGTAGGCCACCTGATGTTGGCGCTGGGAACTGATCCCAGCTTCTCTGCAAGAGCAGGAAGTATTCTTAGAGGCTGAGCCATCTGGCCTTTTCTTAAAATGACCCTTTCAAGAACCCATTTTTCTTTGGACATTTACAATATTTACATTTAAATCTGACCTTGTCATGATCTGCAGAAGATCCTCCTAGACCAGATTTATTCACATTTACGAAGACCCACCGCTCTAAAAAAATACACAAACTTTTCAAAATTATACTTTTTGTGTGTTTTTAGTTTTATCTTCACAGTCTTACCTAAGGGCACATCACTAATTGAATTAAGGGTCTCTCTAGTCTCTAGAGAGATGGGCTTCTAAGGCATGGATACTGTACCTGGCCAAGGAATTTTTCTTTAAATGTTAGTTTGTTCATATTCAGTGTTAAGCTTTGATATGAATGACTGCAGCAATGTACACAATTTTAGTTTGATGAGCAAACATTTTTTTATTGTTGTAATTGCATGTCCTGAGAGTCTACTGTTTTGTACTTTGGTTCCCCAGGATGTACAATATCTCTTAGAATCACCCTTCACATCCTTTTTTTCTTTCTTTCTTTCTTTCTTTCTTTCTTTTAATGATTATTTTGCCCTTTTTAAAATTTCCTGTATGGAGAAATGACTCAAGTCTCCTGTCCTAATTTCTCTTACTTTTTTTTAAATAAACAATTATCATTATCTGTTGGATTCAGTTAAGTAGTCCAGAATTTAGTGAGGAATTTTCTTTTATTCCTTGACAATTTCATACGTTCTTGTCAAACTCCCCTGAATGCTCTCTTTTGTCTCCCTATACTCCACCAACCCCTTCTCTTACCAACAAGTCTTCCTCCCACTGTTACAGCTTTGTCCTGTTTTTGTTTTATTACTTACTGAAATGAACCATGGCTGCTTAAATGGGCATGGATGTAGAGCTATGCACTAGAGACAATAACACTCCCTCCTCCAGGAACCGTCAAGTACTCTTAGCTCTCCAGGAAGGGGCAAGGCCCCAAGACCTCTCTCACATCCATGACTGAATATTGTAGTGTGCTGTCTCAGACAGACACTTTCTAATAACCTGCTCAAAGCTCTGGAACTAGAGATCTCAAAAGCAGAACCCATCATTGCATCCTCGGTATCTGAGGGTCCCAAGAAATGTTTGCTTGCAGCAGCATGCCTCCAAGCACGCATAATCTGTGTCCCTCTCTCCTTTGTATGTCTGCTTCTCTATGTAAAGACACCAGCTATATTGGATTAATGACCCACACTACTCAAATAGGATGACAGCAACTTAATCACATTTGTATTAACTTTACTTCCAAATAATATTCAATTTGCAGGAACCTTGCAAGAAGTTGGGGTTTCAACATACCTTTTGTTCATAATTCAGCAGGAAACATCTGATTTCAAACTCTGTATAAATAAGCTGTTATTTGATTTGGGTAATGAGGTGACAGTTCTTAGTCCTCAACTAATAGCTTAGTATTATTTCATAAGGAAGTAATTAAAAATAATCAAAGTTTCGAAGGGCTTAACTTAGCATCCAATAACTATTCTTTACTCCAAAGATCATCCCGCACACAAATGATACCATAAATAAAATACAGTAAAGATTTAATGAAACAGCTACTAATGTTATGGGTGCCCAGATCATGAGAAAGACAATGGAGAAGACTCCAACTCTCCACTTCCAGCATTCTGTCTGTACTAATATATTCAGTGTATGCTTTATGAAGCTCCCTTAGTAGTTTATAACTGAGCCAACTCTCATAAAGAGGGAGTATATACATCTTAACAGCTTAGAAGTCGTACGTACGGTAGCTGTGATAGCAATAACTAATTTTCTCCTAATGAAATGTCTCAGCCACAGTTGTAAAAGAATTACTCTCCTTAAACTGGTCTGGCTTTCCTTTTGCTCTATTTCCTCTTAAGTTCTATTGATCTTCTTCTCTGTTTGAGGTTGTTCTTTTCTCACAGTAGCCTCCTTTGCAATGTCACTGTCTTTTATTACAACTCTTATTACTATTTGTAAAGTCCCAGTCTGCTTATAAAGATGCTCAAATTTCACTTTAAGTCCAATGATTTTTAGCAGCACATTACCCATGAAGTATTGCACCCTTGGGCAATCGCTTTTTTCCATACTCTCCATCTTCATTTAGCACTGAAAGTCTGACTCATTAGGAACGATGCCTATGTGTGTTCTCTTCCTTTCCTTGAAGAGAAGAATATTTCATTTGTTTTAGTCGGAGGTGATTCAAAACTGGATACCCTGTCTCCAATCAAGCAGAATTATGCCTGTCTTTACTCATTTTATAGGGCTCTACCATATCTTGTTCTGTCTGCAGCATTTTTGTGGGGAGTCTCATTTGGGAAGCACGGGAATTAGAAACAGAATTCTACTGTTCAGTCGGTCTACACTGCAACTCGTGTTCCACGCCACCACCCTCTCATTGCGGGGATAACAGGCACACACCCCCCCCCGCAAGCTCAGCTGTAGAGGTGTTTTTATTCATTTTATATAGAAGTTATGTTGTTTCATAACCCTTTTTAATCTTTTCATTCTAGTGCCTGCTTTTAATTGTCTTTAGGTAAGATTTCCAGCTCTCATATATATTATGCTCACTTAATATCTTAATGCCAGATGGGTTTTCACTTTTAGCAAGCAAAGAGAAACGCAACCCACATTCCCAAACACATGTAGTTTATTCTTATCTTGACAGCTGCTTAAAATATTTTCAAATTCTAGTAAACATTTTTGTATGTGTTTTAGGCATAAACACATTACATATAAACATAATGCTATTGCAGAACAAATTGACTTGAAGAATAGTCCCTTAAATTATGACATAATATAGAATTACCAGGGAGAACTTTTGGGAGAATTAAGACATTTTTTTTTTTCTAACGGATGTTGCTTTTTTAGTTCTATTCATCGCTTACGTCAGAATCTCCCCTCCTAAGAGATGTGCTCTGTCCTAGATGCTCAGGTGCATCTTGATGTAAACAATAACAGAAAGGAATTCCTTAGCTAAGAACATTGGCCATTTACCCACATCCCCCATCATGGTTCAACACATGCCACAAGATCACCGAAAGTATGCTAAAACTATGTGCTTCTTGTCTCCCGTCAGCCTCACAGTGGTTCTGAAGTAGTACTGGTTTTCCTTCAATTATGCCAGTAGACACCAAATTTTAGACAAATGAAACAACTGTGTTTCTTCTTCCAGTTTTGGATCTACTATTCATTAAATATTAAGTAAATTATAAATAATGGAATAGATTCTGGTATCAAAGTTTATCATTCTAATCATTCTTACTGAAATTATAAATTTAAGTCATAACTCAGTGAATAGTTATAGAGTATTTTTAGATCCTGTGTCTAATTTTGTCCTAGGGCAAAGAGTTCAAAACTATGAAGGGACATTTTACTGAAAATGACAACATAAAGACACAAGCTCTGTGGGAGATCTCTAGACAGCATTTTTCTTTGCCACATTTGAAGTAAAATAGACACTCTATTTGGTCAGGGAATTGCTTCTTTGTAAAACTGGTAAAAATCTTCTCAGTTCTATATAATGGGAGCTAAAGTAGAAATTTAAACATAAAGGGAAAATCTAAAATGTGTCCATATGCTACATAAGTAGTATCACCTGCCAAACAGGAAAACAGAAGAGAAAAAAAAACTATACGTAAAATTAAGTAATAAATCACCATCAAGAAAACACTGCTGTTAAAAATTTAATTCCCGAATGGAATCGCCTTCCTAGTGGTATTACCTTTCTGAAATAAAAAACCTCACTCCTAATAATGAAAATGAATAAAAACATGAACCAAAAGACATTTTTAATCATTCAACAGCTGAAATGGGAATTGAAGGCCTCCCATCTATTACTTTAGAACAGGTGAGATTTTTACCTACTTCATCTGTTTTACATCACATATTTTAATATCCGTGTACATATTATCTATTTTTTAAATATAATGATTTATATGAATGGCAGAAAAAATATGAAGAGCTTTAGGATCATCTTAGATTAGCACAAGTATAAAGCCCAGAAAGGGGTCCATTTAGTTGACGATTATTTTACCACGTATCTATAGCATTAATAGAAAATTTTTCTATATGTTTGTCATTTATTGTTAGAGGCTATTATTAAGGAACACTATCAGCAGATATTTTTTCAAGAATATAACTTTTGATTTATTGTTTCTGAAGCTACGTTTAAAAGTGTTTTCTCTGATAAATAAGTAACTTACCCTCCTTGGTGTGATATGGAATTGTTTTCCTGTGTTGGCATAATACAGTGAGTGAAGGGGGTTTCCTTTTTAATCTCCAAAAGCCCTGCTAAATAATAAAAATTATTTCAGGCTATCTTTTACTTATTTTATGACAATTTCATGGATACATACAATGCATCTTGATAACAGTTACCATCAGCTCATGGTCTCATTCCCTAAAACCCCCGTCAAAACATTCCACTCCCACCTTCCTGTCAAAGATTTATTTGTCACACACCAAGAAAAAAAAAAGTTAAATAGCATAGTCTTTAATTTGTGTGGAGATGATTATGTAGTAATAAACGTGTCTGAAGAAAAGAAATCTCATAGCTAAAATATATTGTTACTGCATAGTTGTTTTTTTTTTTCCCCAAGACAACTCAACATTTATGTCTCAAAGTTTACATAGTAGTCCTCTACTGGGATGAAAATGATAAAATTGGTTTATTTGCTAGTTAGAATTATTCCAAAGATTATCAAGAAAGTATATTTTTTTTCTTAAACTTTGCTTGTTTGGCATTAACATTGCATTAGTGCATTTGATTAGTAGGCAAAAACCAGTACTTGGACTGTATCAATTTTTTTTGGTTTATTGTATACAGTTAGAATATATACAATTAAATTTGGAAAAATATCAATTCTCAAAACAACTAAAAATTACACTGCAGTTTTTGTCCATGGAAGAATTTTGAACTCATACATATGTGTGTCTATGTGTGTCTATGTGTGTGTGTGAACATATAGGAATATGAGTGAATGTATCCAGATAGGGTCTCCTGGAGCCTACGTTGATCATCAGTTCAGTATGTACTCGGAAATTACCTTGAACTTCCTGCCTCTACCTCTCAGTGCTGGGTGTGGGTGACCACACACGCTTTCATGGAGTCCTGGGACCTAAGCCAGGACTTCCCTTAATTCTAGAAGAGCACTCTATGAAGTAAGCTACAGCTCCCGCCCCAGTTAAATATGTTAATAAGGTTGAAATGTTTTTTTTTATTTTATTTTTTTGAACACGTGTTAGTCCCACTTTGAGATTGTGAGCTATTTATAAAGAAGAAAGAAATGATAGCATGGAGATCTTCCCTTCAGAAGTTCACCTAACTTAAATTTTTAATCTGGACTCTCACAGACAAGATGTAATAGGACAACCTTTTCTGATTGCCTCAAGAATTAATAGCTTTTACGAACTTAAAATATACATAGATAGTATATAGGTAATCTAATATGCATTAAAGGCTTTCATATGACATCTGTAAATCTTGTCATAATTTAACATGACAGCAATTATTTAGATGCATAACCCCAGAGATGTAATTTAGAGGTTCTGGTGCTTTGGTTTTTTTTCCCCAGTGTTTAAGAGGAGAAATAATTTGCACTGTTAGCAAGCATGTCATAAAAATTAGATAATCGTGTCCTATTTATTCCTCTGAGCCTACCCCTAACGCTATTCTTACTGATACTGCTTCAATGATTCAATGTATGTGATTATCACATACATATTCACTAATATCATATGAATGTTTTTAATTACTGTACTCCTATAGCCTTATAATTTCATTTCACAGGCATTTATAAAATGGATTTCCTCCATTTTACAACAACCAAAACTTGATCAAAATTAACTACTGAATTAACGGAAATACATCAACTTAAAATTCTGTACATTTATTGCCTATTTTATAATGTTTCATGTAGTTGCTAAAAGATCTAAAACAGGCAAAAAAAGATCTAAAATAGTCTGAACTAGCATGTGCTGTACACTTGAGCTATGATAGACATTAACTAATGAATTAATTTCTCTCACGAGAATGACATGATGCTTAATGCAACTGAAATTAATTCATAAGATAATTAATTCAATCGTTCTTGTTATTTATTCCAGAAAACAAATTAGACACATCGATGGGTAACGCTTGATATTTTGTTGTTGTTTTGTTGTTGTTTAGGCATGGACTTGCTCTGTAGCCCAGGTTTTCCTGCAGCTGTCAGCAGGCATTTAGCTACAGCCTACAGAATGCTGAGGTTACAGGCTTATGACACTAGCTTCTTCTTGCTTTGTATTATTTATCCAGCTCTGGTCGCCAATGCTAGTGACCTAATGTGCTGACCTTGTTAGGCTTGCCCTACGGCTATAAAGGCAACTAAAATCGCATGCCCCAAAAGGTACTTTAGTACCAGTAAAACTTCCCAATTGCATAGACAAGGGTAGAGACACATATCCTTGGCAACCTTGTTTTGGGGCATTCTTTCAAGTTGTTTGCTTGCTTATTGTTGTTTTCTTGGTTCATGAATTCACATGAAATGGTTTTATGGGTTCTGGGTAGGTGCTTTATTTTTTGTTTTAATTGATACCAACTTTCCCTGTTGTCCTTGTTGCAAAGGCCAAATCCAATCATATATATTACAAAATTTAATATGAACATTAAATTTATAAATTTATAAAAGCCTACTAATGACACTGTTTCATTAAAAGAAAAGATACTTCGGAGCCTTTATCTGTGAAGAATAAAGGACACAAATATAGAATAAAGAATATTATCAGTTTCTGTAAAATATTGCATGATAAATGACTGTCTATCCCTGACATTTGTGTATCCCTGTGTTACACAGGTCTCTTCTGTCTTTCTTGATATTTTGAGTGACTCTTAACTGTTTTTATATTCACCCTGGAAGGCCTCTTTTCAAGTAGTCAAATAATTTCGAAGAGAAAAGTATCTTATCCTTCAACATCAAATGTAGACTTTTGTGGCATTGCAACTATGCTACCTCTTGTCTAATTGACAACAATATATACCTTAAAGTTGTGTGTTTTTAATTGAATTTCTTTTAAAACATGAATTCTTTATGTTCCTCTCTGAGTCTCCTATTTCTCTTTTTTTTTCTATCTCCCCCCCCCTTTTAAGCAAATAATTATGCATTTAAAATGCAGTGCTGTTTTAGTATTATCATTAAAGGATAAATATAATTGTTTAATTGCAATTTCAAGCAATAAGCAATCTTTTCTTTTTCACATTGCTTTCATTTGTTTTTCCTTCTACTGCACTGAAGACAGTTTAAAAAAAAGGCTTGGAATTAAAAACTTTTTAGTAACTAAGCATGTCCTTGACTTGTATTCATAGTGATTTACATTGTATTTCCATATTGTTTGTGTGTGGGATGTTTTTCTAACACTGCTGTTAAACCAACTATGTAGTCTTCTTGGCAACAAACAATTTTCCCCTCATAATTCTGACACTAATTGACACACCTCATGTAAACTCCAAGTTAATGTCTTTTTTCCACAAGACTATTTTCTCTTTAGACACCAAAAATTAACTAGATGAGTCCTAGACTTCTGCCAATACAGTACAAAATTGAGGGCCCCACAGCCCTACCCCACTGTAATAATTTGATAAAATGACTTATAGAGCTCTGGAAAGATAGTCAAGGAGCTTAGGGCACCACTCAATTCTGAAGAGCACACAGCGCTTCCAAGGCTACTCTGTGGCCACTAGCCTTGACCAAAGTGCCTAGCCATAGGGAAGCTCTCCTGTTCAACAGAAGCTTTTACCAAATATCCAGCTTCCCTCAATCCATTCCAGAAGTACAATTAAACATTTCTCTCTTCTATTCCTTTGTATAGGTTTTTAGGTAGTCAGACTGTGTCCTAAAACTATTAGGGATGCTGTCATTCCAGAGTTACCGTGTTAGCACAAACTCAGCTATACCTAAGAGAGACTGATGAAAAGCAAAAGACACCTCTTAGCTCTCCAAAATCCTGGAGTTTTTATGAACTCTGTACCACAAGCCAGGAAAATGATCAATTGTACTTTTTAGTACATAGCAGTTTATGTGAGAGTGAATGCTCTTCAGCATTTCCTCTCCCAAACCATCAGTTAGCTTTTGCTGTGTTATTTCAAATCATTGGCCATTTACTTTATGTTCTAGTCCTTCTCACTTTGGACTGCAAAAGCAAAAGCAAAATGTCTAAAATTACTAGGGAAAAGGTGCATTTTCTACCTAGAAAGTATTACTATTATTAAATTACATCGAAGAGCATCCCTTTATCTTAAAAAGCAAGAATGTGTCCTCAACCTCTTGCCTGCAATGCTACCTGAAGACCACCTCCTGAAACAGTTTCTCATACAGTACATGGTTTGCATTCCTTCAGTTGATGTTTTCATATAATTCTTAGTATTTGAGATTTGTCCTTATGTTCCATGTTTTCCATTCAAAATCCAAAAGGAATTGTTAAATCTGTAAAGCTCAAAAAAGGGAAGTCCTACTCACAACCAAACCTTCGGCAGAGCGCAGGGAATCATATGAAAGAAGGGGAGTTTGATGTGGAAAGGATAGGAGCTCCACAAGGACCAAACGTATCTGGGCACAGGGTCTTTTCTGAGATGGACACTCAACCAAAGACCATGAGAGGATAAAACCTAGAACCTCTGCTCAGATGTGACCCGTGATAGCTCAGTAATCAATTGGTTTCCCATAGTAAGGGGAACAAGGACTATTGCTAACAGGAACTCAATGACTGGCTCTTTGACCTCCCCACCCCCGAAGGGAGGAGCAGTACTGTTAGGCCACAGTGGAGGACTTTGCAGCCAGTCCTGAAGATACCTGACAAAAGGGAGTCATATGAAAGGGGGGGAGGTCCTCCCCTATTAGTGGACTTGGAAAGGGGCAGGGAGGAGATGAGGGAGGGAGGGTGGGACTGGGGAGGGAATGAGGGATACAACTGGGATACAGAATTAACAAAATGTAACTAATGAGAAAAATAAAATTATGGAAAAAAAAAGGGAAGTCCAGGTATGGAAATCACAGTGATTCCTGAGCATGAATGTTCTCACTCATAGCTGCTTTTCTGTATTCTGTACTGTGGAAATCTATCACTTCAAGGTATGTCTGTCTCTTTTTAGTAGTCATCAATATAGATGTATAGCCATGATCATTCCTAGATTGTTGCTGTTCAGTTTCCTGATATTATGATAAAGCACCATGACCAAAAGCAACTTGAGGAGGAAAAGGTTTATTTGGCTTATACCTTGGGGTCACAGTCAATCATTGAGGGACGTCAGGACAGAAACTCAAGCTAAAACTGAAGCAGAAACCATTGAGGAATACTGCTTACTGGTGCTCTCCCTCTGGCTCACTCTGCTAGTTCTCTTATAAAGCCTAAAGCTACATACCATGGTGATGTACACAGAAAGCTGGGCCCTCCCATATCAATCGCTTGTCAACACAATTCCCCCTAGACATGCCCATGGGACAGCCTGATAGAAGCAATTCTTCAACTGAGATTCTGTCTTCCCAGGTGACTTGAGTTTTTATCAAGTTGACAATATAAATGAGGAGTACACAGATGTAATATAATTTATGGCCTAAGAAATCCGCATTCTTTGCATATATATAAGTCAAAAAAAAAAACATCTGTGTTGGTACATTTTATGTTAAGTTGACATAAGCTAGAGTCATTGAGAAAGAGGAATTATCAACTGAAAAAAAATTGCCTCCATAAGCTTGACCTGTAGGCAAACCAGTGGGACACTTTTTTTCATTAGGAAAATTGATGTGAGAGCGCTCAGTCCATTCATTGTGGATAGTACCACCACTGGGAAAGTGGTCCTGAGTTGTATAAGAAAGCATGCTATGCAAGTCATGGGGAGCAAGCTAATAAATGGCACGTATCCATGGCCTCTATGTTGGCTCTTGCCTTCAGGTTCCTGACTTGTGTTCCTGCTCTGAATTCCCTGGCTGGTGGACTAAAACCTATAAGAAGAAATGAATCCTGCCCTCTCCAAGTTGCTATTGTTCATGTTGTTTTATCATAGCAGTGGATATCCCAACTAAGATGGCATCTGAGAATTTATTGCTTCTTTATTGGTAGAAGAGCATTTGTATACCAATGTGCTCCTTTTCATATTCTTTGAAAGAACTGCAAAAGTAATAATGAAAGACACTCAGAGAGTTGCTTGGATAATACCTTCCTGTTAACGTCGAAGCCAACGTAAAACTAAAAACCATGTGCACCTAAAGAATCGTATTAGAAAGAATATGATTCTTTAAATTCCTACCAACGAAACACTGGCAGATTCCTCCACTGTGATCAAACAGCATCTAAGAATGTTTCCATACTTAAAAGTGTTTCAACAGAGAGCATTGAAAAGCTTTGGCGGAGTACTAGATTGTAAGCATCTGGGAAATACACTATGACTGAGAAATGTACTGTATGACTCTCTCAGTTGTCCATATCACTAACCTTGAACCTTGGCAGGTATTAAGAGCACAGAAGAGGTTATAGTTAGCTTCTCACAATTAAGAGCCAAAATTAGCTTATATAAAGAAAAAGAAAACTTGGCTTTAGCAAGTTGATCTGAGATGCCTCTAGGATCCAGGAGTAAAGGATGCCCAAGTGGCAGTCAATAAGAGGATGTGGAATAGGAGTTGGCAATCCTTTACTATAAAAGACTACATAGTGAATATTTCATGCTTGGCAGGCTAGGGTCTCTACCACCCTTCGTTCTGTGGTTTTTGCTTCAAAACAGTAAAGAGAAATATGTGAAAAAAAAGAAAAAAAAAAAAAACAAACAAGCAAGACTATCCCCCAATATAACTTTGTGAACACTACAATTTGAATTTCTTGTATTTTTTACATGTCAGGAAGTATCATTTTCTTATTTGTTTTCTTCCAGTTGTTCTCTGTTCTTCTGAGAGAAAGTTCAGCATAGCCCAGGCTAGACCAGAATTTTGTATGTAGCTGAGTCTAGAGTTGAACTCCTGATCTTCCTATCTAGGAGTATAGGCATGTCTCACTATGCTTATGTTGTTTGTGCTTTGTTTTGTTTTTCCCAACTTGATAAACCTGGAGTCGTAAGGAAAGAAGGAGCCTAATTTGAGGAATGGTGTCCCTCAAACTGGCATGGGGGCAAGTCTTTTGGACCTTTTCTTGATTGATGATTGATGTGGAAAGTCTCAGCCCATTATGGGTGACGCCTTCCTTGGACCAGGAGTCCTTGGTACTTAAGAAAGCAAACTGACCAAAGCTACATACTCCCACAGCACTCTGCTTCATTCACTTCCTCCCTCCAGGTTCCTCTTGCCTTAACTTCCTGCCCTGGCTTCTCTTCATAATAGACTGTAAACAACAAAGATGGCATAAACTCTTTCCCCTCCAAAATAACTTTTTGTCATTGTGTTTATCACAGACAAAATCCAAACTAGAACAATTGTCTAGTTTTCCAGTTATTACAAAATGAAAAAAATTTAGATCTAGCCTGCAAAGAGCAATATTTTTAACAGTGCCCATGTAGCTGTTAAAAATGATGGCCTTTGAAACAACCACAACTCTGGATAGATGGATAAAGGAGTATGGTTAGGATATGGTGAAGGGAACGTTGGAATTTAAGAAAGATGAATTAGTAGAAGAAATGTCTTATTTTGATGAATAACCCTGTATCATTTAGAGTACTTGAAAAACATCACACAGACACACAAATGTGCTCACACTTTTAAGGAGCAAATATAAGAAATTCAACTGTCATGGTGTTAAAAAGCCCACTAGAACGGAATTGTAGCTCAGCTCTGCAGGCTTGGGAATAATTGATTATGAATGTACAACAATGATTACCTTCTATGACATCCAGTGTTAGGACAACATTATTCCTCCTGAAAGGAAGAGCACCAAGCAGCCACTAAACCCGCTGTTGGAGAAGAAACTGAAACCCCAGTTGTCTACTTTTAAGGAATGAATGACATTGCCCTTTTTTGATGTTTTTTCGGAGTTGTACACTTACACTCTTAATGACTTTTAGGTTAATAAGATAGCAAAATATTATAACCTCACAAATATTTTTCAAAGTAGAAATTCCTTAACTGAAAAAAGAACATAAATAAAGGCTCATACCTTTATTATTGTTCAGGGACAATGCTCCTAGCTACAAGCACACTCAAGAATTTCCTATGGAGAGATATTATTTGGTAGACATTGACTACCTGGGTATCCTCGAAAGTTCTCTGGTTCTTTCATGCATCTTATTAAGAAACACAATCGTGTTATGTGTGTACTCTGATTCATTCACGAAGGATAGTACATTCTGACCCATTCATTCTTCTTCTAATATTTCTTCTTAGCAGAGCAGAGGTAACCCTAAGCCTTTTGCTTACTAGCATTGTCCAAAATTAAATTATGATGGTTGGAATGAAATGTGAAATTATTTGCATTGCTGATTGGAAAATGAAAAAATTTGCCCCCAGGCAGAGATAGGATAGCAACAGCTGCCAGCTAATCCTTTTATCTCTCTGGATCTGGGTGGAGTGGAAGACTTTTATGATGTTGGCATCAGCATGCTGTGTTCATGCCAATATCTGGGCTACTCTGTTGTTGCCAGCATCATACAAATCCTCTCGTCCACTGCTCCATCTGTGGTACTTTCCTTGAGTGCTTCAGCTGAGCACTATCACTGACATGCCCCATTCCTGAGCAGTCATCCACCAGAACTCCATGTTATTAATAGCTGCCACAAGGGTGCCTGTCATTTGGCAATTACTTTTCTGGGTAATTTATATCTTTTCATTTAGTGATCATCGTAACATTTTGAGATAGTCATGATTATTATTATCCTCATCATGCTTCTATCACAAATAAGAAAACAGTCTCAATAACTATGAAGTCATTTAGCCAGCAATAGAAAGTGATGGAGCCAGGATAGGAACTTCGTGCTAATCCCTGTTTGTGTCGTTTTCCTGAGTTGTGATGCCAAATACTATTGTGTTAATTCACTTGTCATTTGGGGTCAGTTTGAAATATTTGTACATATGAAATATTAAAATCTGCTTCTAGTTGAGTGAGGGTGCAGGACAGCATAACAATTATGAACATAGTATTCCTATTGTATTGGGTTTTGTGAGGTAACTACAGACAATTTAAAGTATACAGGAAGCTATGGCCTAGCAACACAAAAAATATACAATTTTATCCAAGGGGCTTGAGCATCTACAAATTATGATATCTTTAGGAAATCCTGGAGCCAATCCCTTATGGAAACTCGAGGGACAACTGTCTATCATAATTGTCAAAAGCCGAGACTTTAGAATGATTGTGTATTTGAATTAGGATCTGTTGCTCTTGTGCGGTGAAGCTGGAGGCCTAGGGGTATAGCTCACTGGTAGAGAAGTTGTGTAAATAAACTGAGCTGGGCATGTGGGAAACTGGTGGCGTTGCTGTCACAGACCTTGTGAAGACTAAACTAAGCAACACAGGTCACTTAGACTAACGCCTGGTAAGTATTTGTTTATTTGTTTCACACTCAGTCAACCATGCAAGATTAGATTAGAGGGCTGCCATTCGCTAAACAGAGGAGCCCACGGGAGGAAAGATGAAATTCAACTGAGATGTACTAACTATTCAGAATAGAAACAACCCTGTTACCTTTGGTACTGCACAGGCTTCTGATTGGTCATCGGGTGTAACTGCCTCGTGTTAACGAATGTAATGATCACTCTGCTGGGCCTTTTCAATTCTACATCAGCGTTTTACCCTGAGTGTGGTGAGGTTGGTGGGCTGTTGCTCTCTCCTGTCTATGACTTAGCAGCAATTTGAAGATGAGGTATCAATGGACAAGACAGAACCAGCTGGAAGTTGTGGAAACTGTTCCATGTACATGTGACTCTTCCCTGTGAGACTAATGTACCTCAACACGTTTCGTACATTCTACATCCTGAAAGGGGAGTTTGCCAGCCAAAGCCAAGGACAGTAACTCATCCCATTGCATAGGCAAAGCCACACAAGACAGTCACCAGGGGTTTCCAGAAATTAAGAAGGGAACTTGACTCCTTTTGATTCAGGAAACTAGCAAAACAGGGTGATGAAACTTCTTAGTCTCCTGAGGTTGCGGGTCACTGTGTCATGGGGCTTCACTTTTGCTACTGGAAAAGAAGGGAAGAGAACCAGCCAAACAGGCTATCATTTGCAGTGGTCAGATCACTTTCAGAGCAGCCCCTGGAGGAAATTACTGTCGCTCAAAATTCAGCCTGCAGCCCAGATGGAAATGATGACGCAGAGCTTACCATGGTTAGCTAGAGTCTAAGTCAGGAAAAACACAGGCATCGGCTGACATCGGCTGCCCTGATCCGTTTTGGTTTAAACAGGAGGGTGCTGTTGATTGACTCTGTGGCCTTGCAATGCTAAGCGCATGTGTGTTACCGCTGAGCTGTGTCTGCAATCTCCTATCCACTTTTGAACTATAGTTATTTGTTATCATTGTGAAATGCAGGTAAAGAGAAGAGACTGTGATAGAATGTTGAAAGATCATGTGGTGGATGGAAAAAACACCTAAGGTTCTTCACACATATGTGTTCCCTGGTACTGTATATAAACAGTACCTCCACCTTGGTATTAGGTGTGTCTGCAGCCTGTCCCCACAGACTGGTGATATTGCTCTCTATTGGAAGCACTGCAGCTTATGCTGTTCCCTGGACCCACAGCATTGACCTCCTCTGGGGAACTTACTAGAACTGCAAATTCAAGAGTTCCGCTCAGACTGCTGCCTTTAGAGTCAACAAGTGATTTAGAAGTTTGCCAAAGTTTGAGCAGTATTATTCAACACCGTTGCTACTTCATTGGTCTCCAGTCCTACATGTGAAGCCAAGCTAAATGTTTTAGGTTTGGGGTTTTATTCGTTCTCCATGGTTTGGTTTGGAGGAGGGCCTTGTTTTTTAATCAAATTAAATTCACCTTCTTGGGTACGTCACCAATGTAATAAACAGATCTCAGATTTCAGAAACCGGCTCAGCAGCCCAACAGTGTGACCATGGGGGCCTGTTTCTACTCTGATCCTCTGAGATATGCATGAGTGTCTGAACTCACTGGTATGAAGCCATAGACTACTGACAAGGGGATGTTCTTCCTCTGCTGTGCCTGGACATCTTTCATTCTTAGTAATGACAATCCTTCAGTTTTACTGAACTGTGAAAAAAGGTAGAGTGGGTATTTTAGAAGTACTATAAACACAAACTGTAAATACAGTCAAAAAAAGAAAGAAAAATTCTTCTTAGACATTATTTAACAAAACTCTTGCTGTTAGTTGTAAGAGGAATTTAGGTATCTTGTCACTTCAGGGCAGTAATTTATTTCTGGCAGGAAAAGGCACAAAAGTTGCTGCCAACACGAGGGCACAGTTTGAAGAGATTGGAATCATGCAAGCATCTCTTCATAAGCATCAATTTTTCTCTGACATAGTTTTTTAAAATGGCTGTATTTTTTTAAAGATATTGTAATTATGCTCAAACAGTTGTTGGGAATGAAATCCTGCGCTGTGATTTCCCCTGTGGCGATTGGTCAGCACCGATTGGTCAGCACTGATTCTTCTGGATTATCTAGTTTAGTCAGAGAGTAAAAGAGAGGGAGTCTATAACACTTAGAGAGCTTGTCATCAGAGTCCTGAAAGTGTTCTTGGGAGACACAGCTCAGCAGAGGGCTGCTTACCTAGCACCCATGAAGCTTTGAGTCCAATAAACTGAACTGGAAAGAAAAATTTAAAAATAACATAGTGTATTTGATCGGAACTGCACCATATAGCTTATTCTTAGAAAGTCAGCAACTGATGAAAAACTTTACCTCTTTTGTTTACTTTTTTTTTTTTCCTGGACAGAGTTTCTCTGTATAGTCCAGTCTGTCTGGAATCTCTCTCTTGACCATGCTGACCTAAACTCCTAGAGAACCATCTACCTCTGCCTCTAGATCATTGGGATTAAAGGCATATACCACTGCCTTCCAGCTAAAAATTTCCTTTTAAAAGGTGGTAATCTATTTAGATAGTCTTTTCAGATAAACTTGCTCATTAATGATTGATTTGATTGGGTTATCACTTATAACATCCTGAAACAGTCATCTTTTATAAAAGTAACTTCCCTAAGTCAATACAGTTCCCTAATTGAATTCTAGCTTCATATCAGAACAGAAAAGTTAAGGACTGAGTTTCTCTTTTTAAAAATCCTCAGCCTCTTTCCTGGCTTGTGTTTGAGTCTGAGTATTTCAAGGCTGGAGAGTATCAGATCCCTACATTAAGTGGAACCCAGCAGAAAAGAACACTTTTGGATGTTATTTGGGCGGTTGCTTCCTGCTCCAAACATATGCAGGACCTATAGTAATGTTACCTTTAAGAAGGTCAGAATTTGATCTACAATTCCCTTTATTTGTGGTTAGAATGCTGTTATACTGCTGGGGCCACAAATAAAGCCAAGGTCACCATCAGAAACTGGAGCAAGTAATGGAATTGTCAAGCAAGATCTCTTTGAATCTGCTGCTGAACTGACCCAGGGAAAAAGCAAACATCACTTTTGCTGAACCAAGGGAGCTCTCTGAATACAGCTCCAAAGAAGCATGAAAGAAACAGATTGGGGAAACTGGTGATACTGTGAAGCTGTGCAACTGAAATGCAATGGAGAAAAGCTTAGTATCTGAGGTTTGTGCAGTTGTGCATCTTTGCTTAGTAATTCTAACGTGTTTATTGCTTTTACCCCAAATGTGCCAAATACCCAAGTAACGACGAATAAGCTGGTGCTTTCTAGCACGTTAGGATAAATATTAGGAGCCTGTAGTTATTTATAAATGTCTATAATCTGCTAAGTATATCACTGTTCTGCCACTTATTAGGAGTCACTTAAAATGTGAGATAATATTTTGGACTTCAGATAATAAATAAATAAATATTTGGTAAATTTCTCCAGAAAAAAAGAACTGTTTTGTATAGGTTTAGTGTTTAATAACTATGTCTGTTAGCAGTAATCTATCCTTTCCCTACATTTACTCAAAACCTCGTTAAAATAAAACACTTTAAGTTTCTATAGTTTCAAAAAAAATTATTATGCTTTTCATCTTTCTACAAACTTGAGTCCTGGGGGCTGTAACCCAGACAAGCTTTCTAAAATAGACATCAGTGTGAAAGGCTGCTGTTCAACACTAGACGTTCTGGAATGATTCATTACATCATAACCCTAAACAGGAAATAACAAAGACCCCGGCGTCTACGAATGCAGCAACTTCATTCCAGCCACACCTCTTGCCTTCTAGCCAAGTGGGCACCCTACAAACATCACACTGCATCCAAAAAATGTTCCATTATTTGAAATTCAATAAAAAAATATCTATTTGATAGTAAAAATAATTTAGGTTTCACTTAAAGCTAAAATTTTCCAAAATATCCCCTTCGCTTTGGTCTAGTAGATCCAAGCCATGACAAACGGGAAACACATGCTATAGACCTCTCCTCACAATTGCTCGCTCTGGTATTTCTCCTTTTTTTTTTTTTTTTTTTTTTTTTTTGGTAGAGTACTTCTGGCTCCTAGGTAATTAAGCATGAGGATGGAGGGAGAGGAAAGGTCAGGAAGAGCAGAGAAGGCTGAGTGGTAAGCTCCGAGAATGCCCAGCTTCCATCCTCCTCGTGGGATGAGCAAAGATCAGAGTCTGCTGTGGAACAGTCAGGAGGAAATACACAGCACTATTACGGGAGCACCCGCCTGTGACTGCTGTGAAAGCAAATCTTCAGGCTTCTCTCACAAGACGATTGGTCCCATATTCTCTTCAGACACTCCCTAGGCACCTCATTCTACACCGCTTTTTTTTTTTTTTCCAATGCAGTTTATTCAGGAACCTTGAACAATCATCTGACCCTGGGGAAAGCCAGCCAACAGCTTAAATAGCCTCTGGGTAGCCAACCCCAGCATGCCACGTGGGCAATGCAGATAGGTCCACATACATGGAAGCAAGCCAGATCCTCAGCCTTAGCCAAATGTGGAGTTGTTTGTGACAGAGAGCACTCACCATCGGGAAGGTGGAAGGCAGAAACCAGCTCCATCTTTAAGGCATAGCATTCCCCAGCTCTCTACAGTTCCCCCTTTTTGTTTTAGACGCATCAGGCAAGAGAAGAGGTCTGATCTCTGATATTAGAAATAAATTGGGACTTTGTACTGATGTTCATTTAGGTGTCATCCACCCAAAGAGCATCAGACCCGTCCCATACCTTTTTCTCAGAGGCGGGACCTGGGGCATCAACCCGCATGCAATCAGACATGCTCTTCTCTGGGTCCAAAGCGGCTGACCCTGAGTGCAGTGCTTAGCCTCGCATCCTGAGCGTAACATTTTAGCTTTTTATGGTAGCCAACCATGCTTGGGGAGAATGTCCTGCTTCAATGGCTGTAAAGCCTGAACGATCATGGCTGCATTAAGCTGTTGTGAGACTCTAATCTTGCATATATACCACAGGCAAACCAAGGAGACCAACACCAGAAGGCCTGCTAACACTCCCATGCCCGCCCATTCCTTCAGATGATTCATGGCTGCAGCAATCCATGATCTCCACTGCTTTTAAGAAAAGCAAACACATGTCCCAAACATTTTGCACACCAGACCAGCCAGCATTCTCCCAGACCTTGAGGGTTGTGCTAATTGCTTTTCACTCTCACAGTGAAGCTGTAGCTAGTTCCTTTCGCATATTTATCTCCTCTTCTGTGCTTTGTCTGTGGACTCTTGGGCTATCATTTTAAGTTCCCATGATTCCCTTCTCTCTGTGAAAGGGAAGCATCAAATCAACTACTGAGGAAGAGGAGAGAATAAATGCTAATTATTCACTATCGTAAATGGAGTAGCTGGTGGCATGGGACACATGCCAACTCGGTTCTGCTGGGTCACGTAGCTTGCACAGCCGCTGTGTTAGCGAGCTTCCTCGGGGAGGGCTGCAGTCATGATGGCAGATGAGTCTTCTGTGTTCTTAGTGAAGAGAGAAACTCAGCCATGGTCAGGGGTGTCTCCCAACATGTTCTTCATGTTCTTCTTCCTGCTCATTGCATAAGGAGTTAGCAAGGCTGGGCTCTCCCAGTGCCTCCAGTCCTTCCGACATCTCTGAATTAAGGAAGTCCTCATACAGTCTTCAGGGGAGGCACCTATTACCTCCTAAAACACAAGTCTCCTGAGAATGCTCTCAAGCCCTCTTGGAAGAAAGGTTATTTTTGCATATCTGTCATACTCTTATTTTAAGAATTAAACATGGTGCCACATCGCTCAACCCTAAACGTACTTGTTAAATAACAAAATTAAACAAGACAAAAGAAAAATCACTCTGCGCTCTGGAAGCTCAGGCAGTCAGCTGCACTCCGCCAGTCAAGTTAGGCTCAGAAAATGATTATATGTATGGTGTCAGGATTACAGTGACTTATGGTGCTACTCTTCCTTGATTACATCGTGGAAAATTCTTATAAATTTAACACTCAATTCTTTTTCTTATGAAAAGAAAGAGAAGAATTATTCTATTCCTCTTATCTAGCCATCTGGAGAGATGTGTATGTTAGATTAAGCTAAACAGACAGTTGCACTGGGGAATGTCCCCCGTAGGCTCATGACTGAATACTTGATCTTCTGTTGATGGTGCTGTTTGGGAAGACTGTTTGGGAAGACTGTTTGGGTGGGATGGATGTCCAGGAGAAGTGGGTCACAGGAGGCTGGCCTTTGCAGATGGTGATAGCCTTGTCCTGTTTCCAGTCCCAGCTCTCCCCTTCCTGTCTGATAACCACGATGTCACCACTCATCTTAGGCTTCGGCTGTCACAGACTGACACACTGTGATCACCACTCCTGGAGACACTCCGACTTTTCCTCTGTCAATGCCTTCTGCTGGTATCTCGTTTTAGCAATGAGGAGAGGAAGCCATACAACGTCTAAATGTAAATGAACTTTAGTATTTACTTGCTTTATGTGTGTGTGTGCCTTAGTGTACATACCAAGGAGGCAAGAAAATGGTAGGTACTTGCTGTTGCTTAGATTCTAAAGGAGAAAATATTTACCATCACAGGTTCATCCTCCCAGCAAAAACAACAACTTATTTACTTATTTGTTATTATTGGGAGAGAGGAAGAGTGGTGTGTGTGTGTGTGTGTGTGTGTGTGTGTAAACAGTAACTTTTGGGAGTCTGTTGTTTTCTTCCACCTTGTTGAGGCAGGGTCCTTTTTGTTTCTGCACATTGCATACTCCAGGCTAAGTGACCCTCGAGGCTCCTGACAATCCCCCTGTCTCAGCCTCTCACTCACAGTAGGATTTCTTCCACACTGCATCCTCCAGGCTTCCTGGTGCTTAAGCCTGGCTGGCGGTCCTTCTGTCTTGGTCTCTCGCTCACATAGGACTCTAATAGGGTTCCAGTAGATCTCTGTTGATAAGATAGTAGAAATTAGTTAAGCTCCATATTATATCTCATATGTCAATAAAATGTGTACTTACAAATTTTGTAGTCTTCCCTTATGGAGCTCATTTCTTGCTCTTCCAGGGTTCAGTGCTGACCTATCTGAAAATATTCAATAAAATTTTTCAGAAATTAAAAAATAAAAGAGTTGTTCAGAGTGCTTTTGACCTCCTGCACCATCTCTGCTCACTTCCAGCAAGAGCAGACTGACAAAGAAAAACAAATCCAAGTTTTAGGTGCTTCAGAAACCTTCAGATATAAAAGCCCAAAGTAAAAGTGAAAAGCCTAGGTTTGATCTGACAAAGACTGTGACAGTTTACAGAGATGTGACTGAACCGAATGTGGTGTGACCCAGTGTTAATGAGGCACTGGGAACTTAACAAGGCTAGTTTGACCAGATTCCTCAGGATGTTCCTCAATGACAGTCCCTTCCTGTGGACAAAGGGAACACTCCTGGAAAGAAGGTCTTTTGACCTATTATCAGAGTCAAGTTAAATAGATTGATCTCTGAGTTTTGAGAAAAGAGGCATTGGTTGTTTTTTTTTTGTTGTTTTTGTTTGTTTGTTTGTTTGTTTTTTGTTTGTTTGTTTTGTTTTTTTACTGCTTCTATTATCTGCTTCAGCTACCTCCTCAAATTCTGAGGAATTTGGAGATTTGGGGATAACTTGTCCTATATCCAACAGGTGGTCCTATGAGCAGACAATGGTATGACTGAAAAGTACAATGAGAAGTTCACGTTAGGGCTTGAGAGATGGCTGAGTTTAGGCTGCTCTTCCAGAGATCCCGCCTTCAATTCCCAGCACCCAGGTGGTGGCTCACACAGTCTATGAGGAGACCTGGTGCCCTCTGCTGGAGTTCAGGTGTACATGCAGATGGAACACTGTATGCACCACAAATAAGTAGATCTTTTAAAAAAAATATGCAAATTAAAAATTCAAGAAGAAAAGGAGTGTGCACCCAGAGACAGGACGTGGAAGGTAAACCTATCCGAAGATATCCTGGCAGGTAGAGCAGGAGTGGGGATTTAGAAAGACAATAAAGAAGGAAACAAAACAATATTTCACCCTGTTAAGTAGAGCTGATCCACTTCAGAGATTATACAGAACTGGCTCTGACTCTTGAGTCCCCAATACGGCTTTCTGCTTGTTTTTATCATCAGTAGAAATTTCCTTTTAAGATGATGCAGCAAATACCTCCCAAATAATTACAAGACAAATGAACTCACGTGAGGTACATGTGAAGAGTAGCTAGTGAAAACTAAGGTTAAATTATGTGTGTCTTTTAAGCTGAGAGCTAAGAGATTTTTTAACTTCACAATGCAGATGAATCTGTCTTTTCTTTTGTGTAAGAAATATCACTCAACCAAAATGTTGCAATTATGTGTATCTGATGACGCTAAATTACTTTGAGGAACATAGCTGACATGTCTTTCTATGAGTGTTCACCAAAATACCTTCAAATTAATTTTGCATTCTAGTATTTTATGACATAAATAACATGAATAATCTGCCTTTAAAACTGATTTTCTGTAAGTTTTTTTTATTATTATTATTCAGTACATATGGTACTGATGGCAAATTGCAAAAAGAAGTCAATACTGGAATGGCAAGTGAAATATTATTCTTTACAACATTTTTTTTAATGTAAAGGCCTATCTACAAATACATGTTTATTTAATTTTCCAGAGAATTAATGAGTTTAGGATAAAAATTTTAAGGTTTAAAAATAAGCCATATTGAACCATGGTGGGAAAGCAGAGCTTTTCTTGTTAGTATCGTGAAAATCTAGACATTTCAGTTCTAAAATTAGATCCATACCTATAGTCACACAAATTATTTGTGCTCTTTTCCAGGACTGTGCTTGTTATTCAAGTTTTATATGACTGTAAGGTTGCATCCATTTTTAGGTCTCATGCATTTTTGGTGTTCTGCTGAGGCTCTGTATAAGCTCTTGCTTATATCTGTCTCTATATGTCATATAGGTATGCATGTTGCTCATTTTCGAAGGCAGTAATGTATCAGACACTGAGTCCACCCTCTAGTGATGCATATTTGTGTTTTTTCAGTTTGCTTCTCTGTCAGTGCACACCATCTTATATAAATACATGAATATCTAGTGTGTTTCTTCATTACTATGTTTTCTTTTAAATAAGAAATATAAGAAAATGACTTCACCTTTCCCATTCTGTATATTTTGCCATTTATTTTATAGGCCTGATTTCAAATTTTAATAAAACCTTCTTTTATCTTGGTTTGTTAAAAAAAATATTTTATCCAATAGTTTACATATGCAAAAATTAGTATAATAATACACAATGAATTATAATTTTACACTAATATGTGTATGGTTTTGCTTTATTTGCTCACAAGTAAAATGTGTGATTCTGAAGGATACTAGAACTCCATAGTTAGACTTTCACTAGGATTCTGGTGTTTTCTTCAGTTTTCCATCTTGTTCTAGATCTCAAGAATTCTTAAATTTTATTTCTGCTTCTTGAAAAAAAGAAAAATTCTGCCCTCTCCCTTTTTTTTCCATCATTACCCAGGTCTACCATACTTCACCTGTCCCTAGCATCACTGAAGAAATATATGTATGTAATACAACCTTTCCTGAACCTCCGTTTTCATTTTCCAGTCTCCTGTTAGTCTTCATACGGAGCACATCAACTTCCCTTTTACTTCATGACTCTGTAGTTTTTAAGTCCCCTTTTAATTATAACTTATATGTAAATGCATATGTATATATAACCATAACCTTGACTATCGAAATCACTTTCTTTTTATTATCTATTTACCCACCTCTTGTATTTTACATTCTTTCACTAGATTAATATTGCTAAGACCATTGCTATGTTCACCTTCTTGGGAAAAAAAAAAAAAAAAAAAAACACAACCAAAGAAACCTATCGACCAGTAAGGAAATGACAGTCCTTGCTTATGTGTCTTTGTTTGAGATGGACCCCAGTGCAGTATGATTTGCGTGTTGTTGATGTGAATCCAACTGGATAAAAGGTGGGAAAAGGAAAATGTAAATGTGCTTCAGAGAGAAAGGTGGTCTGTGTTTCCTGGGTTCCTTTCTTGTATGTTAAGCGTGTGAACACATCTTTGAGGTGAGCATGCGTGAAAGCCAATGTCTTGTGATCATCTCCTGGAGTGGCAGTGAGGTGGGAAGTCTCATTTCAGAGTCCTCACTCAGGACGCATCTGGACACTAGAGGCATGTGAACATGTTGGAAGGCTGATCCAACGGAGGTAGTAAGCAAGAGACCGGCAGAATCATTGTGTGCTGCCGTAGCTAAAGTCGGAGAGCATGAAGCCATTATGGGCTTTCCCTTCCTCACCAGCTCCTCCAAGGCCCAACCCAGCTCAGAGAAGCAGCTGACAAGATTTGTGTTTTGCACTTTTCACTCTTTCTCATATCTTGCTATTCACATTCTTCTTTAGAAAACAGCAAAATAAAACCATTTTTCACTATTAACGCGTGATTAGTGGAAGTTTGTGTTAGAAATACCAAATCACTGGAGAATGGGGAAAAACATAATCTGTTTTTGAAAGCTATCCAATTTCATTTTATTTGTCGCCTTTGAGCTATCTCACAAATTACAGAGCAACCATCCATCCATTTCAGGTAAAGATTGTTATACTACTGAAAGATCCCAATCCTGTTATGAACATGCACTGGCCAATTTGTTGGCAAACATAGATTAGGAGTAAATGGGAAAAAAATGCCTATAGGTCTGAGATTTCTAAACTATGTTGGTTTTGCCCTCAAAAAGGCATATCACAGTTTTTAGTGGCATTATGGGATGGTGACTGTACTGGCATCTAGGGATATAGCACACAGATGTTACTAAGCATCCTGAAACATGCAGGACACGTCCTCAAGCCCACATACATGCATAAGAGTTAGTGCCAAGGTTGAGAATTTCTGTTCAGATAAGAACGTGAACACAAAAATCATGTCCTGAATTTTAAATTCTAACTTTCAAACAACAACAACTACTACAGCACGACAAACAAATACATCCAGATTAGGTTTACATTACCGGTATTTAATAGTTGGAGGCTTACAATGATTTATCATCTCCAAGGTTCTGGTGGTCAGGACTTTGGGCACAGTTTAGCTGGGTCCTCTGCACGGTTTTAGTTATTGTGCACTGTAGGTATATTTCTTAACCGAATCTTTACTGGGGAGAACCTGTCCGCAAGTCCGTGTGTCTGACCATATTAACTTGTTTATTGATGCTTAAAACATGGTCTGCAGTTGCTTCATTGCTGTGGGTCTCAGCTGCTTGTCTCACAGCTGCCTCTGTTAGCATAAAACGTGGCAGTTTAATTATTTAAAATCCTTGTTAGAAGTCTCTTTGGAAGATCTGTTAAAATACTGTAAAATAAAATTATGTTGCGTCAGACAATATCTTTACCTCTTTGGGGCACAGCCTCCTGAAAAGAGACCTTTCCATTTGATGCTCTGAAACCAGACAGTGAAATCAGAGCTACATTCAAATCCCACACCTTTATGCTCCAAATGGAGATTAAGCAATCAGGATCAACTGCTTACAAATTTCCTTACCCCATTAGAGTTTAGGAAGGCACAGAGGGAAAAAAATGGGAAGGACAGGAAAATAAATGCTGACTAGAAGCTCCACAAGACATGAGTTAGCCAGGACAGCCTACATGGCCAGGAGCTGAAACACTCAGGTACAGGGTAAGACCATGAATTAGGAGCTAGACAAATATTAGCACAGAACGGCTTCTTAACTCTTTGGCTAAAGGGCAGAACAGCACGGGTGTAGCATGATTTCTTCGAGGATATGGCCTCTTTGAGTTATCAGCATCTAAAAGGGACAGAGCTTTTATCTAACAATATTTAGGTATGGCATTTTCCTATCATCCGTTAAAATTTATTACAATACATTTTATTCACTAAAGATTTTCTAAGAAACTCTGTCCATATACTTAAGTATACACAGACTATTTATTTTTTTATATTGAATTATTTAGCCTTGCCTATAATTAAGTGAGTGTAATTTTTGCTCCTTATTGGAAACCAGTTTCAAAGTAGAAAGGGATCCCTAGAGAGTCATTGTTAGCAAAGTGGTACAAATACTGCTAGGCAAAATTTATGGCTACATGGAATCTTTTATCATTTGTGTTCTCTGATAGTCTATAAGCAGTCCATGATTTCTCTTTAGATACTATATCAAAATCTTTCATTCTTGTACTGTAAAACATACTTTGCAGTGTTTATACATAATAACTGATATTATCATGTGTCAGATTGCAAGTGTACTTTACAATTTCACAGGAGAGATTCATATTTCTGTTTTATATAAGTCGCACTCAAGGTGCATGATTTGGGGGATAAAGGTGGAAATTATATAGTCAAATAGCTTTTCCTTAAATAACTTCTATGTGTTCTTGTACTATTTGCATCTCTTATATGTTCACAGTATATAACTTAAAATATTTGAATATTATGTGCCAGGATAAAATTGTGTTACCCATTATAAGTCTTTTACTTAATTTTTTTCCAAGCCTGGTTTATATATCTATTCAAGTTTCAAGGCTGAAAAGTACAAGAGCCACTTCACAGTTTTGTTTTTTTATTTCTTTACCTGGACCTACCTGGCTAGCAATAACATGATTAGCCTCCAGCAATGAATCTTACATAATTTCCCTAAATCAACATCCCCAAAATCACAATATACCGAATACAAGCATGAGTTATTAAAAATGAAAATTCTGATCACCTTTTTCCATTTTTTTACAATCACAGTATGTCAGTATCAATGATTTAGCAAAATAAAGGCAAGGGACCCAGGAGGAAGAAGGGTTAAGACTGAGAAGGGAGGGCATATCAGAGACAGAAACAACCTAGAAGATGAGAAGGCGGTTTAGGAAATGCAGGAACTCAAGACCTAGTGTCTATTAGGAAAGGAGTCAACTAGGAAGGGCATGGATTGTATGGGTTTGAAAACCGTTTAAGGATTATGAGTTCGTAGGTCAGGAGCTTTTAAACAGAGACATCTGATTTTCACTTTCCAAGAATGACCTCAGCTTCAAGGTGAAAGGTAGATTGTGGGTACCTACAGAGTGATGCAAAGAGATGATTTCACTGCTGACACGAGTAATAGCCTGAGGGACTTGAAGAGCCTCCTGCTCAGTGGGGAAAAGTCGGTTGTAAGGGTTCCATGCTGTGTGACTCCATTTATAGTGCATCTTTGAGACAATGAAACTACAGAGATGGACAGCAGGTTAGTGGCTGCCTGGAGATAGGGGGAGAGGTAATTGGCTATGAATGTGAAGAGCTGGCATAATGGAATCCTGTTCTTGTTGCCGAACAGTTTTACATCTTGCAAATGGTGGCAGCCACACAAATCTGCATATGAGGCAACATTACAGAGAACGAACACACACAAATAGGGATAATTTTATTTCATCTAAAAAATGGCAAGATATTACCTTGGGTAGGCCAATTGTAACAAAATGTCAGAACAGTGAGTGGCTTAAAGGAAGAAATGTATTTTCTCACAAATATCACCGTTAACAGTCCAAGATCAAGGTGTCTAAAGTTTAGTTTTAGGTGACACCTCCTGCTCAGTTCACAGAGGAACCTCTTCTTGCCTTCTCCCCACATAGTCATGCCTCCATCTGTACTGTCAGAGTACTTACCTGTTATTAGGAGGGTTGCCATTTTGGGTTAAGGACCACTTCTATAAACACAATTGACCTTAGTCTTGCTAAAGGGCTTTGTCTCCAATACAGTGACATTCTTGAGATACCTGAGGCTGGAATTTCAACACTTATGTGGGCAGTGGGCACAACTGTGTCCGTAAGACGTGAAAAGGGGTTAATGCATTGCCTTTGGCAAGTTAAGAATCCTGGGCCAGTGTCTTTTCCTAGCTCTGGCATGTCTATAGAGGTTGTCACCATCCGGGGACTCTGGTAGAAATAATTCTAGGTTTTATAATTTCCTGTAAGTCTCGTTAAAAATAAAAAGGTTTTCAAATAGAAGCAGCTCAGGTTAGAGTGGGAAGTGACCTAAAGACCTAGGGTGAAATGTGAGTCTCAGTGACACTGTGTATGGGTTAATCTCTCATATCAAAGTTGTTGATGTCAGAGTACACCTTTCCAACAGTTATTCACTGAGCACCCACCCTCACCATGTCATACAAAACTGAAACAAGTGTACACTTGCTGCAAGGCAGAACAACAGTCCATGTGGGACTGTTTTGTTTTCTTCTGCTTCGATATGAGCAATGGGACCCAGGGACCTCACAGGTATTAGGCAAGGGCTGTGTGACTGGGCTACAGCAGCACTCCCAATAGTCTTTATATTTATGGAGCTCTGTGAGAAGAACTTGGTGGGTAGAATCTTGTACAAATTGAGAACACTCTCTCATGTGAAGATCAGGCTTTGTTTCCAGGACGGTGTGCTCTGCGTAGGTTTCTATCGTCTGTTATCGACTTTGGAATTAAGTGCTCAGTCTACAACTTTAATTTAACAATAAAAGACTGGCATACTTCCTATCGGATGTATCATTATTAGCTTTACATGACTGGCTAATTAGTTTTCTATTGCTGTGAGACATCATGACCTTAGCAAGTTAAAAAAATAAAATGTTCAATTGGGTGCTTTCTTAGAGTTTTAGAGGGTCGAATCCTTGACCATCATGATGAGGAAGATGAGGAAGCAGACTGGCATGGCGCTGGAACAGTAGCTGAGAGCTTACATGTTGAAACAGCAATGATGAAGCAGAGAGGGGGGAAGAGGAGGAAATGGGAGAGGGAGAGAGAGAGAGAGAGAGAGAGAGAGAGAGAGAGAGAGAAACTGGCAATGGCATGAGCTTTTGAATTCTTGAAGCCCACGCCCAGTGACACACCTTCTTCAACAGTGCTTTACCTCCTAGTCCTTCACAAACAGTTTGCCCAACTGGGAACCGAGACTCAAATATATTGACCTTTGGGAGCCATTTGCATTCACACTACTACAACAGCGTTTTCTTTCTCTCTCTCTCTCTCTCTCTCTCTCTCTCTCTCTCTCTCTCTCTCGTCTCATTTTACTGCCCAAACTAAATACTTAATATTTCTTAAAAAGATTGTTTGTGACCAAATAGCATATCACCTGAAATTTTGAAATATTTCATGCATTAATTGTTCTGTAAATATTTTTTTATTAATTTATATTCTTTTTGAATGCTGGAGATTAAACCTAAGGCCTTGTACATACTAAGCGCATGATCTACCAGTGAGTTATATTTCCAACCCACATTACTCTTTTTTGAAGAAAAAAATTGTTTCATATTAGAGACCAATGGTAATCTGATTATTTCCTGCAGGGGGCTTAGATAAAGGCAGACATAAAGCAGTATTGGGTCTTCAGAGGCTGCAGTGGAAAGATAAACTTTATAATTTGACTTTAGATAGCCTATCTTTTCCTGTTCTGTAATGCAGGAAGTAGTTCACCAGCCTAAGGTAGATGTTTCTTTTTAACTCTCCTGAAATACTTCTTGGTAAATTAAGATAATCTGAATTTGATTACACTATTATTTTCCCTGAATGCCTAATGCGTATCAGATACTGAAGTAAATACAAGGGTTGCAGTCACTGTAGTTGGCAGACTTCACCAGGCATTTTGATTTCATGACTTACACATTACTACCTGCACAGTGCAAAGTTCATCCTGCAAAAATGAAAACAGCTGGGAAAAAGGGAAGAGGGGGGGTTGCTATTACTTTATCAGTGTGGAAGGTGGTGGGTAGGAATTTGTGCCAATGATTGTACAAATAAAATTAATTGCTCTGCAAGTGAGTGAGTTTCTTAACCTGAAGACCAGTGGTAAATATGCCTTAGAAATGACCAAGAAGAATGCTGTTCCTAAATCCATAACAGAAAATGCTTTGGTCTGATTACTCAAGCACACAATCACAGACATTGCTGATCTGATTGTTATTAATGATGAAAGTAATTCTGGAATATTAATATTGCCCTTTAGTGCAACCAGAAGCACGTAAAACTGGTCCTGCTGTGGATGTCTGTGTATGCTTGTTTGTCTAGGTGTATACTTACATGTAGCTGGCGTAAATATTTAAGGGCAGAGGGCAACCAAAGCTTGAGAAACAATTCTAGGAGGCATTGGTCCTCAGCACATACAGGGTATCAGACGATGGGTCAGTATGGAGCCATGGTATCACAGTGTTAAGGATCTACCACTTTTTGGAGCCCAGCAGAGATAGATTTAGGTCATTTCCTTGGTTTGGTATGTCCAATAAGATCTTCAGCCTAGTTCCCCTGATATGATTTTAATATACTCTGTGTTCCCCTAGTCTCAGTTCGCCTCATTCATCTTATAGACTGAGTCTTTTTTTATGCCCAGTTCATCAGCTTCTCCGCTGGGTGAGTGGTACCTCACAGATGCTGCAGTTGCTGGGTCCACTTAGGTTCTACAGCCATCATCTTCCCTCAAAATGGAGTCAAATGCTGCTTGTAAGGTAGAACATTCAGGACAATGAACAGCCTGCCCCCACTACCCCCAAAGGCACTGTTTTAGACATTATAGAGTAATGGAGCGTAGCCTGATCTCAGTGTCTCCTTTGCAGTTTCTAAAATTAAACAAACAATTTTTAAAACCAACAAAGAACCTTAGCCCCCCTCCCCCATTATAGGAACTTGCTTTTTATCTGTTTCTTAGAAATGTAAATATGTGCATGGAAAAAGTAAATTCTCTACGCATTCACAATCAATCACATTATTTTGTAGGCATGCCACATACGCTATATTCTGATGCTTGAAAGATTACAGCAAATGTTTATCAGTTTATCAGAGAATATGGAGTCAAACTAGGCCTGGAAACTAGACATATTAATTCCTAGCTAAACTGGGTCACCCCTCCATCACCAAGCACAGTGAAAACTGGTGAATACAGAGACTCACGGATGCTCAAGAAGGTCTGAGTGCATGGCATTTGTGTGTTCATTCCTAAGCTGGACATTTATACTACCTCTCTAAGATGCAATGACCACCCTGGAAGAGGGGCCATTAAAAAAAGGAAGAACTGGGAGACAGGAAGAAGAGTTTGCAAAGCGCTGTCTGCAGAGGTAGGCACAGCCACTGCACTCATGGTCTCACAGCAAGCTGCTGTTGCTGCTGCTGGGCCTGGACAGGACCCAGCCAGTGAGCAGCCATTCCTGGATGAAGCGGAGGCTCATGAGCTTTTTCTGATAAATTACTGGCAACTGGTAGATTCAAAGCAACAGACCATCACTGCCTTTGTATACCAAATAGACTCCAAAGGACATTACCAAATTTCCAGCTAGGCAGACAGTCCTGGTCAAAATCTTTAGGTAACAAAACAAAAAGGCCTGTATGTGGGAAAGGGACCTGTAAGGATGAGGGGTAACAGGCAGGAGAGAAAAGGAAGCAGGTGATGAGAGTGAAGAGAGTGTACTAAAAACATGCACAAAGTTGTCCCAGCACAGGTTTACACCAGAAATACTCGTTGATTACTTTAAGTGCTTTAAGACTAGAAGACTTACCTTTTTGTGTCTAATTTCTGAACTAGAACACTCTTTGGTGCATAATAAATTAGAAAAATAGCAGAAACACAATGGTTCATTGCTCACTTGTATCTTGAACATTACTTAAGGCAGCAAGGGAATTCCCTTATGGAATAGGTCTGAGCCCACAAGAGAATGAGAAATGTCATCAACCAAATGGGTGAGCTGCATCCCCTACTTTCAGAGCGAGCAGCTCTGTCGTAGGTCATGTGCAGGCTCTCCACACACTGAGTGTGGCTGAGAGGAGGAACTCTTCAGCAATACCTGTGCTTCCCTCTTCTTATTTTGAATGTGTAACCCTAGAAGTCTACTGAGTCATTTGATGCCTTAGTTTTACCGTCTTCAAATGAAGATGAAGAATGGTCGCTTCCCCCAAGTTTCTCTTCAGAGTTAGCTGGAGCAGTCTTTGAGTTGCGCTCATTATATGGCTTAACCCATAATACATACTAGGGAAAATCTCACTATGTCTGTGTCATAAGATAACCTTTTACAAATATATGAGCAGCCTAGTGCAGTGGCGCAGCCTGTAATACCAACACTCAGGGAGGCAGAGGCAGGCAGGTACTGAGCCCAGCCTACAAAGCAAGTCCAGAACAGCCAAGGCTTCACAGAGAAACCCTGCCTCAAAAAAAAACATATATATATATATATATATATATACATATATATGATAGATAGATAGATAGATAGATAGATAGATAGATAGATAGATAGATATGAACAGTTCTTGGTACTAATTAATACCCAAATTCATTGTATAGTTGCTCAGGTATTAAATATACGTAAATATTCACTATATTTGCCACATCAGCATTGTCCTAGTAGACAGGAAGAGATTTTGATAGATCTGGATTTGAATCCAGGTCTTGTCAATCAACAATTATGTATAGTTGCCAGTAAAACTATATACAGTTTCTATAAACTTCAGGAATTAAACTTAGGAGAATTGATTGACTCTGTCATCTCCCTAATGGAGATGAGTATATCCACCCAGTCTATTTGGAACATAATTAAAGTATAGGTAAAATAAAAAAAAATAAGTATAGGTGCCCCAAAGTAATGGCAGCATTATTATAGCATAAAAAATTTAGTGGTTTCAGGCTTTGTGGGGTCTAACATATTTTTAAAGAAGAGTCTCTTAAAAATCTTATATTTTCACTTATTATCGTATATAATGAGGCCATTACAATTTCATGTTTATTAAAACACTTAATTTCTTCTATTTACAATAAAGATACTATCCTTAGGGAGAAACAGGAGATGTAAGTGGCTCAAATTACAGAAATAAATATGCCTCCACATGGCTGGTAGTCTGTGGTGTTCCACTCTCAAGAGGCCATGCAGCCACCTCCTACAAATGAATTCTGAAAGGAACTGGATAATTTTTTGATGGGTAATATCAATGTTTCACTTTTAAGACTGTGTCTAATCAAATACGCTGCCACCTATTGCTACCCATGGGGGTCAAAGAGAACATCTTTCTACCTTGAGCATTGCACACACAGCCAAAAGCCATGCTCAGCACTGAGATGGTTTTAGCTTTCTTGTTTCTTCTATTGGGCCCTTGGGAGGCTTGCTTTAGTAATGGACCTTGGATTCAAATGAACACTTGGCAAGTGCAGAGCACAAAGTGCTTTTGCAGTCAGCCAGAGTGTTGTCTATTGAAATGAGGGTAATACAAAAGAAACATTCGTAACAGGAAAACCATGAAGAGAGTAATGCCTTGAAGAGAAGGAAGAAGAAAATGGAGAACTGAAAAAAAAAAGCTGTAGGTTTTTTTCATGAGTAGAAGAAAACATTACATTAAGATTGCATAGCTTTCTTCTCTGTCTTAAATATTACATCTTTGAAAGGCTGTTTATCCCAGATGGGGAGTGTTGTATAATCAAGGATAGTAATGCCTTGCTAGAATCTTTTTATTCCTCCACTACAGTATTAAAAGCTTACATAAGATGGATAATTGTAAAAGCTATGGCAATTCATAATGGCAGACTTTTTTCTGTTCATTTGATGGTTTCTGGTATTAGGGTTTCTGGTGTTAGAAAAGCATTCTACTGCTGATGTGAACCAAAGGCTCTTGTTTGCTTCACACAGGCTCTCATTATGCAGTCCATGCTGGATTATATGATCATCTGGCCACTACCTCCCAGTACTAGAATATCAGATATGCACATAGCCAAAGGTCATTCTTCATAGCAAAGTATTATAAATATGAGATATGCAACAAGAGAACAATTAACTTCCCAATTATATGATAATGATTTGTTTACTGTTTGATGTCATGTTGTCTCATTTTAAAATTAATAATTCATAATATTAATTACTCTAATTTTGGCCATAATTATGTGAAATAACAAATGTACAAATGTATTGTAAAACATCAATCAGTATAAAAATTATCAGTTTCACGCTTTCTGTTTGTATATTTTACAAAACCTGCACTAACATTATAAGTAAGATTTTTAAGTAAGCAGGATAGAGGAAAAAAAATTAAAGAAAAAAAGTCAGTTTTTATTTTAGCTTAGTTTTATTTTAGTTTTGACTATAAAATTTGAGTATAGACAGTACATATCACAAGTCAGGAGAACTAAAGGGAGTTTTGTGTGTTTTTGTGTGGGGGGATTAAGACTATGAAGGGAAGCAATATGGTATTTTGTTAAGCTATTATATAACACATTGGGTAAAGTAATAATGGTAAAGGAGCAAAATATTCATCTAGAACCAAACGCTAAATGTTAAATAGTCACTCAGAATAACTTTTTCTTCACATAGTAACCTTTGTAAGATACACAGCACACAGACACTTACCACACTGATTAAGCTTGCTTTGTCTTCAGGTGAGAGGGTACCACAGCATCCACTGAGACCTTGTCATATCACACTCATGGACGATAAAGACTCTCTTGTAGCATGTGATGTGCCCTGGAAACCAACAAGCAACAGCATTTCTGAGGGCTCGCATTTTACTTTTGTCAGAATCTATCAATAAGACAAGTTCTTTTACAAGCTCAAGGGACATCATGTATCTCCCTAGTACATACTCTACCCAAAGCAGGCATCAAACAGAGCCCATGGGATCCTGGTATAACAGAAAGCAGAAAAAAGCTGGGAGGAGAGAGCATAGGTGGTGGATTTAAACACCTATGTTTAAATTCCAAACGAATTGGACAATCTCTGCTTTTAGGCAGTTCTCAGTGACACAGTTACGAGGAAAGAAATTCTGGATGTCTGAGCTGAGGGGGTTTTGAGTTTTGTTTTTTGTTTGTTTGTTTGGTTGGTTGGTTGATTGATTGGTTTGGTTTTGGTTTTGGTTTTGGTTCTTTACTCTTTGTGTTCTTCAATGGTTTTCTGTAGTGATTAGCATGCATTCGTTTATATGGTATATTTTCTAGACTGTTCATTAGGAGACATTTAGCTCTGTCATGTGTTATTTCATTTGCATAGTCTTCCCCATTGTCTGATCCTCTGTGCTGTACTACTTCCTCACCTGACCTTTCTCTGATGTTCAGCCTGCGAACTTAGAGCATAGTTACCTTTGGTAAGGCCAAATTCAGAAGAAATAATTTGAACAAAACATGTGCTAGATATAAGCCAGGCTTAGAGACTTTGGAAAAGCTCTTTGATGGAGTTGTATGCCCTGTAATCTGTGACTCAAAGCAGAGATAGGGGTGTGGTGAGATGGAAATAGATCAGGGACACTCTATAGCATGGACAAAGGAGACCAAAGTCGTGGTACTATGGATCTTATGTAGCTTACATAATGTGTGAAAAGATAAAAGGTATTCACAATGACCTGGAGAAGCTCCTGAAGGGCTTGGAGCATGAAGAAAAGATGGTCTTGTTTGGTTTAGAGAATATGCAGAAACCATGAAAGATGTTGAAAAAGAGAGGAAAACAGTTTAGTTTTTACTCTAAGAAATCTCTCTGGGGAAAGGTAGAAATGCTTTGAGTGAGTTAATTTTAGAAAAAAAGAGAAGAAAAACCTCTATTACACGGAGGTATTATTTCTAAAATGTTTTGCTCTGATAATGTAGTCCTCAAAACTCTGGATCACTTAACTAGAATACAGCGATGCACACACTTGATCTTTACTAAAAGATCTATTTGAAAAATTTAAGGCTGGGGTCACAAGTAAAACTTCTGCAGCAGTTTGCCATTGTCCTGTACATATATATGTACAGCTACTTACTTTTTATATAGAAAATTATTGCTGAACTAATCTCCCTCCTAGTTACATGCTAATTAAAATATCCAGTTTTTAAAAAGGAATTCATCTTGAAAGCATTCTGCATTACCTGTATTCTCCAGAAAGAAGACAACTGAAACAAACAGTTTCTATTTAAAAAGTATTTCCCCCTCTGGCTCAAAGAGGTTCGCAAACAAGTTAACTTGAGCATAAGATTATTTAGCTAGTAACTGGTAACTCTACAAGTCTCCATTTTTACGTGACCAAACTTAAGAAGACAAAGAATGAGAAAGGCTTTGTTTGAAATAAAAACTACAGCTCATTATCAATGAAAAGATTATAGTCCCTGTCAAAAAGCTTAACAGTTCCTCTAAGCGGTCCTGCACAAGCACAAATGAGAGCTGGTTTTATTTAAATTAAAGAGAGAACGCATGGGATTCGCTTTTAACTACTGCCTTAACATTCTCCCAGTAGCAAGAAGTCAAAAAAATAAATAAATATATATATATAACTTGGAAAAAATATTCTTGCATTCCAGTGAAAACACATTGACATGAAAATGAATGCTTAGTAGTGTTAAGTGTCTAATTTTCAATTTATTCTTCCCTCCCGATGTTTTGATGCATTTTTGCTGATTTCTAAATATGTGTTAGTCACGTTTTGTTGTTTCTAACCTAAAGCATTTTGAAACGGTTTATTAAAAGTTACTTAATCCATAGCACATATCAGGGTTAATTGTCATATTTTATGAGTGCTGATCTTTTATTTTGGAGCAATAAACACTGAAGAGCATGACCATTCTACTCTGTTGTAGCTGTGATCAGAAAAACAGTCAAAACCGTACTGTATCCATTCAACAGCAGTGATGGACTCCTGGCATATCAGTGACTGGGGAAAGAAAGGAAAACCTACAGGGGTTTCAGATAGAAAAAAAGAGACACAATCTGGAGCACATAATATACTTGGGAGATGAATAGAAAAGAGATACTTTGCCTTTTTGTCTCAACCTGAAGCCGTTGTAGTTATAGCTGCCTACACTACCATTCCCCCTGCCCATTTACTTTCATATACAAAGAAAACAGAGAGAAAGTGGAAAAGTGAGAAGGTAAGGCAAGCAAAACATGAAGTCAGAGAGCATCACAATAGGAATGCAACAATTACAGAGATCTGTTGTTTGGAAATCAGTACCCTGGGCCGTATCGGTCCTGTGCCATACGGGTTGAGAAGTTTTATGCACAGCAGATTCTCTCTGATGAGGTGGGATGTCCTCTCGGACAACTGAGTGTTGACAATCAGACTTTTGTCACCATGCAGTTAATTTATGTCAGGTAGACCATAAATGACAACAAGATTGTCATAGGACTTCCTGACCCTCTTAGGATGAGTCAGCCTGCACTAGGATAGGGCCAGTGTCCCCGTAGTGTCCTGTCAGTAAGCTAAGCAGGTAGTTTTGACTTCTAGTACTAGAATGTAATGTGTGTATGTGGTACACTTTGATAGTGCCACAGTAAAATCATGAATGTATCTTCCCAGAAATAGGATTTTGTTAATGAGTATTCCTTTATTGATAGTAGATAACTTTGATATACTTCACATTCATTGATCTGGTCAATGAACATGACCATCTTGGCACTTAGAGAGCATTTATTCATATGAAAAAATTCTTTAAAACTAATGTACTTACGAATGTACTTTCAAGTTACATTAATAATTCAAATTTGATTGTTTTTTAAAGTTAGGGCAGTTCTGAAAGTATGCAAGGAGGCCATTAGGTGCTCAAATAATACGTACTAAGAGATTTTTCTCATAATTGCTCATTTTGAGATTATAATATAATTACAATATTTTTCCTTCCCTCTCCTCTCTCCTAGCGCTCCCACATATACCTCCGCGGTCTCCTGAAAATTTGTGGCCTCTTTTTTATCGATTGTTTGATCCTCTAAGGATTTTTGTTTCCGTTCCCCTTCTTTTTATAATTTTGCCTTTGTTATACTTGGAAACTTCCATTATCTAATAAAGTAGTTATTGTAAGAGAGGATTTACCCTTGATTTGATCATGTAGTCTGTAATCTGTCTAATCTATCATGGCCAGTAAGCCATGACAAAAAGTAGCTCTGTACAAAGCAGTGGGAGTGTGAATCAGCTTGCTCCCATCTCTTTCCTTGAAGCAGAGAGCAGAGAGCACCGGGCACAGACAGAACCCATAGGTCTTCCTTCCCGCATACCCACCCTCACTGGCCCTACTCCCTCTAGCTAGCCATTACTTCCTACAAATTGAACAATTTCTCAAACCAGGGTCGCCATCCGTGGAGTAACTTTTCACAAATGAACTCGTGGTGAACCGTTCACATTCAAAACATAACATCTAATATGAATATAATATTTTTGCCTTGCTTTTCTCCCTACCAGGCTTAAACATTTTAAGTAGAAGGTTTAAGGTTTTAATTCTCTGTTGTGGGGAAGGCTCAGGGCATTAAGAAGCTTACAAAGAGTCTCACTGTGCTGTGACTTTGTCTTCTGTGATTAAAAGGAAAAGTATGATCGAAGAAAAACAAACAAACAAATAAATAAATAAATAAACCTTAAAAGCCTGTGCTTGGCAGACGTCAAACGGCTGTTTTGATACTTAAGAGGCATCGTGATGCTTTGGTACTGGCATGTTTTTGCCAGTGTTTAAAAGGAAAACGAGCTCACGGATTTCTAGCGCCCCAACATTCTTTTAGTTGTAAAATAAAAGTGATTTCTAATCTTCCTGAGGCCCTACCATGAGCAAGCAATGTAGGTGGTTTTGTTTTCGTTTTTGTTTTCCAACTGTGTTTCAGGAGTATCTACCACAGGACCTTTGGGAATGGGCAGCACGACCACCAGCACCACCCTCCGGACCACAACCTGGAACTTAGGGAGGAGTACCACCCCATCCTTGCCCGGCAGGAGGAATCGCAGTACCAGCACACCATCCCCTGCGGTGGAGGTGCTGGACGACGTGACCACGCATCTGCCGTCAGCAGCCTCCCAAATCCCAGCTATGGAAGAGAGCTGCGAGGCCGTGGAAGCCCGAGAAATCATGTGGTTTAAGACCCGTCAGGGGCAAGTAGCAAAGCAGCCATGCCCTGCAGGAACCATAGGTAAGCCTGCCCCAGCCAGGCTAGCCCAGGGGTTCCCTTGATTCCACGTTGATTCCCTCACATTATGTTCTTTTCTTTCCTTTCCTTTCCTTTTCATTTATTTGTTTCTCCTCTCTTGTTTACTCTTCTCTTCTTACTTCCCCTGCTTTTTGTTGTTACCATTTGTTTTACTTATTAAGATTTGATTAAATTATGAACTTAACCAAATGAGTGCTGCATTGTCAGCACTTGGTAACAGAACCCGCAGAAGTCATAGGTGAGAACTCAGTAGCCCTGAGTAATAGTTTTCCTTTTAATGTTAGTCCTCGGGATCAGGCGACGCTCCACACAGCCAGGTACTCCTAGCAACATCCCTGCACTGGCATTGGATTGCTTCCAGTTCGTCTTGTGTTTTTTGACAGTGGGTAGGATTGGTAGCAGAAACTGAGGAGTGTGGATTTCTACATAACCTGGTGACCATTGATCACATCTTACACTTTCAAAAGCGGAAAGCATGAATCTTTTTCACTAATTATGCAGTTCTTCTCTAGTGGCCAGAGGTACCTGACTTAGTCATGAACCGGCTGGGAGGAGCAATCTCCCACTCACAAACACCCATTAAGAACACTCTCCTCTGCTTCTTCCAGGAGATAATTAAGAAATAGATACCCCTGGATCTGTTTTATTTCTGCCATAATCCCTAATATTCCAAGGTGCCATCACAGTTACCATTTTAAGACAAATACTCTACTTTTCTTCTCCATTGCATTAAACTTCATAATACTTGACAAGCCAACAAATATTGCATATTCAAAACATATAAATAAAATAAATATAGAAATGCTGTATGTCCATGTATTCTTGTGGACTGTCTTCGGATATTATTCCCTTGGTTTCTTCAGATGCCATAATGCACAGAGTGCTGAGGACACCAGAGATTGTCCTAGTTTTTATAAGTGCCCATTTTTTAATGTTAGTAACATGCTTAAACATTCAGCACCCTCTGTCTCTTTCTGAAAAGGTGTGGGGATATTTGTTTGTAAAGCTTTCTGCTGTATAGGAACCAGAAAGCTACTTAAGACTTCTTTCTTACTGTCAAGTTCAGTTCCTTCTTCTCCAAAAGAGACGTGATAGCAACCTTGCTGCTCCAGATGGTTTCTGTGAGCATTCGTAAAAACCTTTATTTGAAAATACATTACACTACTGAAATAGCATTGTTCTGTTCTGGGAAACTTGGGGAAGAGTTTTAATGGAACATTTCTGAAGTTCTCCCAAGACTTAAAGGGTACTGCTAGTATAGCTGAACCCTAATTTCATAGCTCTCTGTATTCTTGTTAGACCCCAAGGCCAAGCCTTCACAGGTTTGCGTTGAATTTTACTCTTAGCTGCCTCACTTTAACCACAGCCCCATTCAGATCCATCCTCTATTCCATCAGGAACACTGAAACCTGAATCTAACCATTCTTTTCTTCTTAATAATCTTCACTAATTCCTAACATAGTAGAACAAGGGGCTTTATGGCCCAGCTTTCTTGCCTTTCCAAATTCATTAAATACAATTTCTTCAACCAGCAGAAACCCCATTCAAAATTTTTGACATCTCCCAAAGGCGACATATTCCCTCTACTTGAAATGGCCTTCCTGCCTTGTTTTCCTGACACCCTGCATTGCTAATATTATCTTACCCCTGCAAACAAAAGGTCCATGAAAGAAGGCTCCCCCTGGTCTTAGTTCATGAAATTCTCCCCCACACCCATCATAGTTGCCAAAAAAGAAAAAAATCTTTAAAACACTGCATTCCTTGAGTTAGTTCTTTGACACTTGCCCTAATGCCATTTACTTTCAAAGTTTTGTATCTCAATGCAATTATCTAAGTTTTGCCTGTGCTTAAGTGTGTGTATAGCAAAGTGATTTTACAACATATGATCTGAGTGTTTGACACAGGAGTGCCTCTTTCTTTCTGTAGGTGTGTCCACTTACCTATGCCTTGCTCCTGAAGGAACATGGGATCCCCAAGGACCAGATCTCAGCAACTGCTCTTCTCCTTGGGTCAATCACATAACACAGAAGGTAAATATGAAGCCCTCGAGGGAGGCTCAGCAGGCTGTGTCCCTTTGTTGTTGATTGCTAGTGCTGAAAACCAAATAGGATACTTTAAAAAAGTAATCTACAATAGTTCATTTTAATAGGATTTCAATTTAAAAGACAGCCTCTAATACATGATGTGCTAATTCCAGGATTCTCCTGTCTTTGAATTGCAAATCCATACTCTAAGCCAGGCATTATCATTTATAGTAAGTTTATTATTATTCAAATTTCTATCATACTGTGAGCTGCAGATACGAACATCGATGCATTAGCCATCAGGCAAGCAAGAAATTTAAGCTTACATACATATTAAGCTTTTCTCTGGAAATAATAAAATAATGTAGAAAATTCTACCTCTGGAATCCTAAACCACTAGCTGAATGTTGTGTAACCTAGTCATTTGTCAGTGCTAAAAGTACACACATGTGTGACGGATCTTCAGATTCAAATGTGGGCTTATTCAGTTGCAATATGTTGAACATTTTTATTATTAATGCACTGTGGGGCTTTGAATTGATTTCATTACAAACAGAGACCAGATGTGCATTTATGCCAAAGGGCTATGGGATGGATCCTTATTACAGCAATTTATGTGGATTTATACACTTTTAAAATGGAGAGTCCAGCAATAGCACATTAGCTATGCTGTGGAATTTCTGAAAGATGTTTTTTTTTTTTCTCAGAAATATTGCAAATGATGGCCTTCCTAAAAGCCTGCCTGTGCCATTTGCTCTTTTCTGTATTTGTTTTTAACCAGGCTTATCCTCCATAATATTCTGTACAATAATCCATAAATACATACCCACTAGATCATATAGCAAATGAGCTATAACTATGTGTGCACTGTCGATCAAGGGAGAATTGTGTTTTTTACTGACTCCGTGGCTCTCTAACATATGCATTTCCATACTTGTTGCTATTCATAATGACTTGCCTCCAATTTCAGCACTGTTCCTGCCACAGCTTTTATGTCCTTTGATTTTATTACAATGCAGTTCAGACCCCGGGGCAAATAACTCTCACTGGATGTGATCAGACTAAGAGATTAGCAGCATATCTTTTTACATTAAAAAATTAAAAGAAAAAAGTTCCCTAGATACTTAGCCGAGGGGTTAATATAAATTCAATAATAATTCACCTAGAAAACTGAGTGTTTTCATGATAATTTCTGAATATGGTTGGGCTATTTCATTGCAGAAATTACCGAGTGACTTGAACTGATAATGATAGTTAATTCCCTTTTTTCCTCCACAGCCCTGCTAATCTTAGGACAAAAGAGATAATTCCTTTTAAAGACCAGACAGCTGTTGCCCATTTGATTCATGGAGGAAATGTTTTGTTTTATAATAAATAGGTCTTGTTCTTCCAAAGCGATTTTTGCTTAATCCTGATGGGTCTATAAAGTTAGGATATATTATAATTGCATTCAAATTAAAGAATTGGGTAAACTGGAATTTATAACAATGATTTAAATTTATGAAGTTCTCAGATGAATCTTTGACGTCTCTCCATCAGCTTGAACCCTGGAGGCTCAAGAAGGCACAGGCCACTTCAAGTTATCTGCTCTATCTTTAAAATACACTGCTTCGGGGAGTTAGTCTGATGGGGAAAGGATAGGAGCTCCACAAGGACCAAATATATCTGGGCACAGGGTCTTTTCTGAGGCTGACATTCAACCAAGGACCATGTATGGATATAACCTAGAACCTCCACTCAGATGTAGCCTGTGGTAGCTCAGTAACCAATTGGTTTCCCAAAGTGAGGGGAACAGGGACTATTTCTAACAGGAACTCAATGACTGGCTCTTTGGTCTCCCCACCCCCGAAGGGAGGAGCAGTCCTGTTAGGCCACAGAGGAGGGCTTTGCAGCCAGTCCTGAAGATACCTGATAAAACAGGATCAGATGAATGGGGAGGAGGTCCCCCCTATCAGTGGACTTGGAAAGGGGCACGGTGGAGATGAGGGAGGGAGGGAGGGACTGGGAGGGAATGAGGGATCGGGACACGGCTGGGATACAGAGTTAATAAAATGTAACTGATAAAAAAAATAAAAAAAAAAGAAAACAGCATAATTAAATCTAAAAAAAAAAAATACACTGCTTCCTGGGCTGTCTCTGGCTTGAACTCAGTGCTGGTTCTTTGATCACCTCCCCCTGAGGGGGGTTGGAGTGGGGTGTATAGCCTTTTCAGGCCATCGAGGAAGACAAGGCAACCAGTCCTGATGAGACCTGATAGGCTAGGATCAGAGGGAAGGGGAGCAGGACCTCCCCTATCGGTGGACTTTGGGAGGGGAATGGGAGGAGATGAGGGAGGAAGACCCTGAGAAGGGTCTCTGTTATACACTTAAATCTTCCTGGACACACCCTCATATACTTTCCCTTAGGTATATTTGTTAGTTGATTCTAGATTCATTCAAGCTTGTGATCAAGAATAATCAACACTCTGATTATTTAAACTTTGGGCTTACTTACTTTACTTCTTCTTAGATGCTTATAATTTGTGCATAGACTCACTTGGCTCAGATACACAGTAGAATAGAGCAGATAAAATAGATACTCCTCAAAGAGTCCTATATAGTAATGCAGTAAGCAATTTCTACATATTTTTCTACTCCTTATTTTTTCTTTTATTAAATTTAAAATTTTTTCTTCTATATATTTTATTTTTTTAATTATTTTTACAATTTATTCATTTTATATCCTGATTGTAGCCTCCTTCCTCAGCTCTTCCCTGTCCCACCACTCTCCCTCTCTCTTCCCCCTATCCCTTCCTCTAGTCCACTGAAAGTGGGAGTTCTCTTCTCCTACTCTCTGCACCTAGCTTATCACATCTCATCAATACTACTGTGGCCTCTGTGGTCTAGCAAGACTGCATCTTCAGAGGGAAGTGATCAAAGAACAGGCAGCTGAGTTCATGCCAGAGGCAGCCTCTGCTCCCCTTACTCAGGAAGCATGTGGAGACTGAGATGCCTATGGACTACATCTGAGCAGGGAGTCTAGGTCTTCTCCATGCATGGTCCTTGGTTGGTACATCAGAACCCCCTCGGCTCAGATTTTTTAACTTTGTTGGTCTCCTTGTGGAGCTCCTGTCTGAGACAGGTCTTTCTACCTCCCCCTTCTTCCATAAGACTCCTTGCACTCTGCCCAAAGTTTGGCTATGAGTCTCAGCATCTGCTTTGATACCCTGTTGGGTGGAGCCTTTCAGAGGACTCTCTATAATAGGCTTCCCTCCTGTTCCCTCTCTTCCACTGCTTCTGGTGTCTATCCTGTTTGAATTTCTACTCCTTATTAATGGGTAATGAATACTTGTCATAAAAAATCTCAAAGCTGATAGAAACTTTTAGTTAAGACTGCTTTTGCTTGTGGCAACATTCAAGAGGGTACAGTATGTAAACATAGTATCTATTTACTCATCGCTATAATAGTAAACAACAGCTTTGCTCCTCTCCACTGATCAAGTCCCACGTATAAGCTTACCACATCCATGTAGGCATCCATTTACAATCCTTATAAAACTCATGAAATTTCTCTCTCTATATACATTATATGATATAACTGTAGTAACATTTAGTGACAACTATTTTAGAGGCATTTAATGACTTTTTTAAGCTTAAGGAAAGGTTTATTTCAAACACGCCTCTGCAAAAAGATAAAGCGGATTTTTAAAAAGTGTACATTTTAGTATAGAATTAAGTCATTGTAATACACAACTAAAGTAAAAATAAGGTTATCAGAGATCTTCCAGAAGCCAGTGAAGAGAATGTGAGCAGAAAAGGTCACCAGGAAATCCTACTCGGATTGTGGGAGCAGTGGAAAAACCCACTCAGTGGTGTCACCATCAAAGTATGTAAAGCAGAGCCTGGGAGGAGTACCTCTCTTACTTGCCACTCCACATGTGGTAGGTAGGAGACCTGGAAAGTGTCCATGAAAATTTCTCTTCAGCTCAGTGCACACTTCTCATACCCCCAGGCTTAACCTATACCTAAATCACCTCTAGCTCCCTTCTTTCACTTTTGATTCTGCTAATGCATCTTTTGAGCTATCATTTAAGTGCAAATCTGGATAGATCTTCCCATTCCTTCAACATTTTCATGAACAAGGGGACTGTTCCCTCTTCTCAGAGCTCACTTCCCCAGCTGCCTCAACTCCAGCTACTGTACCCTAGGTGCAGCTAGCCTTGGGCTTCATGCCCCTCCCTCCTATTGACTATTCCTTCTTTCTATCTCTAATCTCTTCTTTTTTATTGCATTTCAAATTAAACTGTCCGAAGAGAAGCATTCCCTAACTTATTTTGCACCCACACACATTCTAGGTAAGTCTTACTAACAATTCTACTTCACAGGATTTCTGTATTCCATCCAATAAAACTAAGTACGCGTAGGCACTTAAGATTATCTTTTTCACTATTATATTCACAATTCTTAACACAGTGGTACAGACATTTTAGTCATGGCGCAAAGGGTGAAGTTCATTTATTTTCAGTGTTTTACAGCTGTACATACTATAACCATAACCCTCTTTTGCATTTTATTCCCAAAACCAATGATATAAGAATATTAAAGAAATTTATGAACCTATTACATTATGCTTGATACACTCTATTTTTGTTTGTTTAATTTTTTTTTCAATAATTTCTGCAAAATACTGATTAACTATATTTTAACAATAATTTAATTCAACAGTAATAATACCTTAATATCTTTTATATAATGATAATGTTTTTTTTATTTAAACATTAGCAATAAGGATTTTTCTTTTATTTCTGAGTTGCCAAGCTTTGGTATGTTTAAGTATAATCATATAAATATATATAAGCATACACATATAAATATATATGCATATATTTGAAATGTTTTATAAGTGTTATGCTTCTAGCAGTGTATCTTAAAAACCAGTATCAACAGTATTAATCTCCTTCCTCCTTTTAAACTGTTGACATTGTACGTTTATAACTGAGCAATTCTATGAAGTCAGAGCCTCTTTTGATTCTAGCCGCAAGCTTGATTGGATGTCTTTTAATGTTCATTTTTTTGACATCTGGAGATTATTTCTTACATCCAGTGGCAACAAGTCTTAGCATCAATGGTTTTCCCTTTACAGGAGCTATGTAATTATACAATCTGGGCAGGAGTTGATGGGGCTGACATTCATTTTCATGAAGTTGACAGTGCTTGCTATTATTATACTTCACTTTAGGCTTTCCGTGTGTGTGTGTCTATGAATGTGATTCTAAATTACACAGATGTTCCAATCAGGCGCATATGAAGCACCCTTGAGTGGACCCTACTTCCCTAACTTCTCTAATCAGATTGTATGACCCTGAACAATCGTTGGGAGACAGTTTAAAAAGAAGATATTTTGTTTGTTTCTTTCTTTATAATCTAGACTAGTAGCCTTATATAACATAACAGAATGAGAAAACTAATCCTTAAATAGCGATACTCATATAGTGAAATGCCCATCAAATAGTGATGGGTAGGTTATAGTTTAGAGAGGTGCATGTTTAAGGCACTCCCTGGAAAATAAAATCTATAGGAAAAGTTTTTATTATATTCTTCTCCATTTGAATATATGCTGTACCATTGTTCTAGAAATTAAAAATATTATTTAAATATAATTCTATAAATTTAAGAAGGGATAATAAACATTAAGGAACTGGAAAGTGGCACTTATTTACCTCTTAAGGTATTTCCCACATCATTCTTTTTTTAATTTAATTTTAGCTATATATTTATTTATTACAATTTACTCACTTTGTATCCCAGCTGCAACCCCCTCCCTTGTCTCCTCCCAGTCCCACCCAACCTCTCTTTTCTCCCCCTATGTTTTTTCCCTAGTCCTCTGATAGGGGAGGATCTCCTCCCCTTTTATCTGACCCTAATCTATTAGGTCTCATTAAGGCTAGCTACATCATCTTTTTCTGTGGCCTGACCTGCTGCACACCCCCAGGAGGAGGTGATCAGAGAGCCTACCACTGAGAGTTCAAGTCAGAGGCAGTCCCTGTTCCCATTACTAGGGAACCCACAGAGAAACTGAGCAGCCAATGTGCTTCCTTTGAACAGGGGGTCTAGGTCCTCTCCATGCATGGTCCTTAGTTGGAGTATCTGTCTCTGCAGGTCCCCTGGGCCCAGGTATTTTGGCACTGTTGTTTTCCTTTCCTACATCATTCTTATGGGTGAATTTTCACATTTTCTCGTCTGTCAAGTATATTCAGGAAATCACAGAATATTGTCCTTAGTTCCCTTAACATCTTTAGATTTCATATTATTTTTAGAATGTATTTTAAAAATCAACATGTTTCAGAAAGGGAAAATATGGAAACCAAGCAATAATCTTCTACTTGATGTATTGGGAGAAAACTTCTTATGTATTTTGCAAAGAGGCTCAAGTTCACTTTGAAAGCAGGGATTTTATTGAGAGTAAATCTCACAGATCTTAGAAACTGGTGAGTTCACTCTGCAGTCACATTGTTCACTTAAGTGCTCATCCTGCCGTGAGGGAAGTGTGGACAGCCTCTGAGAGTATAGAATAGGGACCCAAAAGAAGCTCTCATCAAATTTCAGCGTAGAGATTGACAGAGAAAATAGTGGGACATACCTCAGGTTTAACCACCCAGACGACTGAGGTGAGAAATAAAACTTAGAAGGAATTTCTCTCAAAAAAAAAAAAAAAAAAAAAAAAGCCTCTTGAAGACATGACTTTAAAGTCAGGCTTTGAAGAGGAAGATGAGTTATCAGGAAACGTTGTGGAGGTAAGGGTGGTGTTTTAAGAACTGTTTGCCTCAGTAATTCTAACGCACAAAAGCAATTGTTAAGCGAGACCAATGAAAATACTTATGGAAAACATGTTTGCCTTTCTACTTAAAAATTATAGCTAAAATCTGGAGAAACAGCTGCCAATATTGCTAGAGAGCTGGCGGAACAGACTAGAAATCATTTGAATGCTGGGGACATCACCTACTCAGTTCGTGCCATGGACCAGCTGGTTGGCCTCCTGGATGTACAGCTCAGGAATTTGACGCCAGGAGGAAAAGACAGTGCGGCACGCAGCTTGAACAAGGTGAGAACTTCAGCCCTGTCTGTCTTTCAGTTTGAAGTAGTCAGTGAGACAGACATTCTTGCTTATGGGTTTGTTTGTTTTTTTTTTCTTCCTTCAAGTTGCATGGTTCAAAAAAGAAGCGATAATTACATTCAATTGACTTTACTATTTCATTGTAATCACAGCCTTATTTGACTCTTAATTTTAGGAAATATGGGCCACATATGTGGTTTATATTTGCTGTGCTATTTGCGGTAGTACGTTCTCAATTTCTCAAATGTTAAATTGTAAACTTAGTGTGGATGGATGAATGCAGCTGGTTATTGTTGTCTATAAACTCCTCTGTCAATACAATTGACAGTGTTATGAGTGTTCAGTCAGAAAGCAGAGATTGAAAAAGTATTAACAAAAGATATTAAAATTCATTAGATTTTTTTCCCCACTGGATTTTTTAACCTAGTTAATATTACTTTTAAATACTGCTAGGGCAAGAAATTGGATTTTAATATATACTTCATTTAATTTTTAAATGACTCAAATTTTTGTTTCATAGCCAATGAAATTTTTACTTTTATTTCTGTAAATTTTAATTTTAAATAAACAAATTTAAATGTTACATTTATGATTTTTTCATATTTTAGTAAACATTTTATTTGCATAAATATCTTATATAAATTATAAACAGAAAGTACATGCTACATATTAATAATTTATATATATCTAAATATTACATAATAGACTAACCTCATGGTGTCAAATACCATCAAATGAAGATGCTCCCAAAAAGTATGACTGAATTTCATGACCTGGACTATTAACATAGTCTTTCCAACTTTAAAAATAGAAGATTTTGACAGTGGAAGGCTAAATATTCCTCTAAGAAATTAATTTTGAAAATATTTCCCTTTTGAAAAAGGAAAAAAAAGACATTATAGATTTGTCTTTTACTGACTGTAGTTCTCTGTTTTAGTGGGGAAAAATTGCTATTCATTAAAAGGAAGAGATGTCTTTATATAGTAATCACTCAACATTAAAAAGCTAGATATTTTATCTGGCAGATAGCTCTTATTGCAGTTTCTTCTTTGGTAAGCACAATTTTGGTCTTTAGGTTTCCTTGTCATGATGAACAAGAAGGAATTACTGGTGGGTTTTATTTTCTGTTTTGTTTTTTCATTTGTATCCTGACAGAATCACAACCAAGCCCTTATGGTCTGGCATGCTGTGGTCTTAGTATTGTTACCCCAGTTGACTTGAGGCTACTAATGAATATGGCTGCTAGCTATTCTTATTTTAATGGGCTGGGAGTACTGATTTCTATTAATGTTACATATCCATAACATGACTTGTTATTGCAATACTTTGTATTTTTATTTAAAAGTGGTGTTGGTGTCTGAGGCTATCAGGTAAAGCCGGCAATTAATGTCACATTCTAACTGGCTACAGCTAATCAGCTTGCCTAGGCTGAATATCAAATAACTACATAATGGGCAGATTTCCATTCCTGAGGCTTTTTAATGTCCTCCTTTGTTTCTCATTTGGCTCTCTTCAATTGTTTATATAATGCAGTTTGTCATATGTTAATTTGCATGAAGGGGTAGGGAGATGGGAGGGCAAAGGTTACTCATGTGCTTGCTGGCTTGCTCTCATTTCCTGTGATTCCTACTCCCTCCCTACCCCCACCCCCAAGGAGTTCCAGCCCATCAGATTTGCAAAGTCAACTAGGTACAAATCAATTGCACTCCACATTGAAATTCTGGAGGGCTCAGAGCCCTACATTACTGTGATGTGAGTCAGTGATCTGAATGACAGTGCTGGTGATTCACTTGCACTCATTCCTGACTTCATTCTTCAGCAGTTACTGCTCCCTCATTGAAGAAAGCATGAATTAGAGTTGGTTCAGTATTAGCTACGCAAAAAGCTGCTCCCTAAAAATGAATAAATCAATTTTGCAACTTGAGGCTAATGACCAAGGGAACTGAAAAACACGGGGGAAAAAGGAGATGAAATCCCACAGTCTGATTTGTAAACATTTGGGTCACTCATTTAAACAGTGTGAATGAAGGGTTATTGATTATTCATTTTAGCACCAGGAGAAAATATTTAGGCCTGAATATAAACTTGTGTCAACAAAAAACAAATTAAATCAAGCTTCTTATGCCACCAGTTTCTGAAATGTTTTCCATTTTGGCCAAAGACTGTCAAACGGAATTCTTTAAGAAATAAAAGAAGCAGCAAGTCAGGAAATGAATCACACTCTGTTAATCTGAAGTTGTCTGATGCTTGGTATTTGTCCCCGTGGCTTAAGTAGTTACAATGAATGGGCATTTCTATCTTCTTTATAATAGAACTTTCGAAGGTATGAATGAACACATGATATGAACACACACGTCGACCATCTAGGCTCTCTTGAAAACCGTATATAATCTCTCTCTAAAATAATGGGGTTCCAAACTTTTTTGCTTAATTGACTTAACATCTTATATCTCCACTAGTGGCTCATGAATGAATAACTAATGGGAGCTGACCTGTATCATTTCACATGAATGTCTATTGATTTCTACTAATTTCTACTAAATGTATTCAAAGGTTTCTTTCTGCCAGCAGGTGTCCACCATCTGTAATTTTTTGGGTGGGCTGTTCTGAAAAAGGGTTTTGGCCACTATAATGCTGCATAGCCTTCATTTTCCTCTGTAAAAATAGTGAATCAAAAAGTAAGGTGTTTATGTAGATGTTTTCTTTTTTATTTTTTCTTCTGTCACTAACTTGTTTTTTCTATTCTGTGTTTAATCCGCTGTCTTAATGGATTCAGCTTCAGAAAAGAGAGCGCTCTTGCAGAGCCTATGTCCAGGTACTTTCTGTGTTTTTATCAATGTGTTAAGTTGTTGAATTGTCTCTGTTGGTGATCGCATGTATGGGCATCGGAGTGAAAATGATAATGTGACATATTGAGTGAAAGGAACTTGAGGGAGTATGTTCAGAATGGAAAGAATGGGACTGTGTTAAAAGGAGAGCTGATGATGCCAAGTTCTGTAAAACATGAGAAACGTAGACTAGAGAGAAGGTAAGATGCAGTGTGAGGCATTTTCACCTACGAGCTGAGTCTGATGTAACATACATCTCCATTTTCTTTCTTAGAGTCACTTTATAGATTTGATTTGTATGCTTAATTGTCAGTTCATTCGGAATCACCAGTCAGAGTCATGTAAAGAAAGACACAATATAGGCTGTTAGAAATAATCTTAGTTCTCTTCCAAATTGGAACTCAAAACTCCCAACCGGATTATGGCTAGGTTACTCTATCATCAAGATGATATCTAAATGTAAGTTTTATCCATATAATCTGTGAAAACTTAGTTTCCAAACAATGCAGTCCTTGTGGTCTTAGGGTTTAGTGTGAAAGAGAACAATATTACTCAAGCTGGCTATCTTCCTGGGATTTTTTTTTTCTTGTTTTGTTTGGGAAGGTTGGGTTTTTTTGTTTGTTTGTTTGTTTTTTGTTCTTTTTAAAAATCTATCTATCTATGTATATATATTATATATTATTTTTGTTTATTTTTTTTCCAAGACATAGTTTCTCTTTGTAACAGGGCCCTGGCTGTCTTGGAACTCCCTTTGTAGACCAGGCTGTCCTCAAACACACAGAACTCCACCTGCCTCTTCCTCCAGAGTGCTGGGGTTAAAGGTGTGTACCACAATGCCTAGCTGTTTTGGTTTGGTTTGGTTTGTTGTTTTAGTTCTTTTTTGCTTTGTTTTGATTTTTTCTTTAAGACTAAGGGGAGATCTTAGACTTGTGTTTGAACTTCATAGTCTCTGCATGCAAATCTTAGTGTTCTATATAAGCCAATCCATTTGTGTTCAGAGAAAAATCAACACAGCAGCTAAGTTGCTGATTGTGAAGATGGGAGTACAAGTTCAAAACTGTAATGGTTTATTGGCAATTACATATATTATGAGAACATTGGCTTTGTCCCTACAAGCTGTTAAGAGCTTTGGTTGATGTAAATATTAAATATCAGTTTGTCCATTTGTATTTTTCCAATGACCTGAGTATTCATATTTGCTAATTTTATGGGTAATATAAAGCTGGGATATTAAATAATAATTAGAAAGCCACATAGCTAATATCATATCAAAAGAAACTAGGTGACCTCAGGGGAGAATCACTCAGGTTATGAAAAGCACAGCATAGGTGATGAATGAACGTGACATCTGTCCCTGCTTAGTCAGTCAGTTCTTTGTCCAGTTTGACCACATTATTTTCCCTTGCTCCACTTTTAAAAGACACAAAATCCATCATTTCCTCAAAAGCGTAAAACAAAACAAATACAATCTCTGCCTTAGGGTTTTAGCATCTAGGAGGTAATATTGGTGTGTCAAAGTTGTGCTCATCTCTCTCTAGTTAGTATTATAATGGGGAACTAGAGAGCTCATCTTGAATAAATGTGGTGTCTACCATGTCTTCTCAGCCACTCAAGGATGTATTCCAAGTTTTTGCTGTAGGTCAGGAAATTTTCAGACATACAAACTTATCCAGCATGTTTCCATCTGTAAGGTGGGGGAAAGTTTTTTTTTTTCTCCATGTCTATCTCTAGCCTAATGGGCAAGACTCTTTTAACAAAAAATAAAAAAAAATGGATGGCATAACAAAATATGTGGCAGAATAATTTATTAAATATAACCTCTATGTGACATGGAAACTTTTGAAAAAGGAAACCCAGAGAGGCAGAGAAACCCAGGTATTTTTGTGTTAGGGGTGATGAGGAGCGTATTGATTGAGGAAGAGTGTGTTTGGACAAAGTGAGTGAAATGTAACCTCGGTAAACTGAGGGGAGCATAACGGGTCCTATTCACTCATATCTTTGACATCGCTGGGCCTTTGATTCTCTTCTTTGAAGATGAGCAGGTGTCTAAATGAAGGTGTGTAAATGCAATTTGCTTCAGAACAAGGTCATGAAATTTTCTTTCAATTTTGTGACCTGCTTTCTTGACGAAAGATTGGTGGGAAAAGTTCGATTAGCTTTCTGCATCTGTTGATTTCTCAAATGCCATGGTGCCATATTATGGGGTAGGATATTCTGGTCCTTAATCTTGTTGATTTCAAACTTGGATTTCTTTTTTAAAGAAAATCACAGAATAGAAAGAAATAGTATTCCTGTATTAGGAGTTAACATTGTGAGTCTGAAAGCTTTAGGATCGGAAAAATAACAGCACTTTGTGATAACCATTTAAAAGGAAAAAAAAAAAACTAATTTTCACATTGAAATTAGGAGGATTACTTTTGTATTTACATTCATTTTATGAAATAATGAATTTTGTGAGTAAGAAGATATTAAGGCTTTTCTAAGGTTTTAGAAAAACATCCTTTGGGGAAGCATAACATTCTTTGGGGAACATATGATAGGTAGGAGAAGGACCCCGTTGCAGAAAGGTGGAGAGCATGTTGCAGTCCTGGCAGGATTGTTTTCAATTGTAATCTACGCTATCCTTTTAATGGGGCTTTTGGGATAATTAGCCTTCAGGCATTTAAATCTATGAACTGCATGGTCATCCAAACATGAATCTCCAATGGAAAATTAATAGCGTAGTTTATTCAATGGCTGATTTCCTGGTGTTATAATCGACTAGCTGTGAATAAATGTTTCAGCTATTGACTAAATATCTGATGAGACACAATACAAACAGAGGCTACTGGTGATTCGGAAATGCTCTGCTCAATAATACAAGATGCTCCTTGTGATCATGTTAATGTACAGTGCCATTCCACAAAGTCCAACAGTCAAATGCTGTAAAAGCATCTGTGATGGACTCATAACGGGTATCTTATCTATTATTTGTATGTCCTGATCATGCTTGGTGCCATCTGTGAAATAGGTACTGATGTACTTGAAAGGCTTTTCACATTCAGTCTGACATGATTGCTTATCACTACAGATTCTTACAAAATGTGGCCTTCCCATATACATAAGAAAACATTCTTTTAGGGATGAGTTTGTCTACATGAATCCATTTAACTCTTAGTTCATCATTTTAAGAGTAGGAATCTATGAGCAAGAGTCTATTTATGAATTATAAAAAAATCATCTTTTGTTTTTCTTGTTTTATACCGTCTTAGTTGTGGTTTTATTGCTGTGAAGAGATGCCATGACCACACCAACTTTTATAAAGGAAAACCTTTACTTGGGCCTGGCTTACAGTTCAGGTTTAGTCCATTATCATCATGGTAAGAAGTATAGTGGCATAGAGGCAGTCATGGTGCTGGAGAAGGAGCTGAGAGTTCTACATATGGATAAGCAGGCAGCAGGAAGAGACAGTGAGACTTGGGCCTGGCTTGAGCTTCTGAAACCTCAAAGCTTACTCACCAGTGGCACACTTCTTCCAACAAGCCATACCTACACCAATAAGGCCACCCCTCCTAATAGTTCCACTCCCTATGAGCATAGGGGGCTATTTTCATTAAAACCACCACATATAGCTCTTAAAAATTTTTTTAATATTAATCACAGGTTATTTACTTTGTATCCCAGCCGTAGCCCCCTCCCTCATTCCTTCCCAATCCCACCCTATCTTCCTTATTTCCTCCCTGTTCCTTTCCAAGTCCATTACTCCCTGTCCATCTGACCCTAGCTTATCAGGTATCTTCAGGACTGGCTGCAATGTCCTCCTCTGTGGCCAAGCAAGGCTGTTCCTCCCTTGAGGGGTGGGGCACAGGGAGGTAAAAGAGCCAGTCATTGAGTTCATGGCAGAAATAGTTACTGTCCCCCTTACTAGAGAAACCCACTTGGATACTGACCTACCATGGGCTACATCCGAGCAGGGGTTCTAGCTTTTATTCTTTGCAAAAACAAAAGCATAACAAAATGAGACCTACCAACTTTCGATTATAAATGGCACATATGTGAACACTTTAAACTGGGATGAATCCTCAGAAATTGGAAACTAGCATTCTAAGATTTTGAAAAACGTTAAGTCCAATACAATTTACTTTTCTTTATATGTGACTTATAATAAAACTTTATCAATTACTGAAAGATAAAAATTGGTATTTTTCACAGTATAAAAGGACATTAATTTGTCCTGGGTATATTACTTTTTTGAAGTTGCTTGGTAATGCAGCCCTGTTGTTTAAGGGATTTAGATAGGAGAATAGCCTGGACCCCAAGATCAGCCTGGGCATTATTTAGTGAAACCTTGTCTTAAAATCAAAAGTAAAAGGCTGAGATATAGCTAGTGGTAGAGTATTTTTGTTTTATTTATGAAGAGAATTTTGAATGTTATAGCGGGAGAGATAAGACTGTCATAGGAATGCAATAAAACAACTACTATAATGTAGCATTACCAGAAGGGGACTTAGAGATAAAGCACTTGAGTGAGTAAAAAGGAGATGAAGAGCCTGGCCAAGGCCACAGAGCTAATACTGATAACATCAGGACAGCTCTCCTGATGTTCATCTTGGTTTTGTCCATGAAGGTGAAAAATAACGATAGCTTGTTATTATTAGTAAGGACATTTGGGCCAGAGAGATGGCTTAGAGGTTAAGAACAGAGGACCTGGGTTTGATCCCTAGCACAGACATGACAGCTCACAACTACAAATGCCCTCTTCTGACCTAGTCAAACATTCTATGCTTCTGGTGCACAGACATATATACATGCAGGCAAAACACTCATAAAATAAAAAGCAAAATAAAATTTTAAAAGAACATTCACTAGGTCAGCTAGGTGGCTAACATGCAGAACACTAAATATCTCTATTATTTATTTATATCTTACTTTGAGACAGGTTCTCTTTATGTAAAACTGTCTCCAGCTGAACTTTTCCTGTCTCACTTTGATGCATCCTAAGATCACAGGCAAGAAAGAAGTGTTCATACATATTATTCAATATTTATAAGAACATTATAATTCTTACATTTCGTTATTTTCAGAGTGAAAATGGAGGCCCATAAAGAGTTAATTAATTTCCATGGAATCATAGATCTACACTGTAATGACTGAAGAGAGGTAGAAATTTGAAGCTGATATGAAAGCTTATATACATTGACCCCTGCAATACTGAACATGCACTAGCCCCCATCCCAGAAGCAGGATCTGTCGTTTGTGTTATATGTCTTGGATTGTGTGTGTGTGTGTGTGTGTGTGTGTGTGTGTGTGTGTGTGTGGATTTCATAGGTTCGTGACTCTCTGTTCATTATGGGTCAGATGAGGTAACATTTGAGAATATGATCCATGAACCAGCAAAAGACCATGTGCTTCCAATCAGATTGGTGTGACTTTAATAATAATTTGGAGATGTGGTACAAATGTGTACATGTGAGCAGGACCAAGTGCTTAAGAACAAGTGTCCCTGTGTGTTTACACGAGCTTTTGCTTAGTTTTTTTCAGCTTTAAATGACTATCCTTCAATTAAAGCTCTTTGTTTGTAACATTGTTCTCTTCTTCAGAAGGAACTATTAAGAGTTACTGGTGTTCCTTTTCTACCCCTACTTTAAAATTAAAACATTTTCTTAGTGAGTATATTTTTTACCTTTTTGTTATTGCTCCTCAGCTCCCCAAGGTAATGTGTTCTTCCTAAAGTCTGTAGTCCTGCTTCACTGTAGGAGCGATATATAAGTATATATGCACATCATAGGGATTCCAGCCACCATCAAGACCCAGTGTGCCACTGCAAGTTGCTGAGTCTTTCACTCTAAGAAGTAAGGACTGAGCAATTTGAGTGACCAGGAATAGACAGTCAATTTTATGAGTGTGTCTGTGCTGGATGCTAAGGTAATAATTCAAGATTTTTAACATTAAAAAATTGGAAAAGAAAATTTGCTAAAAGATTAAAAGTGCCAGAGGAAAGAAGACATGAAATGAAATGACAGAAAGTTTTTCGGTCCAGCCACTGAAGTGGTGATGTCACCATTTTTTGAAATGAACCATTTGTGACTAGTTTTAGAAGAAGGGGTGAAGAGCCTACCGTGAGGCATGGTGAAATTTGGCTTTAATAGACATGTAGTACATGTGCTAAATATACAGGTTTGGATTTAGTTTGAGGAGATTATCACTCCATGCTGTTAACTAACAGTGGCATTTAAAGCCACTGTACTAGGTGCATGGTTTATTTTTAATAGAGTTTTAAAGGCCAAAGCATAGGTTTTGCTGGTACTGACTGACAGCTAGGCTTGTTCATGCATCCTTAACATGCCAGCTAAGGTGACAAATTATACTTAAAAGCAAAAATGGATTTATTTACAGTGGCCACATTTGAATGAGGAACAGTTCAGGGCATCCAGTGACTGTCAAATCTAGTTGCTTTATCTTGAATTTTAGGGTTAAATAAAGTATAGGAAACATGGACAGTTAAGTACTCTTTGTCAAGATGTGTTCCCACCCATTACTTACCCATCATGGACCCAGCTCTGGTTGTTCCTGCAAGGAGGCCTAATGAGTTCTCAGAACTAAGTGAAATCTCTTTCTCTTTTGGCTTATGCTGGGCTTTAGCTTTTTTTCACACTGGATTTAATTTTGTAGGGTCATCAATCTGATAAGTGTTTCTCTTTAGAAACATCTTTTTCCCTTCAAGAATTGCTACTGAATGAGGGCACAGGAAAGAAGAAGAAGAAGAAAAAGAAGAAGAAGAAGAAGAAGAAGAAGAAGAAGAAGAAGAAGAAGAAGAAGAAGAAGAAGAAGAAGAAGAAGAAGAAGAAGCTGGTGTTGAGTTCCAGCTCCCTATAATATGATGAGATCAAAGAGTGGAAGAAACTCCAACAACTGCTACTGAAGAGCACAGCAGTAAGGACAACAGTGCAAGCAAAAGCAAGAGAGCCTGCAATCTTGAAATCACCACAAGTGCTTTTTATTTTTACTATTTTAATTATGTGTATGGCTGTGTGAGATTGCACATATGAGTGCATGTTGGAGGCTAGAGGCATCCCTGTTCCTCATTCAAATGTGGCCACTGTAAATAAATCCATTTTTGCTTTTAAGTATAATTTGTCACCTTAGCTGGCATGTTAAGGATGCATGAACAAGCCTAGCTGAATGCTCTTGGAGCTTGAGTTACTGGTGGTTGTCCAGTAATTGACATGGGTACTGGGAACAGAGTTTGAGTCCTCTGTAAGTTGGCTCAGCTTCATTAACTGCTAAGCCAACTCTCCAGCCACACCCCAAGGAAGAAGAAATGATGTTCAGTGCTGCAGAACCTGCTCAAAAATGATGATCTAAAATTTTAAGCACAAAAGTACTACCAATGTCTGATGAGTGCGAAGAATTCCACACACAGTCCAGAAATCTGCACCTTGGCAAAATATCTGAAGACTTTTTGCCCATCCTTTTCATTTTTTTGTGTCACTAATGCAGGCTTTCTGTGAACCGAAGTTGCTACTTGCACCTTTGACAAAGTGCAAATTGAATTATGCCAGTTTTACTTGGGTGCCTTCGGTGCATGAGACAAGAAGGAGTCTATGTTCCATTTATATTGCTAGGAAGAAATTAATGAGTATTTTCAAGTTCCTTGTTTGGTCACTTAATTGGCTATGTGACAAAGAGCTCTGTGGTGCATGTCAAACAACTTTCTTAGCCCTCTAATGATTTGTGCTTTGCCTGACTTGTGATACTATCCTGTGTGGCCTGTCAGGCTGGATAGCCTTGTTAAAGTGGCTAGAATAAATTGGCTAGCACTATGCATACAACGTAGTATATTAACCACAGCAACAGGGAGTACTTTTAGCAGTTCTTTCAATAGATTTCCTTGTTTGCCCATAAGCATCAAAGCCACCCCAAACTTTCATTTAATATAATTAAAGGGACATCTGAAAGTAGTTTGAATCACAGCATGTTCTGGTTGTTTGGTAAGCCTTTGTTAAAGCCCTCTGAACTTAATATCTTTCACAGCTTGATAAATCTGTGCTTGGTTTGTGTCAGTAAGAGAAAAAAAAAAAATATATATATATATATATAAATCTGTACCCTGCATGTTTCTGTTGACCTAAACCTATTGTGAAGAGACTGTTGAGATTAAAGGAAGGAAGTTACTTCCATCTACAAAACCAGAGTAGTTCTCTGTTCATAAAGAATAGTTAGTTATTAGAACCGCTTCTGATGAGTTGGCGTCATTTAAGTGCTGCTTCAAAGCAATTGTTGAATCAAAAGACAGAAAAATTGTGTGTAATGGGAGTAAAGTACTTCTTACAGGTGTTACTGAAGGGTTGAACAAGCCAATTCATACACTGAAAAGACCTCCAGAAGACAATGATGGGTGTTGATGGAGATCCCATTTTGACACGCTGGGAATCTCTAGCGATTGACATGGTGGGCTTCCCTGACCTGGCAGAGATGATTACCTTATGAAAAGTCATTTCTGCCTCTTCCATTTTTGCGCATTTCCTATAAGGAGGCACATGCTTCAGCTGTCACTTGTGTAGACATGGCTTGTAAATGTTCCAGAGAGTAATTCTAATAAAGATCCAGGGAAGCACCATGCTAAGTAGAATATTTGTATCTAAAACAAAATTTAAAAACATTTCTCTCCTCTCTTCAACAACTGATATTCGCTTCACTCAATTTTTGGATCAAAGCCCAAGTCATTATTTAATTGTCAAGGTGTTTATTTAAGGTCCATTCTGTGCTGCATTGCTTTCTGAACATATATTTACCTTTGGGAAAAATATAAATGCATACACTATAAAGAGATACTATTTGTGTGCGAAGCAAGAGAACATACATCCATTTACTTTGTGATTTCTTTAATAGCTTTATACGTACATAGCTAACCAGAAGGAAAAAGTTGTAAAAACAGCATTACAGATTGAAGATCCTGCTTTTAGAAACTTTCATTAGTTATTCTGGTACAGGTCAGAAAAGAAATGGAAGTTTTAAAGTGTGATTTGCAATAAAGTAGCTGCCTGATGGCTTGGAACCAAACAAATGATTCTTTAGGCCAGCTCCCAACAGAGTTATAATTTTTATAATTTCTCTTATCTAATGCATAAATTTTATATAAGAGGTAACAGGCACAGCTATTGCAACTTGAACAAACCAGAGCTTCTTCCCACACTCACTTCAGGATAGACAGTACAGCTTCTCATGGCCACTCCTTGAGATCAGCCTTGTTTTCTTTGGTTTTACCCTATTGTCAACATGGCCTTTAGCCCAGCACTTGCAAACATGCCCATATAGGTTCCAGTCAACCTGCCCTGAAAATCTTACACAGGAAACAGGAAAATAAATGGTTAAAGTTTGTATCCAAAATTCTGTTCATTCAGCCCCTTCTGATCCAACCTCACAGACTGCTCTGTACATGCGGTGAAATTCCACAGTGAAAGAGCACAACATTTTAGCTGGATACAGTGCCCAGTGGTTGCCTAAAACAATGGGGATCTAGGAAGCTACGTTTTCAGATACTGGTGCTAGGAGCCTTGCCCAAAAATGTATATACATACACCTCCACATACATACACACACATACATATACATACACAGACACACATCTATACATACACATTCATACACATAAATACACATATTCATACATACCCATACACACAAATAAGCATACATACTCACTCATACCCATACACACAGACACATATTCATATCATACACACACACACACACACACACACACACACACACACGACAAAGAAAATAAAACATAGTTTTGCATATGTGCAAATATGTACAAGTTTGAAAACTGCCAAACTGATATTTTTGAAGGGGCAGATTCTATAACTGGATTTTCTGTTTTCACAAATTTCTGTATTTTCATTTTTTTGTTGCTTTTTAACAGTGGACAATATTTTTTGTAAGTGTGTGTCCATAGTGATTTTATTTTCATGTTGTCTTATATAACAAAGACATTTTTAATTTATTTTTATTTATTACAATTTATTCACTTTTTTTTGCAATGTTTTAGACTTATAGAATATTTGGCCAGGTGATACAGAGTCCCTCTTACCCCTGACAGCAAGAATTTTTTTTCTTACATAAACATCTTATATTACTGGGATGAAAGAGATAAAGTAGCATTCTCTAAACTTCTTAGTTCGCTTTAATATTACTTATTATTATATTTTTTTTACCTATCTTTTCTTTGTTCTGGACCCAATGTAAGTACCACACTGGAGTTAGGGCTGTGAAAGCTCCTTCAGCTTTCCTACCAGCGCTCCTTCTTAAATGCAGAAGTATATGCTCCCTTGAAAAATAATTAACATATTTCATTTTGTTCACTCAACTAGGCCAACTGTTAGTCTTTGTCCTAGGCCAGGATTCCAAAGGAAAGGCAGGAATTCTACTCTGTTAGAGCTCACATGCTAGTTCAACAGATGGAGTGTTAAAGTAACTTTTATTTACCTGGTGATATTGGCATCTCGGAGGCTTAATGCCTCCATCTGCTAACCTAGACCTAGTCCTGAAAGCTTTTAGCCTCTCTACAATCTAATCTAGGCCTAGCATATTTTCAGCCTCTGAGATTTGTTGCTGAATAAGCTCATCCTTTCTAGCTCTTTCTGAACTCTGGCTGGTTGGTTCAACTTAGCTGTTCTAGTTCTAATTCCTCTTCAAGCTGACTGGTTCAAATACTTCTGTCAGCTTCTGACTGAATTGCTCAAACTAACTCTAGAAATTTATTCTAATCTCCTAGTTCTTTTTCATTCTCTGGCTGTTTTGTCATCTGTCATCACCTGTGTCTTACCTTGTTCTCTCACTGAAACCTGTCTCTGTAAAATTGTTCCAGTAAAATTATTGCCTTCTTTCTCTCTCTCTCTCTCTCTCTCTCTCTCTCTCTCTCTCTCTCTCTCTCTCTTTCTCTCTCTCTGTGTGTGTGTGTGTGCACCCCCTGTCTTAAGTTGTCTTTCTTTCCTCTCTGTTCTCCTGTGAGTTGGGCATATCCTATTCCATCAAATCTTTCTCTGATTTGTGACTTTTCTGCCTCTCAAAAGACATCACTTTCAAATCAGTGCTTCCTTCAAACATCGCCTTCATTGTTTGGGATTAATAGTGTGGACTAAGAGCGTGTCTGCATTCCAGGTAGATCATACAGACTTAGAAGGTCTTTGGATGTGATCAGAGCAGCCATGTTGCTGGATTAAAATTCCTCTACACTGGAGTTTATAAACAAAATAGTGCTAACAGCAAATCAGAGTAGCGCAATTGACAGAAATTCTACCAAGAGGAAAAAGATCTAGTCATGACATTGACAGGAATGCCTCTTATTGTGTGTGGAATAAGGAAGACATGCTAGGGTAGTAAGATTAAGCTTGGTCCTGACATGTTGGAATAAGACATGTGCCCAGCTTGAGAAAACATTCCAAGGTACTGAGGGTAAAGGTAGCTGAGGGGGTGGGGGATTGTTAGAGAGTTCTGGAAATAAAAAGACCAAGATAGTCATGACAACTGGTTGAAGGACCATACAATAATAGGAAGGCAGTGCAAAGTGTTCAGATTTGGACATATTTGAAAGTGTTAGCTAAGATCATGAATTCAGCTATAAATTTTATTTTCTACTGATATCCATACATGGCAATCAACTGCTTTACACACACCTGAATTCTTCCATTATTGTATTTGCTTTACTGCTGAGTCATTTTTTTTCTTATTTTTTAATTAGTTGTTTGGGAATTTTCTACAGTGCATTTTAGTCATATTCTTACTTCCCATAGCTCCTCCTGGATCCACACACACCTTTTCCTACCCTTTTCAACTTTCTATCCTCTCTGCCCATCAAGTCCAATCTGTGCTGCCTTCATACTCCTGGATGCGTGGTCTCTAACTTGAGCCTAGTCAACCTACCAGGAGCCATAGCCTTCAGGAAAACTGGCTCTTCCTCTCTCAGTTGTCAAATTCCAACCACTCCCCACATCCCCTTTTCTAAGGCTCAGATGTCATTTATGAAAAAGGAGTAGAAAAAACTGACTATGAACAGTGGCTTCAAGACACAGAAAGGCAGTTGCACATATGAACTCAACACTCACAATACAAAAAAGACAGAATCTTTTTTGTCCCAGAGGAGATGGACATGAAGTGCCACCACTAACTGATTCATCTTTAAAAATACATATCTGATCTTGACCCTACTTAAAGACTGTCCATTGAGCTCATTTGTCATTTACAAAATAATTGAACTTGTGCTTTATAGTGTCTTTGTGTTTGACTTCTCTTGCCAATCACCTATACTTTTAATTGGCTCCACCTACATCTTTGGCTCTCTACTTCCAATACACCTTACTGTTGTAGTTGAGGTCTCAGAGCCTTTATTGTCTTAATACCCTTCTTGAATTAATGCTATTTTTCTCTCTTTTGTCCTTCCCATTGTCTGAATAACTTCTCGTTACTGTCAGCACCCACTTAGCATGTCAGTTACTATGAGGTAGCATTCTTTGTCCCATTTAATACGAATATCTTCTTCCACAAGTTTATGTAACACTCAGGTCCCTTTTCCCCCAGGGCAGCAATCATCGAGCGGGTTTTTTTTTTGTTTTTGTTTTTGTTTTACGATCATGCCCCTCTTCTGACACTGTCTATTTAAAAGAAGCAGTGCTACTTTATTGTACCCTTAGGCATTTAAATTCCATTTAGCTTCTCTTGGATCTCTGAAAACTTGCTTTTGAATCAAAGCAACCAGCCCACATATTTGTGGTTACCTGCTGGTATGTCCTTGGCAGCAGAAATCTTACTTCTGTGGACACTTTCTACCACTGGTCCCCTTTCCCTCATTCTGTCTTAAATCTGCTTCTCCAGACCTTCGTCCTCAGCTCTTCACCGAATGGGCTATTGTTAAAGTCATTATTAATTTAATGCTACTTTCTCAAGGCCATCAATGACATAATCATGCTAAACCAATGCTCAATAATCAATCTGTACCTTTTTATTTTATTTATTTATTTTTTTTAATATGGGTTTCACTGTTCATCCATTCTTCAGTTGAGGGATATCTGGGCTGTTTCCACTTTCTGGCTATTATGAATAAAGCCACTGAGAACAAAGCTGAGCAAGTGTTCTTGTTGTATGGTTGAGCATCTTTCGGGTATATGCCCAGGAGTGGTATGGTGGAGGCAGCACTATTCCCAATTTTCTAAAAAAATTGTCAGATTGATTTCCAAAGTGATTGTACAAGTTTGCATTCCTACCAGCAATATAGGAATGTTCCTCTTTCTCCACAACTTTGCTAGCATGTGCCGTCACTTGAGTTTTTGATCTTGGCCATTCTGATGGGTATAAGATGGAATCTCAGAGTTATTTTGATTTGTTTATTTCTCACGACTAAGAACATTGAGCATTTCTCTAAGTGCTTCTCGGCGATTTGATATTCCTCTATTGAGAATTCTCTGTTTAGATGTACACAATGGAATTCAGCTATTAAAAACAAGGACATCATGGAAAAGATTATGCAGGAAAAGATCATCCTGAGTGAGGTAACCCAGACCCAGAAAAACACCCATGGCATATACTCACTTATATGCAGATATTGTCACATGATATAGGATAACCAGACCTAAAGAAGATATAACAAGGAGGACCCTAGGGAGGGTGCTTAATTCTTATTCAAGGGGGCAAATAGACTAGCTACCAGAAGCTGTTGAAGAGAGGGAACAGGATGGAAGCTTACCATCAATGTCTTCTGAAAGATTCCACCCAGCAGGGAATCGAAGCAGATGCTGAGACTCACAGCCAAACTTTGTGCAGAGCTCAGTGTCTTATTGAACAGTGGGGGTGGGAGAATAGAAGGATCCAGAGGGGACAGGAGCTCAACATGACCAACAGAGCCAACAAATCTGTATCTAGGGGAACCTACAGAGACTGGTGCACCAACCAAGGAACATGCATAGAGAGGACTGGGACCCCCTGCTCAGATGTAGCCTGGCATCTCAGTCTCCATGTGGGTCCCTTAGTAAGGAAAGTAGGGGCTGTCTCTGATATGGATTCTGTTGCCTGCTCTTTGATCACTTCCTCCTGTCAGGGCCACCTTGCCAAGCTTTAGAAGGAGAAGATTCAGGCAGTCCTGATGAGACTTGATAGGCTGTTGGTAGGGGAGGAGTTCTTCCTTCTTTTTCTGATGGCTGGGGTGGGGTGGGGGACAGGGATGAAGGATGGGTATGGGAGGGGAGGAGGGAGAGGGCTAGAATCAGGATGTAAATTGAATAAATTAAAAAAAAATAAGTTAAAAAACATGGGTTTCTTTATTCTTTGAGACTATAGTATAATCATATCATTTTCTACTTCCCTTTTCTCCCTCCATATCTTTCATATACCACCACCCCATCCTCTTTCAAATTCATGATCTTTTTAATTGTTAGGCTATGTATCTGTTCACATGTGTATATGTCTTTCTGTATGTGTGTTTATGTATGTGTGCATACCCATAATATGTATTTTAATCTTACCAGACCAGTCAAAAATTTGGCACTCTTGATTTTTTCCTCCTTGATATACTCCCATAAGGACACCTCACTTCATTTTCTTTCCACCAAGTAACATTATTTCTGTGCTTCTCCAATACTTCCTCCATTTTTCCCAAAACTGTTAGGTTAGAGTACTCCGTAGCATAATACTTAGTGGCTTTTTCTTTGAGTTGTTCCCATGGTGTCCTCATTAATTTAGATCTATGTGATTCTGATGCCTGTGATCACAAATGTTATCCCCTGAACAGACTATTCTTTTAAACTCTAGAATCACGGTCTCTTTTAATGTTTCAGCAACCTTCCTTTGTAGCACAGTAGACAGCATGAACCTCCTATTCTATAACTGAATTTTCCATCTTTCTTTTTATGTTCAAGCTTCAGTATCTCAATTACTGAGTTTTGTCCTTGTATCTGTTGTTGGCGTCTCACTCCAAACAGCTTGTTGAAAGTTAGAAGAGCATGCCTTGATCTTTCCACTTGAAGGCATACATTCTAGTTGTTCATTCTGTTGGTGGTAGAATTTTTGTTTTGTTGTAAGACAATGTTTTATGTGTATCAGGCTGACTTTGAACTCACCGTGTAGCCAAGGATGACCTTTGTTCTTTTGAACATACTCGAACTATGGGATACATCCCAACTTCTAATGTTAAAATTGATACAGTCCTTAGGGCAGCTCTGGCAGTCTCAACAACTTATATTCAGTGGTATATCCCACTATATAGGTTAGAGACACTTAGGGATGAAAAGCAGATAAGTGAAGTTAAGCAACATGTGAGGAAAAGGAACACATAAAGAAGACCCAGCATCCTTGAGTTCATCTACCAGGTGCTGACATAAGCCTTAGGTTTAAATAAGGGTAGAATTTGGAACAATTCTACCCTTATTTAAATGTGTACATGTTGTTTTTATTTCTTCAGAGGAAGGGATTCAAGATGAGAGCCATACCCAAGCTGTAAGCTCAGCCCAGAGCATTTCTATCTATCACTAGGCCTAGGCCTGGAATATCTGAGTGTCTGTACAATCTAATTTTCTGTAAACCCGGACCTTGAAGGCTTCAGCGTCCTGCCTCCATCTGCTAATGTAGGCCTACAATATTTGCAGCCTCCGAGAATTACTGCTGAATACGTTCATCCTATTAAGCTCTTTCTGAACTCTGGCTGGCTTGTTTAAATCAGCTGTTTCTGTCTCAAACTTCTCTCCAAATTTATTGATTCAATCCAGCTACTCTCTGCTTCTGACTGAATTACTCTGCTTGGGAAAAATTGCCTCTGAACTATACAAACTCAACTGCACTGCTCCATAGACGGAATGGAAATAAACAGAACTGCGGGATCTCAAAGGAAATTCCAGTTCACTCAACTGAACTTTATTCCATTTCAGTTTACTCAACTGAACTCAACTTTCTCCCTGCACTGCTCTTAAGTACCTCTCTTTTCTGTCTGTTCTTGTGAGAGTTGTGAATATCCTATTCATGACTCGTTCTGCAAAATCTTTCTCTTATTCATCACTTTGTCTGCCCCTCAGTTAGATGTCACTTTCAAACATGTCTGCTTCCTTCTATAAACTAATCTTACTTTCATTGTTTGGGATTAAAGGCGTATACTAAGGATGTGTCTATGTTCCAGTCAGATCATATAGACCTAGAAAGTCTTTGAATGTGTTTCCTTATCACAGCAGCAATGACGCTGGATTAAATTTTCTCTAGAGGTAAGAAGTAAGCAAAGTAAGAAAATTAAGTTGTTTTTGTCAAGATGTGGCCCGACTTGCCCTTGTCTTGTTTTGGTTCCTGCAAAAGTGGCCCAATATATTATACTGTTAAATCACCATCATCCCTGGAAAGGACCATTTTGTTCCCTACAAGATGAGCCTTCCTGTTCTGGGGTGCAGCTTTGCAGTCATTCATAATTACCCTCATCTTCAGGGGAAGAAGGGTAAACTATGAGAATCAGTTTTTCCTGGTATCCAAGATAATTTCGGGGTTAGGATAATCACCTTCTCTTTGTGCCTGCAGTCTTGAAGGAAGATGACTTATGATAGGTAGGCAGACACTCCTGGAGTGCTCAACATTCTTATGCTCACTCAAGCAGGGCTCTGACTCAAAGAAGCGAGACACCGTGTGCTAGGAAGCTGCCAAGCTTTGGTCCTGCTTTTGTTCAAGTTGAATACTCAATAAGGAGTACATGTCTTTTTAGCAAAAGTGGCATATAAGTGCTTGCAACATTCTGCTGTTTGACTTGTTACCATAGTCTTTTTAATGAGAAATTATTGACTGCACCTCCCCAAATTTCCATCTTTTGCTAGTGATTGTGTGATATCAGTTCTTTCTCACGTACTCAATTATCCTATGTAGACCGTTAGATATTCCAATGGCTTATGGCTTATTCAATGTACTTCAATTTGTGATGTCAATAGTATAGAACACAATTTTTGTGCAAGATTCAGACTCTTAAAAATTTGTAATTGGTGTCATTCAAGTCCTTTGAAGGCAAACAAAATAGACAAATATGTATTTATCAAGTTAATTACAATCTCTTAATACACAAACACACATGCATACTACTTTTCAAACATAAAACCACGTCCCTCCCCTCTTTTTTCCCCCCATTTTGATTTAATGGCTGCTTGGTGCCTGCCACAAATCTTATGCATCGAGCTTTGTTCTTTCCCTTACCAACTGGCTTTAATTAATCTACAAATCATTTAGATGTGTTTAAAATCTCTGCCTTTCTTCATCCCCAGAGAAAGAATGCATGACTTTGAACCCCAGTTCTACCCCATGTTGTTAGCTAATTAGCTTTTAGCAAGTTACTTAACTTCTCTAGATCTCAGTTTTCTCACTGTAACATTCCAATGGTAATAATTTGTACGTTAGTGGCTTCTTGAGAAAATTAAAAGTTGGTGCATTTGCTTTAGAGACTGGATTACATGAACCATGATCATGCATCTGGCTTCCTGACTTGAAAGCGTTTTTTAGTGACTTCTTGTTGCCTGTGGAAGAATTGCAAATGTGTTGACATAGCTTTCAAGGGTCCTGAAATCTAGTCTTTGCTCATTGTTATTGCCATTGGAATCTTTGGACTTTTTAGTTTTTTAGGAATAATTGTTTTCATTTTCTCCAAGATCTTGCTCATATCTCTGTGCTAAAAGGGTCATGCTGCATGCCTCGCCTCTTTCACCAGTGTTGAACTGTAGTTAGGGAGTGCCTGACTTCTTGGAGCTTTTCTAATAGTCTGTTCCTATTGTTACAGTGTAAGTCATGTTGGATTTTAATTACCTGTTTAACTGTCTGCCCTCCCTCTATTATCTCATGGAGGGAAGGGAGAACAGCTGTCAGTTTTTGCTACATTCTAATCAGCTACCACAATTGAAAGTGCACAATTAATATTTTTTGAATGAATTTGAGTCTGCGACAAGGTGAGAGTCAAGTCCATAGCTGTATTTAATTTCTGTGATCTAACACAGATTACTTTGACAGCACTCAGTCATTTCACCTAAATTAAACTACATTTTAAAAGCAGTGCAATCAAATAGTTTTTTGAAAATAATACTTTTATTATCCAACAAGGCCTCTCATAAACTGTCTCTTCTACAGAATTTTATTTCATGTTCTGTTAAAGGCTCTTATTACTATATTAAGGTCAGTTGTGTTATACAATCTAATTTTAATTAAGACTTGAAAATGCCAATACTTCAATGTAATATAAAAGGGAGTTCAGGGATTAGTCATTTTTATACGCTTAATAATATTAAATGACAGTGGTTATAAAATGAACCTTTGGTTTATTGATCAGATGTGTAAATATCAGTCACTCAACTTGACTTCTAATAAAAACCTGCAAGTTATAAACTGTTTTGAAGACTTTTTGAACATTTGACCTTTAAAATTTTGATTTGAATCAATATCTAAATCCAGATTGAATCACAATGTGCCCTATTCAGTTATGATTTCAGTCTTTTGCTTTATTTTATTCTCAGCTGACAAACTTTACATCAAAAGTAAAAACAAAATCCTAAAGAAAATTACCTTTTAACTTCTAAAATTATAAATGTAAAACATATTTGTACATGAATTAACATACGCAGGGTTATACATCATCAATAACGTGGATATCATTTTAGAACTGTCACACAATAATTTAATCCTTGTGCAAATATCACAAAGTATGCTAAACCAGAGGTGGCCATGATGTCACTAGTGTGGCCAGTGTCACTGAGTGGGGTAACACTCAGTGGGCCACATTGTTTGTAGGATCTGACATTGACCACTATGCTGCAATACGGTACATAGCTACCCTTGTTACACAGATGCGTGGGCTGAGAGAACACACAGAAGTCCTGAGACTTTATCTCTCTTCTGCAGTGTACTCTGAGATTTAGACAGGAGAAACAGTTAAGCATGAGTGTCAATACTGTGAAGACCAGAGCATTATGCTTGGGCATGATTATGGTAAATATGGATAAGAGGCTCCACTGAGGAGGTTCTCACAAGCCAGAATTTGGAGCAAGGAGTTAAATACTGTTCTTGTTAATATATTTACTTTGTTTGTATGGCTGTTTTCTGTATGTCTGCCTGTACACCACCTGTGCATAGAGGACAAAAAAAAGGTATTGGATTCCCTGGAGTTGGAGTTACAGATGGTTGTGAGCTCCCATTTGGTTTCTGGTCCTCTGGAAGAGCAGCCAGTACTCTTAAATGTTATAGCCAGAGGAGTGAAATTTTCTGATCGCTAATCAGTTTTTCAAAGCAGGCCTGTGATTTCTTAGTTTCAATTTGTGTATCATTTGGAATACTTACTCTTGAATTTCTTGGTATTCTTGGGCTGAATACCAATAATCTGCCATGTCATCATCTTCCTTATTTTGTCTGGTAGCTACATAAGTCCTTTCTGTGTTAAAAACAAACAAACAAACAAACAAGCATATACAATACTTAGGTTCCACCTAAAAGCAATGCATTCTGGGTTTGTTTTTAAAACTTTCCAAGAAGAATCTGACTCACTGTCCCATTTGCTGTAGGTGTTTAGTTTTATTTTGTGCTGGTCTTTTGCTATGGAGCATAGTCAAAACCCAAAGGCAAAGGTCTTATTATCTTGTTCATATTCTTATTCAACAGCTTTCCTGAACTGTCACATTTGTTGCTACCTCACTGAATTACATAAAATCTGGTCTTTAAATTTTTTTTTTTTTTTTGAGATGAAGTTTCTCTTTGTAGTCTTGGTTGTCCTGTACTCTTTTCATAGACCAGACTGACCTCAAACTCACAGAGATCTGCTTGCCTCTGCCTCCTGAGTGTTGGGATTACAAGCATGCTCATGCTCCACCCTGCCCTGCTTGACCTTAAAAAAAAAACATCCCTGGTGAGACTTGATAGGCTGTAGTCAGATAGAAGGGGAGGAGATCCTCCCCTATCGGTGAACTAGGGGAGGGGTATAGGGAGAGAAGAGGGAAAGTGGGTGGAAATGGGAGGAGATGGAAGGGGCTACAGCCAGGATACAAAGTAAATAAATTGTGATAGATAGATAGATAGATAGATAGATAGATAGATAGATAGATAGATAGATAGATAATTTTGGTTTAAATCAATATCTAAATCCAGATTGGAGCATAATTATTTCCTATTTAGTAATAATTTTAAACTTTTGCTTTATTTTGTTCTCAACTGATGTATTTTATATTAAAATGACAACTAAATAATAAACACAGGCATAATTGTATCAACCATAGTGGTCTGCATTCACCAAGGGAATGTGAGTTGTTTTCTTTCTGAACCCCAACACTCTCTTTAATTCTCTCCAACTCACTGTGATTTTCTTCAAAACTGTGGAGATATTTGTCCCTTTTTTCTCCCAGAAGACTTTGTGAGAAACAAATTACAAAAATCTATAGCTGTTTTCCTCAAAGTCTTTCACAGTAGTTTTAGCAAATAGATACAGCTCTCATTCAAAACACAGGAAGTAGAATTACAAAGTGTCCTTAGCGATGTACCGCAATTACATGCTGTGCTTAAAAATAGTCCAAGGAGACTGGGAGGGAATGAGGGATCGGGACACGGCTGGGATACAGAGTTAATAAAATGTAACTGATAAAAAAAATAAAATTAAAAAAAAAGACAAAAAAAAATAGTCCAAGGAATATATCTAAAGTCTATTAAAGTAAGAGTTCAAATAATGCTGTATAATGACAGAAAAGAAATCTGTCCGTGCACTCATGTCTCTAAATGAAGTGTGAATTATTTCATTTTATTTTATTTGGTAGAAATGGTCAAAATGGTCAAAATGTCTACAAAGTTCTCATATATATTTACATATATATGAGAAGGGCAAAATCCATCATTGTCTTCTCCCAAACTAAAATATAATGAGACTTACTTTCCTGAGTAGTTTTATTTTATTAATTTGATAGAAAATATTGTTTATCCTCAGGCACAGGGAAATTTATTGGTAGAGAAGAATGAAATTTTCTGGTGCCTATCTTCCAAGTACTTGTAAAAAGATAAATTATTATATATTTTGTTTCTGGCAAGGTCAGTGTTTATTATATTCAACTTCTTAAAATTTTAAAATACAATCATGTAATTTTCCCTTTCCAGCACCGATTATAGTGAATATAAAGTTCTATAAAATGGTGAGAATAGAAAGTTCGATAAGATAAAGCCAGAGTCAACCTTATTTTCTTACAAATTTTCACATCAAAAACAGTTAAGGAAGAATCAGTGAGTACTGTTGCTCTCCAACACTGAAGTCCAAGCATCTGCTCTAAATTTAAAGAAAGTCAGTGTATACTTATCATTCAGTTTGTACTTAAAGTACATATAAGCTTAATTTTATGGAGAATTGGAAGTGGAAATCAAGCTGATTTTAAAAAACAGTAGAAACCTTTTTGTGATTAGATGTTATCATTTATGAAGAAACAACATATACATAAACACTTCAGGAAAATCAAGTATCTATATTCTTTATTGCTACAGAATTGTGGTCATTTAGACTTTTGTTTAGATGCCAACAAATATTTTATCAACTTTAAAAAAAAAAACATCTAACCAGTGTAAACTAGAAAACTGCTACAATGGACCTCATCATTCCGTCTCACCTGTAAGAGAGGGGTCAACATGTCCGTGCTCCTGCTCCTCCAAGTTTGCATAGGCATCAAGTTTGCCTTGTTCCTGAAGGCATCATGTTATGTCTTGTAAGAGGTTAAATTATTAAGACTGCAGACCGTATTACAGAAGACGGAGTCCTTTCGGACCTCACTGTGGCTGTTACAGCAACTCTTTGAAAGCATGGTTAGGTGGTTGACTCTTTTCCCCATAATGGGGGTTGGTATCATACAAAAGTAAATATAAGATTAAAGTATAATTATCTCTAATTTTGACATACAGTACAAGAAATTACTTTCCTTTTCCAGGGCAAGCAATATGGTTTCAAGTTTCCTACATTGATATAAACTGCAGGAGACTCCATCTGTCTTTCAGTAATACTTCTTTGCAATTATGAGTAGATGGTTAATTCCCTTACTTTTAAAAAAAATGACAATCACACACACACACACACACACACACATCTTGATATTCCTTGCTTATCTCCTTCTCCTTCTCTAAGCCCTGCCATCTTTCCCTCATCTCCATTAACCCTGCCTCATGCCTAACATTCTCTTTTGAAGATTCTTGATTTTTGGGTTGTATGAAGCATGGAGTTTAACCAGGACCATCTGTGTGACCACTGGATTGATACAGTCTATAAGAGCACATGGCTACACAGCGGAAAGCAACGACTCACTTCTCTTTGAATTTTCTTGTTCCAAAACTATCAGCAGTGAGGGCTAAGGCCCACTAAGCCCCACCTCCACCCACGCCTATGTGTTGAGAGGCCCAGGAACAGATGTTTTTAAGACAAACTAAATCTTAAAGTTATTTTTTTATATATAACTCATCAAGAATATTTTTAATTTGTTGTTCTTTAGAAAATTTGCAAATTTATTTATGTTATTTATTTATATTGCTTTAATTTTAATTGAATGCTTCTCTAAAGACTGCTCACTGCTTGTGAAGATAAGATTGCCAAAATATATTCAAAATTTGTTCTTATGGAAATGTTCCATCTTAAGTCTATTTAGTTGCAAAACAAAGATTACTGAACAGTAATTGGTATTAATCAAAAGGCTCAGGCTTTAGTTAAAACATTCAGCTGGACACAGCTCTGGATTTACTGTTTTTCACAAACCTTATGTTGTTGATTTTTCTTAATGGTGTCTCTTGAGTGCCTGTATAGTCTTATAATCTGTAATAAGGTATAATTTTACCTTTCACTTTAAATTTAGATGGTTTTTATTTTCCTTTTCTTGTCTACTGGCGCTGGCTGCAGCCTCAAATAATTATGGTGGTATCATTACTGTAGTCTTGATCTTCAAAAGCAAAACTTCAAATTTATAGCATCATGTGTAATGTTAGTGGAGGGCTTTTCTTATATAGTCTTTATTATGTTGAGGTAATTTCCTTTTATTCTTGGTTAGTTGGTGGCTTTTAGTCATGAAAAGTGCTGAATACTGTTAAATGCTTTTTTTTTTCTCATCTATTGAGATAATCGGGTGACATTAGCCTCTATTCTGCTGAGAGTACATCACATCAATTTATTTTATGTGTTGAACTATCTTTTCATCCCAGAAATAAATTACATTCGGTCATAATAAATGGTTCCCTTAATGTGCTATTGAGTTTGGTGTGCTGGCCTTTGGTTGAAGAATTCTACATCCACATTCATTGGGGATATGACTGGTAGTTTTATTGTCTGTGGTGCTTGTGTCAGGCTTTTGTATCAGAATAGTAATGCTCACTCATAAAATGTATTTGGATGTTTTCCCTTCTCTTGAACCTTTGGAACAGCTCGAGAAGAATTGATAGTAATTCTTGCAATGTCTGGTTGAATTCACCAGGAAGCCATCTGTTCTTGGGCTTTCATTGTTGTGAGGTTTGGATTACTGTTCCTTTCTCTGTAGTCATCTGTGCACTATCTTTGCTTCATCATTTAATTCTGAAACTTGTTTTTAGAAGATTGCTGGTTTGCATTGTTAAAGAGGACCCTTCTGTTTATTTTACTCTCTTTATCATATAGCATTTCTCTCTCTCTCTCTCTCTCTCTCTCTCTCTCTCTCTCTCTTTCTCTCTCTCTCTCTCTCTCTGTGTGTGTGTGTGTGTGACAGAGTTTCTCTATGTAGCTTTGGCTTTTCTGGAATTGCTTTGTAAGATCAGGCTGGTCTCAAACTCATAGAGATCAACCTGCTTCTGCCTCCTCAAGTGGCATCCTGAGGTTACAGGCATGCGCCACCATGCACTGCTTTATTTAGGCATTGTTTTTAAATTAAATAACTAAAAAGAAAAAAAAAGGGCAGTAAATGAATACTGTATTATCCTCACTACCCATCCCTTGAGGTAAGATTAAAATAATCAACATCAGATTATTTTGTGATTCTTGAGGTCATTCCTAACTAAAATGGCTACACCATTTTCAAGATAAAGGGTAATGTCAAGTTTTGGTGGGATGTTTCAGAGCATGGCTGGTAGATTCTGCGAACCATCTAAATTTAGAATGAATGTTCATTCTATACAGTGGGCCCATATTAGCAGTTTGGCTTCAAAAAGAAAATACCTAAATTTTCATTTGTTGTTTTATCTACTGATGCCTGTTTTCTGGCATATCCTTTTGGCATTACTCCCACGACTGCTTCCTGGACAGCAGCTAAAGCTGTTGTGGTCTGAAAATGTTTTTTGTGACTTTCAGATCATACTTCAAACCTAGAAAGAACAACAGGGCTACACAAAGTCAATGTATTTATTTTTTAAATTCCCAACTGGTCGTTTTGGAGGTTTGTGGAGTATGCATGTATATGTATAATGATGCAAAGTGCAGGAGCTGTAAGACTATTTTACTTAAAAGTCTGATGATGTCAGTTTGGCCAGAAGTTGAGATAGCTTGGAAAATATCAAGAAAAAAAAAAAAAAAAAAAAAAACAACTTCATCAAGAGGCAAATTAGTGTTTGAAGCTGGTGTTAATTGGCAGCCAAGGTGTTTCATTATGAAGCTGAATTTTTAACAGTTGTTAGTTGGTTAGTATGAAAACATAAGCCAGAAGAAAACACAGAAGTATAGAGGATCTGTGTCCCATCTTACCCAATCCCTTTGTCAACGTGTCAATAATGTACATCCTGTTTTAAGCACTCATGTGCTACCTAGAGTCTGTGTCTATATTTGCTGTTTATTCCTCTTTCTATCTTCATTGGAGGCATACTTTGTAATGAATGGGTTCAGGGATCATCACTCTCAAACTGCAGGTGTTGTATTTTTCTATTTTGCTGTTTTCTGTGTTTGAATGAAACCCAAGACTTTCCTGAGAGAACTGTTTTCTCTTTGTAACCTACCACATAAAGGAAACCACAGGGAATACATAAATGGTAGCTACGGAGATTATTCTTCTGCATGCGGCAATGAGAAATGTGGTACTTTGTCTCTATGTGGGGATGTACCTACTGCTGACTTTGTAAAGAAAACAGAAACACCTCAGGGCCATAGGTACTGATGTCCAACTGTTTACTCTCTTCCCCAATGGTAAACAGTGCTGAGGTTTCACATCATACATCGTACTCAGAGTAACTGATGGTATGAATGTTTTGATTCTTTCTACATTTTGACATTTTTGTAGCTGCCTGGGGGTCGGGGGAAAGGTGAAAAGAAGAAAAAGGAAAAGAGATGTTTGCATTATGAGTCCACAACCTATAGGCAACAAATCTCAGTCATCTCCTTTCTGTAGTCACCCTTTTGGTCTTTGCTGTGGTCAGCCTCCGGTTTTATGGAGATGTACAGAACAAAAGCATTTTCTGTAGAGGATGCAGACATGTTGGTTTAAATCGTGTGCCACTATTTCCTCAGCCAAATCATTCAATTATGTGATCATAGTCTTACTGAAGCCTCTGCTGTTGACTCTGGGAAGCAAGCATGGTTCTATTTGTTGCCCTTCAAAAGAAGACAACAGTGGGCTTGCAAAGTCTCAGCGAGGGATTTACAGAAAAAATAATGAATACTTCTGCTGCAGCATGTCATAGGGGAGGCTGGGACAATGGCAGTCTTGTGCACACTGCTGCTCCTTGCTCGCTGGGCAGCATGTACACCTGGCTTTCTGACAGCTCTGTGAGCTCACTGGATGCTTCCACTGTTCTTCTCCTGTCCTCCTAGGCGATGGTGGAGACAGTTAACAACCTCCTTCAGCCGCAAGCCTTGAACGCATGGAGAGACCTGACGACAAGTGATCAACTACGTGCAGCCACCATGTTGCTTGACACTGTGGAGGAGAGCGCTTTCGTGTTAGCCGATAACCTTTTGAAGACTGACATTGTCAGGGAGAATACAGACAATATTCGTAAGTGACCTTTGTTAAGATAGAAGGTCTAGAGTCACTTGTGTAGCAGGAAAGGGGAAAAAAAATCCAATACCCCAGTCATGAGTAGTGATTTGGTTTGGGGGATGTATGTTATTCTATCTCAAAGTAGGATAGCTTTTAGTTTAACAAGATCAGAGTTCATGCATGTTAACCTCCACAGGACATTCAATATATTGGGTGTATTACAAAGAGAGCACTTCTGTGCAGTTTATTTATAGAATTTTTATGTAGGCATGTATTTATGTAGATTTTATTCTTTTGACTATTTTGACCTCCGAAGGTGAGGATTACCTGTCTTTTTAGCATGCTTGAGTTATATTCTCTAAGAAATAAGTCATTTGAGTCGTGATGTTAATGCTTGGAAATTGTATCATCCCTTCCAATAAGTATAAATGTGTTTCTCATTGTGTTTTAGGATGTAGCTGGCAATTTTATTTCAGGAGGTTTGATAAAGCTGTTTCAAATTTTATTAGATTGTAGATAGATCAATATTGATGCAACAGCTCATCTCCAGAATACAAAGGGTTTTTACATAATTCATGAAATCAGGAAAATATTCTGAAAATTAACTTAAAAGCAAAAACAAAATATAAAGGACTTGGAGTTGAACTTTAAGTATTAGGCTTGATTATTGTACATTTGAATTTTCTTTACACAATTTTTGCACATCTCTGCTTATTTTATTGTGTAAATAAAATACGAATACCAACTGTATGCTTTTGAGCAAACTGAACAACTTTAATGTGACAAATAGTCCAAGAAGTGTGAATTCTGAATATAGGGACAATTCAGAGGTTAAGGAAATCCTGGTAGCTTTGGCAGGTTTCGCACAGACCACTGACACCTGTGTGTTGTGAACAGAACTGGAAGTTGCACGGCTGAGCACGGAAGGAAACCTAGAAGACCTAAAATTCCCAGAAAACTTTGGCCACGGAAGCACTATCCAGCTTTCAGCCAACACTTTAAAGCAAAATGGTCGGAACGGTAAGTCGGAGTGTGTTCTTTCACGCTACCTATTTGTTGCTTTGTGGCTTGGAATTTTAAATCCATCACGAAAGAGTTCTTTTATTTTTTTTTATCAGTTACATTTTATTAACTCTGTATCCCAGCCGTGTCCCGATCCCTCATTCCCTCCCAGTCCCTCCCTCCCTCCCTCATCTCCACCGTGCCCCTTTCCAAGTCCACTGATAGGGGGGACCTCCTCCCCATTCATCTGATCCTGTTTTATCAGGTATCTTCAGGACTGGCTGCAAAGCCCTCCTCTGTGGCCTAACAGGACTGCTCCTCCCTTGGGGGTGAGGAGACCAAAGAGCCAGTCATTAAGTTCCTGTTAGAAATAGTCCTTGTTCCCCTCACTTTGGGAAACCAATTGGTTACTGAGCTACCACAGGCTACATCTGAATAGAGGTTCTAGGTTATATCCATACATGGTCCTTGGTTGAATGTCAGTCTCAGAAAAGACCCTGTGCCCAGATATATTTGGTCCTTGTGGAGCTCCTATCCTTTCCCCAACAGACTAACTCCCCTTCTTTCTTATGATTCCCTGTACTCTGCCAAAGGTTTGGTCATGAGTCTTTGCTTTGAAAACACTGCTAGTGTATAGATTTCATTATGTTTATCATATCTTATAGGTCTATATAAGCGAGTATATCCCATGTTTGTCTTTCTCCTTCTGGGATATACGAAAGAGTTCTTTACTCCTGCTTTCACGCACCACGATCTCCTTTCTCTTCTCTTCCTCTACTGAACCATCGCTCTAACAGTGGTGCTCAGTGTACAGATTGGGAGCTTGTTTTGCTACTTCTCAGTTGCCAGAAACTTGAACATGAGGAAAATTCTAAATGCCAAAACTCAAATATTCTGCTAACCCCCACCTCCGCCTCCCCATCAGAAGTCACGGTCATTGATTTTGTAGATTGAACTGATGAAAATTCTGGTGGGACCTTTGCTTGTCATTTCTTTCTTTAGGATTTTACAAGCGCATATGTATTTTTCCTTTGAAAAAATGTATAGAGAGGTTGACTGCTTATAGAGAAATTGGAGAGGATGGAACTCAGGTATGCAGGTCAGCTTAACTGGATGACTAAATTGAATTCACTGGAAAAAGAATGTAAATGTGTAAGGAGCTACATGGAGAAATCATATTTGTAGCTTCCCAAATCTTGAAAACAGGTTAAAATCTGATTTTTCTCAAAGACAGAACAAACTCTGAGCCTGTTAGGTGAGGAGAGATGACCTGAGATTGTAGTAGCCCAATCAGAACTGATGCTTTATATGGAGAAAATAGCTTTGAAAAAGGATCCCCTTAATATAATCAACAATTTAAATTTGCTGTCATCAAAATAAAATGCTGTCAGTGGACTTGGGGAGGGGCATGCGTGAAGAAGGGGGAGGGAGGGTCGGACTGGGAGGGGAGGAGGGAGGGACTTATGGGGGGATACAAAGTGAATAAAGTGTAATTAGTAAAATAAAATAAAATTTAAAAAAATTTAAAAAAATAAAATGCTGTCAAGGCATTATAAATCATTTACGAGGAAGCTTAGAAATCATTGTGCTGCCAATTGGACTAATAAACTGTTTGGGTCAGCGCTTACACTGTGTACAGTAAAAGCAGATTCTTGTATCCTCGTTCTGCAACTCCTGTTCTTCCCTTGACGTTTTTTCCTCTGGAAAAGCGTCCTTCTGAGACAGAAATCTCACCAGTTCTTTTTTAGTAACACTTGGCATAAAACCAGGGGAGGCCTGCCCCTGGCTGTCTTATGCATCCCAACTTGTTCGCCCGACTTCACACCTTTTCTCCAGCATGACCTGTGATGCATGCTAAATACATTTATTTATGTTCATCATACAAAGCATGCATGCTCCTACAGCACGGTTTTCTTTCCATGACAGCTTCTCTATCATTTGATTTTATTTTTCTTTCCTTGTAAATAGCTTTTTCTTTCACACAAAATATGCTGATTATAGCATCTTCTCCCTCTCCTCTTCCCAGGGCCTACCTTCCTCTCCTCCCATCCAGAACCATCCCCTTTCTATCCATCATTACAAAGCAAACAGGCTTCTAAGGGGTAATAATAAAACACAAAGATAAAACAAATAACGTAAAACATAAACTAACACATCAAAATAGAGCTAAATAAACAAACAGAAGGATAAAAGCCTAAGAAAAGGCACAAGAGAACTACTAGTTCTCACACTCAAGAATCTTTTTTTTATTACTTTATTTTTTTATTTTTTATTTTTATCAGTTACATTTTATTAACTCTGTATCCCAGCCGTGTCCCAATCCCTCATTCCCTCCCAGTCCCTCCCTCCCTCCCTCATCTCCACCGTGCCCCTTTCCAAGTCCACCGATAGGGGGCACCTCCTCCCCATTCATCTGATCCTGTTTTATCAGGTATCTTCAGGACTGGCTGCAAAGCCCTCCTCTGTGGCCTAACAGGACTCAAGAATCTTATAAAGAACACTAAACTGGAAACCATACTATGTATGCAAAGAACCTGTAAGGAAAAAAGAGAAATATATATAAATAAAATAAATTTAAAAATAAGATTAAATGAACAGCGACAACAGAAAAGCCTCTGGTATGACATTTTGAGATAAGGGAACTCCCATGATGCTGCTGGGTTTGTTTTTTGTTGGCCATCGACTGCTAGGTTGCAACCTGCCCTCAAGAGTGGTTTGTTTCCCTAGTGAAACTCCCTTGGGAAAAACTGAATTTTCATTTGCAGGTGGTTATGAACTGGAGATAGCTTCTGGCATAGGGACGGAGGTGTGGTCCTCTTCTCCTCTCAGCTCCAGGACCCATCTGGTACATGTAGATCCTTGCAGGCCCTGTGCATGCTGTCTCAGTCTCTTTGAGTCCCTGTGACCTTTGCTCATATTGGTTCAGAAGACCGTATTTTGTTGGTCTTCTCCATTTCCTCTTGCTCTTATAAGATGGAATGACAGCATGCCACTGAGCATTAAGTGGAATTATTATGACTTATTAGCTGACTATGAGCCAGTTATAATTAAAATCACTAATATCAACATGAATAGTGTTTAGATAATACTAACTGTGGCCTTCAAGCATCATAAATTTTATCCTAAATCTAGAAGGAAGTTTGTTTCTCTATTGTAACAAAAAATATTTAATGAGCTGCTATTATTTAGATTTGTTCTGTTATGAGAGATAGGTGAATATAGGAATCTTGTCTTCCTCTACCCTGCAGGGTGTCAAAGCAGATGCTGAGACTTATAGACAAACTTTGGGCAGAGTGCAGGGAATCTTATGAAAGAAATGGGAGACAGAAAGACCTGGAGAGGACAGGAGCTCCACAAGGAGAGCAACAGAACCAAAATATCTGGGCCTAGGGGTTTTTTTCTGAGACTGATACTCCAACCGAGCAGCATTCATGGAGATTACCTAGAACCCCTGCTCAGATGTAGCCCATGGTCGTTCAGTGTCCAAATGGGGTCCCTAGTAATGGGAACATGGACTGTCTCTAACATGAACTGATTGGTGTGTTCTTTGATCACCTCCCTCTCAGGGGGGTACAGCCTTACTAGGCCACAGAGGAAGACAGTGCAGCCGTTCCTGATGAGACCTGATAGCCTAGGATCAGAAGAAAGGGGAGAAAAACCTCCCCTCTCAGTGGACTGGGGGGGGGGTCATGGGTGGAGAAGAGGGAGGGGGCGGGAATGAGAGAGAAAGTGAATAAACTGTAAATAGTAATAATAATAATAATAATAAAGAAAACAATTAAAAAATTATAGCATCTCCAGAATAGAGTCGAAGAGCATGGACCTAAAATTCTAATATACACCACTGGATAGATGTTAAAACACAATAATATATTTTTCCTTTTCAGAATATCTTTTTCCCATGTCCTTACCAGCTAAATTTCATCAACTTTATTCATTTGCCAATTAGAAATGTACCATGTAAATACAAAGACTATTACCCAAGGCTGTTTTTCTGATTATTACATTAATTATACTTTTTCTGATTACTTATAAAAGAGTTTTTGTATATTCAAAAAAGAGTCTCGTCTTCCTTCATGTAGCCTTTATTATAGTCTCTTTGTTAGATTATTAAGAAGACAATTGGTGCAATGAAACAGCAGCCTACCACATAGCATAAAAACTTCTGGAATGCCTCTGGGTACAGGAACCTGCTGCTGCAGCTGCTGGTATCTCTACCTTTTGCATCATGGGGTCGCTGCTCCCTGCCTGACTCTTGAGATCATTGCATTTGATTGGATGTGTCTAAGTAGAGTGCCCATAGAAATTGTTTGCAAGGTTAGTTGAAAAACAAGCCTCTGTACATGTTGTGTATATAAATTCCTAGAATATGGAATTTCATACACATGTAAATATAGGTATAGGGCTGTCATGGGCACTTCTTTAACCCCACCCCAAATACACACACACACACACACACACACACACACACACACACACACACACACAGAAACTCATACTTCTCATTTGACCCTGAGATTCAAAGACAGAGACTTTGGCTATCTGATCTTTGTAAATATAGTCTTCAGGGTAGCAGCTATTTCTTGGCAAACTATAACTTCATAGTGGAAATAAGACAAAAGGTTTGACTTTTACCATGAAAGAAATGATAAAGATGAAAGCAGGTCAAAAGTTAAAAATAAAAAAGTGGTTAGCTTTGAAAATTATAATTTACTCAAAGACCCTCTATGCTTTTTGAAAGATTATAGTAGTGGGAAAGTGGGAGGACCTGGAGGTTCCAGGAGCTCCACAAGAACAACAGATCCAACTGAGCAGAACCCAGAGGTGCTTGCACAGACTGAGCTCCAAACAAGGAACATGCAGCGAATGGGCCTAGGCCCCAATACAGATGCAGCCCATGGGTTTCAGGCTTCATGTGGGTTCCCTAGCAGGAGGAGCTGGGGCTCTCTTTGACATGGACTCTGTAACCTGCTTTCTGATGACTCCCTCCTGGCAGAGCGGCCTGGCTAGGCCATAGAGAAAGAGTCCCTAAAGAGCTGAGGTGGAGGGTGGAGCTACCTGGTAGACCTACCTTATCTGAGGAATAGGGGAGAGGAGAGGGGGAAAAATTAGGATGAAAGGTGGGAGCGGAAGGAGAGGAGGGATGGGGCTACTATTGGGATATAGAGTGAATAAATAAATAAGTTAATTAAAAAATAAAAATGTGAAAAAAACCCTACTAAAATTAGGAAATAACACAAAGGAAAGTAAGGTAGAGGGAGTTTGTGACTTTATGGAAATAGTAACCTGAAAAAAAAAATTAGTATTGAGTTCATAGACAAATAAAAAGATCCTAGTGTCCTTACTTCAAAAGAATCCATTGCAGTATAATTAAAATACAATGAAATGTATGTACTGTGTTTAGTTTAAGATATCAGACAGTTATATTTACCTCTTTAAATAAAACATAAAACAGAAGAAAAACCACCTGGAAACTAAGTGTTTCCTAATACCTATAAATTTCTGTGGTGTTCCTTACTGCTCCTTTTTTTTCTTTTCCTAATAAATTATCGTCATTATCACTCTGTTCTTAGATTTCACATTACTAGAATCACTCAGTATGAACTATTTTTTGTCTAGATTAAGTAATACAAAAATCATTTTGAGATTCAGTGGTGATTTGCCATTGAATAATATTTTGTGCTGTATTGACAGATAGTATATTCTATTGTTGTGATGGATATAGTCTTTTATTTCTTTCTTTCAAGATGGAGTCTGTGATCAATAAGGATTCTGTAAAAAGCCTCATGTAAATTGTCTTCTTTGTGGTAAATGTTCTCACTTACCCAGGAAGGGTCAATATGTATGCAGATTTATAAAAAATGTCAAAACGTTTCCACTGAAAGAAATTATATTCCCATAAGTAGGGTACAAGGGTTTGATTGCTTCAAGTCCATATAAGTATTAGGATTGAATAGATATAAAATAGTATTGCAAATGCAGTTTTGACTTTTTGTTCCTTTAATTGGTAATGATCCCAGCTATCTTTTCATATAGAAAATGGTTTTCTTTTATTCTTCTCTAAAGTGTCCATTATTTTTTGGGGGTAATTTTAGTTATTTTCTGTTAACATTCTATTGACCATCATGCATGTTCTGTATATTCAAGAGTCCTATTGATGGGGCTGGAGAGATGACTCAGAGGTTAAGAGCACTGGCTGTTCTCCCAAAGATCCCGAGTTTAATTCCCAGCAACCACATGGTGGTTCACAACCATTTATAATGAGAACTGGTGCCCTCTTCTGGGCTGCAGGTTTACATGAAGACAGAACATTGTATACATAACAAATAAATAGATAAATCTTTAAAAAAAAAAAAAAGAGTACTATTGTTCCCTAGTCTTTTAGTTTGCATATTTCTTTTTCTTAATGATATATTTCAATAGGTACAAACTTTTAACTTTGATAAAGTTCAGTTTCCCATTTTTATGGATAGTATTCTTGAAGCTATGTACATTATTATTTTTTCTTCTTCAGAGTATAAGGAAATTATTTTGTATTTTGTTCTAGAACTTTTAAGGATTCTGGTTCTGGGTATATGAAGCATCTCAAGCATATAGTGAGACAGGGCACCAGAGTCAGTGTTTAAAGAAGTCACATATAGTGATCTCAACAGAATTCAACTTCCCTTTCCTCATCAGAGACTAGGCACTTATGTACCAAACAGATAAATGTTTTTATGCCTGTGAATGTGTATTATACAAGCCTGACTACTGCCTAACTTGAATTACAAACTCCAGCCAACTATAGAAACTATTTCTTTTTCTGTTCTTTGCAATTTCTAACTCACTTTTGCATTTATTTTAGGAGAGATTAGAGTAGCCTTTGTCCTATATAACAACCTTGGTCCTTATTTGTCTACGGAGAATGCCAGTATGAAGCTGGGAACAGAAGCTATGTCCACAAATCATTCTGTTATCGTCAATTCCCCTGTTATTACAGCAGCAATAAATAAGGAGTTCAGTAATAAAGTTTATTTGGCTGATCCCGTCGTATTTACTGTTAAACATATCAAGGTAAGAAAATGGCTTGTCATGTTTTAACATCTATATTATTTATATTTGTTATAGATGAATATTAAGTGTATTAATTTTTTAAATAATTTTCAACTATGTGATATAGTACATCATTAAAGAATGTAGTCATCATTGTTTTCAGAAATATTTATAAATATTTCAGAAAAATAAGTAAAACTTGCCTTTATATGAAATGATGATGTGTTAGTTTTTCTAATTACAACTAGATGTAATACCTAATACCACATTTTATAATCTAAATATGCACCACACAGTTATTTAAGGAGCTTGTTCACTAAATTGACCTGGACAGCATGTCATATGGATAAGCAGTCCATTGTGTGTCTGAAGATATATTTTTGTACATATACAAATCTGGAAGTTGCAAATGTAAGGTAAAGGCCATCCCTTCAGAAGTTTTTTTTTTTTTTTTTCCCTGAAATTTAAAAGCCCATACAATTCTAAAACATTGCTTGTAGCATCATTTTGGTAAGAACAGTTTTGAAAAATAGTAATCTCACTTCTAATCAGACAGAACAAATGCCAGGTATTCAATTTCACTTTAAATTGATGAGGGCCGCTTAATATGAAACACCGAACACACCTCTGCAAGGTTTTCGACAGAGCATGAGGCTGTGGGGTGGGTAAGGAAATTGCCTGCTTCATTTATCCTATCATAAAACAGTGATTGCCTTTATTGATCTTTCTCCACCATAGCAGTCAGAGGAAAATTTCAACCCTAACTGTTCATTCTGGAGCTATTCCAAGCGCACAATGACAGGTTACTGGTCAACACAAGGCTGTCGGCTCCTGACAACGAACAAGACACATACCACATGTTCCTGTAACCACCTCACCAACTTTGCAGTACTGATGGCACATGTGGAAGTCAAGGTAAGATATGCCGTAAAGGAGGAACTCTGCAGCATGCAACCAGGCTTCCAACTCTTAATATTTCTGACTTGTACAATTAAATTCTTTCCTAGTAATTCTAGACAGGAACTCTGTCATTTGGGGCATACCTTTTTAAATGATTTCGATAACTGCTTCTTTCTTTTCACTTTGTCAATGTAAAACATAAAATTGAAGTTTGCTCAGTAAGCTTCCTGGTAACCTCCTTGCTTTCAATTTGGGTAAATAAATATTATACCATAACCTCATGAAAAGGGTAAATGGGACAGGATTAATGGGAGCTGAGATTGGATACGTTGAAGACTAAAAAGCTGTAGATTAAACACAGTCAAACTGATTCCTGGAAAAACAACAGATGAGTGTGTGCTATAGAATCCAGTGGCACAGAAGGTAGCCATACTGTAAGACAGTGAATGGATATCCCATTCTAATCAAGAACTCAGTTGTCGACCATTTTCACAGTTAGAGATTGGTAAGTTGGCTGCTTCTGCTTCTTTCTTGCATGACAGGATATTAGACATAGAGGTCTGTGAAAAGAGAAATACTGGTTTTCAGTGGAAGAGAAGGCTGAGTGGATATTAGTATCTCCTCTAACACAGGATAACTGTCAAAGGTTGAGCTATAGTATAGTCTGTATCCAGAAGTCCTAGGACAAAAATTTCAGACGTTGAAGATCTCTACTTTTGTTGTTGTTAGTAGTGGTTTTGTTTTGTTTTGCTTTTGTCATAAAATACTTTGAGAATGACGAGTAATCCTAGCATCTTGCTTCTCTCTCAAAACAGTTGAACCAGGATCAATATCTGAGTTGATTTCTCCCTCTTGATTATAATCAATAATTATAGGGGGAGGAGAGCTAGCTTATGTTATTTATGTGACTGAAAAAATAATAAAAAAAAAACAGAGAGTTTTCTAACAAAATATCCAGTGAAAAGAATATATTTTTTCTATATATTTATAGTCATAAAGTAAATGAATATTTAATGTCTTACTTTATAACCTCCTATAATTTTCTTCAAATATTTTATGCATTAAATATAATACACCTGTATGTTTCTTACAATTAAAGTATATATATATGATTAGCATATAATCTTATATAATAATCTTATATAGTAACATAATATAATTTTCTTAGGGTGAGATACACATTATGTCAACATTTAATCCTTTGTTTTCCTAGCATGTCACATTATAGAACTCAAGTCATAATTTTTTAATAGACACTGAATTTTTAAAAACATGACTACTTAAAACATAAATTGGCTTTGACAATGACTGAATGTTCCTTCATAAATTTTCATATAATTTTCCTATTATAAAAATGTTACTTAGCTATGCACCTGTAAGAATTGATAGATAGTATATTTAAAGGCAAATTACTTTATAGGTTTAATACAATTTGAAATATTATGTATTTTAACCAGTTTAACTGTTCAAGAGAGACTTTGTTGATATATAATAAAGAAAAACATAAATGCTGCTATCAAGAATATACAGTTTTTCATAGAGGAAGTAGAAGCACATAGTTATAATCATAGTAAAGAGGAGATTAGAATGAGATTTTTTGCAGTGTTCTATGAGAAAAAATGAACATATAAAGTCAGGAACATTTTCTAGATTAGAGTTGTTAGGTTCTAAGATTTCTATTAAGAAATTAATGAATTAACAGGGAAAGTTGTAAGAATTTCTCAATTAGAAAGGAGCATTCCATAGAGGGCCTTTGAAAGACTCTACCCAGCAGGGTATCAAAGCAAATGCTGAGACTCATAGCTAAACTTTGGGCAGAATACAGGAAATCTTATGAAAGAAGGGGGAGAGAAAAGACCTGGAAGGGACAGAAGATCCACAAGGAGAGCAACAGAACCAAGAAATCTGGGCTCAGGAGGTCCTGCAGAGACTGCTGAATCAACCAAGGACCATGCATGGAAAGGACCTAGGCACCCTGCTCAGGTGTAGCCCTTGGGCAGCTCATTCTCAATGTGGGTTCCCTAGTAACGGGAGCAATGACAGTCACTGGCATGAACTCTGTTGCCTGCTCTTTGATACCTCCCCCTGCTGAGGTGGCCTTACTTGACCAGAGAGGAAGAGGATGCTGCCAGTCCTGATAAGACTTGATAGGCTACGGGCAAATAGTGGGGGTGGAGGACCTTCCCTACGGTGGACTAGGAGAGGGACATAGGGGGGATTTAGAAAGAAGAAGAGAGGAGATGAGGGAGGAGGCTATAGCTGGGATACAAAGTGAATAAATTGTAATAAATAATTAATAATAATAAAGAAGCACAAAAAAAAGTATGAGACCTCAATTAGAATTCTCTTTCCAGGGTTACAGAGTATACATGTAGAAAAAGTCCACAAGCAATTTCAGCACTACTACCTTTCTAGAAAGTAATGGCAATGGAATGCTTTGCATTTTGGATAGATGATTCCTGATTGCAGATGTGGCCCCTGTTAGACTGTCTACGAGCAGTACCTAGTCCAGGAGTGCTAGTAAAGAAAGTCCGTCTCCATGGCAGGTGCGAGGAAAACTTATATTTCAGCTAGACATAGCACTTAAAAAACACATAAAGCTTATTACCTGAGTTATGTCAGCTGATAGATGAATTAGCAACAAGAATTGATATACTTGTGAATTTTTACCTCTGTGACGTCAGTAAGAGTGGAACAGCTACTAATGTTCAACACATTTTAGACATTAAAAACTGACAGAGGGTTTGCATACCATATACAAGTGATGCAAGTAATTTCATGATGCACAGATTTTTGTTGTTGTTGTTGTTAGAGTTTAGAAAAAAGATGGTACGGATATCGTAGGAGAAGACTGCATCTCTGTCCAGCTGACAACATTAAAAGGAAATTATTCTTGCTGTTTCAACACAGTTCAGTCCCTTGGTCTTCAAGGGACTGTAGGGCCTATTTTGTCAAAGCATTTCAAACTGATTGAGTTCAGCAAGACCGGCCAAGTTGACAAATGATAGATTTAATTCTGGAATGTGTTAGTCAGGGTCTTGGATCCTACATTTCAAGTAGCCAAGGCATTAAACTCTGAAAAATGGATCAAATTTAAGCAACAACCAAATATCATTGTGGGGGGCTCAGTTCATTTCTTCACAGCCCTTCTCCAATCTATTTTAAAAGGATCATGACTGTCAACACTATTGTGTATCAACAAGAGAGAAAATAAACGGGAATCGATACTTTCCCTTAGCAAACACTCACACAGAATGCTCACATGTGTCTTATATCAGAATCTCTTGTGATTACCGCAGTCAGTTCTTTTTTGATCCAGAACCTGAGCTTGGCACTTTAATGATTAAAGTAGAACTGAAGATACTGGGCCTAGTCATCACTAGAATCCTAAACTGATATATTTTAACAAATTTGCATTAAGCTTTTATTGTAATAGAACAATACTTCATTTGCACGCAATGAGAGATAGAGCAACCAGTTAGATATATTTCTATATGCTAGAAATATATACATCCCTTTTAACTCTTCGGTAAAGCTTAGAACATTATATTAGATAATTTGTTCAAAATTTTTAGAAAGAAAGGAAGAATTGACAGGATAATCTTGATGCCTGTTGATATCAAATCTTGGCATCTGTTTTCATTCTGGGATTCTACTGAGCAGTGAACTGCCTTTATCCATGTCTGTCTGCTTATGATCTATCAGAGTTCTGTCTATTGCTTTCATCTATGAGTTCTCTATACTCTTAGCAACACTTGTTTTCTTCTTTTGTTTGTTTCTTTGCCACATTTTGATGACCTTAGTAAGATAACCATCATAAAGTTTTTGATGTACCTTCTAACATACAGCAGGTTCTCTATAAATGTTTCTGATTCCTTTTTGTTCCATTTGTTACCGAACTCCAGTGATTATGCTTCAAGGCCTTACTCTTTTTTGAGGAAAACAAGGATGAGGAGAATGGAAAGCAAGTGAAGCTGTGGTGAGGGTAGTAATCCTGGTGATTACTGAGACCTTCCCTTTGATTCAGAGGAAGATGGTGGGTCTGAGCCTACTTGCTCATAGGGGGCTTTATCAAAGAAATGCCCTGACACATAGGAGGAATATAATGTGTTTAGCCAAGTGATATGTGGAGAATCACTTAGCCATACTCCTGAAACACTTTCTTCACTTGCCCTGAGTATAATACTTTTTTTGTTGTTGTTGGCATCTGGATTTACTTAGCTTCCTTTGCTGGTTGATCCTCACCTGCGTGCCATCTCATCATTACTTGTGCCAAAAGAATTATACCAAATCATCACTTTTCTCCCTACCTCATCTCATGTATTCACATGGTTTTAAACATCAGTTAACAATTGCTGGGTTTCAATCTTCGTTTTGAAACTCATATAATTGAAAGATATTCCTTGACTTGTGTTGTAATCAAATCCCAATGCTGTCAATGTCAATTGAAGTGCCATAAGTCATAAATGGATTCAGTACATGGAGCATGCCAAATTTTCAGTGTCAGCCTAGTTTAATTTAAATGTTCTTACTACATATACTATGCTGAAAATGTGCAAAACCACCTCTACAAAGCTTATTTTAGAGTAATGTGTAGAGTGTCATATTAAATATTGTAAAGAAAGCGTAAAATAGAATGGTTACATGTGTCCAGAAGACAGAGTTGGTTATTTTGAAGATATGATGGGATACGAGTACAAAACATGATGTACAAAAACAGCTGACAATACAGTGCGTGGTGAAGTACAAGTTGATTTCTCTTGTGAAGGCAGGGCTGACAATGATATGCAGCTTACTTAGCACCCAGCACCCTTATACTATGTGTTAGACCAGGGAAGCACTGAAGTTCTAATGTGAAGGGTGTTTTTTTTTTTTTTTTAACCAATGAAATTCTAGCTTTGCACCACTGTAGTCAAAATATTTTAGGTCAAGCCATTATCAGTTAAACTATCATAAATTGAGTACAATCTGTATTTAGCCTTATGTAGTAAGTATCACAATTCACCCACAGAGTTCTCTCCCTCCACATCTTATTAAATGACTATGCTGCCTTGCCAGGTACTGCACAGCACACACCCACTTTAAATTGCTCGTTTATACTGATGCTGCATATTAGCCCCGTATTAGCCCCATATTAACACAACAGAGAGCCTGATCTCAGCATTTTCATTGTTATCCTCTACTTTCAAGTCCCTGGTATCTCCTCACTGAGTTTTTGCTAAGGACCCATTAGCTAGTCTCTCATCTACTTGTCCCTACCAAATCTCTTAGAATAGTTGCCAAAGAAATACTTCAATGCTGTTAGTTAGATGACATCATTGCTCAGATTTTATACTCAAAAAGCAATTATGTTAATCTGTTAAAATGCAGCTTAGGTCAATCTCCAAAGACCCCTTATCTTAGTGAAAACAAATTCACAAACGCTGAGCCCCGTTAGCCCTCTGTAACCCTCTCCTCCTGATTGCCCTTCCTATGGCTCACATTGTGTGACTGGAGTCACCGTGGAAAGCCTAGCTCCTTCCACCGTGCACAATCATCGGGCTTAGGTTTGCACAAAGTTACCTTCCCAGTTAGGCCTCCTTGTTCTCTTTGTTTAAAATTTCACATTATCTCTTGTGTACAAAATACAACGGGGAAGACAAACCAAGCCCCCTTGCCTCATGTAATTTATTTTTTATCAAGGGTGATGTGATAAGGTCTTGTTGACTCTGAGGCTGAGAAAGATTTTAGTTGTGCCTACGTAGGCAGACAATAGAAGGACTCAAGTACTTCTAACTCAGTAGTTTAATTTTAGTAAGAAAATTACACGTGAGTATTGAACATGTTGTTTGTTCTCACTACCATTTCTTTTAACTATAAAGTAAAAGGTAATGGACCAAAGTATATTTTGTTTTATCTAATATTTTAATTTGTCCTATTTTTTTATTGTTTGTTCTAAATTCATGATCCAGTTACCAACAATCTAAATAAATGTGAGCAACCATTATTCAATTAGCTAGTCTTTAAATATGAAATTAGGTAGTAGAAAAAGTAAATAGATCTTAAATTAGATTTATCCATTAGGTACTACTCACTGAATTCTTCTTTCAAGAACAACTTTAATGGGTAATATCTATCATGAATGCTTACTAGTAGGTTGATTAGATACATAGAAATTGCAAACCATGGGACTTGAACTACTTATATTTCTGCTGGGGAACTTTTTAATGAAAAAATAACTTTTTTTTCTTAGATTTATATGTGCTATAACACCAGTGACCCTGACATTTGATAGTTTATAAATATCACCATGCTTACAAAACATAGTTCTTTGTTCCCCCATCATAAGTAGTCATAATCTTAAAGCAATTTTTAAGAGTCTTTCTTTCTTATGTTTTTCACAAGTTTATCATTTGACATTGCAAAGGCATTAAAAAAACACTACCTTTTTGCATAAAAATCATCTTTACTACAGGGAAAACAAATTTAAGGTTTGCCTTAACTATTTCTGAACTGCTGAAACATAAAAATCAGAAATAATATTTATTTGAAAAAAGTTAAAGCTTCAAGAAAAATGTGAGGAGTAAATATAACTTTAAATCTTTTAGTTTCATACATTCTTCTGATAGATTAACCATGCTCTTTGCCTCTTTATATAATTTGGAAATCATTATTGTTTTAATAGTTGAAAATTATTTAAAAATAATTCTTTGAGTATTAATGCATGCATATAATGTATTTTGACCACATTCACCCCACATTCCTTTTCCTAACTCCTCTCAGACCTCCATGCCCCACTCCTGAACTTCATATCCTGTTTTTTATTATGAAATTTATATATTTATTCATTTTACATCCTGCTCCCACCCTCCACTCCACCCAGTCTTACTCATCTACCTGCTTCCCCCATCCCCTCTTCCATCCTTTTTATAAAAGGGGATTCTCTCCACCCCTCCGCCCCCACCACTCCATGTACAAACTCACTCCACCATGTTGAACTGCATCAGGACTAAGTAAATCCTTTTCCACTGAGGCCAGACAAGGCAGCCCAGCTAGGGAAAAGTGATCCAAAATCAGGCAACAAAGTTCATGTCAGAGACAATACCCCTCCAGTTGCAAGGGGACCCACATAAAGACCATGCTTGCCCATCAGTTACATATGTGATGGAGGCCTAGGTCCAGTCTATGCATGCTCTTTGGTTGGTGCTTCAGTATCTGTAAGCCTGTATGGGCCTAGGTTAGGTTTGAGGAGTTCTTGTCTCCTCTGGAACCTTCTATTATTCCCCCTCCCCCACCCTCCCATAATACTTCTTGAGCTTGGCCTAATGTTTGGCTATGGGTCTTATTGTCTGTTTCCATCTGCTTATATGTGGAGCCTGTCAGAGGACAGTTATCCTTGGCTCCTGTCTGTAAGCATAGCAGAGTATCATCAATTGTGTCAGGAGTTGACTCTTTCCTATGGGGTGGGTCTCGGGTTTGGCCAGTCATTTGGTTGTCCATTCCTTCGATCTCTGCTCCATCTTTATTCCTGAATGTCTTGTAGACAGGGTAAATTTTGGGCTTTGTGGGTGGGTTGATGACCCCTTCCTCCACTGGAAGTCCTGTCTGGCTAGGAGGTGGTCTCTTCAGTATCCAAGTCCTCTGCAGGTAGGAGTCTCAGCTAGAGTCACTCCCACATCCCCCTAGGAGCCTACCCAGTCACAGATCTACAGCTTGTCTCAGAGATGACCTATTCCCTCAGTTTCCCTTCTCTCTCTCAGCCCTTTGCCCAGATCTGATCCTCATCCTTGTTTCCCTCCCCAAACCCTCTCCCTACATTTCCCTCTCCTCATCGACTTCCCATGTCTATTCTATTTCCCCTTCTGAGTGGGTTTCAGGGATCCTCCCTTGGGCCTTTGTTACTTAGCTTCTTTGGGTCTGTCTATTGCAGATTGTAGTATGGTTATCCTGTACTATATGGCTAATATCCATTTACAAGTGAGTCTATAATGTGTGTGTGTTTCTGGGTCTGTGTTACCTCACTCAGGATGATATTTTCTAGTTCTGTTTTCTCATGTACTTGCAAATTGCATGATTTCTTATTTTTAATAGTTGAGTAGTATTCCATTGTGTGAATGTACCACATTTTCTTTTTCTGTTCTTTGGTTCAGGGACATCTGGGTTGTTTCCAATTTCTGGCTCTCACAAAAAAGCTGCTATGAACATAGCTGAGCAAGTGTCCTGTGGTATGGTGGAACATTTTTTGCATGTATGCCCAGGAGTGGTATAGCTGGGTCTTGAGTTATATCTAGTCCCAATTTCCTGAGAAACCTCCAGATTGGTTTCCAAACTGGTTGAACAAGTTTGCACTCCCACCAACAAGGAAAGAGTGCCCCCCTTGCTCTATATCCTCTCCAGCATGTATTATTACTTGAGTTTTTTATCTTATCTATTCTGACAGGTATAAGGTGAAATCTCAGAGTCAATTTGATCAGATTTCTCTGTTGACTAAGATGTTAAGGATTTCTTTAAGTGCTTCTCGGCTATTAAGAGATTTTTCGGTTGAGAATTCTGTTTAGCTCTGTATGTTTTTTTTTTTTTTAATTGGATTATTTTCTTTGATGGTGTTTAGCTTCTTGAGTTCTTTATATATTTTGGATATTAGCCTTTTGTCAGATGTAGGGTTGTGAAGATTTTTTTCCCAGTTTGTGGACTGCTGTTTTACTTTATTAACAATGTCCTTTGCCTTACAGAAGCTTTTCAGTTTCAAAAAGTCCCATTTATTAATTGTTGATCTTAGTGCCAGAGCTGTTGATGTTCTGTTCAGGAAGTTGTCTCCTGTGCCAATGAGTTCAGGACTCTTCCCCACGTTTTCTTCTATTAGATTTAGTGTATCAAGTTTTATGTTTGATCTACTTGGACTTGAGTTTTGTGCAGGGTGATAAATATATCACCAGTTTTTTATAAAGCCCACTGAGTACAATATTCTGTCCATATATTCATGTGTACAAGGCCATTAACTAGAACATGGTCAACCTACCAGAGGTCAAAATCTTTAAAAAAGTAATGTTCTTCCCAAGAAGCCATCAGCTACCAATGACTCCTCAACTGTGACTGGGAGCCTGTAAACCTCTTCCCTTTCCATGCTGAAATTTTCACTGGCTTTATGGTCTTCATGTCTTAGGCATGCAAACTTAAGCATAATAAGCTCATGGGTCCAGTGGTCCTACATGTCCAGAAGGTGTTGTTTCTGATAGTCCTTCCAAACCTCTAGCTCTTAAAGTCTGTGATGGTTCCTGAGCCTTAGGAGGACATGGTGTGATATAAACATACACTCTTTGTGGCTAAGTACTCCACATTATTCTCTCTCTCTCTTTTTTTTTTTGAAATCAGTTACAAATTTCCGCATCAACGACCATCCTCTTCACAAAGATTCTATTATGATGATGTCTGAGAGATTCAATAATCTGTGTGTAGACAGACACAAATTTAGAGGAAAGTTTGACACTATGTCCATTTATGAAAACATTAGCCTTAGGTTCACCCTTGGGTCACATGAGCTTTCCAATCACGGGTTACTGACAAGACTTATAGTGCCAGGCATGCGTTTCCTCCTGTGAACCAGGCTTTAAATCCAGCCATAAAGCGGTTGGTTGTCTGCATAAAATTTGTGTCCTTATTGTACCTCAGGGTATAAATTTCCACTCTAGTTGGTTCTGTAGTTCACAGAGTTCACAGCTGACTAAGAGTTAGTGACTTTTCCTCCAAGAAGTCTGCATAGTAACTTTCAGTACTATCTAAGCTAGCCAGCAGCGAGAAGACTTTCTTATCAGTACCAAATTGGTTTCTCCATGTTCTGTGACCAAAATATGAGGTGTCTTTGTAATAAGGTCTTACCATAAAGTTCTGGTGGCTAAACAAATTATTATTTTTTTTTCTAATGTTTCACTAATGTTACCATTTTCTTGCCTATAATTCCAGAAATCTCTGCAGTCATTCAAATTTAAAGACCCTGTATTTGGCATGTAATTAGTACTTACTAAGTTATCTCTATTTTCAGGTGTTTTCAAAATACTTTATACATAACTTCTACTACGTAGCCCTAGATCTTGTCATGACTGTCTTTTGGGGGCTGAGGATCCTTCTGTTGTCTTTTTTGCAGTCTGTTTTCTTGTACACATATAAAGCAATCTTTGACTAAATGTGAAAGCCATACTAGCTGCTGTATCATCTGGGGATGAGCCTGAAGACTTCCTGTTTGATTTTTGTCTTCATGTCTGTTTTTAGGATGGCTTGTTAGATTAATAACACTAGTGTTATGAGGAACTTTCTTTTGATTAGGGACCAAAAGTTATCAACTGCTGCTCATAATTTTCTTTCATTAGTCAATTACAGCTGCATCTAAACAGTCTCTCATCTACTTGTAACTTGCACAAATTGCTACCCTACACCCCAAGTTGGCAACACAGCTGCAGCTGGTTAACTGCTCTTGAATCTCTCTGCTTCTGTTGTCTACAGAAATATTTCATTGTCTCTTGTTAAGACACAAAAATAATCGTTATACAAACTTAGAGACTATAATTTTATACAGAACAGAAATAGCATTTCTAGTATATTAAGACTTCTCCACTAAGCTTAAAAGTGAAAAAAAAATAAAAAAATCAAGTTGAATGTAGAATCATGATTAGTGGAGGTTAGAAAGGATGTAAACTAAATCCAATATGTTTCTAGCTAATTGAATTAACATTTATGCTCTGCTTTTGTATAAAAACATAACAAATGCCCTAGAATAGATTACGATAATTTATGTTTCTAGTTACTTTCTTTACCCAGTTTTTAACTTTTTAAAGATTTATCAATAAAATAGTTTGTATGCTTTCCTACCAGTCAAACTTGACATTTATTTTTAGGGGAGGGGCATAGGGGGAATAAGGGGTGAAGAGGGAGGGAGCGTGAGATTGGGAGGAGATGAGGGAGGAGGCCACAGTCAAGATACAAATTGAATAAATTGTAATAAATGATAATGATAAAAAATAAGAAAAATAAAAATTATGTTCTTTAATTAGATTATTGTGTATTTTCCATAAGTTTATGGTGTTGTATCACCCCAATTCTAATGTCTGTCTCCATGCCATAGCCTAAAAACAAAAAGACAAAAAACAACCACTGTATATTTCACTTTTAATGTAGTAATAAACCATTTAAAGCAATCACAGCCTAGAAGCTTTTATTTATGTATTTATTTTAAAATTATACCTTATTTTATTGTGTATGTACAACCACTGTGTATTTCACTCTTTTTTTTAGCTTGATTTTGTCTTTATACCCTTTTTCCAATAACAAGTAATATATACAAAGTAATGAGTTTTTTATTATATTAAAATCAAATGAATTACACTTTATTCACTTTGTATCCCCCCATAAACTCTTCCCTCCTCCCCTCCTGGGAAGAGGGACTGCCTCTGACATAAAATGATAGGCCTGTTCTTTGATCACCTCCTCCTGAGGGGGGGGAATAGCCTTACCAGGCCACAGAAGATGACAATGCAGCCACTCCTGATGAGACCTAACAGACTAAGATCAGAAGGAAGGAGAGGAGGACCTCCCCTATCAGTGGACTTGGGGAAGGGCATGCATGAAGAAGGGGGAGGAAAGGTATTTCACTCTTAATTGGTAATAATCCATTTAAAGCAATCACAACCTAGAAGATTTTATTCATGTATATATTTTAAAATTATACCTTATTTTATTATTACATTGTGTCATTGTCTATGTGCATGGGACTATGTGCATGCACATACTTCAACATGTGTGCAAGCTACAGGTCACCACACTGCACTAGGTTTACTCCTTTCCCATGTAGGTTATGGGGATGGAACTCAGGTCATCATGCTTGTAAGCAGCAGCTTAACCATATCACCTGCCTAAATTTTTAAGTCCTGTGCCGTAGCATCTGTGTGGTAAGCATTAGAAATGGACAGTTTTTCTGAGGTGCAAGGAAACATGAGGTAATTTTATACTGTAAAGCTCTGCTGACAAATGAGACTCCATATTTTCTAAAAGGACTATTTTTCTTCTTTAAAGTGCAAATAGAAAAGTTACTTTATTACCTTAGTAAGTGTGTTGCATTAGAGGAAAAAAGCATATTTAGTGTGTAGTTCTCAAAGTTGCACACTCGTAGTTCCCAAATTATTTTCCTCACTTAAAGATCTAACTATAGGATGGCAAGATGGAGGTGGATGTAGAGACTGAAAATCATACTTTCTATGTAGTAATTTTTTTTAATTTTATTTTTTTCTTATCAGTTACATTTTATTAACTCTGTATCCCAGCCGTGTCCCAATCCCTCATTCCCTCCCAGTCCCTCCCTCCTTCCCTCATCTCCACCATGCCCTTTTCCAAGTCCACTGATAGGGGGGACCTCCTCCCCATTCATCTGATCCTGTTTTATCAGGTATCTTCAGGACTGGCTGCAAAGCCCTCTATGTAGTAATTAAGTATACTTATTTAAATCAAAATACTAGATAACTTACAAGTTTGATGTTTATTAAATATAAAAAGTTTCATGAAGAAAGTTTCAAAATGTGAAATTTTAGTTTTCAGCTATGATAGTAACTATATCCTAAGAAATCTGCAGTCTTTTATAACAAAGAATTATGCTTGATTGTTCTTATTGAACGTAATTTTGGACTGTTTCCTTTTTAGCTTTGTTACACTGCTTGTACATTGCTGTTTTGTGAACACTCTCTGTCTTACCTATATATCAGATTAGTTAAGGACAAGGTGTTTAAGAAACATTGTTCCGTACCCTTCTGCCTTAGCAGAGGGGAGCCAATATCTGAGGAGATATCCTGTGGAGGCAGTAAAGAAAAGATGCACAGTTTATTGGCATCCATGGAGCATGCAGAAGCTGCATCTTTCTGAAATAATTTCTTTAGAGATGGTTGTCCAGGGCTCTTTTTTTATGTAACTCAGGACTCATTCTCATGTTTAGGATTAGGAGGAAAAAAAAAAAACCATTAAAATTTAATTTTTAAATTATTTTTACTCTAACATTTTATAGACTTTTTATTTAAACGTTCATAAATAGTCAACCATTTTTCCTATCTAAATTTAAAATTTGTCACATATCTACCATTTTATATATGCATGCGTATTTTTGCTCTGTTAGTAGATTTTTGTAAGAAACTGGCTTACATTGTAATACTCCATCCCTAATTTCTTTGGCAAATATGTTAAATGTTTTTTGTTTTGTTTTTTTTTTTCTGCCAAAAAGATACTTATGTTAGAGCAATTCTATTATCTACTGTATGATTCATGTATAAAATCTCCCCATTCTTCCGGTAGAACTTTTGGGTTTTGCTCTGGTTTTCCTAAGGAGGAACTACTCAAGAGTCACACTTCACCTTAACCTGCTCTTGCTCTTTAGTTTACTTTAGTCTTCATCCTCTTTTTTTTCATGCCTAAGAAAATCACTTGATAGAGTCTAGGCACTGGCTTTGGTTGATTGATTCAAGGCCGAAATTGCTCAGGATCCTGACTCATGGCAAGACTTCAACGTAGTAGATACTAAAGCACGGTAGACGGTTGTGCGTCCAGATGGTTCCCCCTTCGTATTACTATGTTTAGTCACTTGATCGAAGTTACGGTGTACGAGACTATTGAACTCATACAGTGTATGAGAATATTGAACTTTTTTGTAATTAAGAGGAATATATGGAAATGTATTTGAAAACGTTCTTTGTCACTTCCTTCGAAGATGAATTTCTTTCTTTTCTTTGCTCTTCAAATACCTGATCTCAGTCTCTGTAACCAAAAAAAAAGCTTCGAATCTGTATCATAATTTGGATAAGTAATCGTTAAAGTCAGCGTTCTGTAAGAAACATTTTAAAGCGGCGATAGAAGGTGCTATGTGAATGTAGGAGGGAGGCTCAGCCAGTTGCTGCTGATGCCTTCCAAAAAGGGACATGATTTCCAAGGATCTTTGTTTAACCAGACTGAGACTGATGGTGTATAAGTAATGTAAGATAAAGTTGTATTAGTTTTGGAGTGTTTTTGCTCCAGTAAATTATATATATATATATGTATATATATATATGTATGTAATGTATGTATATATTATATGTAACAACTGCATAATATATATAGAGATTTTTTTTAATAACACACTCTACTTGATCTGCATCCCTGGATTACAGAAAAAAAATTAATTAGATATGATTGTGCTCTTCTTATACACAGGGAATATGAGTCTAGACCCTCACGCAACAACTTTCAGTCTTTATCATATTGCATTCACAAGCATAGCTTAAGTAGCTGCTAGTGGTGCCCTTACAATTCTATTGAGAACCATTTTATTAAAAAACATAAAAAGTAATTAACCATGCATATTCCAGGAGGTAGGGGGCTCCAACTACCAGAAGTGTCCACAGTATGATTCTGATTACAGTAAGGAGGAAACGTAGGCCTTCTCTAGTGTAGACTTTGCTTTAATTATTCCATTGCCTTTACAGTTAGTTTTTTTTTTTTGTTTTTTGTTTTTGTCTTTGTTTTTTGTTTTGTTTTTTTTTAATTTATAGTCAAAGAAAATAGGAATAGGAATGAAAGTTAAGAAGGTATATTGTCAGGATTCTTGGTCTTTAGGTAAATGGCTCTTGTCATCTGAGGCAAGTCATCATGAGCATTCTTCTTCACATTATCAACTGATTCTGTGATGCTAATAAAATTTTCTTCTAAAACTCCCTTAGGAAAGTTTTTAATCTATCAAGTAACAAAATATACAAAGACTTTGTTGACATTAATCATTATGTTTTCTGAAAATATCAGTTTTTATTTGCTATTCACCAATTCCTTTTCATTCTAATCACCATAAGTTTTTTGTTGCTGAAAATTATATTAGACTCTTGGGGGCTTCTCTACCCAGACAGATCCCAACTAATCTTGGATCTATGAAAACTTTAAAGCACGGTAACTGGGTAGATGTCAACCCTCTAAGCTACTTTGCCATTTCCCTACTATACACCCAAGTTCCTTGACATAGATCTTCCTATCTGGACTGCTTCTGTTGCATCTGGCCAAGCATAATGGCCCCTTCCTGTTGGCCTAGTGCTCCAGGTTCCTTCTCCTAGCCTGCGGTTCCTGTCAGACCCCAAGACTAGGAACCTAATCTCGGACTACTTCTCTTCTGCCCAGTCACAGGCTTAAGTTATTAACCAATTAACTTTAAATTAAGTAGAGAAAGGTTTATACAGTAAAGACTGGGTGGGTGAAGTGAGGATGTGTTTGCCTGGGGGACAGCTATATCTTGGGGGCCAGTAATTTGCATTAGAATAGATGAGTAGACCAACCCCCAACATTCTTTATTCTGGAAGGGGTTACTTATCAAGGCTTAGGTACTTAACTGATTTTCTAAGTAAACAGATTTCTAGCTCTTTTCAGGTAGCTTTTTCAGGAAGAGAAGTTTAGACCAGAAGTTTGATTTGGCTTGAAAAGAAAATATTTTTTTTCCACAATGAAATTATCAAAGTATATACTTGAGGCAAGATGTCATCACAACCGGCAATAGCTTTCAAACTCACCAAAATATCTGGCACATGAACACTGTGAATCCTTTTCAAGTCAGCACCCATGAAATTTAAGTGTACTTATAAATCAATACTTAGAATAAGTAAACTTTTTTAAATGCTTCTCTGTTGCCCATCCTATTTTTAGTAGGAACTAGTTGAAGTGTTTTCTAACTGCACTCAATTTGTTCCAGATCACAGAAGGCTGCTTGATTTAGCATGGAGACCACTCACTGATGAATTTCTTGCTTCTTCTGACCTGTTTCATTCTGCTGTGTCTAGAAAATACAAGATAAAATTAGAGCACTGCTGGACTCTAGAGGATTGGACAAGCTTCTCCAGAATAGTTGCTCATATAGCTTTCTAACAGATACTTAAGACACCTTGAGTAAATTAGCTTTTAAAAGCATTTGAACAGAACAGCTCTGCATTAAGCCACTTTGTCTAGCCTGTGCCATATAGAACGAGGCATTGTCAGTTTATTCTGCGTATCATTAAAGTGTGAGTGTTGTCATGTCTTTACTGCCTGGAAAATCCATGGAACCTCTAAGATTATTATTATTGTTATTATTTTTAATGACTGCTATCTCACTTATTGCCTCTAAGCTTTGGGGATAATTGTCCTAAAAATTTGTATCTGGTAGACCCTATTCTGCATAAAATATGAGCTTATTTATGAGAATAGGAAAAAAGGAAGCCTGGCAATTATTATTTTTCTTTTTATCCGAAGTTGCTAAAGCTAAAGAAACCAGATAAATAATGTGTGTGTGCACATGCTTATACTTATGTTGTTTCAATCCATACCTGACACGTGGCATCCATGCAAAATATATTCTTATAGGGCATTTACCGATATTAGATGGATAGTATTTTGGACGTTCACAGGCTTCTACCACCTAAACTGAAAACTTACTAATTTTTCATTCTTAGTTCAGTTTGTTTTCAATTTAAATATTTTCTTCTCTTTGATAATGTTTATGAGCACAAAGTAATTGGCTCTGTTAGTCACATAATGATAGTAATAATTAGTCTTTTTTTGTGTTGGCCAGTGGTTCCAGGTAGCATGAGGCTATGCAGGTGTGTGGCTGATATACCTAGTGCATTCCACTAAAGAAAACTGGTGTTTCCCAGGAGCTACCACTCACAAATGGTTTTTTGTATTGGGACAAAACTTTATGTTCCCTTTCCCTTTTCCTCAGTGAAATCATGTTTGTATGTTTTGGGTGCTTGTTTTGTTTTTGATAGGAAAAGAATATGAAGTTAATTAGATTGGGTGAGGGAGAGGCTATGGGGGAGTTTGGGGATGATAAATATGACTAAAACTGAAAGTCTGAAAGTCTAAAAACCTCTATGGTTTCAACACTGCCATGCACACTGAATAGCAACGCACGTTAAACTGCTATTAGGGGTAATATTTTTAAGGTTCCATTGATTTACGCAATCTTGGGCATCACAGTCAAACTTTGTGAAATTCGTTTCTGTAAGGGCATTAATTCTCTAATATTCTGCCCCAACTCAGTGCCATGTTCATTTTGTGTGTTATACATTATGCTCAGCCTTTGATGTTCTTCTTTTTGGGGGTTTCCTTATGTCCTTCCATTCACCTTTAAAGTACCGTGTGCTCATTCTTCTTTTACAATATGGTCATGTGAGCTTTGGTAATTTGATCACTCATTTTCATAATGCAGCTGTTGGAAAAAAAAAAAACCTTTCCTAATATTCACAAAAGGAAACTAAGACAGTACAATTTTGAGAGAAAACCCAGCATCTGATTCTCAGGTAAAGGAAAGGAGGAGGTTAGGATCACCCCATACTACATTGGTCCTCTGATATCCCTCACTCAGGATGATGCAGATGGCTTGAGCTAGTATATGAACTTTGTCCGTGATCACCTGAACCAATTTTCAGGGGAAAACCAACCTGAGCATCTACAAAAGAAAAAAAAAAAAAAGGTTGCCAATGTTTCATCCATGAAGCTCTAAAATGAGCCTGATATTCTGGGCTGTTACAATGACTTTATACTTTGTAATCTTCTGCCCTCTTCTAAAATCTGAGGCTCTTCATGATCTGATGAAGAACTTATCAGGATGCAAAATGTAGTGGTAGAACTAGGGCGTGCTGAGCAAAATTAGGAAGCTGCTCACTGCTGTGAGTCCTCTCCTGCACACAGTAAGACAATCGTGAGAGAAATGACGTATCAACTTCTTTTTAAAAAAATGAATTTTCTTTTTCTTTCTTCCTTTGATATGGTAGCTGTGAATCTGGTTTGCTAACTATGATGAGCTTTCTTTTTTTATTTTTTTTTAATTTACAGTAAAAAAAAATCTCAAATATAATAAAACATGGAGTTATATTCCTTTTTAAAAAATCAATTAATTATTTTATTCATTTTACATGCCAATCACAGCCCCTCCTTCGTTTCCCTCTGGCCCTCCAACCTCCCTCTTCCTCCTATCTCCCATCCTGTCCCCTGTTTCTTAGAAAAGGGGACCCCCCCCACCAACAACTCATCCAAGCACATGAAGTTGTGTCAAGAGAATTTGCTGAGATTTTCTAAATCTGAAGGGCAGCTGGACGTGTCTCTTTGACCTCTGACTAACTAGTGTTTCGCTTTTAAGATGAAAGCTCGAAAATACTGATGTTGATTTGTATTTGATAAAAATATAAAGGTTTGGAGTGAATTTATTTGGTTAATTTGCTATAAAGAAGTAGGAGAGAATACCCTATTGCCCTTCTCACTAGATTACTCAACTGTGAGTTTTGTCTTGTTCTACAGAAGAAACCATTGCTTCAGACCACTGAACCCGTTACCTCCCGTAAGCCTGTGAGGTGACCTTCGTGCTTGGTGACCTGTTTCCCAAGATGTAGAGAAACTCCAGGAACTTATTTAACAGTCTCCAAACCACATTTATCAGAACATAGACTTTTTTGAATTCTGTGAGCTTCAGTGATGCCAACATTTGTCACCCATGTTTTATTTCATGGCACAGACATTGTAAAACACATGTCCTTGTTTATGGGGAGGAAAATGACATTTTAGCAGTATTACAAATATTTGAGGACAAAATAGTTTTAAAAGACAGTTTTATAATACTAAAATGCAATTGTATGCGGAAAGTAAAATGATTTCTTAATACTTACTGTCCTACACTTCGTAGTTATGATAAAATGATCCAGGAACTACAATTCTCAAAGATGTTTCTTTAAAAAAGAAATTGGAGAGAATCAAAACTAATTAATTCGGTGTCTTATTCATCTGGGAACAGTTGTATAGCCCCAGTGAAGAGTATTTTAAAAATCTATAGATTGTGGTGTTAACTGGCTTTTTAAATAATGCTGGTAAGAATGTCTTGGATGTTACTGCACTCCAGACTGAGTTATTTTTTAAAACAATGAGGCAAAGGTCTCATTTCCCTGCTTCATAAATACGAGTTGACGTTCTTTAGATGTTTGCGTGTGTTGACATGTTTGCGGTTTACATGGTCAGTCAGAGTGCCGTACATAGGCAATGCCTGAGCTATCTTTCTTCCTTACATCGTTCTCCCTGAGCTTTCTTTAGTGACATGTAGAAGCAGATTGGGTGAGAGCAAGTTAAAAGAAAAAATCAGAAATTATCTGTTGCTCTTAGAAAAATAAATACCCATCACTTCACACATTAATAGAACCTTCAGAGAAAGGGGAAAAATTATGTTTGTGTAAACATTTCAAAAATGTGGAAAAAGAATCATTAAAGTTCCTGATATCTTGTCGACTATCTATCACACTGTTCTGAGATTGTCCACCCATCGTTTTGTAGGAAGATGATTTCCTTCATGTATTTTCTCTGTCTTGTTTCTATGTTTTCTATAAGTCTACTGAGCAGTCTTTGCAGTAAAACGCACTGAGTTATGATAGTGAAAGCAAGACTCCCATCTAAGTCTTTTTCTTCTTGCTTATTTTTTTATAAGGAAGGATCTATACATGAAATTGTGGTTTTTTTTTTTCTGTACTTTGTTCAAAAGTAATAAATAAATAGAAAATAGTTAGAAAAGGAATTCACGATTTAATGTGGAAATATACTACTTTCCACATTATATAGTAAAATATACTTTTACTATTTGGGGATGTATATATTTTTTTTTCTTTTTGAGATTAGAATATAATTACATTTCTCCATTTCCCCTTTTCTCTCCAACCTCTGACATTTCACAGAACAGGCCAAAAGAGGTAGAACAGAGTAATAGAGTAAGAAGTTGACTGCTCCTCCTCCTCCTTTTCCACTTCATTGTATTTTATGTATTGATGTTTGCTTGTCTGTATGTCGGTGTACTCCATGCATTTCTAGTGCCCACAGAAGCCAGAACCGTGTGTCAGATCCCCTGGAACTGAAGTTTCGCTATTTAACTCAGGCTTTGCATCTTGAAATTCCTTCTGCTTCTAAGTCTTAGATATTTAGTCTCAAAAGAATGGGAATAAAATGGCTCGAAACCAAATATTTACAGAGCATTTTGTGTATCATATTATTTATGGCCACACTTGTAAGTTGGGATATGATGTTACAGGTTAGATGCCACCTTCATTGTCCAGGTACCCTAAGGATTTGAAATCTATGTTACAAATAATTGAGTATTAACAGACCGCAAATTTCATAAATCTTATGTTTGTTTATCACATTGCAATATTACACTATCTTTTGAGGATTTGAAATCTTTGTTACAAATAACTCAGTATTCACAAGCTCCAAACTTCACGACTCTAAAGTTTATCACGTTATAATATTAAACTATCTCTTTTATTTCAATGGTCACTCTTTTGAAGGGAATAATTTTAATTATACATATTATTTATATACATATATATATATGTATGTATGAGTACTGACCTTCTTGAAATTCTGTTATGACAAACTGTTAAAAAAAAGGTCTTATTTATGGTTGCATCTCTTATAAGTATTTATTGTTTGTTTTCTCTTTTCTTTTTATCATATGGATAATATTTAAATTTTGAGTTGACTCACAAGGGTGTTTTACCCTGGTATCATATACATATTGGTGATGGCTGTTGATGTTTCGTAGACAGACAACACTAAGGGTGAGTTAGTCACCAGGCTTTATTGTTCTGTGTTTGAGTCTTATGTACTTTTGCTGCTGACATTTTGAAATCTGGTATTCTTTTCTCAACAACTCTGCATGGGGCTTGTGAGGGGTCTGCGGAGGCACCAAGTAAATACATTTCTAATAATACAACCACCCAGGCAAACAAAAGTGGGAGGTTTTCAGTTTCCGCCTCTATTTTTCTTTAGTGCTTTAGGTCTTTGGGATACATTTGAGAAGGTATTGTACCAGCCATTTTCCCATCACAGGAGACTGCCGTGCTGAACACTGGGGCTTGGTACTCCAGCAGTTTCTTTCCTTTGAGGAAAAGCTGAGAGCAAATAGCTCTCTGTTTAGGGAGCTAACTCACAAACTACAAAGTCATTTAACTATCAGAGACCAGGGCAATTTTAGTAATATCCTTAGGAGAACAAAGCAGCTAAAACAAAGCTTCACCTAGTTTTCTTCATGATTTGTGCTTTTCTTGAGAAATAGAGCCGACTTATGCAGGAATATTTCAAAGCTATTTCACAGCCATTTCTAGGAAAGGACTTCATGAAATAACAAGCGTGTAACTGCATCTGGCAGGAGGAAAACGCTCTGATTCATATGATTCAGATTCTGGGATAATGACTTGCTTCTAGAAGGTTTCATATTCATGCTTTTCACACGATCAAGTTCTTCAACTAAAATAAAAGAGAAAGAGAATAAAATAAAAGAGAAAGGATGGAAACTAATATTAATGTTTGTGACCTTGCTATTTTAATGTAGAAGGTACTGTGGGATTTTCATCATAAAACATGTTTATGAGAGGCTGGAGAGATGGCTCAGTGGTTAAGAACACATACTGCTCTTGCAGGGTTCAACTCAAACAGCTGTCTAACGCTCCAGTTATAGTGGGATCTGATGCCTCTGCCCTCATCTGGCATTGGTATTCACATGTACTAGCAAGACTGTGTGTGTGATCTTCACAGACAAAAATGGTGTTGGCTTAAATTTTAACTGATCTCTGGCTTCTCAGAATGTACCGTGTCCCTGTTCAGCCCTAAGTCCATGATTTGTCCTTTACAATTTTCCATAAGTGATACACTGTTATATATGTGATGTGTGTGTGTGTGTGTGTGTGTGTGTGTGTGATATATCTATCTGGTTGCCTTATTGAAAAAAAGTTACATTTTTGAGAATTATCTTTAGGTCATTCTAAAAATTTTCGCTTGTTAAAAATTACAGAAATTGAAATTAATTAAAATTAAAATTCCTTTACCAGCAGAAGTTAGGTTTTTATGTCTTTGTACAAATGCAAGAAATAAAAGTGGAATGGCCATGTACAGACTGTTTTTGACTTTGCCTCTCAACTCAGGTTACTGTTTTGAGAAGTTACTATGAAGTCTAAAGCAATGCAATATGAATGTAAATACTGTGGAGATCCGCATTACTTGAGAACTTTCCACTAAATATGTGGTGTATGAGTTGCTACTCCTCAGAATTAACTAAAGGCTTTTATTAAAATTAAAAGTCATGAAGTAAATTTGAAAATCATGATGACTCGTTTATAGTACAAGGAGTTATAAGTTTCATATACATATAGACATCTGTTGATTCAAAAATCAGTTGAGGCACTAATTTTCTAAACATGTATCTTATAGTTTTGATTAGCATATTCTAGTACAGGAGTTTTTTTTTTTTTTTTTTTTTTTTTAGCTTAAAAAAATTAAAGCAATGATAGAGTAGCAGAAGCCAAATGCCTTGTATCAGACTAACAAGTCATTGCAATGAACATTTACAAAGAAGTGTGGAGAAAAGGGTACACTGTGGTACACATTGTGATACATTACAGCTTTCACAATGAGGTTTTCTTTTTCCTTTGTTTGGGAGGAGGTTGTAAGGGAGCTGGGTGGGAAGGAGGGGAGGAAGAGATGAGTGGGATTGGGGTAGATGTTATGAAATTCAAAAAGAACCAATAAAAATTTTAAAAATTAAAAATATGATTCCTTGAACCCCTGCTTGGATGTAGCCCATAAGTACCCAAATGGGTTCCCTAGTAAGGGGAACAGGGACTATTTCTGACATGAAATCAGTGGCTGGCTCTTTGACCTCCCCCGACTCCCCTATCCCCCCCACCCCATCGAGGGGGAACAGTCCTGCTAGACCACAGAGGAGGATTTTGCAGCCAAGCCTGAAGATACCTGATAAGCTAGGATCAAATGAAAGGGGAGAAGGTCCTCCCCCTGTCAGTGGACTTGGAAAAGGGTAGGGAGAAGATGAGGAAGGGAGGGTGAGATTGTGAGGGAATGAGGGAGTGGTATACAGCTGGGTTACAAAGTTAATAAACTGTAAATAATATTAAAAAATAAAATTTTAATTAAAAAAAGTTAAAAATAAAAAAGCAATATAGGGTAAATCCTACAGTTTTACCTTGAAGTCTTTGGCCACAGACACATTGATCTTGTTCAGTTATTTATATCCTGGAAATATATATACTAAGAATGTAGCCATTGAATTGCCAAGTGTTTTACTTCTTAGCAAAAGCAGACAAAATGTTTTAACTATGGAATAGAAAGCCCAAAGGCAACTCACAGTCTCTTTTGTGTCTCCAGCACAGTGATGCAGTCCATGATCTTCTTCTGGATGTGATCACGTGGGTTGGAATCTTGCTGTCTCTTGTTTGTCTCCTGATCTGCATCTTCACATTCTGCTTCTTCCGTGGGCTCCAGAGTGACCGGAACACCATTCACAAGAACCTCTGCATCAGCCTATTTGTGGCAGAGCTGCTCTTCCTGATCGGAATCAACAGAACCGACCAACCAGTAAGCTTCCTATGTTGCCTTTAGCAAAGGTTACCTCTGGTTTTAGCTTTGCAGGACTGTCAGCAATGGGAAAAGGCATGCTCGAAATTGTCTCTTCCTTTTGTTCAGTTCACAGACAGTGATGTACACATCTTATGCTGCTTTTCGTTTTTCAAGTCCATTGCCACAAAGAAACAGTGAACATTACAGATGAGGTGTATGTATCATTTTATTTCTTTATTACAAAAGGCTCTGGTGTTTCATACAGTGCAGTGACTGTCCATAACTCATGCTTGCGTGTGTGCCTAGCTGCCTTTGTCATCCAAACTTCTACCTGAGTGATGCGTTTGTGACTGCTCATGAAAGTTTAGTGACGCTTTCTTATTACTGGAAGTCCATGGTTCATAATTTACATTAGAATTCATTTAAGTGTTCATGTCAGAGACAGTCCCTGCTCCGCTTACTAGGATACCCATTTGGATGCTGAGCTGCCATGGGCTACTTCTGAGCAGGGGTTCTAGGTTATCTCTATGAATGCTTCTTGGTTGGAGTATCAATCTCAGAAAAGACCCCTGTGTTCATATATTTTGGTTCTGTTGCTCCTGTCCTCTCCAGGTTTTACTATCTCCCCCTTCTTTCATAAGATTCCCTGCACTCTTCTGGAGTATTATGTATTCTGTGGACACACACGTATACAGATATGTAATATGTTTCATTGTCTTGAAAACTCTCTGTATTTTTTTTCTTTATCACTCTGTCAGCTCTGAGCCATGGCATTTGTTTTTTCTTTTTATGTTCTCCAGTAGTCTTGCCTTTCCCCAATATTATTGGAATCATATACCATTTAACTTTATTGCATTGGTTCTTTTCTTTTTCTAATAAACATTTAGGTTTCTCACATATCATTTTATGACCTGATAGCCCTTTTCTTTTTAACACTGAATAACATTCCTTTGTAAATATACTATAGTTTATATATCTGTTAAACCACTGAAGTGCATTTTGTTTATTTCTGTCTCTTGACAATTTTGAATAAAGCTGCTATCAACATTTTAGTGCATTGTAGCTTGTTTGTTTGTTGTTTTATTTTTGGTATATATATATATATATAATCTTTTAACTTCTTTAAGTACATACTATAAACATAGTTAATGCGTTTTGTGATAAGCTACGTTTTTTTGAGGATAACATTGCCAATCTCTTTCCAAAGTGACCATGTGATTTTACATTCACACCATCAATAAACAAGCCATAAATTTGTTCAGGAATTTGGAAGTTCGAATGACTAGAACTGCAAAGGAAAGGAAAACTTTACTTTGTAGTTTTCCAAAGACTTGTGGGTATAATAAATAATTTACTCACTTAATGTTGCTCTCCAGTATGCGTTCATATGCATGCTGCATAAAATGCAGTTTCATTCAAGTCTGTGATTATGCATTCATGATTAATGACTGCAAAGGATACAATTATGGTGAATATATTTTTAATTGGTTAGCATATACTTAATGTAATAGCTTTTCTCATAAATGCATGTATATGAATAAGCAATCAAAGTACACATTTTCTCCTCAAACTAAAGCCTTATGATTATAAAAATTTATAGATGAAATTCTAACCTTAAAATCCTCAAATGAATAATTGTGTGAGTTTTTTTTTAATACTCTATTCTTTAGTTAACCTCTAATTAAAATACTGTTAGTTCCTTTCATGTAGAATAATATTTGAGTTTTAATTCCCCGACGTAGTACGTTGCAATAAACTTCACCGGGCAGTGGGTACTGCACAAAAACCAGTCAGTGCTGAACGACATGAAGATGGAGACTGATAGAGAACTCTCTGATGTAGGCAGAGAGTTACTCAGTAAACCGTCTTCCTCTTTTTACTAGTTACCTGACTTCCCTTTTCATTCCCCCTCATATTTGGAACCTGATTTGTTGTTTCTCCTTCATTTCTATGTGAAGATACTGAGGCAAGCATAAGCTCAGTGACAGGACCTTCAGTTGTTCGCATTGCAAACAAGAAATAAGAAAGCAAAACTCGACATATTAGCCTGTGTTCAGAAGAAACACAACATCGATTTTAGAATCATTTTATTTTTTTTATATCTTTATCTTTCTTCCTTTCTTATTTCCTTCCTTTTTCCGTTAATTTTAATTTTATTTATTTATTTATTTTTCTTGAAGCAGAGTCTCACTTTCTAATTCAGGCTACTCTCGATTCTATTGCCTCAGCCTAGCCAACCCTCGAGTTACGGTTATATACACAATCGCTTTTGGATTTCAAGATTAAAAATCTTCAATTTTTAACAATAAGGATCTAAAAATTTGAGACTAATCTCAGTAGTAATTATTCCTGGGCTCCTAACAGATTTTTTTTTCCCCATAAATGTTACGATTTCCTTTACTTTAATGTGGTGTCAGCCATAAGCTGTAATTAAGATAAAAGGCAGTTTTCAAGTAGGTTATGTTTAATTCATTTCAGTGTTTGTAGTCCATGAGTCTTATCCAGATTATGCGGTTGTCGACTTATTTTGTAATTGCTGGGCTGAAGCCGCTAGTGTTAGTTTTGTGTTGGACGGCAGATCTGAGACTGAAGCTGGCTTTCCTTTTCCTAGATCGCCTGCGCTGTGTTCGCAGCCCTCTTACATTTCTTCTTCTTGGCGGCCTTCACCTGGATGTTTCTAGAAGGGGTGCAGCTGTACATCATGCTGGTGGAAGTCTTTGAGAGTGAGCATTCCCGCAGGAAGTACTTTTATCTCGTCGGCTACGGGATGCCTGCGCTCATAGTGGCAGTGTCTGCCGCCGTCGACTACAGAAGCTATGGCACAGACAAAGTGTGAGTTCAGTGTTTGTTTGCTGGCTTTATTCTTTCCCTCTTCTCAGATCCACTCAAGGTAAAAGCTTGGAGTCCCCTGGTGTGGGTTTGCCCTCACAGCATCCACTAAAGGAATCGTGGAAGCAACTCGGGGCATAATTCAATGTATGGCTGTGTATTTGCTGTGAGGTGAAAAAAATAAAAAAAGAGAGAGAGATTTTTCTTTTTGAAACAAAGATGCCATTTTAGAATTGCATAATGTTTGTAGATTACAACTTTAAGTAATTGTAAGAATGATAACTTTATATTATTTTCCAGAGCATTTAGACATGTGCATGAAAACTGTTTTCAGACCACAGAGTAACTTCTGATACTGTTGCCCTCTATTTGTTTGATGTCAGTGCTAATCCTGGATTGTGTGTGTGTGTGTGTGTGTGTGTGTGTGTCACACACACACACACACACATCATATATATATATATATGATATATATATACAGAAAAATTGAAAGAGTGGGAACAGTTTCAATCTTTTCCTCTTTTTTTCTAGATTATTATTGGAGTATAGTAATATAATTTGTTTTCAATATACCTTTAAATTGTTAAAGTGTGTTTGTAAAGATGTGCAGCACATAAGAAAGACATACAGGCAGGATATGGTGGTCCATGGCATCTGGGCGGCAGAGGTGGCAAATTTCTGAGTAGGGGGGCCAGATAGGTCTATAGGGTGTGTTTCAGGACGGCTGAAGCCACACAGAGAAACCTTGTCTAGAGAGAGAGAGAGAAAGAGGGGGAGAGAAAAGGAAGAAGGAAGGAAGGAAGGAAGGAAGAAAGGAGGGAGGGAGGGAGGAAGGAAGGAAGGAAGGAAGGAAGGAAGGAAGGAAGGAAGGGAAAATAATGGAGCTGGAGACATGGCTCAACACTTAGGAGCACTGGCTGCTTTTCTAGAGGAAGCAGCTATAATTCCCAGCACCCATAGGTTCACAACTGCCAATATCTCCAGTTCCAGGGGAACTGGCACACTCACACATACGGACAAAACACAACATAAAAATAAATAAATTATTTTTTAAAAAATAAGAAATGTGTTCAGTTCCAAAGGCTTTCCTGACAACTGAGATCCCAAACAGTGAATGGAAGATTTGCCTGAAGAAGTAGAAAGAACTCCCGGGGTAGATGAGTACTTACATTTTAGGTGTATACTAAGGATGGGAGAATAAATGCAGAGAAAAGTGAGTAAGCTGGGCCGGAGAAAAAGAGCATTGGAACAAGAGAACGTTTCATGTCAGCTTTTCAGGACCAGTGGTGATTGATGTCAGAGATAATTCAAGTAGGATAAGCACCACATCTCAAGGCGGTGCTAGAAGCACAAGCCAGACTGGAAGGTGTGAAAACAACAAGTTAGTAGAGGGTGCAGATATTATCTATACCCTGCAGTAATTTCACTGAAAACATTGGTTTGTGTTATGGAATCATTGAAGGAATTTTGAAAACAGTGTCACATGATCTGGGGAGGCTTCAGTTCTGTGTCAGAGTGCCTGCCCGGCATAAAACAAAACAATATATAGAAGGGCTTTGTGAAAGATGAAGTCTGAAGACTGGACCTAGACCCCCTACACAGATGTACCATTGAGTAACTTGGTCTTCATATGGGTTACCTAGTAAGGGGAGCAAGGGCTGTCTCTGACATAGACTCTGTTACCTGATTTTCCATCACATTTCCCTGGCATGGCTGCCCTTGCCAGCCAACAAGTGATGCTACTTCATGAACTGGGGTGGGTTGTTGAGGGGAAAGTATCCCCTCTTTGAATAACAGGGGAGGAGGTGGGGGGAAATGGAGGGAGGGTGGGACCAGGAAAAGAAGAGGAAGGGGGCTGTGATAGGAAATAAATAAATAAATAAATAAATAAATAAATATTTTAAAAAGGAACATATAGTCTGACAGGAATTAGATTGACAGGAAATTAATGCAGAGAAAACGGGTTATTTTTTCATTTGTATTTCGTGCACATAGGCTATTCAGCAAAGGTAAGAGCCCAGGATGATTAAAAATTAAAAAAAAAGGTATAAAACTAAACACAACATTAGAATGAGCTTAATTGAATGCTTTGAAAATAACTTTAGCATTCACCATGCCTGTGGTATAAGTTGTATAGAAGAGGAAAATCAGGTACATCCATTCTGACTTATCTACTATTACAGAGACAGGTGTGAAACGGACATTTGATAAACCGTCAGGTTTACTTCAAATGCAGTTGGATTTATTTTTGTGATGGTGTAATAACTTTTCTCTTTGGAGGCAAATGAAGGAAAGAATGAGTAAGGTCCACTTATAAGCATGGAACAGTTTCACCAAGCAAAAGATGCTGACTTCTGTAGAGTGAAGTGGCAAGGTCATGTTAAGAAGACAAGAGATTTGAAAGGTTCTGAGATGAGCACCATGGAAAATGTGTTAAAGAGCCAATTAGACATTAATAAAAAGATTTCAAGGCAGCAGAGAAGTCTCAGATGAGGTTAGATAACACCAGTTTGTACAGAGGTTAATAAGCCAGATTTCATGACTTTCAACCAGCCGTCAGCAGCCCGAACATGCCAGTAATAAAGCAGCTTGCTTCCCAGAAATGGGGATTCATAAAGAGCGAATGACACAAAGAAGACACCAGGATTAGTGAGAGTGTAGTTAAAATAGAGCATGCAGTGCCCAGACACTAACAACACAATTAAAAGACTATCACATTTCTGGTGTGTTCTTTTTTAATGACAGGATATGTTATGTGTCTCAATGTGACAATTATTTTCAAATCTGATGTTATTTCAGTCAAATCTAAATTTATTCTGTCAGTCCCCATAACAACTCTGGGACCAGACTAAAGATTAGCAAAATGTTTTATCCAACTTTGCTTCTGAAGATGTCTTAGGAGAGAGGCATTACGCTCATCATAGGCTCTCTTTTTCTTTCTTGTCAAAAATCGTCTTTCTTGATGTAACTCACGAGCCATAAAGCTACTCCTTTGAACTATATACTTCACGTGTTTTAATATGTTCTCACTCTAGTGCACTTATCACCACTGATTTTTGAATATTTTCATCAACCTATAAAGAAGCCCATTAGCAGTCACTCCCCGGACTACAGGATTTTGCATTTTAATTAATGCATTCTCCCCCTAAGAAGTTAAGCTGAGTTATATCATGTGTGACCTTAAACTATGTCCAAAATTGTTCATGAGCAGTCCCGTCTTGCCTGCTAGATGTTCCTGATATCCTTTTTGTTTTTAGTTCAATGTTTATCTTTTCTCCCTAGTTGTTTGCAAAAATTTCTATTACCTACTGAGTCAACTTGCTTTGTGTCTTAGTCATTTATTTTGATATGGCTGTCATTCTTTGCATAGTAGAAATCTGTCTTATAATCAGTGACACACAGTCCCTAGTGACTTTGTTAAAGCTTTGGCCATCATTGCTTTAATTTCCTGTCCCACAACTGGTAGGTCTCATTTACTGACATTATTACTCTGTGGGAATAAAGGGTAATTTATTTCCCAGGCATGATTCTAAACAATCCTTAATTGCTCAGTTATACAATTATGATTTTTTTCCAACCAAAAGCAAAGCAAAATAGAGATAAATGACAGAAGACATGTGAAAGAGGGAGCAAAAGAATAGAGAAAGTTTTGGTAATATTTTATTATAAACGGGCATGAAGTACTTTGTTGTTTTATACATTTAAAAATCAAATGTTCACAAAGTTGAATCCAGGATCTATGGAGAGAGTATAGTTAAATTCTACTTTGAGGGTCTTCATTGAACCCAGTATCTGCCTAAAAATGTTATGCTCATTAAAGAAGAAAGTGTTGAAAAGAGAGCTATTGTTTGGTGATAAGTATTTACCCCCCAAAGCTGACATGAATATGTCATATTTCCATTTGGGCTTAATCAAGATATCATCTTAAATAAAATTATGACCAATGGATGGAATTAATTAATTAACTTTGTGTGGTGCTGAAGTTGAATTTGGAGTGCTGCATATAAAGCAACCACTCTCTCACTGAGCTACATCCCCCATTCAAGATACTGAATTTTTACTCAATTTGTAGGATTTCTGCATTCTGTAACTTGGTATCTATTATCTTTTGTCTTTGTCTTTTCAGTTCCTGTAATTGCTGTTGGTTGCTTTTATTTCATTCCTGATAAATTTAATTTCTTCTGTCTGACTTTCCACAGACTTGCTAACTATATAACTTTTTGTTTTCTCATGAAATGTTGCAGCAAAGCAAAATTTTGGAAGTTAAGAAATGCTTATAACCATAGAACTGGCAGAAGACATTAAAAAGACTTTTTCACATGTACCTCTTAAGTTTCATGCTACACTGATTTAAAAACAATAAAAATGTGGATAGTTTAGTCTAACATGAACTACAATGATCCAGAAATCAAAAATATTGCTAGCTGTTTTCTGAAATGTTTATTAATCTCTGTAAAGTAAATGCTTATGCCTTGAAATTTTTTATTATAATTTTTATTCTAGTTTAGTGCTTTGAGTATATCCAGGAAAATTCTAATTAATATAGTATATTGCAATGTAATCTAAATAATTGACTTCTCTTTCTCCTCTTTTTAGTGTATTTATTCATTTCATTATAGTGGTAATGAGGTATTACATCTGAAACCTTTAATAAAAACAGCTTACATTTCTAAGAAAAGACTGATAGCAATGGTAGGTGATGAATTTAGAGAGAAAATTGTTTTGTAGGCTAAATAAGTATTATTTTGATACAGATAGAGATAGCTATCATATTCCATCTGGCTGATGGATTTTGATGTGTTTTTCTATGAAAGCTATTAGGCTGTTGAATTTATTATGTACAGAACACATGCTCATGAGCAAAGCATACATAATTTCATCTTAAGATGTTGTTTAGTTTTCCATCAATTTGCAGTGCTTATGAAAGAGTCATTATCTTCTGATGTGTGTATAACAAATTTTTTAAATCTAATTGACATATACTCAAAAAACATACTTACAATAACATTTGAACACAATATCATGGCATTTAAAAAATCCATTTAAACAACTTTAAAAACTTTAAAAAATAACCTTTGGCAAGTGGTTTACAAATCTGAATTGCAGTGTTAATAATGAACATTATTCCTTTTTATCTCTGATTTCTCATGCTTTTATTTTTCTGGACAATCAGTGAAGCCATTCCCTGGGATATTGTCAGTGCATGATTATAATGAAGATTCATTATAATTCAAACAGGACAGTTCTGAAATTCAGTTCTAAATACTGTGATTTTATGACCTGAACCAAATCATTTTTTTAAATGTTAACAAAATATTTAAAAAAAACATGAATAGTTGAAACAGTTAAAAGCCTAGATAGCTCCAATAGTTTTCTTATGATCTTATCATCTCTTGTGTACAACCAAAGGGACAATAGATCACATGCTGACTGGGTTGGAGGAAGGAACAAGAAAATGAGGGCCAGGAAGAGGAAGTGCACTGGAAATGGGTAGCTTAGGGTAATCTAAGAGATAAATTATGGGCTGGAAAATTGATACAGGACTTCTAAGTACATGGATTAAGTCAAGGACATTCATAACCAATCAGAAATCCATGGATAGCAGAAGAAGCGCCAAGGTCTTAGAAATAACTGATATCATATTACAATCTGGAAATCCCTGTAAAGCTATCCACCAATCTCTGCATTTGTTTTCATAGCTCACCGGCATGAGAATAATTATAAAGGTCTTATCTGTGTTACTGAAATACCCCAAATTTCTTCATTTCAGTTTATCAAATAACTTGTATAAGCATTAAGTTTGAAAAGTGACCAATAATTGTAAAAACAGTACATTATGATATTATCCAAGCACATTACAGTGTTATCAAAGAGGAATTGAGGAACATTGAGCTTGACATTATCCGATAGTTTTGTTCACAGGTTTAATTTATAAATTTGTTCACAATTTCTACTTGGCTAAATCTTCTCAGAAAATTATTTTTAATCAGTAGTATTCCACGGCGATTTTTATAGCATATCACAAAGCATTTTTATTTTAAGTGACACAAAATATGTTCTCATCGAATATGCCATCAGCTCATGTGTCTGTCTATCGATTGGACATGTGAAACAGTATAGTCAATGAGGAAGTACCTTTCAATGTCATAACAAGATAGTACTCATTCAGTGTGTATATGGAGAATATATGTTTAAGCTTAAATGTTATTTTAAGTGCATTTGAGCATGCTTTCTGTGATTTGAAGATTGAGGTTTTATTGTGCCATCGTATTTTCACCCAAAATACGATGAATGAAACTATTTCATCGAATGAAACTATTACCATATGAAATAATACTAGGTTGAACATACAATTTTCTGTGGAGGAGTTATCTATTCCAGAACTTATCAGAAATGAACAGGACCACTGTCCTGTTATTTTTAGAATGCAATGAACTTTGCCAAAAGTAATACACTGTGCTTGAGTACAGGGATAAAAGGAAGTTTAAAATATGCCCACAGCTGTCATTTCACACCTAGCGATCACTATGTAATTTAGAATGTTTATATCCTCTAAGGTGGTAGTAATAAAAGAAGTACTAATAAAGGTTAATGTCATAGAAGTTATAACCATTCAAAATTTTAAACATTGTTCCTACAGAGGCAGGGTTAGTAGTCCCAATGTTTGGAGGCAGGATGGCTAATTTGAGGCCAGGGATTTGGGATTAGCCTTAGCATAACAAGTTCCTCTCAGAATACCAACCAAATCGTAGTTACCTAATGACCCAGAAAAAAACATAGGTCCAGGTAAAAACCTGTATCATTGTTTTGGTTAGCTAAATAATAGATGTCTACCATATCTATCAGCAAATAAAAAGACACAATGTCTTTTTAGCTATATGACTGAATGTTATTCAGGATAAAATAAAGTAGTACTGTTAAAGAACAGATACACTTTTAAAATGTTTTGTTTCAGAGAAGTCTACCTCAAAAGACTACATAAACTATATAGTACTGTTTATATGAAATGTATAGAAGGCACTAACTGCTACATAGTAAAGAAGAATTGGGATATTGTAAGGCAAGAAAAAAGAACCAGACAAATTGTGAGTTTTGATGGATTGAAAAAAAAAAGACTGCATCAGACTAACTCCCCTTCTTTCTTATGATTCCCTGTACTCTGCCAAAGGTTTGGTCATGAGTCTTTGCTTTGAAAACACTGCTAGTTAGAGTCTTTCAGATGCTTTCTGCAGTAGACTCTTGTCATATGTTCAATGCACATCCCATCTGTCTTTCTAAACGAGGATTGATCATCTTACCCCATGTCCGCTCAATTGATTATCTTTTTTAGCTGTATAGATTTCATTATGTTTATCATATCTTATAGGTCTATATAAGTGAGTATATCCCATGTTTGTCTTTCTCCTTCTGGGATATTTCACTCAGAATGATCTTTTCTAGATCCCACCATTTGCCTGCAAATTTCATGATTTCCTCCTTTTTGACTTAGTCTGATGGGGAAAGGATAGGAGCTCTACAAGGACCAAATATATCTGGGCACAGGGTCTTTTCTGAGACTGACATTCAACCAAGGACCATGTATGCATATAACCTAGAACCTCCACTCAGATGTAGCCTGTGGTAGCTCAGTAACCAATTGGTTTCCCAAAGTGAGGGGAACAAGGACTATTTCTGACAGGAACTCAATGACTGGCTCTTTGGTCTCCCCACCCCCGAAGGGAGGAGCAGTCCTGTTAGGCCACAGAGGAGGGCTTTGCAGCCAGTCCTGAAGATACCTGATAAAACAGGATCAGATGAATGGGGAGGAGGTCCCCCCTATCAGGGGACTTGGAAAGGGGCACGGTGGAGATGAGGGAGGGAGGGAGGGACTGGGAGGGAATGAGGGATCCGGACATGGCTGGGATACAGAGTTAATAAAATGTAACTGATAAAAAAAATAAAAAATAAAAAATAAAAAAATAAAAAAAAGCTGATAGGCCCACAGTTTTGGAATAAAAATGTCCTGATCTAACAAAAAAAAAAAAAAGAAAAAGAAAAAAGAAAAAAAAAAGACTGCTTATTTTGATAATTTTATAATTCTTAAATATATCTAAAATAATCAAATGTGTGAATTATTTATAAAAATCATTACAGTAAAGTCATTCGATAATATAAAAGAATTCATTTTCAAGAGATGACATATTTAAAAAATTTTGATATATTTCCAAAGATAAGTTTCAATATGAATGTGTTATATATCGCATGTAGATATCTTATCACTTCATTGAGATGTTTATCAAGTAATTTACAACTTTTATTTTATTTAGTACATATCCTTTTCCTTTTGTAAAGACCTTGAAATTAGGTAGACTAGAACAGAATTCAGACTCTACTACTATGTAAAGTACATACTATATGATGTATGACCTGTGCATTGATATTTGCATATATATGTATGTATATAAATACATATAAAATTTTGTATTACATAAAATTGCAAAATAAATATGCATTTACTAAATTGTATCTTTTACTAATGGTTCTATTATTTGGCTCTTAGAAATAGACAAACAGAAATCTTGTGATAAACAACATTTTTTTCCATAATTTTATTTTTCTCATTAGTTACATTTTGCTAATTCTGTATCCCAGCTGTATCCCTCATTCCCTCCCCAATCCCACCCTCCCTCCCTCATCTCCTCCCTGCCCCTTTCCAAGTCCACTAATAGGGGAGGACCTCCTCCCTTTTCATATGACTCCCTTTTGTCAGGTATTTTCAGGACTGGCTGCAAAGTCCTCCTCTGTGGCCTAACAGTATTGCTCCTCCCTTGGGAGGTGGGGAGGTCAAAGAGGCAGTCATTGAGGTCCTGTTAGTAATAGTCCTTGTTCCCCTTACTATGGGAAACCAATTGATTACTGAGCTATCACGGGTCACATCCGAGCAGAGGTTCTAGGTTTTATCCTCTCATGGACTTTGGTTGAGTGTCCATCTCAGAAAAGACCCTGTGCCCATATACGTTTGGTCCTTGTAGAGCTCCTATCCTTTCCACATCAAACTCCCCTTCTTTCATATGATTCCCTGCACTCTGCCGAAGGTTTGGTTGTGAGTCTTAGTATCTATTTTGGAGCACTGCTAGGTAGAGTCTTTCAGATGCTTTCTGCGGTAGACTCCTGTCATACGTTCAATGCATATCCCATTTGTCTTTCTAAATGAGGATAGATCATCAGACCCCGTGTCCGCTTTCTTGATTATCTTCTTTAGGTGTATAGATTTCATTATGTTTATCCTATCTTTTAGGTCTATATAAGCGAGTATATTCCATGTTTGTCTTTGTCCTTCTGGGATACTTCACTCAGAATGATCTTTTCTAGATCCCACCATTTGCCTGCAAATTTCATGATTTCCTCATTTTTGATTGCTGAGTAGTATTCATTGTGTAAAATTACCACAATTTCTGTATCCATTCCTTCGTTGATGGACATCTGGGTTGTTTCCAGGTTCTGGCTATTACAAATAAAGCTGCTACAAACATGGTTGAGCAAATGTCCTTATTGTGTACTTGAGCAAATTTTGGGTATATGCCTAGCAGTGGTATAGCTGGGTCTTGAGGAAGCGCTATTCCTAATTGTCTGAGAAAGCGCCAGATTGACTTCCAAAGTGGTTGTACCAGTTTACATTCCCACCAGCAATGGAGGAGGGTTCCCCTTTCTCCATAACCTCTCCAACATGTGGATAAACAACATTTTTAAATATAAATTAAGTTGTAAAAACTGTCCACTTTTATTAAAATAGTGATTACAATTCTCATATTACTATTTTGATCTATTCAAGAAGGACCCATAATTCCAGTCATCTCTCCCAATACTCTCTTTCTCTACTCTACCCCTGCCTGAACCATCTTGTTCCCACCTCCTTGCCCAGTCCACCTGTGAAATCTATTTCTCCTTTTCAGAGAGATTCGCCATGCCCACCTTAGACCCTGTTTGTTACTTAACCTTTGTGGTTTTGTGGATTGTATCATGATTCAAGGACTATTACTTTTTAAAAGTCATTGGCAAGTGCATTTTGCAGTAAGTTTAGGACTACATTCATTTTGTTTACAGTTTGTCTAACTCTTTTCTTTCTTTGTTTCTTGCCCCATTTCTTGTTATCTTTTTTCTTAATCATTTGACCTTACATAGACAGACAGAAGGATGATAGAAAGATGGGTTGTTTGGTAATAAATAATAAATGTAATAGAAATATAGTGATATAGGCACAATATACCACAAAATGAGTACAAATATAGAGATGTAGGCACAGGACCTAGAAAAATGATATTATGGTATTGACAAACTCACAAACAACTTTATATAAAAATATCATGAATTTCACTATCTAATGGCACCTAAAAATCTGTTTCTATTTACATTTACTATTTCCCATCGACTGATTAGTCTATGATTTTCCATCCTTTGAAGCAAATAGCATTAGCAATTTATTCTTCTTAAGAAAACTTTGGAAAATAGTCAGATGTATGTTTGATTGATAAATTATACTAGTTATAAAATACAACCCCTCAAAACATCTTAACCCAAAATTCTGGGCCCAAGTGTCTTTTCTGAGACTGATACCCTAATCAAGAACCATTCATGGAGATAACCTAGACCTCCTGCACAGATGTAGTCCATGGCAGCTCAGTGTCCAAGTGGGTGTCCTAGTAAGCGGAACAGGGCCTTTCTCTGGCATGAACTCAGTATCTGGCTCTTTGATCACTTCCCCTGATGGGGAAGCATCTTTACCAGGCCACAGAGGAGTACAATCTGATGAGTCCTGATGAGACCTGATAGGCTAGAGTCAGATGGAAGGGGAGGAAGGGACGGAGGAACTTCCCTATCAGTGGACTGGAGGAGGGGCATGGGAAAAGACAAGGGAGGGACGGCGGGACTGGGAAGAGATGAGGGAGGAGCCTATAGCTGAGATACAAAGTGAGTAAATTGTAATAAATGAAAATATAAATTTTAAAAAATCTTACTGACAATACACTTCAAGTCCTGGATGAGAAGCTATAATCTAGTCGTGGGACTGGTTCTAAACATTGTGAAGCATACTCTAAGTGATGGTTGTATCTCTAGGTTGCAGGACTTGCTGTTTTTCTAAACACACAACCTTACCTTTTCAATAGGAGGTGTAAGAATAAAATGATAAACTGTAGTTTAGTATGTAAAGAGGATACATGTTAGCAGTACATTTTCTCTGTTATGTTATTTTATGAAATTAATTTTCCTGTTGTAAGAAAATAATTTGTTCATTTTCGTATTGTCTGAGTTTACACGAAGGTAGCTCTTGTTGAATAGGTAATTGACTTTAAGAGAACACGATATCAATTTCTGTATTATTAATTTTAATGATGTGTCCTACATTTTGGAGAATAGTTGTTGGAGAAAATAATTTATATTTGTGGCTTAGCACTGATTCTTTGGAGTGTTGAAACCAATAAAATTGTATCAGTGCAGTAAGGCTTCATCGTGTAAATAGAAGTATGCTATTGCCGTTTGAAAAGTACTACAACAAGAGAATGTTAATGACACGTTTGTGTTTCATTAACGAAACAAAAGACAAGGGCATTTGGCACATGAAAAGCACTCCTTTGTATCTTTGAATGTATTTAGTATTGAACAAGAAAGAGGTAGTATGGCCAAGATGAGTTTCTTTTCAGCCCTGGGTCATGTCTTTAGTACTTCTAAAACCAGAGTACTTCTAAATTCAGAGATTATACACAAAGGACTGAATATACTTTGAAAATATAAATTTGAGGTATCTTGAAAATTACACAAGAATAACCTATCAAAATTATCAGCTCTGTTAGATTACCACCTTTTTCAGATTAACTATTTTATTTACAAATAGATTTAACCATTTGTAAACTAAAGTTTTTTTTGTGTTTAGTATGATGAATTGTTCCTTTAACATTTGTCTCACTGATCTGATCTGGTCTCCTTTTAGGCAGTGGTTTTGGATTAAATCCCAGTAGCAAGGAAGGGCCAGAGTTTAGAATACTGTCGGGGTAGTACATAGATATGGTCAAGTGTGACTATATAAATACTATTTTCCGCATTCAAGTCAAGGATAATTTTTTTCTTTTAAATATTGTCACAGTGAGTAGAGGGGGAAGAACCATGCAAATTTTGAATGTGGGTAATGAGAAAGAGATGAAATGCAGAAAGCTTTGCAAAAAGTCAGCATGCGGCCAAAAACAACAGCAGGTATGGCCATATGGCAATCAAATTAGAAAAGGCGCTCTTACCACCCAGATTCCAGAGGATAGTGAAGTGCAGACAGCATGCACAGAGGGGTGATTTACTCAGTGCATGTGGAGCTCCACTCTGCCTCTTCCACTCTTCACTTACGAAGGGAATTTAAATCACTTTAAACAAACAGATTCTTTGCAGCCAGCCCTGAAGATACCTGATAAAACAGGGTCAAATGAAAGGGGAGGAGGTCCTCCCCTATCAGTGGATTTGGAAAGGGGCAGGGAGGAGACCAGGGAGGGAGTGTGGGGTTGGGGAGGGAATGAGGGAGCGGGATACAGCTGGGACACAGAGTTAACAAAATGTAACTAAAAAGAAAAATAAAATTAAAAAAAAAAACATTCTGAAGAACTTTATTACAGGCTAAAGTAACATCTCACTTCTTTTTCACATCTGAAGAAGAGGGTTAGTGGAATGAATATTTGAAGATAAAGCATTTGCTAAGCTGATTTTTCTAATGAAATCAAGCTTGGTAAGGATAAAGTTAATGTCATTATGTGGGTTAAACAAAATAAGTGAAGATATTAAAGTTTTATGTCAACCTTAATCCAACAAAATCACTGATAATATTATTAAAGTCCATTACCTGAAAAATAGTATTTTTAGGAGGCACATTTTTTTCCTATAATAAAAATTATTTGCTAAAAATGTGCTTTAGTTCTTAAGTACCTCTCTAAAACTTTCTGAGCTATGAATAGACTATCCTTTATCAGTTATTGTTAAATACATTATTAATGTTGTATTGTTTTGCTATAACTTGAACAGTTGGGGAGGAGGTGCTATATCTGATTTAATGTTGAAAAATATACTTGCTTTGTCCTTCATTGCTTTTAAGTTGAAGGAAAACCTAGTCTTTGTAAATAACCTGTAGGTACTGATGGCAACCTCCCTACACATTCATGACACTCAAACACATGTTACTTTCAGGGGTAAGCAGCTAGCCTACAGTATGAATGAAGACTGTGATCCTTTGTGAAACTAGATCTCTCTGACATATGTCTGTTCATAGGCAACACTTTACCCTTCTTTTCTATGGCAGATATTCACCTACAATAGAAAATGCTCAACTAACTCTTAGCAATTTAAGCTCTCGTTGCTTCCACATTAATATTTTTCAAACAGAATTTTACATGAATTTGAACAATAATAAACCGTCTTGTCTAGTTAGAAATTATGGACTAGTAGGTCAGTCTCTTACTGGAGTGCACCTCACTGCTACTGAAATGAGCTTATGTGGACTGAAGGTAAAAGAAGATAGCCAGATGCTTTGATGACAATTAGTTTTTGGCCCAAAAATATAGTTATCAACCATTTTAGAAAAATCTAAAATGTAGAAATCATAATCACTACCTCTACCAGACAAGTGAAACCTATTAGTATTTTGGCATACTTTCCATAGTTATTAAAGTACACGGCTAAAGCCTTTGGATCATACACTCTGCGGTCTTTACTCTCCTGTACAGGACAATCCCTAACATGCATTCATGGGTTTTTCTTTTCCACTTAAACAAATGTATACATGAATCCATGAAAATAATGACGTGTATTTGTCATATATATGTATGTATATATATATAAAACATTTCTCATTTTATTTAATACATAAATATACATTTATTAAATTGATGATAACGTTTTACATGACTTTCACTGAATGACTATTCCTCCTTTCTTCCTCTTCTTCTTCTTCTTCCTTCCTTTCCCTTCTTCTTTATGATTCTGGGAACTGAACTCAGAGCCTCGTGGGTCATTGAGCTCGATCCTCAGACCTCAGTATATTTTAGCAAACAGATCTACTCTATTTTCAACTTTCATTCTGTTTTATCAGATAACAGACAGTATTTTACTCATCACGTCAATGTTGATAATTTGTGTGAAATCCTTTCATGAAAACTTTCTGCTGTTCTATTACTTAACTTTAGGACAATAAACAGCATATTCAAATCATGTGAATACAAGCTTAGAGCATATAACAAAATGCTATTGAGTATTTACCAGTGGGAGTGCTCCTGTTTTAATTATGCCTCAAATACTGCAAAATGGCAAATTATTCAAGATATTATTCTTAAAATCAAATAATTTGTTCAATATTTGCATTAATCTTTCTCATAACTAGTCACTTTTGCTTTGTCTTCCTGTCACTGTGAAGAATGGAAATGTAATTTCCCAGAGGCTCTAAGAATTGGGAGAGTACTAAATGTGGCTGAAATTAAGTGATTAATAATTTACTTCTTAGGTCATGAATCAACTTCCTCAGATGCGAAGGACCACTTGCAACCCCAGAAGCGTGGGCAGTAACAATGCTCTTTTTAAGTCTTCAGAACTCTCAAAGGTTGGCTGCCCAACCTAATTAAACTTCAATCTTCTGATACCAAATTTATTTCTTCCTGGTCAGATCTTCTTGACAGGAAAATGTCACTTTGCTTGACAGCTGATAGACAGGTTATGTAGCACTGTAATTGGAGAGAGAAGGATAGCTTAAAGCTACTGGGTTTAATGGCTGTGTGTATGGCTTTTTCTTCTTTTCCCTCTAAGGTTTCAATGACAAACACAAAAGGCCTTAGGAAATAAGCCTGATGCCATTTTCCCCTGCTTTCTCCAGGGGTAATTATCTTACTCCATCAATAGTGCTGTCAGAAATTGGGCACATAATTCAGCATTTAAATGAACAAGCAATGTAATATTTCCTGTCTCCCAGTGGAATGCTGTGCTGCTCACATTCTTCTCTGTCACCTGCTCACTCTTGATATATGTCCTGTACCCAATCTTTGAATGGCTTCTCTCCTTCATGTTTCACTACAGATGTTGGCTTCGCCTTGACACCTACTTCATTTGGAGTTTTATAGGACCGGCGACCTTGATAATTATGGTAAGAATTCCTAATTAGCTATGCACTTCTGAGGTCAAGAAATAAAACTTCCACTATACATATACTGAGTATCTTAATTTTACATAGGTTAATTTGGGGAAAGCATGTACTTATTTGACCCTACATAACGCAAGCAATTAGACGCTCATCGTAGTCTGCTTTTATATTGTAAAATAGTTCATCAAAACCGTTGGAAAAGGAAAGTAAGCATTTGCAGGAGTGAATGGCTAGTCAAAAATCCAGCCCAACATAGTTCCTACAGATGTCTAGACAACTGAACTATGACGACTTTAACTTTGACAACAGTATGTTTTCATTCCTTTTTTTTTGGGGGGGGAGGGATAATTGGAATCGAAAGTAAATAGGAATTAGAAAAACGGGTGAACACCTGCCTGCTCCTCACAGTTTATGTGTGTATGTATGTATGTATGCATGTATTTACCGTCAAGAGTTTAAAATTAAAAAAACAAACAAACGGATTTTACTTGAAAATGGGACAAGTAAATTAGGTATGTGTTCTCGAATCATGACTCCTTTTACATTTTATCTTAATAATTGTCTTTATTTACCATACCATTAAATGAATCTGTTAGTTATCATTGTAAACCTAGGGCCCAAAGACAGCTCAGCAGGTAGAGGTACTGGTCACTCAGCCTGAGGAACTGAGTTGGATCCCTGGGACCCACAGATGGAAAGGAAAAGGGCGCTCTGCAAGCTGTCCACTGACCTCTACACACACACTGTGCCATACACTGCCCACGCCCACTCACCCACAGATAAAGAAATACAATAAAAAGATACAAAGCCAATGCTCACTTTTGGAAAGAAGTGGAAAGTGTTGGCTTTGAATAAAATACTGGACTAAGGTTTCTTACCTGAAAATTATTGGCCCAGATATATTTTGAAATTAGAAAACATTTGAGATTTAAAATGACATTATGGCACATCTGCTACATTTTTATATGTGTGTATGCATATATTTATATATGTACCTACATGTGTATATACACATACAAACAATAGGAAAAGCCTATTGTCTAAAATAAATCATATTGACCATTACTTATATATGTTAGATACTAGGAGTCATTCTGTAACCAAATAGCATTTCAAGAAGTAAAAGAAAGAAAAGAAAGTCAAAGAAAGCAGAATAATGACTCTGGACAGACTCATGTCCGCACAGACCAGGCATTCTCACTAATTGCACTCAGTTCACATTAAGCTTTTTAGCCACTCAGTGTCCTTTGTTTTGTTTAATTTTTTTTTTCCTTTTTGATTTTTACTTTTGAGTTTTGAGTTTTGAGGATCATTGATAAATAACTGTGAAGCCTGCATCGTAGGGAGAATGTCAATGGAGCAGTTCATTGAACATTTCTGGTCTTCATCATTGCTCAGTTGTAGACTGAGGAAGTTATTCACCTGGTCCAAGGGCAGTTCAACCTATGGCTTGGTTTATAACAGAGCTTCTCAACATGAAGGGGTCGTGACCCCTTTAGAAAACTTTTATCTCCAAAAATCTTTACATTACACTTCACAACAGTAGCAAAATTACAGTTATGAACTAGCAATGAAATGTTTATGGTTGGGGTTCACATAACATGGGAAACTATATTGTAGGGTCACAGAACTGGGAAGTTTGAGAACCATTGCTTCATATGTTCATGCAAGGCATATAGGTAATTTTTACTAGACTATGTTCTTTTAAATTATAGACATTTTTTCCTGGGTTTTGTAGCGTAACCAGACCAAGAGAGACCCTCCCTTATAATTTGGTTTGTTGTAGCATTAGAATTCAACCAGCCTCTTCTAACCCATTTTACTTATGTATTCAAATTGTACAGAGCTTAGTATTTGTATTTGTAACCAAGTATGGCAGTACATATCTGTAATCTCAGAACTGGGTAGCCGGAGGAGGAGGATGACCATAAAAGTGCAAGGCCAGTCAGGTATACATAGTGAATTACAGGTCAGCTGGAGCTATAGACTGAGACTGTTTCAAAAAAAAATAAAGAATAGAATAAAAATGTAAGTATATGTTAATAATTGAGCATCTGAAAAAAGTGCATCTCTATAAACTGAAATGAAAAGTGTCTATAATTAATTAGACTAGAGACACTTTAATAAAATGCCAATGTAGTAGCGCTCTTAAAATAATTCCTGGATTTGGCAGTTTGGTTTTCTTGCACTGGGTTTTACATTACTCCTGAATTTCAACAGCATACTTCCAAATTACCGCCGACTTTACCTTTTGTGTGTATTTGGCACAGCCACATTTTGTAACTCAGTGGTTTCACAATTCCCTCCCCTGGCTTCCTGCCTTCGGTAAGGCATTAGACAGTCATCCGCAATCCAAGTCCCTTAGGAGTCTACTGAGAACTAATCTCCCAGAACAATTCATGTGTTACAGGGAATGGACTTGCTTTTTCTCTGCTGTCGTTATCTACAAAGCGTTACGTTTTTTCCTTTCAGCTGAATGTAATCTTCCTTGGGATTGCTCTATACAAAATGTTTCATCATACTGCTATACTGAAACCCGAGTCAGGCTGTCTAGATAATATCAGGTAAGTGACACTTAGTTTTATTTTCATAGATTGTACTTTAAAATTATTTTTAGTTTATACTGTAAAAAGTTATATGACAAAATGATGTCAGAGTTCAATGTAATGATTTTGTTGAGGTAACTTGGACAGCCTATAATCAATGTAACGAAACTCTTTCCTAAAACCTACTTTTCCCTGTAAACTACATTTTATAAATGTGCTTTAAATACCTTTATTCACCCTGTCCTTTAAAGAAGTGCAGCATGTTTCAATGAGGACGGACTTTGTAGTGCAGTGACTGTGTGAAATCTCTCACGCTGTCCTCAACCACTCAAAACAGTGGTGCCTGCAAAGACACCTGCCGTGATGGGTCTTGCCACAATGGCTCCTACGGTCATGGTGCATGCAAATATGGTAGCTGCGATGATGGTATTTGCAATGATGGTTCATACAGTGCTGGTACCTGAAACGGTGCTACCTGCCGTGATGATATTTCCACTGAAGGCTTCTGTGGCAATGTTACCTGTGATTGCATCTGTTAGTGGATGGGGACTGATAGTACTTGCACATACCGAAGGGGGATTTCGCGCTACTGGAAAACAATCCTAAAATATCGAGTCTAAGTCTTCATGTAGCAGTTCACTCATAGTTGTCCTGACATCCCGAGACGGGACCTGCACTTTCCCTACTGTCCGTAGGCACAGGTTGAGTATGTCTTATCCACAAATGCCCAGATCCAAAAGAACATTTCAGATGCTTAAGTATTTCGGATCTGAGATTGTTTATATAGCATTTGTATAGAGTGTGATAGTTGAGAATTCCCAATTTGAAAATCAAAACCTGAAGTTGTTTGTCCAAAGATCAAATAATCTAAAACTTTTGATGATTATGTTTGGATTTCATAGCATACTTGACTGGACTTTCCTCTCACCCCCCCCCTTTTTGAAATTTAAATATAAGTTCAAACTTACTACCTTTGAAACACACACTGTCCGAGGAGGTAAATCTCTCCAGAACATTTTCTAGTCAATTATCCTTTCACTTTCAAAATCTGTGCTTTACTACAAATTTTTTACATTTTTATCCACAGACAAGTGTAAATATGCAGAAATATAAAAATATTCATTTTTCCTGTGAATGTACAATGAAAATATACATAAAGCTAAATCACATTTTCTGAAAACTTTCTGAATTCCTTGTTATAAGCAAAATGGTATTTTAATTTACCTAATGGTCTTGATATTTGAAAACGATAACAGCATTGAGAAGCACGTAGTCTCTCTTTCTCTCTCCCTCCCTCTCTCTGTCTCTCACTCACTAACACACATACATACACCTAGGCAAACTTGCATTTTTATGTGCTTTTTCCTATGTAATGTGTCAACTGGATGACCAGTTCTATTAAAATGGATGCACAATCAGGAAGCTCAAGGGGCTTCTATACCTCCCATGTGCTGCAGGCACCCTCCTTGAACTACGGCAAACAACAGTCATGGCACTCACTTCCCACCTTTCTAGATCTGGTGCCTGACACAGTAGCCATGGCTAGTGTTTCAGAAGATGACAGTATGCTGAGGTGTTATTGAAAAAGACTATTGATATTAAATAGTTTTTGGTAGATGAATAATTTTTCTAAGTTAATTTAAAAGAATAACTAATGAGTTAGGAAAATAAGAATGTTATAGGACTAACCAATGCAATGAAGTACTGTCTTTGTATTCTTAATTTTATTTTTTGTTACAATATTATTATGTTACTTAATTGTGTACAATTAAGTTGTCATTCTAAAATATACTATGAGTTCAGTACTGTTCCTGATGAAAGTGAATTTTGATAAGTTAAATAGACACATAAAACACATTTTTATTATCACAACATACTTTACTCAAGTCAGTGTAAGTTATGTCTCCATACTTATTTTATACTGTAAACATTGTCTAGGAATTTTTTTAATGTACAATTCAGCAGATAGAAATAAAACTTGGTCTTTATTTCAATATCTACAAAGTAAAAAAACTAACAAAAACTTGCAATCTTTGTCTTATCCCCAAGTATAATTTTATATTTTATATTTTTTTCTAGGGGGCTTTGATAAAAAAAAAAACTCATTGAAGCCAATAATTATATTTAATGGCATTGACCTCATTAAGTTATAGTTCAATACAAAATGAAGTCATAAGTCAGAATATTTTGATTTGCATTCTATTTAAACTGCTTACATGCTTGTTGCCTTGGAAGAGTATTTAACTTTGCTGAGCCATGATTCCCTTTCTACAAGCATACAATGAATGATGAAAGCAAACCTGACCATCAGCTGTGCCCAGGAATGTAAAGCCTTTGATGACGCTTTCTGAAAACTCAATAAGGAAAGACTAGTTGTTAAAATGATGTGGTGGTTGCCTTTGAAATAGAACAAGGCTACAGCTATGCAATAGTTTGAAAATGCAGCAAGAAAGGAAATAGGAGGCATTGTCAGGTAGGGAACTGAGGAATTCCTGGATTCATTCCAGAGCATTGATGAAACATTCATTCCCCCACCCTATGGTTCAGGAAGATCATTCTCCTGCTGTGCTCATAGAAGCCAGGGAGGCTAAGCTTTACCCGCTGGGACAGAGTGGAGGAATTAATGTCATGTGCTGACGGAAACAATATGGACTAATAAATTGAGGGATTTCTACCCATACTTCTCTACAAAAAAGATGAACTTTTACAGATCAGGAGAGTAATGGGAGAAAAATAAATCCATCTAAAGAAAAAAAAATAGCAATTTTCAAAATCTGGAGGAAAATAATTTTCTTTAAATTTCATTGTATGAAGTAGGAAGTGTTTGTAAAGATTTGACAAGTTTGAAAATACAAGTGTGGGGCTGGAGAGATGACTTAGAGGTTAAGAGGACTGGTTGTTCTTCCAAAGGTCCTGAGTTCAATTCCCAGCAACCACATGGTGGCTCACAGCCATCTATAATGGGATCTAATGCCATCTTCTGGTATATCATACACGCAGGCAGAACACTGTATACATAACCAATAAATAAAACATTTTTTTAAGAAAATATAAGTGTGGAGTACATTGGCTTTCAAACAATAAATATAACACTAAATAAACACTACTGCCACACAAGAAACAGGAAAGTCTATTTTGTGACAAAATAAACAGTCCATCAAGAAAAATGTCTCAAGCATGCATGCACTTAATCAGATCAAAGCTTCAAAATACATTAATGAAATTTTTATTTTTATTTAATTAATTTACTTATTACAATTTATACACTTTGCATCCCCACTGTAGCCTGCCCCCTTCTCTCTTCCCAGTCTCACCCTCCCTCGCTCTTCTCTCCCTATTCCCTTTCCCTAGTCCCCTGATAGGGGAGGACCTCCTGCCCTTCTATCTGACCCTAGCCTATTAGGTCTCATCAAGGCTGGCAGCATCATCTTCCTCTGTGGCCTGACAAGGCTGCACCCTCCAGGGGGAGGTGATGAAAGAGTCAGCCACTGAGTTCATGTCAGAGACAGCCCCTGTACTCCTTACTAAAGAACCCACTTGGAAACTGAGCATTGTATCACCTGAAGAGGGGATCTAGGTCCTATCCAAGCATGGTCCTTGGTTGGAGTATTGGTCTCTTCAGGCCTCCCTGGGCCCAGATTTTTTGTAAAAATTTAATAATAAAACAGTATTGATCATTTTTCAATTGTCCCTTGTATTGTTTTGCATGTTTCATTGCTCCTCATAAACCCTTTTTTAATTCACTTCTTTTCTCAATAAAGTTTGTTTCCGGTATGTTTATGCACAAACTTAGATGTCTTTTCTTATTTGATGTACTAATCTAAATCTCTCAGTTAGAATATTTATACCATATAAATTTAATGTGACTATTAATTCTATCTTTCTGTTGTTTGTGTACTTTCCCTCTGTTTTTCCTTTATTCCTTCCTTTGATCAATAACACTTTTGTATCCCATTTTATATTTCATATTGGCTTTTTTCTCATATTGGCTTTTTAGCTAATCACTGCACTTTTTATTACTTTTTCTAGAAATTACAACAGAAATAACCTAATTAATATAACTTTGTTTGAAACAGAAATGTTCGTTCACATTCATGCACTTTACATACATGAACACACAGGCACACATAGATGTATTTTGTTGAATATGTTTTTCTTCCTCATTCTATTTCACTGCCACCATTTTTTTTAATCACTATTATCCTTTGTAGGCTCTCAGTGATAGTTCTATTAACTTGTTTCTTCTTTATCATGTTGTTTTTGGATCCTTCTGCCACCAACTAGAGAGAGAAAGTGAGAGATCTTGAAAGTGTTGGTTCAATAATGGAATGTAACAGTTGTAATAAAACTCCTCAAAGGACCCAGCTATTTTTAACTTAAGTCCAAACTCCTAATCCAAGCAAGTTGAGCCGTGATGATTTTGCCCAACTCCTCTGCCTCCTTTCCTTCTTGACTTGAGCCATCAGTTCACCTCAGAGATGCTTTCTTTTCCCTCAGGTCTTAAATCTACTCTCTTTTCCTTTCACCATGCCTGGTTGACTCCTATTACTGCATTTAATCTAAATATTGTTTTCTTACTTTAAAATATATTATATTATTCTTCAATTTGAAAGTAACCTTAGGGTCCTCATAATAAGCCTCTTTAGTATTGACAAAAACAGTTACTTGTCTAGTTTATTATTGTATTAATGCTATATTGTGAAAAAAAAACAATAGCATGAAATAATGTTGTTTACCTAATAACAGAGAAAATGAAGGGGATGCTAATTCTCAGGCTTGCTTGGGAAGTAATTAAATTAAATGAAATCTACTAGCTTATTGCTTTTCATTTGTCTCTTCATCAAAATAGGTGATTACAAGAAAAAAGCATTTCCAATCATGTGAATTTTCTGGTTGATTTCTTACTATGTTTGGCGCATACTATAATCATAACAAAAGTCTAATACAATTAAAAGTAATTTCATATATAGGCTATTATTGAATTTTTGTCAACCAAAATTAACTTACAATGTGGTTGATAAGTACAAAATTTTAATTTGTGAGGAGTCTTCAGACCACTTAACAAATACCTTCTAAATAAAGAGTGACAGTTTCTCTAGTCACCCATTTTCCATTAAAAAAAGAAAAGCTTTAAAATAATTTTTAATTAACATCATAAGTTATTTTGAAGAATAAGTGAAAATAATAAAAGTTTTTTTGTCCATTTGGAAGAAATGAAGAATTTAGCCTTTCTGTGTATTTCCTATAGCTATTGCTTTCCCTTTGTCTGTTGACAGGTTTCTGTACACAAGCTTCTGACTTTGTCCATTAATTATTTCTCTAATTCATCCAACTGGTTGTTAAGGGGATTCACGTAGGTTTCCTTTCTTCCTAGTTGTCAGTGTGGGTACTGATAAACTGCACTAACCACTCAACTGTCAGTCTTGTTTGTATCTGAGTATGTGTTCAGTGATGGGATGGTTGGATATATGTCCTTGTCAAGTTACTCCAAGGGTGTCCAATCAGTTTTTTTTCTTCTGATAAAGAAACAAGTACATCTATTATATAGTGCTTTGCACAATTAATGGTAGCAAAATGTGCAAAACCCACATCATATATTTGATGCACATGACAGAGTAGTATTTTAAAAAAAATTGGAGGTATGGTCTCATCTGCGTTGGATGAGAATTGGTGGACTCCAGTGATCCTTCTGACAGTCTCCTGAGACGATCAGCTGTAGACTGCCATGCCTGTCATGCTTTGATTATTTAATTTAGCCCACTTTGTGGAAATCCTCTGCTGCCTTTGGGTCTTTGTATCCACAGTGAAGCTGTGCTCAGTTTCTATCAAAATCTCATTAGAATTTGTGTGGCTTTATTTACCATATGGTGTCATTCAGATTATGCATTGTGTGATCCTCTTTTTAAAAGACAAACAGACTTTTATGAAAAAAAATGACTCTGGGGTGAAATGCTCATTTGATTAATAAATAGAAAGTTCTGTAGTTCTAGAGGGAGAAGATAATGTATCCTCAGTGAGATTTCACACCTGCCATGTGTAAAGGAGCCTGCGAAAACTTCTGAAAACTACAGGGCAAACATAAAAAGGCTAACAATGCCTGAAATAACTGTGCCTTTTAAATAGGTAAATTGTATCTGAGTAATATGTTTCTAAATGTTGATAGAAACAATTAAGTCATAATTATATTCAGCTGGATCAGTAGTCTATGAATACTTTATGGAGTCAAGAGCGATTGGATTCTATAAAAGGGAGGGGAAATTGCCATAAACTTGAAAAATAAAACAATATCACAGGAAGATTTTAATGCTTATACTTCCCTTCATATTAATATATCAATATATATATAGCCTGTATATAAATATACAGCCTACTTTTCAAAATTATCTCATTTTTTATACTTCTGTCACAGCAATAATATGAAAAGAGTCTGAACTTTATGAGAACATAAATCTGGTACAGAGTCAAAGTGAATAAAAATGTTCATAAATTTCAAAGTTTTCTAGTTGAGTAGTAGGAAAACATTTTGGGACATTTTTCTTTTTTTGTTTTGAGACAGGGTCTCACTATGTAACCCTGACTAGCCTCAAACTCTCTATGTAGACCAGGCTTTCCTCAAATTTACAAAGAACCACGTCCCTCTTTCTCCAGTGCTGAGACTGTAGGCAGGAGCAAAATTATACCTGGCAAAATTCCTCATTTTTATTCATTTGGTTAAAAAGCAAAGATGCAGAAAGGAAAGAAGGAAGAAAGGAAGGGAGGAAGAGTGTGAGGGAGGAAGGGAGGGAGGGAGGGAGGGAGGGAAGGAGAAAAACAGGAAGACCAAGAGAGATAGGAGAGAGAGATTTAGGGTTTCAAGAGGGAAGCTCAAACTATTATCTGTAAACTGAGAGATAATTTACAACACCATCTGTGTTTTCACCATCAAAATTATTAAATTATTTGAAAATTTAAAATACTGTATTTTAAATATTTAGAAATATTGTTTTAGAATAGGTTATATGTTACAAGATGATTATGAGTACCATAAGCTGAAGATATGCTGTCTTAGTTACTTTTCTATTGCTGTATTATAAAACACCATTGCAAAGGCAATATATTCTTAAAACTATTTCTTTTAAGAAATGCTTTAATTTCATGCATACAGATTCAGAGGTTTAGAATCCATGATCCTGGAGCAAAGGAACATCTCAATCCACCACCAGGAGACAAAGAGACAGAGAGAGACAGAGGTTTGAATCATCAAAGCCCACCCCCAGTGACATACTCCTTCCAACAAGACCGTACCTCCTAATCCTTCCCAAACAGTCCCACCAACTAAAGATCAAGTATTCAAACATGAGCCTATTAAGGGGCATTCTTATCCAAATCACTGCATATGTTCTTACCTTTTTAAACAAAAATTTTCTAATACATATCATTAATGCATTCATGCTTAGCATTAGAATCAATAATAGTTTTTATTATTCATTTTATGAAAAACACTCTTTAAAACAATTCTGTACATACATATGTTTTGTCTTTCCCCATCCCCAAGCTGTCCTCTACTTTCTTGATATAGCACGCCTTTCTAATAACTGAAATGAAGAGTAATACAGTCCAAACAGTTCCTGACCTCCTCAGATTCACAAACCCGTGCACTCAGGCAGTGATATTGACAATCTCTTCACATCCTGCATTGTAATTTTGAGTGCTCTAAAGTATTAAAAGGATGGTCTCTTTGTAGAGGCATTTTGTTTAAAATGCATTAAAATTCCCATATCTTCCTGAGAACCATGTTTTATGAATAAATGCATTTAGCATACTCCATACGCTGGGAGCTGACATTTGAGAAAACCAGTTTGAAGGATGATAGTTGTAAGCACACTATTATGTACTTTCCTTGAGATTAAATTATTTTTCTCATTCTTTTCTCCAAATAATTAGGTTTGTATCAGATATGGGAGCCGCAGTGGCTATCTAAGGATGTATGGGAAATAACCCGAACAACTTCCTAAGGGGAAAATTTCTTCTTAATAATGAAAATGTAAAAATTAGCATCTCCTTTGTTCTTTACATAGACCTTGGACTCAGATTGCTTTCATATTTCACAGGAAGTGTGCCACCAGACTTGAAAGCTTTATAGTCTGAATCTAAATTAGCTACACATAGAACCGTGATTTTTCTCCCCCAGAAGACTAAAGTGTAGGGCTTTAAGAAAATGGAAAATGTCTGCAAATAATTGCAATTAAACACCATTTGTACACCAGATCAATCCAAACTTTACATGCCTCAATGTATGAATTTAGATTTTATTTATGTTCTTAATTGTTCATTAATTTATTCAGCACACAGGTGTGTGCACTAAGGGTTGAATTCAGGTGCCTGTACATACAGAACGCACCCCAGGCCCCATACCTGACTTGTAGGGGACCTTTCAGTTTACAGACTCCGCAGGTAATTTTATAGAATGCTTAGGAGAAAAGGGCGTGGCTCTTTTTTTTTTTTTTTAAACTCATATACTAAATAAGTGGGCTGTTACTGTTGACATGTGGAAAACTGGCGATAACGCATTTTGTGGTAGGACAAATATTTTCTCCAAGTAACTTACAAGGTATTCCAGTTGTAAAGGTTGCATAAACCCATGGAGGGGTGAGAGCCAAAATGTTACCTTGGGATCCACCATGTGTAAAACCAGCAACCTTTCTATGTTTGTATTTAGTGTTATGTCTATTTGACTTGTTTGCAGTATTGGTTTAATATTACGTATCCACTGATTGGCAAATTAATCATCTCAAGTGGCTTTCTAGACTACCGTATCAGCCTGTCTGTATTTGGAGTAAATACCTTCCTTTAAGCAAAAATAACAGGCAGACATCAACACTTTGTTTTCCTTTTCTTTTTTTTCTTATTCTTCCATTTTTTTTCAGAGTAGCTTACAAAAGCAACGTTACTTTGTTTTCAAATCATGTATTTTTTTTTCTACCGGTGCTTGAAAAGTGCTGAATGTCTATGTCAGCAGCAGCCCAAAAGGAAAGGCTATTTATAAAACCATTCTATTTGTAATTAAATGTGTGGACAGTACAGCGGAGTGGCAGGCATCTTGAGCTGCTCAGTCCACACTTGGACATTTCTTAACCTAATTTCACTTGGCTAACGCCCAGTGGTTGTTGAGTTTTTCCACTGCACATTTATGTGTCTTTTTAAGGGTCTGTCATCAAAGTCCCTGGCGCTTTTTCTGTCCATGTGCTGTTAGATGGGCATGCTAGAGTATTCTACACATCTGCCCATGGAAGCTGGGTTTTAAGCCAGCAACTTTGAAATGCTGGCACGAAGTCTTCTCTATAAAAGAAGTGAGGTTGACCTTTGCTTAAAGCTAAGCCATTTAATTATGACATTAGGAAAAGTAAACCAGGAAGAAAAATAAAAACCGTTTGTTGGCAAAATCATTGGTATTACTAGGCATTAATTTATCACTTATAACAAAATATAACTTGAAAACTGATACATTTTCTTTGTAAAAGTGATTGACACTGCTTTTATTCAATTTTTAGTTGCTTTATGAATGGTTTGTTTTCACTTTCATTGAATTCACTGCATATTGCTTGTTTAACTGTAGAAAAATGTATAAAAGATTGCTCCTTTTATCATTATATGCTCAAGGAAAAAACCTCACTAGTATTCATCAGAAGTCTATATATTTAAATTATTAAGAACATTTTCTTTCCTGCTGGACTCCTTTTTTACTACTAAGAATGACTTGACCTAGCGAATATTTTCTTCTTGTGTTTTCTTCATCATACGTGTGTACATATATGTGTACATTTGTATCAGCATTTTTCTCTATTGTGTATGTTTTTAAAAATTTCAAGAGAAATTCAAACCATTCTGTAGACCAGGCTGGTCTTGAACTCACAGAAATCTGCCTGCCTCTGCCTCCCAAGTGCTGGGCTTAAAGGCCTGTTTCACTGCTGCTCAAAGGGTGAGTAATATTCTTTTAAACCAGGAACTAAAACCATTTCTCCGCTTCCTTTTATTTTAAATAGTCTATTATATTTATCTTAGAGTTTTGTAATTCACATTTTATGCTGATTCTTTTGGACGTCACACTGTGGTCCCAGTTTCCCAATGCTTTACTGAATATCTCCTTTTTCTGCTGAATTCCACTGGCACTCTCCTGCATGGAGCCTCGGCCATGTGCTCACTTTGCTTCTCCAGACAGCATCCCATCACAAGTAGACTTGTGAACACTGAGCCACAATATATTCTATAAACTAATTGCTGGGTCTCTCTTTGAGTGTTCATCGGCAACTTCAATATGCCTATATTTCAATTTAAGAAAGCAAACCCATAACATTTCCTAAGCCTAAAACATTTTAGTGCCTAAAAGAAAACTGAAATTTTCTATGAAGTTTTCCTCTTTCCATGTAAATACTTTAAAAAAAAATCAACTCAGAAATAAGTAGTACAGTGGATATGCTGTCTTCCTTGGAATTCCATTTAATTCTCAGAAGAGAATTAAGGGAGACCGAGGGAAGCATTATATGTGTGTTCAATTACTTTCAGCTTCTTTAGAGCCCATTGGGTCACAAAATAATGACACAAAAGTATGACTAAAAGCAAGTATTATATTGTACTTTCATCTTTAATTTTGTGTCTTTTCAGATGTTTAAATATTCACATGTGCAAATGTGCTAGGATCTTATATTCATCCGACACAACAGCACCATGAAAAAACTCTATACTTAGCTGTATTTCCAGAGCTAAAGGGCTGTTTGCTTTTGGGAATTTCTATTAGCCCAAGCTTGTAGTTGGCAACATACTTAGAAGGCTCAAGCAGGCTGATTTATAAGTTCTTGCTTTCAGCTTTTCATGTACCAACAACAATAAAAAAAAATAACATCAAGGAATAATTGATGTCATTAAATTCCATCAAAAAACCCCCAAATTTCATATTCTATTTTACTGTCACCTGCCAATTGATTTGGTTATGTATTTGACAGATGAAAATACTAACTGCTAATAAGGAAGAGGTACCCATGTATCATTTCCTTTTTTATTATTTATTCTACTTAGCAGTACTCATAGGCTTTTACATATTATTTTTGATCAGGTGATATTGAGTTATTAAACTTTAAATAACATTTTATTTCATGGGTGTAGGTGTTTTTGTGTGCATGAATGTCTGTGTGAGGGCATCGCATCCCCTGAAACTGAAATTACTGACAATATAATGGTGTGAATGATGTGGATGCTGGGAATTGAACCTGGGTCCTGTGGAAGAGCAGCCAATGCTTTTAACCACTGAGCCTTCTCTCCAGCCCTCAACTATAGAAATATTATAATCAAACTTTTAAGGCATTGATTTGACACTTATTGATTCTGAAGTATTAAATTCTTAATTGTAGATTGAGGATTTAGTTTTGGTGTGTTTACTTCTAACTCTTCAGTTTTATTGAGGTCACTTAGAGCCAAAGGAATTATCAAGTTTATATTATATTTTAAATTATTTGTTTTATTGATCTAGGTTATTTTGTTTTCATCTTGGTAAATTTCATTGGAATATAGCTTTTTGACAGTAATACTTTAATATCAATGCAATCTGTAGATAAATATTTTGTTACTAATAGTTTCTGTGTTTATATTATCCACAATACTTTCTAGGAATTTTTCATATTTTTAAGGCTTAGTGATTTAAATATATGGATATACATCCTTATTTTACTCAGACTCCTGGATAAAACTATAAATATATTTTCCTATTATCCTTCCTGTAGTAATATACAAAGAGATAAAGGAGTATAGTAGTATAAATTCAGGTGGGGCTGTCCCACTAACATAAAATACATTTGAAAAAGAAGTACAGGGAAGCTCAGGTTTCTGTCGTAGCTAATCAGTTGATTAAGCATTTTCAATGCTACTGTGGCATAAATATAAGAATTCAAAAGGTTTGCTCATCTGTTATTATTATTACAATCACGCAAATGGATGTAAGTGAAGAAGAATTTTTTATTTCTTTGTTGAAGTTAGTCTTTTACCAAGAAAGTGAATCCACTGTATTCTAAAGCTGGAAATGTCAACAGACTAGTCAGGATGGTAACAGCTTTCTTGCTCTGTTAAACATACTTTTTCACTCAACAAACACAAAAGCTAACTAGAGGATTGGTGCATTCTAAAATGTGCTGGCCTCAAAGTTGATGGAATTATCAGTTTGGCCTGCATCCTTTTCCATTATTTACTGTAACTTATCAATGACCAGATCTTTGGCATTGAGGCTTAAACTCTCTTACATATTTCTCATCACTCCATCTTCCTCCACCCTTCATCTTACCTAGCATAAAAAAATATTTAGTACTTTCTAAAAGGAAACTATAATGAAAGAGGATATTTTTTAACTCTTTAAATAATGTATTACCTTTATATCTTTAATTTCTGAATAGAAATATTTTGCAAAAAGCACATGCCCCAAATAATTTTCTTCATAGTTCAATAATTCGTAAAGAAAGAAAAAGATTACCTCGGAACTAACTCAATTTGCTCGTCTCTTCTATTCGTCATCTCTATTGATCCTATGACTTATTACCTCATCCTGGTAGTTTACAAGTTAATGTTTTGATTAAGAAACTTCTTTTAAAGATTCACAGTGAGATAAGTGTTTATTGTTTTATAATTTAAAACTTTTTATATGGCTTGTGTTTTTTTCAATTATATACATAATTGTTAAATGTCAGAGACAAGCAAATATCCTCATCTTAACTATAATGCCAACTTCTGAATAAATTTTATGATAATATTTAAATAAAAATTTTAAGTACACTGAGAATAAATAAAAATTTTTCCCAAAGAAAGACTTTTACAAACATGGCCATCTTCCCATTTGGTTTTAAAGTTATATGTAAATTTTACTTTACTTTCAACAAATTAAGGTAACCCATAAGGATCTGTTAATTTCCACCAAGTAATGCCATAAAATCTTAATATAATGGCAATGAAATTACAGACTAGTGTTTATCAAATGACAGAAAACCTCCATAAAAATTTCTCAGTTATAAATCTATTTTATAAATGTGCTTTAAAAACCACACACACACACACACACACACACACACATATATATATATATATATATATATATATACACACACACATACTGTGGTAAGTGATGACAACCTTGTCACCCATTTAATTCAGATTTAGAGAGAGGGAATAATCCTAAATTCTATAAGCTAATGTAATATTTGGCAAAAAATAAATGTTATAACTTATTGACATAGGCATTCTACAGAGGTCTACAGATTTAAAATCATTATATGCTAATTATGTTCTGCTATAGTTAAATTCACAAATGTTTCTTTTTGCCTATAAGTATGAATTTATATGTTGAATATAACCTTAGAATTATAAAAGATTTAGGCAGAGTGCAGGTAATCTTATGAGAGAAGGGGGAGAGAGGAAGACCTGGAGGGGCAAGAGCTCCAAAAGGAGAGCAACAGAGCCAAAACAACTTAGTCCTAGGGGCCCTGCGGAAACCGATACCCCAACTAAGGACAATGCATGGAGAGGGCCTAAAACCCTGGCCCAGGTGTAGCCCTTAGACGTAATATCTAAGTGGTTTCCCTAGTGAGGGAAGTAGGGGCTTTCTCTAGCATGAACTAACATGAACTAACATGGAGGCATGTTCTATGATCACTTTCCCTGGGGGGGGGGGGGTGCTGCCTTGCCAGGCCTGAGAGAAAGACAATGCAGCCAGTCCTGATGAGACCTAATAGGCTAGGGTCAAATAGAAGGGGAAGAAGACCTCATCTATCAGTGGACTAGGGGAGAGGCCTAGTGGGAGAAAAGGGAGGGAGGAATTGTGAGGAGATTAGGGAGGGGCACAGAGCTGGCATACAGATTGAATAAATTGTAATAAATAATGATAAAAATTTAAATTATCAAAAAACAAACCAAAAAGAATTGCATTGATGGTAAGGTACTGTAAAAATACACCAAAATCCAGTTTTCCATGAGTGTCTCGGGACAGGTGGCCTACGTCTCATGCATCAACTCAACATTACTAAGCATTTTCTATTTTGGCATCTGAGGCTCTGTTGTCTTTCTTCAAGCCAAAGGTTAGAATAAACGGCAGAGCAAGCCCCAGTGCAATTCTTTAATTGGTAAGACCTAGAAATGTCACACTCACTTCTGTTCACATCCCAGTGAACATTGCTCAACACACATCTGCAGTGACTGAGGGAAGCTGGTTTCAGCAGACTCCGCTTGCTGGAGCAGCTGATATTCCTCACATTTCTGTGGAAACTGCTGAATCCCGCTTTGATTTCTCCCTTGTGACATTTCACACTCAAAGTAAAATGTGATACTTCAGCCATCATACTGCAACATGGCTATTTTAATTTTTTAAACATTTGTTAAACTTGATACTATTTTGTAGCATACTTTTACCTGCATGTCTAGAGGCTAATTTCTGCATCTATCTACTTGACACTAGTCTAGGTTAATTAGTGTAGAATGTGTTTCTAATCCTGAATTTGGCACCTTAGATAAAATATACTGATACAGTGGAACAATTATAACAACAAGTATTACTCTGTGCTTTGTAACTTATAATAATTACATGATTTTCTATCTGGGTACATTATAGCTAACACACAATTGTTAAAAATTCTATCTTTTCATGGTGTAATTTAAACATCTCTTGCAATTATATTTATTGGCCTAAAATGTTTTTAAACTGTCCTAGTTCAGCATTATCCAATAGAACTTTTCTTTGATGATGGAATATTCTAGAACTGTTTCATCTAATGTCATTTGTTCCACCTATGTGAGGTTTTGGATCATTTGCATTATGACTGATATGACTTACAAATGGAATTTTGAAATTTATTCTGTTTGATGATTTTAAATATCTAGTTGTTATTAGCAGTCACCACGTGGATTACACAGATCCATTCACTCCCTGTTCCATCGACTGATTTATTTCAGCCACATCTCTTTTCTCCCATCATGTTACTTCCTAAACATCTTATTAGGTATTTAACTACTCAATAAATAAGTATAGTTCTCTCTTCTTGGTAAGAAATTTATATTTTGCTTGAGTTTAGCTTTAGACAGTCTAGTAATGGTGAACATATTTTATTGCTCAATCCAAAAAAAAAAAAAACCACTTGCTTTTATTTTTACAAGCATAATATAGAGTATCCTTAGATTCCAATTATGACTACTTTATAGATGCATGAAATGACACAACCTCCAGTTAGTTAGCTTCTGCCTGATATCAAATATCCAGTAAATGATTGAGCTGCTATGTATGTAAACCCGAGGCAAGCAGGCTTCGCATACCAGGCTCTCATTCCAATATTTACTGTCTCATCATTCTGGAGAGTTTTTACAGTGTCTCTTTATTCAGAATTCATCACAGATGGGCCTTTCTGAGAGCATTATTTGTGTATTCATAATGTAGGAAAATATATTGCTTCTGGCAAGAAGAAAGGGAAAATAAGGGCTGTAGTGATCAGATTTAACTCAGGTTAATCATCATCTCTGTGTTAAAATTACTTAGAGCCATATTGTCCATAATTAAGTCATCTTACCCACTAATATTACAGAATAAGAGATACCTTCAAGTGACATGACATCCATCATTTTAAGCATGCCCCCAAGCCTTTTTTTCAGATTGCTCATAAAATTTCTCATTCTCTAGAGAAATGTGATCTCTAAGAAATAAATGTCTCTGTCAAGTCACAAGTAATATGAGCACATGATGAAAAAATGGAATTGCTGAGTCTCATATGGGATATTGCAGTATTGTAAAACGGATTTTATTCCCTGGTATTTAAGTTCTCATGGTCCTTTTAGGATTTACCTTCTGGATATAAAGGGAGGTTATGATACCTTTAGGGAGGTGGGAAATAAAGATCTTCGGTGAGGAAACAGGAAGATATTTTTTCCACAGGAAATTCTTTATCATAAAATGCTAATGTTGGTGTTCTTGTCTTTATGTCTATGCATTCTTTAGCTATGAGGATAACAGACCCTTCATCAAGTAAGAATGACCTGAATGGCTGATAAATTGCATTTATCAGTGTGGTCCCATGAAACAGCTGTCAGATCAGTACTGAAAAATCACTGGAGCTTCTGTCATTCATATCGAGGCAGAAGAGCAAACTGTGCAGGAAACACTGGCATACAACATACATGCAGAATCCCGCAGGCGTATTGCCAGAAAGGAGAAAGAATCCCACCTCACTTCTGTTGATGGGATATCTATCACTTTATCACAGTGCCTCAGTAAAAGCACTTCCCTGTGGTACAGACTTGTCTCTCATTAACATCTCCTCCAGTCATGATGTGTTCTTCCATGCTGCGTATATCCAAATTCCTACTGTGTTCTTGGGTATCATTCATGTTAAATTATTTTGTGACTTCGTAGTGTATCTTTAGAACAATTTTTACAGATATGGAACTACCCAGTCACAATTAGTGTTATTGGTTTCTTATACTAACTATATCTGTAAAAGAGGGAAGGGCCGTTTAAAAATACAATCTTACATATGCAAACTTTCTCTGTGAAATTTTACACCTGTATTGTATCATGATGGGTGTTCTAATTTTTTTTTATGAACATACTGAAATTTCTGAAACAAAGTTGCAAGTCTGTACCACTCTAACAAATGGAGACGTGATTGTAACAATTGGGAATTTGCCTCTAGGAATTTTAAAACCTACTTGTCCTGCATGAATCCACTAATACTGGCCACTGTGGGCTCTATTGCTGTAGACTTTCAGTTTGTTCTTCTGGTGAAGAGTCCTTGGTTTCCATCCCCTGCTCCCATCGCACCTACTTCTTCATGCTTCCGCTTAGTCTCTTCGCTGGGCATTAGAGCTCCTTGCAGTTCTAGACCATTTAACCCTGGATCCATTGTGTGTTTTCTACTGGATAATGGCTGACTTCAGTATTTTGTTCCATCATTTGGTTTCTAAATCTAAGAAGATACTTTTTCTTTATTTAATGATGATTCTTTCCATTTTTCCTTTTTTTCTGGTATCTGTAAGAACACAAGAGCTATCGTTTGTATGTTTCCATATTTTGGAATTGAGTTGTGAAATAAGTATTAACATTTAAGATGTTTTCTAATTCATATAAGCAAATGTGCCAAATGTAAGAGCAAATCTCCTTTATGCAACAACCTTGATGTTTTACAGCAAACCATATACATTTACTGGACATTTACATCTGATATGCAGTGCCTGATTGTGTGGAAGTAAAATAAACATATTTCTAAACTGTTTTAATAAACCGCTGGTACAATATCTTAAAATCCTTAAAAAAAAACCAAAATATTTGATTTCAGATTATGGTGAATTATATAGTTTTTTTTTCTCTTCAGTGTGCAAATAATCACCCCCCAGTATTTCCTTCTTGTATAACAAAAAATGAAAGATAAGAAAGTACTAAGAAGAAATGTTAAATTATTGTGCTCGAGGAAGGGATTCTGGGACAGTAAGGGATGGACCTATGAATGTGTAGAGATCATGGATGTTTTGAGTCCTATTGTTCCTTCTACTTCCAAGTTGAGAAGGATTCCATTTCTGGTTACTAGAGGCCCATCTGCTGGAATAGTTCATCTTATATTCCTTGTAAATGGGTAGCATGACCACAAATATATGAACTCCTGTCACCAACTTACTACCATTAAACATGGCATCTTGGAGGAAATGATGCAAATGGAGTAAAAGTGACTGCTTACCTTTCCTGCTATATTACTCCATTCATACCACTCCATCCCCATTCTCAGTTTCATCCTCTTGCCTGAGTGTGTAGACTAAGGCATTCTAAGCCTAAAAAGATGCTAAAAGCCTGATTATGAAAAACCTAGTTTAATATAATCTACGAGATAGTACATGGAGGCTAAAAGGTTTTACCAAAGAGAGGAATTTCTTTCTTAACCTACTCTATCCTGTTCTTGCTTGCTCTACATATCTATAGAAATAAACCAGGCTGCTCAGCTTTAAGTATGTGCTTCAGCTGGATAGTCATGGTGCATACATATAATCCTAGCACTCAGGAGACAGAAGCAGGCAGAACTCAGAGTTCAAGGACAGACTGGTCTACAGAGTGAGGTCCAGAACAATTATGGCTATACAGAGAATCCCTGTCTTAGAAAACAAAACAAAACAAAACAAAAAACAAAAACTAAAAAAAATGCTTCAAGTACTGGGTCAAAATGAGTTTTTTCCAACAAATATAATATATATATATATATATATATATATATATATTTTTTTTTTAGAAAAAAAGGAAGCTTTGGGAAAATGGTATACAAATGTATTCAATGAAGGGCTAAAAGACTGAGTTCACTCAAACAAATCTACCAAGAAGTCTGATGAAGACTAACATAACTTTAAAGACATTTCTCTTTTCCCATTCACCATAATTACATATCCATACCATTTGCATATGTGTTGCAAACACATGAATAATTTATGGCACAAATCTGCTTTTGCTTAAATGAATTTCTGTGTTCATAACATTTTCATCCATGTCTATTCCCTCAAGCTTGATAACTTGTAGTTCCCATTAATATCTTAAATCCACTTATACCACTTGTCTCACATTTTCTGTCAGTAAAACTTACCATAATTTTTCTTCAACGTCAGCATCATTCATAGGACATGGTTTCATTAACTGAGGACTAGTTATTTGATAACTCTGATTTTTTTCTTCTCTCCGCAGGTCATGGGTTATAGGTGCAATAGCTCTCCTCTGCCTGTTAGGATTGACCTGGGCCTTTGGACTCATGTATATTAATGAAAGCACAGTCATCATGGCGTATCTCTTCACCATTTTCAATTCTCTACAGGGGATGTTTATATTCATTTTCCACTGTGTTCTACAGAAGAAGGTAAGCTACAGTTTTCAAGATCAGATGGCGTACATTTCATGTTGGTAAAAGATGCCACTCATATTCACATGTAGCATTCTTATGTTTTTATTTTTAATAAAATATATTGCTCTGCTTTCTCAAAAACCTAACATATTATTTCATTTATTTTTTTCCTAATAATGACAACATAATACACAAAGTAAAATATAATAGTTGAAAAGGGTGTTCAACAGGATAGACACCGGAATTTGTAGAAGAGAGAACAGGACAGGAGCCCATCTCTGGTCTTCTCCAAAAGACTCCACCCAGCAGGGTATTGAAGCAGATGCAGACACACACAGCTAAACTTTGGACAGAGCACAGAGAGTCTTATGGAAGAACGGAGGTGGGGGCGGGAAGATAGAAAGACCTAGAGGGGACAGGAGTGCCACAAGGAGACTAATAAAGCCAAAAAAGCTGGGCCCAGGTGGGACTGCACAAATTAATGTATCAACCAAAGACCATGCATAGCGAGGACATGGACCCTCTCCCCATATGTAGCCCACAGACAGACAACTCAGTATCCATGTGGATTCCCTAATAAGAGTAGAAGAAGTTTATGTCTCTAACATAAACTGGGTTGCCTGCTCCTTAATCACTTCTCCTTGGTGGGGCAACCTGGCCAGCCCACAGAGGAAGAGGATCCAGGCAGTCCTGATGGGACATGATAGGCTAGGGTCAGACAGTAAGAGAGGATGACTTCCTGTCAGTGGACTAGGGGAGAGATTAGGGGAGGAAGAGGGAGGGACGGAGGATGGAACCAGGAGGAGATGAGGAAGTGGGCTACAGATGAGATATAAGGTGAAAAAATTGTAAAAGAAAATAATAATAAAAATTAAAGAAAATAAAAGAAAAAAGTGTTCAAGTTTAACAAAACACATTTTGTTATTTGTGTAATGCTCAAAAAGCTAATTTCTTATAGACTTGTTCATATATCAGCAGTGAGAAAAATGGAAGGTGTATTTAGAAACCAGCTTCTCAAAGTAAATCAAAGAATAGGCTAATTTTCTGATTTTATATACTGATAAAGAAAATAATTCAGTTAGCAAGCTAGTTTTAGTAATTAAATATTTTTTCATATTTTTAAAACCATAATAATGACTTTCCGAGTCCAGTATTTTTCAACTCTATCAAACATGTGTCTGTACAGTTTTAGAACACGTTCGGAACCTTAGTCAGATTGCCAAGGTTTCAGTCTTAGGACCTCCATTTAAAGATTGCTTCTGATTATTAGTAAGTTAATTAACCTCTTCATTATTCAGTTTCCTCATGTGATATGGAGGTGATACAATAGTTATGAAATATTTAAAAGGGTAGCTCTAAAAATGTGTGGCAAGTATTTTTGTAATCTCAGAAAATAATAAGACTTTAATTTTGTTTTGGAAAACAGCAAAAGTGAAGACTAATATTCTCTATCACTAAGATTTTTTTAATCAAGGCTAAAAGTCAAAGTACTGTGTAAACCAGACATTAAGATTCATGTCTACTTTTTAGAAAGAGCAAGAATAAACCAGAATTTTATTGTATTTCAATTTTAGCTGGTAGTTAATATCTGTAATTTTTTTTTTATGGTCACAAATACAGCATAGAATAATAATGATCAGATATTCCCCTCAATCTAGGTTTACATATTAGAAAAGATGAGTTTTATGTTGATGAGTGGAATTCACCCCAAAGATAGGCTAGGATTGAATGAATGAAGTCTGTCAAATGATATTCCCAAAACTTCAATAGCTCAACTCACTTTATGTCATTTTTACTCATTGACCCATTTGATGAAATGCCCCAGAAGGCATAAAGCTTGATAAAGGCTTAGCCAGCCCTCAAACACACCTTTGTAATGAGCATGGTTGATGATATAAAGCAGATAATCTGGGAATGAAAGAGAACTTTGCAGAAACCATCCGTATGTGGCTTATGTCACTTCTATCCACTTGTTGTTTTTTATTATTATTATTATAAGACAGGACTCCATAGATGGGTGCCAATTAAACTTCTAGGGACACTGAGAAAGACAGGTTAGCTTTTAGCTTGTAAACCCTAAAGTAGAGCAACTGGATATGGTCACCAGATAGAAATTAGCTGCACTTGATGGGTTTAAAGAGGAAGAGACAGCAAACGGTAAGGAAAAAGATGGAACGAATAAAGAGTTGTAGGAATAGAATGAGAATCAAGAACCACATATTAAGTTAAAGACAAGAAGCCTGAAAGCGTGGTAATTTGCATTTAATGGACATTAGAGAAGTTAGGGAGACTAAGTGCTCTAAAAGACAGGTAGACTTCAAAAGAAGAAAATCATAACTATTGGTAAGAGGAACAGAAAGATGGTGGTCAAATCAGGAGATTAATTCCTTAGTGATAAGGGACCATGCTAAATAGTGATAAGATCTTGATGCATAGCAAATTGCAGATTATACTTACCTGTCATCTTTACTTTATACATTAGAAAATTTGAAGTGATGTAAATTTTAATATACACATCAGTATAGTAACTACCTATTAATAAGTAAAACTTTTTATATATTATCAATTAATTGATTTGACTGTATCTTATTAGCTAATACTTAGAGCATACTTATTCCTTTCATTTTTCTTTCTTTACATAAAGACCTGATTACAAGAAATAAAAATTGTTTTTCACACTAATGTGCCTGAGAACCTATAGCCAAGTCTACAATTTTAATTCTAGTTATCATATTTAACAAATCAGATTTTAAAACATATGCATCAAGCTAATGTGCTATTGTTTAGATAGAGCTCAGGAAATTAGGGCTCATGGGACAAATTGACTCAGCTGCCTTTTTTCCAATAAACCATTTGTGATTATTACATTTTAAATGCATATGTTTAAAATTTTAAATGTATGCATAGATGTGAGTCTTGCCTCAAAATTTTAGAAATACTGACTTAGTCCGTTTTCTGTTGCTGTAACTGAATATCCAGACTAGGTAATTATAAAGGATTGATCTTTCTTTCTGTCGCCCTTCCGGAGACTGAGAAGCCCTAATTGAGGTGTTGGACTTGTGTGGTCTTCTTGTTTCTTTGTGACATGGTAGAAAGCCAATCCAAGGCAAGCCAGAACAAGCAGCTAGCAGCATTGCCTTTCTCTTCCCAGAGATCCTCAATCGCCACCCCAGGACCTCATCTAATATTACTTACCTCCCTCCAATACCATTAACATGTTAATTTGGGGATTAAGTTTCCAACAGATGAACTTTGCAGGCGACAAATTCACACTAAACTATGGACTACAGGGTACTTAATAGATCTATTTACTAAGCCATGATTGGAAACATATCTTTATGTTTATAAAAAAATAATCATTTTTTCTTTCAATTAAAAAAAAGATTGATGGCGTTTTTATTTTGTATCAAGAGCACTTCTCAGCATCAACAAGTATAGAAATTTTCTTACAAAAATAGTCAAGTATTTAGCTTTATTGTCCCAGAAGTATCTTTAAAAACTTTTGGACTATACTTCATTAATATAACTTTGCCCTTGAAATTGCTTTTATATTTTGATTAAATATATAACATTCAGTTTTGAGATTTTATGTTTCATAAATGTACTTGTTGATAGAACTCTTGATTGAACTCTTCCATATAAACTTTTTGAAATGAAATTTATTTTGCAATATGGATTGTATGATGTATCAACAATATTTCCACTGGCTACAGCAAAATTGGTCACTGTTGCTTTTGAATTCAGTTATCCAGGAAACCCTCAGAGCTTCCAGGATTATTTATCCTGATTTGAGTGAATGAAAATGTTATTCCATTTTTGAGGTCTGCTTTCCTTTCCGTCTTCTGTGTTCTAGACAGCATCACACTGAAATAAGCTAAGCTAGCATCATCACATGACATGACATCACATGCCATGTTTAGGAGATTAATACTCCATGGACATGTCCCAGTTTCATTTTTTTTTTTTTTTCATTAGGGCGTAGGCTGAACGTTTTAAATGATATCAGAGCAAAACAGAACTGGCCTATTGAAGGCTGTAGCAGTACAACTGGCATGAAACATGGCATCACTATAGCTCTAGATTTGCTGGTTGTTTATAAAAAATCAGTGCAGAATGTTCAGTCTTCTTTATAAAATGCAAACAGTTCACAATACTCTCCTATAGCTTGTACAGCACTGCTTTTTTTTTTTTTTTTGTCACTACAAGAAGGCTGCTTCTCCAAATTTCTCTCCTTGCTTTTTTTCTTCCTACTGCAATACTTGCTCCAATCAAATAATCACTCAATATTAAGGGAAAGCAGTCAGTGGCTGAGGGCAAGGAAGGTGAGAAGAGAGGACATCAGAGTTCTTGAAGATGCATCGGGATTTTCATGCAAATTTCTAAACTATTCAGTAACATCTATCTTTGTTTAAGGATTCTTTTTTTTTTTTTTTACCATGTGATTTGAAGTTTATTGTAAATTCTTTTTTTTTTTTTACTGGCCTGATGATCTTTTATTTTTTTTTTTTCATTTTTAAAAATTTTTTTTACTGAAGTGACATAGACATAAAAAAAAAACATATCAACTTACATCATTTTACTTGTATATGTCAATGATCTAAAATATGCTCACAATGTTGTACAACCATCACCACCATCCATATGCAGAATTCTTTTCCCCTTCCCAGACTACAACTCTTTTTTTTTTTTTTTAAATTTTTCATCAATTACATAAGGATTCTTTTTAGTCTTCACATATTGTAAAAAAATTATTGCCAAATTATTATAAGAATAATCAATACCAAGCAGATATTCTGTTGATGACTTAATAACTATCCCAAAATGTTTCTTCGATTTGTCACATACTGTTAGAACAGAATGTCACATTCTCTTATATTTTCTCAGTCTTCTCCTGTTAACAAAACATTTCTAAACTATCTTGTTAGGGCTTCCTCATAACTCTCTTTGTTAAGCCTCACTTGGTTTCTGCCGCCCATGCGCAGCCGTTGTGCTTCTCCGATGTTTGGTTTCTATTTCTCTGCCATCGTTCTTTTTTTCCCCCTTTTTATTTTTTATTAATTAGAGTTTATTCACTTTGCATCCCCCTCTTCTTTATGTGAAGTTGGAAATGCTGAGTTCACACTAAGTAAGTGTTCTGCTTCTAAGCTGTGTCCTCTCCTTCTATGACTATTTGTACTAAATATTTTTTTTCCTCTTTACTGTGACAAAACACCTGAGGAAAGCTGCTTAAGGACGATGACCATATTTTGGCTCACAGTTTGAGATGACACAGCACTTCAAGGAAGTGAAGGCATGATGCTAGGTTGTGGGAGTGTAAAACACCTGGCCACACCAGGTCCTCAGTCTAGAACCAGAAAGTGATATATGCTGATTTTGCATGCCATTTTTTCTTGTGGTTTTACTCAGTCCTGGTCCTCAGCCTGTGGTATGCGACTGTCTGCCATCCGGGTGGTTCATCCCTCCTCATTTGAACCCCTCGGGAAAGGACTTCACAGAAACACCTCTCAGTGTTTTCACATAATTTTAAATCCAATCACACTGACAATGAAGATTAACCATCATACCTTTCCTACCACATATAAACATTCAAGCAATGTGATTCCTTCCAGGACACTGGAATATGTTGTGAAGCAATAATGTTCACAATATCACATCATTGAAAAGTTTGTGTACTAAGTATGATAAGGTGTCCCTTTGTTGTGTTGGTTCTTGATAGCTGGGGATATGGCTTATACTCATATGCTTTGTTCAGTTAAATCTGCTGTAATAAAAAATTTTTTAGTATGACACAAGTTTGCCCCCCAAAAAAATACTGGTATGTTCCCAACTTTGAAAATACAAATTATAGATGTTTATCTATATTTTCCAAATACTTTGATATTATATTATAGATTAAGAATTTACTTATCCTGGCGGTGGTGGCACACACCTTTAAATTCCAGCACTTGGGAGGCAGAAGCAGGAAGACTTCTGAGTCCAAAGCCAGCGTAGACTACAAAATGAATTCCAGGAGTAGATGCATATAATTATTGAGAACAATTTTTTTAAAGTATATAAAGATATTTTGAAATTTTTTACTCTAAATCTTCAAATTTTAACTTTAAAAGAAAAACGCATAAGAAATGTACATTTAAACAAAATGCTTAGCCCAGCACAGTTCCTTTTTTCTGTCTTTAAATGTTAAATTATGTCCCTTCCCCTTTTTTTTTCTCCTCTCAACTTTCTCACAGTTTTCTGTCTAAAGAACAATAGTTAAAATACTATGGAACCAGTGGGTCAGTGTATAAAATTAATAAAGCTAAAAACAGTGTCTTGACAGCGTCAAGTGTGTGGTCTTCGAATTACGCTGTGTTAGAAGTGTCTGTATTTACTGAGGTTCCAGTACTATGAAATTTAAGCGCGGCACCACGAATCTGTTTTGTATGGAAAATAGATAATCAACAGTTTTGTCTCTGTGGAGCTGGGAAATAATGATGTCCTTGAAAACCAAAGCTCATATAAAGTCATAACTTAGTCCCTAGCTGAACTGGACGAAGCTATAAAGAATGTTAACGTTTCGTTGGCTAGGTACGGAAAGAGTACGGGAAATGCCTGCGCACGCACTGCTGTAGTGGGAAAAGCACCGAGAGTTCCATTGGCTCAGGGAAAACATCCGGTTCTAGAACTCCAGGACGGTATTCTACAGGCTCCCAGGTAAACGCAGCGGGCGGGCGCGCTGAGCTGACCTACGCGTTCCTGTGGTCAGTGTGAAGTCTCTGCTCACTGTGATCACCCCTACCCCAAGTGGTCGCCACATCAAGGGTTTGGCTTGAGTATGACTGGCAAGGAAAGGGAGGAACAAAAATTATATGAAAATTATGCAAATGCAGCATGTAGGTGGGGCTTTATAAGGCTCCTTTCTGGCTTGAGAGCTATTCGTAAGGGAAACAAAAACTCTGAGAATATGAGATTGGGAGAAAAGCATGCCGGGAAGTCTGTGAGAAGCTGGAGCAGGGATTAGAGACTAGATCTAATCAAAATATGTTGTATGCCTGCACAGAATTCTCAAAGGAAATATTAAATTCAACAGGGTTAGATTACAAAATGTATAGTCTAAATTCAAATCATTATTGATGACATAGAACGGCTAGAGGATATGATAATTCTCAGTTACATACTGAATATATATATATATATATATATATATATAATATATAAATGACATGTCAGAGTAGAAAGACAGCTTAGCAGTTACTAGCACTCTCTGCTTTTCCAGAGGACCCAGGAGGGATTCCCAGCACCCACATGTGGTTCACAGTCCCAAGAGATGTAAACAATCATGTGGGCCTTGTAGCCACTTGTGCATATCTGGTGCATAGACACACACAACCAAAACACTCAAATACATGAGGTAAAAAATGTAAAAGATAAGAGTTAGCAAAATAAGATATTTAGGAAAAAAATTAGTCAGGATGTTACATGTTTGAAAATGGAATGATCCAGGGCAATGAAGAACCCCACCAGACCCTCAGTGGTATCAGTGTTCTATGCTGGACTCCTTAATCCCGTAGGAAATATTGCTAAATTGTTGTCAACTGAGGAAACTTTATAAACTTTTTGGTAAAGTGTTTGGCATTACCCCAGACCACAGTGTAGTACTGTATGAGTAATAAGTGAATTTGTGTTGAGACTGGTAATCTTCCATGGTAGAAAATATGATAATATATATCTAGATTGTTCTGAGGAAGGTTTAAATAAAGTAGATAATTTCAGTTTAAACAAAGAGTTCACTTTTCATTCATTCATTCTTGCTTTTCTTCCTTCCTTCCTTCCTTCCTTCCTTCCTTCCTCTCTTTCTTTTTCCTTCCTTCCTTCCTTCCTTCCCTCCCTCCCCCTCCCTCCCTGTCTTTCCTTCCTTCCTTCCTTCCTTCCTTCCTTCCTTCTTTCTTTCGTTCTTTCTTTCTTTGCTATGTGTCAATCTAAGGCCCTTGCACATACTGGGCAAGCAGTCTACTTGCCAAGCTGCACAGCAATCCCAGCAAATGTTGTTTATCATTGGATTTGTTTACAAAGCCTAATAAATTAAGTTTACACAAACAATTCTTTTTATATCTTAACAAAATCAATTCCTTTTACTTTTAAAATTCATGTGCAAGAGAAACATATTTGGTTATTTTAACCACATCAATTGATTATAGATCCACAGCCCTAGCTAGCACGGGAACTCATAAATCAATGTTGGCCATAAACACCATCTTTAAACTTAACATACTTTTTAAAATTTTTGAAAATAAAAATATAGACAGAATATCAATCTAATATAATACCTACTAAATTTTAACAAGTATCTTGTAACTTTCAAAATGTATCCAACTATCTTAAATATCTTAATAACCACAGATCATAAAACTTAATCCAAACCACACTAGCACTTTAATCTGTCACGGTCATAACTTTGTGTGCTTTCAGAGTCACAAATTAGGGATGGAAGGTGTCCTCACTCAGGTGGGGATCTGTGGGTTTGGACTCTTCAGTATGTGCCGCTGACACATGATTTTGAACACGAGAATAAGGACAAATTGGATTGATGCTTCAAGCAATGTCCCCATCTTGTGAATAGTGGCTTTATTCCTATCTGATAAAGTCTGCCCCTTCCCTTTCTGTAATAAACATTTCAACAGCTGAGAGCCTGCACATTTTCCAGCTTGACTAGACCTTGCCGGCTTTCCACATTTTTTAGACAAATATTATTAGGGAAAGTACAATGTTTGAGAATTTCAGTTGAGTTATACCAGACTCATGTGGTATTTAGCAACACCTCTGAAGAATGAGAAGTGCAGACAATGCAGCTCAATAAAATGATTATGATGAGCTTCATATAAGACAACACTATGATTTGGACCCTCATCTTATCATTTACCAGCTGTGATTTCTTTTAAAGTGAGTTTTTCTTTCTCTTTCCCTTTTATTAGATAGAGTCTCATTATGTGGTCTACAAATTGAGACCCTATTTCCTTATTTCCTCAACTTTCCAGGAACTAGGATTGCAAGTATTCAACTTTTCTTTTAGTCCAAACAAGGTTTTAATGTGGATGACTTACCCATGTGTAAAATAGGATAAATAGTAGTAATTTCTTACTTTGTCACGATTAAGCTAATGTATCCAAAACACTTAGAATAATTGTAGGTGTTCAATAAATCAGTGGCTGCTGTCATTTATTAGTGTTTTTATTACAGGGTAAAATATCAGTAACATATTTAAAGCTGTACATTTTCTTCAACTTTGCAGTTTAGTGGTTCTATATTATTTTCATATACAATGTTACACTACTTTTTATTAATTGTGACAATAAAACCCTACATAAGTGATATGTACTTGCATCATGTCTGATTAAAACAAACAAACAAACAAACAAACAAACAAACAAACAGAAACAGTGGGCAGAGAGATGGCTCAGCAGTTAAGAGTACTCACTGCTCTTCCCGAGGACACAAGTTTGGTTCCCAGCACACACCTGACCTCTGACAGCCACCTGTAATTCTAGCTCTAGGGTCTCTGATTCCCTCTACTGAGCAATAGAGACACCCCATGCATGTGAGACATTCATGCAGGCAAAACACCAATACAATAAAAATTAATCAGAAAAATTCATTTAAAAACAAATAAATTTGTTTCAAAATTAATTGTGACTTTTTGTATTAAATTGTTAGATTTTTTTCTCCATTATAAAGAAAAACCTTCTGGCATATAAACACAAATTTTATATCAGAGAACCTCTAAAATAATAATTTCTATTATTTTACCTTTGGATTTAGAAATATCAAGGACGCCTTATATAGTGCCATAAATTTTTCAAAATTGGGGGATAGAATGGCTAAAAGACGACTTCCCTTATGTTCTAGAACTTTAATTCTCATGTTGATAAATAAGGCTTTTTAAACAAACAGACAAAAACTAAAATCAGCTTTCAAAGCTGCTGGAAAATAAAGTGAAGAGATAATGTGAAATCCCCAGGTACACCCAGAGAGTCAGTCCTGAAGAAAGGTGTTGTTTGTTTATTGAGGTTGATACTTGTGTCACCATCTGAACAGCATTCTCAATCAGAGAAGTAATTTCAGGAAAGCACAGTTCAGGGTGAGAGTAGGTTAGTATGAGGCACTTGAGGCCAAGAACACTGGCAAGTTCAGGAATAGAACGAACAGCCTTAGATAGCTAACAAAGTTCTCTGAGAGACTAAGAAAACTTGACATTCTGAGGAAGGATGGGAGACGAAGCGATGGGAAGGGACAAGAGATGGATCCCAAAGTATTGGTGAGAGTATGCATGTGTAGATTTTATTTTTATTATTTAAGAAAGCTGAAGGGTTGGCTTAGAAAAACAAGAGAAGGGGTAGTATCCACATGTAACAAGTGTTCTGGAATATTTATTATGGAACAGCAAAGTGTTTTCACATTGAACAACCTATGATAGTTCTGGCATTTATCTTTCATCATTTATTTTATTGTATTTTAGATATATTCACCTTTCAGTATATAGCACTTTAACAGTGAGAATGTAGGCAATGACTATGGAATTATGAACCATATGAAATGAATGAACACCTGTCAGTTCTACATTCAGATTGGAAAGCAAAATGTCTCCAGTGTGTTTTCTCCTTTGTGTGACATCTCCCTGCACCGTCTGTATTACGAATTTTATTTTTTCATTGACTTATGCTCATTGTTCCTTCTATTTCAGCAAAATGTCTTTATTCTTTATGAATCTTTCCATAAAGTGGTACGTTATTGTATGGATATGTTTATTTCACCTCTGTGTTCTAAGATATATCATATGGTTGATTATAAGTTTTGCTATATATACATATGTGTATGTATCTGTGCTCCATTCTGGGGAGAGTATGTTATATGCCAATATGGCTGACTGCTTCTTAATGTATTTTAAACTTACATGATTGTCAGATAGTCTAAAATTAACTACTCATAGTTTTCCAGAACGACCAGCTTGTGAGTTTGGATTCACTGTTAGAATCAGCAAAGTTTTTTATTGAACCTTTGATTTCTGAAACAATATCTGTTGTTTCCTGCTCAGAATATTAATATTTTTTAATTCCTAATTTAATAAAGTTGTAAAACACAATAAAACAAACAAACAAAAATTCCCCTGGACTAAACTTTAGTTGTGAGTGATCTGCCATTTGGATTTTTGAATTTATAAATAGAAATTATAATGAAGGACTTTCCAGATATCTGTAAAGCTTCCTATCATAAAAGGATGAATACAGTTGCAGTATCTACTTTAACCCCTCATAGGGAGAAAAGAGGGAGGGAGGATGGGATTAGGAGGAGGCGAGGGGGGGACCACAGCCGGGATACAAACTGAATAAATTGTAATAAATGATAATAAAAACTGTAATAAATAATAATAAACTTTACCTCCCCTATCAGTGGAATTAGGGAGGGGCATGCGTGAAGAAGGTGGAGGAAGGTGGGATTGGGAGGGGAGGAGGGAGGGATTTATGAGGGATACAAAGTGAATAAAGTATAATTAATAAAAGTTAAAAAAGAATTCTAATAAGAATGTAAAAAAAGAATAAACTTTAAAAAATAAAAATATTTTAAAAATTAAAAAAAGAAAGAAAAGTCAGGAAGTATGTAACCTCTGAAAATGTCATTGGTCTCCTAGAAAAACTTATAGAAAATGTAACTTCAGTATGATTTCAATAGTATTCTATGTTCCTTTGTTACCAGATTCTTGTGAGAGCCTGAACTCTTATTTTACTTTACTTGTGAAACTAAAGTTTTCTGGACTATACATCTCTCTCTGTTTAAAAGTATTATTGGTATAGTACTTCACCTTTTTCAGTATCCATAGTTTTAATAATTATGGCATGGACGTCTATGAAAATACACAATGACAGGAAATAGTATCACTAATTTTATTTCTTTTTTAAAAAATTTAATTAATTAATTTTTAATTAATTACAATTTATTCATTTTGTATCCCAGGTGTAGCCCTTCCCTCATCCCCTCTCAATCCCACCTGTCCTCCCTCTTCTCCCATGCTTCTCCCTTAGTTCATTAATTTTATTTCTGATGTTCTCATGCCACTGTGTTGCAAGTGTATGCAAATACTAGGAACAAGTCTCATACAGCTTTGAAAGAAACCTTAAAATGTGTGTGCAAAGTCACTTTTTCATTGTTTTGTCTCCTTTTTCCTTCTCAATTCAGAGCCGAATTCGGAGAATGTGGAATGACACTGTCCGAAAACAGTCAGAATCGTCCTTCATTACTGGAGACATAAACAGCTCAGCATCACTCAACAGAGGTAGTTAAGAATGATGTTTCATAGTTATTGCTTTTCTGAAGAGTGTAGGAAGTTCTTAAGTGCATTGCTACTTATGCGTGTTCTGACCCCTGTTCCATGTAAAATGAAATATTGCAGGGCTTGAACCCTGGTGAGTGCAGCACTGTGTTCCATTATTCATAGATTTTTTAATACTAAATTTCAAGAAATCTTTCTCTGAGAGGAATTATAAAATGGCAAACTTCTTTTCTTAATTATCTGTTATAAACTGGTAGGACATTAGGCCTCATTGAAAGCAGTGAAAACAGGCAATTACATGGCTATATAGTCTGCTAAGCATCATAGAGTGCCAATTGTCCCAGGTATAAGGCCATTCCATCATCTTTGTGGATGTAAAAATATACTGTCTAATACATAGTTAAGGCAAGATAAAAAGTCAAAATTACTTTCAGTCTTAGCATCAAAAAATATATCCAGACAATTTTGGGTATTTAAAGATCTAGGAGTGAAAATAATGTTTATAATGTTTTGTGATGGGAGAGGGGACTTTCATGTAACACTTGTAGATAAGATGCTCCAATATCACCATTTAGACTTTGAAATGAAGTTATTATAATCCACCATTTTGCTTGTTAGGGAAGCAGTCAATCAATGTGCATCACTCTTTTTTCTCTCTCTCTATCTCTTGTGCTTATGTGTGCATGTGGGTATGTGAGCATATGTGTGTGACAGAGAGAAAGAGAGAGAGACAGAGAGACATAGAAAGAAGGAGGAGGGAGAAGAAAGAGGGAAGGAGAGGAGAGTGAGAAGAGAGGAGGGATCAGAAATAACTTGGCTGCCATGGAAACACATGAATACACTTTGATGTAAGTGTTGGATAGCACTTACTTTACAGTTTTATCTGGGAAGCTGTCATTTTTGTGAAGTAAATTATTTTTGCTACTAACGTTGTTGTTCTTGTCTTAAAGTCAAACAAATTGATCAGCTGTTTTAAGCCTGTTCCCAGGAGAGTTTTGTAATGCTATTGAGAAAGAAATTGTACAGCTATTCTGCTCTATGATTAAAAACTGTGATGTTGGAGCTCCGGGTGCCCTCACACAAAGGGCAGCTCATTTATGCAGTTACCAGTGCGGTGCCAGGACAACTGGTATGCAGGCTGAGTCTGATGCAGGCATTCATGGTTTACTCTAACCACTTTGAGGTTGGTTTTATTTGAGTCACTGAGATAGTAAATGATCTGTACTACTTTATGATAAGTAAAAATAGTGAATGGGAATTTGCATTCAAATACAAGAAATGCATTGAGATGAAACATCTACAATCCTATTTCCTACATTACTAATTTTTTTTATTCACTAGATTATGCTCATTTTGAAAGTTCCGCTCACAAAGTTTTGTTTTCAATATCATGCTCATGTTTTCTTCATGAAAAGTTACAGAAACGTCAGTATTTTTCACTTTACACTCTAAATCATCACTCATGCCTCAATGCCCTTGAAAGTAATTTGCTTTTTGTGTGACTGATATTCTTTGTTATTAAAGAGTGCCATCTGTAGAGGTTTTGCAGTTTGATCCTACAGAGGAAACTAGCCTTCTCAGTAAGATGCTGCCAAAGTATCTTGATTCCAGAGATCCCAGGAGCCATGGAGGAGTTGTTGCTTAGAAAGAGTGAGACAATGAAATTTGAATGATATGCTAGTCTTTAGACCTATTGTGAGAATGGGTACACTATATGAATTAAGTTTTCTCTAGTATTGAGATCAGATTTAATGTAAAGACACTGTGCTGTGCAAGATCAGAAATAAATGCTTTAGTGAGCTATTTTTCTGACCTTAAGGTCAAGCACATGACACACTAGCTATTGTTTATTTTCTGCTAATCCCCTTAAATTTCATTAACTTTGAGTATAGTGTTACGAAAATGACTATTTGGGCCAATTTGAAGTAAATTTAAAGGAAATGAACCAATTTTGTATTGACTGATTTTACATGTTAGTCTGTTCAGTAAGATTCCTACTCTTTGAAAATATATTTAATGAAGCTCTTAATTGCAGGGTCTTAAAATTCTTATGACATGTAATAAGTTATTTTAGTAATGACCTAGGGGAAGGGTGAAAATGAGTGTTTGATATGACATGTGTTCAGGTTGTGATCTTTTTCAAGATACATATTCTTCCTTTTACTCAGCAAGTTAGTGGTGCTGGAAATCATACTCTTCTTCATTTCTTGTGTTAATTTTCCCATGACACCCTTTCCCTCCCCAAATGTCCCAAATGAGAAACTAGTTTATTTTTATCTACTTTTTCTTTGAAAAATTCATACATTTATGCAGTGCATTTCAATCATATCCCTCACCATCTCCCTCCCACCCTTCTCTAGGACCGCCTATCACCTCTCTTTCAAGTTCACGTCTTCTGTTTATTTATTTATTTTTAATGTTTTAACTTACAGAATCCAATTAATGCTGACCAAATATAATCATGGGGTCATCAACTGGGGCATGGATAACTCAAGTGATCACACTCTTAAAGAGAAGTGTCTCTTCCTCACTCCCCAACCCCAGGCCATCAACTGTCAAATAGAATCTGAACTAGGAATAAAGCCTCAGAAGACCCTGCCCGATTCATCTCATTATTTTTTTTAATCTCATATTATTAGAACACTTTGAGAATTGATTTCTTCAGATCATATCTCTAAAGATAGTCTTTAACCTCCTTCTTTAATCTTGTCTTATTCCCCAGGGCCATATCTTCCCTGCATTCAGGCGTGTGTAACATATTTAGGTATGTGACATCCAAGATTCATATTTCCAGATAAACACGTCAGTCACCTCAACCACATGATTAATCACATCTGTGTACTCAAAAGATTATATCCTCTATTAGTAAATAAACATCTTAGATACTGCATCTTTGCATCTTCATATATTCTAACCTCCCATTCATGTTTAGGTTCAGCTATAAAATTTAGAAGTAGTGAGTCCATATCTAAGTTAGATATGCATATCTTTTTTTTTTTCACTGTAAAAGTGTTGACCCTTGGAAACTGCAAGCTATGGTTTAAGAAACTTTTATTTTTAACTTAGGTTTCCTTTCTAATTCGTGTTACTGCTAAGTATTTCATAGGAGTATCATTTTAAATTTTGTATGTCTTAATCTAGTTTTTTTTTTTTCAAACCATCTCAGGATATATTAAAAATGAAGAGTCTGTCATACAGGAAAGAAATTTTTTATTTTTTGGGTTCTTTTTGTTTGTTTGTTTGTTTTTCCATCTCAGATATTCTTTACCTAATCAACTTGTTGCATCATATACATTGAATATATTAGATTATCTTTCTAGATATCCCAGTATAACAAACTTAATTGCTATTTCCATAGTGTTATATAAAACCTTGGATAATTCATTGCTAATTTTCTTTCTTTTTTCCTTTTTTTTTTTTTTTTTTTTTTTTTTTTTGAGGCAGGGTTTCTCTGTGGAGCCTTGGCTGTCCTGGACTGACTCTCATTTTATAGACCAGGCTGGCCTTCAACTCAAAGAGATCTGGTTGCCTGTGCCTCCCCAAGTGCTGGTATTAAAGACATGAGCCGCCACACCCAGCTCATTGCTGATTTTCAATATAAAGTTTTATTCTTTATAGTCTCTTTGCAAGTCTGTTGTTTGGCTACTTGTCTTTTTTAAATGTTCATTTAGGTATTACTTTGACTATCTGTATATATGAAATTGTTTCTGTAAATATACCCGAGACATTTTCAAAGGCTTTTTATTTTTCCCATGTGCTTGGCAAGTGTTGCACATCTGGAAAATCTGCAGTTCTTGCTACCAGAACCACTACCAAAGTACCATTTCTGATGGCACTCTACAAACTGGGAAGGAGACCTTTAGATCAGCTGTGTGGAGAATGCAGTGTTTCAGCAAAGTGTTCCTCTGAGAGGTGCCGGCATTTCCACAAGCTTGATTGTCAGCAAGGGGATTTATTCAGTGGTTTACTTAAACATTTACTATTTTGTTGGAAGGCTATGGCTGTGTTCAACCCCAACTCCTCCCAGGGCTGTATACAAATAAATCGAATTTTCTCTTCACTCCTGTATGCTGGCACTAGTGGGAAGGTAGTGCAGTCATTTTTCCACTCAGACCTCCTCCCCATCTCTGCTCAGGAAATCTCATCTTGAACAATTATAAGATAATATGATCAACAGTAACTGAAAATTGAGTTTAATCCAAATTTTTTTCTATATCTAAATAGAAATTAAGATTCTGAAATTAGATTTTATTATGCTTTTGTTACCACAAGTATTATAATTACATTTCGTTTTCCTTTTATTTAATTAATTAAATTGAGTTCGGACATTTTTGTTTATAATCAAGGTTTCCAAGCCAGCTCCTCCAGTGTGCTGGGTGCTTCAACCCTAAACTTAGCCTGCAATAATTTCAAAAACATGCTTCTTTTGAATTGGAAAAAAAAAAAAAAAAAACAACTTTTTTTCTTCACGCGAAATGGCTCGGCTAATGTCATAGGCTTTTATTTCTTCCTTACTTCCCTACCTTTGTTTTGTCACATAAGTTAATGTGACCTATATGTTACATATGTCGATCTGACCAGAAAGGCTCTAGTTCTTTAAGACACATTGAATCTTTTCATGCTTTAAGAGTGATCTTTACATGTGTAACATTTATTTGTTCATGCAGATAGTTTCATTTCATGGTTCCGAATTACATCAATCTGCATAAACATTCTTAATGCATGTTTGTAGTCAGTAAAATTGTGATGGCCTGTGACCGTCTATTTATTTTCACAGATTTGTAAGGACACAGATACTTACCTTTTAAAGGCTGACCTGACCTAGCAGCACTGGTGAAATGGGGAAAGATTGCCGCCAGGGAGACATTTGCGAGTGCTGACTTGATTCTGTAGCCTCACACAGGAGTTCTAAGAATTACACAGTTTAATTCAGTGACTTCTGGCAAAGGGCTTAGTCTCTCAGAGCCCTTGGAATAAGAATGTAAATGGAATGAGAGCTGATTCTTGTCAGTGTCTCAAGGAAACAGACATTAAAATTCACTGTTCACTGCTCAGCATTTCCTCTCCTTTTTATTATCCAGAAAAAGGTGAAATGAATGAGTTGTTTCCCTAAATGCCAAGTAAAACAAATGGTGATAATTTACCTAAGATGATGCTAGCTTGGAGATAGCCAAAAGAGAGAAAGAAAAAGAAGAAAGAAAGAAAGAAAGAAAGAAAGAAAGAAAGAAAGAAAGAGAAATTAATAACTGAATTGTCCCTTATAAATTAGAAAAATGTAAATGTAAATTAATTCTATTTTTTCCTGTTTTCCATTTTGATTTGAAATTATATTTTAGTGTCAACCAAGTAAAGATAATGTATTTCTTCCTTCCTTATATTGTGATATAAGCAAACACTGTCTCCTGTTTACTTCCAAACCCATGCTACCCTCCAGAAGCTTAGAGAACACTGGTTCAATTCAGACCGCCCTGCTAAATGACCATTGTGTAGAGAGCAGGGATGTGACTAGACCTGTTTTTAACACATGTCTTCTCAGGGCCCCCCTTGTCCTACTCAGGAGGCTGGTCACCGAAGCAGAAGCAACTTCACAATAAATCACCTGCTACCTCATCAACATTCAGGCTTCTAAACATATTTTGTTTTTATGTTCTTAAAGTGAATGCAAATGAACAAATGTAAAGGGCTTTTGACTGCGATTAATGATTTATATAATTTAAAGTTACTGGGGCTAAAACAGCACACACATTCAGTGCACTTTATTAATATCAGTAAATATGATTTGATTTATGTGCATAAAATAAGTGATATTGCCCCAAAGCCTTGCTGTTCTGAAGGATTATAAAATCACTCACTGTAAATATTAAGCAGCTCCTAATACAATCTGACATCTACTTCTGAAGTTTGCAAAACGATTTAATAATCTGCTTATGGTGGTTGCAGGACTTCATAAATCAGAACAGCATGCTTAACATACGTTTGTTGTGAGCAAGCACTATGAGGTGCAAATGAGCATTCTGGGGCATAGCTCAGCTTTTCCATTATTCAATTTATTCTAGTATCTTTGTCATTTCTATTACTACTATGGCGGTGAAGACTCTCTATGTCACTTCTTCCTTTGTAGATGTCATCAATAAAAACCTAAAAGAATTCTCTGTCAGAAATCAGGTTTAATAACCAGGTGCAGCATAAGTACTGATTTTAAAAATGAGAAACTGACTCTAATAAAGGAGTCATAGTATTAATAGGATTCTTGGTTCAAGGAAGCCAAATGCATTCAGAATGAATGCCACATCCACTGGCAAAAGGAAGTATGTTGCATATCACTTTCAGCCCATCAGGGCAAAGCTGTTTGTTTTAACGTCTTGGTTGAAGCAAGGGAGAAAGTTGACTCAGAAGCCCCTTCCTCTCTGCTCTGACCTCTGCCCTGTGACATAGTTCTGTCATATAATTTAGTCTCACAGAAAAGTGTACAATATTGAGCATTGAATGGACTTGTTCTTTTTACTGTGTTTACTTTAAGCTTTTATAGAGAGAGTTCTCTACCAGTGGCTAATCAGCTTACTGTATTGTCTATCTCTCCTGAAGTGAAATCAGGCTAAAGTGAGATACCTTGGTAAATTGTTAATGCAAGTGCTGCATAGCCTTTTTATTTACCTTTTAAATCTTAATGTGGGGGGCTGGAGAGATGGCTCAGAGGTTAGGAGCACAGACTGCTCTTCCAAATGGTCCTGAGTTCAATTCCCAGCAAGTACATGGTGGCTCACTGCCATCTATAATGAGATCTGGTGCCCTTTTTTAGTATGCATATATGCAGGCATAATGCTATATACATAATAAATAAATCATTTTTTAAAGAAATCTTATTGCATTTAATTTAATTTTCGGAAGGTATAATTTGGATTTTTGTTTTAGGCATTGCCTTTTTAATTTTTTATTATTTATTTTTTTAGAGCTATGTTGCAAATGCACACATAAGAAATGTGTGACAGTCTTTTCTTTAAAGAAACAATTTGTGTATTTGAAGTTCTGTGTTAGCCTTTCAGTTTTGTGGTGGCCCAGTCCTGCACATTGGAGACTAATGTTAGTTTATCACCTAATATGACAACTAGACATAATTTTGGAGTACACAGGAATTAATTCTATTACATCATAAATTAATATGTGAAGGGTGACAGATGATTAGGAAAAATACTTATTAGAAAAAGGTATAACTTGTAATACCTCTAATTATACCATATCCAATTAAAATAGTATTTATTAGATCATAAACAAAGGCTTATACTTCACTCGCGCAGTCTAACTTTCGGTATACCAAGGTTATGTTTGATAGATTTTCTGATGACTTTAATTTTGTTTTCTTCATAATTCATCATGTTAACGATGTGGTTACTTTATTACACAAGCTACCCAGTATTATAGAAGGCAAGATAGGACCCAGAAGGTCATTTGTGAATTAAGAAAGATTGGAGAGGATTTCAAGACAGAAGGAAGAGAATCAGTCTTGATTTAAAGAAGTAGGAACAATATCTCTTGCAAGATACTCCTTCTAAACATAAATGTGGTGGTTTATGCTACTATGTAAACTATGTCTCCTGAAAAGGAGGATATTCAAAATTCCCCCATTCTTGAACACTCTCTTCAATTCATATTCCAGGGATACTTTTGAAAATTGCCATGCACTGTATCATATTTCATTACCCCATTTTCAAAAATAATTGTTTTTGTCGATTTTTCTATCCCTCATCTTCCCCACATCCTGTGCCTCCCTAATGGCATCCCGTCCCTGAGTTCATGTCACCCATGTCCCTTTGACAGTCACATTCCCAACTCTTTCCTTTCTTCATGGTGTCTTCTTTAGTTTGATAACTTGGTCTACACTGATACAGGATCCACATACAAGAGAGAACATTGATTTTTTTTTTTAGACATATGTTTTAGGTATTGCTTTCAGTTTTGTTCAGAGAAGGCCTTTTGAAGATAATTTTATATAAGTTATGTAATACAAAAATATCAAAAGTAGATCATGAATTATATGAAGAGCTTTATGTTCTTGACTTGGATGACAATTTTATATTGTAAGCAGTCATACTTTTATTGGTTCAGGAGTTTTAGTTGGCAAAAATGTCCAAAAATATGAAATTTCAAGTTATTCTTTGTGAATAACTATATACCATTTTCAGATTATCAAGAATTTGATGACCAGAAAATGAAGTGGTTAATTATGTATGAATGCTGGAATCAAAAAATTTTTTATTAAGTTGTCTTTATTAAAAAGGAATAGACTTACTGCTATTTTCTGTAGTTAAGGAAAGTCAGCCCGTTACCTTCGGTTCAGTGTGCTCTTTTGTAAGTGCTTAGCCCTAATTTGCAGGTAAATAGAATATATAAATACATGCTTTGACCACATAACATCAGGTTTAGAAATGAGTGACTGGCAGGGCATGGTAAGAGACATCTCTTATCTCATCAATGTGGTGTCCAAGAGCAGAGAATTAGGAGTAGCAGATCATTTCAGCAGTAATGAAATTACCTGAAACAAAACAAAAGGAACATATTTTCGTCACACCTAAGAGCAGCTGCTTCTTCTGTTGTGAAAACGCTTCATTGAGAATTCTGAGTTACCTCTGTTGGATTAAGTCACCAGACTCCATGCTGTAATTTTTTTCTGATTAATTTTTGAAACAATCCCTAAATTCTAGTAAATATCAGTTCCTTTATCCGCAGCCTGTCTAATGTTTTGCTGCCTACAATATCGAGCAGACAGCAAATGAAAGTAGAACTTAATCTTTAAAGCTTTACAAGAAAGCATAGGTTGTCTTAGAATTAAAAACAAAGCAAAACAAAATACACAAGTGAGAAGACATAAATAATGTATATAAAAGGGCTTAGTGCTCAGATTATATAACAGATACCCACATACCAATAAATACAATTCAGTAATTCAGAAGCAAAAACAAAAATACCAAACCCAAAGCAAACAAGGAACAAACCCAAGCAGTCTCGGAAAACAAAGTCTGTGGTCAGAGCATATCTACTGATGTGGATTGCAGAGGACAGCAGTGACAGGAGGTAACAAAATGCAAATCTGACACCATGAAGTCTCAGCAAAAATTTGACAAACTGCTGCCCTGGGGGATGTGAGCTGCTAAGAACACATCGGACTACATTCTAGAGATGTGATGGAGTATAGAAATAATACACACATTGACCCATGAAGTTGACATCTAAGCATCAGTTACAGAAAACCTGGCTTGTCTGGACATAAGCCAGTTAGGACCAAATGAAAGGGCTGAGACTGGCGATTCCTCATGCACCCACCCAAAGCTATGAAGTGCAACAGAAGAGGCTACAACTCAGCATGCAGACTCCTTCATTTTATGTCGGACTAACAATAAGCCATTCTGTACTTCAGAGGACATGTGCCATTGAAGTCCATCTTAATAGATTCCCAGCAAATGAATTAGCTATTAAAAGAAGCCGAAGTATCTCCAAACCGTTTGACTGAAATTTAATAGGCAGGTTGATTAAAATTTAATAGCAAACTTGTTGGCTATTAAAAGTGCACAGTGTGATAAATCAAGATGTCAGGTTTTCAATTTATGATTTTAGAAAAAAAAATTGACAAATGAGCTCTTGACTTTCAACAAAATATTGCTTGACACTTTGTAACTTCATTGTTTGAAATAAAACATTAAAAATAGGAACTTATTTTGTGAGTTAATATTTTACATAACATAAGGAGCCAGACAAATTGTATTAGTTGTTTTTTTTTTCATAAATGACTTCCTCTTGAATAAAAGAGAGAATCTGTTCCATAGCATAACCCTACAAAATGGAAATGGGTATTGATCCCATTGTCTTTTTGTAGGTGGAAGAGAAGGGCACAGTTATTACTTTCTTATAGAGAAAAAGTAATGGGGAGGAAACCAAATACTTAAAATACTTAATGTCTTTGAATTGTTTCTCTGCGGTTTTAGAAGGTTCTTTGTAAAAAATCTACCTACTTTTACTTTATTAGCCTATTTTACATAGCTTAATATTAAAACAACTAATATTATTGACAAGTATATGGAAGAATATTGCTAACTTCTAGAAGTATAAAAATAAAATTCTCCTAAAACCGTTTATTTTTTGTTGTTGTTGCAGAGGTCCTAAAAATGTTTGAAAACCACTGTTTTTTTCCTTTTTTTTTATTTTATTATTATTTTTTTTATCAGTTACATTTTATTAACTCTGTATCCCAGCCGTGTCCTGATCCCTCATTCCCTCCCAGTCCCTCCCTCCCTCCCTCATCTCCACTGTGCCCCTTTCCAAGTCCACTGATAGGGGGGACCTCCTCCCCATTCATCTGATCCTGTTTTATCAGGTATCTTCAGGACTGGCTGCAAAGCCCTCCTCTGTGGCCTAACAGGACTGCTCCTCCCTTCGGGGGTGGGGAGACCAAAGAGCCAGTCATTGAGTTCCTGTTAGAAATAGTCCCTGTTCCCCTCACTTTGGGAAACCAATTGGTTACTGAGCTACCACAGGCTACATCTGAGTGGAGGTTCTAGGTTATATCCATACATGGTCCTTGGTTGAATGTCAGTCTCAGAAAAGACCCTGTGCTCAGATATATTTGGAAAACCACTGTTTTAAATATAAATCAGTGAGATTACCAATGTCATATACGACCTTTGAATCCAAAAACTTCATGTTCAAACAAGATAGAATGACAAAGAACAGAGTGGAGGATGAGTTAAAGAAAATAATTCTCATGGTCAAACTGATTAGGAAAAGCAGAATATCCATCATCTTCTCTGTAAATAATAAGAGGTTGAACAGTGAGGCTTATTGCTCTGTGGTTCCTAAGGAACAGTTGTATTCTCTTATTTTATTGAATCATTAATACTTGAAATCATAAAAAAAATTGGCCATCTAAATTTGGTGATCAAATGAAAATACAAGCACACTATTTGGCAGGTACAGTGCAGAGCAGCAATCAAGTTATTTCAAGAGCTTATCGGTGTCCTTTTGTTAGCTTTCTGTCGAGAATAAATGCTGTTTGAAATATTTCTGCAAATGATAAAAACAGACATTCAAGTGAGATGGAGACTTTCACCCTGTCTCAGATCTGTCTCCTGCTTCACAGTTTGAGAGCATACTGGTCCGTCTTAGATTTCCAGTTGGTGTTATAATCGTCACACTGAACAAACACAGGTAACACTGCCATCCAGGTGTCCATTGCTAGAAGGAAAGAGGTAGTGTGTTTTGTGGCAAAACACCCAGCCGAACCGATGGAGACTGCTGTTCTACCATTTGACTTTCACTTATTCAAAAGCCATTGTTACTACTCTAAATCTTCATAAAGAATAAAAATAAAGTACGGTTTTTACGTGACTGTCTTTCCCAGGGCTTTAGGTCCTGATTGTTTCAATAATCATAAGGGCAGCTTCTCTGAGCTGTTCAACATAGAACGTGAGAATCCTATTTGCTGTGCATCTTTCCTGCATCAGAAACAAAAGGCTGATGGACTGGCTTCTTCTAGATAGCTATATATATATATATATATATATATATATATATGATGAAATTCAGTCTTAAATCCTTTTCATATTTTCCTACCTTATTCAGTAAGTATACAGTATGAGGAGGTAATGACCAGGATTCAGATTAAGAAATGAGCATCTTTACATTGCTACCTCATTTTTAGCCTAATTTAGCTGTTTTTTCTTCCCCCTTTGAATTGTGGCAGCTGCTTTGGTTTTGTTTGTTTGCCGACATTGCTGTGACTACCAAAAACTAGCATTTGAGGAACATTTTTATCACTACAAATAAATCTGTAATTTCTATAATTGTTTATACTTCTGCCTGAACAATTTCAGTAGCAAGTGTATCCAGTATTGTTTTAGAAGCAAACAAGAAAATACTATCAGCAACTGGCCAATGAGCACACTTTAAAATTTATTTCAGATTGTTCCTAAGGAGATGATTCCGTGGTTGAGGGCACTTGCTGATCTTGCAGAGGACCTGATTTCAGTTCCTGGCACCCACACTGCAGCTCACACCTACCTGTCAGTGCAGTTTCAGGATGTCTAGTAGCCTCCTTTGGCTTCTGCACCAACCTAGTATGGATGTTATATGTGTATGACGGGCATGTAAACTCATACCATAAAATAAAAATAAATCATTCTTTGAAAAAAAAAACTATTCAGAACTGATTTCACCATTCTGCGACAGCATTCGTCTCCTGTAACTTCTTCACTAATTAAGCAGAGGGCGTTTTCCTTGTTTTATTGAGCTCTACAAACGAGATGTGCAGTGTTAAGGTAACCTCTGCATTTAGTGCCCCTGGAGTCTATATTCCAATGTAAAAACAGGACAACTTAAACACCTTTTCACACAGTTAGCTCTTTCGTGTCCCCACAAAGACCAACTTATTTGTGTGTCCAAACTAACTAACCAGTAAGCTCAACTTTCAGCTAAAAAACAGTGACAGATGGTCTATAAACACTGAGCTTCTTGGACGTCTTCAGTGATTTCACAGCTGCTCGAAGGGAAGTTTACAAATCAGAAGTAAGTTCCAGGAAAGAGGAAGAGACAAGGTAGACAGATTCCTGGAGAACAGTTTCAGAATTCAAAGTGACCTCCATCATTTGGGGAAACAGCCAGAAGCAAACAGTACAGGCTGCATCAGAGACTAGTGCATTGCAAGACAGCCACAGAGAAGAGACAGAGGTTCCTCTGAACACAGAAGATGGAGGGCGACAGGTTCTGTGCAGGTTTTCAGCTAAAAGATTGAAGCATTGGTAATTTAGTTTTCATGTCTGTTTCTCTCTGCATAGTGCAACCACTGAAAAGTATAATTGCCTACTCCTATGTGAGTGCAGGCTGTAGAGGAATGAGGCACTCATACTCCCTAAAAGATTTCTCTCTTTACGAAATGCAGATTAATAAGCAACCAGAGAGGTTGCTCTAAGCACCAAACGGCTTTGAAAAGGTGATTTCTTACATCAGGGTTGTACCGAGAATAGTGACACTTTGATTACTAACATTTTCCATCTCTTCTGTAACAACACGTTCCCAGAGTAACCTCTGTCTTTATGCTGTCTGTGAAATAGCAGGCCATCATGTGCTATTACCCACTTTTGTCCTTATGGCTGAAGCCCTCACTTGAAGTACTGCTCAACATGTGTATAACTAATGTGGGGCTCAAATGGCGCATCAGCTATAAAAGGCCAAGGACAGTAAAGAAAGCTGAATTTTGACAGTAATTCTTTTTTTATTTTATCAGAATAAAGGCTCATTATACTCTGAATAAAGAATAATACACGTTTTTCTTCCAGAGTATTGAATTATTTTCACACGTATTTGTGATTACAAAGAGTAGATGACTCTCCTCTGATGCGTGTCATTTCTCGTGATATGTGATCAGTAACTGACTGACTCTGACAGGCTTCAAAGGTTGAGGAAGTGCTCTTCTGAAAAGTCAGGTGGCCGAGACTGGATTTTGTCTTTTGCATTGGATACTTATCTTAATACCTACAAGGCATTTCAGCCACTGTGACCAGCCTTTCCCCCTTAGCAGCATTTGAGTAAAAATAGATATAAAAGAAATGAAATAAAAATCAACTTTAGGGATAGAGAGATGGCTTAGTGTTTAATAGCACTGTATGCTCTTCCAAAGGACCCGGGTTCAATTCTCAGCACCCACATGGCAGCTCACAACTGTCTGCAATGCTGATTTCAAGGGATCTGACACCTTCACACTAACGCACATAAAATAAAATTAAATAAATTTTAAAAGATTAAAAAAAAAGAAAATCAACTTTAGGAATCAGCTTGTTGGAGCTGGAGAGTTGGTTCAGTGGTTAAGAGCACTGTCTGCTCTTCTAGATGACCTGGGTTAAATTCCCAGCAACCACATGGCAGCTCACAAGTGTAAGTCCAAAATCTGTCACCCCTATACAGACATAAATGTAAATAAAATACCAATGCAGTAAAATAAAAATAATTAAAAAATAAAAATAGTAGTTTTTTTTTTTAAAGAAAACAGCTTATCGTCCTATATTCATAGTCATACTGTTTGAAGTACTTTCAAAGTACACTTCAGAATTTTAAAAAAATAAAATGAAATACTTGGAGTACTGAAACGGAATGTTTTTCTGGTAAAGACACAATCAGAAAGATTATGTGTAAAACCTTTAATAGCGTCACTAGAATTCATTCTGAAGTTGTTTATTTTCCAGTAGTTATGATTTTCCCCTTATATGCTAGGATTTCTTGTAAAATGAACAATAATAAAAAAAAACTAAAATTCTGAGCCATCAACTTCTTGTTTATACAGAAAGTTTTGAAATTTTTTTTGGTTATTTATTTCATAGTATTTATTTATTTATTTATTTAGTTTTTTTTTTTTTGAGACGTGCTTTCTCTGTGTATCCTTAGCTGTCTTTGAACTTGCTCCATAGACCAGGCTGCCTTCAAACTCACAAAGATATACCTGCCTCTGCCTCCTAAGGGTGGGGTTAAAAGTGTGCGCCACCACCAACAGACCATACTTTAAAATTTTTAATATAGAAAATATTTTTATTTTATAGGACAAAGAAATAGTTGACATTTGATATTTATTTGAGCTGTGTGTGTGTGTGTGTGTGTGTGTGTGTGTGTGTGTAAAGGCAGGCCAGAGCAACTGGTTACGAAATGTCTTCCTCTTTTATTTTCCATCTTTTTTTGGGGGAAGGGGTGTGTATGTGCAGAAAAACAGTGATTGTTTTTACAGAATCTTTGTAATTAGAAAATTTTAAATTTAAAGAAGAATTACATTATTTTCTCCCTTTAACCCCTCCTCTATACCTCACCTTGCTACTCTTTAAATTCTTGGTTTCTATTTCTTTAATTTTTATTATATATGCATATACATTCACATATATTTTTAAATGTATAACTACACTGTGCTGAGTCTATTTAATATTATGTGTAAGCATGTGATTTCAGGGCTGGTTTTAAGAGCAGGTTTATCAATGATCCTAGAGCTTACTAATCTAGCAGGAAAAAACAGTAAGCTGCAGAGAAAAGTTCCTGTCCCCTTCCCCAGTGCTATGATTGCATGCACTTAGCCTTTCACTGGGGTGGTTGAGGGTCACGTTCAGGTCCTTGTGCTTTCATGGCTAATTCTTTACCAACTGAACCAACTCTAAGCCCGCCTTTTACATCTTAAGTTACATAAAGCAAATAAAGAAAATGCATAAAAACTTTCCCGCTTGGTTTGTTTATCAGTTAATTCCTGTTAGATAATGTGTGGTAATTAAGAAAAAGTCAGAGAAGCAGGAATAAAACCTTACTCTTTATTATATTTGAATAAATATATTTTTTAGTATTTTCTATTTTTAAGGTTTGACCTTAGTCGTAGTTCCTTAGAGTAATCATAAAGGGTAATTATTTGATTTAGAATATCAACTTTCTGTAGTAGACATGATTTACATAGAATTTATTCTTAAATGTTTTATAGATTAAATCTTGTGTCAGTCATAAACAAGTTAAAAATATAAAAATCAATGTATAAGCTTTTCGGTGTTGGATTTTTGTCTTAAAGACACTATAATAAACTGTTTTTAACCTTACATAAGTAATGCCTCATATGTATAATTCTTCATTAAAAATTAAAGTCCTGACAGAGCTGTGGTGTGACCAATAGCAGGCGTCATATTGCCCAATGAGGGACTACTTAAATGAATATACAGCATAACTTCAGCCAGCAAATGCAGAGTACTTCCTAGGGATACATTTGTTGAGTTCTCTGAAAATTCGACAGGAAATATAGAAGGCAAACAATGACTTGCTTACTGTAAGATGTGATAGTTTTGGTCTTTAGTGCACTGACAGGCTACATGGTGCTTCAAATTAATTTTTTAGTTTCTTGCTTTAGTGTTTAAGATATTTGTCAGCTGACCTGCATCTTAACAGATGAAGATTTATAACTTAAAAAACGTTAACACTGTTACAGTCTAACTTCCCTTATTGATTTTTAAAACATTTCCTATGAGTGGAAAAAGTTTTGTGTTGCTAATCCAATCTAGTTTACTTTTATTATGAGGTAATTACAGGTCTGTATGTAATTGTTTAAAGCAACATGGAGCTATCATACATGCCAGCATCTTGTGAAACTGACTGTAGCAACCAGGATACTGACCTGTAACCCTCCACCAATCTTACTCAGATTTCATCAGCTGTGTTTGAGCTGTGTTTGTATGTTTATTTCTTGAGGGCAGTTTCATCTTAAAGAAGAGTCATGCTTCCATTTTCACAGTTAATATGTAGAATACTTTCACCTTTCTTTTACTGCAATATAAGGGCAATTATTTTTGACCACATCTACTTTTATCTTTAGCAACCACTCATCTGTTCTCCTTTTATATGTTTTCCATTTAATGTATATGTATATTCTGTTTAATATATATGTAATGTATGTGAATATACATTCTATATAAATGGAATTACATAGCATTATGTAAATTTGGGATTTGGCATTTCTCTCCTGGTGCAATCGTTAGAGATTTGGCTAGTTTTTGAAGCGTAGGATGTCTGGTGGCAGAGTTTGAAAGAAGTACAGGCTCCTTCCTGTTTGGGGCTATTAGAAATACAGCTGCTGTGAATTTCCCTTTACAAATTATAACATGAACATGAATTTCAATTACTCTGGAATCAGTGTCCAAGAATGAAATTGCTGGATGACATAGTGAGTTTTTCCTTTAATGAGAAACCACCAAACTGTTTCCTCGAGTAACTGTTATTTTTACATTCCCTCCAGTAACATTTGATCGATCAGGTTGCTCTGCTTCCTATCCCTGCATTCACTGTGGCAGCCATTTTTATTTTATACTTATAATGCTATCTAACGGTGATTTTAAGCTGTTCCCTATTGATAATCACAGTTCTTTCATGAGCTTATTTGACACTTGGGCATCTTTTCTGTGAAAAGTCCGTTTACAGCTGGATTTTGTTTAATATTGACTTTTTGCTTTTTTCATATTGACCTCCCGAAAGGCGTTCTCCATGGTTTAGATCAATATTGAATGACAAGTTCTCACAGATATATGACAAATGTTCTTCCAGTCTGTAGCTTGTATGTTTATTCTCACATTTAAATTACGTATGCCTGTGCACTAAACCTGCCTCATGATAAGATTTGTGTTCATGTTTCCTCACTCACATTACCCCCTTCATTTGACATAAAGTGCAGTCTGACATATCATTTTCATATATGGCCTAAGTATATTTAATGTAATTATTTCTCTTATCTCTCCATCTGTTTCGTTGGTTTTTGCAGGCAGCATGTTGTCATAACTGTGCTAATACACTAAACACTAAGAATATCTTTTGAAAACATATAAAACTTTGGTACTTTAGCATGCCAACGTTTGAACAACTAGTTGGAAAATGGAAAATATGTGTTATGTATGTGTGTGTATTGCTTACTACCATGAAGTTAATACTTTGTTTATAATTAATAACCACATGATTTTATAACATTTGTTAGGTCACCTGATTAGTATGCTTCCTCGGTGTACTAATGAATAATCATACCTTTCAATTTTATTTCAATTTTACTAGTTTTCATAGAATTTTAAGAAATATCAAATTCTTCTGTTGTGTCAACAATTGCTCTCCAAATGAGTGTTCAATCATACTTGTTGCATTTTATTCTTTTTTTTAACTTTTGTGAAAAAAGAAAAATAATCAATGGTCTCTGTGAATGAGGAAATGTCTTTGTTTAATTTTAGCTTTTTTTTCCTGCATTTTAACTTTTTCTTTTTCTGGCTTTAGCTTTGTGTTTTGTTTGTATGGATGGCAAGATTTAATTTATTTTCTTTAATTTTTGGTTTCAATTGTTACCAAGCATGGGAGTATATTCTTGCATACCCTTTGGGAAAGAGAGTACCCTAAATGTGGTTTAATCAGTACTGTAAATTCTTTCTTTCCCATTTACTCAAGTGTGTGCATTGTTGAAATGTGCCAGCGGCATATTTTTTTGGTCTATTTATCTGCCTGCCTGTAATCAGGACTATGTCAACTGTTGTCATTCTAAATGTTTCCTTTCTTTTTTTCAAGCACATTTGCCTGATTGACCTTTTTTTTTTTTCTCTGTCTTTCTATGGGGCTGCTCCAGGAGCCATGGCTAATCATCTTATAAGCAATGCTCTGCTTCGTCCGCATGGTACTAACAATCCCTATAACTCATTGCTTGGGGAACCGGCGGTCTGTAACAGTCCTTCTGTCAGCATGTACAACGCACAAGGTGTGCTGGAGTTTACCTTAATTATCTCAAGTGAGAGTCCCACCTTACATAGCTTTTATGAGCACATCCCGTTCGCTTTTCTCCTGCCTTTTTGTTTGTTTGTTTGTTTGTTTGTTTGTTTTGGAAGCAGACACACAGAGTCCGTTTACATCCTATCCCTCTCTGTGCTTTTATTTTCCATTTTCCTTAGGTTTCCTTAGTGAGAAGTAGCTCCCTTCTGAATAAGCAAATGCCTGATTCACCAGTACATGTTTGTTTTCCCCTGCTGTTATGAAATGTATTGTGGTTTGTCAGTACTTCCCTGTTACTCATTTATTCCTATATTAAATACCTGTGTGCTTATTGTGAGACATGAGAATATTTGTCTAAGGTAAGTAAGATAAAGGCAGACTTGATTCAGTAGTCTTAATGTTGTCAGATTGAGGAAATCAATCTTCCTTTGCTGTATCATAAAGTTCACTCTAGGCACAAGGCATTAGTATTGATGAAAGCATTAGATTAACTCCAGGGGAAAGTACACTGACCTAAAGCATGGAAGACAGAACACCAGGCTGGAAAGCAGCAGCCGCCTCACTTCTCCCTCAGCTCCCAAGAGCCGTATAGGAGTTGGTCCAGGCAAGCCACGCACTTTCCTGTGAAGATGGTTTCTCTGTGCATTGTCTTGCTTGAAAAGTATGTAAAAGTCATCTCTCAAAAATATAGTAAGCATGTATCTCTTTAAAAAAATCTTACAGTATAAGCTCGGGTTTTGCCTTTCACAAGTACAAATATTTGTTATGGGCATAAAGTGTTTTTTAAGTATCCTATTTCTGTGCATGTAGTAAAAAGACCACAGAAAATATTCCAGTAAAAGTTGCACAAAATAAAAATTCTACCTAGTGATCTCCGTATTGAAAATAATGCTTTCTAGAAAATTCACCACGATAGAGAACTCTTTGGTTCCTTTCAACTGAATGTGATAGATTAGCAATCAATTTCTGTTACACTAGGAAGATTGGGTGGTCTGCTTGTTTGCATTTCACTTAATCTGAGGTGAAGGATTAGTGGTGCGATTGTGTAAATTTGTGCCCCATTCTAAAAAGTCTAAAAAGGGCTGCTCAGTGCAATGTGCCAGCCTCATCTCACACCATCTAAGTTTGCCCAGGTGGCTTCTTCCCACTTGCAAAGAATTATCTGGAAACTATTTTCAGAGCACCAGTGTTTGCCATTAAATGGTGACTTTAAGATGTTCGCAAAAAAAGTAATTGAGCAATCTCTGAGTCCCATCCAGTTTCTTAAAGGCTGGTATGTCTTAACATTGACAGAGTTTGAGACTCAAAAGGAGAGGCAGAGAGTATTAAATATTTGTTTCCTGGTGTCTGTAAGGCTCAATGATCCCTCTACCAGTGGCCTCCACACTTCAGGATCCATATATTTATCGGTGAAGTGCTCATTTTGTTTTTCATATGTGTGTATCTCCCCTTGGTTATGATACTTAGATTAGTCTGTGGAGCAGAGAAGAGCCCGGTACTGTTTTGGTGATCCTTTAAATATTAAAGGCAATTTTCTATTTTTCTTCCATTCCCTAATCAAACAAAACTATTAAGGTGAGACAGTTTCTGGGCCCTTTTTATAGTCACCTTTTCTATACTGTCTCTTGTCTATCAGGGTCCCCATTCCATTGTGATGCTCTGTGAATTGTGCCTTGCACATTATACCAGATGTGGTGTGGCAGAAGAGTCTGGTAGAAAAAACATTTTACTTTGTTGGTTCTTGTTTTTGAATTAGCCAAGTAACAAGTAAATATGTCATTATAAACTATTTAAAACATGCTGAGACATTAGCACATCTAACACTACCTGAGGTTACTATTTGCACCATAGTTAATAATTAAGTGTACTCATTATTACATTTACACAAGATGTTGGCAATTGTTTTAAATACTAAATTTAGATTACATTTGTTTTGCTTTTATCTTTTTTATATATAATTTACAATTTCTTATAGAAGGAAAACTGACAATTTATTAATTGAAATGTTTTTCTTATTTAATATTTACCTTTCTATCTTCATCCATATTTCAAGGAGTCTTTAAAATATGGAACTCATGTAAAAATGTTTAAATAGGGGAGTTCCAGTGATATACCTCTATTTGTAATCTCAACATTCAGGTTTAAAGTCATCCTGGGTTACATTCCTAGGAAAAAAATGCACATAAAGACATAAAATGGAAACATTTACAAAGTGAAATTTAAAATAATAATATATGCACACAGTGTTATTCCTGTGCAATTGATTGCTAGACATTGTTATTTAAAAATTATCAATAAATATACAAAGACTTCATCCAGAGAAATATGTCTCTTATTTTAGTAAATTTGATAAATATTTGTGACTATTTATATATGTGTGTCTATATATATATATATATATATATATATATATATATGACTGAAGTAATTTTGTTTTCAAAGTCGAAGTTGAAATTGTGTACCTCTCTTGAAGAGATAAAGGAACTCTAGTAGTGCTAGAAGTAAGCTTTGAAAAACTAGCCAAGAAAGAAATCTTGGTGACTGTCATATTACTGCTAATCTTATGCTTTCAGATGAATGCACTTATATTTTTACTGGCAAGGTGAAATCGTTCATGAAATGTAGGTTTCTCGGTATGTACTGGAGTAGTTCATATTGAATTGCTGCTTGATTTTGTTCTGTGGATCTTCTAATTTAGTTGTACCAGGGCTTTTCAGGCACTGGAACATTCAGACTGAAAGTACTCATCCTTGCTTGCAAATGCCTTTACTTAAAATTTGTAAAAAAAAATGTATTTATAGTGTTACTGAAGTATATAGAGTTAGAAATAAAAATGAATATGCATTTGTTATACTGAATTTAGATACTATGTATAGAAATATTTAAAATATCATGTAGAGTATTTCTTATTTTCAGTATTAGAAATTCAACTTTTATAAAACTAAGTCTCATTGGAAAACCTGTCAAAACAACATTATAAAAAGATAAAGTCTTTACTTTAAGAAAATAAATGTACTTTTCAAACTAACTGGATTCAAATTCAAAATTTAAAGAAAGACATAAACTCACAGGACAGGATGAAGGGAAAAATTCATTATATATGGGTAGGAATGCAAAGTTGTATAGTATATAAATTAATATTTCCTACGGCTTTCAAACCCTGTGGCAGCTGACAACAGGAGACTACAGCAGAGCTGGGAGAAGTTTCAGGTCCCCTTTCTGATTCTCCCTCGTCTAGATTGGCAGTGTGATATCAGATCAGGCCTGGGCTCCTTTGATTTTAGTTCCCTCATTTATTGAGCAAAAAATGATCCTAGTAGCATTTGGATGTGTTAGTAAACAGTTTAGCTGTTGATTCTGAATTCTTCTTCTAAAGTTAATTCAAAGTTTTACCTGGGATTTCCCCTGCCTTTTACAATGTGACACATTTCTTTTATAAGATATAAATCAAAACTTAAAATATAAAACTAAAGTGTGCCAGAGAATATAACTAAAGTGTGCATATATGAAAACATCAACTCATAAGTTCGTACAATTAGTAAATACTAACAAAAATATTTGTGTTAAAAATAAGACTGTTGAATTACAACCCAGAATCCTCTGAAATGATATGGTCCAGTAATTGTCTCGGTTTTTATTTTCAGCTATTTAACCTTCCTATAACAACAACAACAAAGACACCTGTTTTTCTCTGGTTACAGCTAGGGTTTTCTTAAAAAAAACATTTCTTGGGATTGTCTTTTAGATCATCTAAACTCTTTGTAAAGTATGATGATGCCATAATCTAAAGTAAAACTTCCAATTGAGTATGCAAGTTTTTCTTCCACATTTTGGGAGGCAGAATAATAAATGCATTTAATATTTTCCCTGTCATTAAACACCTACTTAATGTGAGCTTCAAAAAATGACAGGCTTGATCCTCTTGTTTTAAACAACACAGCATTGTCTGGGGTCAATGGAGGAACAATAACCCTTGTGCAGGGAAAGCGAAGAAACACAAGTGACAAAAGAGCACAGTTATGATAACTTCAAGTCCAGTCTTCTTTCTGTACTTTATTTTTAATTTCACTAATAATTTCTAAAAGTATATTACATTCCTTAAAAGCTTGTACTTTCCAATATCACATACGTATCATATCAAAATGCAGCATTAGAAATAATCATGGCTCACCCCCTTTTTTTAAAATCTGGTTTGTGTGACAATGTCAAGTGTGATATAAGTGTATAAGAAATTTGTGAGCTACGGAAACACTTACTAAATCCTCATTATATTGATGTGTGTCAAGGGGGGAGGGCTTTTATTTTCTGACTAACATTTCAGTATTTGAACTATGATAAACCATGTAACACAGACTTGCGAATTTGGGGGCAGTGAAAATGATTTATTTCCTGTGACTCCTTTTCTGCATATCATCAATTTGCTTTTGACTCATGTTTCTCTTACTGTCACTGTAAGCTTACTTGTTGTTTTTTCTTTCCTTTTCTTCATGCTGTCGTTTAGAGCCCTACAGAGAGACAAGTATGGGAGTAAAGCTAAACATTGCATATCAAATGTAATTTTTTTCAGTTCACTTTTATTGCATCACATATAGATGATGTAGTTATTAAAAACAGTTCATCTCACAATTTCAAAACTGAAAAAGAACCTATAAACCAACTTCTATAAATATATGCTAATAGAGATTAGACGCTTTCGTTGTCTGATTCTTTTATTCTGTCACATAATCAACATAATTGTTAAGTCTCATGTAGTGTTTGTGTGAGTTAAATTGTTTTTAAATTAAGCATTTATTGTTTTTTTTTTTGCAAAGTAGCCCATAAATTTTAATTTTTATTAGTGCATTCCATCATTACAAATGTGTCCCATTGCAACATGCCCACCTTATTTTCTATGGCTGTTTTAAGCACAATACCAAATGCATTGACAACAAAATATTAAAAAAGAACGTTTCAATGCATCAGCCACAACATCAAAACCACTAAGCATATCATACCAACCTCTCCAACAGCAATCACCTGTCGTATGCAGCCCTTTTAAAAACATTTACTTTTTTTTTCTTAACATTGTGAATTTGTGTACCAGATATATTACGACATGAAAATAAATGGCTTCAACCTATTTCTGTGGTGGCTGCTTATTAATGGGTTTTATGAGCTGCTATTTTTGAAAAGTGTTTTCCTTGAATGTAAAGTATGCAAGAAATGCATATAAAATTGGCATTTATACGATAAGTCCTTTCAATTGGAACTGGGTTTTCACTGAACTGGGTTTTCATAAATACAACTCCATCACAGATATAGAATGAGTGCTATATTTTCACAATTTAAAAAATGTCTTAAGAGGTTTAAGAAAATTCTTCACATAAAAAAATTTTTGGAAATACCCTTCCTTATTACCAGCATTGGTTAAATGTGTAGGTTTTTCTTTTTTCTTTTGTGGATGTACTCAAAGTGATTTATGAAACTATTATAGATTCTTGAACTTCTTATTCAAGTGACTACAAAAACCATGAAGTTTGTGGTTAAATTTATTTTTCTTGCATCTGTTTCTTACCATAATAAATGTTTGTCTTCTTTGAAACTAAATTTTAATATGTCCCAAGCCATCAGTCATTATAAGATGATAACTTTAATACTAATACTGTGTATTTAGGACTCAAACCCTGTACACATTGTTATGTAGTATCTGCCAGGGACCCTAAAGAACTATCGGGTTAATATATAGTAATAACTACAGAGATAACAGAAGAAGAATACAGAAAAAAATCCAAATATTTTGAAAGCATGTATAAATTATCTTGATGTGCCATTTATTTGGCTGGGCATTATTTCATGACTCACAAATTTAACATAATTCTTTTGTGGTTTTGTATGCAACAGTAATTTTAATCTACCTAAACTATATTTACATATCAAATTACCAAATATTGTTTCTCTTACTTTTGAACTATGTAGTCAAAGTGCCACACATGAATTATGTTATAGTTATTTCAGAGCTATGTAAAGTTAGAGGTGATGATTTCACTGACTTTGAAGTGTATAAATTGAAAGCAATGAATGGCTATATGAAATTTTGTATTAATTTGCCAGTAACAACTAAGTACACTTCATATATCAGATTCGGTTTATGTTAAATTGGAAATTAGTAACATATATATAACATTTCTGTTAGTTTTTTTGACTTTATGTATATATACATGCTAACATGTATAGATTTAATAATGCTTTTTGTTTTTTTTCCATTTTATATTTAAGATGCTAGCAATTTATACATATTTTAGAGTCCATGAATGTCTCTACTTTTCGTGTCTGTGTGTGTTATGTGCGTGTGTGTGTTCGATGGCTCATTGGATATAAATGTCATAGTGTCTTGTAATCTTTTTCAGAGGGGCTTCTGAACAATGCCAGGGATACAAGTGTCATGGATACTCTACCACTGAATGGTAACCATGGCAACAGTTACAGCATTGCTGGCGGCGAATACTTGAGCAACTGTGTGCAAATTATAGACCGTGGCTATAACCACAACGAGACCGCCCTAGAGAAAAAGATCCTAAAGGAACTCACTTCCAACTATATCCCTTCGTACCTGAACAACCACGAGCGCTGCAGTGAACAGAACAGGAATATGATGAACAAACTGGTCAACAACTTGGGCAGTGGGAGCGAGGACGACGCCATAGTCCTGGATGACGCAGCGTCCTTTAACCACGAGGAGAGCCTGGGCCTGGAACTCATCCACGAGGAATCCGATGCTCCCTTGCTGCCCCCGAGGGTTTACTCCACGGAGAACCACCAGCCACACCATTACAGCAGGAGGCGGCTCCCCCAGGACCACAGCGAGAGCTTCTTCCCTCTGCTAACGGACGAGCACACAGAAGACCTCCCGTCACCGCACAGGGACTCTCTGTACACCAGCATGCCGGCCCTGGCTGGCGTGCCAGCTGCAGACAGCGTGACCACCAGCACCCAGACCGAAGCCGCGGCGGCCAAGGGCGGGGACGCCGAAGACGTCTACTACAAAAGCATGCCAAACCTGGGCTCCAGAAACCACGCGCACCCGCTGCACGCCTACTACCAGCTGGGGCGGGGCAGCAGCGACGGGTTCATAGTTCCTCCCAACAAAGACGGGGCCTCTCCGGAGGGGACTTCCAAAGGACCCGCGCACTTGGTCACTAGTCTATAGAGGATGACGCGGAGATGGCAACCAGCAGGGCTGCCAACACCTAGCGGACCATCCTGAGCCATAGACGCAGTGGTCATCGTGTGTACCCCGACATCTGATGCTGTTCTCAAAAGAGAGACTCTCTGACTTTTTTTTTTTTAACTTGAATTTTTAGGTCAGCCCAGGGGATGAAGCTAACGGCCGAGATCCTCCTGTGCCCCATTCTTTCCCGTCCTTTTCCCACCGATGGAGACTTCATTATGTTAATGAACGAGATATGAAGAAATCGGCGCTCACGGTGGCCTTCTTGGATTACGTTGCGTCTGTTTGACATCTCTGATGCTCTGTTACTAGAGTCACAAGGACCTGGTTTTCCTTTTTCTTTTTCTTTTTTCTTTTTTTTCTTAAGGCCAGAACAACTGTTTGAAATTAGTAACAGTGCCGCATCTAGATGGGGGTGCTGCCCAGCCATAGGAGCGGAGCAGAACTGTACCACGTAGCGGTTCACGGTCACTCGCAAACTGAGCTCACCACAGCGGGAGAAGCTGTGACAAAGAAAAGCAAAACGGCAAGGTTAATAATCTGACCGAGGGGAATTCTAGAATTATATGCTAAATGCATATTTTATGATTTGCTGTATTAACTGATGATAAAACTAATGGCAGAAAAAAAAATTGAACAATTTCTATGTAATGTACAGATACTAGCATTGCGCCTATAGTCTGCTTTCTGTTCCTCCAGAATTTGAGTCCTGTTAATGTAGTGGCAAAAAAGAAATTTTCTTTTTCTTTTGTGCTAGTCTTGCAAGTTTGTCTACCAGTAAAACAGCAAAGTTTCCTTCCTTTCTTGTTTTCTTTCTTTTCATTTTTTTGTCCCCTCTCCCCACCTTTTTTTTTCCTTTAAAAATTCACCTGGCAAAATAATAAAAAAATAAATAAATGAAGCTATCACTTTATAAGAATCATTTTCTAGTAATGCAAACAAATTATTTTTTAACAAAAAAATAAATAAAATAAAATAAATAAAATTAGACTTCCTTCCCTCACTATATATCTTTATCCAGCCCGAGTATTTCCAACATCATTTTGCAAAATAGAGCAGGACAAAATTTTGTGTGTCCAGGGCACATCTGTTGTAATGCAAAGCATATTTGGCAAGCACTTCATCACCAAGGCAGTAGCTGTGATTCTAGAAGCTAAGAGGTGTCTCTAGAGGTAGAGGGGCTTCTGCATGTGAAGAGCCGTACTGTGCATTCCGACCCCCACACCGGCCGCCTGCACTACCAATTGTTAGAGGAGATTCCCTCCCTCATAGTAAAAGGTCAATTTATTTTTAAGTGATTTTTTTTAAAGTTTTCTGTTAACAGGAAAATTTATTTATTTGACAGGATTTTAAGTAATGTAGGAATACAAATGGTAAATTAGCAGCACATATAATTTTTTTTTTAAAAATTTATGATCCATTTTGTATGGTCTCAAGTTGGATGACCTCATTACTAATATTTGTTGTAAAAGTGAAACTTGTTTGCCAACCAATAAACAACTGATTGAGATTTAGAAGAGATTGTTTTGACGTATGTACTATATTTCAAGTACTCTCCATTTTTCTTGCCTTTCCTTTTCTCTGTTTTCAGAATATAAACTTTCCTCATCCTTTGTGACCCAAGTGAGCCACACAAAAGGAATAGTTATGACTTAAATATCCAAACACAACATGGTGTAGTTTTTTGCAGACAAAATCAACCAGGGAAATGGGATGGTTTAAAGCAGAATGTCTAATTCACACTCAAGAGGGTTAACAAAGGGTGCTTATTTATAATCCAGCTCTCCTCACCAGGCTTATGTCTAAAGACAGAGTCATTCACTGGTTTTAATATCACATGTGATAGCCATGTCCCACCCCTTCTCCTCTGCGTAAGCTCCATCTTGATAGAGGAGATATTTCGACATTTAAATTTACTCAGTTGGCTCAGAAATGTGACGTAATAGCATTGAGCATATGCATTGTACAAGAATAGTCTAAGACCTTTAAAATCAACACACACCATTCAGGTTTCTTTACGGCAATCTCAAACAAAATTCACTGTTGATTCTTGTCCTCCATCCCTCCAACTTTCCCTTTGGAGGCTTCCAACACCCCACCCCACCCCCACTGCATCCTTTCCTCCTTCATGCCACATATGTAAGACAGTTTTATGCTATTTCTGTCTTCTTCAACTTATGGGAGCGGGGGGGGGGGAGGGAGAAGGACAAAAATAATTCAAAGAACTTTCTAGATTTTGCAGCTCCATTACTAGCAGTGTCTGAGCAAGGAGCCAGACTTAGAATAAAGCTCAAATGAACTTGCCAAATTATATTTTCTCCCGTAGTTCCCTTGGGTTCACTTTACAAAAGTCTGTACGCTAGCTATCTATAAATGCTATCTTAAATCCAAGAAACGAGTTGAGAGAGTGAATGGCCAGTTATCCTTCGACAACATAAAATCTGAACCAGAAGGAAGTTGTGCTGGGCTGGAGAATGTATTAATCTGAAAGCTGCTTTGAAAGAATCCATGGATCATTCGAATTTGGTCAGGTGATGGCAATATTTTCTTTAAGTCTATAGACATTTTGATTGGGAGGAGATGCAAGCATTAGAAGTAGTTAGTTCTATTAAAAAAAAAAAACCCTTTGTGGGCCTATCTAAAGGCAGCCTTGGAAATATGCATATTGTTATGAAATACAAATAGTCATGCTTGATTTGAAGATTAGTACTCTTGATGCAAACAAATCAGTAAAATGCTGGTTTCATGGAACAATGGGAAAATTACTTCAGCTGTTGACACTCTGATATTATTTCATTCCTGTATGTGATACTTTGTGTTTCTTACATGGAAGCTGAAACAGGTGCCTGCCCATTTCTACAGGGAACGACCTGAAGAAATATCACTTTAATCTGGTATAGAAGGCCTTCGCATGCTATGGGTTAACTTTGCTCTTGAATCAAGATGAAAGGGTCATGGCTGACTTCTCATACATCATAACTGGTGTACTTCAGAAAGAATTGATCCCCAAGTTCTTTGCTATGTGACTCTAAGTAAACAAAAGAAAAAGTAGGTAAGGAACTTGACTGCATCATTTCATTAGAAATTTGTACATTCCTTTAGTCCTGTTGATATAAGCTAGCTTAATTCCTGAACCTCTGGTCCTCCCACCTGTCCTTTCATGTAACCCATTAATAACCCATTAATGTTATTAATTTTTCTTCATTCTGTAACCTTTTGTTGATTCTAGCTTTTCAGTACCCCAAGACACTCATTGATAGGCTTATTTGCATATTTCCATGAAGTAAATTTCTATCCAATAGACTCAGTGTACATACATCGCACATTATTTAGACAGTTGAAAGAGAAAGTCATGGAAATTAAACAAACTAATTATTGCTTCCTAGTAAATAATATTTTTGTAATATTTTACGCTTGAAGTTTTTACCTCTTTGAGGTCTGAAGCAACATGACACTTTGTCAGGGCACTATGGAATGGACCTCAGGTTTAATCAATTCTTATATTAGTGGCTTGTTGCATGGCCAGTGTTGCTAATTAATAATATTTATAAGAATATAAGAATTCAGAGAAGAATTGGTTGGAATTCACTTAAATTTTGTGAACATCCCTCTTTGTTTTTAATACAGTAAATTTTTAACATGTGGGAAACAAATTTCCAAGTCCTGTGATAGAATAATCTTAATGAGTCAAATGAATTGGCATGAGAACAATTATATTAAAATAAAAAATAAGCAGGAAATTATATTAAAGGCAGCTAATTATATTAATTATAATTTCCTGTAAAAAACATTCATTGTGGTTCTAAGTTAAAACATAGTTTACGGTCTAAACTGTTTTTAAGACTGCCAGTATAATTTAAAAAGTTCTTACACTAAAACGAACCCAATCTTTAAAGAATTGGTTTTTTAATTGTCAGTGTTAACAATATGATGAATCCCCTGACTTTAACTAGAACATTAAAACCTTTTGTCAGTGACAGACTGCAGTTTTGCGGGAAAAAGAAATAAATATAGCTTTTGTCTAAAGATCAACTCTGAACTGCATTGTATCCACTCCATATCAATGAAAGTAGTTTTTGAAGTTGCTTATTAGCACTGTATCAAACTTCTAGTACTTCCAATATTTTGGGGGAGAAAACACACCACTGATAAAACAAGCAAATAAACAAAAGCCACCTTAACTATAAATAAACATCAATGTAAATTTTCAAAGGCAAAAATTAACAATGATAAACTCTAATCTGATTTTAATTGAGGCATTGGCATTAATATTTTACTCCAACAGAATAACTGACATAAAATACTATATACAAACTTCCCAGTATATTATAAACCAGAATGTAAAGATTTAACTGGTCAGTTTTAGTATCTCATAATATCACATAAGCAATTACTATGCATTTCTATTTAAAAAAAAAATATATATATATATATAAGATTTCTCCATGCAAAGTTTAGGAAGTTGAAGACATAGAAGGAACACAAATACATAGAAAAACGGGTTTTGGAAGCATTTTTGTAGAAATGAATTCTATGTAAGAATTTTCATGGAGTTTATAAAATAGACCCCAAAGAGTAAACTCAGTTTTGTAATCAGAAAATCTGACAACTCAAACCACCTGAAATATGTGTTAAAAATCCAAGCTTTCATTTGTAATTCAAAGTGTCGATAATTGCTATAATTGTGTGTGTCCTGGTTAAGCCACTGCAGTCATTTACCATGATGACATCATGTTTGCTTTAAAAAGGGAAACAGTCTTTTAATTTTCACCTGTGCATGTGTTTACACAGTCTAATTCTTTTTTATAAGCTTTCAGAGAACGTGACTTTTTTTTTACAATTATTAACTGTATTGGTACTTTTTTTTTCAACTAGCCAGGTAGTAGTTACTATAGTTTTGTATATTCTCATTTTAAGTAATTATCCTAGTCTCTTTTTTTCAAATAAATAAATAAATAAAAGCATCAGTTCGCCTCTAGCACGCTTAAGTTATTATTAAAATGTCTTAATTACACTTACGTTTTTTGATCCTCTACCTGTCCTAATATTATGTCGACTGTGCTTTTCCTCATTTATAACTTCCCTCCCCCTGTAGAGCATGGTAAGGTAAGCGGGAAACTGATTTATGTAAAGATGTCAAGGAACAGCACAGGACACCAATCTCTTTCAGTAAGGTAGTTTGAACAGAGGAAATCAGAATCTTCTGGGCAAAGTTTTGCCAACTACACAACACAGAGAAAAGGTTTCCAGGGGCAACAGTGAAATCACTTGTAATGATAAAAAGTGTTTCTACCTAATACTACTGATGTGTTAAGAAAAACAACTTTTAAAGTCCCATATTTACATCACTCTAATACCACAGAAAATGCAACATGCTTTTAGGACTTTTTAGGTATTTCTCAAATGGTTAGATCTTGTTGCAAAAAAAGTGTCAGTACTTCTTAAATGTTTCTAAAATGTAAGTATGTTGTCTCAGGTCACCTGCTGACTATTGTACACCAAAACACTTAATGCTATTAGTAGATTTGTGATATTTTACAGCCTTATTATTAGTCTCTCTAGTAAACATTGAATTGGTATTAGAAGTATATACGTTGTGCAACATAATAAGCAACAAATATTCTTATTACAAAATAATTTGTTATATTACTGACTTTGAAAATTACTACCATGATGAAAGTTTTACCCTCAAGTTCTGTCTTCAATTACTGTAGTCAGTCCACACAGTTTGGCAGAGAATTGTACATATGTTGGACTGTTAAAAATTCTTGGAAATCCAAAGCATCAGAACAGATTCCCAGTGCTTCTTTGACTGGAAAAGGGAAGGGAAGATCTTGAAAGAAGAAGTAAACTGGGCTTCTAGAGATCTGAGTTAGACACTCTTCTTGACACCCAGTAGTTTTACATTGAAGTGCTACTATCTTTGATCTAGGGAGGAGACTGCAAAGAATCCACTTAACCCAGAATCAGAGTATTTTACAATCAAAGGATTTAGATTTGTTTCACTGGCCCAACACTGCAACAAGTCATACTACCTCAAACAGAAATAACTTAAAATAACTTTAAAAAAAAAAAAACAGATACAAAGTAACTTTGTAAAACTTAAAAATTACTTCGTTTTTTTCTGATATTTGAAATGGGCAAGATGCACCTGACAACCTTATTGATTGACTTCAAAACATGTCTCACAAAATTAGTGTATCCTTAACACTTGAGAGTAGTAGGGTTCTTCAGAATTGGAACACAGTGGCTAGGGCAGTGCTAAAAGCTGATTATCATTCTACGGTATTGCTTTCAATTTCTCGAATTTCAACTCTCCCAACTGCTGATGATTTGACTGACATTTTGACTCACAGACGACAAGTCACTGAATGTTGGTTTTATACCCCAGTGGAGAGTAAAAATTTTTGCTTACCATCCTGAATAATAAAAGATGCTGTGTCTTGCAGACCTGTAGATGGCTGGATCTGTCTGTGTGCTTTGTAGATTTCTCCACTGTCTGTGTTAATATTCTAACAGCTAGCATTTCCTGTAAACTATAAAGGCAAAACCAGTAAAACCAGGTTTCTCTCCCATGGCTTAGGCAAACACATTGGAATAGGATAGATAATTGGGAAAGTTTTTTATATAGTATTTCTTCTTGACAATATCTAAATTTAATTCATGCTATACGTCTCTTAAAAATATTTTATTTCCAAGACTAACGACTAATAGAGCTATTCGTCACTGATATGAAAAATTAGAAGCAAATATATAGCTATTGCAACTTTGTTCTCATAGAATTCTCCTATATTTGCTTATGACATTATTCTGGCCATACACACCAATACAATTTCAAGCTATTGGATCCCCACTACCCTCTTGTATAATCTTTTCATCCTCTTTTTTTTTAAAGCTTTGTACAATCACATGTAATCACATCATAAGCTTCTAAACTAAATAAAATGTCAGTAAACAATCAGTGATGTAGTTACTGTTGTCATATGGGACCTCCAGAGCTCTGGTTTTGAGGTAGTGTTTCAAGCTATAGGATACTAACTAATAATGTGTTTCTCCTGTGCCTCACATGTGTAAACCCTACCAGCCTCTCCTCACATACTGGACATAAAATTGGAGGACTTACTTATCCTTCACTGGGAAAGAACTGTTATTGCATGATGTATCTGTCAGGCATTTGTTACCTACAGGAAGAGAAGTTTAACTCATTTACTTTCTGACCTTGAAGCTTGCCGTTTAAAAAATATGCATAATGAAATTTAGCCCTATACCTTCTGTTTAAGACTAATTTACCTCATGCAAATAGAATTATGATAGTCAGCCATGGACCTCTAGCCCAAAGGAGATATTGCTAGCTCTGTTCTGTTACATGCTGTTCTTCTTTAAAATAAGCGTACCTTATAGGTTTATAAATACTTTGGATTACATGACATATATTAAGATTATCATTCTGTGGCGTCAAGGATTTTGATTTTTAAATTATTATACTACAACATATAAATGATCAAGTGCAAAGCAATCAACCTACCCCTTTTTATTTTAATGAGAGGAACAAACACTTAAAGGAAATATTGAATAATAAGAGTCTCTAGGATTTTGCAAAAACCTATTTTACTGGGCAGTAAAGTATGTACAGGGAAGACTGCCGAAAGCAAGCTAATCTAAAGGGAAAAAAGCAAGTGAGATCAAGAGGTGAGCAAGGCATACTTCCATCTTCCTATATCTGTGATCTTTGATTCTGTCACTTACCAATTCCATGCCTTTGAACACATATTAAAGAATATGGTTTCCCGTCTTTAAGTATTGGGATGTAATTTTTATGTTATATGAATTTCTAGATAAAAAATCAACTAATTAAATGAATTCTAAGGAGAACATTTGTGTCTACTGATTCTGTTAGCTTCTTCCTCCTAATGGTTAGATAATAGCAATCGGAATCTAAGTCAGACAGAAGCTCTACTCTGATGGGTACAACAGGCCAGTCCCCTCATTAAACCGTGTAGCATCATACTGCATGATTCTTCGTGTCTGTATGTGCAGTTTTTCAGAATCCTGTCCTTCCCGGATAACCTTGCAAACTGTTATTTTCAGTGCCATAGTGCGACATTTAATCTTCACTCAGTAGGAGTCATCCAAAGCTAAACAATGGTTCTTTATTAAAAAATATCTGGAAGATATGAAACTAAACAGAGTTTTCTTTACTATAAGATATCAGAGACTATGCTACCTGTATATCATGCTGCTTCCTAAGGTTATTTGACCCAGAAATCCTCAAGGGCACTAAAGAATGATGCATAGATAATTGAATGATTCACAGAGCTCATTGTAAACTACTTAATATTTTTGTATCAAAGCAGTGTGTGTCAGTGAAAGGCTGGGAAGTGACTCCTCTTTCTAACGTGTGCAAAACAATGCTAAAAAATGTCTCTCAAGTGTTAGCTTCCAGTTGCTAAGTAAAGATAGAAAAAAATTGATATGAACATTTCTAACCACAGCTTTGAGTAGAGCTTCCTAATTTCTAATATCAAATCCCCATTTATTTTCCAGAAACTGATGACAGAAAAAAAGCAATCTATTCCCCATTCAAGTGTCTGTCCTGTATAAGTACATAAAAACCACATGGTGATTTTTTTTTTCAAAATGCATGTATGGTACTACTTTTCTGTCTTCTTTATGTTACAGATCTCCACCACCCTCAAAAGTAGCTCCTTTTATATACTTTGAAATGTATTACACTTAATGTTTCTAGGTGTTGCTCAATTTTACCTAAAGGTCAATTGTTAACGTGGTCGGAAATAAATACAGGTTATATCACTGTAATAGCACCAAAGATAAAATGCTCACTTTGCCACTGTAATAATTTAGGCTAAAAATAGCATTGGAACGTGAGAGAGTATATGCGATTAAAAGTGCATAGATCATATATATGCATTTATATATGTATTATATATATGTTTGGTTATGCATGTATATGTACATATATATGTACATATATATGATGAAATATATAACATATACGTGTGTGTTTATGTAATTGCAAATAGAGGTAGCCATCAACTGCATGCAGGCTGTGTATACTGCAGATCAAACCAACTACAGATGGAAAATATTTGAGAAACAGTATATCTGCCCTGAGCTACATGTTTTCCCTAAACAGCATCGCACAATGATTTATATAATATTTACAAATGCCAGATACCCAAAATAACTTAGAATATAAATATCTATAGCTATCTTAGGTTTACTGAAGGATATGTTTATGTTATATGCAAATATTTCACCATTTTATATTAAGGATTTATGCAGCTCCTGATCTTTACATCTACTGTAACATCTTAGAAACATCCGAGCATATACTAAGATGAGAATCATACTGCACATATAATTATATATATCTATATATCTATATATCTATATATCTATATATAATGTGTAGTAATTACTCATTGTAAAAAAAGTCTTAGCTAAATGTCATTCCTATTAATGTTTATCTAAGACACATGAAATATAACTAATAAAGATAAACTAGTTTGACTATAAGTAAGAGAATCATTTGATGTTGATGTGCAACCAAAGAGACTTGTAGGACTTTTCTTTATTTGTAAACTGCAGAATGATCAGACAGAACAAGAATTAAAAAAAAAATCAAAGAATGCCTTGAAATTAAGAGAATTTAAATTTCTATTAATAAAGATTGTAAAATCTTTATTTATATTAATATTGATTTTATCCTATTAATAAAATGCTAAATATTTATTATGAAGAAGATCATCTATGAGTAAAACAGTCTAATACAGTAAGTATTAACAGCTTTTCTCTAACTCTGAGAGAATTTTACACAGGTTTTATTCCCAGACAAAATTTTTTTTCCACTTTACATCCTTGTTGTAGCCCCATCCCTCCTCCCCGCCCAGTCCTACCCTCCATCCCTTTCTCTTCCACCCTCAGAAAAGGAGAGTAGCCTTTCCCATCCACCCCAGCTCATCAAGTTGCATCAGACACAAATGTTTCATCAACGGATTTCAAAGACATCAATTGCTTTTCCGCTCTTAGACAAAAATAAATATTATCTCCACAGTGGTAAAGACTCCTTAAGAGTATTAAACCCCAAAAGATAGCATGGTACTAAGGAAAACCTGAGTAACTGAAGTATCCAACCTACACAATGAAAGTGTTCCTTGGAATAACTCACTCCTTAAATGTAAGACTCCTGTGTAAATTCTCTTTATATTTTGAATGGAAAACGTTACTTTAAACTCCTATTTTCATTCTTATGCTTTTGCTGATAGGAACAGAAAAGATTGTGTGTGTGTGTGTATTGTTTATATGCAGCCTAAAATAGCAATTAGGTCAGATCCCCACAAAGTAACAAATTTTCAAGTGCTGGGTAATACATTGTATGTGTACTAAATATCCTAATGTACTAAAATACACATTCCTTTTCTTGCATGTTGCACTTCTTAAAAACAAGGCACTTTGGCACCCTTGAGGGTGTAGTACAATATTAATTTCCATAATTCCATTGTAACTGATGAAAATAAAATGTTTTAACTTCCTATGATATAGAAAAATACAACAAGAAGAGATAGACTTATAGAAAAAAAACACTTTGCTTCTAAGGGTACTCGTATACTTTTTTCAAATTTTTAATTTACGCTTTCTCTATAATCTCATAAAGTAGTAAGTGTGTCTTCCAGTTGTGACTGGTGCATAGGTGAACCGACAAAGTTTCAAAAGTAAATACTACTATTTGATACTTAAAATTCAAATACAAATAATATGCCTATTATTACATCATATATGAAATAGTAATTAAACATAATAAAATAGATTATAATATACTGCCAAAACTAATACAGGAACCTGTGAAGATTCCTTTGCCCTGGTCCTCGGTCCACCTTTGCCTCCATTCTCAACTGCATTCTTTTTTCAGGTCATTTTAATCATCTCTCTGGTCCTCTCAACCATCACCTTATACCACCTATCTATCTGTTTTACTGTGTGTGCCCAGTAAAAATTTCACAGAATTGCAGACACCAGAATAACGATTTTAATCATTCAATCCTGTCCCTTTACATCTCTAAGCCCACAGAGGACAGGAGTCTATTCGAGTTATAATTCAAGAGGAGTTAATTTTTTTTAATCAGGATTTCCTAATTATAGTGTTCCCCCGCCCCCATTTTTGTTGTTGTTGGTATTTTACTGTATTATTTTACTTGTATTTTGTTTCAGATATAAAATAGTTGCTTCCAAAAGGCTTACGCGGTGGAGTCTTTGCAGGGTGAGAGGCCTAGAACTAAGAAATGATAAAAACAAGGACTCTGACCGAATCAGTGAGTTAATCCACTCACTGTCAGGTTCACAACTGGGTGTCATTTTTAGGTGAGGCTGGAAACTTTTGAAAATGTGGTTTTCGTGGCAGAAACACTAGGGGCATGTGATTGGGATCTATACCTTGTCCTCAGCCCCTCTTCCTTGTACTCTGCTTCTTAAAAATACCAGGACGTTAGTGGTCTCTGCCACACATCCCTGGCATGATAATGCCGGGCGCCTTGTCCGACTCAAAACCATGGATCTGTCTACCTGAACTTGGACTGAATCCTGTGCAACCATGTCACAAAACAATTCCCTTAGACTTTTGTTTCAGCAACACAGTAAAGGTTGTCTCTCTTTTTTATTTTTGTGTTTCCCCTGTGATAACCTTTTTTTTTTTACCTTACTGAGAGGCGGTGTTTTGTGGCAGCGAAGTGTACAGATGAGTCTGGACTGCTTGAATGAAAATCCTGCTTTCCCCATTTTCCAATTGCTAGATTTTGACTAAGTTTCTTACTGTATTTTGGTTCCCTTGTTCATAAAGTTGGAGTGGCAATAAAATTTACTGGGTAGAGTTACTGAAGAGAGTCTGAGAAGCATTAACTTTTCATAAGATGTAGCAAAGCATCTTGCACTTGTTGACATTCGTACTTTGAAGCAGATTCAGATTCTCAATCAAATAGCTTTGTGAGACTACGAAAGGAGTCTTGCCTATAGCCTTTGTTTGAACAAATTATAAGAAAAAATTCAAATCCATCATGCTTGGTTCTTGTATCTTTCTCTTGACCAGTTTCCTTGGGGGACTGTAAAATCACAATCAGCTTTTTCTAGCTTTTGATAATTTCTCCCATCAAAGCAGTTATGATTTATCAGTCTGAGAGGGAGCCTGGACAAAGAGTTCTTGTAACCGGATAACTGCTGAGTCCATCTCAAACATGAGAATGGGTATCCCTTTCATACATGAGCCCTATTACATCAGAATTTAACTCTTTGTTCACCTTTACTCAAATGTATTACTCTTCTCAGCAGAGAAAGGTTCACCTGCAACAATTAAATTCAGATTGCAATTCACGTTCTAAAGCTATACACTTCCTCTGTTTACGATTCTTTCTCTTTCTTTTTTCTTAACGAGTCTGAATGGAAAGCAGCTGAAACTCAGAACCGAGTATTCGGGTATATTGCTTACAGTTCTCTTATTCCAAATGACTGGGTTCATTCATGCTGTAACTTTAAAATTTTCAAAAGCAGAAATGCTATCCTTATGTGTCCTTGAAAAGATAATTTAATTGGCTTTGATGAAAACCCTTTTGGACAAGAAAAGGTAGAGATGAAAATGCTGGTAGGATTAATCCAGGATTAGTGAGGGATTCCAGAAAAACCCTTTTTCTCACCAAGCCTCAGGGCATGCAGCTAAGGGTTACACCATACCAAAATATACTCTGCTAAGTTAAAGAGCAGTGGAATAGACGAGGATGGTGCCTTCCAGTAAAACCATAAACTTGCAAAATTTCCCCCAGGTGTGCTGCACTTCGCACCCAAGCACCTCACACACACAACTACACCCCCCCACACACACATACACTCATGGGTACCTGTTTATACATGAGCATGTGAACAAATACTCACACATAGAATCCTAGCATTTCCCCCAATTTTAACAAAAATCTCAGGAGAATTAGGGAGGCACCATACTCCAGAGTCCCCACATACGCGAGTCCAGAAAAGGATGCATTTCCTAATACAATGCCACATGATGAGCAGAGGAGTCACAAAAGAGAGGGGCAATCAGAGGTCTGTCCCTCCTCCCAAATCCCACAGGCAGTCTGAGATGTGTTGTGTACATTAGCCTTCTCAGTGTTGTCCAAAGTAGAAACAGTGACTGAGATTTTGTCTATCAGTAAATGAGCTGAGCTGCTACCTCATTCTGATTTTTCTCTTCTTAAATTTATTTTTGTCTTTTATTTTTGAGATAATAGTACATGTACAATACTTTCCTCTTCCCTAGTCCCCCTACAAATCTTTCTATATTCACCCTTACTCTCTTTCATAGTCATTGCATCTTCTTTTCAATAATTGCTGTTACATGCACACACACACACACACACACACACACACACACACTCCTAAGTGTAACCTGCTCAGTTTGTATGTTTCTCATCTATATGTTTTCAGTGCTGACCATTTGGATTTGGATCACCAATTGTGGTGCCCCTCACTGGAGAAGACTATTTCTTCCTTTCTCAGCATTTCTTAGTTGTCTGTAGTTCTTTTTGTAATGTTGACAGCCCATGAGTTTCTCCTGTCCACTTTGGCATGTTTACTGATTATCATCCTTGTTCAGCTCACATTTGGCCAGTTATGTTGATGAGACTTTGTGCGTGTAGATTTGACATTATTACTAGGAGACGTCCTTTAACAGCACACTTCCTAGTTCTCTGGCTCTTATAACCTTTTGAGAACTTCTTCTGCTATAGTCCTTGGGTCTTACGGGTGGGAGTATTTTCTATATAAGTACACATTAGGACTTGGCTCCACAACTGTTTTTGATTGGTTATGATTTTCTATAATTATTTTTTTTGTCTGGTGCAAAGAGGAGTTTCCTTGATGAAGGGTAGGTTTTGATTTTTCTTTTGAAGCTATTTCCAGTAATACTACAAGCCATACACAAATAAACATTGAATTGAGTGTTATCATTAAAAATATTAGAAATCTTCAAATATGAGACTCAGTGACTTGGGACATATACCAGGAGAAATTACTTCTTATTTCTGACAGATTTAATATAAAACAAGCTACAGGGGTGAACATAATACGAAAATCATACTGATCTTCCATTAGAATAATTAAAGGCTGTGATTTAATCACAAATAAGACAAATTTTCTGATGTAAAAATGCAGTTGAAAATTATTGTTTGATTGAAGGCATGTTATATTTAGACATTTGCTCTTAGACATATGAAGCTAAAATGAGATGGGAGTATCAATGTGTACAGGCTTATATTAAAGAAGGTGCATAATTTTTTGTATTCTAAAGTTTTGAAAATGATGGAGTGACCGACCCTGCAAGCAAAGCACAAAATCAACTTACATTTTGACCCTTCTCAAAAAAAATACATCTTTAAGTACAACCTAAAATACTGAAGGATAAGTCACACTTGGAGCTTCCATAGTTGCTTGTCCAGAGTGTTTGAAAACGCTCTCAGAAACAGAGTGCTTAAAAGGATTATAACTCTCAAGGCTATTGTAACAAAGCACAGTGTGCTACAAATAAGTCCTGATGTGGCTGTAACAGAAAATAGGCGCTGTAAAGAGCGAGCTTTTGAGAGAGACTACACACTGTGTATGCACAGAGCAAGGTTCTTTTAATTAAATGTGTGGCAGCTCAGATGTCTCCAGAGTTTTAGAATGCTACTCAGCAATTATGTCCCCGTTGAGATTTAATTATCCCATTAGATACTTATTTACTACTACATATTAACTTACAGTGCACCATTTAGAGTGGATGTACTAATAAACATATAACCATTGCTAGATGAGAATAGCTTAACCAAATAATTACTAACATTTATTTTACAACCATTTAATAAAAAGCCTGAAACAATGCTTTGCTAGTTGTAGATATACTTATATATACTTATTTATGTATATATACTTATATATACATACATAGTGTATATATATATTTATTTTTAAATGCAAAAGATGAAATGATCTACATTTTGTTTTGACTTCTATTATATCATCTAATCTCTTTTGTTATGAACTTTACACAGATCACTTAGAAGTTTCACTTGATCCTTATGCTACATGAAGAAATCTTGGAACAGAGATACAGAGAATTCCAACTGTCTCTTATTAAAAAAGAGAGAGAGAGCAAAATTATTTTATTGAATTTGTCCTTTGATAATTTCATAATTTGTATAATGAATTTGGATTACTCTCATCTTTTCCTACATACCCTGAAAGAGTTATTTTCTCTGCCATTTTAAAGAATGCCATGTTTTAACATGTTTTATTCCTCGGTGGTTTCTTTGCTCTCCAAAAAATGCACACTGGATTGGCTGCTTCTCCCACATGAGCTGTGATTCCTTGCAAATGAAGGTTTTCCTGGGTGTCATCCTTTCTCTTTCATAAACTTTTTCAACTCTGCCAGAATGACAGCCTGCTTCCTCACTCATAGAAGTTTCTAGTAACAGTTCTATTTTTCAGTCCAAATCGACTCTGGTTGTATAACCATCTCTTACTTTCAATCAACTCTGTGGTTCCACTCGTTTCAGTCTGATGTTTGCATGTACACTCAGTGTTTTCTGATGCAACAAGTAGCTGGTAATAAAAACATGTTTATATCTTCTACCCCGCAAATTATGCTTTTTCATCTCATTTCCTTTATATTGAACCTTGAAGTAAGAGAACATTATCTTCTTCTTCTTCTTCTTCTTCTTCTTCTTCTTCTTCTTCTTCTTCTTCTTCTTCTTCTTCTTCTTCTTCTTCTTCTTCTTCTTCTTCTGCTTCTTCTGCTTCTTCTTCTGCTTCTTCTTCTGCTTCTTCTTCTGCTTCTTCTTCTGCTTCTTCTTCTGCTTCTTCTTCTGCTTCTTCTTCTGCTTCTTCTTCTGCTTCTTCTTCCTGGCTACACTTTGACTTGTATGAACTTACAGCCTCATTACCCTAGTGCTGCCGGGTCATTATTAAGTAAAATGAAGGTACCTTGAACATAATCACTGCAATAATGTGGCAGACAATCTGAAGGCTGATATGAGTACTAAAGTGAGTAATTGCAATGAGAAAATATTGTGTGGCAGGGAGGAGGAAAAAGTGAGGGTTCAACTCCAGGATGGAAGGCCTTCAGATTTTATCATGTTACTCAGATATATGCAAAATTTTAAATTAAAAAAATTACTTACTTCAAGATTTTTCCATTTAATAACCTTTGTCTGCAGTTGACTGCCTATGACTCACGTTGCAGCAAGTAAAAGCAAATTAGGTGTGACTCCAAAAGCACTTGGAGGATAGCTCCTTAAAGGAGCTACTTCAGCAGCTGGTAGGGTCATTACCCATCTTTCCCTTCCTTTTTTCATGCTATTAAATAATCATTAACTTCAGTAAGGAACCTTGGAAACAAAAATAGTAACAAACAAATAAACACATAGATAGCTGTGTACTTGATCTATCACAATAGACAGACCAGAGAAACAGTAATCCTGCCTGACAGTCACAATTCTGCAAAACTGAATCATCCACCTGTATCTTCTTCAAGCTAAAAGTGAGTTAAAAGTGAATGTTAGTTAAGTATGCTAGTGCACACTGAAAATTCTATGGAGGTGGAGACATGAGAAGGGTAAGTTCTTTTTTTATTTTATTATTATTTTTTTTATCAGTTACATTTTATTAACTCTGTATCCCAGCCATGTCCCGATCCCTCATTCCCTCCCAGTCCCTCCCTCCCTCCCTCCCTCATCTCCACCGTGCCCCTTTCCAAGTCCACTGATAGGGGGGACCTCCTCCCCATTCATCTGATCCTGTTTTATCAGGTATCTTCAGGACTGGCTGCAAAGCCCTCCTCTGTGGCCTAGAAGGACTGCTCCTCCCTTCAGGGGTGGGGAGACCAAAGAGCCAGTCATTGAGTTCCTGTTAGAAATAGTCCTTGTTCCCCTCACTTTGGGAAACCAATTGGTTACTGAGCTACCACAGGCTACATCTGAGTGGAGGTTCTAGGTTATATCCATACATGGTCCTTGGTTGAATGTCAGTCTCAGAAAAGACCCTGTGCCTGGATATATTTGGTCCTTGTGGAGCTCCTATCCTTTCCCCATCAGACTAACTCCCCCTCTTTCTTATGATTCCCTGTACTCTGCCAAAGGTTTGGTCATGAGTCTTTGCTTTGACAACACTGCTAGTTAGAGTCTTTCAGATGCTCTCAGTAGACTCCTGTCATACATTCAATGCACATCCCATCTGTCTTTCTAAACGAGGATTGATCATCTTACCCCATGTCCGCTCAATTGATTATCTTTTTTAGGTGTATAGATTTCATTATGTTTATCATATCTTATAGGTCTATATAAGTGAGTATATCCCGTGTTTGTCTTTCTCCTTCTGGGATATTTCACTCAGAATGATCTTTTCTAGATCCCACCATTTGCCTGCAAATTTCATGATTTCCTCCTTTTTGATTGCTGAGTAGTATTCCATTGTATAAAAATACCACAATTTCTGTACCCATTCCACCGTTGATGGACATCTGGGTTGTTTCCAGGTTCTGGCTATTACAAATAAAGCTGTTATAAACATGGTTGAGCAAGTATCCCTTTTGTGTACTTGCACGAACTTTGGGTATATACCTAGCAGTGGTATAGCTGGGTCTGGAGGAAGCACTATTCCTAATTGTCTTAGAAAGCGCCAGATAGCTTTCCAGAGTTGTTGTACCAGTTTACATTCCCACCAGCAGTGGAGGAGGGTCCCCTTTCTCCACAACCTCTCCAGCATGTGTTATCACTTGAGTTTTTCATCTTGGCCATTCTGATGGGTGTAAGGTGATATCTCAGGGTTGTTTTGATTTGCATTTCCCTGATGGCTAATGAGGATGAGCATTTCTTTAAGTGTTTTTCTGCCATTCGATATTCCTCTGTCGAGAATTCTCTGTTTAGCTCTGTTCCCCATTTTTTAATTGGATTACTTAGTTTGCTGCTTTTCAGCTTCTTTAGTTCTTTGTATATACTGGATATTAGTCCTCTGTCAGATAAAGGGTTAGTGAAGATTCTTTCCCAATCTGTAGGCAGTCGTTTTGTTTTGATGACGGTATCCTTTGCTTTACAGAAGCTTTTCAGTTTCATGAGGTCCCATTTATTGATTGTTGCTCTTAGAGTCTGTGCTGTTGGTGTTCTGTTCAGGAAGTTGTCTCCTGTGCTGATGAAGTCTAGGCTGTTCCCCACTTTTTTTCCAATTGATTTAGGGTATCTGGTTTTATGTTAAGGTCCTTGATCCACTTTGACTTTAGTTTTGTGCAGGGTGATAAATATGGATCTATTTTCATTTTTCTGCATGTAGACATCCAGTTGGTCCAGCACCATTTGTTGAAGATGCTGTCTTTTTTCCATTGAATGGATTTGGCTTCTTTGTCAAATATCGAGTATTCATAGGTGTGTGGATTTATTTCTGGGTCTTCTATGCGGTTCCATTGATCTCCCGAGAAGGGTAAGTTCAAGGCCAGCTTGTGTTACCTAGCAAGACTATGTGTCCTATAATAGGAAAGAAATGTAAAGCAAAATTAAAACAAAAGCAAACTCTGAAATGAAACAAACACAATCTTAGTCTGTTTTATTATTATTATTATTTAAGCTTTTCTGTCATATGCAAATGCACATTCTCCTAGAGGGAGAATAAGGTGAATCTGTTAAAATTATCATTTCCTTTTTATTTTTTATTTTTTTTGCAAATCTAGTGATTACACTACTTTTTTTCCAGTTATTTTTATTTTATGTAGTTGGTATTTTGCCCTCATGTATGTCTCTGTGAGGGTGTCAGAAGCCCTGAAACTGGAGTTACAGACAGGTGTGAGCTGTTGTGTGAGTGCTAGGAATTGAACCTGGGTCTTCTGGATGAGCAGCCTGTGCTCTTAACTGCTGAGCCGTGTGTCCAGCTCCAGCACTACTTCTTTAAACTTGACAGGGCTTTCCATTTCAGCATTCAATGGCAGCTTCACTTCAAGGTATTCCCCCAGACTGTGAAACAGGACAATTGTATTTGTGTCTTCTCTCTTCTTGGATTACATTTCTGTGTAGGAGAAATCTCAGCATCCTTCAGTGCCAGCACAGCGTGTCTTCTCATTACCACCCTGCAGCTAGCCGAGGAGCTTCCTCTCAAGTTTGTAATCATGTGAAAATGGCAGCCAAGTACTTAGTCAAAGATAGTAAGTGTGCTTCAATTAAAGCCTGGCCACAACACAAAACTTTCCTTTCTTGACTCATGTATTAAAACTGTCCTGACTGACATTTCACTACACAATTAGAAACCAGTACCACAGTGTATTCAAGTATCTTTCAATTAAAAGTGAAATAAGAGGAATTTATATATATATAAAAAGATGAGGCATAAGTAACAGTAAGAGGGAGGAAGGGAATTTAGAAAGGAGGGAGAGAGAGAAAAAAGGGCAAAAGAAATCACAGCAAGATAACATTTATCACAGGCCATAGTAGTAAACAAACAAATCATTAAAAAGCCATCGAAAACTGGGTACCATCATACTATTAGTGGGAGATGTCCATATGAGTGAATTTATCAAACCATGCCATCTTAGCGACAAACTTCAGGACAGATAACTCTTAGTTCAGGTGTCAAAGACAGCAAATGGCTACCACGATAATTCCTCTGTTAGAACTCCAAAACACCTGCACTAGTTTTTGTGTTTGGTTTAGTTTTGGAGACAGTTTCCTGCTGCAGCACAAGATGACCTGCAAGTCAGACATCTGTCTCCTTAGAGCTAAGATTATAGGCGTGGCCCACCATACCCAACTTTCACAAACCATTTAGTGAGTAACTGTATATGAAACAAGTACAAAACGAAAACAAAACTCTTCAAAACCTGCATTGCAAAACAATAAGCATTTCTGATTGTCTCTTCCACGATGCTAGCTGTAAAACATGTTTGCCAAGACCTTCCAGGAATGATCCCAGCTTCTTCTCCAAATTCTTCCTCCCCTGCTAAACTTTTCATTCTCTTTAGCATTCAGACTCCTGGTAAAGGACCTTCTGAGTGCTGGATCTGTGCTTTAGAGCTCTTCCCAACCAACCACATCCTAAATTCAGTTGTTCCTAAAAGGACACCACCTCCTGGCTCCTCTTAGTAATTATATCAAAAATTTTAGGAGACTCCATCCTCAGTTGTGTTCCTTGTTTTCCTCCTGACACTGTAAATATTTATCATGCGTATTTTCTGCCTCCTGAGGTTACATTTCACAAAGATGGTACAAACTCAATATCTCCCGGTATACGCTGCACATTGTAGAGACAAAGTCAAATGAAAGAGTGAATGGATGGATGGGGTAATAGAAACCAAACCACACAGAACTCAAAGATTTTAATTGGCATAGAATTGATTCATATATTTTCACAAACTTTCTAGGATGTGACAATTTATGCAGATGTCTGAGAATGTACAATATAGATATTTATATATTTACTTGCTTCATTAAATTGCACTTTTTTTTCACTGAACTATGCATCTATGTGTAGGTTTTTTGACATTTGGAGGAAAATTACTTTTTTTTTGAAACTAGATAGTTGTTCATTTTAAATAGTCTACAGAGCTTTTACTCTGAAAAGCTCATAAAAGTTTATATAATTTCTCATAATTGTCATATTTTCATCTAGGTTCAGTCTCCTTAATGTAGTTCTACATTTTTTTTTACTTTTTTGTTTTTTTTTAATTTTTCATCAATTACACTTTATTCATTCTGCATCCCACATAAGCCCCTCCCTCCTCCCCTCCCAATCCCACCCTCCCTCCTCCCTCTGCTTGCATGCCACTCTCCAAGTCCACTAATAGGGGAGGTTCTCCTCTCCTTTCTGATCTTAGTCTATCAGTTCAAATCAAAAGTGGCTGCATTGTCCTCTACTATGGCCTGGTAAGGCTGCTCTCCCCCAGAGGGAGGTGATCAAAGAGCAGGCCAATCAGATTATGTCAGAGGCAGTCCCTCTTCACATTACTATGTAACCCAACTGGACTCTGAACTGCCCTGGGCTACATCTGTGCAGGGGTTCTGGGTTATCTCCATGAATAGTCCTTGGTTGGAGTATGAGTCTCTGGGAAGTTCCCTGTGTTCAAATTTTCTTGTTCTGTTGCTCTCCTTGTGGAGACCCTGTCCTCTCCAGCTCTTACTATTTCCCAGTTCTTACCTAAAATTCCATTCATTCTGCCCAACAGTTGCCCATCAGGCTCAGCATCTGCTTTGATAGTCTGTAGGGCAGAGGCTTTCAGAGGCCCTCTGTGGTAGGTTCCTAGGTTGTTTCCTGTTTTCTTCTTCTTCTGATGTCCATCCTCTTTGCCTTTCCGGATGGGGATTGGACATTTTAGTTAGGGTCCTCTCTCTTGCTTAGTTTCTCTAGATGCACAGGTTTTAGTGGGTTTGTCCTATGTTGTATGTCTATATGAGTGAGTATATACCGTGTGTGTCTTTTTGCTTCTGGGACAACTCACTCAGGATGATCCTTTCCAGATCCCACCATTACCTGCAAATTTCATGATTTCCTTATTTTTCATTGCTGAGTAATATTCTATTGTGTAGATGTACCACAATTTCTGCATCCATTCTTCAGTTGAGGGGCATCTGGGTTGTTTTCAGCTTCTGGCTATTACAAATAAAGCTGCTACAAACATGGTTGAGCAAATGTCCTTTTTGTGTACTTGAGCCTCTTTTGGATATATGCCCAGTAGTGGTATGGCTGGATCTTGAGGAAGCGCTATTCCTAGTTGTCTGAGAAAGCGCCAGATTGCTTTCCAGAGTGGTTGTACAAGTTTACATTCCCATCAGCAGTGGAGAAGGGTTCCCCTTTCTCCACAACCTCTCCAGCATGTGTTGTCACTTGAGTTTTTGATCTTGGACATTCTCATGGGTGTAAGGTGAAATCTCAGGGTTGTTTTGATTTGCATTTCCCTAATGGCTAGTAAGGATGAACATTTCTTCAAGTGCTTCTCTGCCATTCGATATTCCTCTACAGAGAATTCTCTGTTTAGCTCTGTTCCCCATTTTTTAAGTGGATTACTTGGTTTGCTGCTTTTCAGCTTCTTTAGTTCTTTATATATACTGGATATGAGTCCTCTGTCAGATAAAGGGTTGGTCAAGATTCTTTCCCAATCTGTAGGTGGTCGCTTTGTTTTGATGACGGTGTCCTTTGCTTTGCAGAAGCTCTTCAGTTTCATGAGGTCCCATTTATTGATTGTTGCTCTTAGAACCTGTGCTGTTGGTGTTCTGTTCAAGAAGTTTTCTCCTGTACCAATGAGTTCTAGGGTATTTCCCACTTTTTTTCTAACCGATTTAATGTGTCTGGTTTTATGTTGAGGTCTTTGATCCACTTGGACTTCAGTTTTGTGCAGGGTGATGAGTATGGATCTATTTTCATTTTTCTACATGTAGACATCCAGCTGGACCAGCACCATTTGTTGAAGATGCTATCTTTTTTCCATTGTATGGTTTTGGCATCTTTGTCAAAGATCAGGTGTCCATAAGTGTGTGGGTTTATTTCTGGGTCCTCTGTTCGGTTCCATTGATCCACCATTCTGTTTCTATGCCAGTACCATGCAGTTTTTAAAACTGTTGCTCTATAGTACAGCTTAAGATCAGGGATGGAGATACCTCCAGAAGATCTTTTATTGTAGAGGATTTAGGTCTACATTTTTTATATATAAAATATAATTTATATTATATCACATTATATACATATGTGTTTTTTTATTTATGTTAGTATGACTGTAAAAAAACTTGGAAAAAGAAAATCATCAGATCAAAAGTGTATGCCTTTTTATTTAGTGTAGAAACGTTTAACCATACATCAAAAACTGCTATTTCAAAAGTCATGCGTATTTTATAGTTCTTTGGATGCCACTTAAAACATCACTGTGGCTTCTGGAGCTTATTTCTTTAAGTCCTCATCTCAGTACCCGGTATTTCTGGCAAGAGTCTGGCAAGAGTTTTGGGTTCTCCCCATTTTTCATCTGTTGGATTCTATTTGGTGCATCCTAACCCCTCTTATACAGAGTATACAATGGTTTCTGTAGGTATCAGTAGTTCCTACTTCCTTGTACTTAGGATTCCATTCCATGGAGATACTTTGTTATTTTGTTATTTTTCTGGTTTTGAATAATGAGGCTTTACACTGTTCTTAGTTTCTTTATCTTTTCTTTTTATATACTTTTTATTTATTTTTTTATATTAATCACAGGTTATTTACTTTGTATCCCAGTCATAGCCTCCTCCCTCATTCCCTCCCAATCCCACCCTCCTTCCTTCATCTCCTCCCTTCCCCTTTCCAAGTGCACTGATGGGGAGGTCCTCCTCCCCTTCCATCTGACCCTAACTTATCCTGTATCTTCAGGACTGGCTGCAATGTCCTCTTCTGTGGCCTAGCAAGACTGATCCTCCCTGGGGGGTGGGAGGAGTCAAAAACCCAGCCATTGAGCCATTCATGTCAGAAACAGTCCTTGTTCCCCTTACTAGGGTACCCACTTGGATATCTCTATCTTTTTTTTTTTTTTCAATGCAGTTTATTCAGGAACCTTGAACAATCATCTGACCCTGGGGAAAGCCAGCCCACAGCGTAAATAGCCTCTGGGTAGCCAACCCAGGCATGCCACGTGGGCAATGCAGATAGGTCCACATACATGGAAGCGAGCCAGATCCTCAGCCTTAGCCAAATGTGGAATTGTTCGTGACAGAGAGCACTCAACATCGGGAAGGTGGAAGGTGGAAACCAGCTCCATCTTTAAGGCACAGCATTCCGCAGCTCTCTACAGTTCCCCCTTTTTGTTTTGGACGCATCAGGCAAGAGTAGAGGTCTGATCTCTGATATTAGAAATAAATTGGGACTTTGTACTGATGTTCATTTAGGTGTCATCCACCCAAAGAGCATCAGACCCGTCCGATACCTTTTTCTCAGAGGCGGGACCTGGGGTATCAACCAGCATGCAATCAGACTATCTTTTCTTAAGGATATTATTTTAAGAAATTCAATATTGTGCCTACAAGAGTTTCCTAGAAGGTAAATATGTACTGTCTTAAATTGGGTAGTTTCAACTATATCCTTAGCTAATAAAGCTTATTCATTATAGTGAAGTTTATGAGTAAACATTTTTAAGAAATTGTTTCTTATACCATGGCTACAATATTTTTCTGCTTTGGCAGTCTAACAACTACACAAGTGTATATCACTTTTTTGTTGTTGTTATAAATGCAACTTAAGAAGGAAGATATCGTTTGTCTATTTCATATCTATACTGGACAATCATGATTTCCCATAAATGAATATTCATATTTTAAAACATATATCTAACAGAGTAGTGATCTTTTGCATTGACATTTATATATATCTATATATCTATATATAGATATATATATGTATATATATATATACAAATTGGTGAAATGTATTTAGTGAATATTAATATAGTAATTTGTGTGAATCACAAATGTTCTAATCCCTTTGGAAATTTTTGCAAACATTTAAATATTAAATAATCCAAAGTTATTTTTTATTTTTTGAGACTAATTAAAATTCCATCCTTCACAATTTTAAATTACCAAACTATATTAGGACTGACCAGTAGACTTTTGATTCTGATTCATCAAATTATCTTCCTTTGGTTTTCACATTTACATCTGTTAAAATTGGGACCAGTCAGTGCTATAGTGTAGAAGTAACATCTTTATTTACTTCAGCATGTTTTCTTATTTTTTTTTTTACTCAAAAAATTTAGCTATAATTTTCATTTCCTTGCAGAAATAAGTAGTTTTCTTGAGGTCACAATGGTAGGTGGAGGTTCAAATTAAAATAAAATCTGCTTGGATCTAAAATCTGTCTTCTGTTTACAAAGTTTCTTTTCAAAATCCACTTGTTTTAGTTCAGAAAGAAAAACAAATCTGGGGTATGTACTGCATGCTGGGATTCTGTGCTGATTGCTAAGACTACAGTGATATGAGGCCTTATTTCTGACTTCAGAGGTTATTGCACAATATCCTATTGTGTTTTTTCCATAATTCCATCCAGAGAAGCATATACAATTTTTTAATAAAAATTTTAAAACCATAAAAGTATTTATTTTAATATGATACATATAGTAATTGGACACAATGACTATTTCTAAGGTAATTCTTGTTTACATTCATCTTTTTTTTAACTTTTTAAATTTTTTATTAATTACACTTTATTCATTTTGTATCCCCCCATAAGCCCCTCTGTCCTCCCCTCCTGATCCCACCCTCCCTCCCCTTTCTGCATGCATGCCCCTCCCCAGGTCTACTGATAGGGGAGGTTCTCCTCTCCTTTCTGATCTTAGTCTATCAGTTCTCATCAAAAGTGGCTGCATTGTCCTCTACTGTGGCCTGGTAAGGCTGCTCCCCCCCCAGGGGGAGGTTATCAAAGAGCAGGCCAATTAGATTATGTCAGAGGCAGTCCCTCTTCCCATTACTAGGTAACCCACTTGGACACTGACCTGCCATGGGCTACATCTGTGCAGGGGTTCTAGGTTATCTCCATGAATAGTCCTTGGTTGGAGTATGAGTCTCTGGGAAGTTCCCTGTGTTCAAATTATCTTGTTCTCTTGCTCTCCTTGTGGAGTTCCTGTCCTCTCCATCTCTTACTATTTCCCACTTCTTACATAACATTCCATTCACTCTGCCGAACAGTTGACCATAAGGCTCATCTGCTTTGATAGTCAGCAGGGCAGAGTCTTTCAGAGGCCCTCTGTGGTAGGTTCCTAGTTTGTTTCCTGCTTTCTTTTTCTAGCTTTCAGAGGCCCTCTGTAGCAGGTTTCTAGATTGTTTCCTGTTTTCTTCTTCTTCTGATGTCCATCCTTTTTGCCTTTCAGGTGGGGATTGAACATTTTAGTTAGGGTCCTCTCTCTTGCTTGGTTTCTTTAGATGCATAGATTTTAGTGGTTTTGTCCGACGTTGTATGTCTATATGAGTGAGTATATACCATCTGTGTCTCTTTGCCTTTGCAGGTCCCACCGTTTACCTGCAAATTTCATGATTTCCTTATTTTTCATTGCGGAGTAATACTCCATTGTATAGATGTACCACAATTTCTGCATCCATTCTTCAGTTGAGGGGCATCTGGGTTGTTTCCAGATTCTGGCTATTACAAATAAAGCTGTTACAAACATGGTTGAGCAAATGTCCTTTTTGTGTACTTGAGCCTCTTTTGGATATATGCCCAGTAGTGGTATGGCTGGATCTTGAGGAAGCGCTATTCCTAGCTGTCTGAGAAAGTGCCAGATTGCTTTCCAGAGTGGTTGTACAAGTTTACATTCCCATCAGCAGTGGAGAAGGGTTCCCCTTTCTCCACAACCTCTCCAGCATGTGTTGTCACTTGAGTTTTTGATCTTGGACATTCTCATGGGTGTAAGGTGAAATCTCAGGGTTGTTTTGATTTGCATTTCCCTAATGGCTAGTGAGGTTGAGCATTTCTTTAAGTGCTTCTCTGCCATTCGATATTCCTCTACAGAGAATTCTCTGTTTAGCTCTGTTCCCCATTTTTTAAGTGGATTACTTGGTTTGCTGCTTTTCAGCTTCTTTAGTTCTTTATATATACTGGATATGAGTCCTCTGTCAGATAAAGGGTTGGTGAAGATTCTTTCCCAATCTGTAGGCAGTCGCTTTGTTTTGATGAGGGTGTCCTTTGCTTTACAGAAGCTTTTCAGTTTCATGAGGTCCCATTTATTGATTGTTGCTCTTACAGCCTGTGCTGTTGGTGTTCTGTTCAGTAAGTTTTCTCCTGTACCAATGAGTTCTAGGGTATTTCCCACTTTTTTTTCTAACCGATTTAATGTGTCTGGCTTTTGTTGAGGTCTTTGATCCACTTGGACTTCAGTTTTGTGCAGGGTGATAAGTATGGATCTATTTTCATTTTTCTACATGTAGACATCCAGTTGGACCAGCACCATTTGTTGAAGATGCTATCTTTTTTCCATTGTATGGTTTTGGCGTCTTTGTCAAAGATCAGGTGTCTGTAAGTGTGTGGGTTTATTTCTGTGTCCTCTGTTCGGTTCCATTGATCCACCATTCTGTTTCTATGCCAGTACCATGCAGTTTTTAAAACTGTTGCTCTATAGTACAACTTAAGATCAGGAATGGAGATACCTCCGGAAGATCTTTTATTGTAGAGGATTGTTTTAGCAATTCTGGGTTTCTTGTTTTTCCAAATGAAGTTGAGAATTTTTCTTTCCAGGTCTGTAAAGAATTGTGTTGGTATTTTGATGGGAATTGCATTGAATCTGTAGATTGCTTTTGGTAAGATGGCCATTTTTTTTAATTGTTTTTTTTTTTGTTGTTGTTGTTTTTTTTTTTTTATTTTTTTTTCAATGCAGTTTATTCAGGAACCTTGAACAATCATCTGACCCTGGGGAAAGCCAGCCCACAGCTTAAATAGCCTCTGGGTAGCCAATCCCAGTGTGCCACATGGGCAATGCAGATAGGTCCACATATATGGAAGCAAGCCAGATCCTCAGCCTTAGCCAAATGTGGAATTGTTTGTGACAGAGAGCACTCACCATCGGGAAGGTGGAAGGAAGAAACCAGCTCCAAGATGGCCATTTTTACTATGTTAATCCTGCCAAGCCATGAGCATGGGAGATCTTTCCATCTCCTCATATCTTCTTCTAATTCTTTCTTCAGAGACTTGAAATTTTTTTCATACAAGTCTTTGACTTCCTTGGTTAGGGTTACTCCGAGGTACCTTATGTCATTTGTGGCTATTGTGAAGGTTGTTGTTTCCCTAATTTCTTTCTCAGCCCTTTTGTCTTTTGTATACAGGAGGACTACTGATTTTTTTGAGTTAATGTTGTATCTGGCCACTTTGCTGAAGGTGTTTCTCAGCTGTAGGAGTTCCCTGGTGGAGTTTTTGGGGTCACTCACGTATACTATCATATCATCTGCAAATAGTGATAATTTTACTTCTTCTTTTCCAATCTGTATCCTCTTGATCTCCTTCAACTGTCTTATTGCTCTAGCAAGGACTTCCAGCACTATGTTGAAGAGATATGGGGAGAGTGGGCAGCCTTGTCTTTTCCCTGATTTTACTGGGATTGCTTTAAGTTTCTCTCTGTTCAGTTTGATGTTGGCTATAGGCTTGCTGTATATCGCCTTTACTATGTTTAGATATGTGCCTTGTATCCCTGATCTCTCCAATACTTTAAACATGAATGGAAGTTGGATTTTGTCAAATGCTTTTTCAGCATCTAGGGAGATTATCATGTGTTTTTTTTTTCTTTCAGTTTGTTAATATGGTGGATCACATTGATGGATTTCCGTATATTGAACCACCCCTGCATACCTGGATGAAGCCTACTTGGTCATAGTGGATAATATCTTTGATGTGTTCTTGGATTCGGTTTGCAAGTATTTTGTTAAGTATTTTTGTATCAATGTTCATGAGGGAGATTGGCCTGAAATTCTCTTTCTTTGTTGAGTGTTTGTGAGGTTTAGGTACCAAGGTGACTGTGGCTTCATAGAATGAGTTTGGTAATGTTCCTTCTGTTTCTATTTTGTGGAATAGTTTGACGATTATTGGTGTTAGCTCTTCTTTAGGTCTGGTAGAATTCTGCACTGAAGCCATCTGGTCCTGGGCTTTTTTTGGATGGGAGACTTTTGATGACTGCTTCTATTTCTTTGGGGGATATAGGACTATTTAGTTGATTTACCTGGTCCTGGTTCAGCTTTGGTAAGTCAAATTGATCAAGAAAATTGTCCATTTCATTTAGATTTTCAAATTTTGTGGCATATAGACTTTTGAAGTAAATCCTAATGATTGTTTGGATTTCCTCAGTGTCTGTAGTTATGTCCCCCTTTTCATTTCTGATTTTGTTGATTTGGGGTGGTGTCTCTCTGCCTTTTAGTTAGCTTGGCTAAGGGTTTGTTGATCTTTTTGATTTTCTCAAAGAACCAGCTCTTGGTTTCGTTGATTCTTTGAATTGTTTTATTTGTTTCCAATTGATTGATTTCAGCCCTGAGTTTGATTATTTCCACCCATCTACTCCTTCTTGGTGTGTCTGCTTCTTCTTTTTCTAGGGTTTTTAAGTGAGCCATTAAGTTACTTGAATGAGCTATCTCGAATTTCTTCTTGAAGGCACTTAATGCTATGAACTTTCCTCTTAGCACTGCTTTCATTGTGTCCCACAAGTTTGGGTATGTTGTGTCTTCATTTTCATTGATTTCTAGAAAGACTTTAATTTCTTTCTTTATTTCTTCCCTGACACAGCTGTCATTTAGTAACAAGTTGTTCAGTTGCCATGTGTGTGTAGGCTTTTTGCTATTTCTGCTATTGTTGAGGTCCAGCTTTATTCCATGGTGATCAGACAAGATGCAAGGGATTATTTAAATCTTCTTGTATCTGTTGAGGCTTGCTTTGTGACCAACTATATGGTCTATTTTGGAGAAGGTTCCATGAGGTGCTGAGAAGAAGGTAAATTCTTTTGTGTTTGGGTGTAAAGTTCTGTAAATGTCTGTTAGGTCCATTTGATTCATGACCTCTGTCAGAGACATTGTTTCTCTGTTTAATTTCTGTTTTGTTGACCTGTCCTTTGTTGAGAGTGGGGTGTTGAAGTCTCCCACTATTAATGTGTGGTGATCTATATGTGGTTTAATTTTTATCAATGTTTCTTTAACAAATGTGGGTGCTCTTCTATTTGGGGCATAGATGTTCAGGATTGTGATGTCTTCTTGGTGGAATTTTCCTTTGATGAGTATGAAGTGTCCTTCCCCATCTCTTTTTATTAATTTTGGTTGAAAGTCTATTTTATCAGACATTAATTAGAATGTCTACTCCTGCTTGCTTCTTGGGTCTGTTTGCTTGGAAAGTCGTCTTCTAATCCTTTACCCTCAGGTAATGTCTATCTTTGTGTCTTAGGTGTGTTTCTTGTATGCAACAGATTGCTGGGTTTTGTTTACGTATCCATTCTGTTAATCTGTGTCTTTTTATTGGAGAGTTGAGTCCATTGATGTTGAGAGAGATTAATGACCAGTGGCTGTTAGATCCCTTGATTTTGATGTTGGCTGTGGTCATCAGGTTGTGTGCTTAGTTGCTTTTTTTTTTACTGTAGTAAGGTTAATTATTTTTTGTGTTTTCTTGAAAGAAGCTAATTTTGGGGGGTTGTATTTTCCCTTCCAGTGTCTTCTGTAATGCTGGATTTGTTTGTAGGTATTGTTGAAATTTGTTTTTGTCATTGAATATCTTGTTTTTTCCGTCTATGAGGACTGAGAGTTTTGCAGGGTATAGTAGCCTGGGCTGACATCTGTGTTTTCTTAGGGTCTGCATGATATTTGTCCAGGCCCTTCTGGCTTTCATAGTGTCTGTTGAAAAGTCAGGTGTGATTCTAAAGGGTTTGCCATTATATGTTACTTGGCCTTTTTCCCTTGCAGCTTTTAGTATTTTTTCTTTGTTCTGTATACTTACTGTTTTGATTATTATGTGGCGGGAGGATTTTCTTTTCTGGTCAAATTTGTTGGGTGTTCTGTAGGCCTCATGTATTCTTATTGGCCTCTCCTTTAACTTGGGGAAATTTTCTTCAATGATTTTATTAAAAATATTTTCTGGGCCTTGGTGCAGGGAGTCTTCTTTTTCCTCTATTCCTATTATTCTTAGGTTTTGTCTTTTCATATTGTCTTGGATTTCTTGGACGGTCTGTGTCAGGAATTGTTTGGATTTAACATTTTCTTTGACAGATACATTGATTTCTTCCATTGTATCTTCTACACCTAAGATTCTTTCTTCCATCTCTTGTAGTCTGTTGGCTATGCTTACTTCTGTAGTTCCTGTTTTCTTCCCTAGGTTCTTCCTCTCCATTATTTCCTCCTTTTGTGTTTTCTTTAATTTTTACAATTCTATCTTCAGGTCTTGAGTTGTTTTGTTTACTTCCTTCACCTGTCTGATTGTACTTTCCTGTTTTTCTTTTAGTTCCTTCAAATCTGTTTCTTTAATTTCATTCAGTGCTTTAAGCATTTCCTTTCTAAAGGCCATAAACTGTTTGGCTGCAGCTTCCTCTATTTCTTTACGCATGGCAATGTTCTGTTTGAGTTTATCTTCCTCTATGTCTTTACGAATCTTATTTGTTTCCTCTGTTATCATCTTCTTGAGCATAGTTGTTAGGTCATCTTCTTGGATTTCAGTTATGCTGGGGTGTCCAGGACTACTTGCCCCTGGGTAACTTGGTTCTGGAGATGCCATATTGCTCTGTCTTTTGTTGCTTGAGCTTTTACTCTGGCCTCTACCCATTGTGCTATCTTAGGTGTTTGGGGTTATTTTCTGGTGGTTCCTGGGGATCCTGTGGTGGAAAGAATCCCCTTTGCAGAAAGCTGTTTTTTCCTGAAGGATGTCTTCTCAGCTTTTTGGGTATAGTCCCTGGATGGCTGGCATTTTTTCAGGAATTGCTGCTGCTCACCTCAGGGATAGAGACCTGAGTGGTAACTGTGGTCTTTTTTAGTCGAGAGGGTTCTCCTCTCACCCAGGGAAGTCCTGAGGACAGCTGCCCTGTTTCTGGGTTTCTTGCTGTAAATTTAATGATCAGCTGCTGTGACCCAGTTGGACATCTGGCGTGTAGCCACTGTTTGTGCCTGTGTCTGGAGCACAGCTGAGTGATGGCGGCTCGGCCCCGCCGGTCTGCTAGGCTTTTTCCAGGGAAGGATTGGGTGATTTAAATCAGTACAGTTTCCTTCCTTCCTTGTTTTTTTTTTTTTTTTTTTTTTTTTTTGTAGACCACATCTTATTTTATTTTTATATATTTATTTATTTATTTTTTAATTTTTCATCAATTACACTTTATTCATTCTGCATCCCACTCCCCAAGTCCACTAATAGGGGAGGTTCTCCTCTCCTTTCTGATCTTAGTCTGTCAGTTCACATCAAAAGTGGCTGCATTGTCCTCTACTATGGACTGGTAAGGCTGCTCCCCCCCAGAGGGAGGTGATCAAAGAGCAGGCCAATCAGATTATGTCAGAGGCAGTCCCTCTTCACATTACTATGTAACCCAATTGGACTCTGAACTGCCCTGGGCTACATCTGTGCAGGGGTTCTGGGTTATCTCCATGAATAGTCCTTGGTTGGAGTATGAGTCTCTGGGAAGTTCCCTGTGTTCAAATTTTCTTGTTCTGTTGCTCTCCTTGTGGAGACCCTGTCCTCTCCAGCTCTTACTATTTCCCAGTTCTTACCTAAAATTCCGTTCACCTGCCCAACAGTTGCCCATCAGGCTCAGATTCTTTTTTTTTGCCCTGGTGCACACTGCTCAGTCTCTGCCAGCTGGCTGGCCGCAGAAACTGCCTGTGTCTGGAGCACAGCTCAGTGATGGTGGCTCAGACTCGGCCAGCTGTCTGGTGTGCAGAAACTGCCTTTGTCCGCCTTTCCAGCCTTTGGGAGCCTGGGTGTCTGCCTAAACTGCGTAATTTTCCCGAGACCTTTTCGAAGTGGGGGTGTCGGCTGAGTGCTCTGAGATCAGACCAGCTGTTTCCCTCCCTGGGTGTTTGCACTGGACAGTGAAACTCATTCGCTGGTGCCCTGGTGCCCACAGTTCTATCTCTGGGACGAATCAGGCAGGCAGGCAGGCAGGCAGGCAGGCAGGCAGGCAGGCAGGGCTCTGAGATCAGACCCGCCGTTTCTATCTCTGGCGGTGAATCAGGCGCGCAGGCAGGCAGGGCTCTGTGCCCGAACCTGGGTCCCCGGCTCTGGCTCCGGGCTGGCTCCTGGGGTGCCCGTGGAACCCGCCTGAGTCTTTTCCAGGGGATGTCTGGGTGACCTAAGGCCGGTCCCAATCGTTTCCTGTACCCTGGGGTTATCTCTTGACTGAAAATTCCAGTCTCTGATAGTGTGGTGCCCAAGGTTCAGTCTGGGACCCTGACCAGAGACACTGGCTTGTGGCTCTGTGCTGGGGCTGGGGCTGGGGGCCGGCAGCCAAGCGTCTGGCGGAACCGGGATCTCTTCCGCGGTTTAGCCGGGTGAGTTAAAAGCTGATTGAATCCCCCACCGTGGGGTATCCTCTCACCTGGGAAACACAAGGACTGTGTTTTATGGCCACGAGTTCTAATTACTGGTCACTGTGCTGATCCTGCTGCTGCTGCTCAGAATGAGAGTCCTCCCGGCGCTGCCATCTTGACCCCCCCCCACTCCTACATTCATCTTAATGAAAGAAGAATACTTTTATAAGAATGAACTAAAGGTTTTTTAAATTTATTTATTTATTTATTTATTTTTATAAATTACTGTTTATTCACTTTGTAGCCCCCTTGCAGTCAAGGTTTATACTTTAAAAAAAAAATAAGAAGTATCTTCTTTTCTAAAACAGTTATCTTTGAAGTTCATTCATAAAGGTCTTAAAAACTGGTATTCTCTAATTTATCTTAAAATATTTGCATACAGGGAAATATGACAATTATTTTGAGATTTTTCTTATGTAAGTATTTATTAATGTATATCAAATTAATCCCAAAGTTACTTTCCTAGAGCAAGAATGATTATTCCTTTCAACCTAGTGAGATGGGCTGAGCACTCTGCTTCTGGGAAATGTCAGTGTTCATGAGACCACAGTCAGGGCGAGTTTCTGCGGCTATGTTCCCAAGTTTGCCCATATCGCTGCAGCTGAGATTTGGTTATTCCTGACTGTGTGCGGAGCCATCAGCTTCTCTGTTTTTTTCCCCTTCTATCATGGATGTTCACCACAGGCATCTCACCCAGGGTTGGGCTCACCCAACATGCAAGGGGCAGGAAGGAAAACAGGCACAAAAAGCATGAGATGAGAAGCATTGCAGGCAGCTTTCCATCTGTGTGACCCTGTAACATCAGTTGACGCGGAAAGCAAAGGCCGCAGGAATAAATCAGCATGATGCAATACAAATCTGTTCATGACAGCCGTTAAAGACTTACTCTATGCAGTTGGGCAGGATATTGCTCAGCTTTGACTTCACTTAGTACTCTCACAGGACCGCTAGAAGGATATTAAGTGCTAATTTACACGGCCTGCGAAGAGATCTCAGTTGGTAGAGCATTTACCCTTCAAGCATGGCAACGTGCTTTTGGATTCCCACATCCCACGTAAAGCCGATTGTGGCACTGTGTATCTCTAATCTCAGTGTGTCCATGATGAAATGGGAGTCAGGGACAGTACAATTCCTGTTAAACAACCGGTCAGCTTAGTGACTGAAGCAGCAAATAAGAGACATTAGTTCAAACAAGGTGAAAGTCAGGGCTAACATCCAAGGTCCCCTCCCTCCAATACAAGTATCATGACACACATGCTGTCTGTCTCTTTCTGACATAGGCATAGTACACATGAACAAAGATTTTTAAAGAATGTAAGAAGTTAAATGGTTTCATCTCATTCTATTAGAAGAAGCTGGGGCACAGAGGATAATACAACTAGCAAGAACTGGCCATCCTATCTCTAAATTCATGATTGGTGTTACCATAACTGCAGCTAAAGCATGTTTATATACATATAAGAAAAATATATACAATCTTTTGTCTAAACGTTGTGAACCAGCCATTCTCTAATTAATGTGTTTATACCTGAATTTCAAGACCAAACAATCTTCTAAATAGGCCTTTAAAAATCTCTGGGAAAGAATTCCAGCTATGAGTTAATGTCCCTTAAACCCCACACTGCTGGGCTCTCCTGCACAGAGCTTTTATAAGCCCCCACCAGTTCTTACCATGAACTGTGAAAAGGCCTGAGTGGACGTTTGCGGATAAGTATCCTGACATCCCTACTTCATTACTTTTAATAGAATTGAGTTTGCAGTACTCGGGCCTGTGTATATGAACACTACCTTCCTCCAGAAGGAACATGTGTCATATGTCCTTATTTTCAGCTGGATGGGCAGCTTTTGGCAGGAAGGACACTTTATAGCATGAAAGACATCCTCACAGCTAAGGGTTGAGCTTTAATTAAAATAAGATAAACCTTAAAATGGTTTCAGACAATCCTCTCCATCTAGCTTAACTGTAAGTGAAAACAGTCAGATGATAGAAAGTAGTTACAAATTGCAGTTGCGTGCGCAAGTTGGTCATTTGTATCAACTAATATCTATCATTTCCTTCTTAACTGATTCATCTAAAAGGAAGAGTAAAACTTTAATGTGTACAGACAGATAATAAACATAGGGTAAACAGATCGTAACTATTTTATAAAAGACTGCTGTTGTATTTGTTGAGTAATAATATTAAGAAATATTAAAAGTATTTTATTAGAGGCAAAATTCAGTTTTTTAAACTATATAGTACCACAACTTGCAAGGATAAGTCAGGAGTATCAGTTGAGTTTATAAGTTCAAGATCAGCCAGGGTAACGTAATGAGACCCTGTGGGAGGAAAAGAAAAAGTCAAAAGAAAACAACAACAACAACAAAAAAATGGTAAAGCCAAACATTTAAGGGTAACCTTCAGCACCTTCATTTATTGATTCATTCCTTCATGGCCCTCAAGCCAGTCTGTTTTCTGTTCCACAGATTCCAATCAGTCATTTAAATCACTTCTTTAGATGGCTGTAAATAAAGGTTAGGTACCAATGTTATTCTCTATTCATTCAACTCAGAGATTGCGTATGTTCCTCTCAGAGAAACTTCCCTAAATATTGATCCTCACATATTATTTCTGTATTTAGCATTACAAAATCGATCATACTTCACAAAACTCTCTAAGATCTACCATTTAAAGAATCATTATACAACAAGCCCACATTTAAACAAGTTAAGGTTTAGAGACTTGCCAGTGACTCAATGCCTTTTGTGTCCTTCTTGCTTTTATCTCTTCCTTGCAACATTAATCTGTTTTGTGGCTGATAAGTGATAATAAATCACTTAAATGTATTTTATGCCCAATTTTGATTCATTTTTGGTTTTGTGACTTCCTTTTGGGAGAGAGTGAGTTCAATGTTTTTGAATGCACATGATACACGTATCAATACTTAAATTATTGTAGAGGATATTTTCTATCAATCAGAATATTATAATTTGTCCAATGAAATATCCAATGATCATCATTTGGATAATTTCCAGTTTGGGACTGGGACATCAGTTATCCATCTTATTCTATGCATTCTTTATATATGTTTGTAAGAATATTTAAACTTCTTAACATTTTGCCATGTAAGCTCAAATTAATTTCAATTTTACTTAATCTATCCTATTTTCAAGAATAGGATAAGTTTCTGTATTTCTTTTTCTCACTAACATTAAGATGTTGTTACTGTGTTTTCTTTTTAAGATTGGGGTGAGGTCTCACCATAATTCTATTTTGGTCCTAAATCCTAAAACTGTATGTCCCAGTAATATCCCACTTCAGCTTCCAAAATAGTTTTGACTATAGAAACATGGTACCACATAAGAATTGTGGTGGGGCAATCTAGACAGCCCCCAGAGGAAGAGGAACCAAACAGTCCTGATGGGATCTGATAGGCTAGGGTCAGATAGTAGGGTAGGAGGTCTTCCCCTATCAGTGGAAGAAGATAGAGGATCAGGGGAGAGGGATAGAGGAGGAAAAAGGAAGGAGGTGGGAATGGGAGGAAAGGAGGAAGGGTCTACAACTAGGATACAGTGTGAATAAATTGTAAATAATCATAAAAATAATTCTTATTTCTCTTTTTTCTTTATATCCTTTTCTGTTTCTCTCATTTCTCTTATTATTATCTTTCTCATTCTAATAAAGTTTAGTTAGGGTGGCAATTATATCCTATTCATGTTAATTTTAGTTTGTGTGGTGTTTTTATTGTCAAATTGGCCATATTTTAGAATATCTATTGGTGATTTGGTCAGCAGTTTACATAAAATATAAAATAAAGTAAGGATCTGGCCCTTGTTACTTTCTCTAACTTACTACCTCATATTTTCAGGACCTGAATTCATTCTTATCTATGCTGAAACTGTCATTTTCATATTATTGCAGATTCATTTAACTTACAGTGAATTAGTGAATATACTCTCTGTATTTTAAAATGCTCACTTGACTTATTTTGGTTCAGGGATGCCTTCCAGAAGCCCTCCCTCGGTGCACGGTGCAGACCCACCTAACACCAGGACACAGAACTTATGGACCTGAGGCTGACCCACCACACACGTTATCAGTGGTATCTGGCAACAAAAATATGCATACGTGATGGAGAAGTCACCATTAAAACATTTGAATGCAGAAATGTAATCGTCGACATTTTTCCAATTAAAATAAATAATTGTAAAAAGAGTAGAGTTCATTCTTTTAATTCTCTATTTTTAAATCATCTTATTTGTTCTCTCAGAATTTTGTACAATGTGGTTTTTTTTTTAATTGTTTTTGTGCAATGTGTTTTGATCATAGTCATTACTCACCCAGCTCCTCCCAGCTCTTTCCTACCCATCCCACTTTGCACTCTCTTTTTATTTGTTCCTATCATGTCCAATTTGTGCAGCTCCTATACTCCTGGATATGTGGCCTTCTACTGGAGTTTGGTGGACCCACAAGTGATGATTCTCTTAAGAAAACTAGCTCTGCCCCTCCCAGCAGCTTTTAAGTGCCAATAGCCCCTCAGCTAGGTTTGGGACTTCTTCTCCTCCCCAGAGTTGGACTGGCTTTGGTTCTTCTTGAGACTTAGTGAGAATACAGCTCTCTCCACGGAGTTCCATCGTCGGTGACTCACAGAGAATAGTATGAATTTTAAAACCACCTTAAACAAGAGGATCGGATCATCTGTGTGTTGCTGGTTATAAGCCCATGAATATTATTCAAAGAGGCGTATCAGTATGTTTGAGTATCCTGTTTCATGTGTTTCCAAAAGTAAGGATACATTTCAGCATATCTGATGTCCCTTGTCCTCTAACTCCCTGCTTATACTAAATATACATATATATATGTGTATATATGTACATATATTTGTACTGATGTAATCTCAAGCATTAATATTAATCAACGTAACGCAAGTTCACAACGACAGTGGCAGCAATAACAGTCAAAGTAATAACTTCATCATTCTTGACTATTTTCCCTGCAAGGAAAAAACTTTAGTGTTTCCAAATCGCATACCACACTTATGAAATATTTTATGGTTTCTCTAAATTAGACAGAAAATATTTATTAAAAACTTTATGGTATTGCTACTGACAAATCACATAGCTGATGCTTTTCTGGCTTATTAATAATGGAAAACAATTTCAGTCATGCTGAAAAATTGAATTATATTTCCATCTATTTGTCAAAAATTTCTAAATTTGTTATACAGAAAACATTAAGAAGTTTACAGAGAGAAATATTTATAGAAATAGGGTTTTTTGATGTTATGGTCAAATGGCAACTTTAAAGCATGTTTATCTTTTGTTCTTAGGACAATTTTCAGGTTTTGAGAACTCATTTATTGTGATTTTTTCACTATAAATAAATATTGACTACTTCACCATTTTTAATTGATTTATTTTTGGTATTTAATTTTTTGATAAAGAATCCCAAATTAAATCAATTCTAGGTACCATATAAATACTAATTTTTCTTTTGAGTTTTACCATTGGAAAGATTATTCATTATGATTTTGCTATTAAATATGCCTAAAATGAGTTCCACTCTGAAAATGCTCTTCACTTTTAGAGTCCCAATTTTTTTTTATTATTACTCATATAATTGTTTTAATCTGTAAAGAGTCTTCTCCTGCCATTTGACCATTTAAGCTATGTTTTAAACATTTTTATTAATTTGCTGAAAAGTTAAAAATAACATTTTAGCATTTAGTTGACTACGTGTGTTACAGAATTTTCCTCACATTTTATAACATGTTTGCTCCACCTATTTTTGTGTTTTAAAAATTATTATTACTATTATTTATAATTTATTCACTTTGTATCCCAGTTTTAGTCCCCTCTTCATCTCCTCCCGGTCTCATCCTCCCTCCGTCTCCCTCCCTTTTCCTTCTTCCCTAGTCCGCTGATAAGGGAAGCCTTCCTCCTGTATCATCTGACCCTAGCCTATCAGGTCCATGAAGACTGCCTGGCTCTTCCTCCTCTATGGGTTAGCTAGGTCACCCCACCGGTGAGAAGTGATCAAGGAGCAGGCAACGGAGTTCATGTCAGAGACTGCCTCTTACTAGAGAATTCACACGGAGACTGAGCTGTCTATGGGGTACGCCTTATCAGGGCGTCCAAGGCCACTCTATGTATGGCCTTTGGTTGATGCAACAGTCTCCGCAGTCTCATCCGGGCCCTGCTTCTTTTGACCTTACTGGTCTCCCTGTGTGGCTCCTGTCCACAGTGAAGGATTCTATGATGGCATTTGTGGACATTTTTCTATATAAAACAAAACCGGCAATATTTGTCTTTCCCACCACTAATGTCTCTCTCTTCCTCCTTCAGACACCTTCTTCTCTTCACTTAGTGCTCCTTCTGATTTCATATCATGAGTGTGAATATGTGTCTGTGTTCTCACCTGTTTTTTCAAGTAAAGAATGGCAATTTTAACAACTCTTTTCTTATGAGAACTATTACTTTTGTCATATGTCTACATGCATGACATGTTTTTGGATTTTTGGTTTTAACTATCACTTTGCTCACTTTTACAACTGCTGTTTATTAATTTCCTGTACTATTATGTTTATTATGGCTTTATAATTATTCTCTGTCCTTTGCTGAGCAATTCCTTTTTGCTTTATTTTCTTTCCAGTACTCTTTACTTTTGTATAAAGAATTTTAAAATACCTTATCATGAATTATGAGAAAACCTCCTTTACATTTGAAACTACAATGGATGTGAATCTAAAAAAACATTCTACTTTCAAATACATTCCTTGTACCCATAAGCATGGTTTAACATTCCAAATATTCGTGTAAAGGTCAGCTCATAGTTATTATTCCTTAAACTCAATTTCAAATGATGTATTTGCTCTTGGAGTTTAATACTGGAAATTCATTCAAACAGCATAATTGTTTAGGATAAAGACTTATTAATGTACTTGAAGTTTGTACTGAAGTTACTCTGAATACTTATGTGATACGATGTCTGATATTTTGTTGATATAATAACTTCTGTGGTAGCTTTACAGCGCCCATGTTACTGAAAAGATCTGTGTGATCTAATATACAGATTCTGTTTAAGAACTAAGGTAGATGGATTTATTACCTACTTAATTACAGATTTCATTATTGGATGTTTACAGGAAGCATTTGTTGGCTAGAGTCCAAAACCTGGAGATGTTTTCATGGCAGAGCTTATTTGTAAATATTGTGCTTAATCAGGATAAAGTTTTAAGTAGTTAAAAATAAAATGATATCTTGAATAATAATTAAGACACCAAAGTAATTTGTTTTTTTCATTTTGGGGAATCAAGTTCAGGGCCTCATGCATGCCAAGGTAGTGTTCTAACCATGCAGACACATGGCCAGCCCAAATAACATCAATTCCTTCACCTAAGGAAAACCATTCTAGCACCTTTGTCACTAGCCAGCGTATTCATGCAAGCACGTGGGCATGTGTGTTCACTTGTGCGTGTGTATGTGTGTTTGTGTGTGTTTGTGGCACACGTTTCTGTGAATGTGTAAGGGAGCACCGTCAGCTATGTGCGCACATGGCGAGGATAGTGGTGTCACCTCTGGATATTTTCCTCTACAAGTCCTCAACTCGTGTTTAGAGACAAGGTCTTTAAGTTATCCTGGAGTTTGTCATTTGGGTTTTACACAGTCACCATCGAGTTCCCCAGATCTAGCTGCTCCCCTGCCCCCCAGTGCTGGGTATGGAAACACACTACCATGCCTTTAACATGTGGTTGGAAATGCAAACATAGATAGAGCGTGTGGCAGACATTTTACCTGTTGAACCATCTCCGAAGGCCCTAAACACACATTTAGTGTAAAAAATTTCATCTTTATAATCAACTCATGAGAATCTCAAAGACAAAAGCCATCTATATATTTCTAAAAGGCAGCTTAGCTTATGGGGGGACTATATTCATACAGTATGACATTTTATTGATTTTTCAGATCTCTGTATATATCTCTCTAAGGTTAAGTGTTGTTATCTTCACTTATTTAGAGCCAAATTAAAATGTAACCAATGTACCACAACTACATTTGAGGTAACATGTTTGCAGCGATGCACACACATGTTATAACATTATTATATAAACTCTCGTGAATGCTTAGTGCAGATTCTTGACGCTTCATTTAAATAGCCTGTTATTACGGGTCTCACTCTTGCGTGCTTTTAGCTATACAGAGATAAAGTACATTATACTTCAGAATATAAACTCTTTAGGTTGTATGAAAGAAATCCACTCAGCTTGAACAAAAAGGTAGTTTATAAGGGTACCAATATTCCCATGCCTGGAGAACTGGATTGGAATCTCTCTACAACAGGAGCTACTTTTCCCTTTATTGCAGAAAGTTTTTTTTTTTTTTCCTCGATCCCAGTGGTAAAAATTTACTGTGTATGCTCTACGATTCATGTAAAGTTATGTGGTAACTGGGAAATACTGAACTAACTCTACCTGGTTGCTAGTTCCCAGTATTTGGTAAAGTTGGTTGCTCAAGGCTCAGACTTGCAGTATAAATGATGGTCAGCTGTGAATGTGGTGGCTGGAACATTGCCAGTGTTGATGGAGAAGAGGAGAATGTTTTTCAGGAAAAAGATGCTATGAGACAGCTTAGCAAATACGAGCTGGACTGACAGCTGCTATGTGTTTTAAACATTTGCCATCCAAACTTTGGTCAATGGAACAACACATGTGTTACTCAAAAGCCCTTTAGAGACTTAGAATCTCAGATTAATTCCTTATGCATCATGATCTGTATTTTTCAAGATTCTCAAGTGATTTGTATCACATCAAACTATAAAAACATGGTTCTCGTCTAAAGAATTATGGTCCTCCCTGGTGCATGGTACATTTTGCTTTCAAATAGAATGAACCTTTTAACTATCTGATTTAATCTTTTACATTTGGACAGACTGCCCATTAAGTGTCTTAAGAACATATATTACCCGAACAAGGGACAAATGGGATGGACACTGGAATTAGGAGAAAACAGGTAACAGGACAGGAGCCAACCACAGAGAGCCTCTGACAGACTCTTCCTAGCAATGCATCAAAGCAGATGCTGAGACTCATAACCAAACCTTTGGCAGAGTGCAGGTAATCATATGAAAGAGTGGGGAGTTAGTATGACCTGGAGAGGAGAGGAGCTACACAAGGACCAAATATATCAGGGCATGGTGACCATCTATGAGACTGTTTCTCCAATTACCATGTATGGATATAACCTAGAACCCCTGCTCGGATGTAGCGCATGGGAGCTCAGTATCCAAGTGGGTACCCTAGTAATGGGAACAAGGGCTATTTTTAACCTGAACTCAATGGCTGGCTCTTTGGCCTCTGTCAACCCCAAGGGAGGAGCAGCCTTGCTAGGCCACAGAGGAGGGCATTGCAGCCAATCCTGATGAGACCTGATAAGCTAGGGTCAGATGGAAGGGGAGGAGGACCTCCCCTATCAGTGGACTTGGAAAGGGGCAGGGAGGAGATGATGGAGGGAGGGTAGGAATGAGGGAGTTGGCTACAGCTGGGATACAAAGTAAATAACCTGTGATTAATATAAAAAATAAAAATTATAAAAAAAAGAACATATATCACAACTTTTCAATAAAAATGGAGTCTTGGAGATAAATGTCCTTTAATGAAAAATAAAATAATTCAGCTTAGAATTCCTGATAACTGTTTTAATTGATTTCAATTTTATGTATAAAAGTTAGCATATGTACCCTGACTGTGTATTTATAACATTTTTGAGTTTACTACTAGGATATGTTTGAATTATCCCAAATAATTGGATGGCTGTGATTGAATCAAGTAATGTAGGTAACCTTGATGATAGTTTTTAAAACAGGGGACTCCTTGTCTTTTTAATTTCTGATGTAATAACATCTAAGTTAACTATTATAGGTGAATATTACATTATCTTTCCAATTTGTATTTTGTCCCACGCAAATTGCAACCTACCGTAACTTAACTTTTACTGGCTGAGTTGTTTTCAAGCAGGTTAACTTACTGCTGTTTGTTTTAAGCACTGAGGTATATATGTTGAGCCTAAAAATGGTGCTACATTGTGGTCAACTTCTGATGAAATCTCTCACAAGCTTGAAATACATATGAAAAATCTATAAGAGTTGGTTACTTGTCTATATGGAGAAAATAATAATAATTAACTACATTCTTATATAGAATAGTGATGGTTAAAAAAAGAACATATGGATCCTGGGGTAGAAAAAAATATCAAAGGGGATTAGTTTTATACAACTATTTACCTGGTCAAATGTTCATTTTTAATAAATTTATTTGGCCTATGATAGTTTGTTTGTTCATGTTGTTTTGGAAGCAGTTTTACCCTATGAACTTCATAAAAAAAAAAAAAACACAGAAGTTTTACTTTTGTTTACATGGAGTCAAACTAGCTGAGCTAATGTAGCTGTTTCACATTGGGTCTTTACTGCTATTATGCCTCTCTTTAAATATCATCATAAAATGTGTGTGTTGCCTTGTTTGAGTCCTAAAACCATTTGACGTTTTTTCCATGGTCCTGTGAGTGACTTCATCTAATCCTATGCCATTATACTTATACAATGTCAGAAACAGGGAAGCAGATCAAAGTCAGCACGAAAGATGCTGTCCATTATATTTATGAGTGTTTTGCTGAACTTCTTTCCTTAAAACGAATTCTGGATTCCTGATTCAATATTAGATTTCTTACAGATAATCCATGAAAGAGCATGGAGGCCAGATGCTATAGGTTAGAAGGTTTTGTGGTAAATTTATGTTTCCTTATAATCACAAAGATGCTTCTTGATCTCATAAAAATTGATTCCAAAGAACTTTGTGAATATTTTTTTTAATGTGGTCATGTTGTACAGAGTTCTTTTCAGTAGTGTAATATTATTCTGATTTAATATTTTATGTTTTAAAATTAACTATCGTGTATTACCTAGGATAAAAAATATCTAGTTGTGGTACAGTTCATAAAACACACACACACACACACACATATTGAATTTTTTTAAATTAAATTATTATTTTTGTATTAATTACAGTTTATTCACTTTGGATCCCAGTTGTAGCCTTCTCCCTCATTCCCTCCCAATCCTGCTCCCCTCTCTCATCTCCTCCCATGCCCCTCTTCAAGTCCACTGATAGGGGAGGTCCTCTTCCCCTTTCAGCTGATCCTAGCTTATCAGGTCTCAGCAGGATTGGCTGCATTGTCTTCCTCTGTACCCTGGTAAGGCAGCTACACCTTCAGGGGAGGTGGTCAAAGAGCCAGCCACTGATTTCATGTCAGAGACAGTTCCTGTTCCCTTACTAAAGAACACACTTGGATAAGAGATTTGCAGGGCATACATAAATTTAGTCTCCTTTTGTCAAGTTTAGATTCAAATGAAAATAAGTACCTTGGTCAAGCAATATTCCCATATGTTTCTCTCATGTGTGGTTGAAGTTAGTCAGAAGGCTAGGAGTGATTTAATCATAACCTCTCTTGTTTTTCTCTGATGGATCCCATGAGTAGGAGACCTGAGCAATTCCAGAGAGAAAACAGCAAAGCTCTTCTCCAGCATCCCAAATGGACAGAGAACAACTCAGGTAGGTCTAAGCCTCCTTTGACAGACAGAGGAAAGCAGAGACCAAGAGACATACATACAGTGTTTTGCCTCTAGAAACATCAGAAAAATTCTTCCCCCTATTATCAAAGTACTTGAGCTTCCTTTTATGTTTAAGTTAATTCTAAGAAGTATCACCTAATTTAAAAATTACTGGAAGACACAAGTCATGCTAAGACCAAGTAAGTATGTCATTCAAATGATCCATGAAGGTTTAAACCTAAGGACAGATTTGTTCAACTGAAATGTCTTAAATATAATTTTTTTATTTAATGTGACTTTATGTAGGGATTTACAAAACCTTCAACATTAAAATTTACTTCACTCCTTTGAAATGCAAATTATGACATATTTTTGTTTTTATTAGATCTTTGATAATTTTATACAATGTGTTTTGGTCATATCTACCCCTTTCCAAACTTTCCAGATCAACTCCCCATTGCTTGCTCATCCAACCTTTTCTGTTTCTTTTTTACTTTAAATGTGTAATTGAAGTGTTGGAAATTTCTCCTTAACCTCTCACAACAAAAAAATAGCATTTCTTTCTCAAGCCTCTAACTTCGCTTTTTTTTTTTTTTTTTTTCGTTCTACTTTCCAATTTCTTAATAATTTCAGGGAGGCAGGAAGCTCACTGGGCAGGTTCCAGAGCAAACTGTTGATCATAATGCAATTACATAGATAAAAATCTATAGTATCAAATTGAGAATATGTTTATAGACTTTTTCCCTTGGACCAACTCAATTTATTTTGATTCCTGCAGTTTCAACCTCAATTAGACTGATGACGTCAGCATAAGAAGCTAATCACTTCCCATGACAGGATGTGTATGGAATGCACAGGAAGCCATGGTTTCAGGATGTATTTGACAGAGCATTAGGCTCTTAAGGATTTATGTGTTGGCAAAGAAACTAGAGTTTTGTGTCTCTTTTCCTCCTGTTCTGTTCACTACTTTCGTGTTTATTTGATTCTAACTTCTGAACTTCTTTTGAACCTTTTTTTGTTTTTTAAACATAAAGAGTAAGTTGTAGCTGCTGGTTTGTACCCTCATAGCATAATACCATTGATTTGCAGCATGGTACAAATTTTAGGACTATTGATTCTGTGCTATGGAAATAAAATCATGAGCCATGCATGAAACTCTTTACATCGTAACTGTAATTTTCAAGATTGTTATTTGCTTTTTAAAAATTTGATAATGTTTACTACTTACTTTAAATAAAAAGTGCCTGAGACAGATTTTGGGACATGAGTTTTTCAATGTGATTACGTATTTGAAAATACACATGTTGGGTATTAGTGAGATTCTTAAAGATGATTAAACTATTCTCTCTGGACAGTTTAACAAAATTCTTACTGCATAGGCACTTGGCCATCTGGTTCACCTAAAGAGAGCTTGAGAAGTGACATCACCACAGTTCCTTGTCTGCACTGAAAGTGCTGTTGTGGCATATACAAGTGTTATTACAAACACATGCTGGCTTAAAATGCCTGCAATTTCATTCACTGTGAGCCAGATTCTATTACTAACAAACATTTTTCAGGAAGTTGGCTGGTACATTTTGAGTTTATTATATTACTGCGAAAAGGCAGTTTTAAAACTTCTAAAAAGTTGTATAGCATGTATCTATTGCATCAATCACAATACTTCATTTACTTTTAAGGAAAAAGTTCCTGTGTATGAGATTCCATATATTATGGTTGGGTAGGCAAAGCAATAATGCTCCATTTTGACCAGCATTTAACTAGTTTTGCACTAAATGAAAGGAAGGTCAGCACTTGATCATGCTGAATAATCACAGATTTAATCCTACTAAGAGTTAAAAACTACTGGAGGATTTGCTTATTTTAGTGAAGAAATAGAAACAATATGTCATGAGAAAATTTGACACTCGACAAAGTATTTTTGGGGCTTTACTTTGTGTCAGTGGCTTCATTTTTAAAAAGGAAGAGATGCTTGCAATAAACTGCTGAAGTAATGGATGAAAGACAAGGATTTGGATGAAAGACAAAGAGCCCGAGGAAGACTACAGCTCAGCAGTAGACTGCTTGCCTGATGGATGCGGCCTCGAGTTAGATCTCTAATGCTTCATAAATATTAAAACAAAAACAAGAAATTGAAATAAAAGTCAAAGGCCTGTTTTTAGTAATTACAAAGCAAGATAATATAAGCTATAGATTTTATAAAGTACATTTTAAGTTTTGCTTAAAAATATTACTTAAGAGGTGCCACTTCAAGCTTTTCATAGAGGATCCTCCTTCAGGCTCCACTGAGTAAAAGTCAGGACTATTCCTCAATGCCTATCTGTGTCCATTTCATAAAATGATGAAGTGCTTGCATGCAATTCTGCTTCCTTTAGATCAACTCTAGATCACTTCTCACACATAATATTTTGTAAATGAAATGTAAACCATCGTTATCCTGCATTGTGTGGAGAAGTGGAGACAAGAGAGGCGCTCTGTATACTTTCTATAGAATTAAAAGGAAATCTGTGTTTGTCTGAGTCCATGAAGGCAGAACCCACTCAGGAAGAGTTGACTGTAGTTCCTTAAAAAACAAACAAACAACAACAACAAAACTATTTTCCTAGGAGATGAAGTCCTTTAAATTAGTAAAAGTTTGCTTTACTTTTAGAAGTAATCACCCCTGAACATGTAAAGGGGAAGTGGTACAGAATCATCATATAAATTAATGTTTCTTAACCATTAATTAAAGATGGAACTGACAGGGTCATATGAATCTGCTTTGAGTAATTCTGCTGCTAATGGTAGGCAAACCAGAGTCTTGAGCTAAGTCAGAGAGCTGTCAAGGAGATGAAGTAGCTGATACAGGTTCAAAGAGAACAGCTTCTGTGTAGAACAGTGTGTTTAAGGCATAAAGCAAAAGGTAACATTTAACATGGAAATAAATGGCAAAATCCTCATTTGTTAGGTGAGAGAATTAACACACCTTAGTCTGCTGCTCACAGTAAGACCCGTGGCTCGGTTCTTGTCTGCTAGGTGAACATCTAGTCTTGGCTGTTCCGCTGAAAACGTTATACATTTTCTTCACAGAGTCTTTGTTCGTTAAATACTATGTGTTAATTACACTTGAATATTTTGTTTGTGAGGATACAGTAAGAAAGTGATTACCTTCAATAACAAGTCTATATCTAAATGATTTTTTTGTTTTTTGTTTTATTTATTTATTTTTTGTTAATTTCACTTTGTATCCCCCCATAAGCTCCTCCCTCCTCCCCTCCTGATCCCACCCTCCCTCCCCCTTCTTCATGCATGCCCCTCCCCAAGTCCACTGATAGGAGAGGTCCTCCTCTCCTTCCTTCTGATCTTAGTCTATCAGATCTCATCAGGAGTGGCTGCATTGTCATCTTCTTTGGCCTGGTAAGGCTGTTCCCCCCTCAGAGGGAGGTGACCAAAGAGCAGGCCAATCAGATTATGTCAGAGGCCGTCCCTCTTCCCATTACTATAGAACCCACTTGGACACTAAACTGCTCTGGGCTACATCTGTGCAGGGGTTCTAGGTTATCTCCATGCAAGGTACTTGGTTGGAGTATGAGTCTCTGGGAAGATTCCTTTGTTCAAATTTCTGGTTCTGTTGCTCTCCTTGTGGAGTTCCTGTCCTCCTCATCTCTTACTATTTCCCACTCCTTACATAAGATTCCATGCACTCTGTCCAACAGTTGGCCATAAGTCTCAGCATCTGCTTTGATATTCCGCAGAGCAGAGTCTTTCAGAGGCCCTCTGTGGGAGGTTCCTAGCTTGTTTTCTGTTTTCTTCTTCTTCTGATGTCCTTCCTCTTTGCCTTTCGGGATGGGGATTGAGCGTTTTAGTCAGGGTCCTCTCTCTTGATTAGTTTCTTTAGATATACAGATTTTAGTAGGTTTATCCTATATTACATGTCTATATGAGTGAGTATATACTGTGTGTGTCTTTCTGCTTCTGGGACAGCTCACTCAGGATGATCCTTTCCAGGTCCTACCATTTACCTGCAAATTTCATGATTTCCTTGTTTTTCATTGTTGAGTAATATTCCATGGTGTAGATTGGGGAACAGAGCTAAACAGAGAATTCTCTGTAGAGAAATATCGAATGGCAGAGAAACAAAGAAATGCTCATCCTCATTAGCCATTAGGGAAATGCAAATGAATATGACCCTGAGATTTCACCTTACACCCATCAGAATGGCCAAGATGAAAAATTCAAGTGACAACACATGCTGGAGAGGCTGTGGAGAAAGAGGAACCCTCCTCCACTGCTGGTGTGAATGTAAACTTGTACAACCACTCTGGAAATCAATCTGTTGTGTTCTCAGACAACTAGGAATAGCAATTCCTCAAGATCCAGCCATACCACTCCTAGGTATATACCCAAAAGAGGCTCAAGTACACACTAAGGACATTTGCTCAACCATGTTTGTAGCAGCTTTATTTGTAATAGCCAGAAGCTGGAAACAGCCCAGATTCCCCTCAACTGAAGAAGGGATGCAGAAATTGTGGTACATCTAAATGATTTTTTGGAAAATGTAAAACATTGAAGGCATAATTATCCCGATTATGGAAGATAATGAAGAAACTGAAGAGAGAAGTAACTAAAAATATTAACAAAAAAAAACTTCCCAAACTACATTCCAGCTTTTGCATCATTATTTGTTCACAAAAAACCCATGTTGAGAGAAGGCAGATCATACATAAATACTTCTTAGGTTATTCTGCTGTCATGGAGGAGCTCACTATAGAGAAGCTTAGACAGTTTGGATTCAGATTGTAGACTGGGTCCTCCTTCTGACAACTCATTTACTTGTCCTTGCCTCCAATTTTTTTATTTGTAAGAAAGAAAATAGTTTTTACATTGAGTGGGTGCAATGACTAGGTAGCTTATTGCTTTTCTATTGCTACTGTAACAAATCGCAACACATTCTGTGCAACAAAAGAACACAAACAACAGGTTCAGAGTTCAGAAATCCAAACCCAATTTTCTCTAGGTTGAACAAAATGTCAGTAAAGCCGGCTCCTTTTGCAGGCTCTGAGGGACAGTCTCTTTTCTCATTTTGTTTTTCAGCTCTTTGGGAGCAGCTTGCATGCTGTGTGCTTCTATGCAGTGCCTTAGGGATCTCAGGATCATATTTTCCTATCAATACAATTTAGTTTTGGACCAACTCTCTTCTAACATATAAGGAAATATTTCTGGGTGCCTGGGATTAACATTGGGGTAATGATAGGGAGCTATTATTAACTCGGTCACAAATAGAATGTTACATGAGAATAATTTATGTCTTTGTTAGATCTGAGTTGCTCAATAAATACTAAATTCATTATTTTATTCATCATGTTTCTATATCCAGAGATTGCTCACTTCCTTCAAAAAAGGCCAAATTAGTGTTATGTTCCTCATGAATATGAACAAAACACAATAAAAGAAAGCATCCACCTCCCCTGCATCTTCATCATCTGGAACCACTGTGACCCAAGGCAAATTCTCTCTTTATCTAAGATAACCTTGGAAAGTATAAACTAACAGACTGCTATACTCTGAAGCTGAAAGGAAACAGAAACCCATGTCCAGAGACAAGGAAGACAAGGAAAGGGTGCATTTCAAGATTTCCCATCTCACTGAAAAAGAAAAAAGAGAGGGAGAGAGAGAGAGAGAGAGAGAGAGAGAGAGAGAGAGAGAGAGAAAGAGAGAGAGAGACATGTATTGTGGGATTATAGTAGACCTCATACAGTACTCAGCATGCTATAGCCAGGGCCATTCCTATGGAATTATATGCAAAGTCTAAGTTAAAGGACTCAGGAAATTTGATCCCTTTGACCTTAAAACACCTGTGTTACCTTTGAGTCTTCTTTTCTACCTCTTTCCTGGTTCTCACTGTCCCTTGGTTTGCAATGAAATACACTTGCTTGTTGAACATTCTTAATACATTGTAGCTCTCCTTGTATGTATTGGAAGTGCCATCTTTGATATCTAGCTTCTGTTCTTACCATGAATCCTCAAGCATGGTTGATGAATGTCCAGTTCCTTTCTCCTTGCCTCAGTCTCACGGTCTGTCCCAGTTTATGCCTCACAACCTAATTGTTCATTTTATTCGTGATTCTTAAACTCTGACACATGCATTCTATTATTAATTTGCATCTGTAGGTGTCTCAGAGTCTTCTCTTGCTTTATGCTTCTGGTAGATTTTTCTAGGACTGAAATATGAATTGTGTTATTGATCAAATATATTTAAGATTAAAAAATCTTTACCCTTTGTCATATTTGAATTTTCCATTGAGGTAAGGCATATGTTATAATTGAGTGTTAACAATTATCATGTATAAAATAATAGCCATAATCATAGTATGTAATACACTTTAGACCTGTGTTGATTACCAAGGAAGATGTTATCATAGTTCAATAAGATTTTCCTTTTAAAGTAACCATTCCAGAAAGGGAGACACTGAAGGTGTCAGTGTCAGGAGGGGCCACCCACTTTGATTTTGATGATCTGAGGAAAATTCTGCTCTGGTCTACGTAGATGAGTGAAGTACAAGTAAGGAAAAAGTTGATGTCCAAGAGTGGAGGTTGCAGTGGCTCGCCAGAGCCTTAGGACTTGAACAGCCATCATTTTAAAATGTTTCATTATATAAAATGTTTCATATACTGGTTGTCTATATCCCCCATTTTTATTCATTATTAGCCAGATAGAGCCAAGTAATTGTGGTGATGATACTTGCTTTTTTGCCCAATGCTGGAATGCTAGTAAATTTAGGTATGCCCTGGTTACTCGCATGCCTCACTGCGTGCCTGTGCCCGTTGATGCCCCTCACGCTATGACTCTCTTCAGACAGAAAAGGGATCTTGGAACTACAGCCACCATTGTTACTACCATCTCATTGGCGGCTGTTGGAGCTACCACCAGGGCATTAGCCATGAGTCATACTGGGCAGACTGCTCAGACCCTGAACAATCATTTAGCCAATGTAGCTCATGCCTTAGTTGTACATAAAGGAATTAATGCTCAACTAAAAGGAAGCTTGATGGTGTTCACTCAGAGGATTGACCTCGTGCAGGAGCAAATTGATACCCTATGGCAAATCGCTCAACTTGGCTGTCAATGAAAATATGCTGGACTTTGAGTCACTAGCATATAACATGAGAATTTTTCCTGTGCTGCAAATCTGTCTAAACAATTGTCGAGCTATATTTCAGGTAATTGGGCTGGAGAATTCGATACTACGATGGAGCAGCTGAGAGTGGCCATTGTCACAGTAAATTCTACCAGAGTGGACGCAGGACTAGCCACAGGATTACATCATGGATTGCTGCAGCCATGAATCATCTGAAGGAATGGGCGGGCATGGGAGTGTTAGCAGGCCTTCTGGTGTTGGTCTTCTTGGTTTGCCTGTGGTATATATGCAAGATTAGAGTCTCACAACAGTGTGATGCAGCCTTGATCATTCAGGCCTTTACAGCCATTGAAGCAGGACATTCTCCCCAAGCATGGTTGGATACCATAAAAAGCTAAAATGTTACGCTCAGGATGCGAGGCTAAGCACTGCACTCAGGGTCAGCCGCTTTGGACCCAGAGAAGAGCATGTCTGGTTGCATGCGGGTTGATGCCCCAGGTCCCGCCTCTGAGAAAAAGGTATCGGACGGGTCTGATGCTCTTTGGGTGGATGACACCTAAACGAACATCGGTACAAAGTCCCAATTTTATTCTAATATCAGAGATCAGACCTCTACTCTTGCCTGATGCGTCTAAAACAAAAAGGGGGAACTGTAGAGAGCTGCGGAATGCTATGCCTTAAAGATGGAGCTGGTTTCTGCCTTCCACCTTCCCGATGGTGAGTGCTCTCTGTCACGAACAATTCCACATTTGGCTAAGGCTGAGGATCTGGCTTGCTTCCATGTATGTGGACCTATCTGCATTGCCCACGTGGCACGCCTGTGTTGGCTACCCAGAGGCTATTTAAGCTGTGGGCTGGCTTTCCCCAGGGTCCGAGGATTGTTCAAGGTTTCTGAATAAACTGCATTGAAAAAAAGAAATAAAAAAAAATGTTTCATTTTATAACGATAATTAAGAGGAGTCCATGAAGTGGGGATGCTTCTGTTCTGGAAGATAATTGTTCCACTCCTTGCCTAAAAAATGGGGAGAGGGATGGCGAAACAGAGATACATTGGCTATGATGGCCTGAGGCCTGCTGCAGTAGTTCAGTCAAGACATGCCGGCGGCTTTGGCCTGAAAGTGGCAATTGGGACAGAGGGTCACATTATGAATTACAGATGCACCAGTTTTCATGTTATTTGATTCTTGTTTCAGTATGAATTGTGTCAAAATGAGAAAAAAGAGGAATTTCTGATGTATATATTTTTGGTTGGTTCTGAATTTAGGGTCTTTTCACAGTTTTCCTGAGAAGTTCTCCCCCCCCCATTTTCTGCCCTTAAAAAAAAATCCAGTTAATTCAGCCATTATTAACATTCAATACTTGCATGGATATATTTAACAATTTCTGCTGTGGGGTTCAGTGGTGCAAGTTTGCACAGTCCCTACCAAAAGCAAAAAAAGAAAAAGAAAGCATAAAAAAGACCCAAAACAAGAATGGTAACAAATCAGACAAAATTCTTCATATTTAGGAGGTTCTTCAGAAGCCCCTATTTTTTGTTTTCTTGGTTTTTTGTTTTCAGTTGAGAGGCCTTTGACACCTTCCATCTGCTATTTCAGAACTGTCAGAGGCAATGGTCTTCTTATTAAAGACAATGAGGCTCCATTTTCTGCTCTGCACCTTATCTTCATCTATTTGCAGGTTTACTTCCTGGTGTGATATCAGAGAGTTGTAAGGTGTTGAACGGTGAGTAAATCCAAACAAGAAAAAAGTAAGACTAAAAGCTTTTATAAGTAGGAGATGAAAGAAAATCTTTATCCTTTGGGCTATTTCTTGTCTCTTCAGAGGAATCACCTGGACCCATCAAATCGTCCAACACAACCAGACCACACGGCACTGAGTCGTTAGGAATGCATCCTCTGTTACTGATGATATTGGTGAGGTCTGTGGTTGCCAAGCTCTGTGGATGGCTACACATTGCAGACAATGTCAGGGAAGCATAATACTTGGGTTTCTCAAGTGTGACAGATTTTTTCCTTCTTTCTTTCTTTCTTTTTTTTTTTTTAACTATAAGATACAGGCAATTTAGAACTTTCACAGAAAAGCATTGACTCACTGAGATATTTCTCCAGGACCATCAATACCCCATTTTATTTTATTTTATTATTATTTTATTTTATTATGTTTTATATGTCAGCCATAAATAGGTTTGAAATTAGCATTTACAATGAACACAAAACCAAAACAAAGAGAAAAGAAAATAAATAACAGAAGAATAATCAGAATATTTTAATTGTATTTTGAAGATGATTTTTAAAATAAAAATGACTGAAGTAACAATGGATAGACAGTCTTAGTCTCTTGGAAAAACACTTCTCAAAATAAAAGTTGTATTTTATAAAAACTAGAATGAATGAAATGGTGAGACAATTAATGAGTTTGACAGACACATGTTTTTTTTTTTCAGTTTAAATTTAATTTATGCTTGGAACAAATCTACAAAAAATATTGTATTGCTCTAGAAGGAAAGTTTGGAAATAGAAAACATGTCAAAATGCTGGTAGCCTATACATATAGAGTGAACACTTGTGTTTTTACTCATTAATAATTATTTCTTCATCATCTCAAAGTAAGTGCTAAGTTATCCATAGAGACTTCATTTCATACCCCAGCAGCAAAGTATGTCATCTGGGCTCACAGATGAACATGTGTCTGAAGCATATGCATCAGCTCATATCATCTCTCCAGATGTTAATAAATAATAAATTAATTAGTATGCCAATTAATAAATAGGCTTTTCCACAAGACCTCAGAATATGCAAATTGAAGGATGGAAGAACTAAGCAGAACACGGTGGTATACCCTTTAATCCCAATTTAGGGGCAACAAGTCATACTTCCACAAAAGGCTGAGGCAAAGAGGTTGATCGAAGTCACAGACAGTCTTTACACTCTAAGAAAAGCCTGCCCCCACCAAACAAACAAACAAACAAACAAAAAACCTAAAATCAACAAGTAAGACAAAATAGCAGATAACTAATTTTAAAAGAACAAAGTATAGGTATGAGACTGAAAAGCTAATGATCTTGTTTTTTTGTTGGATTTTTTTTTTTGTATTTTGTTTTTTGTTGTTGTTGTTCAGGACTTCAGCTGTACCTGAAAATTAGCTACACTTTTCTGTAGAACAATGCAGTAAAAACAATTTCATAATTCAGTTACACGTGACCCAGGATGTACAAATTAATATACTAGAGAGTTAACATTCTCACCGTGCTTCTACCTGGATTGTTGATTACTGGTGATTTTAGGATTGTCTTTATATTCTGTTTTATTCTCTGTTTGTCTCGGACTATGAGACACTCTTGCTATACAATATAACCCTGTTTGGTCTAGTCTTCACTATTCACCTTAGGTTAGACCCTCAAATCTGCTATACCCAATCTACCTTAACCTCCTGAAGACAGTGATAATTGTCCTGTGCCACAAATCCCAAATGCTCACCTTCCATTTTTCACAAATGGCATGTTTCACTCTGGATTATAAATTTCTATCTTATTGATCTGTCCATAGTAGGGTTTATCTACAACCGTAGCACTTGGGAAGTGGAGGCAAGAGGGTAAGGAGTTCAAGGTCACTTTCTTTTAACATAGCTAAACTGAATCTAGACTGACCTATATGAGACTATGTCTTAAAAATAATACATACATTGTCTTTTTTCATTTTATAAGTGTGTAAAACATACAGCATTAATTCATACACTTCCCCCTTAATAGAACATGGGAATTAGTTAAAAATTTATTGAATTAGAATTTATAAATCATTAATTCACAAAGGTTCAATGGAAGATTTGACAAAACGATGCTCTAAAAATTCCAACAGCAAAGCAAGTTCAGGGGGTTATCGAAACTACCCTCGCCTGTAACGATTTTTCCAGAGGAAGCTAATAGAAGCTCCTGGACATCAGTGCTCAAGGTTGTGAATTACAGGGAGGAAATTAATGATTTTAGCTGTGAATTATAAGGAGGAATGGTGCACATAAGAATTAGTCCTGGAAAGATCGTGTGTGGAACATGTGGGAGGGTTCCTAGCATGATTCTCTCTTTGTCTTCTGGATAACGTGTTCTCCTGGCCGTGAGAATAATGACACAGTACAGACGGCAGGAAAAATTGACTCCATCTTAGTTTTAGAGTCTAGAGTTTTTAATGAATCTTCATAACACTCCACACTTAATTGATTTGTTTGCCTTTGTGTCTTATTTAATTTGTGGTGTGTTAATCAGCTAAGGCACCAGCGAGAAGTATCTTAGACTTGAGGCTTTAGCAACAGAAAAATCATTTCATACAGTTCTAGAATCAAAGTCATTTAAGATCGAATAGATTTCAGTCTTATGACTCTTCTTACTTGAAACAGCCCTCATCTCACATTTTCACTGTGAGTATATGCATATATAAGTAGAAAGAGAGAAAGAAAAAGTTTCTCATAGATATTACTTCTACCAGGTCAAGGTTCTATGCCTTGTAGATTCATTTATACCCTAATAAGCTCCATAAGTACTCATCTGTAAATCTAATATGTCAAGAGTTAGAAATTTAACCTATTTATTTTCTTTTTGAGTTCACACAAATATAGCATGAATCCAGCTGAGACCTTTTGATATAAGTCCCCCACCCTAAATTATGATTGGTCTTCACTGACTAGGCCATTCTTTTTTTTTTAATTTTTATTTTTTTAATATTAGTTACAGTTTGTTAAATTTGTATCCCCGCTGTATCCTGCTCCCTCTTTCCCTCCCAAACCAACCCTCCCTCCCTCATCTCCTCCCTGCCCCTTTCCAAGTCCACTGATAGGGGAGAACCTCCTCCCCTTTTATCTGATACTGGATTATCAGGTATCTTCAGGACTGGCTGCAAATTCTTCCTCTGTGGTCTAGCAGGGCTTCTCTTCCCAGGGGGGTGGGGAAAGATCAAAGAGCCCGCCATTGAGTTCCTGTCAGAAACAATCCCTCTTCCCCTTATTAGGGTAACCCCCTTGGATACTGAGCTACCAAGGGCTACATCTGAGCAGAGACTCTAGGTTGTATCCATACATGGTCCTTGTTTGGAGACCACCGCCTTTTTTTTTTTTTTTTTATTCCCTGCACTCTGCCGAAGATTTGGTTATGAGTCTTAATATCTGCTTTGATACACTGCCAGGTAGAACCTTTCAGAGGTGACTAGGCCATTCTTATCTTAACATATATTTTATGACTAATGGCAAATATTTCTTTTCAGATGTTAGGGGTAAAGGCCAGAATGTTCTTATTCTAGGCAAAACTAAATTCTTCAACACACACACACACACACACACACACACACACACACACACACACCTGTTTTTTTCTTCATCACTTGTCTTCTAATACAGGTTCTTATATGTTTGCATCCTATCAGGCAGCTTTTTACACTCATATTCAACTATAAAAAGGTCTCATTTTAAATAGTAAGGTCTATAAATAGAATTTGAAAACTAGCATAATTTAAGCCAATGTATCTATCTTTTGTTTTCATTTCTAAAACTTTATTTATTTATTATTACAACTTATTAACTTTGTATCACAGCTCTAGCCTCTCCCTTATCTCCTCCCATTCCCACCCACCCTCTCTCTTTTCCTCCCATGCCACTCCATTTCATTTTATTTTATGTTTTCTATGTCAGCCATAAACAGGTGTGAAATTAGCATTTACAACGAAAAAAAAAAACCCACGTCAGAGACAGGACTCTCAACAACAAACAGCAATAAGTACATTCTATTAAGTACATTATGTAGAGAAATAAGATTTCTCAACATAAATATGTAGTAAGCACACCAGTTAAAAGATACACAGTGGCCGTGCAGATTAAGAAAATCCAAGGTCCACAACAAAGAGATGATTCAGCAAGGAAAGGTGCTTGCCACCAAGACTGATTGAGTTTATGGGACCCACACAATGAAGGGGAGAACCTATTACGCATAGTTTTCCTCTCATCTCCACATACACACCATGGCATGCCAATTCTCTGCATACAAGTAAAAAATAATTGTATTAAAATATTTAAACATTAATATCCAGCACATGCTGCCTATGAGAGCAGGACATTACAGAACAGAAATAGCTGTGCAAAAAAATCCAATAACTTAAACTTTACTGTCAACAAAAGTCTTAACAAACATATGTAGAATAGTCTACAAAAGAGTATTAGATTACACATTCTTTTCAAACCATGTAAAACATAGTCTCTAGGATAGCTCAAATGCAGGTTCACACAACAAATATTGACAAATTTCAGACTTAAATACCTCTAAATATTTATTCTCACTACAAGGTAATACAGCTAGATCACTCTAAAAAATAAAGTAGTAAAAATTAATGTGTGGACATTAAAACTCTATTAGACAAACGGGGCAGGAAATATTTCAGAAAGGGAATAAATATCATCCATGACAAAAGATAACTAGAATACAACATATTGAAACATGATAAACTGCAAAATCAAAGAACTTTGTAGCAATGAATAACTATGCTCAATAGAATAAAAGTAATCTTAAATAACTTATCAATAATTTGCCAGGATTGATAAAAGTTTAACTAAGATCAAAGAAGAAAAAAAAAACATTAATTAAATCAGAAAAAGATGAAATAACTCATAATAAACAATGGAAAAATTAAATAGTGGGTTTTAAATGGATGAAAATAATTGCTAAAATTTTAGTCAGATTAAGAAAAGGAAAAAGAAAATATAATCATAAATGAAAATAAAACATTACAAATTTTTCTGTAAAAATATCAAGGATAAAAATGATACCATGTAGAAGAAATGCATCCATTTTGACAGCCTGCAGCATGCCAAGGCTGAATCAGAAAAGTGGAAAGCAGCATATGACATACCAAAACATAACCAAAGAAAAAGCAGCTTGAAGTGGAAGTGGAAGTGAGCAGAGTGAGGCAGTCACTGACCATTCCAACATGGAAAATCCCATGATTTGAAGCTATGCAGGTGGAGCCTGGCTCATATTTAAAGGAAAATTCAGAATAAAGCCTTTAAAACTGTTCTTCATAACATATGAAGGCACACCATTTCCAAGTTAAAATTTAAATTTATTTATCTCCTGAAAATAGATCTTTTTACATAGCATATATTCTGAGTATAGTTTCTTTCCATCATTTCATCAAAGACCCTTCTCACCCCCTAACTGATAGAAAGCAATCAGAGGAAGAAGAGGAAGGAATAGGAAGAGGAGCAGGAGGACGAGGAGAAGGAAGGTGAGGAGTAGGAGGTGGAGGAAGAGAATACAAAGAAAGTATGAGAAGCACATATATACTCAGAGATATGTGCACACACACAGAAACCAAATCAAAATACAACATTGGAAAGTGAAATACAAACAAAATACCAGTTAGGTTAAAAAATGGCTAGACTTTCAAAATATTTTTATGAGTGTTATCTTTGGACACATTCCAAAAACAATACAAAAAAACAAAACAAAACAAACCCCATGGTCAATATCCTGGCTAAACATAGATACAAAAATTCTCAATGCTAATTAGCATACTAATTTTAACTACACATAAAAGGATCATAAACTAAGATAAATTTATCTTGATATACAAGAATGGCTCAGGGCATGCAAATCAATGCTTGTATTGTAACAAATTAATAGAGTGAATGATGAAAATCACGTTTCTCTCAATGAATACACAAAATATATTTGGCAAGAGAATAAACAAATCAACAACAAGAACAACAAAAGGCAAAAAGGAAGTTTTGAGTCAATTTGACTTAGGAGTATCCTATGTCAATATAATGAAGACTATGGATGAAAAACTTATGTTAACAGCATCTTCAGTGCAGACAATAATAGGCATCTTGCTTCTAAGATCTGGAAGAAAGCAATGAATATTTCTATTTCTGTTCAACATGATCTTGACAATCCTAGCCAATATAGTGAGATAGGGAAAAGACAGAAACTACATACACATTTGAAGGAAGATGTAAAATTGCTTTTGTCTCCTAGCTATACAGAAATCCCTTAGGCTCCCAAAGGTGATGTCAAGACTCACAGATCTTACCTTTATATCATACTATATTGTCACAGAAAAGCTGGTTGTCTTTTATATAGCAATAAGGGATTATCTGAAAAAGGGATTAGAAAAATTATCATAATCATAGTAACATCAATAATAAAATACAAAGAAAAACATTTAACAGAGGAAGCAAAAAACATAACCTTGAAAAATAGGAAACTCAGAGTAAAAGAATTAAAAATAAAAATTAATGGAAACACATTTTGTGTTCCTAGGGGAAAATTATTAAAGCGTCCATATCACTACTAATATTGATCAAAAGATTCAACATATTTCTTATCAAAATTTAATGCCATTTTTTACTGAAGTAGAAATAATTATCTTAAAATTACTGAATTTTAGGATACTGAACCCAGAATACCAAAGCACTTTGAAAAAGAAGGAAAAAGCTTAAGGCACTCTCCTTCTTGATTTAGTAATCTGTTACATAGTTACAGTAATTAAAATGTATACTATTGGCACAAAATAGTTTTATAAGCATCAGAAGAGAGTTCAGAAATCTAGAGACAAATTACAATACTGCATATGACTGTTTGCTTAACAGAAAGTACACAGTCCTTGTAGATAAATTTATGATCATGGCTGTGAGAAAGGTTTTTACAGTGGGTTAATTAAGACTAGAACTTTCCAGTCTAACTGTGGGAAGTACCATTCTGTGGTATGGGTTCCCAGACTAAATAAAAAAAGGTAAAGGTGAGCTGAGCTGAGCTTTTCTTGACTGTAGATTCAACATAGTAAGTGTTTTCAAGCATCTGATGTTATGATGGACTGCTCCTTTGAGTTGCAATCTAAATAAGCCTTTCCTTCCTTGATTCTGTGTCATAGCAATGAGGAAAGCAGTCATTCTACAGACCCACACTAATTAAAGGCAACACTTCTATGAATACACAGTCAAAAGAACAGTCTCTTGAAAATGGGAAAAAAAAGTGTAAACTTGCCGAAAAATAAAGCTGACTTTCTATCTTATACAATAAATATGAGTAAACTGAAATTTAAACTGACTTTAAAAACTTCCAAAATTCTAAGACAAAGCAGAGAAAACATAGGTGAATAGCTTCTTTAACATTGGTCTGCAATGGTGACTTCTTGGGTCAAAACTCAAAGCATGGACAAAAAAAACAGTCTAGACAAATAAAATAAAACATAAAAGCTTTTCTCAAACTCAACATCAATGGCATATGAAAAGACAGAGGTTAATAGAATGGATATGAAAACAGGACCTGTCTTTCTGCTGTATACAAGAAACACACCTCAGCAATAAAAATAGACATTACCTCAGAGTAAAGGCCTGGAAAGAAGGTTTTCTAAGCAAACAGCCCAAAGAAAGAGCTGGAGTACCGATTCTAGTATCTAATAAAATAGGCTTTCAAATAAAATTAATCAAAAGAGATTGGTAAAGAAACTTTATACTCATCAAAGGAAAAGTCCTCCAAGACGATATCTCAATTTTGAACATTTATGCTCCAAATGCAAAGGCCCCCAAATTCATAAAAGAAACATTACTAAATCTTAAATCACACATTGAATCCCACACATTAATAGAGGGAGACTTCAACATCCCACTACTAACAGATATATACAGAGCATTTCAGCAAACACAAGAAAATATACCTTCTTCTCAGCATGTCACAGAATCTTCTCAAAAACTGAGCATATACTCAGTCACAAAGCAAGACTCAACAGATATAAGAGGTTAAAAATAACCCCTTGAATCTTATCAGTCCACCATGGATTAAAGGTGGACCTCAACAGCAACAGAAACAACAGAAAGCCTGAAAATTCATGGAAACTGAACAACTCCCTACTCAATGACTACTGGGTCAAAGAAGAAACAAGAAAGACATTAAAAACTTACTAGCACTCACTACAGTGCTAAACACATCCTCTCACACCAGGGAGTGATAAGGCAAGGGAAAAGTGACCCAGTATTAGGTAGCAGATTCAGAGACAGCACCTACTCCTATTGTTAGGGGACCCACATAATGACTAAACTGCACATTTGTTACATATGTAAAAGGGGTCTAGGTTGACCCACAAACCAAAGAGCTTACACACCCAGAACCATATGATCTCTTCATACAAAAAACTTAAAACTAAAAAGGAGAGTAGAATAGTTGTTCCTAGGGAGAAAATCAAGAGCTATTAGTCAAAGAGTAAATAGTTTTATTCACAAAGAGTGAATAACCTCTGGAGATTTACTGTATAGACCAGTGCACATCATCATTTACATCGTTTATATAATTTATGTAATTTATATCATTGTAATTGTGCTATGCGGCTCACACCAATTCAGCTAGCACTCAGGAAATAGAGAAAGAGCAGTCACAATAAGCCCAAGATGATCTTGGTTTTCATGGTGAGCTGCTGATCAGACATGCCTGTACAACAAGACCTCATCTACAAACAAAAAATAACACTGTACCCTATTTCCAAAAAAAAATTTGCTATTAAGATAAATCTGATAATATTGATTCTTGATAGAGACTATTAATAATATGAGCTGAAGAATTTTGGAGGTGATGTGTAAAATTTCTCACGTGTGTCAGTAATGAGAGGGGGTGCTTTTGTCAATACCCCCTCTTTTATTACTGTTCTACATCATCTTTTAATCCCTCACCTTCAAAATTTTTATCTCAATACAGAGCCCTAAACCTACCCAGTTTCAAGCCTAGAGAGCCCCAGCTTCCATATATCCCAAGGGCTTCCCTGTCAAGTTAAAGAAACACTGATTTACATGAATGGATGAAGTCTTCACAGTTTCGGATTCCTGTTCTAATTAGTTTCAGAAGAACAGATTCATGTTATGTCTATTTCTATTCCTTTCCTCATCTGTGACAGGGGAATGAGTCATTAGAATTTTAATGTCTGCATTAAATGCCAGCAGTGATCTGTTGTTATGCCCTAACTACTGGAAAACCCTGGATTCAGAATGGCTAATCCATTCCACCTTTCATTGTAAAAGAACAGGGAATGGCCACTAATCAAACAGTAGAGCCTGGAAAAGGTCAACAGCGTATAAAATCATATGCCTATCACTAAATGGTGACAAAAATAGAAGGCTTGCTTTTGTGACTAAGATTGAAATTGGAACAGAGAAGGTCACCACGTGACTCCTCTGGATTGACAGCAAACGTAGCTGGAACCAAAGTGGGGAAGGGTTAACTATTTTTAAACAAGTTTTGTTGTTGTTGTTGTTGTTGTTGTTTGTTTATAACATTGTTTGTTTGTTCTAACAGACATGTTTTAGCCCAAGACATGTTTCCAACAATAATGGATAGCTCAAGTAATGATGCTGTAGGGATGGAGTGCTGGAATAAGCTCATTTATTTGTCTGGATGTTAATCTTGATACTCAATTCTTTTTTGTGATCCACTCGGAATGCCTGCCAAACAGCAATACTTTAGATTTTTAAAGTGCAATGTTTTTAAAGAGATGTTAGAATAAGTCATTTGCTGTGGTGTTGCCTCCTTTGCTATTATTTAATATTATTTTTAAAAACAGAACACTAGTTCTAGGTTATTACTTCAGTACTAATGCTCTGTGCCGGCTATCAACTACGATAGCTTTTTAAAGTCACTTCTTTAGACTATTAAGAAGCATTGACTTTTCTTTGATGATTTCCCGACTCTTCCTCATGTCTGTTATACTAATCTGGAGCTTCTGGAGGCAGGATTAGGGGTGTAAAATTAAAGGTAAATCTGGAAGACTGTAGTATTGTTATGCCCAGATCTTAGAGTCTCCAAAGACCACCCAGGGCTGGACCATGTGTACAAGAGCAAAGAGCTTTATTTGGGCTTAAGCTCAGTTTCTCCACAGTCACCCAACAGGAGAGCCCTGAGCAACTGCATGGCAGGGTTTTTACTGGGGTTTGAGAAAGCACGGGGAACTTCCAGCTTAGAAGTTACATGATTGGGTGACATTCAGCAAGGGAAAACTTGTTACAAAGTGATTGGTTAACTAACGTAGCTAACACTGAGAGAGCTATCTACAGACCTTGGGAATGTTAGGTATTTTCTGTGACATGAATGTTCTACAAGGTCGGTAGGCTGCCGAGAACAAATGTCTCACTTTGAGATAAGATACCTTCCCATTTTTGTGGTTACCTCCTGGCTATTCCTTGAGTAAGGAATTTTATGATCTTGTTCCTGGAATTGGTGACCAATGGTCTAGTTCCTGGGACTGATGACTTTGGGATGGTGTCAGGTCTGGTCCTCTCAGTATATCAGTCTAATGGTGAGATTAATTTTGAGGTATGACATGTAAAGATTAATATTCTTTGTCCCCTTTATCTTCATTAATTGGATCTTTGGCAATCAAAATTTATTTATTTGTTTGTTTGTTTGTTTACCAGGTGTTGAGATTCCTACAAGATCACTGAAAATGTCATTTGTTTTACCCAGAGAATAACATGAGAGCAAATAACCATTTATCATAAGTTAGAATCTTTGGCCTAGTGACCTCCTTGTAGGCTGTCAAGCTTTGAGAAAAGTTTTTGAGTTTATCAGTGAAATAGGCATGCAGTCATTTGTAACAGCAATAGGAATCTTAGATTGAAGTAGCAGTGTACAGAAGCACAAAAATAAATTATTGTTGTTCATGACAAAAACAAAGGACTAGATTAGCTGATCCAGAAGAAAATCATAACACAATGCTTAAGGATATAATTCCAAGACTCATGGTAGCTGAGGGGTGGACAACAACCTTATATACAAGCTAATAGAAAAATAGAGCAGCCCAGAAAAATGTATTAAAGCATGTGATATACAGGTCTGCCAGCGGGGATTCTAAAGTCCTGATTCTGGTGAAATTATTTGGAAAATCTCTTCACAGATGTGCAGTGTAGAGGGCATGAGAAAAAAAAAATAGAAGAGAATTGATATAAGCCTTTACCTTCACACATTCAATGTCTGACCAAAGGCCCAGCAGTGAGCACTATTTTAGGCTCATGCATCTATTGAAACCAACTGAAGGTTATCTTTTGATTGTTATTAATCTTGCTCAATTTACTTCATTAAAACTTTTTTATGCAAACTTTTGGACCAATTGCTTCCAACATCTTCACACTGAGATATATATATATATATATATATATATATATATATATATATATATATACAGGCAAAACCCCAGTGCACATAATGAAATAAAATCATAAAAACATAAATGACAAATGTTTCGATTGTATTTTCCCTCCAACCCTTCCCTGTAAAGTTAAGGGCTTTCCACTCCCATCTTTGCTCCCAAATAATGACAAAGAGACCTACATGTTTATTCATGATAGATTTTATATACTATAGCGGGTCAGGTTCTCAGTTAGTTCAATCTAAATTGACCTGACTAATCCTGACACTGGCTTTCTTCTCAGCCGTGTGGCCCATTACCTACTATATTAGTCTCACCCTGGCTGCTCCTGTGCCATCTTTGTCCTCATGGCGGCCCTCTCATGGTGACTCTTTTCTCGCTGCTTCCATGTGCGACCCCCTCACTAGGATCAAAAATCAACAGCTATTGGCTGTTCAGCTCTTTCTTAACCAATAAGAGGTGGTGGAGAACAATTTTTACACAACATTGAGACAGGAGATACTTCAATAATAATGATACTTCAATGCCCAGACTGCAACCAGATCTCTAGGAACAAAAATCAGCCTTTGAATACACAGTACAGAAGAACATCCTCCAGCACCTCCCAGGTCTTCTTCATCTCCCTCCCTCCCCACTCAATTTCATTCTCTCTCTCTTTCTCTCTTACCAAAACAAAAGAACAAACAAAAATGAATGTCAAAACAAACAAATAAGCAAAGAAAAAGAAAGGAAGAAAGAAAACAAAACAAACAAAGAAATGAAACTGAAACAAAAAGTGCACAAACTAACCGTGGTGTTCAGTATGTGGTGGACAACTAATCCAGCCCTGGTCACGAGGGCTGCCCTAGAGTGTAGCTGATATACGCAATGACACTCCTTTGAAGAACACTGATTTTCTCTTTCCCTTTAGGTATCAACTACAATTTAGCTTCTTGGCTAGGAGTAGGACTTGTGTCTACTTCCTTTTTCCCATGCTGAAATTTTGTCTGGTTTGAACCTGTGTTGGTCTTGTGCATGCTCTTAATGTGTCGGTGAGTTCATATGTGTATGAACACATACCTTGTTATGTCTGGAAGATGCTGGTTCCAGGGAATCATCTACCACCTTTGGCTCTTAGAGTATTTCCATCTCCTCTTTCTAATAGATTCCTGAGCCTTGAGGAGAGGGCACACTTGAAGGAGGTTTGTGATGTCCTTGTGTTGTCTTTCTTTTATATTTCAACCATGAGCTGAGTGGTTTTGTTCCTCCATTTGCTTCTTCCAGAATGGACTGTCTGGCCACAGTTCCAAAATGAATGAGTCCAAATGATCATGTTCTATAACCACTGAAGCTGTGAGCCAAAGTCACCTGTAATTCGATTATCTCAGGTATATTATAATAACAGAAAGCCGATGCAACCACTTTTGTTGGTGTAGTTCTTTCACGGTAAATTTATTAGTTCACTAAGAACAAAAATTAATCATGAAGTTAACTATTTATCCTTCGTTTGACTGTCTCTTAGTTGAGGAACCTTGAAGAAATAATTTTCCTAGAGAACTGAGCACCCACTATGTGCATAGCTCTGATCATTATACTTGAGAAACAATAACAGAAGTAACAGAAAGGAAGAAGTCATTGTTTTGAAGTTCATTCTAACAGTGCTTCTAATATGTGGTCACAAATGCATGTATTAATTTGTTTGTTGGAGAGGGAGACAACCATGGACCACGTCCATGAGAGCAGGACCCCTTTCCTCAGCATCTCCTAAGATGACCAATCACTCCTAGGTATTGGAATGTGGATGGTGATAGGAGAAAAAAAAACATATTTTACTGATATAGGGAAATATGGCCTTTTAATATTTTGCAATTTAATTGTGCTTTAATATATTATTATACAAAAAAAACCCAACAAGACTACAGAGAAACAACAACGACAATACAAAACAAGAATAGCATTATCGGCAGGAGATTGAGAGTGAGAAGGTGAAATGAGCTGTAACACTTTTAAGTGTCTGCAATTCATCCATGTGTTGTCTATGGTTATTATTAATCCATATAATTGCCTGTTTGTTTTTTTTTATTTGGTGTGAAAGCTGAGTGGAAATAAACGGTCGTCAATACTGTTTGGTCTGGAGAAGGCACATCAATAGAACTTACACACGTTGTTGTGGCAGAAATGTGGGATTTATCATGAAATCAATACATCTTTAATTTTCAGGCATCTTCCCTACACAGGCACCTTCTAAAATTTACAAAGGAACTGTTGCAAAAATATTTACAAGGGGATGTAAAAAACTTAAAACTAAAACTCAGCTACATTTAATCCTGAAGTTCCCTTTGTCTCACTTCGATGATTACCGGGTGGCACTGGAATGTTTAGCAGAGGTGATATGAAGTGAAGGGAATATTTGGTTGTATTTCTTATGGCGAGTATTTACGAAAATCCCATCTTTCCTTTATTTTTTATTTTTTATCTTTTTTTTATTAATTACACTTTATTCACTTTGTTTCCCCCATTAAGCCTCTCCTTCCTCCCCTGCTGACCCCACTCTCCCTTCCCCTTCTTCATGCATGCCCCTCCCCAAATCCACTGATAGGGAAGGTCCTCTTCTCCTTCTTTCTGATCTTAGTCTATCAGATCACATCAGAAGTGGCTGCACTGTCATCTTCTGTGGCCTGGTAAGGCTGCTTCCCCCTCAGGGGAAGGTGATCAAAGAGCGGGCCAATCAGATTATGTCAGAGGCAGTCCCTCTTTCCATTACTATGTAACCCACGTGGACACTAAACTGCCATGGGCTACATCCATGCAGGGAGGGATTCTAGGTTATCTCCATGCATGGTACTTGGTTGGAGTATGAATCTCTGGGAAGACCACTGTGTTAAAATTTTCTGATTCTGTTGCTCTCCTTGTGGGGTTCCTGTCCTCTCCAGATCTTACTATTTCCCACTTCTTTTTTTTTAATTTTATTTTTTTCTTATCAGTTACATTTTATTAACTCTGTATCCCAGCCGTGTCCTGCTCCTTCATTCCCTCCCAGTCACTCCCTCCCTCCCTCATCTCCACCGTGCCCCTTTCCAAGTCCACTGATGGGGGGGACCTCCTCCCAATTCATCTGATCCTGTTTTATCAGGTATCTTCAGGACTGGCTGCAAAGCCCTCCTCTGTGGCCTAACAGGACTGCTCCTCCCTTGGGGGGTGGGGAGGTCAAAGAGCCAGTCATTGAGTTCCTGTTAGAAATAGTCCTTGTTCCCCTCAGTATGGGAAACCAACTGGTTACTGAGCTACCACAGGCTACATCTGAGCAGAGGTTCTAGGTTATATCCATACGTGGTCCTTGGTTGAATGTCAGTCTCAGAAAAGACCCTGTGCCCAGATATATTTGGTCCTTGTGGAGCTCCTCTCCTTTCCCTATCATACTAACTCCCCTTCTTTCCTATGATTTCCTGTACTCTGCCGAAGGTTTGGTCATGAGTCTTTGTATCTGCTTTGAAAACACTGCTAGTTAGAGTCTTTCAGATGCGCTCAGTAGACTCCTGTCATACGTTCAATGCACATCCCATCTGTCTTTCTAAACGAGGATTGATCATCTTACCCCATGTCCGCTCAATTGATTATCTTTTTTAGGTTTATAGATTTCATTATGTTTATCATATCTTATAGGTCTATATAAGTGAGTATATATCGTGTTTGTCTTTCTCCTTCTGGGATATTTCACTCAGAATGATCTTTTCTAGATCCCACCATTTGCCTGCAAATTTCATGATTTCCTCCTTTTTGATTGCTGAATAGTATTCCATTGTGTAAAAATACCACAATTTCTGTACCCATTCCTCTGTTGATGGACATCTGGGTTGTTTCCAGGTTCTGGCTATTACAAATAAAGCTTCTATAAACATGGTTGAGCAAGTATCCCTTTTGTGTACTTGAGCAAAGTTTGGGTATCTACCTAGCACTGGTATAGCTGGGTCTTGAGGAAGCACTATTCCTAATTGTCTTAGAAAGCGCCAGATAGCTTTCCAGAGTGGTTGTACCAGTTTACATTCCCACCAGCAGTGGAGGAGGGTTCCCCTTTCTCCACAACCTCTCTAGCATGTGTTGTCACTTGAGTTTTTCATCTTGGCCATTCTGATGGGTGTAAGGTGATATCTCAGGGTCATTTTGATTTCCATTTCCCTGATGGCTAATGAGGTTGAGCATTTCTTTAAGTGTTTCTCTGCCATTTGATATTCCTCTATCGAGAATTCTCTGTTTAGCTCTGTTCCCCATTTTTTAATTGGATTACTTGGTTTGCTGCTTTTCAGCTTCTTTAGTTCTTTCCATGCACATTACCCAACAGTTGGCCATAAGTCTCAGCATCTGCTTTGATAGTCTGCAGGGCAGAGCCTTTCAGAGGTCCTCTGTGGCGGATTTCTAGCTTGTTTCCTGTTTTCTTCTTCTTCTCCTGTCTTTCATCTTTGCCTTTCGGGATGGGGATTGAGCATTTTAGTCAGGGTCCTCTCTCTTGATTAGTTTCTTTAGATGTACAGATTTTAGTAGGTTTATCCTATATTACATGTCTATATGAGTGAGTATATACCTTGTGTGTCTTTCTGCTTCTGGGAAAGCTCACTCAGATGATCCTTCCTTATGAAACTGAAAAGCTTCTGTAAAGCAAAAGACACCATCAGTAAAACAAAACGACTGCCTACAGATTGGGAAAGAATCTTCATCAACCCTTTATCTGACAGAGGGCTGATATCCAGTATATATAAAGAACTAAAGAAGCCGAAAAGCAGCAAACCAAGTAATCCAATTAAAAAATGAGGAACAGAGCTAAACAGAGAATTCTCTGTAGAGAAATATAGAATGGCAGAGAAACACTTAAAGAAATGTTCAATGTCCTTAGTCATAAGGGAAATGCAAATCAAAACAACCCTGAGATTTCACCTTACACCCATCAGAATGGCCAAGATGAAAAACTCGAGTGACAACACATGCTGGAGAGGCTGTGGAGAAAGGGGAACCCTCCTCCACTGCTGGTGGGAATGTAAACTTGGACAACCACTCTGGAATGGATGCAGAAATTGTGGTACATCTACACAATGGAATATTACTCAGCAATGAAAAATAAGGAAATCATGAAATTTGCAGGTAAATGGTGGGACCCATCGTTCCTTAAATGGAAATAGTTTGGGCATTGCTAGTCACCAAAGAAAGAAAATGACTCCCAGGTGCCATCCTACTGACTTCTCCATTTTTAACTTAATTTTTTATAATTTATTCACTTTATATCACAATGGTCGCCCTCTACCTCATCTCCTCCGGGTCCCAACCTCCCTCCCTTTTCCCCCCTATTTATCTCCCTTATTTCTCTGAAAGAGAGAGCGCTCCTCCCCAAGCATCTGACCCTAGCCTGTCAAGTCTCATTAGGACTGCTTGCATCTTCCCCTGTGACCTGGCAATGTCCCCTCACCAGAGGAAAGTGATCAAAGAGGAGGCAACAGAGTCCATGTCAAAGACAGTCCCTGCTTTCCTTAATAGAGACCCCACATGAAGACTGAGCTGCCTATTGGCTACATCTGAGCAGGGGTTCTAGGTCCTCTTCATGCATGGTCCTTGGTTGCTGCATCAGTCTCTACAACAAATCTGGACCCATGTTTGTCTTCTTATGGAGCTCCTGTCCACTCTGGGTTCTTCTACTCCCTACTCTTTCCTATGACTCCCTGTGCTCTGCCCAAAACTTTGGCTGTGAGTCTTAGGGTCTGCTGCCCTGTGGGGTGGACTCTTTCAGAGGACATTTATGGTAGGCTCTCATCCTGTTTCCTGTATGCAGCTGCTACCAGTGTATAATCTATTAGCCCTTCTGAATGAGAATTAAACATCCTTCCTAGAGTTCTTCTTGTTATTTTATGGTATTATGGTTATCCAGTACCTGGCTGGCGTCTTCAGTGTTAACTGGTGCCTCTTGCCTTAAGGGGCTTGGCAGTTCCCATCAAAATGTCCTGGAAAACAGCCACAAATGTTGCAATACACACAGAAAGAGCAAGTGGTTTAAGAACAAAACTTCTACTCATGCTTAACTTTTACAGACATATGTATTAGGAAAATTTAATAATTTATCCATGTAAGCCAATATACTCTAAAATAAAACTTATTATAAATTATACTATTTCCTGAAATCATACATACTCTTGATAAAAATTACAATTATTTCTGAGAAAGAGTCAGCAATAATAATTTTTATAAATCTAGGTGGTTATATAGGCATGAACTTCTCGTCTTTCAAGCATAAATGAGTTATAATGATGTTTTTGGCACAATTTCTGTCACGATTTTTCCTGGTAATGAGCCTGAGAGTAGTAAATGGTTTCTAAAAAGGTCACTTATGGGATTGAGAAATCTAGTTACCCGAGTCCTGAACGGAGAGCCCTAATCAGTAGCAACAACAGTGAGAACAATAATGTTATAAATACCATATGGGAAATAATAATATTTATGTAATAATTATTTGATCTTAGTTATACTTCATGGTATTGGAAAAATGACTTTCATATTCTTTATAAGGTTCATCAATATTCAAAGGTCAGCGCCTTTGAGACAGCTCCAGGGATTTGTTAATGAAATCTCTAGTGTACTTTTAACAGTTTTTCAATAGAGTATTTCAAAAATGAAAAATTTGCAGGAAATTGGTCAATAATCATCACTCCCTAGGTAGAACACAGTAGCTCTGAGTATATTTTATTACAGTAGTCTTTGTGTCTGATTCTAAAATGAAGAAAATATAATGTCAGGTATTTATTTTAATTATTTGCATTTTAAAATACTAACATAAATACTCTACGTGGTGTTTGGAACAATGAGCCTGCACATAACAAATATTTCTGTAGTGATCCACAGTGTCTTTGAAGCTGGGGCAGTCCTGTCTTTCGAATTGCATTGTTCTGAGGAAAGCTTTCTAACTGGATCTCTTTTTAACACTCTCTCTGCTGAACTCTTAGATTACACTTAGATTACAAAACTCTCTTTGCCAATTATTTCATACTGCTATGTAAATTTGTTCCTTCTCCAAGCCTGATCTCGCCAATTAGCTTTTAATCTCCATCAGGACAGGATCCTGTCTTTTGACTTTTTGCTACTGCTCAAAGAAATATGTAAGTAATTAAGATTTAATGAAATTGAGTTTAATTTAATTTGAGGTAGATTCCAATGGGCTTTTTCAATTACATGTATAATACTCTTAACCAGTGAAATATGCAGTTATATTAATATAAAGTTTTTTTATTAGATAAAAGGTGAGTTAAGATTTGTTATAGTTTATAATCTTGAAATATATTTCAAAAACATCTACCTTAGCTTATTGATGTTTTATTTATCTTCAAATTCCAAGTATAAGACATAATATTTAAGTGTCTCAGTTTCTCTATAAGAAAGATACCATGCATTTTTATATTCATGTGAAAAAAATTATCAAATCAAGAAGAAAGAATAAATCAATAATTTTAACAGCATAACATTGAAGAAATACATGATACTCTTAGGTCAGATTGAGTTAATAAAAATAATGTATGTATCCAAGCTTACAATTATTTTTTATTAAAAATGTATTTTTAATTTATAATACATGAAAATACTATATTAAAAATGAGAACAGGTTTTACTTGATGTTTCAAAGAACTACCATCCACACCTCATTCTTCAGGTAGGCCAGATAGTAAAATACTTTTCATTGTCAAAGACAGCAAGCTAAAAATACAGGAAGATTATTGTAAGAAATTATTTAAGAAAAGAAAATCCTGAAAATATGTTATCATTTTACCCAAACAAGTTAGTGTTATCGTATGTAAAAACCTCTCCTTTTGTTTCTGATTCTTAAGCTTTTTTTTTTTTGAAGTGGAGAGCCAGCTGTCTTTCCAAACAATTTCGAAAATATTAATTCTAAGAACCTGTCTTCTAGTTCCCTGTTGCCGTGATAAAATGACAAAAAAAAAAAAAAATCTGTGTGTGTTGGAGAGAAATAATAAAAAGTTTACGTTAGCTCATAGTTCCAGGTTCCGGGGCATCATTGTGAAAAGGCAATGTAGGAACTTCAAATAGCTAGTTCAGATCACCCATAGTCACAGCCACAAGTAGAGAAAAAAATGAATGCATGCGTGCTTACATTGTTGATTGATTTCCCACTTTTTCATAGTTCAAGGACCCAACACAGAGAATGGTACTGCCCAAAATAGGCTAGGTTCTTACATTAATTATCTCAGTTAAAACAATCTCCTGTACACAGAGACAAAAGCCAACCCAATGTAGGTAATTCCTCAATGAGATCTTTCCAGGCGGTGCTGTGCTATGTATAAGGTTGTCAGTTCCAGCTAGCCATCCCAATCTTAAAAGCCGGGAGAAATACGATATCTTATGAGGTTGCTAGATATGGTTGTAATGCTGTGAATTTAAGATGGGGTTGGATTTATCTGAGTCATAATTTTTATAGGGCAGTAAAACAAAGGTACAGCTAAAAGTCTCTGTGTATGTTTCTAACTTCTATTCTCCATGTAGTTGTATCCTAGCTTAAATATTTTATAATTAAGTATTTTTACTTTAATAGTTTGTTATTCTCTTTTTTTCCCCTAAAATTTTATTTCCCCCTCCCCCTTTAATACCTTTATATAGCAACTTCTCTTACTAATGTGTCTTTGGTTCTTTTGTTAAGATTTTATGGAATTCAATCTCCATTATTTTTCTTTAACATTTAACTTTATTTTCTTCAAAGTAAAATTTGAAAAACATAACTAAAACTTTCTGGTCAGGGAGTCTCTTGGTTCAGCTTGCTCCTTCTCTCCATCATAATTCAACTCTTCGCTTAAACACACACACACACACACACACACACACACACACACCACATACATAAATACATTTATGTTTTCTGTAGCCAGTTGCTTTAGTTATCTAAAGTCAATTGTCTAAAAATACCAGCGCCTCTCATTTTTCCTCTCATATCTGCCATCCACGACGCAGTACCACTTCTGAACCTTTGAACAATGTCTGGAGGAACAATATCCTAGTCACTGTGCTTATTAATACCAGTCTGGCTAGAAAATTTGACGGCATATCTCTTTCTCTTTACCAAAAGGTGTCAGAATCATGCCTTTTATGAGCAAGAAGAGAACATGAAAGGAATACCTGAATCTGGTGTCTATATTATATTTCTTTCTCTTATTCCTGAGATTTTTTTTTCCCTGTCAAGAACTGCAAGTAGAGATTGAGGGACAAGGGTAGTGAGATTATTTACATGTCAATCTGTGAAATTAACCTCTTTGGAGTTAGATCAGCAGCTGATTAATTAAAGGCCCCTGATCCTCGTACCTACAGAAATTAAGCCCTGATATTTGTGAACATAACCCTGATTAAAAGTAGAGTTTTGAAGGTGAAAAACTGAGAAATTTAGGATGAACTGTCCTGAACTTAGGTCAGTGAAGAGAATTCATTGCTGCTTATCCTTTTAAAGAACAGAAAGGCGAAATCCCAAGGATATGCAGAAAGGAAGGCTGTGTGAAAGGGAAACAAAATAAAGCATCGAGATATATTTTTGTTGCTTTGTACCACTTTGTTTGTAGTGATTTGTTTTGCCAAGCCTAGGATATGGTCATTTTTATGTCTCCGTAAGGCTGATGTTCAAATATTTGCTCTCTTGTGCTGCATGTATGGGGTCATTTTCTATCCACATAATTTTTATAATTATCTGGGAATTTCATACAATGTAACCTGACCACACTTGCTTCCTTTTCCTCCCACTTTCACCACTCTGCCATTGGCGACAGCCATTATGTTTGCAGCCCAGGGATGGCACCCGTGCCCTGTGCTCTCTTCTGCCTGAGCCTCCGCGGTACCTGAGAACCAGCCCTATCCAGCAATGATCTGTTCCTTTGTCACAGGGAGCTGCTGGCATTGCTCTGATATGCCATGCTTTTCTTTTTCTTTTATTTCCACTCCCATGAAATCACTCCGTGCAAAGCATCTGTGGATCTCTCAGGCTCCTTGGAGCCATGCTGTGCCCCTTTCCACCCCTGTAGATGCTGGCAGCCACGACCATTTTGAATCTCCCACCACACGTATGATGTCTTAAGAGAATCATAGGGTGCTTCTACACTTCAGTTCCCTCGTCAGCAAAGTCATGCTTAGGCCCACCCCCGTGTTAAAAATTCTAGTGGTAGTATATTTAAGAGTTGATGCTGAGTCGAAGGGTAATTCATGCAGTTACGCCTCGTCCCACAAGACTGTCTTACAGCACTTAGGGTAATCATGCAGGAATAATTTATAGTTTTGGAGAATCAGTTAAATTCTGTGGATATACAACAGACAGATATGCAGGTTAGTAAATAAATGGATGTAGTATTTGCTCATATATTCCAGAAATACAACAGCTGCGTATTTAGGGATTACCATATGCTGCTCTGCTTAGAGTTTTACCCAGTATTTTTACTATTAGCCCTCCTCTCAGAAAACCATTTCTGCAAGAGCAAGTGCTTCTAAGGTTTATGTCCTCATTGCCTCGTACCCGAGCCAGGCAGCACCGGTAGTTCTATATTGAAATGATTATACAGATCAGCATCTGCACGCTTCATGCAATCTTTTCCTGCGTTCCGTACATACCCAGCCACAGCTTTTCTTCTCAACAATTGATTTCTTATTAAATTGAAAGTAAAGCATTACATATTGTTAAAAACAGAGTCGTTATCATTGTTTCTGGGTGGTAAATCATTCACTGTAAAGTATTTGTGATAGGAAGGGAAATGGGAGTGACAGCACTCTGATCTTCATTCACTACAAGAATTGTAGAATATTTTGAATGTCATCTTTATTTAAAAGGCCACATTTATGAATCTTACCATTATCTTGTCAGGTGTTTTAACATACCATTGCCCCCAAATCATGTCATTCTTTTCTGAGGAGCATAAATCACATTGGTCTTATTTTTAGCCCAGAAAAACTTTCAATCTTAGACTGTCCTGGTTAAGCACAGCGGATCACAAAACCCACAAAAACTTAGGGATGTGGGAAAAGGATCTTAAGAAGGAAATGGGATTGACAGGGGTGAGAGGTGAAAAAGAGAGAATAAGAGTAATCAGAATACATTATAAATATATGAAATTATCTAAGGACACTTTAATTTTAAGTTTTAAAAATAAACTGCAAGAGGCTCATCCCTGGAAACTGATTCTCCATGATTTTTCTCATCCGTGCTAGGATGTGAGCTGATGATGTTTAGACGATCACATTTACTAGATTTCACTGACACAATTCCCTGTCACACACAGAAGATATCTCACAGTAGTCCTTCTGGTCTTCTGGCTCTGGCAACCTTCTGACCTGTCCTCCAGGCTGTTCCCCAAGCCGTGAGTGTAGAGGTTGTTGATAGATCACTTAGGGTTGGGTACCTCATGGCCATTTGTTTTCTTCACTTTGACCAGTTGTGGATTTCTCTGATAGTTTCTGTCTGCAGCAAAATGAGGCTTCTTTGCTTAGGGGTGAAGGCCACACTTATCCGTGGATGTAAATATATGTACATAGGTTGGGTAATTCCAAGTGGTCAGCCCCAAACACAAACATTTATGAACAATCCTGAATAAACTCAGGTTGTATTTATGTATTAATGTGTATATATTGGTGAGCTGGAAATGATGTAAATATGCATCCCATGTATATAACTCTATATAGGAAACTCTATGTATGAAGCTCTAAAAGAAAAATAAATGTAAAAAAGACAGTGAAAATTAAAAACTTCAACATGCCTTAAGATTTCCCTGGTGTATTGTTGCCTGTTCTGCCATGTTTGATTGATGTCCTTGGGAGACCTGCTCTTTTCTGTGGGGAGGCAAGGGTTGTGGAGTTGATCTAGGGAGGTGAGGGAAGGAGCGAACTAAGGGTGAACTAAGAGTTGATCTAAGGGGTGGAACTGGGAGGAGTGGAGGTAAGTTGCATGGTCATGTATTGAATGAGAGAAGAATAAAATTAAATATATATACACATATATTAACAAGATGCAATTAGAAAAAAAAAAAACCTTCAACCTGAGATCAATTGACAGTGAATCTTTTAATTTGATGAGTTTCTCTGTAGGTTGAGTTTGCAATTTTAGAGTTAATCTGAAATCTATAACACAGGGATGGATTGAATAGGAAGGCCCATGTGTTAGAATGCTTAGTCCATTGGGAGTGGCACTGTTAGGAGGTGTGGCTTTCTTGAAGTAGGTGTGGCCTTGTTGGAGAAAGCACTTTACTAGGAAGTTGGCTTTGAGGTCTCAAGCTCAAACCAGAGCTAGTGGCTCACAGTGATTCTTCCTGCTGCCTGACTATCTGGATGTAGAACTCTCAGCTACTTCTTCAGCATCATGTCTGCCTGCTGGCCACCATGTTTCCTGCCATGACAATAATTGACTAAACTTCTAAACTGTAAGCCAGCCTCAAGCACACATTTCCTTTTGTAAGAGTTGCTGTGGTCATAGTGTCTCTTTACAGCAATACAAAGCCCAACTAAGACACTACCATATACATACCTATCTATCTATCTATTTATCTATCATCATCATCATCATATTCATATAGTGAGATTTAAAAATTCAAACAAATTGCATAAACTCAATGTTAACTGGCAATATACTTTTCAGCATTATAATGAGAATATTCTATTTAATTTTAAAACTATCTTCTAAACTGGATTTATAATTAATGAGTACATGCTGTAAATGTATTAATGAAATAGTCTTACATTTTTTTTTTGTAGAAAGAGGTCAAATGCTACAATATGTGTGTGTACATATATACATGTATGTATTTATATAGCTATGCTTATGCATGTTATAGAGAAAATTCTGATTTTACACAATAATTAAATGTCACCTGTACTAAAAATTTCCCAAAGAGGTTACAGGCATAAAACTGCAGAAAGCCAATTATTTGATAACCTTATTCAGCTATTTTCTCCCTTCTGTCCATAGATGGATTTTATAATTTACTCATTTCTTTAATTCATTTTATTGCCATTGAAAGATAATAATTTCTACTGAAATTTTTATGTTCTTTCTGTACCTATGTTACAAGTAGTAGATAGATCCAACATTGACATTGTGAGCCATAGAGGAATTTACGCTCCTCATTGTTCCTGTCATTTTGCAATTTCAAGATGTAATTTACATCTTCATTATTTTTTTTTAACTAGGTTGGTCTCCAAATGTTAAGGAAACATTTTTGTATCATTTGTCTCTATTTTTTTTCGTTCATTATATATTATTTCAATTTTTGTATACTGTTATATATCTTTGAAATAAAGTCTAACTTTGATAATTAAAATCCAGATTTTCACAATATTTAAACAGGAATATAATGCAGAAGAAAAACCTTTGCATTACGGATCACGGGCCAAATTTTTCATTTTTTAACTTTAATCGTTATAAGGCTTGCCCGGCCAAGTGTGTAGCACAGTCTATGTGCCGTGTGAATTGCTTCTTAAGGTAGCAACACGGCTTGAAAGAACTGTCATGCCCCTGCGAGATGGCCTGGCTAGAATCCAAGGCTTTGGCCTATGGATGAAGCATTAAAATTATATGCCGTGATCCAATGCTTTCTCTGTGTGCAGGGACAGGGGATGTGTAGACCGTGGCTTAGGGAAAGGTGCCATATTCTATAATCAGGTTGAAAAACCTGATGTTCCATCATGTCATCTCCTGAAATATCAGCTTCCTGATTATATATAATTCTTCCAGAAAAAAAAATGTGTTTCTCTTCTCATTTAATTGTTCCATGAACTAAATACATTTTTGACTTTTAAAATGATAGAGACAATTCATTACTTTCAACATTAAAATTCAGGGACCTTAACTGCTCTGCTCAAATAAAGAATATTTTTATTTATTTCCATCCAGAGGACAGTCTGGAAGACTACGTGTAAATTCTTGTGTTCTAATAACTTTTTTTTTTTTTTTTTTTTTTTTTTTTAGTAAGCTTGGTAAGCTTTTCTGTAGTCACAGGAATTATGACATTGATGACATTTGGATATATGAAAGGATGGCACTCTTTCTGATAAGGAGATAAGGAGAGTTGATAAGGAGAGTTACCAAAGTAAGTGTGAGTCAAATCTTCACTTGGAAATTGCATAAGAAATGGGTAGAATTTTTTTTAATTTTTATTGAAAATAGATATTTTCTCATACGTTGTGTCCTGTTATAATTTCTGATCCCTCTACTTCTTCCATTTCTTCCCCACTTCCTCTCATCCAGATCCACTCACTTTCTGGCTCTCATTAGAAAAATAAAACAATCTTTTAAGAGATAAAAACAAAATATAATAAAATAAAATGTAAGCTAAAAGAAAAACGATCATATTGAAGTTGAACAAGGGAAAACTAACAGAAGAAAGAGAGCACAAAAGAAGAAGGCACAAGAATCAGAGACCCACTTGTTCACATACTCAGCAGTCCCATTTCTGTTACATTAAAGCTGTAATATATATGCAGAACACCTGGGGCAGAACTTTCAGGGCCAGCGCTTGTTGCTTCAGTCTCTGTGAGTTCTTATGAATGTTGCTCAGTTGATTCCGAGAGCCTTTTCCCCCTGGTGTCCTTTATCTCCTCTGGCTCTTACTGTCTTTCTGCTTCCTCTTCCTCAGGATTCACCGAACTCTGAGGGAGAAATCGGTTGAAACTCTTAATTATTGAACTATTTCATGCACTCAGAAATATGCAGGATAGTAGGCTCAAGACACAGTTTTAACATAAAGGATTAGAAAATATCTTTTCTGGAGTGAGCTGTGGTCAGGCCACTGGTTCCATGTATCCCTGTGGGAGAGGCACAGGGAAAGGTTTATTTTCCAACAACACTCCTCACCGGGACAGACTTTTAGGATCTCAGTAGATCCTCAGTTAGTTGGAAAATACCAGGAAGTAGTGCTTGATTACAACACGGGAAGCACAGCTATACCACTGCTAGGTATATACCCAAAGTTTGTTCAAGTACACAAAAAGGACACTTGCTCAACCATGTTTATAGCAGCTCTATTTGTAATAGCCAGAACCTGGAAACAACACAGATGTCCATCAACGGTGGAATGGGTACAGAAATTGTGGTATTTTATACAATGGAATACTACTCAGCAATCAAAAAGGAGGAAATCATGAAATTTGCAGGCAAATGGTGGGATCTAGAAAAGATCATTCTGAGTGAAATATCCCAGAAGGAGAAAGACAAACATGGGATATACTCATTTATATAGACCTATAAGATATGATAAACATAATGAAATCTATACACCTAAAAAAGATAATCAATTGAGCGGACATGGGGTAAGATGATCAATCCTCGTTTAGAAAGACAGATGGGATGTGCATTGAACGTATGACAGGAGTCTACTGAGCGCATCTGAAAGACTCTAACTAGCAGTGTTTTCAAAGCAAAGACTCATGACCAAACCTTTGGCAGAGTACAGGGAATCATGAGAAAGAAGGGGAGTTAGTCTGATGGGGAAAGGATAGGAGCTCCACAAGGACCAAATATATCTGGGCACAGGGTCTTTTCTGAGACTGACATTCAACCAAGGACCACGTATGGATATAACCTAGAACCTCCACTCAGATGTAGCCTGTGGTAGCTCAGTAACCAATTAGTTTCCCAAAGTGAGGGGAACAAGGACCATTTCTAACAGGAACTCAATGACTGGCTCTTTGGTCTCCCCACCCCTGAAGGGAGGAGCAGTCCTTTTAGGCCACAGAGGAGGGCTTTGCAGCCAGTCCTGAAGATACCTGATAAAACAGGATCAGATGAATGGGGACTAGGTCCCCCCTATCAGTGGACTTGGAAAGGGGCACGGTGGAGATGAGGGAGGGAGGGAGGGACTGGGAGGGAATGAGGGATCGGGACACGGCTGGGATACAGAGTTAATAAAATGTAACTGATAAAAAAAAAAAAAAAGAAAATGAAAAAAAAAAAAAAAAAAACAACACGGGAAGCAAACTTCCCTTTTTCTGTGGTAGGATTAATGGACTTGGTGGTTGAGTCTGGAGGTGCTGCTGGGTTGGAACTAGTCCAACATCCTTAGGCTTGTTGGTATCCTTTGTCAAAGGAGGATCTTTTGATTGTTATGGAAAACCAGGTGGTGTCATGCAGTGAGATGGCACAGGCCAGACCTTGAAGATTTTAGAAGAGCTAAGGTTTGGTGGTGTATTGCTGAATGTTCTTAGACCAGCAAAACATCCTAAGAGTCCGGGGCTCATTTGTCTCCATGGAATAGCAACTCAGCTGAGAATCATTCAGTCATCTACCCAACAACTCATGAATCAAGATCATGAGAAAAAGACTGATATAATCTTTGGAGTTTCAGGAGGACACCCCTCTCACAATTTCTTCTAGTCCCAGATAGCACAAAGTTGCTCAAATCAGGACAGGAATAGATATAAGAAGAATAGAGCCAGTAGAGAAGGGACAGGAAGCAGCAGGCACCTCCCTAGAACTGCAAGCCTCTAGTTAAGGATAGCGGCATTTAAAGCTGCTAAAGATGCGTGTTTTTAATACTCTAGTTGTAGATATCCTAATTCCCGTGTTTTAATGGTGTTTCTAGACTAACGTAATGATATTTGAAGTCATTTCCTAAGAATGGGGGGAAGGAGAGATACTCAAGACCTAAATATTCATGGGAGTCCCAGGACAATGATACATATTTCTTTTCCAGTTGGAGAAGAGAGGAAAGAAGGGTTTTATTCAGGTCTCAATTCCCACCTATTCCTTATTGTGGTAATGCTGCTAAAATACAGCACTTGCACTTAGTCATGCTTACTGATAACTGTTTCATTTCTCTTGCAAGATATTATTTTACAATGCCATATATGAATAGATGAACAGAATCTAATAAAGTTTAGCTTTCATTGGAGACATTTTAGTTTCCACCATTTCCACTATTAGAAATGGTAAATCGTGCATGTATAATGCTTCAGGTACACGCATACTACTTCACAGTATGAAGTTTCAGTTTTATCCTGAATGTATGGCTTTGTGTTTTTAGAAGGATATAGACACTGCCTATGTACTCAAGAGTTTGTTGTAGTGAGCCTACTGTAACAATGTTCCCACAACTTTAACTGCACATGAGAATATTGCATTTTATTTTCATTAACGTTTGCAAAGCATTTATTTTTTTCTTTTATTATGTGTATGTGACTTAGTGTGTGTATGTTGCCACATACATGAAGGTGCACACAAAGGCCAGGAGGGGAGAGTAGTTCTGCTGGAAATGGAGTTATAATGGTATTGAGTTAGCAGGTAGGTGTTGGTAACTGAAACCGGTAATCTGCAAGACATCAATGTTCTTCACCAATGAGCCATGTCTCCAGTCACCCCCCAAAACAAACAAACAAACAAACAAACAAACAAAAACTAAGCTTTGGAGATAGACTGTCTGCAAGTCACAATGTGAACTTGACTTCTAAACTGATTCAGTTAAGTCACCCTTCATGTCATATTTTAGTGATTTTCTCAAGACTGTTTGTCAGCCCCTTCAACACCCAAGTAACTTTTTAATTAGCTGTTCTTCCTTCCACGACTCTGTTTCTGTCAAATCCCTTTCCTTAGAGTACTGTTTTATCCCTGCATGTCAGAGAGGCTGAGTTGTGCTGTTATTGAATGTGGTTTCATATAATTTAAGTGTGTTACCTTGATGATGGTGATGTCACTCAGGTAGTTGGCCTACAAGGAACTAGCACAGTTTCACTTATTTCATTTTAACGGGTCCCTTGACTTTAGGGCTATAAACTAAAATACCATTGCAGTATCCGCCAGCAATCTCAAACTTAATTATTCCACTCCAGGAAGCCGTCTGATGGCCGTGCAGAGACTTGCTTTTGCACTAAAATGCAATCCTTTACTGCGTGACAAAATTACCTTTGTTTCATGTTCTTTTTAAAAAAATATTTATAAACACTATGGAGAATTACTTCTTAGCACAACTTAATAGGTGATTACAACAAATTTGATTTTGAGATTTAAATTGGATTTTTGTTAGGCTTTTTTTAATTTTTATTTTTTTCTTTCGTAATCACGACAATGTCTTAACCACTATTCCAAGCACTGAGCATTGTGGGTAATGTGGTATGAATTTCCAGGATAGCTGACTCAAATCTTTTCCTCTACTGAGTTTTGATGTTATTTATTAAGTTTCATAATTCGGATGACACATCATATGTGACCATCTCTACCAATAACTTTTCTACTTCTTTGAGGAAATTTGGTTTTCTAAGATGAATTTTGTAGATAGCAAGAGAGAAAAGGGGGGAGAAGGGAGACAGAGAGAAAATCAGAGAGTACAGCAAACCCTTTCTGCATGATTGTCGTATCTGTAAATGGTGAGTAATCAGAAGTTTTCCTTTGTGATCGCAGAATATTTTCACAATTGATTAATAAGCAAGAAACACCGAGTCCTTTTACTAGTCACAAAGAAGCTTGCAGTGAGATTAGGGATCTCGATTACAAAAGACATAACTGGATGTTATTTATCATGTTCCATGGGGAGTAATAGAGAACTACTTATTCACATTCTGTGAAGATGAGGAATAGTTCATCAAATGCCATGTTTCCTATAGTGTTTCCTTGTGTTTTGGAGTTCGGAAAAAAAAAAAGATGAAATGGCGGGGAAAAAAATGCAAGGGGCTGTCATATTTATACTTGATGTGCACAGAAGGTTTTTAAGTTTGTTCTTTTCAGATTAATGTTTTCATTTGTGCAAGAAATTAAATGCATCAATATTAATAAATTCAAGACAATAGGTGAAGCAGTTAAATATAACTGAAGAAACAGGACCGCCATCATGCACCGACTTTATGGACATTTATATCCCTTTGTGGATGGAATGTTTACTTGTCCGAACCAAAGCTTCACACAAAACGAATTAGATTTTCTTTATCTTGAACTTCCAATCCTACTTCATCTAACAGCCATGGAATTGAGAAAGGAAAATAGACTCAGGAACAGACAATATTTGGAGAAAGCACAACAGTGAAGTTGAATTCTGCCTATTTATTTTGGGTTAGGGAAAATGAAGAGAAAAAAGAGATTGACCTTACCCGGATAAACCACAAACACCCTTTGCCACCTGACACCCATTTTAGCTTTTTCTTCTTGAACAAACTGAATGATATTTACTGAAGCACTAGCCTGGTCCTGGGGACCACCTTAAAAAAAAATTTATTAATTATTTATTACAATTTATTCACTTTGTATCCCGGCTGTGGCCCCCTCCCTCTACTTCTCCCAATTCCTCCCTTCCTCCCTCTTCTCCTCCTATGCCCTAGGGTCAGAGGATTGGTGAGCATCCCCAAGATTGATTAGTTACTGTATCATAACCATATGCAAGTTCAACAAACTCTTTTGTCTCAAAACAAAAGGATATTTGCAAAATGAGTTACTGCATTACCACAAACCGATTGGTTTTTGTAACTTGTTTTCACTAAGAAGTAATCCAAAACTAATATTAAGATCAGGTTAAAAGAAACACTAATCTATATTGTCTCACTGAGATCTGGTACCAAAGAGTCTACGATTACAGGTCAATCTAACAAATTACAGAGCTCACATAGATTGTTGCCACATAACAAAAGTAGATTGTCCCTTAGTCAGAAGGAGCTATTATATTATTTTTTAAATGGTTGAAAGAATTTTTAAAATGTTTAAAAAATAATATTACGCTCAGCAAAACTGTTTATTTTGATGGCGGTAGATTTTACTTACTCGCGATCTTTCTGAGATGGTTAATGCTGTCTGCTTTATAGGCTCTGAAATCACCCAGAAGCTTATCTTCTAGTCATGTCTAGGAGGGACCACCTAGATGACGTTAGCAGAGGTGAAAGAGCTCACTCTGAATTTGGGCAGAATTATTCTGTGGGCTGGGGCCTGCGACCGAATGAAAAAGCAGCAGCTGGCCATACACTGGTGTCCTTCCCTCTGCTTTGTGAGTGGACATGAGCTCAGCAGCTGCTTCCTGCCCCTGTCCACCGAGCTTTTGCTAACGTGACAGACTGCAACCTCAAACTGTAGCCCAGATAAACTCTTCCTTCCCTACATGTTTGTTGTTGGCTGATCTGTCACAACAGTGAAGAAGGCAACTATTATCCCTCCTAAAGGTAATGCCATCCATTTTCAACCTAGGAAAAATGGATGTATTTTTCAAAAGTAACTTTCTGTTATCAGGCTTGGTGTGTGCAAAATGAACAGTAACTGATGGCTCTTACTACCGTGTAATTAGATTTGTTTCACTGCACACCTACGATAAAGAAGAGTTTTGTGTAGCAGGCACACACACTTTGTGGTACTCAATGTTATAAATGATGGAGAGCTCTTTTTAAGAAATAAAACTCAAAAGTACAAACTAGGAGATGGAATTTAGTGTGGACATGAACTTTAGCCTTCATTACCACTAAAATTCATCTCACTCAATCTCATAAATTTCACAAAAAAATCATGATTTTTAGTCATTTGAATCAGTGACAAAGGGCATCAACCTTAGAAACAAAGAGAAAAGTGCTTTCTCTTTTGGTTTTCAACACAGTACTGAAAAAGGGGTTGATAAAAGTTTTAGAACTAATGGTGACCAATTACAGTTAGTTCTTTTAGGGTTCTCTGTGTTTTGTTATGAAACAATGTTTGAGGAGTAACAGATTTAAATGACAGAGTATATAAAAATGAATCTACTAAATTATTTTTTTTCATCAATTACACTTTATTCATTCTACATCCCCCCATAAGCCCCTCCCTCCTCTCCTCCCAATCCCACCCTCCCTCCTCCCTCTGCTTGCATGCCACTCCCCAAGTCCACTAATAGGGGAGGTTCTCCTCTCCTTTCTGATCTTAGTCTGTCAGTTCACATCAAAAGTGGCTGTATTGTCCTCTACTGTGGCCTGGTAAGGCTGTTCCCCCCCCCCCAGAGGTAGGTGATCAAAGAGCAGGCCAATCAGATTATGTCAGAGGCAGTCCCTCTTCACATTACTATGTAACCCAATTGGACTCTGAACTGCCCTGGGCTACATCTGTGCAGGGGTTCTAGGTTATCTCCATGAATAGTCCTTGGTTGGAGTATGAGTCTCTGGGAAGTTCCCTATGTTCAAATTTTCTTGTTCTGTTGCTCTCCTTGTGGAGACCCTGTCCTCTCCAGCTCTTACTATTTCCCAGTTCTTACCTAAAATTCCATTCACTCTGCCCAACAGTTGCCCATCCGGCTCAGCATCTGCTTTGATAGTCTGAAGGGCAGAGGCTTTCAGAGGCCCTCTGTGGTAGGTTCCTAGGTTGTTTCCTGTTTTCTTCTTCTTCTGATGTCCATCCTCTTTGCCTTTCTGGATGGGGATTGGACGTTTTAGTTAGGGTCCTCTCTCTTGCTTAGTTTCTTTAGATGCACAGGTTTTAGTGGGTTTGTCCTATGTTGTATGTCTATATGAGTGAGTATATACCATGTGTGTCTTTTTGCTTCTGGGACAACTCACTCAGGATGATCCTTTCCAGATCCCACCATTTACCTGCAAATTTCATGATTTCCTTATTTTTCATTGCTGAGTAATATTCCATTGTGTAGATGTACCACAATTTCTGCATCCATTCTTCAGTTGAGGGGCATCTGGGTTGTTTCCAGCTTCTAGCTATTACAAATAAAGCTGCTACAAACATGGTTGAGCAAATGTCCTTTTTGTGTACTTGAGCCTCTTTTGGATATATACCCAGTAGTGGTATGGCTGGATCTTGAGGAAGCGCTATTCCTAGTTGTCTGAGAAAGCGCCAGATTGATTTCCAAAGTGGTTGTACAAGTTTACATTCCCACCAGCAGTGGAGAAGGGTTCCCCTTTCTCCACAACCTCTCCAGCATGTGTTGTCACTTGAGTTTTTGATCTTGGCCATTCTCATGGGTGTAAGGTGAAATCTCAGGGTTGTTTTGATTTGCATTTCCCTAATGGCTAGTGAGGTTGAGCATTTCTTTAAGTGCTTCTCTGCCATTCGGTATTCCTCTACAGAGAATTCTCTGTTTAGCTCTGTTCCCCATTTTTTAAGTGGATTACTTGGTTTGCTGCTTTTCAGCTTCTTTAGTTCTTTATATATACTGGATATGAGTCCTCTGTCAGATAAAGGGTTGGTGAAGATTCTTTCCCAATCTGTAGGTGGTCGCTTTGTTTTGATGACGGTGTCCTTTGCTTTACAGAAGCTTTTCAGTTTCATGAGGTCCCATTTATTGGTTGTTGCTCTTAGAGCCTGTGCTGTTGGTGTTCTGTTCAGGAAGGTTCCCCCTGTACCAATGAGTTCTAGGGTATTTCCCACTTTTTTTTCAAGCCGATTTAATGTGTCTGGTTTTATGTTGAGGTCTTTGATCCACTTGGACTTCAGTTTTGTGCAGGGTGACAAGTATGGATCTATTTTCATTTTTCTACATGTAGACATCCAGTTAGACCAGCACCATTTGTTGAAGATGCTATCTTTTTTCCATTGTATGGTTTTGGCGTCTTTGTCAAAGATCAGGTGTCCATAAGTGTGTGGGTTTATTTCTGGGTCCTCTGTTTGGTTCCATTGATCCACCATTCTGTTTCTATGCCAGTACCATGCAGTTTTTAAAACTGTTGCTCTATAGTACAACTTAAGATTAGGGATGGAGATACCTCCAGAAGATCTTTTATTGTAGAGGATTGTTTTAGCAATTCTGGGTTTCTTGTTATTCCATATGAAGTTGAGAATTTTCCTTTCCAGGTCTGTAAAGAATTGTGTTGGTAATTTGATGGGCATTGCATTGAATCTGTAGATTGCTTTTGGTAAGATGGCCATTTTTACTATGTTAATCCTACCAAGCCATGAGCATGGGAGATCTTTCCATCTTCTCATATCTTCTTCTAATTCTTTCTTCAGAGATTTGAAATTTTTTTCATACAAGTCTTTGACTTCCTTGGTTAGGGTTACTCCGAGGTACCTTATGTCATTTGTGGCTATTGTGAAGGGTGTTGTTTCCTTAATTTCTTTCTCAGCCCTTTTGTCTTTTGTATACAGGAGGGCTACTGATTTTTTTGAGTTAATTTTGTATCCTGCCACTTTGCTGAAGGTGTTTATCAGCTGTAGGAGTTCCCTGGTAGAGTTTTTGGGGTCACTCACGTATACTATCATATCATCTGCAAATAGTGATAATTTGACTTCTTCCTTTCCAATTTGTATCCCCTTGATCTCCTTCAACTGTCTTATTGCTCTAGCAAGGACTTCCAACACTATGTTGAAGAGATATGGAGAGAGTGGGCAGCCTTGTCTTGTCCCTGATTTCAGTGGGATTGCTTTAAGTTTCTCTCCATTCAGTTTGATGTTGGCTATAGGCTTGCTGTATATCGCCTTTACTATGTTTAGATATGTGCCTTGTATCCCTGATCTCTCCAATACTTTGAACATGAATGGATGTTGGATTTTGTCAAAGGCTTTTTCAGCATCTAGGGAGATTATCATGTGGTTTTTTTCTTTCAGTTTGTTAATATGATGGATCACATTGATGGATTTCCGTATATTGAACCACCCCTGCATACCTGGGATGAAGCCTACTTGGTCATAGTGGATAATATCTTTGATGTGTTCTTGGATTCGGTTTGCAAGTATTTTATTAAGTATTTTTGCATCAATGTTCATAAGGGAGATTGGCCGGAAATTCTCTTTCTTTGTTGAGTCTTTGTGAGGTTTAGGTACCAAGGTGACTGTGGCTTCATAGAATGAATTTGGTAATATTCCTTCTGTTTCTATTTTGTGGAATAGTTTGAAGAGAATTGGTGTTAGCTCCTCTTTGAAGGTCTGGTAGAATTCTGCGCTGAAGCCATCTGGTCCTGGGCTTTTTTTGGATGGGAGATTTTGATGACCGCTTCTATTTCTTTGGGGGATATAGGTCTATTTAGTTGATTTACCTGGTCCTGGTTCAGCTTTGGTAAGTCAAATCGATCAAGAAAATTGTCCATTTCATTTAGATTTTCAAATTTTGTGGCATATAGACTTTTGAAGTAAGTCCTAATGATTGTTTGGATTTCCTCAGTGTCTGTAGTTATATCCCCGTTTTCATTTCTGATTTTGTTGATTTGGGTGGTGTCTCTCTGCCTTTTAGTTAGCCTGGCTAAGGGTTTGTCGATCTTGCTGATTTTCTCAAAGAACCAGCTCTTGGTTTCATTGATTCTTTGAATTGTTTTATTTCTTTCCAATTGATTGATTTCAGCCCTGAGTTTGATTATTTCCAGCCGTCTACTCCTTCTTGGTGTGTCTGCTTCTTCTTTTTCTAGGGTTTTTAAGTGAGCCATTAGGGTGCTTGAATGAGCTGTCTCGAATTTCTTCTTGAAGGCACTTAGTGCTATGAACTTTCCTCTTAGCACTGCTTTCATTGTGTCCCACAAGTTCGGGTATGTTGTGTCTTCATTTTCATTGATTTCTAGAAAGACTTTAATTTCTTTCTTTATTTCTTCCCTGACCCAGCTGTCATTTAGTAACAAGTTTTTCAGTTTCCATGTGTGTGTAGGCTTTTTTTATTTCTGTTATTGTTGAGGTCCAGCTTTATTCCATGGTGATCAGACAAGATACATGGGATTATTTCAATCTTCTTGTATCTGTTGAGGCTCGCTTTGTGACCCACTATGTGGTCTATTTTGGAGAAGGTTCCATGAGGTGCTGAGAAGAAGGTAAATTCTTTTGTGTTTGGGTGTAAAGTTCTGTAAATGTCTGTTAGGTCAATTTGATTCATGACTTCTGTCAGAGACATTGTTTCTTTGTTTAATTTCTGTTTGGTTGACCTGTCCTTTGTTGAGAGTGGGGTGTTGATGTCTCCCACTATTAATGTGTGTGGATCTATATGTGCTTTAAATTTTATCAATGTTTCTTTCACAAATGTGGGTGCCCTTGTATTTGGGGCATAGATGTTCAGGATTGTGATGTCTTCCTGGTGGAATTTTCCCTTGGTGAGTATGAAGTTTCCTTCCCCATCTCTTTTGATTAATTTTGGTTGAAAGTCTATTTTATCAGATATTAGAATGGCTACTCCTGCTTGCTTCTTGGGTCCGTTTGCTTGGAAAGTCGTCTTCCAACCCTTTACCCTCAGGTAATGTCTATCTTTGTGTCTTAGGTGTGTTTCTTGTATGCAACAGATTGCTGGGTTTTGTTTACGTATCCATTCTGTTAATCTGTGTCTTTTTATTGGAGAGTTGAGTCCATTGATGTTGAGAGAGATTAATGACCAGTGGCTGTTAGATCTCTTGATTTTGATGTTGGCTGTGGTCATCAGGTTGTGTGCTTGGTTGCTTTTTGTTTTACTGAAGTGAGGTTATTTATTTCCTGTGTTTTCTTGAATGTAGCTAGCTTTCTTGGGTTGTATTTTCCCTTCCAGTGTCTTCTGTAATGCTGGATTTGTTTGTAGGTATTGTTGAATTTTGTTTTTGTCATTGAATATCTTGTTTTCTCCATCTATGAGGACTGAGAGTTTTGCTGGGTATAGTAGCCTGGGCTGACATCTGTGTTCTCTTAGGGTCTGCATGATATCCGTCCAGGCCCTTCTGGCTTTCATAGTCTCTGTTGAAAAGTCAGGTGTGATTCTAATGGGTTTGCCATTATATGTTACTTGGCCTTTTTCCCTTGCAGCTTTTAGTATTCTTTCTTTGTTCTGTATACTTACTGTTTTGATTATTATGTGGCAGGAGGATTTTCTTTTCTGGTCAAATTTGTTGGGTGTTCTGTAGGCCTCATGTATTCTAATTGGCCTCTCCTTTAGCTTGGGGAAATTTTCTTCAATGATTTTGTTGAGAATATTTTCTGGGCCGTGGAGAAGGGAGTCTTCTTTTTCCTCTATACCTATTATTCTTAGGTTTTGTCTTTTCATATTGTCTTGCATTTCTTGTACAGTCTGTGTCAGGAATTTTTCGGATTTAACATTTTCTTTGACAGATACATCGATTTCTTCCATTGTATCTTCTACACCTGAGATTCTTTCTTCCATCTCTTTTAGTCTGTTGGTTATGCTTACCTCTGTAGTTCCTGTTTTCTTCCCTAGATTCTTCCTTTCCATTATTTCTTCCATTTGTGTTTTCTTTAATTTTTCCAATTCTATCTTCAGGTCTTGAGTTGTTTTGTTTACTTCCTTCACCTGTCTGATTGTACTTTCCTGTTTTTCTTTTAGTTCCTTCAACTCTGTTTCTATCTTTTCATTCAGTGTTTTAAGCATTTCCTTTCTAAAGGCCATAAACTGTTTGGCTGCAGCTTCTTCTTTTTCTTTACTGATGGCAATATTCTGTTTGAGTTTATCTTCCTCTATGTCTTTACGAATCTTATTTGTTTCCTCTGTTATCATCTTCATGAGCATACTTGTTAGGTCATCTTCTTGGATTTCAGTTATGGTGGGGTGTCCAGGGCTACTTGCCCCTGGGTAACTGGGTTCTGGAGATGTCATATTGCTCTGTCTTTTGTTGCTTGAGCTTTTACGCTGGCCTCTACCCATTGTGTTATCTTAGGAGTTTGGGGTTATTTTCTGGTGGTTCCTGGGGATCCTGTGGTGGAGAGAATCCCCTTTGTAGAAAGCTGGTTTTTCCTTAAGGATGTCTTCTCAGCTTTTTGGGTATAGTCCCTGGATGGCTGGTGTTTTTTCAGGAGTTGCTCACCTCAGGGATATAGACCTGAGTGGTAACTGTGGTCTTTGTTAGTCGAGAGGGTTCTCCTCTCACTCAGGGAAGTCCTGAGGGCAGCTGCCCTGTTTCTGGGTTTCTTGTTGCAAATTTAATGATCAGCTGCTGTGACCCAGTTGGACACCAGGCGCGCCTCAACTGTTTGTGCTTGTGTCTGGAGCACAGCTGGGTGCTGGCGCCTTGGCCCCACTAGACTGCTAGACTTTTTCTAGGGAAGGATTGGGTGATTTAGATCAGTACAGTTTCCTTCCTTCCCCGTGGATTCTCTGGAGACAAGGACTCCCAGTGTCTTTTTGTGCCCTGGTGCACACTGCTCAGTGTCCGCCAGCTGGCTGGCCACAGAAATTTGCCTGTGCCTGGAGCACAGCTGTGTGATGGCAGCTCAGTCTCTGCCAGCTGTCTGGTGCGCAGAAACTGCCTGTGTCTGCCTTTGCGGCTTTTGGGAGCCTGAGTGGCTCCCTAAGCTGGGTAATTTTCCGGGGACCTTTTCAGGTTGGGGGTGAGCTGAGTGCTCTGAGATCAGACCCGCCGTTTCTATCTCCGGCGGCGAATCAGGCGCGCAGGCAGGCAGGGCTCTGTGCCGGAACCTGGGTCCCAGGCTCTGGCTCCGGGCTGGCTCCTGGGGTGCCCGTGGAACCCGCCCGAGTCTTTTCCAGGGGATATCTGGGTGACCTAAGGCCGGTCCCAATCGCTTCCTGTACCCTGGGGTTATCTCTCGACTGAAAATTCCAGTCTCTGATAGTGTGGTGCCCAAGGTTCAGTCTGGGACCATGACCAGAGACACTGGCTTGTGGCTCTGGGCTGGGGCTGGGGCTGGCGGCCAGCAGCCAAGCGTCTGGCGGAACCGGGATCTCTTCCGCGGTTTAGCCGGGTGAGTTAAAAGCTGATTGAATCCCCCACCGTGGGGTATCCTCTCACCTGGGAAACACAATGACTGTGTTTTATGGCCGAGAGTTCTGATTGCTGTTCACTGTGCTGATCCTGCTGTGCTGCTGCTCAGAATGAGAGTCCTCCTGGCGCCGCCATCTTGCCCCTCCGAATCTACTAAATTATGAAGTGGATTTTTTAAAATAGCGTCAATACAAGTGAAAAAAAAATCTTGTCCCTGGAAATAGTGAAAGATCATATGGAACCGACACCTATAAATCTAGGAATGGACCACAATGTGCCAGAGAGAGACTCATGCTCAGGAAGTACTGTAAGGCAACTTTCCAAATATTGAATCGGGCTCGATTTGGTTAACTTAGTGCATACAACATTTTTCAGCAGGGCTTAGAAAAATATATATGTGGATGAAACCTCAGGAAATTGAAAATCTTATGGAATAGCAGACTTGACATCAGGTATCAAAAAAAGTCAATGTTTTTCAAAATTGTAAGAGGCCTTTGAAAAGGAGGAGGACATCCCCTATCAGTGGACTTGGAAAAGGGCAGGGAGGAGATGAGGGAGGGAGGATGGGATTGGGAGGGGATGAGGGAGGGGGCTACAGCTGGGATACAAAGTAAGTAACCTGTGATTAATATAAAAAATAAAAATTATAAAAAAAAACTTACCTGGCAATAAATAAATAATCTTTAGAACAGTAAAAACAAAAGAATAATGAGTAAATACAATTTCTCAAATAATCAGAAACTACAGCATTCTTCTATACTATTGCTTCTTGATTTTTGCCTTGCTCAACATCTTCTTTGTGTCATTAGAATTTAGTCTCATCATGCAGCAGAGTTCTTTTTACTATGTCAGATTGTCTCAGTCCCCTATAAAATCTCTTTGTGGCTGCCCATGCCCAAAAAACTAAAAGGAAAATCCTTCCTAAACCCAATGATCTGGTTTCTTTGGTCTCTTTTTCACCCTCTGTGCCAGGCTTTCATCAGCAAACATTCCCCTATTGAGAATGTCTTTATTCAGCTTGCCTTTTTGAGGCTTATCTCAACAAGAATAATATATATATATATATATATATATATATATATATTATTGCATGCTTATAGTTGATATACTTTCTGTTGCTCTCCTAAGGAAAATCATTTCTTTCTTTTTCTTTTTTTAGTCATGACACCTTCATCCATCACAATGTCTGAGATAATTATGCTTTTTCTCTACTCCCCTTTTTCCTCCAGAGAATGTCTCTTTCTTGCACATACATGGTTCCCAGTCTCTTTAAGCCCACCACTAACCTTTGTCTTCTGCTGTGGGAAAGAAATGGAGTAGAGATTATTTATGAGTTTAGTCACAAAATGTCAGCCTTGATATTTCTCCATCCACATTATAGCCCAGTAAAGGCCACCATCATCTCTTTCTTAAACAATTTTTAGCCTGCAGCTTATCTTGACCCACCATAATACACATTCCCAAAGTCACAGTGACCTTTATAATAATTAACAAAAAATTACAAGAGATTCTTCATTGGGCCTCATCAAATGATATTAAGTTTCAAAATGAAGTTATTCATACTAAAATTTCTTGCTACCAAGTTGGAACTTAGCTGTTTAATCTGACCATCTGAGAATCTAGGATGAAGGGCATAAAACTAAATATCCTAAACATCCAGTTTAATGGACACGAGAATGACTACACTACCATCTCAATGTTTATAGACACTAGAGTTCACTTGAAAAAAACGGATATAAATTAAAAGCTGATATACATTATTCATATTTCTGTATTTGTGTATGTCCTTATTCCACTTTCATATGGAAAGTACTTTGACATGACCAATCCTTTCTGTTCTTGTTTTTAATTTGTTCATGTCTTCTCTCTATTAATAGAAGCATCTTCAGCTGATTGGTTTATTCTATTTTACAGAACTAAGTATCGTATGCTTTGACAAGAAAAATAATGCTATTTAATATTTTAAAACTATTTAAACTATGAAACTGTTATTTTTTATCAGTTTGCGATTACTGGTACTAGTTCACCTAGGGGTAGCGCCTACATCTATCTTCTTGTAGAAAAGCCTGTATTTCCTGTCTTTTATTTATTATTGATCTTCTTTTTTATTGTTTCTGATTTATCACCCTATGTTTCTTAAATTAAAAAAAAATATATACCAAGGTAATTCTGTAGGCTTTGATGTTTCATCAAACCTACATAATTTAGGGTTCTTAAGCACCTTTACCTCCTTTTCAACCCCACCACCCCACAACAATCTTAGGTAAGAGATTAGTAGGTAAAAAGGCTGTAGTCTTTTTTGTTTATCTACTTCCTGCTGATTAGGGTCAATGGGTCCTTAGGGGATTACCAGACTCAGTTGTTCAGATACCAGCAGTCCAGTCTCAAGGCCAACATAGGGCAGTGAAAGCCAAAAAACTCAGTTTGATTGCCCAAAGAAGCTCTCCAGAACGTTTCTCTCTGCAAAGATAAGTGTTGAAACAAAAAGATCAGTGCAGCCCTGTCGATCCAAAAAGTGACGTCTCCTTCTTCCTCAGGACCCAGCTATACCACTCCTAGGCATATACTCAAAATTTGCTCCAGTACACAACAAGGACATTTGCTCAACCATGTTTGTAGCAGCTTTATTTGTAATAGCCAGAACCTGGAAACAACCCAGCTGTCCATCAACGGAGGAATGGGTACAGAAATTGTGGTATTTTTACACAAAGGAATACTACTCAGCAATCAAAAACGAGGAAATCATGAAATTTGTAGGCAAATGGTAGGATCTAGAAAAGATCATTCTGAGTGAGGTATCCCAGAAGAAGAAAGACACACACGGTATATACTCACTTTTATAGACCTATAAGATATGATAAACATAATGAAATCTGTACTCCTAAAGAAGATAAATAAGAAAGAGGACTTGGGGTAAGATGATCAATCCTCACTTAGAAAGACAAATGGGATGTGCATTGGATGTAGGAGAAAACAAGTAACAAGACAGGAGCCTACTGTAGAGGGCCTCAGAAAGACTCTACCTAGTAGTGTATCAAAGCAGATACTGAGACTCATAACCAAACCTTCTACAGAGTGCAGGGAATCATATGAAAGAAGGGGGAGTTAGTATGACATGGAAAGTATAGGAGCTCCACAAGGACCAAATATATCTGGGCACAGGGGTCTTTTGTGAGACTGATAATCCACCAAGGACCATGTATGGATATAACCTAGAACCTCTGCTTGGATGTAGCCCATGGTATCTCAGTAACCAATTAGTTTCCCATTGTAAGAGGAACAGAGACTATTTCTGACAGTAACTCAATGGCAGGCTCTTTGCCCTCCCCACCCTCCAAGGGAGGAGCAGTCCTGCTAGGCCACAGAGGAGGACTTTGCAGCCAGTCCTGAAGATACCTGATAAAACAGGGCCAGACAAAAGGGGGTCCTCCCCATGTGGTGGACTTGGTAAGGGGCAGGGAGGAGATGAGGGAGGGAGGGTGGGATTGGGAGGGAATGAGGGAGCAGGATACAGCTGAGATACAGAGTTAATAAAATGTAACTAATAATAAAAATTAAAAAAAAAGTGATGTCTCACTCTGCCTGAGCTTCTATATATGTCCTCTCCTCAAAGTACACCCAAGGATATTCTCAGCTGGCCAAAGTCACATCCTCACACATGAGGGGTAACAGCAAAACATCATCTGTCCTCTCACAAGCCAACCTGGGCAAAACCTCACATGCTCCGCTTGCAGGAAAACATCACAAGATAAAATTCAGTCTTCAAAGAAACCAGAAATTTCACTTCACATCTCTTGTTTGTTTGGCCCAGATTGTCTTTTCCTCTGCTCTCCTTCTGTTCAGATCACTCTATGCTGGTTTGTGTGATTCCTCCTCAGAATCACACAAAAGTTTTTCTGAACTATCTGAAACTATTCACCATTCATTGATTATTCTCATTTTTTATCTGTAGTTTAAAAAAGGTGATATTTGCTGTTCTAGTGAATGTCTGCTATGCATCACTCTAAGTATCATAGGTTTCCTCTTCTCTACCAAAAGAGTCATCAGTAAATAAATGTAAAATGAATAAGGAGTGTACTAATGTATTAAACAAATCATAACACTTTCAGCATAAAGTAATGGACTTACATGTCTACATTTATTTCTGGATTCTATTTTTTTCCATTAATCTCCTCCTCCATCTTTATAATGGTATATTTTGTACCGATTACCCTTCCTTTTAAGGTCCATTTAAGGTCCATTTCCTTCCTTTTGTGCAAATTTTAAAATCAGGTGTTATAAGCTCTATAGTTATCCAGTGTATTTTTGGATATTCTATCTCATTGTGCAAACTTTATTTTATCAATTTTTAAAACAAGGCATCTTAGTTATAATTTTATTGCTGTGAAGAGATACCATAACAATAAAGACTCTTATAAAGTAAAATATTTATTGGAGGCTAGCTTACAAGCTCAGAGTTTAGTCTGTTATTGGCATTGGAGGGAGGCATGGTACTGCACAGGCAGACATGGTGCTGGAGAAGGGGCCGAGAGTTCTACATCTGGATTGGCAGGCAGCAGGAAGAGAAAGAGACAATGGGCTTGGCTTAGGGCTCTGAAACCTCAAGGCCCACCTTCAGTGACACACTTCCTCCAACAAGGCTGCACCTACTCCAAAAGTACCACTTCTTGATGACCTAGCATTGAAGCTATGAGAACCATTCTTACTTTAAGCCACCACACAGAAATTTATTTTAAGGGCCATAGAGATGATTCATCAGTTAATAGCATTTGCTGCTCCTGAAGAGACCTGGTTTGGGGTCCTGGTACTCACACTGTGACTCACAACCACCTACAACTTCATTCAGTGTACTGACAGCCTTTTCTGGCTACTGTGTAAAGTAAATAAACAGACATGGACACACACATACACATATAATAAAAAACAACAAATCTTTCTAGATTTTTTTAAGATTTATTTATTATTTATACTGTATTCTGCCAGCATGTGTGCATGTGAATCAGAAGAGGGCAACAGATCTCACTATAGATGGTTGTGAGCCTCCATGTGGTTGCTGGGAATTGAACTCAGAACCTCTAGAAGAGCAGCCGGTGCTCTTAACCTCTGAGCCATCTCTCCAGACTCTTTCTAAGTTTTAAGCAGACATGTAGTCATCATTGCAAATTTATTCAACATTTATGAAAAGTATAGAGCTGAGTGACTCAGAGAAAAAGAAATAAACTCCAATAATACTGGTGCTTTTAATAACAATTTTGTATATCTAGTCTGGAAGGCAATGTTATAAACATCTCTAAGTGACCTCTGACTGAAGGAGCACAATGCCATCAATTCTCCATCTTTTCAAGATCTAAATAACACAATAAACAGATGCATATTAGAAATACTTTGAAAATCAGATAAGAAGTATTTTACCACGTGTGAACTATCTTATGCAATTATTACAGGTAAGACTGTAAATGGAATTTTAAATATACAGACTTCTCTGCATCAGTCCAGACCAAAGTTTTAGAAATCAACAAAGAAACAATATCCATAAAAACTTTAATGGTCAATCATTCTCCAAGTATAAACATTATAAGATAATCCCAAGTTAGAAGACAGTATTAAAACTTCTTGAGATGGAAAATAATGAATATAATTTTACAGTGATGCTTCAATTCTTTAAATCATGTTTCACTAGCTATTCCACAGACAGAAGTTTTTAAAATGGTAACTCAGTACCTAACTTTAACCTTTTCAGTGGATTTTTTTCCTTAACGAGATAAGATACCAGTTGTAAAACAGAATTCTTATCAATATCAATCCAATGTCTATCTTTCATTTCAAGCTACAATGGGAAAGTTAATAATGCCACAGTACTTTTGGCATTCATATTTGTGCTAGAGCTCATATTTATACACCAAGTAGGAAAACCACTGTGCCCATAGTACACTCTTGGTACACCTGTTATAGGGGTAACAAAGCACTCTCCTATTGGATTTAAGGTCCATTTCACAAGCGTGAATTCATATTTGGTGCTGTAAACCTGTTTGAAAAAAAAAAATGGATGAGAAGGCTTTGGTCCCAGAGGTGAACTTGTTACTCTTGTGTGATCAAATTGTCATGCTGCAAGCTAACCTTCTAAACATTTATGCTTTTATCAACAGAGATGCTACTCTAAGCTTTAATCATAGAGACCTTATTTTACAGAAAACTGTGAATGCAGAGATACCTGACTGCTTAAGATGGTGAGAACGGCTACTATGCCCTCGGCCCTAAACAATGACATTTATATCCCCTCCCCAAAGGCTCAGAGAACATTATGGAAGAGTGAGCATAAACAATGAAGAACACAGTGAGAAGGGTTATCAGCTGCTGTCTTCTGTACATTAATACATCACTCTGCAGTCATGATGTTACATCGCCTATTGCTGTCTGCAATGGAGGTACATCCCTGCACAAGAATGGAACAAGCAGTCAACTATTATTTGGGAAAAGGGTTTATACGGTTCTACCCCTTCCTGCTGATGGATCCTGGTGGATGAGCAATCATTGTCATTTATTGTGTACCCACTGAGGAAGCACCAGGTTCTCATGACTCATTCCAAAGCTGCTATTGGTGGCCGATGATCCTGGTTAGCATTTCAAGAAAATAATACAGACAAAAACATCAGCAGCAAAATCATAAATGAGACTTACATGGAAGAGTGAGAGTTATAAGGATGAAAGGAAGGTTAGAGAGGGTGGTGGTTTAATAATTAGATGGATGCAATAGATGTGTGAAATTGTCAAGGACAAACTCCCTAAAAGTTATGCAAAACAAAAAATTATAATTTTGATATCAGTTAATTGGCATTACACCAAAAATTTTATTCCATCTAACATTGAATAACCCTTAGCTATAATTCATCATATCTTATACAAACTACAGGGCATATTAGGGAAAAGGGTGAATCAGGATTTTTAATTAAGTGATAGTTACCATACAAAAGTAGATAAAGTAACAGGTGGCATTGCAGGTCCCACATATTATTTATTCCTTAGTATGAGATTATTAATGACATATTCTTTTTATGATTTATTCAAATTTACTTGATTGTAGATCCCTCTCTCATTTCCTCCCAGTCCTTCTCTCCCTTCCTCTTAGCCCATCCCCATCCCATAGACCACAGAAAAGGAGAGCACTCCTTTCCTGCCATCTGACTCTAGCCTATCAAGTCTAATTAGGACTGCCTGGATACCTTTCCTATGTGGCCTGGCAAGGCTATCCCTCCATGGGGAAGTGATCAAAGAGCTGATAAGAAAGTCCATGTCAGAGATAACCCCTGCTCCTTTTACTAGGGGACCCACATGAAGACTGAGCTGCCTATTAGCTACATCTGAGCAAAGGATCTAGGTCACCTCCATGCATGGTCCTTGGCTGGTACATCAGTCACTGCAAGACACTCTGGGCCCGGATGTATTGGCTCTGTTGGTCTTCTTATAGAGTTCCTGTTCCCTCTGGTTCCTTCTGTTCCTTCACTCTTTCCTACAACTCCCTGTGCTCTGCCCAGAATTTGTCTATGAGTCTCTGCATCTGCTGGGTGGAGTCTTTCAGAAGACATCTATGGTAGGCTCCCATCTTATTCCCTCTCTTCAACCGCTTCTGGTATTCACTCTATTTGCCCTTCAGAAGAAGAATTAAGCAAGTTCCCTAGGGTACTTCTTGTTATTTATTTTCTTTAAGTCTGTGGATTTTAGTATGGTTATTCTGTATTATGTGGCTAATATCTGCTCATAAGTGACTATACCATGTGTATCTTTCTGGTTCTGGGTTACCTTACTCAAAATGATCTTTTCTAGTTCCATCCACTTGCCTGCAAAGTTCATGATTTCTTTTTTTAATATCTGAGTAGTATTCCATTATGTAAATGTACCACAATTTCTTTATCTATGCTTCAGTTGAGGGAAACCTAGGTTGTTTCCAGATTCTGGCTTTCATGGAAAAAGCTGCCATGAACATAATTGAGCAAATGTCTTTGTTGTATGGTGGAGCATCTTTTGGGTATATGCCTAGGAATGGTATAGCTGGGTGTTGGGGTGGTGCTATTCCCAGTTTTCAGAGAAAGTGCCAGATTGATTTCCAAAGTTTGTGCTACCTCCAGCAACAAACAGGGTTTCCATTTCTCTACAACCTCACCAACAAACACTGTCACTTGAGTTTTTTATCTTAGCCCATTATGATTGGTGTAAAACGGAATCTTAGAGTCATTTTGATTTGCATTTCTCTGATGACAAAGGATGTTGAACATTTCTTATGTGTTTCTCTGCCATTCAGTATTCCTATATTGAAAATTCAGTTCAGATCACTACCCCATTTCTAATTGGATTATTTGGTTTATTGGAGTTTATTTATTGAGTTTTTTATATATACTGGATATTAGCCCTCTGTCAGATGTGGAGATGGTGAAGATCTTTTCCATCTGTAGGCTGTCCTTTTGTTCTGATGACAATGTCCTTTGCTTTACAGCAGATTTTCAGTTTTACTAAGTGTTGATCTTAGAGCCTTAGCTTTTGATATTCTGTACAGGAAGTTTTCTCCTGTGCCAATGAGTTCAAGACTCTTCTGCACTTTTTCTTCTAACAGATTTAGTGTGTCTGGTTGTATGTTGAGGACTTTGATCCACTTGGACTTTAGCTTTGTGCAGAGTAATAAGTATGGATCTATTTGTGTTTTCCCAATAAACACACACACACACAAACCATAAAGTATCTTGGTGTAACTTTAACCAAGCAAGTGAAAACTTGTGAAAAAAAAAAACTTCAAGTGTCTAAAGAAAGAAATTGAAGAAGATATCAGAAGATGGAAAGATCTCCCTTGCTCATGGATCGGTAGGATTAACATAGTAAAAATGGCCATCCTGTTGAAAGCAATCTACAGATTCAATGCAATTTCCATCAAAATACCAACACAATTCTTTATAGACCTTGAAAGAACAATTCTCAACTTCATATGGAAAACAAAACCCAGAATGGCTAAAACAACCCTGTACAATCAAAGATCTTCTGGAGGTATATCCACCCCTGATCTTAAGCTATACTATAGAGCATCAGTAATGAAAACTGCATGGTACTAGCCTAGAAACCAACTGGTGGATCAATCGAACTGAATAGAAGATCCAGAAATGAACCCACATAATATGGACACTTGATTTTTGACAAAGAAGCCAAAAACCATACAATGAAAAAAGATAGCATCTTCAACAAATGGTGCTGGCCTAACTGGATATCCACATGTAGAAAAATGCAAATAGATCCTTATTTATCATGATCATAAGAGAATTTGGTCATGATTTGGTGAAAGAGGGAATATAACACTCTCATATAAACTAAGTGTTTTGATTTAGATATATTTCTAGGAAAAGATTTCTAAAATATATCTAAAAATGAGGAAATTTTCGTGTGAATGAATGACAACAAGACTCAGATATTTCTGATTGTACCTTCATAGTGTGCTCAAAGAGAAAGGAGGGTAAATAGGAATGGATTCAGTGTTATTTGGGAATATGTTTATTTTTTAACTGAAACATATTTTATTTCAATGGATATCTTGCTTTCACTTTCATGTGATGATGCATTTCATTTTAACATGCTCAGGATGTTTCAGTTAGAAGGTGCCAAGACTTCCAACATCTATGAGGTTTCTGCCCTTTGTGTTGACTGTGCTTCACGCTGAGGTCAGTGAATATTCTTTTTGCAATCTCATACTCCTGTATGGGAGGCGTCTGTCTTACGGCTTTCAGGGATGGGCTTAATCTGGGAGGACCTGAAGGCTTGGTTTCTTCTCCGGGGCCTTCAGCAACATGTGAACATGTGACATCAAGGACCATCTTTTTTAAGAAGTGTGAAAAATTGCAAGTGTATCTAAAGTTTTGGAGAATACAATCTGTGAAAACAGTTTTATTAGTCAACACTTCTGAAATGTGAAAATGAAATAAACAAAACCAAACTGAAATCACCATGGGAATGAATAGGTTTTAAAAAGAGGAAGAAGAATTAACTACAACTGAAATATTTGTGGTGGGTTGGTTACTGAATAATAGTCAACTGGGAACTGGTTGTTAGCTAAAGACTGTATGTTTTATATCCAGGAAAACAACCTTGCAAAGATTTGTGTGAAAAACTGATAATCAAAATATAAACATTTATTGCCAAGGAACATCTGTAGAATAATTGTAGGGCTTCATTAACTTTTAATTCTTGTTTCAATAAATTTTTTCATGGCTTGATAGGGTTGAGAGGCAATACAATTATGCTTTCTGATGACAAAATATTTCAGTAGAGGAAATGCCAACTCTAAAGTTCAGAAAGATTATAAACAGTTACAAATTTTTAAAAGGTCTCTGTCAAGAAGTAAAGATTAAGATCAATTTATTACATCAAAATCCTAATTGTAGATAACTCTATGCCTGTGACCTTATATTTTAATAATCTTATCACATGCATATTAATCTTTTTAAATAGCTTAAGTACCTTTCTCAAAATTTTAGTTTTCTTCCCTGTAATTTATGTTAAATATTAGTTAGAGGTGATAAGATGATCAGCTCTTTAAGGAAAATATATTAATTCCATGTTTCCAGTTTCCCAAAATACTATCAAGTTCACATATATTTGAAATATAATTTGGTAGTATTTGTCATATCATCTGGCATGTAATAATTATATAAGTCTGGCTTCACAGTTGCAAGCTACATAGGAAATTTTTGGCTAGTTAGTTAGAAAACGAATATAAAACCAGGTATGGTTGTGCATGCTTGCAATTCTAGCACCTCAGAGGCTGAGGTAGAAGAGTTTTAGGTTAGTCTTAGATATGTATAATGAGTTGAAGGCCAGCTGGGGCTGTATAGTGAGACTTGTCTCAATACCAACCAAACCAAACTATACAACAACAAAAGAATTGATTGCAAGGATAAAATATCTCAAAATTGTTATGAAAACTGTGGAGTGCTGGTTCATGAAACAGAAGAGATCTTGGGAACTAACATCAAGATTTCTAAACATATGTAAAGATGTTTAGTCAAATCTCTATGATCAAACAAAACTGCAGCTGAAAACTCTCAGTTGGGATAAGAAGAAAGTCCTTGTCTTCATATGTCAAGCTTAATCTTTTGTATCCTGGAGAGCAGCACTCAACTGGAAACCCAGGTCAGTGGCCTGTATCCTAACATGCAGGAGTTCTGAGAGAGTGTTAGCTCTTCAGCTTGCCTTTCAAGGTTTAAATGATGCATGAATTGTCTTTTTCAGTAAGGCGAGGCATAGGGTAAAGGACAGATAAAGAGAAATAGATGATCACAATAGATGCACGGAGATGATGCATAATATACATGCAGTTGTTTATTGTTTTTCAGTGTTATATTCTATAAACTCTCAGCAAACATTGAATTAGCTGATACCAAACAGTTGTTATTAGAGAAAAGAGACCATTATGTCTCTGTAAGCATCTTGTCACAATGTCCTTACTAACTGAAAATACATTACTTGGGTTTCTATAAGTTTCTGTATAAAGATGCCATAGTAAATGTATATTATAATACATTAACTAAAAAAAAAAAGACAGACAAGACAAATTATACATGATTTTTCTGAACCTTCTGGTTTCACCTCTCAAACCAAGTCAGCAAGTGTTCCTTTTGTAGTCTTAGTCTTATATTGTTCTTGTACCCTTGTTTGTGATTCTACTCTTTAAGAGGGCATAGTGATAACATGCTGTCTAATTAAAGAAGCTCAAGGAAGCTGTAAAGTGCATTACAAAAATATGTTTAAGTGTCATTCACATATAATGCTGAATAACAACATTGAGTAGTCAAAAGGGCTAACTTTAGCTGTCTACTATCTGTCACCATCTATCATCTATCTGTCTGTCTATCTATCTACCTATCATCAGTCTATCTAATCTATTTATTCTGAGTTAGAGATCATGCATAGGGATTTCCCATTCTGAGCAAAAAAGTACTATCACTGAACTATACTCCAGATCAGTCAGTTGTTTGACTTTTGATAGGGGGAAAATGGTGGATAAGCTAGTATAGTAAAAATTTTATAATTTTGGTTACTTTAAAACACATAGAAATATTATGGGAATACATTTTCATTTTAATCCCAGGTGTGTGGAGAATATGGGGCTACTTTGCAGCAGCTGACCATGATTTGCCTCGTGCCCCGCCAGGGTTGTTTGTTAAGTAGTTATGCACAAAGAAGAAATAAGAAGGAGAAAGAAAGAAAGAAAGAAAGAAAGAAAGAAAGAAAGAAAGGAAAAAAAGAAAGAAAAGAAAGAAAGGAAAGGAAGGAAGGAAGGAAGGAAGGAAGGAAAGAAAGAAAGAAAGAAAGGAAGGAAGGAAGGAAGGAAGGAAGGAAGGAAGAAAGAAAGAAAGAAAGAAAGAAAGAAAGAAAGAAAGAAAGAAAGAAATCCTCCAAAGATCAAAGGAACACGACCCCCTAATTATCAGGAAGTAGTGTAATGATAATGCTCCCCCCCTTCCTCCTCTATTCTTTTCTCCTTTCTAGTGTTAGAGGTTGAAAAGATGGAAGAAAGGAGGTGGAGAAGGGTGGAATAAAAAGGAACCCACAAAGTAGCAAATGCCAGCTAAAATGAAGTAAGTTTGCAATTACATACATGAACATGTGAATGACAGTGCTTCTAGGATTGATTTGGGGTTACAAATAAATTTTAGTGATCATGTAAATTGACTAATGTGAAATCTGTCAATAGTGAAGGCAGATTGATTACACATACATGTCATGTATTTAGAATTAACAAGTACTACTTTGATTTTGCAAACTGCTTTGTATAGCAATGCACACAGAAAAATCTGGGACCATAATAACTCTGATCTAATATATACTTCAAAACATTGTATTTGCTTTGATAGCACTCAAGATCATCATCATCATATCTGTTATAAATACAGTTATATAGAAAGTTATATATGTTCTTCTATTTGCTAAGTTAAGTTGGCCATTAATCCTTTGGAAACTGTGTCTATTAATATGCTAAATATTGTTGGTTTTAGTTTTGCTTAAAGATGTCCACTTTCTCAGCCATTATTTAGCTATTCCCTACAAAAAACCTAATGCCCAAGAGATGTGCAATATTTTTCAGTTTATAAATTCACTCAAAGGCATTTACTTAGCCAATTAATCATATGTTTTGTTTTATTTTTTTGGTCAAAATTGAAAAATCTTTATTCAAGATTGAAATAAAATTTTGTGCTTTATTAGCACATATGATGAGTTGGATAGTCTTCATCAGTCAAATGACTTCCGTAGGTATTTGGCAGATTAAAGACTTTACAACACAAATAAGCTAACTGATCTCAATATTTCCATCTGTGTTTTGTTTTATTTTATTTTATTGTGTGGACACAAGCAAAAGTTAGTATGGCCTAGTGTTTCCAATACCTTAATGTTTTCAGTCTTTCATAGCCTTCTCTTGGCTCACTCCCTTTTGACATTTGGTTTCTGTCAACAGAGATGATCATATGAAATATATCTTAGGAGGAAATGAGGAGGAAAAACTATTTGATCCAAAAACTGTGTTCCAGATGGAAAGCTTTACCAGCACTATACTCCTTCATTGGCTTTGTTGAAGCCTCTGATGGAGGTGGATCAGAAGGATAGTATTCATTCAGGTTCAAACCAGGGCCAAAGTCTAGGTCAAAATCACAACAGGCTTTCACATACACATATGGTTGACTAAGGGAGTTGGAACCTTAAAATATATAGTTGACAGGATTGGTGGATCAGGCATTTCTGTTGTGGACCCTGGAGATCCACATGGAATGTATTAGAAAGACTCCATATACATGAATAGCAAAGAACCAGAGAAGTGTGACAGAATCTAAAAATTGCAGAATGCTTAAACTGTGCTCTGCTCCTTATTACTTTCTAGAGTAGGCACACTCAGCTTTAGAGGTACAATTTTAAGCATGGAAGATGTTGAGATCAGCTTTAGAGGCACAATTTTAAGCATGGAAGATCTTGATTTTTGCAAGATAAAGTTAGAAATGTTTGGAAAACAACAGTGCTTTCTTAAGATAAATATTATTTTATTAAGAAGAGAGAATTTAGATTTTGGAAAGTAGTGGAGAAAAATAGCCCAGATTAAAAGGCCTAATATTTCACATATTCATTTAAATGGAGTAAAAATAATTCTTCATGTCCAAAACAGAATAAATGCCTTAAATTGTTGCTTCAAAGATGTACTACTCTGATTTTAACATGTCTAAAACCCAAAGGTATATTGCAGTTAAAATGGGATGATGATATTCCATTACGAAACACAAAATAATGGATTATCTTATAATCAGAAAGAATTTAAATTAGATTATACATGATAATTAACAAAAGAGTTAAGGTTAAAAAAGTAGCTAGGACACCATTAGAAAAAGTTTTTCAGTGCTGATGGTCCATATGTGAGCATACCAAAGTCCATCTCAATGTAAGAGTAAAATGAAACACAAACTTCCTTATCAAATGCTGTCTAACAAATCTCAAACTAGATTTCTACTTTCATCAACCAAAGTAAAGTATGTGTGTGTGTTTATGTGTATATTTGTGTTTTTTATATGTGTGTGCATGTATGCACATGCATATGTGTATACATATGTATGTATACATGTAGATAACCTACAACCCCTGCAAAGATGTAGCCTATGGCAGCTCAGTCTCCAAATGGGTTCCCTAGTAATGGAAACAGGGGCTGTCTCTGACATGAACTCTGTGGCTGGCTCTTTGATCACCTCCCCCTTAGGGAGGAAAGCAGTCTTACCATGCCACAAAGGAAGACAATGCAGGCAGTCCTGATGAGACCTGATAGGCCAGGGTCAGATGGAAGGGGAGAAGGACCTCTTCTATCAGTGGACTTGGAGAGGGGCATGGGAGGAGAAAAAGGAGGGAGGGTGGGATTGGAAGGGAATGAGGGAGGGGGCTACAGCTGGGATACAAAGTGTATAAACCATAATTAATATATATAAAAAGAAACAGGAATAAGTTATTTTGTAGGAAGCTGGCCACAGTGTTTCAAAATGGTAAGAGATTTTGAATGTTTTCATAATAAACACTGAATTTTTGATTAGATAAATATGCTTACCCATATTTAAACTTTATGCAATAGATACATGTGTTAAAATGTCACTTGGTATGAATGGGGAGGAGGTCCCCCCTATCAGTGGACTTGGAAAGGGGCATGGTGGAGATGAGGGAGGGAGGGAGGGACTGGGAGGGAATGAGGGATCGGGACATGGCTGGGATACAGAGTTAATAAAATGTAACTGATAAAAAATAAATAAATAAAAAAAATGTCACTTGGTAGCCTGTAAATATGAACAATTCTTTAAAAATACCTGCTAAATAATTAAAACTCCAGAAAATTTTGATAGTTATTTTGTTTATTAAAGATCCAGTAGCAAAGAGTTTTGGCTTGTCATAGAGATTCTTGTAAAGAAGGGTTACAGAAAAACACACACACACACACACACACACACAAAATAAAAACCCAAAAAACAAAAACTATCTGAGCTTGGAGCAACATTATGAAAAACTGGGGAACAAAGCAAGGAAAGAGAGTCTTTGTAGCATAGGTTGCTAAGTATTTAGAACAATAGTGCTGTCCTTCAAAAATTTATCTTGTATGTTTACTCTGTTGTAATTGTGCTTTAATGTCCCTTGGACTGTTAAAGTATTCCCATCAATAAACTTGTATTATTTTGGAGCATGAAAGAAAGCCAGTTCAGACATGTTTGAGAGCATAACTGCTACAGCCAAGTTTACTTTGTTCAAATACTGGCTTTAGCACAAAGTCAGCACTACCAAATGCTTCATTTTTCTTAACTGCAAAAACACAAATAATATGTATGTTTTTTTCCCCTATAGCATTATGGACTCTATTCTTATACTACCGCTAGGAGTTACACAAAAAAATTAATGCCTGGGGATAAAAGGACACATGTAAAACCAGAGAAGCTGGTGGGTTTGACTTGAGGCTTTAGAAATTGAATCAGAGCTGAGATTTGGAGAAACATATCCTGAAAAGTCTGAGTATAGCACTGCAAATTCTGAACTGTTTTGTATCTCTGGAAGGCTCACAAATTGGGATTCATCTGCACAAATTTCATGAAAAGAAGTCCAGAGATGACATATTAGGATATTGATAGTAATGTTGCATTCAGGAAATCTGGAAGGCTGCATGTTTTGGGATATTCTGATTATATGCATTATGCACAATGTGAAAGATCTCAGTCATCAAATTACTTTAGAAATATTCTCTGTGGATAACTACTTTTATAAAGTACATTTTTTTGTCATAGCTAATAAAACTAACCCATTTTTTAAAGGAATAAAAATATGTATCCAGTCATCATTTTCATTTGCCAGGATTCATTAGTGTGAAAGCCACCATCAATTTCACTGTTATCAAGTAAAGACAATGGATGACATTTGGGTGTGTGCATCCTGACCTTAGAATGTGCTTTCTTGTGATTTATGTATTAAAGAACCTTTTTTCCATATTTTAAACAAAAGTATTTATGTAAATCTTCTATAAAGTGCCTTTTGACTCTGCAATCATGTAATTTTGAGCATCAATAACCATTTAAATTATTGCATTACAATAAGATTGCTTGTTATTACCCAAAACTCCCTATTTTTTCCTATTATTCTTCATGGACAACAGTATTTAATAACCTACTTTTAACTCTTCATAAGTTTTACCAAATAAATCACATATATAAATGGTTATAAATGAAAATGTAGTTCTTACTCTATTTTTCAATGTTTGATAGCTTTACATTTTAGTTGTGTTTATTTGCAAGTCTCTTGGCTGTAATTGTGAAAGATTTGATGATAAACCAAGTTACTCATCTAGTGATTGTACCTGGCTAAAGGGACTCAACACAATCTCCATAGTAGGGGCATTTGACAGGAATAGACTGACCTATCCCGTCTAATTTTGAGAAGATTTGAGTAAGGGGAACACAGTATATAACTGAGAGCTATAACTAATGGACAGATTGGGACAAGAAGTATGTTCTAGAGATGACAGAGAAAGAGGAAGTGTTGGCCAAATGCACTGTCATGTTCTTAGACTTGGCATCCAGAAACTATATATTATGTAATGGTCTGATTATTAAATGTTTTTCCTCCAACTTTCTAAAGACCTTGTTTCCACTGATCTTTACTATCTCATCTGCCATTGTAATATCATTTTGACGTAAGTATAAAGACATTATCACAAAAGCACATTATCCATTTACTTATTCAGAAGGAAGTTGTCATATTTATATCTAACTCAAAGCCCTAGTAAGCTTGAGCCTTTGGGGGGGAGCTGTTTGGGAAACAGAAATGGGAAGGCACATGATAAGTGACTACACAGAGACTTATAGCCATACTAGCAAATAGAAAGATAGGTAGAATGAGGGATATACATTAAAAAAGAGGATGCATAAGGAAAGAGAAAAGAGATGTTGAGAAAGAAGTCTCATACAATATAGTCTTCATATTCAATGGAAGAAACAGAATCAAGGAATTCTTGGAGTGATAAAGCTGATGTGATGTGTATTATGGTCTTGGCCATATGCTTGAATACATTTGTGAACTCAGAAAACTTCCTCTTCACCAGATATTCAGATCACTAAAGCAAACTGGGTTCATTCAAAATGTAGGCACTCTGGCCTTGGATGCTTTGACTGCATTAATTCAGCTCAAGGCAGTTACTCTCTATGTATATTATTTTAGGATTATGATGCCAGATGTTTCTTGTGAAGGATGTTGGCAATGAAATTCTTCATATATTTACCTTGTGATTCCTATCTGGGAGGTTTTGACTGAAGCCTACATGTGCAGAATACTCAACTAACATCTTCAGTTAAGATCTAATCACGTCGCCCACATCCATATACTTATCAAACTTAGGATCGTTGATGTTAGGTAGTTGTCTCAGATTTGTTGATTCTATCTAGTCCACAATTGTATCCTGTGAAACAAAATTAAAAATATATAATTACAGTCTGCTTGATAGGCTGTTGACCATTGTGAGTGAAAGGCATGCTGTGCTGGCTGCAGAATCACGGCCACAGTGGGCCAATTTCCTCTAATCCACTAGGTGCCCGCTTAATTACAGCCTTCCATTCACTGCCTCTCTGGCTGTATTCCATCTCAGCTTGTATATTTTTTTCATTCGGTTTATTGTCTATTTCATCGAGCAGCATAGAATACAAACTATGCCATTTTGTTCCTTGGCTTTCAACACCCTCAGTTGAGCCATTTCTATATTTTATTACAGTATGAAATTTAACTCTTTTCTGAAATGCAGAGAACTAAGACATCTTAATAAAGTCTAATCTTTAAAAGGTTTTGTCTACTTCGGGTGTCAGAATAATATGAGAAATAACGGAATAAAAGAATCATTTCAGCTGCCAATTTGATGAGTAAGGTGGTAGATATAGGGGAAAATGAGAGATATTGAGAAAGGAGTCTCCTAAAGTGTAGCCTTCATATTTAATGGGAGAAAGGGAATCGAAGGATCCTTGGAGTGATAAAGATGTGATATCCATTGTTGTCCTGGCCATATGCACAAATACATTTGTCAATGCTTAGAATTCTGTACTTTTACCTGCTGGAAATTTGTAAGTTGACACATAAAAGTGTTCCCAAGCTAGGAATATAAATAAATAAAAATAAAGACGACAGTAGATAGTATGCCTTTTAAATAGCTCTAGCCAGAAAACGTTTTGTAAGGTTAAGAGAAAACCTGAAGAGGAAACTACTTGTCAACTTAAAATTTGTTAAGTCACAGAGCAATCAATGACTGTCATTTTTGTTTTATCATTTCGCCTTTTCTGCCTATTAGCTGTTGGAGAAGCAACAATGCATTTAAAAATTAGAAATCAGAGAAAAAGAAAACCAGGAGATTTTTAAGTTATTTGGTTGCTGTTAGAGAAAGAAACAGAAAGCAGACTCATTCAAAACTCACTGCCATTCTTCACAGGCAATACTTTAATTATGACAAAAAAATTCATGATCTTTATACACAATTGCTTATCAACTTAGCATGAGGTTATGTCAATTGTAAAATCATTGTAAAATGAAAATACTGTAATTTAAAAATACTTGTAGTTCATCCAGCCTATCAAGCATTGGAGCTTACTGACATAGGATAAGTGTTATATTATGGCTTTGTGTTTGTGATCTCGTGGTTGAATGGGAGATATGACACACTGTGTCTGACTGTCATGGTGTGACAACCTATTCCAACAATGAAGAAACACGGCACACTTCTGAAACAAAATTGTGGTTTCTCCCTACTGTGTGTCATTGTCATACAGTCTTAAAGTTGAAAAATGCATTAGGTTGAGTCATGGTAACTTGCCAACTATCTATTTTGCTTAGGTTTTGTCTTCAGCTTGAAACCTAGGCTCTGTGCAGGAGAAGTATGCACTGAAGAATATGATTTAAAGAGACTATCAGGTACTGAGTTTTGCTTGATATTCTAAGCCATAAATCAGGGCATATACGTAACTCATGTGAATTTACCCTTTCACTAATTCATACCTGTGATCTGAGAAAAAATTCCCAAAGACTAATAAACAAAGGGTAAAAGAAGGCTTGGGTTGGCTTTCAGACATTATCACATAATATATCAAAACCATGAATTTTTGCAGTGTTGCAATGACATTAAATCAGTTCAGTATTCTCTGCTGAATGAGTATGCAGAAGAATAGTTATATTAATGAGAAGAGTGTTGAACACTAATTTTCACTATGCGCTTATCTTGGAAAGCAATGAGACCCAAGAATGCTGTTTTGTGTACATTCATGGTCATTGATAGTTTAGCTGGGTTGGTAGGGACTGGCATGGAGTAAGAATGGGGACTTGCTGACCAGGAATTATGGAGAAGTACATCAAAAAGATTTTAAAATGTTCGAGAATATTCACTTCCCATGTGAATTATCAAGTGCATATTCTAACTTTAGATAGAATCAATAGTTATCTGATAGCATAATTTGGCCAATAAGTAGCACAAATCATGCCAATATTGAATGAGTTCTTTCCTACGTACAAGACGAGATTGTGTGCTGGCTCAGCATATTCTTTGCATAACCCCAGCCAAGCAGTTACTGGTTATATTAAACATTCAATACACACTAAGAAAAAAACTCATAATACTGATATTAAATTATATGGTGGGAGACACACTACAATCTAATCATAGTAGGATAGACACCTTATTTCTTGAAAGGTTAATTAGCATTAACATATTCAACAACGAATTTCTCTGATATCGCCTCATTGGATGAAACTATCTCTTTAAATTTAGATGCTTAGATTGGCTTTTGTCTTTGTTGGGAGAAATATTTATGTTCTAAATTTAATGGCATGTCTATTATTATGATATCCCTTTTTCCAATGCTTCTAGTCGTGGAACTGATTTTATAGACACAGAACTAATAGACACAATCACACCATTCACTGAATTAAGAGGATTGGCTATGTATTTATTCAGCAACACAAATTTCTCTACTATTGTCAAGTTTTTTTCTAAGACTATTGAGGCTTGTTTAAGATCACAGACAGTCTTATATATCAGACCCACGAATCTGCAGTGTTTAATGATTATCAAAGACACATAAGGCTATAAAATTTATGTGACTGCAATGCTGCCCTCCAGATTGTGACATTTGTTCTTTCTTTCCTTTGTTTTGTTATTGTAAAGAGAAGGGAACAAACAAGTAGAAAATTAGAATATCGCCTGTACTTTTACATATTAAGATCCCTTAACAAAAATGTAAGGTTCAAGATCTATGATTGGTTTTTGTAGGCATGGAAATAATAAAGCTCAAGTGAAAAAATGTGTCTATTATGACATTCAATGATTCTTCCATAGAACGCAGAGCTGAGACTGACATCGGAACAATTCAAGCTTCTCAAACCACTAAATGAACAAAATTGAGAGCTGTGTAGTTGTTGGGTGACTGGCCCTGTTAAAGATAAAAAGTACCTACCTAATCTGCTTATAAAAGACAAGTGTGTAGAGGGATTTTAATTCAGAACATGGCTTCTCTGGCAAGAGATCATATCTAAAGACCTTCTAAGTCTGTATGATCCCGCTAGAATATAATCACAACTTCAATCCAGGAGACAGAAACAAGCAGATCAGAGTACAAGGCCACCCTGGTATAGAGCAAGTTTCAGGTTAAAAAAAACAAAACAAAACAAAAACAAGAACATAGGTCCAGGCATGGTGCTACATGTCTCTAATCTCAAAAAAATAAAGGTAAAGATGGTTTGTAGAAGGAAACACCCTTGTTTGAATATGTTGTCTAATTGAGTGGCAGAAATCAGAGAGGATTTGACAAAATGGGGTAAACCCAACTATCATGACAAGAGAGAGGAAAGGGAAGCTACTTAATGGGCAATGCAGAAGAGAGAGGAGGCAGTTTTACTGGGACAGTAATAGAGAAACAGGTTGCAGAGAGAGAACTCAAGTGAAGACCAAATGAGCCAAAGAATGAGAAAGAGTCAGATCAGAAAAGATTGCTGGAGTTATTTTGAGCCCAAGCAGGCCAAGCAATTTATAGGCTGAGAGAAAAACCAGATTGAATAAGTGAGTTGGGAGAGGAGTTTGAGCCAGAAGAGCTGAGTTGAACTAGCCAACCCAGAGCTCAGAAAGAACAAGGAAGGGTGAGCTTATTCACCAGTAATTGTCAGAGGCTGAAAACATTCTAGGTCCAGGTAAGATTGTATGGAGGCTAGAAGCTTCCAGGACTAAGCCTAGGCTAGCAGAGCGATGCAGTAAGTCTCTGAGACAACAGCTGAAAGAACAAATAAAAGTTCCTGTTACTCAAGTGATATTCCATTGACATTGAAATTAATGATAAAGTTAATCACAGGCAAGCACAATCCAAGGTTTTCATATTTAATGTAAAATAAAATTTGTCATATTATTAAGGACCCTGATCTTGCTGAGGTTAAAGAAAACCCTTAAAAACATGGAGTAGGTACAAAGAGATTGTTCAACAGGTGTCACCAGGCCTAACACCCTGAGTTCAATATCTGGGACCCATAGGGTAGGAGAAAACAGCTGACCCCTAATCTTCACAGGTGTGCTAAAGCGTTCCCCTATGGATAAATAAGTGAATGAAACTTTTTTTTTAAAGGCTGCATTTAAAGATTTTTAAGAAAAAAAAAGATATTAGAGAAAAAATTCCAGTCTTGAACTACTGAGTTTTTTTTAATAAATGAGGAATATAGTGTTTATTTATAACCATACAATATTGTATGTCTATCTACCTATCTATCTATCTATAGGCTTGCACACTGTCCCTCTCTCCCTTAGTCCTATTATTTTATATTTACATATTCTTATTTATCCCTTAGTCCACAAATTACATGTTATGAAAATGACAGCAGGAAGAACTTAGAAAAACAAAGGCTGTCACCTTGGCGTCTTAGGTTTATGAGGTTTGGGCTTGACACTTTTGCAGATGTAGGACATTTTCATTTTTCAGAAGTATACTTAGAACATGCTACACTGAGACTTTTTTATTGTTTGACGTTTAAATGCAGAAGAAAAATATCTGGTGCTGTGGGAAGGTCAGGAATAGATAATCACGAGCACTTGCTACCTTTTGTGGCATCAGCTTATCTTATAATATCCACACACTGTGACTTTTCAGTGCTGTGAATCTTATCTCTTCCAGATAGAAGTTCTTCATCACAGCTCTCCCCTGATAAGAACACAGTAGATACGTCATCAAATCTATACGTGTCAGGCACGTCGCTCAAGGATTCTGTTTGCAAAGGAGTGACATAAAGAACTCAGAATCTCTCTTCCTTTGTGGTAGAATCTAATGAAGCTATCTCAACTCATAGAAACATACTTATCACATGTTAGGAATATGCTTATCACACATGGGCCTCTGCTCCACAGCAGGTCTAGTATTTCCTGAGAACTTTTTCTAGGTCCGTAGAATTTAAGTAGTCACATGACCATCAAAAGCTGTGTTTCTGTCTGACCTGATAAAATAAATTCCATACACATGCAAGGGATATGTACATACATGAACAAGCCAAGGTAGACATACAATATAATTTTTTTCATATCTGTCCCTCAATTGTAATATCCCCATATATATATATATTTATATATATATATATATTCAAAAAAATAATTTGGGAGAGTACTTGATTTGCATATACATACACCAAAAATGAATGAGAGAACATATGTATACGTGGCATAAAACTAATTCATGTTAAACATGTATTCACTTTTAACCCCTAGCGTGTCATTTTTCAGACTGCCTTTCATTCTTTTGCTTACTTGGAAACATTTTGTAAATATCTTATTATAACAAATTTGATTACATTGTCAACATCAACCAATGACGTTTTTTTAAAAAAAATAATAGTATATCACAACATTATTCAAATTATTTTTACTTCTTTAATTAGTGTGTGTCTGTGTGTGTGTGTGTGTGTGTGTGTGTGTGTATGTATGTGCCCATGGAGACCAGAAAGGGCATCAGATCCCTTGCAGCTGGAGTTACCGGAAGCTATGAACACCTGATGTGAATGATGCTGGGAACCAAAATTTAGTCCTCTGAAACAGCAGCAAATGCTCTAAACCCTTGAACCCCTGAGCCGTCTCTACAATCCTAGTTTACACATATGTACATATGAAATGTTCTTGCAAATGTTTGAAGTGCTTTGTTTTTATCATGAATCATGGACAAATTATTCAGCTGAAGAAAACACATTTTGAGTTATTTTCGAAGCAGCTAGAATTATCCATTTATGTAACTTGATCGTGCTGAAGACAATCTTTTCACACTTTCAGATTACTCCAGTTAATAAACTTACTTTCTAGGATACCACTTTCCTTTGAATGGTTAAGGCCTTCCTTGTTCAGGGTAATTTTTAAAAAAGCTTCTACTTGTCTCTTACCTCTGAGTTAGGAATTAAAATGACAGAAAATGTGTAAACATTGACTTAATTCTGAGGTTTGCCGAAGAAAAACCAGTTCCACAATTTTGAGCCAAATTTGAAACAAAGTTTAGTAAAATACTGACTAGGATCCCTTTGGTGAGGACAACTCTCTGGAATTCCCAGCTAAGTGGCCCTGAGGCAAGTGTTGCAGAGTTGTTGTTTTTTTTTATTTTTTATTTATTATTTATTACAATTTATTCACTTTGTACTCAGGCTGTGACGCCCTCCCTCGGCTCCTCCCAATCCCATCCTCCCTCTTCTTCTGCTATGCCTCTCCCCTAGTCCACTGATAGAGGAGGTTCTCCTCTATCAGAAAGGTCTGTCCAGCAATCCTCTTGCCATTATGTAAGTTCTTCAGTGCTTTCTGCGCTGATTTCTGCTAGATTCTCATTCAAACTTTTGAAGAGGAGGTTCTTGAAACAAGTAGGCCCAATGAATCCTGCCCTTGCTGTACATACCAGAGCTCACTTCTGATGTCTTTAGGACACAAAGAAAAAAGCAACAGTAGAGCCTCTGGAGCTTCAGGACATTGTAAAGAGTATGGAAGCGAGCCAGTATTTTCCCTAGTGTTTATGTACATGCCTGTTACCAGCATAGATTGTATGGGACAGAAAAAAGAAATCTTCTAAAACACTAATTCTTCTTTCTACTCATGGCTTTTCATTGATAGGGATGGCACACAGTTTAAAGCCATTTGAGCACCAATGACATGTGTTGGCATTAAACAAGAGCAATTTTAGTTTGTAGCTTCATTCCAAATTGGAAAGACTAAATAAATAAATAACTGCATATTCTTAAACAAAGGGGTTTTAAACTCCATTTACAGCAATAGAGCAACAACAAAAAATAGTAATAATAATTAAAACAAAACTTGTCTATCCCCTTTAAAGTGCCTGCCTTGCAAGCTTTGGCTCACAATTTCAATATGGAATTTCCCTAGCTACTCCATTTATGAGAGCAGCTTCATTTAGTGATGGCATTTTATGTGCCTGCTCTACATTTGTAAACCCAGCCCTGCTCTTTAGGACCAGGAATGGACACAGTTTAATTCTGTTTATTGTAGAAATCAAGAGCTTTTGGAAGGAGATTGTGAGCAGCTGTTTAATATTGTCTTTCTGCTAATATAGAGGTTCATTTCTCATGCCCTCTGAGGACAAGGCAGTTGAGGAGATTTCCAGAAGCTCTTTCCGCAAAGCTGCAGGTCCGTGCCAGAATCAGCCACAGAGAAGCTTTGCTGCTAATTGCTGGGGCTGGCTGTTGCTGGCAGGTGTCAATTTAACACCCGTGCTCCAGTAGGCTTTCTGGGGGTTCTACCTAGAACACATCCCTAATCAAAAGAGAAGATGAAAACATCATTTTTGTTACACAACTCCCCAGCAATATTTCATCTTCCGTAGCTGGGTTCACTATAAGGAGAGGTTTTGGAATGAAGACAGGCAAAGATTATCTCTGCCTCTTTCGGACGACTGTATTTAATAGCTAAGGAAATTAAAAACGTCTTTTTAAAAGCAATCCAGTTAAAATCATCTTGCCAACTTTAACGTGAAATAATGTTATTAGTCACTTCGTTTGCAATAGTAACAGAATGAAATAACATTTACATGAAATAATCCCTTGACTGTGGTATTTGACACTTCCCACAGTGACATAAAGGGACCTACTTGATTTGGTGGTAAAATAAACTAGCACATATCCCCTGTTAGTTTTCGAGGCAAAGTCTTAGGATCCCATGTAACTCAGCCACATCTTCATCTCACTATATAGCTGAGGATGACCTTGAACTTCTGATATTTTCTGCTTCCACCTCCCAAGTTCTAGGATGATAGGCATGCACTGCCATACTTGGCTTTTCCATCTTAAGAACTAGCAAGGCTGTGTGGTCAGTGTCTTAAACAGTAAAGGTCTCTTTCTATCAGAACCAAGAGGACGGCAGCCAATTATATTTCACAGTTGCATCAATATTATGGGTTAAAGAATGACATGTTGCCAGACATAGTGGCATGCATTTGCAGTCCTGTACTTGGGACTCTGAGACACAGTAGGACTCATGTGAGTTGTAGATTGAACAGAGAGTCCTGGCAGCTCAGTGTCCAAGAGAGTTCCCCAATAATAGGAACAGGGACGATCTCTGACATGAACTCATGGGCTGGCTCTTTGATCACCTATACCTGTGGGGGGAGCAGCCTTACCAGTCCACAGAGGAAGACAAAGAATCCAGTCCTGATGAGACCTGATAGACTATGGTCAGATGGAAGGGGAGGAGGACCTCCCCTATCACTGGGGGAGAGGCATGGGAGAAGAAGAGGAAGGGAGGGTGGGATTGGGAGGAGAATGGTAGGGGGCTACAGCTTGGATACAAAGTGAATAAATTGTAATTAATAAAAATAAAATAAAAACTAAAATTAATAAATAAATATACAATGAAGGAGTATAACTAAAAAGGCACTTTATATTCAATTAAAAAACCAAAATAGAATATAAACAACAATGACAAAGAACAGCACTAATCAGATGATTTTCTAACTCTTTAATGAAACATGGATATAAAGAATACTGAATTTCTTTGACAGTATGACACTGAAAAATTAATAAAAGGAGTAGCATTGTGCTATATCTAAATTCTGGCCTCAGCCTCCATTTTAAAAAATGCTGCACACACCAGTGGACTTTTATCCTGAAGGTAGAGTCTGTTCTCTGCATTGAGACTAGATGAAATTGCTTTAGAGTATCTTTATTTTCTTTTAACATGGTTTTTGAAATTATATTTTATTTATTCATTGGTTTATTTTCCTGCTTAAAAAACAATTTCTGATATTTATTAGGAAAAATTTCATTTGCGAAATGTATAGACGACAAACTGTTGTCATCTGTCTCAAGCTAGTCCCTATTTCCAAATCTTCCTGTTGCAGATTTGACAAATTTTCATGACTAAGTCAGGCTAGAAATCTCACTTTTTGCATTGAGTTTTATAAAATGCTACAGAAGCAAATGTGTAAGCGTAAGACAAAAGCTGGAACGCTAATTCAGTCAGCAGTAAAATGCCTACTGCATGACTTGAATTTGTTCCCTAGAACCTATGTAAAATTGAAAAAAAAAATGTGGCCAACCAATTTATTTTAGTTTTTACAATTTATTCATTATAAAAATACAAGTAAACCTATATCTATCACCCTGCACAAAATTAAAGTTCAAGTAGGTCCCAGACCTCAACATAAAACCAGAGACACTAAATCTGCTAGAAGAAAAAGTAAGAAAGAGCCTTGAACTCATTGGCACAGGAGACAACTTCCTGAACAGAATACCAACAGCACAGGCTCTGAGATCAATAATCAATAAATGGGACTGTTGGTATAATATTCTTTTGGAGTGTATACACTTTACCATTGTTCATTCAAATGCTGATTTCTCTACCCCACTATCTGGTTTCAATCCAGACATTACAATGTGATGCTTCTTCTAAGCATCACCTGTCTTAAACATGCCACCATTTCTTTTCTGTGTTGTCAATTAAAACAGCCAGCTGTACAATGGAGAGAATGGGGTGGGACATCCTGGTTGGAGGAAGTAAAGGGAGGAGAGTAGGAGAGAATCTGGAGGAGAGGTCTTGGAACCACATGGAGAGATGAGCCAGACCTAAGATATGACTAAAAGCAAGTATAATGGGTGAAATCTATGAGGGCTTGGAGGTTTAGGATGGAGTAACTATTGCCCAGCATTGTGCTCTAAGTTAAATAAATAAATCCTATTCTCTGTGTAGTGATTTGGGTATACAGCTAGTTTAGGAATAACTGTTGATTAATTAAAAGGTAAATCGATAATAAATATTAATAACCCACAACATGGGATCTCATGAAATTGAAAAGCTTCTATAAAGCAAAGGACACTTTCAATAGAACAAAATGACAGCCTACATATTAGGAAAGGATCTTCACCAACCCTAGATCTGACAGCGGGCTTATATCCAGAATATATAAAAACTAAAGAAGTTAAACAGCAACAAATCAAGTAATCCAATTAAAAAACGGATACAGAGCTAAACAAAATTCTCAACAAAGATATCCTGCCAAACAAGATTGCATTTTGTTTGGTAGCTATTAGCCTTTTCATTATGGTGGCAAATAACTAATAGAACAACTTAATCAAAAGAGTGGTTATTTTAGTTCATGATTTTAAAAATTTCTGTTCATAGTTTTTGGCTCCCTTGATTTTGGTCCAGAGGTGAGACAGAACATCGTCACAGCTGTGGTAGCAGTGGCAGGGGCTACTTGGCAAATAGTAAGCAGAGAGGAGAGAGAGACAGAGATAGAGACAGAGACAGAGAGACACACAGACAGAGAGGTGGGAGACAGAGAGATAGAAACAGAGAGACAGAGAGACACACACAGAGACATAGAGAGAGAGAGACAGACATACAGAGAAAGAGAGACAGAGAGAGACATACACAGACAGACAGAGAGAACGAAAGAGACAGAGAGGCAGAGAGACGAAGCAAAAGAGACCTAGACTCAGACACATAGATACAGGGAGAGAGATACCCCATTAGAAAGGAGATTTCTATTTTTCCATTTGGTTCCATCTAGGCCTACAGCCTATGGTATGGAACCACCCACATTTGCACCCAGTGATGCATCTCTACCCTTATAGAGACATCCTCCTACACACCCACAGGTGTGTTTTACTGATATGGGCGATTCTCAGTCCAATCACGGTGGAAGGCATAGCTTACCACTTCTTGAAGCTGGATATCAAGGCAATGCACTTCAGCTGTCATCTCACAGGAGTCATTACGCAAGTGGTGATTGGAGTGAGACACTGGAAACAGTCTGTAAAGAAAAGTTGTAGAACAAGTTAATAGTTACATATGAACCTAATTGTTAGTAGAAAGGAAAATGCTTAATATGAAATATTAGGAGTTGAGGATTTTTGAGATTCTGCATTCATGCATCCTCCAGATCCCAGGGGAAGTGTCCTGGAGGAATGAACAGAAAAGATGTGGAGATGGATATTAGGTACTGCAAGAGAGAATTGTACTCTTTTGTTTAAACCCTTTTCACCCATTTGTGTCTGCCACCATTTAAAGTTGAGTCTAATGTCAGGAGACATATTCGCCCAAGCAAGTGAAGCAGGACAAGTGCTTGATGCTCTCCACCTCATTCTTCCTCCATTACTTACCTGATCTGTAGTTAGGAAGTGCACCATCATACAGACATGTACATATAGAAACAAAATAAGGATGGACATACCAGTGTACACACTGGACAAAAACAAACAAAACAACTGCAAGTTTCAGCCTCTGTCACACTTGTTTTCTTTGAGGCAGTTATGTAGCTATTTCCCACAAACTGAAACACACTTTCCTGGATGGAAGAAGGGTGCTTATTTACACTCAGCAGGTAAGAAACTCAGACTCAAGATGTTCAGAAGGATGCAAGATTCCCATCCGGGAAGTTAAATCAGAGGTAAAGATTGCCTAGGAGAGAGGTCTCTCCTGCTGGCAGTTACCTATGTTGTTCAGGATACTTGCAGGATACAACTTTCCCTCCTCGTCCCCCACGCTGCAGTGGTGTGGAAACACCAAAGAATGACTCAACGGTAAACTTTGCCTTGTGTGATTGTGTGAGAGGCTATGACGATATCAACAACAAAAGGAAGAGTGTACTTCACCTCGGGTTTATTTTGTTCACTGGATTGTCCCTGAATGCAATTTTGTGTCTCGGTTGACAAACATTTGCATTCAATTTATAAGACATGTTTATTCTTGTTGGATTTCAGATCGTAGCTCTAGAACCCAACCTGGTCAGTGTACCCTAAATTTGGATAGGGCCTTCTGCCTTGCTTTTCCAAATTTAATCTACAGTACCCTGTCAGGCAATATTTTTTTTTTTCAATGCAGTTTATTCAGGAACATTGAACAATCCTCGGACCCCGGGGAAAGCCAGCCCACAGCTTAAATAGCCTCTGGGTAGCCAACCCAGGCGTGCCACGGGGGCAATGCAGATAGGTCCACATACATGGAAGCAAGCCAGATCCTCAGCCTTAGCCAAATGTGGAATTGTTCATGACAGAGAGCACTCACCATCGGGAAGGTGGAAGGCGGAAACCAGCTCCATCTTTAAGGCATAGCATTCCGCAGCTCTCTACAGTTCCCCCTTTTTGTTTTAGACGCATCAGGCAAGAGTAGAGGTCTGATCTCTGATATTAGAAATAAATTGGGACTTTGTACAGATGTTCATTTAGGTGTCATCCACCCAAAGAGCATCAGACCCGTCCGATACCTTTTTCTCAGAGGCGGGACCTGGGGCATCAACCCGCATGCAATCAGACATGCTCTTCTCTGGGTCGAAAGTGGCTGACCCTGAGTGCAGTGCTTAGCCTCGCATCCTGAGCGTATCATTTTAGCTTTTTATGGTATCCAACCATGCTTGGGGAGAATGTCCTGTAGATTCCAAATGTAATCTACAGTACCCTGTCAGGCAATATTTAAGTTTGGTCTGTCCTGAGAAAGTTCTGGGAAAGGACTGCTATGTTAAGGTTTGTATGTGCTTACAGACATTTATTTGTTTACATGTTTTTCTGATCATGTTTTTTTCTGAACTCACAAAACCTTCCTTAAGCCATTGCTTTCTTTGTTACATTCATTAGTGAGGGCTGTGTGTGTGTGTGTGTGTGTGTGCGTGTGATGTCTTTCAGTCATCATGTTCCTGTAAATACCACCACAGCTATGCTCCTATAAGCAATACCAACAAGTCACTGGTTCACCAAGCTAGACCTGGATAGAACCATTTCTTTGGTCTGTCAGTAGTGCCATATTTGAGAAACAAAACAAAACAAACAAACAAACAAAGAAACAAAAAATCCAAAGAACAAAATCATTTATGTCTCCTCAGGAAAAGTCACAGAACAAAGAAAATGACGTATTAGCTGTGTCTGTCCTTAAAGTTAACAATTCTCCAACCCTTTAAAAATTAACACAGACATAAAATCAGACAGCGTACACATATACATAAAATAAAATTTAAATTAAAAAAATTTAAAACAACAACAAAAATATTAATCCATGACTACACTGATCATGAACAAACTAAGACATTTGCTAACAAACCTGCTAGCAAAGTTCAGCCAAAAGATGATTTGAGCAAGGGGTGATGGCTCAGTGGATAAAAGCACTTGCCATGGAAATGGTGGACAAGAGTTTGGATTCCTGGAACCCACGTAGAAAACCTGGCAGGTGTGATGGCCACTTGTAATTCCAGCCAGCACCCAGAAGGTGGAGGCAGAGGAACCGGGGGTAACCTGGCTAAGTAAGATAGATAGAACTGGCAAGCTGCACATTCAACAAAAGCCTCTGACTTGGTAAGTGAGTTGGACATTGACTGTAGAAGGCACCCAATGTCAACTTCAAGCCTCCCCACACACAACCACGTGCATATGTATGAAAGTGTCCCCTGCAATGCCCCACACAAAACGACAGGCGTAATTACATTCACACACTGTACATACATATACATATGTGTATACACATGTACACATACACACAAATGTATTTTCTTTCTCCTTTCCTTAGAGGAATGATAATATGGTTTAATCACATGGGGAGAACCTTTAAGGTTTCAAGGGTGTTCAATGTTTATATACATTTAAAATGAAGTGGCTGATAGGAGCATCTAGTTATGCTACTAGGAAAGGAAGAAAAATTGATTGTTTCTAATACAGCTGCCAGTCTTTAGTCTGAACCTAAGTGAAGATAATGATCAAATGAGCTGATATCTTTTAAATGTAGTATAACTGTTTTCTTTAAAAGCTTTATATTATTGTCTGTCTACAAGGATATCACACACCACTCACACCAGTATCTTATAGGTAGAATAACTCTTCTCACTTTCTATATGATGAAATTGATGTCTTCCTTTCTTGGTTGTGTTACTTTGCACCTGTAGGTTAGCTTAGGAGAAAATCATCACCTGAAACCTTTCCGCTTTACCTCCTTGAGCTGATACATGGGAACACAGTTGTAAATAGATTAAATGTTATACACGAACATGATCCAACATTGGTCCCGTCTTATATTTAAAAAATGATGTATGTAACTATCATAAATTACTTTTACATGTGTTTCTGACCATCTGTTATGGTTATCAAGAGACAAAATTAGTAGAAATGGTAATAAACAGTAATTCTGCTTTAATAAGATTTCAGTCTAATACGTGCTCTAAAGTTTCAAATAGTATTTGAGGTCAAAAGCCAATTTTTTCATGTGTTTAGTTGAACAGAACTTTTGGAATTTTAAATTTTCTTTTCAGTGATTGAAATATTGTTTTAGAGAAGTAATTTGCTTGGCCTGGTCAAGTTGTTTTTTTGTTTTGTTTTTTTAATAGTGTAATCTGTTACATCTGATTTGCATGCACCTTTACATTCATCTAATAAGAAGTGTAGCCATTGTTTTTATAAAAGGATTATTTTTCTTAGGTAAAGAATGTTCTGCTTTTTAGATGAGTTTATTTACCTAAAGATAAGCTTAGGAGATGACGTGAACTTTGAATGTGAAAGTAAAAGCTTCTGTATAATAAATCTGCTTTATAATGACTGTGCTATTTTTCACAATACACTCATTTCCTGATAACTTCTTATGAAAGTTTTATCAACCTCATTTTATGGGAAAGAAAAATGAGTCAAATGTTTCAGGACTGGCTGACTCCTCAAGTTAGCTCTTCACCTGAGATCTTTTGTTAGGTTGTAGTCTTGCTGAGACCTAATAGGCTAGAGACAGATAGTAGGGGAGAAGAGCCTCCCTGATCAGTGGACTAGAGAAAGGGCATAGTGGGAGAAGAAGGAGAAAAGGTGGGACCTGGAGGAGATGAGGCAGGGTGTTATAACTGGGGTACAAAGTGAATAAATTGTAATAAATAATAACAACAATCGTAATAAAGAAAAAACAATTATGCTTTTGTGTAGCATGCGTGCATATGTATGTATATGACATAAAGGCACATGTATGCGTTCATACATGTGGATGCCAATGGTCAGCATTGGTGTCTTCCTGGATCATTCTCCAGCTTAATTTTTGAGACAGGATTTCTCTCTACTTGGAGCTCATAGCTAATCGGCCATGAGCCAAGCTCCAGTATCCACTTTTTTCAGGGCCCCTCAGGCCTAGGGTTAGAGATGTGCACCACCACATCTAGCTTTTAGGCAGGGGTTGAGGACTAGAACATGGGTCCTCATGCTTGGGTGGCAGACACGTTACCTCTAAACCATCGCCCAGCCTTAACTGATAACTTCTGTGGAAGCACAACAATCATCACGTGCCAGGACTACTTCCGATCTCAGGATCAGGAAAGTAAAATGAGTAACACTGAAACAACGGGATTGTGTTTACATGATATCAATGACAAGTTTAAGAAGCAGTGGGGCATGAACTAGATTTAGGAGTAGAGAAGTCAGGACCTAGAGAAACTGTTTCCTGAGAGACAAGTGTGTGGCCCCATTTCCTGTTCTCCAGAACCCACTCTAGCCTATCTGAATCAGCAGCCTCCTCCTTCTAACTTTATTTACATATACTTGGAAAGAGACAAAACAAATGAAGATATAAAAATCAGTTCTTGTTCTGTAGTGATAGAGTGCTTGCCTAGCTTATGCAAAGCCTTAGGGTTTGATCTTCAGAGCCACAAAACAAGCAAACAAACAAACAAAAGAAAAATATTAAAATTATAACCCTTAATCCAGACTGATAATAAAAAAAAAACTAAGAGATTTAAAAGGCATTATAAATTTTGCTCTGATTCTTCAATGTTGGCGGGATAATTCTGTTTCATGTCAGTACTCTGTATCAAAATCAAAAAATTCAAAAATTTGTTTAGAAACAAAAAGTACATTTTCTGACCCTCAGTCTTACAAAGAGTGACACTGGTTCGCCACTTTGAAAGTCTCTTCATTGTCTGGCTTAACAGCAGATGGGATTCTCAGAGATGCTCCTGTGCCCACATTATTGTAATAACACACAGCTTAGATTCTGAGAATACTACACTCATGTGAAATAACGAGAGTCAAGGCAAATAACATTTGGCCATTCTTTTGAAAGTAGTTTTGCCCTCATGAACTCTTCTTATTGGATTGTGGGAACACTCCCAAGCATCTCTAACCATGTTTGAGAATATTTCGCCCCAGGCTGCTCTATACTCTGAACTTGCCTGCCCACCTCTCAGAGTCAGGGAGAACAGCTATGCTGTTTTGCTGAAAAGACCATTGTCACATCCCTGATTCTTCTGAGTTTAGCTTCTGAGAGCCTTGGGAGCCATGGCTTGTCCTTGAGCTGAAAAGGGGTTGTTTAGAGAGCTCTTTTCTCAAGGACATCTAAAAGCTTTAAACTATTTAAATTATTTAAGCCAAATGTAGAAAGTAATCATTAAATTCAGTGGTAGATCCAGTTACGATACTATTATGAATTACCACATTTGTTGTGTGAAAAATATCTAGGGTTAATCTCTAAAAACTAATTTCACGTCTTGCTTTCTCTGGGCATTCTATGGAAATTATAGAAAATAACACCCTAATAGAAAAAACACAGGAACAATAACCTCATCAGTCATCAAGAGCAGATTTCTTCAGCAGAGTAAGTTAAAGGAGTTTCTAGAGAACAGAAACCAAAACAAGATTAAGGGAGAAAGAAAAGAGAAAACTTTGGCCCCGGGCAATAGATGTGTTAGTGAGCGTAGATCTTCTGAAGTCCAAGGTCAGAATCAGCGCGTAGGAGAAATGAGTGTGGGCCAGGGAGCAATCAGCGCAGTGATTCATTAAGCAGCTGCCTGGGAACTGCCTCTTTCTTTCTTTAGTAAATAAATAGTCTGACAGCAAGGATTTTTACCTCTAGGCTCAAGTCAGAGAGCTGTTCCAGAAAGGGTCTGTAACTGGCCTTGGGGGTGAGAGTCAGGCTGTCAGAAAATGAAGCACAGAGGAATTAGTATAAAATAGAATTGTACAACAAACACAGGAGAAAATTTTTGAATTTTTCATTTGCTATTGGAGGAAATGACAGTCCCCAGCTGCCTGCTAGTTCATTATCCACAAAGTCTATTCATATGACTGTCACTAGTCACTTTCCATTGACTTCAAATCACCATGAAGAGATATGGCCCACTGACGGGGTGAAGTCTATCTAGTTTATGTTTGATGATATCTGTATCTGTTCTGGCATTAGCGTACATAGACAAAATGCATATGAGCCAAATACAGTAAATAATCCAATAGTCTGTAAAAACAGAAATGGATTTCATGTGCTGTGGGTCCAATGAGCAAAGAAAACCTGTGGGGTGTAATCACAAAAGCTGGGGATAGGAGCAATCTTAATGACTTTAATGAAAAGTTAGGTAACACTCCTGCCTTTTCTATATGCTTTTTTCTTTGTTGCTTTTGTTTGTTTGTTTTTCTTCCAGTTTATTGGAGACAGGGTTTCTCTTTGTAGCTTTGGCTATCCTGGACACCACACTGGTTTTGAATTCACAGAGATCCTCCTGCCTCTGGGTCCCAGTGCTGGTTTTAAAGGTGTGTGCTACCACAGCCACCACCATTCAGCTTCTATATGTTCGACTATAGAAGGTTTTCTGGTTCTATAAGTAACACAGTGAGCCTTACCTTATGACCTTCAACCTCTGGTTCCAGTATGTTAACAGATAATTTGACTTTTCCTTAAAACCTGGGTGTTCTTGGCTTTGTCACCTTATATAGATGTTCCCTCATGAATAGGTAAATTTTCTGAGTTATTGTGTTTTGGTCTACTCATATACTTATTTATTTGATTTGAAAAGATTTAGGAGGAGACACAATAGTAAACTGTTCTTTATTTCATAAGGTTATAGTAACATATAATTTTACAGCATGCTAAACTGAATCTAAGATGCGAATGACTATAAACCACATTATTTTATTATCACTAAGAAACAAAAAATAATGCATTGTCAATGGTACTATGACCAAATTCCTTATTTTTATTAATTGTAATGGTTAACTATTAATATAATGCTTCTTGATTTTTTCCTTTTTTGTTTCTCTTTCTTCTTTCTTTTCTTTTCTTTCTTTGATTTTGTTTTTCAAGACAGGGTTTCTTTGTGTAGCCTTGGCTATCTTGGACTGGCTTTGTAGACCAGGCTGGCCCTGAACTCATAGCAATTCTCTTCCCTTTGCCTTTTTGAGTGCTGGGATCAAAGGTGTGCATCATTTCACCCAGTTTCTTAATTTATTTCTACATTAGGTTTTTATCATTGTACATAAAATAAAAGCTGGTAAAAAAAAACTGATTTTTTTAATTTGTGTGTGTATATGACATGTGTATGTACACACGTTCCTGAGTGTGTATGCCACAGTGCACGTTTCAACGTCAAAAGACAACCTTGTGTGTCTGTTCTTCCCCTCCATCTTCCTGGAGGCAGGGTCTCTTCTTCACTACTGAGGAGCCAGACTAACCAGCTGATGGTCTTCTAGAGATTCCCTGATCCTGGACTGTAGCTGTACACCATGATGCCCGACTTTCCCGTGGCTTTTTCCCACTCGCCAGCTGTCTACCAATATTGTTTCTTTCTCACCAGCTTCCAGCATAGTCTTTATGTGCCCCTGGACAGAATTTGAAGCATTTCTTTTGTCCACAACATCATTTTGTCCATAGGAAATAGCTAGGAATCCCACGTTCTGGCACAGCTTGACTTTCACACAGTATCGGCTCACCTCTCACTTCTCCTTATTCCAACACTGCCAGTTGTGTGTGCAGTCCATTTCTGTGTGTGCAGATTAGAAGGGTGCCTTCTCACACTTCCCCACCCAAGAAGCGTGTCATCCTAAAGCTGGCAAAGTTGAGCTGAGAGCAATGTAATGTAATTGTCTAAAATTTGACATGAAAAAAATGCTTAGCTGGGCTCAGTGATGCATGCCTGTAATCCCAGCACTCAGGGAAATAGAGGCAAGCAGATCTCTGTTAGTTTGAGGCTAGCCTGGTCTACATTGCAAGTCTAGGATAGCCAAGGCCACACAGAGAAAGAGCCTGTCTTGAAAAAACAAAAACAAAACAAAATGAACCCCCTCAAACTGCTTAAATTGGCAACTTTTTGTGGATTGGGACTCAAGATATGTAGAATATGAAGGAAAACCTAGATAGATTATTTTAAACCATTTTTACAAGTTGGAAGAAAAGAAAATTGATAGAAAAAGATACGTTAAGAAAAATTTTTCCATGGCCATGCATTTTGAATCATTTTGCCAACAACTCGGTAAAGGGAAAAATTGCCTACAGATATAATTGTGACCATTCAGATCTAGATCTCAGTTGCGTAATATGTAAGCTACCTGTCTCTCTCATCATAACTCTTCGTGTTTTTCCCACATCTATAGCTTCTTAATGCTTTTCTTTGTCCTGGGGCATAATCATTGTTTCACCTCCATTTCCCCCATAGATGTCTCGCTTTTCATCATGAATAAATTAAAACTAAATCAAATTTACTTTTCGAATGTTTTGTGGTTATGTGGCTTAGATTGCTCATTTTGTGGTGTGTGTGTGTATGTGTAGGTCAGAGGATAACCTTGTGTGTTGTTCCTTGGACCCTGTCTACTTTTCTCTTTCCAAACGGTCTCTTTCTGGCACTCTGTAAGTGAGCTAGATTAGCTGGCTGTGAGTCACATGGACCTGCATACAGTTTTAGCATTACAAATCTGCTCTTCCACCTGCTTATATGGTGGTTCTAGGGATAGAACTCAGGGTCTCATGTTTGTAAAACAAGCCCTTTACCGACAAAACAATGTATACAACTGTAGACAGTTCTCCCATAAAGAAAAACAAAACAAAACAATTTTACTACACAATGTATTTTTATCATATCTGCAAACCCTTTCTCCGACTAACTTATGCCTGCCCCCCCCAATATATCTCCCCTCCTTTTTGTAATAGTCCACTGAGTCCAATTAGTGCCAGATGCTAAATGCATTTGGTTGCAAGGCGATCTATGGGCTCATGGACCGTCTACCAGTGTCCCCACTCCTAAAGAAAAACAGTTAATTATTCCTAACCCAACAGCAATCAACTGCCAATAGCTTCTCAGCTACAGTTGTTGGAGCCCTGTGAGTACCTTTCCTATCTATAACGGAGATTTGACTGTTTTTCTGAGGGCAATTTTTAACTCTTAACATCATCAGCTCTGTAAGACAAAACCAGAGCAAGTTTATTTACATTAGCGACAATTTTCTAAACCTGGTGTAGAATAAATACCAAAATGTTTAAATAATTCTTTATATAATATTATATTTACTTGGTCATTCCTCACAGGATCAAGCTGTTATTTTATTTGCTTTGTTCGCATTGCCAGGGCCTTTGCAAGTACTCTTGTTACTGAGCTGGCCTCTCTGTTTCTTTCTGTTTTTTGTCATTGCGTTTGCTACCATAGTTGACCTATTATTTACTATTATTATTCCAAGAAATACCTTTTCTTTCTTTCTTTTTTTTTTTTTAAGTTAATGTGATGTTCCTGAGGCTTCTGGTTAAATTTCCTTTCTACCAAGAAGTCTTCTCATTCTGGGAAGAACAGGGTTTTCATCCCTCATTCCTACCTGTCTCCTTGGTCCACATGAAAAGTGACACACATTCATTCATTGACCCATCAGGGAAACTATTATCTGATATGTCTCCGAGAATGACAAAGACCTATACCTATTTTTAAAAGTTATGTTTTAAGTTTCATATTGAAAATCTTGTAGAAACGTCTTTGTCACATCACCATATATCAGAGGAATAAATAATTAAGAACCTCAGGGCACTGGGTAAGATTATCTGCATGCACATTCAGTATTTAGGTTCTTCTTACTGTCACACTATATTCTGATGCTGACAGACTAGCCATAGCCAACATTATAAATTTCTTCTCCAAGGTTACAATTATTTGTTATTTTTCATTCTGTGGTGTACTTTTTATTTGGTAATTTAAATGGCATAGTTTAACTTCCATTTAAAATGATACGGCAAAAAGTATCAAATGTAAATACTGTGACTAATGTATGAATTTGAATTTTTCTTTCTCATTCTCTCACTTTTGTTTTTTACAAAGAATGCTTTATCTCTTTAGCATTAAACTTGGAGTTTTGGTGAGTCACCAAGATGTTACATTCAAAAACAAACCGAATCTCCCAAATAAAACATTCTCTCTTTTATACTGACATTGAGCGACAAATATTCTGGCTTTCAAATTCTAGAGGTGCTATTGTCAGAGATGGTTCCTCTAGACAGTGTTAGAGCATTCAACCAAACAGACATGTCTCTGTGCTCACGGAAGTCTTTTTTGAAAGGTTTTAGGGTAACAGATAGGGTAGTACTGCTATAACCCTCTCAGTATAACTTGGAAATGTCAGTTTTCCTTGGACTTGTCCCAGGATTTGTGTGAGTGTAAGGTGCAGAAAGGTGATACAATCTTGACCTTCAGGCAGAGCTCACATTGTAAATGAGCTGTTTTTTTAAATGGGGTTCATGTGAGGTCAGTTTCAGAGACAGGATTGTGGAGTGAGCTCAGCACCTCATGGCTAGCGCTAATACCACATTTAGGAGATTTTGCTGTGGCAGCTGAATCAACAGCTGGGATTCTAAAATCCCTAACTTGCACATAGGATTTATCTTTCTCACCCAAAAAATTATGCTCCTATATTTACCATCTGTGTGTCACTTTTTATTTATGAAATTATA